>NC_057343.1:206988333-208351666 GCF_016509475.1 Prionailurus bengalensis
AAGAGAAAAATGGGAGGTTCAATATGTGATTATAAGAATCCGACAATCAAAAGTACAGAAACCACACAGAATCTTCATAAATAGTGTGTTACTTTGGCACAACTGTGGGGAGAAGAATTACTGTCCTGTAACTGCACTTGGGCACCTGATTTCCCTCCAATGTCGAAGCAGTCTGGGAAATATATCTACCCTTTCATTTAAAAAAAAATTCATCACTTGAATAAAAGACTCATCCCAGTGTCATTTGGACGATGAGAATGTATGTGATTGTCTTTACCAAAATACTTGAATTAGGGAGAATTTTCCCAGAACATCTCACTTGTGAAGACTGAGAACTTTTCATGCTTTTGATTGCCACGGCAACCACCCATGGGAAAGGGGATTGGAAACTAGGGACTTTTACCTGAAGATTAGAAAGTTATCTCAAAGTAATTTTGTTAGAAACAGAGATGGACACACACGTGCTCCTTCTCTCTTCATATATCTAAGGGTATATGGGTAGTGCTTTCTGGACACTAGAGCATTAATGGAACATTATTCCATAATTTATATGAGGATATCAACAGCTTATGAAAGAAAATTTTGAAGATAATTCAGTATAAAGAGCGTGTGAAAATAATTGCCTAATCTTTATAATGGTAACATTACAAAATATTAGACATTCCTTTAAGTATTTCTTTTCAAAGAGGCCCCAATTTCTGTTTGATATAATTTAGTGACTTTTTCACTATAAATTGAAGAGGTGTTAGTAGTTATTAAACTACAGACTATTAAATTCATCTGATTAGAGTGTTTAAATTATCAGTACGATATTTCCTTCTTTAAAAGAATTTTTAAGAAACAAAACAGATGAACATAGGGAAAAAAATAGAGGCAGACCAGAAAACAGACTCTTAACTATCTATAGAGAACAAACTGAGGGTTACTGGAGGGGAGGCGGGTGGGGAGATGTGTTAACTGGGTGATGGGTATTAAGGAGGGCACTTGTGACGAGCACTGGGTGTGTATGTAAGTGATGAATCACCAAATTCTGTACCTGAAATTAATATTACACTGTATGTTAACTAACTGGAATTTAAATAAAAACTTGAAAAAAAAAATAAAAGGATTTTTGTAATCCTGTTTAGTACTGACCATTTAATGAGAAAAATAAATCAAGATTTCAAATGGCTCAAAAGAATGAAAAAATACTGCAATAACATGGGAGTGCAGACATCTCGTGATTTCAGTTCTTTTGTATATATACCTTTGATTTGCAACAACAGGGATGAACGGAGAGGGCATTATGCTAAGCTAAATAAGCTAAACCGAGAAAGACAAACACTGTACGGTTATCACTTATATATGAAATCTTAAAAAAAATGCAATTTCATAGAAACGAGAATAGAAAGGTGGTTGCCAGGGATTGTGGAGGAGTGGGAAATGGAGAGATGTAGGTAGGTCAAAGGGTACAAACTTACAGTTGTAAGCATAAGCACTGAGGATCTAATGTCTGCAGAGTACTACAGTTAAAATGCAGTATTGTTTACTTGAAAGTTTCTGAGAGTAGATCTTAAGTGTCATCACATTTTTCTTTTAAGAGGATATGTTTTTTTTCCATAGGAATAAAGGTATATGATCTCACTTACATAGGGAATCTAAAAAAAACTGAACTCAGGAAAACAGAGGGTAGAAAATGGTTGTCAGGGGTGGAGGGCGGGGCAAATGAGGAGGTTTTGCTCAAAAACACACAAAGTTTCAGTTTTGTAGGATGAATAAGTTCCGGAGAGCTATAGTTAATAGTAGTCATTTGCTAAAAGAGTACATCTTATGTGTTCTCATCACATACATATACAAATGGTAATTATGTGAGATAATGGGTATGTTAATTATCCTGATTATAATCTTTGTAAAGAAATCTCACAATTTGTATGTATATCAAAATGTTACCTTGAATATATACAATTTTTATTTGTCAATTATACCTCAGTAAAGATAGGAACAAAGTTTTAATTACATTTAAAAATGACATTGTTCATGTGGTACTTGAATAACAGAAATATGAATATTAAGAAACAAGTAATAAGCCTCCCATAGAGGAACGAAAATTTCTGATATTTTAAACAAAGTTCATCTGTCACTTATGACTGCTTCAAACATTTTACTGGCAAGCAAGTCTATTCAGCCAATAATGATGTGGAGATTCAGATATGAAAAGAGGGGATTTAAGTGACTTGCTTTTTAAAGAAAACAATGAAACATGGCTTGCAATAATAAAAATCTGGGGTTTGAATTATGGGACTTGCTGGTCCCTCTTTCGTCTGTACGGTTCATTCCAGGGCTTGCTGTATTCCATTTACTTCTCAAGGAAATTAAAACAGGGTACTGGGATTGAGCAAACATGTCTCAATAAAGCATTAGAGAGCCCAGGAAAATTTAATGTAGAGAAGCAAATGCATTTAATAAAAACGTACTAATTGCTTATCCCTTCTCCATCTTATTGTTCTTTGCCCTTCTTTCTTTTCCATCTATCCTAACTCCCTTGGTCATTGCCTCTGGTCCCATGGCTTCAAATACCACCTACATGCTGACTGACGACTAATATGCACATATGGCTTTGACCTCTCCCAGAAACATTTCCACGTGGATGCCTAAGAGATGTTTCAAGCATTAACATGGTAAAAATGAAACTCCTACTCTGACTGCCCTCATTCCCCTTCCTCCTGAAACCTGCTGCTTAGGCTTTCTTCCTAAGTCAGTGATAATTTCATCCTTCATTCGCCTAGATCAAAACCATTGCAGTTATGCTTCTCTCTGGCCATCGCGAAGGGGACGTGATGTCTAACGTGGGGGAGGAAGATGGAAGGCATACACAGATGGAGAAGGAGCCAATCTCATCTTAGGAAATTCACAGGAAGCCTCAGAGAGTATGTGTTCCAAGGAGACGTTTGACAGTGAAAACTCAGGGCTGGGTGTGACTTTTTTTTTTTTTTTTAACCAAACAGTGCCATATTGGCTTCAGGAGTAGAATTCTAAGAAGAGTCCTGTAGTTTTAGACATCTGCTGCTTTCATCAGGTGTGCGGATGAGGGAGACCAAGCCATGATGAAAGTTATATTCTAAATGAGTAGCCTCCTCCAGGAGGGGTTGTTTCACAATGTTTTGGAGAGTCTGACTCTGAACACACTCAAGTGTTGCCAACGGTGAGGCGCACAGCAATGTCTGTTTTTGGTGACACTGAGAACAAAGCTTCTGATGATGGTCTCACCCACGGTGTGCCCTGCGAAACCCAACACCTGTGACTGTTCAGTCTTCTGTTATTGTGGAAATAATTATACTATTCATGGAACACAATAATCTGCAATATTTCTCAGAGGAAAAAAGAACACATTCTGCCTCTCGGTTCAATTTCCAGAGCAAAATTCAACAGCTTCACTGTTCTACAGGAAAAACGCACCAAAAGCAAAACACACTGACAACTCACATAAACAGAAAATGGCTATGGATCTCACTGAATATATTTATTTTTAATTTTCCCTCCCACATGTCTTTTGTATAGATACAGTGTATTTTAAAAGCTGGTATTCAACCTACTATAATTATTCACTGTTCCACGCAGTCGATGATCATTCATTTTCCATGTACCGACAGTGCTTTTGTATGGATACGCTATGATCAATGGAACAAAATTGGAGTTTTCATTTGCCCTGAGATTTAGTAGTTAGGTGCCACTGGAATATAGGATGTGTAAGAGTTTACTTGTGTCTAATCTGATTGGGACTCTGGCTAAATATCAAGCAAAGGAATACAGGAGCCAAATTTATTTATTTATTTATTTTTGGTTACTTATTATACTAAGAGGGCTAAGCACTTTAGGTCTATTTTTCACTGATCCTCAAAAACAACCCTAAGTAGATAGTACTGTTACTTTAGTACTACGACTACTGTTACGTTTTTTTTCTTTAAAAAAAATTTTTTTTTAATGTTTATTTATTTTTGAGACAGAGAGAGACAGAGCATGAACGGGGGAGGGGCAGAGAGACAGGGAGACACAGAATCCGGAAGCAGGCTCCAGGCTCTGAGCCATCAGCCCAGAGCCTGACACGGGGCTTGAACTCATGGACCGCGAGATCGTGACCTGAGCTGAAGTCGGCCGCTTAACTGACTGAGCCACCCAGGCACCCCTACTGTTACTTTTTAGATAGTCCTGCTTTATAGGCGAGGACAATAGGTTTCATAGAAATTTAAATGGTTTGCTTGAAGACACACAACTAATAATTGGCAGAGTCAGAATTTGAACCCAAGTCTCTTCTTTTACTTCAAAGCCTATGTACTTATGTGCTTGGCTACTGCACTAAGGTGCTTCCCCACCACACACACACACACACACACACACACACAAGGGAAAGAATAAAACAAAGGAGTGACCCGAAGAAATGTAAAGAAAGATGAACTGCCTTCCTTTCTAGGGGGCTTGGAGAACACCCAAGGTGTAGACAGAGGAGGACTAGCGTGACAAAGAGTCAAGTCAGCTTTGACTTCTACTTGAATGTTTTGATGGCTTAAAGCCAGGCCTCAATGAAAGTGGAAAAGAGAATGTGGGAAGAAATATAGCTATTTAAAAGAAAATGCTTCCTAGGCTATTTCCCAGGACAAAGAGAGCTTGCCATGGTCTTCATGTCTTCTACCATTCTGGCAGAATTATCAGTGGGGCTAGAAGAAGAACAAAGGAAATGATGCTTCAGCAATTTAACTCATAAAATGGGCTGGAAACCAGAGTCTGTGGATTTACAGTCGGAAAGAAGTGGTTTGGGAGTCTGACATCCTAATGGCCTCAGTATCCTGAGTGAAATATATTTTCATCCTGGTATAATTGAGGATCTGATTACAGTTACTGGCTGTTAGTTATTTCAAGTTTGGTTTGACCGAAATGGAAGAAAATTCCCAAAGTTTTGCCATTCATTAATAATGCAAAACTACTTTGGGAACACGTTTCTCTCTTTCAAGGTCAAAATTCTTCTTGCCTTTTTGTTGCCAAAAGGGCCTGTTAGGGGAGAATAACAAAGTTAACAGGATGTCTTTGGCTAATTAATTATAATTTTCTAATAACTCATTTAAAAAGAAGTAATTGGCAAAATCTAAAAATGGCTAATTTGTCTGCCTGCCTGTATAAGTAAAACGTTGCATTGTCCTTGTAGGTTGTGAATAAAGAAATAGTTAAGTGCATGTTTAGTATTGATGCTTAAGGAATTGCATAAGAGCCTGATGCCAGGATGTATAATGTTTAGGCCAAAAAGGTCTATTTTAAGTGTTATGATTAGGAATCACTCGTTCAGAACCAGGATACAAGCAGGAATTAATATTAGTTTCATTGTCATTTTTGTGAAAGTGAAAATTGTTTCCTAAATTAAAGAGCTTATTTGCATAGATATGTTGAATCACACACATAAGAAACAAATGCTTTTTTGTAAAAAAAAAAAAATTATTAATTTCCTAGAGCTGATAACAAATTACTACAGACCTGGTAACTTAAAACAACAGAAATAGGGGCACCTGGATGGTTCAGTTGGTTGAGCATCTGACCCTTGGTTTCTGCTCAGGTCCTGGTTTCAGGGTCATGGTATCGAGCCCCACATCAGGCTCCACACTGAGTGTGGAGCCTGCTTGAGATTCTCTCTCTCCTTCTGCCCCCTGCCCCACTTGCTCTCATGCATGTGCTCTCTCTCTCAAAAAACAAAGAAAAAGAAATAAAAGAGGAAAGAAAGAAAGAAAGAAAGAAGAAGAAAATAACAGAAATATATTCTGTCTCAGTTCTGGAGGCTGAAAGTCTGAAATCAAGAGGTCAGCAAGGCTATGCTGTCTCTGAAGGCTTTAAGCAAGAATCCTCCCTGCCTCTCTCTCAGCTTGTGGTGGTTATCAGCAATCTTTGACATTCCTTGGCTTGCAAATACATCATTCCAGTCTCTGTTATGGCCATTTCTGCACATGTCTCTCTCTGTGTCCCAATTTCCTTCCTGTTACAAGGACCTGTCATTAGATTATAGCCTGTCCTAATCCAGTATGACCTTGATGACATCTGAAAAAGACCCTATTTCTAAATGATATCACATTCGCAGGTGCTAGGAGTTGGGACTTAGGCATAATTCTGTGGTCAGTGTCTCAAAGCATGATTCTGTTCCTTTTTTGTGCATTTCCCTTCTCGTTAGCTTTCTTTCTCAGGTACATAACCCATTGGGTTTCTCAGGCCAATAACCCATCTTCTCTGAGTTTTTACAAAACAAAAACAAGGAATCAGAAGAACTCACAGAACTCATGGACCAAAAGCAATGGATTAATAGTCAGACACCAGAGTCTAGTCAGGAAAACATAAATCACACCAGTAGTTTTAATAGAGAGAATTTAATATAAGGAATCGGAAGAAGGGAAAGGCAAAAAAGCAGCAGTGAGGTGACACAGAGGTAGTAGCTGCGGGAAGATCAAAGGGGAATGGTTGGAACTTGTGCTTGGAAAAGGGGCTCACAGAGCTGAGACCAAAACCACTGTGGAGATGGTGTTGGGCCATCTGCTGGTATCTTAAGGGTACACTGAGGTTAGTTATGAGTCTGGAAAATATTGGAAACCAGAATCACCTGCCACTGCCTAGGTGACAAGATGTCGCTGAAATGACACTGATAGCAACAGCAAACATTCAGGAAGGAGCATGTCCCTTCTCCTTCTGCCTGTCACTAGCATCCCCTTAGTTAGTACATCTGATTATGCCAGAACCAGACTGGGAGCCATCAAGCACAGGTGAGACACGGTCCAGAGTCCTGGCTGCAGCATCGCAAAGCAGAGTGTGGAAAGATGGGTTTGGAGCTGAGAGATGTAGGTCCAAGTTTGCAGAGCCATTTTTTTTTTTTTTTTTTTTCAGATTTGAAAGATTAGTCAACACGAAGCTGGTAGAAAGGGGGTAAAGAGGAAGTCTTAATGAAACTCAGAAAGAAGCAGAGGAAGTGGGGAAGAAAGACTTCTTTCAAGACCAGGAAGTAGAGTAGAATGAATGAAGTTGGTGGATTCCTTACTAACACTGGATATTTTTAGCCCTTGAACTGAAGGTTTTGAACTTAAACACTTTGGTTGGAGATAAAGGCATGTGGGGGAAAACCTTACCTTCTAATCAAGGAGGAGCTAAAAAGACCCAGGTGGGAATTTCCTCACAACCTGGGGCAGCTGCTGGGACTGCATCGCTGTTTAAATCCCACTAATAGGGAACAAGTGCTATTTATTATATGCTCCTGTTGTATGCACTGAAGGGAATAGAAAAATAAATATGAACACATGTATAACTAATTATATAGCAATCAGTGGATAGGACTTTAGAGAACAAATAATTTATACTCTGTACTGCAGTGTTTCTCAACATATTTGTTTCTCATTATATGTCTGCCCCTTGAAAGTGCCCCTTTCAGACACTTTTTCCTAATTGTTCTCTTCCCATAAAATTTTCATACCATAGATATACTTACTATACATCTGTCTATATAGTGTGGCTGGAGAGACACAAACCATTGTAATGCCGAAGGTTTCCCCTTCCCACACCCTGCAAGAACTAATTTACCCCCTTGAGGGAACACTGCCCCACTGAGAATTGACGCCACAGCGGAAGTCGTAGCTGCTCCACCCAGAACTCCGTCAATGGTGGTGAACCTCTCCCCCCAGCTGCTTTGGGTGTTGCCCTAGGAGAACTCTCCAGAGAATTGCCCTACAGCCAGTGGAGGTTTTATCCGCCTCAAAATCTCATCAAATCCTCCCCACCTAAAAAAGCTGTACCTACTTACAGTGAGGTACAGAAGGCTGACCTTCTGTTCCCTGCACGGGCTCCTGTAGGCCTCTAGCTGTGCCAAACCGGAAGCTGGCCCCTCAGCCTTAGGCTCCAGAGCAAGCAAGTAAGCTTTTTTCACAATAAGACAGGGGGTGTGTTTCAGTCCATTGTCTGCGCAGTGCCCTGGGGGTCCGCCGAGAACTCTCGGAGGCTTATAGTCCCACAGGACCCAGAGCCAGGCAATCACTTAGTGACCCCTGGGAAGCAGCCGTTAAAAACCAGGGCACCAGGTGTGTCTAAAAGCTCCCCTCAGAGGATATTAGTGTTCTGGAGCGTGGCAGAAGGAAAGCATGAAGTTGGAGTCCACCAACTGAAATGAGGCAGAGGGAGAGTATATAGATGTTTCCTGGGGGGAAAAGTAGGAGGGGGGGGTGGCGAAGCCTAGGGATGAAAACAAGAAATATTTTAAATAGAATGGAATGGAATAGAATAGAATAGAATAGAATAATAAAGAGGGTGCCTGCTAGCTAGAGTGAGGCCAGGGGAGAGCTTGAAGATATTGCCCACCAGCCGGCAGGCCTCTAGATGAGTGCTAAATTAGATGCCTGCTCCTCAGGCCATCACTTTGAGGTTAACAAATGAGCCTGTTTCACATAATGTCTGGGCATCTAGATCTGCTGCTTCTTTGCCAAGCTGTGGGGAGAGTGAATCCCAGCAGGTGACCCCTATAAAAGCTATTTGTCAGAGAGCTATAGTCTTTGTGGGCCTGGTGGATATGGGCCCCAGTGGCTTTTAAAGCTGGATGTTTTGAGGGCTTGCCTCTCAGGTACAGGTCTTAAAAGTTGGGGCTTCCCAATGTGGGATTCAAACCCTTTTCTTCTCAGGGAGAGAAGCTCCAGGTTCTGAGATCCCCCCTGACTGTGGTAGCCACCTGGGGGTAGGGCCTATGGTGAGACTGTGTCCCAGCCTCTCCTACCAGCTTTGATGTGGGCCTTCTGTCCTTTGTCCAATTAGGTACGATAACATAGTTTTTAGGTTCTTTTCAGAGGAAGTTGTTTCATATTTTGCTGCAGGTTCCATTTGTCTGTGGGGAAAGGTGAGCCTAGGGTCCTCCTACATCACCTAATGCAATGAGAATTCCAAGAAGCTCCATCCTAAAGGAAGAGTCCAAGCTAGGTGAGTAGGGATGAGTGAATGAAATATATTTGTGCACATCAAAATGGGAAAAGATGTGGACATTTTTGGAGATGGTGAAGAGGCTGTGTATTCAAATTAAAGAGTAAATCAAAATGAGTGGACATGGTAGCTATTTCAGAGAATGGTTATTCTGTTTTGCAGAGAGATTAGGAAATTTTGAAGTGTTCTGGAGAAAACAAAAGCAATTCAATTTGTTTTAACATCAGGGAATGATTTACTGAGAGGTTGCTTACTTACTTACTTGGAGTGAGGGAGGGGAGACAACAGAGGCAGGCACTTCCAGACCCTGATTAAGTGGGAAGGTCAGACACACACATGGAGTAGTCCAAGAGTGACAGAGGGTAGTGTAACAAAATGTAACATTGTATGGTTCCTCTGTGCTGGCTGTAGGATTGTAGAGAAGAGTGACTGATGTGGTTGACTGATTATGCAAATCCTGAGTGATAAAGCAGGGCAAAATAGAGATAAAACAGGATTTGGAACTTAAAGCCGTTCATAGTATAAGTCACGTTACCTCCTTATAGGCTGTTGGGCTGTAGCAGA
Organism: Prionailurus bengalensis; assembly: GCF_016509475.1. NCBI lineage: Eukaryota > Metazoa > Chordata > Mammalia > Carnivora > Felidae > Prionailurus > Prionailurus bengalensis. Next base: position 206,997,853 of record NC_057343.1, read on the forward strand.
ATGAGGAGTGGGTGAAAGCAGATAGCTATTTGGACAACCTTTTCAATAGTTCTCTGTCTTCAGAGATCTGACATTTCCAGAAAAAGCAAGCCCAGAGTTTGTCAGATGTTCTGCTTTTGGACGAACGAGCTTCCTGTTGAGTTTTGTTCTCCTTCTTTTTGGCAGAAAAATCAAACTCTGGCTTATAGATTGAGAGAGCCAGTGAGAAAACTTCACTGCAGATCCCTATGGTTAATGGCCCTGAGCATTTGAGGAAACACATTTATTCCAAAGTAGTAGAGGACAAAACAGCCTATTGGAAATAAGAATAACTGAAAGGTAGTGGATCAAAGCAAAGGAACCATGGACATCTAGACAGGGTGGGGTTAAGGGAGTATAAGATTAAAGAGAGAAAATGATAGTCGATGCAGATTCACCTTGAGGCAGATTCTACAGTTCTTGCTGATTCTAACTTTTTATTCTTTCTTAAATTTGTCCCCATCTCTCCATACTCATTGCCACTGCCCCTGTTTGGATCACAGTTACTGTTCACCTAGACTATTGCAACACTCTCCCAGCTTGGCTTTACTGCTTCATGCCTTGCCACTCTCAGCCTGACCCCAATTCATCTTTCACTCTGCTGCCAATGAGCTTTCTGAAATACTCATCCATTCATCACACAAATATTTGTGAAACACCTCCCATGAGCTAGGCACTCTCCTGGGTGCTGGTCAGACATTGATCTGTTAACCATACATGGCCTCTGCCTTCAAGGGGAATGTCCTTAATGGACAGCTGCAAACAATGAATAGGGTTTTGAAGACCAAGTGTGAGAAGGGTGCCAGCACCACGGGGGTCATGGTGTGGTTGGGAGGAGGGAAGGGGCAGGATCTAAAAGAACCTTAAGAGACCGATGGCTGCAGGTCATGTTAGAGCTTTTAGTTATTAGCTGAAAGCTATAGAAAGGCTGGCCAGATGAAGTTTGTTGATAAGAGGAGATCTGAGTTTTGCGAAGACCATTCTGGTTGCGGAGCTGAGAAAAGTTTGGAGGGTGCTATCTAATTGTATCTCTGCCTTCTCTCCTCTCACACAATCCCTGAGTTTTCAGGTTTAAATCCTGGCCCCTTAGTTTAGTGTTCAAAGGCTTTTAACAGACTGACTCTGCCTCCCTGACCAGTTCCATCAATTGTTGGATCTCTTCTACAGTTTATACATCTGGCTCCCAGTCAGAATTACCTGGGGACATGTTAAAAATTCAGATTCTCAGGACCCATCCCCAGGTATTTTGTTTTATTAGTTACAAGGTTTGACTTGAAAATTAACATTTCTTTTTTTTTTAAGTTTGTTCATTTATTTTTAATTTTTTTCAATGTTTATTCATTTTTGAGAGAGAGACACAGAGCATGAGTGGGGGAGGGGCAGACACAGAGGAAGACAGAACCTGAAGCAGGCTCCAGGCTTTGAGCTGTCAGCACAGAGCCCGATGTGGGGTTCAAACTCACTAACTGTAAGATCATAATCTGAGCCGTTGTCAGACACTTAACCGACTGAGCCGCCCAGGTGCCCTGAAAATTAACATTTCTAAACAGTATCACATGCTGACAGTCTAGACCAGGGCTGTCTAAACATAACTTCCTGTGAAAATGGAATTTTCCCTTATCTGTACTGTCCAATATGGTAGCCATTAGTCACATGGAACTATTGAGCACTTGAAATATGGCTAGTGCAACTGAGAAACTAAATTTTAATTGTAATTAATTTAAATGAATTAATTTAAATAGCTGCCTGTGACAAGTGGGTACCAAATCAAACAATTCAGGTCTAGACTCTAGTGTGAGACACTTCCTGAATCATGGCTGTACTCAATCTGTAGTTCCCTGCCTAAGGGTCTAGGCACGAGTTCCCCATTCCAGGAGTCTGTTCTCCCCTAATCATCCTGTCTTCCCTACGTGGTCAGCTTCCATGAAGTTTATGGGTCTCTCCTCCAAGAACATTCCCTTGACCTCTTCAGGGCTGGATTAGATACCCGTCTTCCAGTATCGCAAATTTATGCCTCTTTGTATTCCCAACACCTTGAGGGCTGCCTGGATACAGAACTGTCTGTACATACTTGTTGTATAAGTAAATAAATGAAAAAATAAAGAACACTAAGGTGCAGAATCACTTAACTGAGTCAGGCATAGGTAGATACTGATAATTAGAAGGACTGCAGCTTTGCTATATGGAACTCCACAAAGCTGACCTCCAGAGAATTAAACTGTTCATGATCTTTATTTGATGGTGGGGTCGATGTCATGTCTTCAATCTGTTTGTGGTTCAGTTAGCTTTGCAATGTGCAGGTGATGGCATGGTTTGGGGAGAAAAATTTTGGAGCCAGACTACCTGTATTGATTGAAACACTGATTCTGTCACTTACTAGCCGTGTGACCCCAGGGTAGATGTTGTTACTTAACATTTCTTTTACTCAGTTTGGTCATGTACAAAATGGGTTAACCATAGTACCTACCTCTCAGTGTTGTTAATGAATTAATATTTGTAAAGGGCTTAGGACAATATTTGACACACATTAAAGAATTAAGTGTTTGTTAAGTAAATGAAAAGCAAACTTAGCTATTGACTCCATTAATATCCCTAGTTAGTGATCTTGTATCTTGATCAAAAGGGGACTTAGGAGAAATGTAGGCAGTATATATTTTCTTTCTTTCTTTCTTTCTTTCTTTCTTTCTTTCTTTCTTTCTTTCTTTCTTTCTTTCTTTCTTTCTTTCTTATTGGTTCTGTAGATGTTTTATTTATTATGCCACTTCCCTAGTAACTTTTTAAATTCAGGTTTTTCTTTAAATTCCAGTTAGTTAACATCTAGGCATAGGTAGATACTGATAATTAGAAGGACTGCAACTTTGCTATATGGAACATCTAGTGCAATGTTAGTTTCGGGAGTAGAATTTAGTGATTCATCACCTATATATAACACCCAGTGCTCATCACAAGTGCCCTCCTTAATACCCATCACCCATTTAACCTGTTCCTCCACCCACCTTCCCTCCAGCAACCCTCAGTTTGTTCTCAGTAGTTAAGAGTCTGTTTTGTGGTTTGCCTCTCTCTTTTTTCCCCCCTATGTTCATCTGTTTCATTTCCTAAATACCACGTGTGAGTGAAATCATCTGATATTGGTCTTTCTCTGAGTTATTTCACTTGGCAAAATACATCATTAATAATTAGCAATCACCATGTCTTCTAGAACTCAATCAGGATGAGAGGGAGAGATAGCATTATGAACATTGAGACAGGTTCATGGTAAAGAGCACTGCTCTCAGAGTCACTACATAGACTGAAGAGTGTGAGGAGTAGGTGAGAAGGAGTTCTGGAAAGGTAAAAATGAAACAATCAAGTTTTAAATGGAATCTGGGGTGATTTTGATGTAAAGGTAAGCTTTCTGTAAAACACCTCCTTTCAGATATCTTATTACTTTTTCAATCTAAGCCTGAAATAGATTTTGGAAATAGAATGTAAACTTCCATGTCTTCTTTCTCAAAGGATTGCTAATGGGCATTGGATGTTTTCTCATCTACTAAAATTATGACTCTTTCCTACTAGCACCCTTCTTTCTCTTCTGGGGGGAATTTCCTCCTTGCCATTGTAGGTACTCTTGGTGGGGAGGAAGTCAAGGTGTCCTGTCCGCCTCTGGGGGATGGACATGGATCTAACACAGGCTAATCAGACACTTTCCTCTAGGACTTTGAAGTTTGAGGGAAAGATATGTGAACTGGATTTACCAATCCAGTCATTCATTACCTTGATACCTAAACTCCATGGTTAAGTAGTTCCTTAAGGCTTTGGGCTTAAGGCTTTGGGTTTGCCCTTATTCCTGAATTGGTTCTGGAATTCTGGCTTATTCAGAATATTAGCTACTAAATACACCTCCAACAAATTCCAGGTTGTGTTTACATTAGCCAAAGTTAGTTTTTGGTGTAAAAGGTCTAAACTGATATGACTCATATTTACTTAAGTAATGACCTAATGAAATAAATGTTGAACTCCGTAATTTTCCCTCAAAGCACTATGTTTGAGGACATTCTTTTTGTTGACTCTGAAGTAGAAAAGGAAGTTGCAAGGTTGCAGTGATGGGACTTTTTGAAGTGAAAAGGAGTGCTAAACATTTAGGGATATCAAATAAGAAATACAGACTAAAAAGGGAAATTATGTCCCCAAATCCATCTCTAGAACAGAAGTCTGCAAATATTTTCTGAAAAGGCCAGACAGTAAATAATTTAGACTTTGAGGGCCGTGCAGTCTTGATCAAAACTCCTGAACTCTGCCTTGTATCACAAAAGCAGCTATTGACAATGTGTAAATAAATAAACAAGGCTCTGTGCCAATAAAACTTTATTTACAAATATAGGCAGCAGACAGGATTTGGCTCATGGACCATAGTTTGCTGACAGTTGCCTTGGAATTGTGCCTGGTATATGTCAGGCATTTAATGAATATTCATCAACTGGATGAATGAAAAAAGGGTCAGTCTCTAGGAATGGCACAGTTCCCATCTGATGACTTCTATTTTCTTTGAGTATTAGCAGCAAGAGGTCAGATATTGACAGTGGAATAGAGTTGGGCTTTTAGATCCTTAGAGAAGTTCTGAAATAACGGCTGGTTGGGGACAATGTCTGACTCCAAAATCCAATTCCTGCAGTTGGCTAGGAATAGCTTACTGGAAGGGAAAGGAGAGGAATTAACATCCATTAAGAGTTCGTCATGAAAAGCTCTTTGGAACACTGGAAACAGAATTATCTGAGGTGTTTGTTAATAGATGGGGATTCTCAGGCTCCTCCCCAGACCTTCTGAATCAGAGCCTCTGAATGCACTGCTATTTTCATCAAGGTCCTAAAGTGATTCTTATGCAAATTAAGTTTGAGGACCAGTGGCTTGGTTGATATCAGCAACTTAAAATATATAATCTTCACAACAACCTTATGCAATAGATATTATTAGCCCCATTTTATAAATGGAAATACTGGAGCTTAGAGTCACAGAGAGGATTGTGCAGTCACATATATAGTAAGTGAAAGCACAAGGTTTCACATCTGCACTTGTCTGCATTAAAGTCCACGATTCCCCACTATGCTTTTCTGCCTCTAGCAACAACAACAAAACGAAAATATGGATTAAATTCTTCTAGGACGTCATTTGGCTCCATCTGTGAAAAGACTGAAAATACTACTGAGGTTCAGTTTGAAAATGAGATAGCTGAAGATGAAGCATTTTGGACTGAGATTTGAAGACTGTTGTATAAACTAAGGACAGACAGTCCTATAAAAATGTAGTCCCTGGGATGAGTGGCGGATTTGGAGTAAGAAGGAGTTTCTTTGAAATGTGTCATATTTTTGTTTTCAGTGTTCTAGCACAACAGAGATATGCTAGAGATATTTTTCTGAGGCTGTTCCTGGAATCAATTTGATGCAAGCTCCTTTTGATGTGTAAAGAGATAAACTAAAATTCACTCACGTTGTGAATAACATCCAGATTGGCTCCTTCTATAATCATGTTGTATCTTATTTTACCATGCATAACATATTTAGTTCCCCTGTGTTTGCCATGCCATCATTTCACAGAATTGTATATTATATAGGCTATGTTTCAGTTCAAGTGGGGTGAACTTAACTGCCAGTTGTTTCCAGCTATGTACTACCACCACGTTGAACTGGGACTTCTGTGCTAATTCCTTCATGCAGGCCATCCCTTGACCAGCAAGCCAGCTGGAAGCAGATAAGCATAAGTATGATTTTCCTCCATCCAGTGAGGAGCTCTGAGATAGGGCTTGGTGAGATCCAGAAGGTACAAGAAAGGACCATGTGAATCTCCTGGAAATGAGGCATAGTTGGGTCCTCTTGCTCTTCCACTGATTGCTAACTTATGCGTATCTGAAGTTGTACAAGTTTGTTGCCTGGCTAACTTTATTCCAAGACTTAAAAGGCTTCTGTTTTTGTTCAATACCTGGAAATACAAGGCAACTATGAGAATTTGAGTATGGAGGAGGATCTGGAATACCAGAGGAGTAGCGATCTATATTAACTGTAAAGAAAATGTGCCTGTTCTGAACAGGCAATATCTATTCCATTTACTTATATAAAAGTAAACCTTAATCAGAAAGACAGAATTTACTGTACAAATTTAATAAAATTTAAAAATAACTCTGATTGTATGCAAATTTGGGTTTATGGGATACCCTTTTGAAGGTCACCTTCCAGTATGATGTGACTCTGCTCTTTTGAAATAGTTGATACGTGCCGAATTGCACCTTAATTAAATTCCCTTATGTGTTGTTGGATTAAAAGCACCATCAGCACTTCATAAACTGTATGTAAATTTTTTAACAGAAATTTGAAACATTGTACACTGGCTTTTATTCAATACCCTCCCCTCTTTCCATAAAACTGCTGTCAGTGGCTGTGTGCCCATTTAATACCAGTCTAGGCAAAGCATAGATGGAAAAAAATCACCTCTATTACCAAAAAAAAATCATCCAGTATAATATGTTCCTCAATTATTATCCAAGTAGTATATTGTGCGTTATCTATGCCAAGGCTCAGCTTCTTTTAGCATGGAAAATCGAGAAAGGACTAGACAGCCAAAATTATAGTGTTTACAAAGGACAACTTTATGAGCCAGAAAGAAACTGCCCTACATTCCTGCCAATGGCAGGAAAGAATGCCTTCCTCCTAAGCCCAGCCATAAGGTTCCATCTGCCAGGTGATATTGCAGTATCAAGGAACAGATGATTCCATGGTCTGCCCTGATTTTCTTACCCAACAAAGAGTCTAATATATAACATATAACAGGAGGAATGGCTGAGAACTCTTGTACTGAATGAAACCTGCCTGACCAAAGATACTGCAGGGTCAATACCCTGCTGATAAATGTCCTCTGGAAGAAGTAAGAAATTTCACAGTACCTTACTTAAAGGGACATCCAAAAGAGCTGCAGAATTAGAGCAAGGAGAAAACTCTTGGCTGAAAACAAGTCTTGAGACTCCTCTTGAACTTTCATCCTTAAGAATACAGGTTCTCCATTTTATGAACATCCCATTTGGAATTATTCTGTATATAAGAACAAGTGGCTCACGTCAGGTAGGGGCAGTGGAAGGAATAGTTAGTCTTTGCACTCAATTAGAAGCAAAATTTACCAGATCCTAACAGATGTCTGGAAACAACAGACCCCAATCAAGTAGAAGGAATGTAGACAATTTTTAGCAGTGAGAAGTCAAGCACCGCAGCAATGATGTTTTGTAAGAAGCAGTAAGAGTTCGCATGATGGGTACCATGCCATAAAGACTGGAATCTGGGCCAGGACTCCAGATTGCAGGAGAATTCTGGGGAGAAAGATAAAAATCACTGCACCAAAGGAGTGAAGTTAGGGAGCAGACACAGGAAATAGCACAATAGTTTTCCCAGAGCAGGAAGAATGTCTTAGTAATTTTGGGGCCCCATTTTCTAGCTCAGTGCCTCGGGAATAGGGAGTGCATTTGAAACTGCTGATCACTGTATTCACTCTTGAACAACAATTCCCTTTGGTTTCTGTGGCATTAACTTTTTCTGTTATTCTTTAACTCCCTTGGCCATGCCTTTTAAAAACCTCCTTTGAAGGGTTTCTTCTCACTACTTACAGGACATCTCAATGGATATCTCATTGGTACCTCAAATTCAGTGCATCCAAAATACAGACTCTCATCTCTAAACCCGAGGCTTCTCCTGTGTTCCCTGCCTCAGTGAATAGCACCATCATGTTCCCCAAAACTTAAAACACAAGCTTGGTGGCAGCCTTTCCTTTTTCATCTCCCTCAGTGTCTGCGTCCAGTCACCACATCCAATTGATGTGTCCTTCTAAATAGCTTTCAAAACTACTACCCACTTTTTTTCCTACACTGGCTGCTCTACCCTATTCAGGCTACCATGATCTTTCACCTACATTATTGCACAACCAGCCACTCTTCTTGCTTTTACCTTTGCCACCATCCAAAGCATTCCCGCTAGTTAGTGCAGCCAGGCAGAGCTTCTAAAAACACAAATCTAACCATGCCCTTTTCTCTGATTAAATCCTTCAGTTCTCCATTATTCTTGGATTTCCACATTAAGAATAAAGTCCTGGTTTCTTAAAATGATTATAAAGCTCTTTTTGATCTGGCTTCTGATTACTTCTCCAGCCTCCTCTTTCAACTTCTTTGTCCTTTATGTACCCCTCAGGCCTTTTCCGCTTTATTCTAGAAGCATATTGACATGAGCTGTCTATAAAAACTTCAGACCTTTGCACACTGCTGTCTCTGCCTCAGATGCTCTTGCCCTCTTTGTCTGGCTAGCCGCTATTCATTTGTAGGTCACCCTTTATATTTCACCTCTTCTGGAGCATGGTCCATGCTCCAAACACCCCATCATGGAACTTATCGGAGAGTATAGTGATTGCTTTTCCTTTCTTATACTCTCTATTAGAATGTAATCTGCATAAAGGCAGACATGATCCATCTGCCTGCTTATCATTATATTCCCAGAGCCTAGCCCTATTTCTGGAACATTATTCTCTTCTAGTGAGTAGTGAATAAATGAGGGTTTATTGAACTCACCTGAAGAAATTTACAGATAAGAGGTTTGAAGGGAGGGGTTGAACATAAAAACAAGGCAACACCCCAAAGTTGTAGCCATTACAAGTGTGTGGCCTTTTTAAGAGTCCTGGAGGAACTCTGCGGTAGATTAAAAATGGCTAAAAATTCTTTGACTCTTTTCACATGGAAAGGCAAAAGTTTATTTCCCCTCCCTTTGGATCTGGGCTGGCCACTGTCAATTTGACCAATAGAATATGATAGAAATGATGTTCTGCCAGTTGGGACCTGGCATTTGAGAAGACAGGTATCTTTTACGATACTCTCATGGAATTCTAAGATGCCACGTAAGAAGTTCAACTACTCTAGTGAAGGGACCACAGGGAGAGGCTCGGAGACTGCATGAAGAGAGAGAGGGACCCAGCTGAGCCCAGGCTTGCAGTTATTCTTGTTAAGGTTTTGGGCATGTGAGTGAAGCTGTTGGAGTCTTCTAGGACTTAAGAAACAGGCTACCAGGCACAAGTGATCCCAGTAAACTTCAAGTGAGAAGAAGAATTGCTCAGCAGAGACTTGCCCATATTCTTGACCCCCAAGATCATGAGATATAGGAAAATGATTTAGGGGTGGTTTGTTATACAGCAGTAGATAACCAGAACTTCCAGTGCTTTCTTTTCACTGGCTGTTAGAGATGCAAGGTAGGGAAGGGATTTTCTCAGTTCTGCCATGTTCTCCCTGCAGTAGCTGGGGCTTCAAAGACCTGTCCTTGCAACTTATTTCATTCCATCCCAGATTATGGGGTCAATCAAACCCCTAGGCGGAGTGCATATAATGACTAAAGGAATTTATATAAGCTGGTCTTTTGTTTTGGCCTAGTAGGATTCTGGTGTACCAACTCCTAATTACTCATGGCTCATTTTCCTGTACCAAGTCATTGCCTGGTATCTCAGTCCTTTAAACAGGTATTTTTTATGATAAAAATCTCAGTCTCCCAAAGACCAAAGCTGTGATATCTGCTGCCACATATCTCTTATTTATCTCAGACCTTGTGGTTTCTCTGAGATATAGAACTCTGGAGATTACTTGACCCACCTCTACTTAAAATAATGTGCTTAGTTTGGGGATCCATTTGGACTTCTCCTATCTCATTCTTGTGCTCTATTTCCCTCTCCAGTTATTACCACCACCTTCACCTCCCCTAAAAAGGTTAAATCTCCAGTTGGTCCCAGTTGACAGTGTGCTTAAGGCTTATTCTCAACTTTGTTTCCAGATTCCTACCCTTTTTATAACAGGGTTATTTCAGTTGTAAGAGACACACATCCAACTAAGTCTCATTTAATCTAAAAGAGAGAATGTATTGTTTTTTGTATCCAACTAGAGAATGAAAGCATCCTCTAGGGCAACTGGATCATGGGAGTGATCCATGGCATTATCTCCTGATCTCTGGCATCTGCTTCTCTCATTCCCTTTTGCTATAAATGTGTCAGGAAACAAAGCCACAGAATTCAGGACTTCTATCCTTTTAGTAGGAAACAGAGAAGGAAAAAGAGTTTTCATTTTTACCTGATGCTCTGATCATTTTTAGCTGATCATTTCATGTGCCCAAACTAGAGCAGTCATCATAGGGCAAAGCACTATGCCTGCCTGGGTCTGAGCACTGTGCCCAGCACTGTGACTAGAGAGGGGCCTGTTACCAGGTAGGTGCTTGGCATAAGTGAGGCCTCAGAGACAATGGTGTGACTTAAGGAGACCCTCAACTTGTATTTGTAACTCTTGCAGCTGGGATTGTCCAGGAGTGAGCTGGGATGGAATGGATGAGAGGGACTGTGGAGTCATGAGGAATGAACATGGGAGAGCAGGAACAGAGCAAGGCAGGAGTGTGTCCATCTGAATATGTGCCTGAGTTCAGAGCAAGGGAGTATAGGGGAAGAGTAATGTGGATTTTTCCCAGAGAGGCCAGATCTTAACCGTATATCCATTTATAGAGATTTGTTAAGAATGAAACATCGAATATAAGCATTGGAGGACTGGACAAACTTGAGATTGAGCTGTTTATTGCTGGCATTAGAATGGTTATTTCCTCGGGCGCCTGGGTGGCTCAGTCGGTTAAGTGCCCGACTTTGGCTCAGGTTATGATCTTACAGTTCATGGGTTCAAGCCCCGCATTGGGCTCTGTGCTGACAGCTCAGAGCCTGGAGCCTGCTTCAGATTCTGTGCCCTCCCCCTCTCTCTGCCCCACCCCTGCTTGTGATCTGTCTCTCTGTGTCTTTCAAAAATGAATAAACATTAAAAAAAAAAAAAAAAAAGAAAGGTTATTTCCGGCAGGTAATTCTGTTTTATTTGAATTGTGTTTATTTACTTATACTGTGCCCAAAGGATAATGGCTGAACTTCATTTGAGCTGTTAGCAGACTCAGGAAGGAGGACCCTGACCTGAAATAGAGTATGAATAAAGATAAATATGTTTTTATTTTTTCAGCCAAAACCAGCTAAAGAGATGAGAAGCTATTTTCAGATAACTGTAAAATGATGAAGGGAAGGCAAACAGATTTTTTAAAAAAATTCTTTTTATAAGAAGGAAATTAAATATTTTGAATAGATAGCCTAATTACCTTATTTAATAATATCTTGTTAACTAAGAAAATAAAGTGAACATGTTTAAATAAATTATGAGTTGAAAAGTTATAAAAATGCCTTTAAAAAACAAAAGCAAAGATATTGCATTTTGCAATGAGTCAGAAACCTTCTGTCTACTTTGTTCGTTAATGTGCATATATTGCATTACTAAATTGATTGTCTAGAATATCCTTGCCACTTTATGGATTAAAGCTTAAGCATCTGTATAAGCCTTCATTGGTAAGACAATTGATTTTAGAGTCACCTATATTAAATCTTGGGATAATGCTATGTTTACACACATTGAAACAAATATTAAGTATGTACATATTAAGGCAAATAATGCTTTACTAACAAATTATTCTGGAACTGTGGTGCCTTTTCTATTTCCTGTCTTAGTTTTGATTCTAAATCTGGTGGACAATTTTGAGATCTGAGATGAGAGAATATTCTTTTCATGGAAGTATTTTTGTCTTTGCAGAAGGCAAGGGCACTATAGTTGGCTGTTTTTCGCAAAATGTGGCTTCGTGTTTCTTGATGGCTCCTGTGACAAGTTGACTGTCCAGAGAAATTTGGATTTCACATATGTAGTTCCAGTGAGTGCATTCATCCAGGTTAGACCATATGTCTTGGCTTCATGTTAAAAAAACATGGACTTTATACTCAGGCAGCAAGAGTGGTATAGATTTTACCAATTTTCCAATGCTCACCTGGAAAGCTTAGTTCAAATTGGCTGAAGTGGGAAAACTGTCATAAAGTGAAAAGTGGCTCAAAGAATACAAGAATGTGTTTAAAATGAACACAACAGGTAGTACCTGAGCCACATCTAGAATCCAGTTTATTAAAATGCAGATTGGACTAGAGGAAAATAATTGTAGAGAGCAATTCTTAATATGTGAGAAACTCACAAATCAGTCATCCTGCGGAAGGCACAGGTTGAAAAGTAATTTAAAATATCCATGAGTATACTGGGTTGTATGGACATTTCAAAATTGACTCATGGAAACAGATGATGAAAGGCAATAAGGAGACAAAATGTTTGAGCTGCATATTAGGAGGCAGCTTCTTTGCAGACCATCAGGGGGTAACAAACGGGCAATGTGCAACTGCCTTGATGCAAAGCCATCTCATGAGATAGGTAGATAGAAAAACATGGAGTCATGTCTTGAGAGGGTTCAGGGGGACGTTTGTTTTCTCCACTTGGTTTGATGATGTTAAAGTGTTGAATAGGGTCCCCTGCAAATTGACGTCTAACTAGAACCTCAGAATATGACCTTATTTAGAAACGTGGTCTTGGCAGACATAATTAGTTAAGGATTGCAAGATGAAATCATCCTGAATTTAAGGTGAGTCCTAAATCCAATGGCTGGTGTCCTTTACCAGACATGTGAAAACACGGACAGAAATTGGAGTTATGATCCACATACCAAGGAATGCCAGGAGCCATCAGAAGCTGGAAGAGGCAAGGATCCTTCCCTAGAGACTTCAGAGCAAGCGTGGCCCTGCTCACACTTCTTTTTTTTTAATTAAAAAAATTTTTTTAATGTTTACTTATTTCTGAGAGAGAGAGAGAGAGAGAGTGTCAGAAAGAGAGAGGGAGACACAGAATGCAAAGCAGACTCCAGGTTCGAGCTGTCAGCACAGAGCCTGATGTGGGGCTTGAACCCACGAACCATGAGATCATGACCTGAGCCGAAGTTGGATACTTAACTGACTGAGTCACCCAGGTGCCCCCCCAACTTTTTTTCTAGTTTTGGAAAAATGTTTATTTATTTATTTAGAGAGAATCCCAAGCAGGTTCCACGCTATCATCACAGAGCCCACTGTGGGACTTGATCTCATGAACCATGCGATCATGACCTGAGCTGAAATCAAGAGTCAGACACTCAACAAACTAAGCCACCCAGGCTCCCCTCACACTTCTGATTTCAGATTTCTGGCCTCTAGAACAAGCAGGAAGTAAACTCTGGGTTTTATTTTAAACCACCGAGTTTGTAGTAATCTGTTACAGGAGCTCTTGGAAACTAATACAAAGGGGGAGCACTCTGTAAAGCTTTCTGAGATAGTGGCAAGTCCCAATGAAGCCACTGCATCTGGCTACATAGAGGTGGACTTTCTCAGTCTTTGAAAACATCTCATTTGTTAGTAGAGAGGGACCAAGTGCAAATAACCACTGCATGGGTAGGGTGAATCTAACGTACAATCACATTTACAGATATTACATCTGTGTGGGGAGTGGTTTGTGGGAAAACAGTATGTAAATTGTACGTCAGTTCTCCAACTGAGAAGTGACACGTAGGTACATTTTTATAGAGATTTTAAAAAATATCGGATATGTCTTGTAGCCCAAAATTGTTGAGTGGAGGGGAAGTCTGGCACTGGGAGTCTCAGTATACAAACCTGGTGCAGCAGGAACAGCTACTAGCAGCTAGAGGCTCCCACTAGTGGGAAGCTCTGAAAGTAAGGTGAAGGAACCCAATATGAGTAGAACATGTAGACATATGTAAGATGTTTAACAAAATGCTTAAAGTGTGGTAAATATGACAGGTGTTTAATAAATGTAAATTCCCATCCTGGTTTCCTTCCCATATTGCTAAGCATAATTAACCCTACAGAATTATATATCTTATATATGAAATACTTTTGGAGCTATTCCCCATGTAGGTCAACGTCAGAGCATGGTCATATCGACACAAGCCAAACCCCAACAGAAATTCTAATGTTTACTTGTCCTTTTCTCTCAATAAGAAGGATACAAATACATATTTCATGGCAACTATTTTATTTTATTATTTTTTTTTAATGTTTATTTTTGAGAGAGAGAGGGAGAGAGCAGGGTCAGGGGAGGGGCAGAGAGAGGGAGAGACACAGAACTCGAAGTGGGCTCCAGGCTCTATGTTGTCAGCACACAGCCCAACGTGGGGCTTGAACTCACCAACTGTGAGATCATGACCTGAGCTGAAGTCGGACACTTAACCAACTGAGCCACCCAGGTGCCCCTCATGGCAACTATTTTAAATTCTCCTATTTGCTTCTATTCTCCTTTACCCCCAAACTGGAGGTCTCTTATTGTTCTACCTCAAAGAACTTTGTCATCCATGCTATCCAGGCCCTGCTTGGATCTTTGTTCTAAGACCAAATCTTATCTATGGCCCCATGACATATTCCTGACACTTGGGTGCAGTCAGGTCTCAGGGACTATAGTGCTTCCTTCTGTGTGATCTTCCCAAGAAGCTACATATAGCAGAAATTTCATCTTTTTTCTCCTTGAGGAAAAGGGAAAGAAGAAATAAATCATCAGGCAAAAGGTATCAGGGAAAGACGGCAAACCTTTCCACATCAAATGATTTTATTCAATTATATGCAATCTAATAAAGCTATCTATATTTGACTTTCCTGTGTAGCACATTTTTCTTCCCATCTCATGTCATTTAACTGAATATGGAACCTTCATTTTAAACCTATTAACAAAATTACCTGATGGTGTGTGGTAGGTGCCATGTGCTATGGATGGGGAAATGAAACTAAGATGAAAAACTTGCCCAGAAAAGTATTGCCGAGCAAAAAATGATATGTTGCTACATTTCTGTCCTCAAATGCCATTGGTTTTGCTAAACCTAACCAACTCCTACTGATTCTTTAAGCCCCCTTCCATATTGTCCTTCTGCTGTGAACTCTCTTCTGTCTCTCCCAGGGATAATCTATCATTGTGACCCCACATAAATTATTACACAGTTATTTATGTGTGGATGCTTTGTAAACTGTTGGTGTATCTGTCCCCCTGGAAGACCACTGGTCCCTTAGGGATGGGGACCTTTATCCTTAGAGTCAAGCACATATGTAGTAAGCATTCTCTAAATATTTAATATAGTTAGTTATTTTTATACTCAATTTCTCTATACTTTTCCATGCACTTTCAATAATTTATGATGAAGACTATTGGACCTACCTGATTCATTATAAGAGTACTATCTTAACTCATTGATTTTAGATTTTGTCTTCAGTGGGCTTTGACATGTGACCTTTGATCAAATAGTATGATGGAGGAAGGATCCCTTGTGTGGCTGTTTAATTCCATGTTTCAAATAATGACCTTCATTATTTTAAAAGGGATACCCAAGTATCTGCTAGCCATAAGTGAGTGGCCTCTCAGGAGACAAGAGGAGCTCAGAAATGAGGAGGCTTCCAGGAGCATGGATTCAGTAAAAGCTTATGAGAACGAACTTGAAATATGGCTGTTGGAAAAGGTCAATAGCCTCTGGTTCCTTTACACTTAGGCCTCACCTCCCATCTTTTTCTTGTCAAGGACTGCCCTCATCTAGACTTGGACCAGTCATTTTGGACCAAGAGCTCATTTTGCTTGGTCCTCCAAAACTTTTCTTCTTTTCTTCTCCTTTTTAAAAAAAGGCTGACTCTGTGAAGTACATTACTAAAATTGGCCAAGATTTTTGCCCCAGAAGACCACGAGGCACAGGAGGGGCGTAGTGAAGAGGAATAATAGGAATTGAGAAACTTCTCTTTGTGAACCTGATGGAATGGAAAGAAGTAGACTCTGGGTCTAGAAAACCATCCTCAGGATGGGCACGGGAAACTGGAAAAAAGTGAGAAATGTGTAGAAGAGTGTCCTGCTTATTGCTGGCCAAAGTGTTGGTTTGCTGTGAATATATGCAGTATGGACATGACTTAATCTCTTATTGAAGAAGTTGTAAATTTGCTTCAAGCTGTATTTTCTTCTTTAGTAGCTTCTTTTTCTCTTTCTTTCTTTCTGTCACTTATTTTTGAGAGAGAGAGAGTGTGTGAACAGGGGAGGGGGCAGAGAGAGGGAGACACAGAATCCAAAGCAGGCTTCAGGCTCTGAGCTGTCAGCACAGAGCCCGAGGTGGGGCTTGAACTCACAAACCACGAGATCATCACCTGAGCCCGAGTTTGATGCTTAGCTGACTGAGCTACCCAGGTGCCCCAGTAGCTTCTAAGTTGCCTGCCACTGTATTATTAATGTGGTTGAGGGCTACCCATTGGCATGCAGGATTGAGTGGTTGAAAGTACTGGCCCCAGAGGTACACACCCTGACTGTTACCAGAGGAGTTAGTCTACAGATGTGTTCTCTTTTTTTTTTTTTAATTTTTTTTTAACATTTATTTATTTTTGAGACAGAGACAGAGCATGAACAGGGGAGGGGCAGAGAGAGAGGGAGACACAAAATCTGAAACAGGCTCCAGGCTCTGAGCTGTCAGCACAGAGCCCGACGCGGGGCTCGAACTCACAGACCGTGAGATCATGACCTGAGCCAAAGTCGGACGCTTAACCGACCGAGCCACCCAGGCACCCCTACAGATGTGTTCTCTTACCTAAAATGATAATAATGCGTTAAGTTTTGATGTTCTCCAGGTGGAAGTATAAAAGTGCAGCTGCTATATTACCATCATCATCATAATGGCAATTATTGTTTCTGTTAACAGTAAGAATCTCAGAAAGCTAAAAGAACTCGAAAAGTGAAATTTAATGGAAGCTGAAATTGCCAGAAGAAAAATTAAGCACATTATCATTTATCTCCCCTTTAATCCTCCTCTGGAGGGAGCAGAGGGACAGAAATTTCAGGTCAAACCTTTTTATCAACAGTAGTTACACAGAAAGTGTATCAGACAACTTCTCTTCTTTTCCCTAGAGCTAAAAATCAGGGTGAAACTGTTTTTGGATATTTTATCCCTTCAAAGAACCAGAACCTCTATTGCCTACTCAGAACATTCAGAATCCACAGCTTTGCAAAAGAGATTAGCTTAAAAGAAAACATTATTATCTGGTTTTACAGAGACTTCCAGCTTTGCTTCAAGTCATGTGTTTTTCTTCCCCTCTAAAAAAAAAAAGAAACAAAAAAACAAAACATAAAGAATAGAAAAGCGGATATTTAGAAGGTCAAATGCATTGCTAAAGGGAGGATATATGGACTTTCAGTCTAATTTTCCTATTTCCCCAAGGATCCTCTGTTAGCTTGTGGGATAACCAGTGCAGCCACTATCGAATGGGAGTTCTGAAGCTGATGAGGATCACATATGGGGTACAATGAGGTGTATTGTGGAGGAAGCTATTCTTGTCCGGGAGGCAAGAAAGAGCTTCCCCTATGAAATAATAGGTAAGAAGAAACCTGAATGATGAGTAGGAGTTACTGTTCAAAGTGAGGGAACATGATGTGTGACGTTCCCAGGCAGAGGAACTGAGAGAAAACCAATTTGGGTAGACTGTGTGGAATGAGGGATGGGGGGAGAGAGGAGAGGACAGTTTGGGAGGTAAGCAGACTTTGAAGGGGCTCAGAAGGCATTCTAAGGGTTTTGGACTTCATTCTGTAGTAATGGAAAATGAAGAAAAATAAGGATCAGATTTACATTTTGAAAAGATTCACCCAGCTTCATAACTGATGCAGCCAGTGATCATGGATGGATGCTCAACCATTGGATGGAAGGTCGAGGGGACAGGATAGTAGCATGGTGCTGGGGATCACCTGACAAATCACTTTCAAATTGGAAAGGGAAACATGTACAGTTACAATGAAGAGAGCCTAGAGCTGTCAGTCAACACCTTAACCAAGTGCTAAAATTTAGCATCTCAAAGTGAGGAAATAAGCCAACACATTCAGAATGTGGGACATTCTACAATGTAACTATCTTGAACTTAACAAAAATTCAGTGTCATAGAAAAATGGAGACAATTCTAAAATAAGAATTAAAAGAGATATAACAATGTAATGCAATGAGTTAATCCAGGTAGAGGAAGCAACCACAAAAGACATTCATTGGGCAACTGGGGAAGTGGAAATATGGACTGGCTATTATAGGATATCATGGAATTATTTTTAATTTTATTAGACATGGTATTGTAGTTATACAAGACATTCTCCATATTCTTAAGGTGTGTACCCTGAAGTCATAGGGGTAAATTCTCATGTTATTTATAACTTACTTTTGAATAGTATAGATAAAATTTGAATAGTTTTATATTCATAAAAGTATTATATCAAAAGACTGAAATAAAGAAATGCAGTACAATGTTAACAACTGTGGAATGTACGTTGTTCATCGTAAAATTTCTTTGAAGGTTTCTATGATTAAGACTTGGTAATAGAGAGGATTCAATACAAAATAAAAAGGAATAAAGAAAGCAAGAGTGAATGTGGCACAGTCAGTTAGGTTATTATAGTAGTTCAGGTAAGACCTGGAGCATACATGATAGGAGTGGTGGAAGAGAGAACTTAGCAAATTAGATCACTATTTAGGTAACAGAATGGATTAAGCAGAATAAATTAGAAGTGATTGTTTGGAGTAGTGCCTGGTGCCTACTGCCTAGTAGGCACTTAATTGTCTCAGTGCATAAAAGGATGAATGTATAACATGGGATTCAAGAAGAGGGAGATGTATGCTTTACAGATTTTTTACTTAACCAATTGGGTGCATAATAAGACCATTAATTAAAATAAAAAACAAGAGAAGGAGCATGTTTTGGGAGGAAAATGATATGACTAAGTTGAATTTGAGATTTCTTACAGATCATCAAAGTGGAGGCCTCGGGTTGGCATTTATATATAAAGCTTGGGAGCAAGTGATTTCAGAATTATTAGCCAATTAAAAATTGAAGCAGAAAAAAATATCCCAGGAAGAGTTTACAGAATAAAAGCTAAAGCAAAAATGGTCCAGGGTAAAGCCCTGAGGCACTCTAACCTTTAATGTATGGACAGAGAGGGGTGGCTAGCCAAAAATGTTGAAACTGAGTTGGAGAATAACCAAGAGAGAGTAGCAACAAGGAAGTCAATGGAAGATTATTTTAAGAGGGAAGTATTTGAACAGTATCATATATTATCATATATTATTGAAAAATCAAGCAAGATGTGATTGAAAAGTGAATATAGAGACTTAGCAGACTTAAGTTGTTGGTCTGAAAGAACAATTTTGGAAGAGTGATAAGGGGAGACATTAACCCACATTGGCTTGTGAAGTTGAGTGAGGGGAGATGATATGAAAAGAGTGTTAACTCCTTTGGGAAATTGGACTGTGAATGGAGAAACAGAAACCAGGAGTGGGAAGAAAGTTTTTTTTAAAGGTGGGAGCATTGAACACATATAAATAGAAATTGGAAAGGAAAGCTGTGAAGCAAAATTATAGTTACGGAAGAGGGAGGGAGTACCTAATAGCACAAAGTCTCTGAGAAGATTGGATATGGTGGGATCCAAAGCAGAGATAGGAAAGGTAGGTCTCATTGTCTAACCATGCTAGGTTCCAGGTTTTATTGATGAAATGAAGAGCATCAACTGAAAGATTTCCAAAGTGCTTTTAGCTCTAGCAATTTATCGTTTTGGGTGTCTGGAAGAAGAGGAGGGACTTGGAATGTGGATCCTATTAGGGTAGCAAGAGTGTATAAAGACAACAGGACACCATCAAACTTCAGGGTCGGGAGTGACTGTTCATGGGGTTGTCATCTGTAGGGAGATGAAGTGAGTGAACAGACACCTGTGAAAATCACTCTAAACTGTGAAATACTGGTGGTTGGTATCACTCCCATCGAAGCCAAAACAGGAGGAAACAGAAATCACATTTATTTTGCAGTTTTACCCATGGCTAGTCTCACAGCTGCCAAAACTTTAGAGTTACTCTGAAGATATTTTTTCAACTGGCAGCTGAGTTTAAAATAGTTTTCTTTAAGGTTGTTTTTATATGCAACTCTAATAAAAGAGCTTGACCTTCCCAAATGTTTTTTTTTGTTGTTGTTGTTGTTTTGTTTTTTTTTTTGACTCTGTGGTGACTATGCCTAATGTAAGGATATTGGAGAAGGCAGACTTGAAATAGGAAAATAGTGAAAAGAGGGACTGTGGACCAAGACGTGAAAGTGGGTCAGTGCAATGGAGAGGAGACAGGCAATGAGATAGGGACTGATAAGCACTGATGCTGGTTGTGACTCCTATAGGGGTTCAAGAGTCCATTTTTATTCATGTTAACATGAATCACAACAATAATATGACCATTTATTGAGCACTTACTTTGTGGCAGGCACTATACAAGGCTATTCATTATCTCATGTAATTCTCAAAACAATCCTGGGGGGGTACTATTATTATTCCTATTTTATTTTATTTTCATTTTGGTAATATATACCACATGCAATTTACCATTTTAAACATTTTAGGCGACATTAAGTACATTGGCATTATTGTGCAACTATCACCAACATCCATCTCCAGGACTTTTTCAACATCCTGAACGAAAACTTTGTACCCATTGAACAGTAACTCCCCCATCCCCCTCTCCCCGATTATTCCTGTTTTGAAGATGAGGCAGCTAAGGCTTCAAGAAAATAACAAGTATTTCCCGAGGGCACAGAACAGATTTGTGTCCTTAGTTTTAGAGTCTAGAATTTATGTGTCTTGAAGAGTTTAGTTTCAAGTGAATATGGATTTCCAGGCAGAATTGCCAGTCTGTGCCTTCAGTTATCCGTTGAAGTAAGAAGGATTATGCTAAGAATACAAGTCTGAGTTCTGGAATACCAAAGCCCCTTTAGAACAGTTAGCATTCTACTTTGGCCGAAGAGTTTGCTACTCTATAGTCTCTCTTACTCATGGCCAAGACCTTGGGCCTCTATGAAATCTCTCCATCCTGCCAAGGAATAAGGACTTTTGAGGATAACCAGGAAGCTTTCTTGAGTTACCTTTCAGGCTAGAATGGCCAGCTACAGAAGAATCTAGTAAAGTATATCATTTAACCCCAAACTGTGAACTCTCCCAGAAATTAGTAATTTATTGAAAAATAGCTTGACCAACCCCTTTTTTGGGGCATACTTAACTGAGAAATTTTTTTAAACACTGAGAAACAGTACTACTTTTCCTTGTGATTTTATTTGCTTCTTTTGCTGTTTATGCCTTTCTTTTTCCTGCCTCTTAACCTCTTCTGTAAAGTCAAGCTTACCCGCAAACTATACATACATCCGTTGGCAGTGCACTTTAATATGTTGCTTGGATACAGATGTTTGGAACTATAGGAGCAAAATTTATACCTGATTCTGTTACTAAGGAAACCAGGGCAACTTAGGAATTTTCCTTTGGGAATCATGGCCATAAACTGGAAAGAAATCTATTAAGACTTTTGGAAGAAGAAAGATAGGTAAGACATGGTTTAATTGTATTTCTACACTGGCAAGTTAATATTTATGAGCTTCTGTAGCCTTTTTCTGCCTGTGGTATAAATATTGCTACATGAATCTTTTTCAGTAAGTTTGATCACATTATATGTGGGGGTGGCCAGGGTATTTAAATATAAACACAAATCACACTTGTAAAACATTTCCGAAACCAGACTATAAATAAAAGCATTCGTGCTTTAAGGGACAACAGTTACAGGATTTTAATTCTATAAGCCTTTCCTTCACAATCAGAGCATGGGATTTGCAGGAGAAATTCTTTGCTTATGTCAGCCCTACTGGCAAATCATCTCCAGGAGAAACAAACAAGAAGTTAATTTGCAGAATCTATTTTGCTTCTCCAACTACAAGGAAACATTACACCTGTCTGAGATTTCCTTCCATCCAAACCCTGACTGGGTTTCTTAATATTAGTGAGGCTGGCACTGCGAGAGGTTAAGTTTAGTACAGCAAGAGAAACTCTGCCTGCCCAGGCTAGCTGATAGAGCCTTTTAACATGTATATGTAATCTTGTGCTGAAACAGAGCTCTTCATGAAAGCGAGAATGTTCTCTTCCAGACGGTGTCTTTGACAAAGCTCGGTGTTCTTGTTAGAGCTCTAGTCATCTTCTAAAAACTGCTGCAGCCCAACTGTAGGAAGTACCTTGTCTCTGAACACAGAGCCCAAACAGTGCTAAAAAGGGAAATGGAACATATGGTAATAAACTCTCTGAAGCTTGGATGCCGGGTTGTAATCAGCAACCAAGGTGAGAGAGGCATTGGCAAACATGAACTCTGCCCCTAGGGCCTCATTAACAAGGCCAACTGTGCCGCAGTGGAGGAAAACAGTATCACATACTTGAGGGAGATCACAGCCTGTCAGGGCAAATCCTAGATTTCCCTTTGGCTGGAGGGAACATTAACTGGAAGCAGAGGAAGCTTCCGCAAGAAGCTGGAAGAAAACCATGGCCCCCTTTGCCATACGTGTCTCTGCTTATTCAGAAATAATGATGATGAGCTTTTCAAAGTTTATTTCTGTCAAATGATGTATGCAGCGCACTGGAGGTAAAGGATCAGATTTGCTCTTTGGCTGCCCCTACCTCTGGCATCATGGAGGTGGGAAGTCATTCTTTGCCTCACCTTTCCCATAAGTGTAATGAGGAGGGATGTCTGGCCTGAGTATTCTCTAAGATCCTCCTATATTCTGCTAAGATCCTCCATGCAACAGACATTTTTCCTCAAGGATGAGAGCAGTAGTGGGTGATTTTATGGGCACTGCCAACCAAGACCATGTGTCTATATTTCCTTTTGACTTCAAAAGGTATCTTTATGGGCAAGTATTTCTGAGGCACACATGTATCTCTGTATACTGTGTACATTGCACCAACTTCTATTCTCTTCCTTTCTCTTCCTCTTCATCTTCTAACTTATTCTTGCTAATGATAAATTTCCAAAATTCTTGGTACTATGTGCTAAAGATACACATTAAAATGAGAAAAAAGTTTCAAGCTGGGTAATATCCCTGATCCTACCAACTGATTTAGTCCCAGTGGCCTCTGGTTACCCATTCACAATCATATTATCTATTTGTATGCAGGGTTTTTTTTTTCTTTTGCATTTTACTGTGCAGTTCATAACTGCTTCTTACCTCTTTCTACTCAAATGCACTTTATTTAGCAGCTTTCCTTTGAAAATAATAATATTATTCGGTCATCCCTTTTTTGTGCTTGTTATATTCTTTAAATACAACATCACAATTAATCATTAAAACAAGTCTTTGGTATGAGTGTTATTATCTTCATTTTATAGATGAGGAGGCAGAAGCTCCTAAAAGCTCTAAGTCACAGAGGGAGTAATAGTCTTGATTCGTAGGCAGCTCCCTGACTTCAAGATATGCGGCCATTTAATTATATCAGGCTACCTTTCAGAGTAACCATTCTCTAGGGCGTCCATAGCACTGGTGATCACATGCCTCATTCTGCCAGGAAATGGGGCTAGAAGTATATGCGTATGGGTATGTGAGGGGGAGCTGACATTCAGGCACTTACCCCAGATTTCCCTCCATCCTTTCACTGTTTCTCTTCTAGGTTGATGATCTAATATATTTAGAAATATTTGTAAATATTAAATATTTAGAAATGTTTTTAAGATATCAAGAAGACTTGATTGTAATTTACCTGGAGCAAGAGGACATCTGAAGCTCTTTCCAGAGCTATATGTTGATGCTCTAAGTGTGGCACATAGTGTAGATATTTGCAGCCATATGGTTACAGTGAAGTATGGAGTAGGGTATGAGAAAGTGGTTGAGAAGTCAAGAGAGACTTGTATTCTACCCTTATTTCCAAGGGTAACAAAATGTAAGACTTTGAACAAGTCACTAACGAATTTGCCTTCCTATTCCTCCTCTGTAAAATGATTAGTGAACTTTTTATATGGCTGCTTTAAAGGAAAATTAAAAACCTTCTAAAATCTGAGGCATAGAGAAGCTAACTAGATCTGTATAACATTTATATTTCTTAAAGTCACTTAAACCTTTGTAGCATCTCTTAACAGCCCAGATGTGTTCTAGAAGATGGGTGTATCCACACCGAATGACTTTTCTGTGGGACTGGTAATTGAATGGAGAGAAAGGGGACAGAGCCCATGGTTGAAAATACCTCCAGACCCCAACTTTGGAGCTCAAGGTCATGATGCCTTTCTATCAAATATCTTAGATCATGAACCAAGAATTTTGGAAATTTAGAGGAGAAACAGTGAAAGGATGGAGGGAAATCTGGGGTAAGTGCTTGAATTTCAGCTCCACCTCACATACACACACACATATACTTCTAGCTCCATTTCTTGGCAGAATGAGGCATGTGATTACCAGTGCTATTGATGCCCTGGAGAATGGTTGCTCTTGTTGGAGAGCATGTGTTGGGAAGTGCATCTCCTCTTGTTGAGAGAGATGCTCCCCAGGCAGAGCTGGAGAGACTACCCTACACTCTTCTAAACTGGGACATGTCCCACATAGGGCCTATTGTTGGTGCGTTGTGGATCCTTCCCTCCCAGAGCCCATGATAGTACTCTTCTTTGGAAGGGATAAAGAGGAGCCTCCTGCCACTACCTATTAAAGAGCCATGCTTCTTTCCTCCTCCATGAATAGCGTTAATCTGCTTCTCTATCCTGTCTGGATCATCTCTCTCATCTGTGGGGTCCTATACTAATAACAAAGCAAGATCTTTTATGTTAGGTCTCCCACCTTTTGGAAATGCTTGCAATGTATAGTTCTAAAAACTGCCAAACTTTATAATAAATGCCTATATATCGAAAAAATGTATGCACTCTGAAGTTGCATCTTGAGAAAACACAAATTCCTCTATTTTTCCTCTGGATATTTTTCCAAACAAACTACTTAGTCTTTTGTTCAGTCTTCTGCTCATGCTACAACAGCAGCACCTGCCCAAGTGAGATGTGGAGCAGGCAAGGTTTATTCTCACATGTACAGACTCATATAGTCAACTATCTATTAGACATCTCCATACATTTCAGATGTACCTAAAAAACCACTGGAACTTAGCATGTTTGTTGAGCTCTTGATTTTCCCTCCAGCACCAGCTATTTTCATATTCTACATATCTACATTATTGACAACTGTCTTCTTTTAGTTACTGTAGCAAAAAATCTTGTGTCATCCTTGACTCCTCTCTCTCTTTCACACCCCATGACCAATCTGTCAGCAAATTTTGTTAGCTCTACCTTCAAAAAAATATCCAGAAACTAACGACTTCTTACCATCTCCACTGCCAATCCATCATCATCTCTCACCAGGATTATTTCAAAAGCCTTATAAGCTGAATCCCTGCTTCCATTCTCTTCCACTATATATTTTTAACAGTGGCCGGAAAGGTCCTGTTAAGATAGAAGCCAGATCATGTTATCTTCTGATCAAAATCTTCCAAGGGTATCCGACATTACTTGAAATAAAACCCAAAGTCTGCATATGATCTGGCTCCTTTATAACTTCTCAGAACTCATCTCCTACCACTTTACCCCTTGTTCATCTGCTCCAGCCATGCTGGCCTCCTTGCTTTTCTTTGAACATGTCTGGTATATTCCACAGAGTCTTTGCATATGTTCTTGTGCGACCATCCACAGGCTGGCTCCCTCGTCTTCAGATCTTTATGCAAATACTTCCTTTCATTGAGACTTATTTTGGCTACTCTATTTAAATGCATCTGACCCCTATTCCCCACCTACACACATGTCATAATGAATTTTCCTCCTTCATTTTTCTGATAGCATCTGGTTTGGGTTGAATTGTGTCCCCAAACACATCTATTGAAAATCCTAACCCCCTGTGCCTGTGAATATGACCTTATTTGGAACTAGTGTCTTTGTCCATTTAATCAAGTTAAGATGAGGTCATGAGGGTAGGCTGTAAGCCGGTATGACTTATGCCTTTATGACAGGAGGAAAACATCATAGAAAGACAGAGACACACAGGGAGAATGAGAAGTGACAACAGAGGCAGGGATTGGAGCAATGCAGTTGCAAGCTAAGGAAAGCCAAGTATTGATGTTCACCACCAGAAACTAGGAAAAGGCAGGGAAGGAGTCTACTCAGAGTTCTAGAGGGAGCATGGTCTCACTAACACCTTGATTTCAGACTGCTAGCCTCCAGATTATGAGAGAATGAACTTTTGTTGTTTTAAGCCAGCTAGCTGTAGTACATTATTATGGAAGCTTTGGCAAACTAATACAGTATGTATCACACCTTCTGATATACTACATATTTTACATGTTTGTTGTATTTATCATCTGTCTCCCCAACATGGTAGAGTAAACTCCAAGGAGGACACACCATTTCTGGCTCCCTAGTCCATACTGCTCTGATCTCTACTGGGTTCCACTCGATACGACTTCTGCCTAGGATTAATTGATCCTAATGCTTCTGGATGAACCTGCAGAGAAATTTCATGAAGATATGAACTGAACTCAAAGCAAGAAGTGGAAAGTCTACCTTCTAAGGATAGTGGAAGAATAATTTGGAATTGTATAAAATTTGGAGATGACAGACTACAGTGCTGTAAAGGAAGTCTTCCATTCGGACTCCCAGATAATACTGACCATGTGCCCAGACCACATAGTATAAAGGGTTAGGTAAGTGCCTGTGTATTAGATGAAGAAAATCATGATGGATTGGTTGGACACAGAAGGATATATACCACAGAGAATTCCTGATAGCTCTGAAGATATCTTGTCAAAAATTTATGTGTTTTTAATTTTTCCTCGGTGTTGGTTTTAATAGCTTTTAATTTTTTTTCACAGCACTGAAAGTGTCTCAATAACACTATGCCTCAAAGGAAATGTATTGTCTTTGTAACACAATATTATACGCATTATTGAATTCTGAAGCTAAACATGCTAGAAGAGCAATGCAAAATGAACAAAGCATTCTCTAGAATGCTTCAAATAACACCAAAAAGATATGTTGTCCATCTATCACCCAGAAGATGCACTATACCTTATTTCTGGTCTGTAAATACAAATAGAAAATTAAGGAGAGAGAAAAATTTTTAAAAATCTGAAAAATAAAATGAGGATTCTTAGGGCAATATAATGCAAAGTTTGGGGGAACAAGACTATGGAATTAGAGCTGGGTTTGAATTCTGGTTCCAAGACTCAGTAGCTGTGGAGTTACATGATAATAATAATAATATTATGTTAGTGACGACTAGTACATGCTTAAAGTGTTGTTGTAAGTTAAAGTGGGTTGTAAATTAAATACACATGAAAAATACTTAGCTTCGTCCTAAGTGGCACCTGTTATTGCTATGTCTTCCAATGCAATTGCTATCTATAGGTGAGATTTATTTGAATCTCTTGTGAAAGAACATTGAGAGAGAGACTCAGTTCGCTACTGTAGAGCCGCTCAGAATCTCCTTTCAGGCGTGATCTGAATGTGCTTGTTGACAATAACTATTATTGGGACAAAGGAATCATGTACAGTCTTCCTGATTAACTACTGTATCACTTCCCATCATTGTCCTTTTCATCTTATTTGATATAAATTTGTAATCTAATGATACTTTCACTTAAAATCTCTCCTTTGATGGGGAGATTTTCAAAGTGCTTTTTCAGAAATTCATTAATTAGGCAAGTCTACCCATTTTTCTAGAGCCTATTACTGAGATACTTGAAGAACTTTGGGGACTAGGAAATTTCCCCTAATTTTCTAGAGAAGATGGAGAGACAGTCTCACAAATTTCAGAGTATATCATGTATAGGAGGAAAAGGGTTATTCTTGGAGTTAACCTTATTACTGTTTTCATATTAATGTTTATTTGCAAGTTCCCTTGAAAAGCTTTCACCATATGCATGAATTGACCACAGTCTATCATGACAATTAGACCCTCCTGGAAACTGTGCCTCCCTATTTTGATTATCTTCCCTTTTTTAAAAACATTTATTTATTTTTGAGAGAGAAAGAGAGAGAGGAAGACACAGAATTCAAAGCAGGTTCCAGGCTCCAAACTGTCAGTGCAGAGCCTGATGCGGGGTTCAAGCTCACAAACAGTTAGATTGTGACCTGAGCTGAAGTCTGATGCTCAACCAACTGAGCCACCCAGGCTTCCCTGATTATCTCCTCTTTAAGGCCTGGCATCACGGACTCTGATTTCCCAGCAACACCTTCACCTCTCTGATTTCATATCATGGCAAATGTCTAATTGTGGGTTCAATTTTCCCCTTAGCTAGGTGTAGCTGGTTGTTAGATAACTGTGAACTTAAAAATAGTCAGCTAGGGCCACCTGGGTTGCTTAGTCAGTTAAGCATCTGACTTTGGCTCAGGGCATGATCTCAGGGTTCATGAGTTTGAGTTCTACATTGACAGTGCAGAGCCTGCTTGGAATTCTCTCTCTCTCTCTCTCTCTCTCTCTCTCTCTCTCTCTCTCTCTCTCCCTCTCCCTGCTCCTCCCCCACTTGTATTTTCTCTCTCTTTCTCTCTCAAAAATAAATAAACTTAAAAAAAAAACAGCAAAAAACTACTAGGCTAAAGGAAACCACCAGGTTGCAGATGATCCAGGAACTTCATTAAACCTGTGCTTTGGCTGGCAATCTGAGCAGAGAGCTTGGCTGTCAACGAATGAAGCATGTTTTAATTAGGAAGCTTTATTACATCATTACAGGGAGTAAAGAGAGTGTGGTTTGAGAGATTGCAGGCTAGATGCTTAAGGAGGCTCTCCTGCCATGAGACCCTTGTCAGAATCTGACCTTTGTCATTCTGTAAGATGATAAGAAAGAAAAAGTGCTATCTTCCTTGGTTTGTATGGTGGTTAAGAAAATAACCAGATTTTTTGAAATTGCAGTAAAAGTGCCCTTCTTCAGAATTATTTTGGAAAAAGAGTGTGAGATCATTGCTGTGCCCTCTTCAAGAAATCCACACCCTAAGATTGCATGCTTCTCACTTTGCTTGGGTATCTCTACTCAAATGCCTCCTCCTCTATCTTTCTTTGTGGAACACATTACAACCTTCTCATTATAATTTATATTTGTAGGGTTATTATTCATTGTCGCCTCTACTGGAACATGAAGTTTATGATGGCACAGACTTGAGATGGTCATCACTCTGTTGCCAGTAAATAATCATTAAATGAAAATTGAAAGATTTGAAGGAGGGCCTGGGTGGCTCAGTCAGTCATCCAACTTCGGCTCAGGTCATGATCTCACGGTTCGTGAGCTCCAGCCCCGTATCGGGCTCTGCACTGTCAGTGCAGGGCCTGTTTGGAATTCTCTTTCTGCCCCTCCCCCCCCCCACTCGTGCTTTCTCTCTCTCAAAATAAATAAACAAAAAAAAAAAAAGGAAAAGACTTGAAGGAGGTGGTGGAGAGATGTTAGACGCATGGTGTACGATAATCAAATGGACACAACTAGCTGGTCTGCGGGCTATCAGGCCTAGTTTGAAAAAGAAGTTTTATGAAAACCTGACTAGTCTTGTAAGAGCATAGTTTCTGTCACTGTGGTAATGAGAAGCAGGAAGAATTATAATATACAAATAATCCTAAGAAACTCTTAAATTTTAACCAATAGCTTAACCTCTCTGCCAAAATAACCTGCCTCCTATTTTCTGCATTATTTTTCATTACCCCAGTCAGAAGAGGGAAGAATTGAGCTAAGGAAAACATCAGAGAGTAAGGGAAGGCTGGCTACTGGATGTGTTGGGGCTGGTAGGGACTTGGTGTGAAAGGTAAGTGTTGAGGCTTTCTGTCTCAGGTGGCTGATGACAATAGCCTGATACATCGGATTTACTCTCCATGGCTCCTTCCTTCCTTCCTCACTGCTAAACCTTATTTGAACCTTCCTCCTTTGCTTTCCTTTCTTATTAGTATCTTTCTTTCCATCCTGCCTTCATGACTGGGCAGCAGATGACTCAGGCTCCCTCTGGGAGAAGTCAGAGTATGAGGTTTGGAGCTAAAGGACAGGGACACCAAAATAGTATCTGTTCCTTTAGTTATTGGCTGAGCTGGCCAGACTCTGTGGTTGGGGGGTTGGGTTGGAAAAATCATTCGTTTTTCCAGTTTGACTTTTGCTCAGGGAGTGGTAAGAATGGAATAAATCTTAAATACATTTTTAAAAAGTATACTTATGCTCTTCTCTGTGTGTCTGCTTTGAATAAGTTTATTGTCTACTGTTAACTTTAGTGAAAAATATGAGACGATGATGGCAATTATGAGGGCTATCATTTTTGAACACGAATGTTTCAGTCCTTGTACTAAGCGCTGTATTTGAATAATTTATTTTTTAATAGTTTTAACAGTGAAGGTGGGTATTAGTATCAGCTCCATTTTACAGCGAAGGAAATTCAAACTTAGGTTTAGGAACTTGCTCAAACTCGAGCTAATAAAAAACAAAGTTTGCGGTTCAACATAGGCAATACACCACATTAGTGTTATAACATAGTATAACACACACATGATTATTTCAGTTGATGCAGAAAAAGCTTTTGAAAACTTCAACAACCTTTTGTGATAGAAACAATCATTAAACTAGGGATAGAGGGAAACGATTCGAAAATGTTGGCAAGGATGTGGAGAAATTGGAACTCTTGTAAATGATTGGTAGGGATGGAAAACGGTGGAAAAGGGTGGAAAACGGTATGGAAACTATGGAAAACAGTATGTCAGTTCCTCCAAAACTTATAAATAGAATTAACATATGATCCAGCATTCTCAATTCTGGGTATATATCCCAAAGAATTGAAAGCAGTGTCCTGAGGACATGTTTGCATACCCAAGGTTATAGTGACACTATTCACAATAGACAAGAGGTAAGAAGCAACCCAAATGCCCATTGATGGATGAGTGGATTCACAAAATGTGGTGCATATATACAGTGTAATATTATTCTACCTTAAAAAGGAAGGAAGTTCTGACACATGGTATACCATGAATGAAACATAAGGACCTTATGCTAAAGTGAACATAAGCTAGTCACAAAAGGACAAACGCTATAGGATTCCACTTATGTGAGTTACCCATATTAGCCAAATTAAAAAAGATGAAGTAAAGTGGTGGACAGGGGCTGGGAAAAGAGAGAATGGTGAGTTAATGAAGGAACAAACAGTTCAGGAAGATGAAGAAAGTTCTACAGATGGATTGATCACGATTGTTGTACAATGTGAATGCATTTAATGCCACAGAACATGCACTTAAAATGGTTCAAATATTAAGGTTTAAGTTATGTATATCTTGCGACAATTAAAAAAATAAAGTTAGGACTTATACTTGAAATTTGTTAAAAAATTCTTTGAGAACCCAGCGTGCTCAGAGCACTTGGCAGAACTACAAAGTAACAACTCTTCTATTGAGCCCACGGATTCTGAGTGTCTTCTGTGTTTTGGTCCAAGATGCCTGACCAATGTGATACAGAAACCAGTATTAAAAAATGGGTAAGACTTCCATTTCACAGTCAAAATGCCTAATTTCAAGTCCCACAGTTCATGCATGAGATTGCATTGCCTGTTAATTGGGTACCATCCTTCTGATGCCCTGATATGAGTGGTAATTTCAGAAACTTCTGAGGCACATATCAGTTGCACTGCTTATTTGGACATAACTCAGGTGTGGCCTGTACCACAACTTTATGAATGAGGTTTTGAGGCAAGAGCTATTCTTTCACACCTCATGTCCTTACTTTTAGAAAATATTTTGTGAACAAATTCAGTAGACAATGGAGTGGACGTAGATTTGGTATGGTCTAGCCTTTTGAAGTCTAGACTTAGCAATATGTGAGACTTTTCAGTGGGCTAATGTAAAAGAGGTTGTTGTTTTTTTTTTTCTTTTCCGATGTGCTTAACAGAAACTAAATATCTAAAACCAGCTTCAGCCTCTGCTTTAATGACTTCCAACCACCAACATGGAAAAGGGTATCCAGGAGAATTTTAGGAAAGTTAAAACTTATTCAGTGCATGGAGGGGTCATACATGCAACTTCTAATTCTGGCCTTCTATACTATTTGTTGGCTGTGTGATATCAAGCAAGTTAAGTAACCTTCCTGAGCCTCAGTTTCTTTATCTTAAAGTGGGTTTTGTAATAGTATCTACTGCACCGGGTGGTGGTGAGGATTAAATGAGATGATCCCAAATGGTCTTTCTATTTTTACCCTTGCTGTCTTAACACTATTTTAACACAGCACTAATAGTTACAGGCATACTTTTAAGTCAGACCATGTTGCATCTTTGCTCAGTACTAGAATGGCTTGCCATTTTGCTTAGAGGGAAAGCCAAAGTCTGCATAGTGGTCTGCAAGGTCAGATGTGATCTGGCCCCTCTAACCTCTCTGTTATCCACTTTTACTATTTTCTGGTCTCTTCCCATTAGCAATTGTGACCTTCAGTGTCTAGGGATATTCCTGCCTAGAAGCTTTTCTGGAGGCTTATCCTTCTCTATGGAACATTCTTTACCCCCATTATGAACCTAGCTCATTCTTTACCTGCTTTAAAATTATTTCAGGTGCCTGAGTGGCTTCCTCAGTTGAGCGTCTGACTCTTGGTTTTTGGCTCAGGTCATGAGCCAGGGTCGTGGGATCAAGCCCTGCATCAGGCTCCATGTGCCACACTGAGCATGGAGCCTGCTTAAGATTCGCTCTCCCTCTACCCCTTTCCCCCATGTGTGCTCTAAATCTCTCTTTCTCACTCTCTGTCTCTCTCTCGCTCGCTCTCTCTCTCTCTCTCTCTCATATAAAAAAACCAAACCAAACCAAAAACTTTATTTCACGTCACCTTTCAGTGAGGCCCACCCTAACGACCCTGCTCAAAATAGAATACTCCCTCTCCAGCATTATCTATCCCCCTTAGGCTTTTATGATCTTTCATTGGCACTTATCTTCTAATACACTAAGCAATAAACTTACAGATTGCGTATTTGACTATAGGTACTACTAGAAGTTAAGACCATGAGGATAGGGCTGTTGATCTGTTTTTTCATTACTGAATCCCCAGTGCCCAGAACAGTGCCTGGCATATGGTAAGCATTTAACAGTTCTGAATGAATGAATGATTCCATATAAAGCACTTAGCACCACTACTGGTACATAGTAAGTGCTTAATATATAGTAGCTATTTTAAGGACTGCAGGCTGCTTCAAATCTGAGACCAGATGTGGTGTTTCAGACTTCTGCTGTAATGAACATGAGGACAGCAAATTTATCAAACACGTATATGGGAAAAGTCCTGTGATGCCAAGGTCCTGAGCATATTATTTCCCATTCTCTAATTGTAGAAAGTGGTTAACAAGGGCATGTTTTTCATGTCATATAATTTATACAATCAAGGGTCTCAACGAAGTATATTATTACTATCAGGCAATCCAATTCTTGTAAAGAAACTTAGATATTTTGCATTAACCTCTTAAACAGCAACTTTGGTTAACTATATGATTTGGGGCAAGTCATTAACCTCAGTGTCTTATCTGTTAGTGTCAGGTGACTGGGGATTGGAATACAGTTCTGGGTGTGGTCTCTCCAGGACCGTCAATTGTACCATTCAGTATTTTCATGGGATGAGAGGTTGAAGGTCTTTATTCAGACCCATGTCCAACAGACTAAGGCTTAAGAAAATAAATGAATATTAGGCCCTGGAAAAGTTGTGTCTACCAAGTCAACTTCTGTTTGAGTTAAACTTAGCCTAAGAAATTGGCTCTCTGTAAACTTGTTGCTATGGTTTTGAGCTTTGCTTTTTGTTAGTTCTCTCTCTATTTTTCCCCTTCTCTTCTGTCCTCTTCCTCTGTTTCCGCATTCTTCTTTCCTAAGGTGTAACCCCTGCTCTGTGTGGCTGCTCTGGTCTTTGGGGACTTTGATGTCTATTCCCAAGGTGAGGAAGTCCACATCTATATCTAGCTCTAAAGATTTTCCCTACACTCAATAAATTAATAAGAACATTATGAATAATTTTATGTAAAGAACTCTGGAAACTTACATGAAATAGGAAAGTTATCTAAAATCACAACTTACCAAAACTGACACAAAATGGAATATCTGAATAAGGTCTATATCTGCCAAAGAAATTGGAACTGTAATCAAAATCCTTCCCATGAGGAAAACTACAGGCCTAAACAGCCTCACTGGTTCATTCCTCCAAAAGTTCAGGAAATAATACTGTATTTATACAGATTCTTTCAGAAAATAAAGAAAGAATGCTTACAATTCATTTTGTGAGGCCAATATAACCTTGAAACTGAAACATGATAAGGATATTATAGGGAAAAAATTACATCTTTTTATCTACCATGAACATAGATGCAAAATTTCTAAACACAATATTAGCAAATAGAGTGCAATAAGATAGAAATAACATAATAGTTCACGGCCAGGTAAAGTTTATTTCAGGAATACAGTAATAGTTTAATATATAAAAACCACTTAATATCATTTTAAAAATAACTTTAAAATAGAGAAAATCATATTATCATCTCAATAGATACAAAAAAGGCATGACCCCATTCATGACTAAAACAAAAAAACTGTGAGAAAATTAAGATGAGAACTCTCTTAATGTGATAAAAAGGAGTCTAAAAACTCTACAGCTGACATCATTTCTAATGGTGTAATACTGAACTTTTTTCCCTTAAAGTTGGAAATGTCTACTGTCACCATGTTTATTCAACATACTTTTGAAGGTTCCAGTCAGAAGAAAAAGGAATAAAAATTACAAAAATATTATATAATGAGAAGAATAAAGTTACCTCTATTACAAATGACATAATTATATAAGAAGTTCAAAAGAAGTTATAAACTATTAGAATTAAGGTATTACCAAATTTGCTGGATCGAAAACCCATATAGAAAAAGTACTTATTTCTATATTTCAGCCAAAAATAAAACCATAAAATTAGAAAAGCAGTACCATTTAAAATAGGAGCTAAAAACTATGTACCTCTGGGTTAAACTTAAGATTTATAAGATGTCTATAATTAAACTACAAGTGTTGGTGCTCCTGGGTGTCTCAGTTCATAAGCATCTGACTTCAATTTTTTTTTTAACGTTTTATTTATTTTTGAGACAGTGAGAGACAGAGCATGAACAGGGGAGGGTCAGAGAGAGGGAGACACAGAATCCAAAGCAGGCTCCAGGCTCTGAGCTGTCAGCACAGAGCCCTATGCGGGGCTCGAACTCACACAGTGTGAGATCATGACCTGAGCCGAAGTCGGCCACTTAACAGACTAAGCCACCCAGGCACCCCATATAAGCATCTGACTTCAGCTCAGGTCATGATCTCAGGTTTGTGAGCTCAAGCCCCTCTTCAGGTAAAACAACAACAACAACAAAAAACAAAAAACAAAAAACCAAAAAAACCCCACAAAAACCATGAGCCCTGCTTTGGGTGAGCTGCACTTGCTTCTCTCTCCCTTTCCTTCTGCCCCTCCTGGGATTCTCTCTCTCTCTCTGCCCCTTGCTCACTTGCGCCCTCTCTTTCTCTCTCAAAACAAACCAAACAAAAAACCCCCCAAAACCCTGTTGCTAAAAGAAAGAATACTTAAATGGGGGAGATGAATAAAGTTTGTGGATTGAGAGATTCAATATTTGTAAGATGTCATTTTCTCCAAATTGATCTATAAATTTGATCTGAGCCCAATCAAAACCTAGCAGGATTTGTGTAGAAATTGACAGGCTGATTCTAAAATTTATACAGAAATGAAAGTACCAATAAACCTTAGATAATATTGAACAAGAACAAAGCTGGAGGGCTTACAACACCAGACTTCCAGACTTAGTGTAAAGCTCCAGTATTTAAGAGTGTGGTATTATGCAAGGAGAGACAAACAGACCAACTGGACAGAATTATGAGTCTAGAAATAGACTCACACATACAGAATTTCTTGATTTATTAAAAAGGTGCCACTGTAGTTCAGTGGGAGAAAGTTGGCTTTTCATTAAATGGTGCTATAACATTATTCTTATAAAAAAATGAACCTTGCCTCCTATATTACAGCATACAGTAAAATTAATTTGAGAGGGAATATAGATCTCTATTTGAAAGATAGAAAAAAACGGGGCTTTGGGAAGAATACAGAAGATATCTTTATGACCTTAGGTAGGCATGACTTTCTTAAACATAAACATAAAGGATTAACCATAAAAAAAACCTCTGATAAACTGGGTTTCAACAAAATTATGACTATTAATTCATCAAAAGATATCAATCATTATGATAATGAAAAGACAAGCCATATACTGGAAGAAAATATTTGTCATTTATATGTCTGACAAAGGCCTGGTATCCTAAATATACAAAGAGTTCATGTAAATTAATGTGATATAAACAAACCATACAGTTTTTTAAAATTTCAGGTATTTCATAAATAAGATATCCAAATAACCAGTAAACATATCAAAATCTAATCTATATTATTATTCATCAAGCGAACAGAAAGCAGAATTAGACCTATAAATACAGAGAACAAACTGATGGTTTCCAGAGGGGAAAGGGTGGGAGGATGGGCAAAATGGGTTGATTTTGATCTCTGCCTTGATTCAGTGGTGGTTACACAGGAATATACATATATGAAGACACATCCAGCTGTATAGTCAAGATTTGTGTACTCTATGCACTTTACTAGATATGCATTATACTTCAAAGGCAAGCAAAATTAAAAATTAGATTTTAATAAAAGTAAAAAGCATTAGTTAAAAGAACATACACAAGAAAGAATATCTAATGGGAAAAAGACAGTGTCTTCAACAAATGGTGTTGGGAAAATTGGACAGCTATATGCAAAAGAATGAAACTGGACTAATTTCTTATACCCAAAGATATACCCAAAAATATCTTATACACAAAGATAAATTCAAATGGATTAAAGACCTAAGTGTGAGACATGAAATAATAAATCCTAGAGGTGACATTAACAGTAACCTTTTTTACATTAACCATAGTCATTTCTTTCTAGATAAGTCTTCAGAGGCAAGGGAAACAAAAACAAAAGTAAACTATTGTGATTTCATAAAAATAAAAACTTTTGCACAGCAAAGGAAGCAATCAATGAAACTAAAAAGGCAACCTATTGAATGGGAGAAGGTATTTGCAAATGACATATCTGACATATTTTAGTATCTAAAATATGTAAAGAACTTATAAAATTCAATATCTAAAACCCAAACAATCTAACTTAAAAATGGGCGGAAGACATGAAAAGACATTTTCCCAAAGAGGACATGCAGATGACCAACAGACACATGAAAAGATGCTCAACATCACTCATCATCAGGGAAATACAAACCAAAACTATAATGAGATATTACCTCACACTTGTCAGAACGGCTAAACTCAACAACACAAGAAACACAGATGTTGGCGAGGATGTGGAGAAAGATAAACCCTTTTGCACTGTTGGTGGGAATGCAAACTGGTGCAGCCACTCTGGAAAGCAGTATGGAGGTTCCTCAAAAAATTAGAACTACTCTACAAACCAGCAATTGCAACACTAGAATACAAAAATACTAATTCGAAGGGATGCGTACACCCCAATGTTTATAGCAGTATTGTCTACAGTAGTCAAATTATGGAAACAGCCCAAGGGTCTATTGACTGATGAATGGATAAAGAAGATGTGGTATCCTTGGAATATTAGTCATAAATATTGAAATATGAGTCATAAATGAGAATGAAATATTGCCATTTGCAATGACATGGATGGAACTAGAGAGTATAATGCTAAGTGAAATAAGTCAGTCAGAGAAAGACAAATAGCATATGATTTCACTCATATGTGGAATATAAAAACAAACAAAGGGAAGAGAGAGAGAGAGAGAGGCAAACCAAGAAACAGATTCTTAACTATAGAGAACAAACTGATGGTTACCAGAGGGGAGGTGGGTGGGGAGATGGGTGAAATAGGTGATGGGGATTAAGGAGGGGGCACTTGCAATGAGCACTGGGTGTGGTATGGAAGTGTTGAATCACTATATTGTACACTTGAAATTAATATTACACTGTACATTAACTGGAGTTTAAATAAAAACTTAAAAAAAACAATAAAATAAAAAAAGATAAGCCAACAGGTGGATGAACACAAATCCCAAATTCTCACACCAATGAATGGGCAGAGCACCAGGTCACAGTTCCTTGAGGCGAAACAACAGGCAGTGTACATCGAGGTCTGTGCAGGATTTAGGCTTGGTAGACGTCCCCTAAGCCCCTGAGCAGCAGACTGTAAAGCTAACAGCCCTTCAGCTCCTGTGGGTAGCTCAGCTGATACCAAATAGGCATGAATATCTCAAAAAGAGAACTGAGCAGCTTCAGGCACCCAGCTGGACTCTGCAGTCTAGGAGCCT
The DNA here is from genome assembly GCF_016509475.1 of Prionailurus bengalensis. Taxonomy (NCBI): domain Eukaryota; kingdom Metazoa; phylum Chordata; class Mammalia; order Carnivora; family Felidae; genus Prionailurus; species Prionailurus bengalensis. The sequence goes on from NC_057343.1 coordinate 207,035,992, forward strand.
CTAGCAACCAGAAGGGAGCTTTTAGCAGTTAGCCTTTCCTTATCTCACCAGCAGATCCTGGAGGATGCCTCTGGCATGGACTGACTTAGGACCTTTGCCTTTGGTTCATTTTCCACAAAAAAAGAAGTCCCATTCTGTGCAAACCTTTCTGAGGATGAGTTTGTAGACATCGTCAATAAGACGACCACTTGGTAATCCATTTTAGGATATTGGAAAACTAGTTTTAATCCATTCTGATGGAAGATTTTATGCAAGAATTAAAGCATTCTAAGTCTGGTTTTTGGATTTCATATCACATCAACAAACTTTGCTGTGGATGGAATTAGCAGCCAAAGAGCTCTGTCTAAATCATTGCTTTCTGTTGTCCTAAGCTTTCTCAGTGTTGGATGTTGGCTTAGATGCCAAGCTGGACCAAGAACATCGTAAACTTCTTGTCTATTTAATGACTAAAATAATAGCCCTGTTTGCTAATAGCCATCCCAGACTTATCCATCTCAAGCTATAAAGGGAGGCACATTAGTATTTGTGGTCACATATTGACCAGTTGAAACCTCATACGTGGCTTTCAAAAGCAAGTGAACAAATGGTTTTTTGGGATGAGGCACTGCAAAGAGCTACAGAGCATTGTAATTGGAAGCTCTTTATACAGCATACATTCATACTCACTGATATTATCTTACATTTATACGAGACTTCACAATTTCAACATGCTTCTCTATACATTCTCCCACTTGATTTCCATAAATTTCCATAAAATAGGTATCATATCCATTGGAGGTGCATTCAAAGTCACCAGTAAGTGAAGGAGGTATTCACATGACTTACTACATCCATATCTATGGTTGGTGAGGCTGGACTTTCACAAGTGAAATCCTTTGCTTTTCAGCTTTCGAATTAGAGAGTTTGAACTAGCAAGTGGCCTTTCCTTCTTCTATCTTGTATTGGCCCCAAACCTTGCAATTCTTGACATTTATACAAGAGGTGCTCATCACACCATTTTATGAGGTAAGTCATACAAGGATCATGAACCTCATAGAGATCTTGTTATATTTCTCCAATATGATGGACACCCATGATAAAAGTAGGAGCCTTGTAAAAAACCATAAGCAAAGCTTCACATTTTACTTTAGGTTTAGAGAGTGTCAGACAAACTATTATTGAATCAATAGAGAAAGAAAACAAAAGCATAGTTGCCCTCTGAAACACCTAAATGACATTATTTTTTTAAATAAAGTGTAAAATATAGGACTTAACTCTAGGAAGACAGTTTAAAAATTAAGTTCTCCGTGAGGTCATTCAGCAGCTGAAATGATTAATAGTAGATAAAACTCATGAACTATCATAATTTCCTATGCTGTGGGTATATTATTTTTCTCTCTGGTTTTATTAAGATATATATGAAGAAAATATAATTTATACCAGCAAAATTCCTCCTTGTTAGCTGTTCAGTTCTGCAAATTTTGGCTAACGCATACAGTTGTCATACCACTACCCAAATCAAGAAGCTAGGTTTAAAACCATGTCTGTCAGACCCACCACCTCTTTTCACTATTCACTATTTTCACTTTTACACTGTTCTTGGGATCTGGAGGTATAAAGCTAAGAAATACCCAATTTATGCAGACAGACCTAAGCAAGACCCTCTGCTAGGAACGTGGTCCCTGCTGAGGTGGTCTCCAGCTCCCTGGTTATAAAGAAGTAGGTTGTTCTTTTTCTTTGACAACAAACCCATCTTCATCAATAATTTTTGACTTAGCCTAATGTAAGACTCTTATCCCTGTATGAATACTGCTCTGATTTCCTAGTAGAAATTTGATAGAGAATATATTTATAGACTGTGATGTACTTATCCAAATGGTTAATTCCACAATTCTATGATTACAACTACAACTTGACCTTAAAGTATGTGATGCCTAATTTTATCAATGGGCAAGCTATCCTGGACTGAAACCCCATAGAGGAAGAATGGATGAGTAATCAGACAAGTAAAAATTTGCTGCTTATAGCATCATCCAACTGTGTGTAGAGCAAGAATCGTTATATTTTAACATGCTGGGAACATTTGTCTTGATTGAGTGTTAGTCAATAAAAATTCGTGTTTAAAGGATCACTGCTATGGGGTCTGCTCTTGTTCCTGAAACTGCTGGGACACACTGAAAATTCGAAGAAAAGCATACTACACAATACCTAATAAAGCGTTATAAAGTACTAAAATAGCACAGTCCCTTGTCCATTAAAAATATAGTAAAATTTTCTGAAAATGAAATTTAATATTCTGTGTTATTTTTTCTTTCTTAGAACCATAGATTACTTAAATATTTCCATTAGCGCCAAAATAGAGTGATATGATAAAAATGATGAAATGAAAGATTATGGTTTTCCACTGGGTATCAGAAGAAAAAAGATTGGGAGAATTATAATAAAAATAAAACTCAAAGGAATTCAAATGCATTCCATTTGCAATTAAAGCACACATTTAAGTCATAGGGTGATGTAGCCTTGGAAGAGGAGCTGTGCTAATTTATAGGTATTTAATTAACTCCACAGGGTAGAGTCCCCTGTTGTTACTTTGTGTATATAATATTTATATTGATAATTACAAAACTAATTTAAAATACTAAAAAAAGACCTAAGTGAATACAGTAAAGCCCACTCTTTCTCAATTTCCAAATGGTCCATATCAGATTGTGAAAACTGACCCAATATATTTTTTAAAAATTTTTAATGTTTATTTATTTTTGAGAGAGAGACAGAGCATGAACAGGGGAGGAGTAGAAAGAGAGGGAGGGGGCGCCTGGGTGGCGCAGTCGGTTAAGCGTCCGACTTCAGCCAGGTCACGATCTCGCGGTCTGTGAGTTCGAGACCGGCGTCAGGCTCTGGGCTGATGGCTCAGAGCCTGGAGCCTGTTTCCGATTCTGTGTCTCCCTCTCTCTCTGCCCCTCCCCCATTCATGCTGTCTCTCTCTCTGTCCCAAAAATAAATATTGAAAAAAAAAAATTAAAAAAAAAAAAAAAGAAAGAGAGGGAGACACAGGATCTGAAGCAGGCTCCAGGCTCTGAGCTGTCAGCACAGAGCCTGACGCGGGGTGTGAACCCACAAACTGCAAGATCGTGACCTGAGCCAAAGTTGGACGCTTAACCGACTGAGCTGCCCAGGTGCCCCAAAACTGACCCAATATTTAGCAAGGTCTTTACTCGAAACTTTAGTCATAGTGGAACAAGGATGAAGAGGGAAGAAAGGAAATGTAGAAGATTCCTTCCTTTTGTTTTCTTTGGATGGACGAATCTAAAGAGTGTCCTGCGTAAACCTAAATGTGAGACCTGAAACCATAAAAATCCTAGAAGAGGGCACAGATAGTAATTTTCTCTGATATCAGCCATAGCAATATTTTTCTACGTATGTCTCCTGAAGCAGGGGAAACAAACGAAAAAATGATCTACTGGGACTACATCAAAATAAAAAGCTTCTGTATAGCAGAGGAAACAATCAAAACTAAAAGACAACCTATTGAATGGGAGAAGATATTTGCAGATGACATATCTGATAAGGGGTTAGTATCCAAAATATATAAAGAACTTCTACAACTCAACACCCCAAAAACAGATAATCCCATTTAAAAATGGGCAGAAGATGTCAACAGGCATTCTCCAAAGAAGACATACAGATGGTTGATAGACACATGAAAAGATGTTCATAATCACTTACCATCAGCAAAATGCAAATCAAAACTACAATGAGACATCACTTCACACCCGTCAGAATAAAATCAACACAAGAAACAACAGGTGTTGGCAAGGATGTAGAGAAAAAGGAACCCTCATGCACTGTTGATGGGAATGCAAACTAGTGCAGCTACTATGGAAAACAGTATGGAGGTTCCTTAAAAAATTAAAAATGTAATTACCATATGATCCAATAAATATGCTACTAGGTATTTATACCCAAAGAATACAAAAAAACTAATTTGAAAAGATGAAAGCAGGGGCACCTGGGTGGCTCAGTTGGTTGAGCATCCAATTTTGGCTCAGGTCGTGATCTCATGGCTTGTGAGTTCTAGCCCCGCGTCGGGCTCTGGGCTGATAGCTCGGAGCCTGGAGCCTGTTTCGGATTCTGTGTCTCCCTCTCTCTCTGCCCCTCCCCTGTTCACACTCTATCTTTGTCTCTCTCAAAAATAAATAAATATTAAAAAAAATTGAAAAGATGAAAGCAGTCCTATGTTTATTGCAGCATTTTTTACAATAGTCACTATGGAAGCAACCCAAGTATCCATTGATAGATGAATGGTTAAAGAAAAAGTGGTATATATACACAATGGAATATTATTCAGCCATAAGAAAGAATAAAATCTTGCCATTTGCAACAACATGGATGGAGCTAGAGCTTACAATGCTAAGTGAAAGAAGTCAATCAGAGAAAGACAAATACCATATGATTTCACTCATATGTGGAATTTAAGAAACAAATCAAATGATCAAAGAAAAAAAGATGCAAATCAGAAAACAGACTCTTAGCTATAGAGAACAAACTGATGGTTACCAGAAGGGTGGTGAGTGGGGAGATGGATTAAATAGGTGATGGGGATTAAGAATTCCACTTATCACTATGAGCACTAAGCAATGTAAAGAATTGTTGAACCCTGATATTGTAACCTGAAGCTAATGTAACACTGTATGTTAACTATAGTGGAATAAAAACAATAAGCAAACAAACTATGTCCTTTTTGCTTTGTACCGTCTTGGCTGAAAGTAACATAGGGCCAACAGAAAATGAAGTTTTGTTTAAAAGACAATTAGTATTTATTCAATATAATTTTTTCACTTTGCTTGTATTTCTCCCATTCCCTTTAAGGTACTTTTTTTTCCTCCAAAGTCATTACATGACTGTTTTCTCCTTTCTGTTTAAAAAATGGTTCAATTCTTGAGTTTGCTGGAGGATCAGCCTACAGGGCTATAGACCTCGGGCAATTGAGGGCATGTCCATGCTCTCCCAACAGTGGGGGCAACATCACTGAGTTGAGTAGGCAGAAAAGTCCTGAAAGAAATCCATTAAATTCAAAACTCTTAGAGGAAGTAATGGAAATATAAAAAGAGGCATTAGTTGACAATATTTACTGAGCATGTAATGGAGAGTGTTTACACAATTATCTCTAAGCTTCATCTTGCCTGCCCTTGGAGAGGAGTGTACAGTGTTATTTTCTAAATTGTCTTGAGTCAAAGCTCTGATTGATTCCAAACATATTAGAGAAATTGTTACTAGAGTAAATATATTTTTAAAAGAATAAGATATTATTCGTTACTCAGAATGGTATACTTAGAATATAACATTAGATCTATTACAGTATAGCATCTTTAGATCTCCCTCTCCTCTGCTTCTGTCTTCCCATCTCCTTCCTGGACTCTGACCCTTCGGCCCTCATGCCTCCCTCTTCCAAGGACACTTAAAATTCCACTGAGCTCACCCCAATAACTCAGGATAATCTACCCATCTCATGATCCCTGACATATGTACATCTGCAAATTTCCTTTTGCCATGCAAGGTAATATATACACATGTTTCAAGGATTAGGACGTGGATAACTTTGGGGGAGTCATTATTCTGTCTATCACACATGCCAGTTGCTAGGATGTTTTTCCTTGATGACCATCCCAGGTTTCTACATCTCTGGTTTGAGATTAAACTATATTCTCTGCAAACTATATATCTACTTTAGTAGCTTGTTTTCTCTTAGGTTTTGCCAATAGGGGGCATTAAAGGATACTGCAAGGCAGGACGAGGAAGTGAATTAATTCTTTTTTTTTTTTTTTTTTTTTTTTTTTTTTTAGCTCAATGCTCTTGATTGGCACTTCCCCAGAAAAGACCCTCCCTGGCAGGTGCAGATGGTGTAGATCCCAGCTTTTCCTCAAATTCTCAGCATGGCCACACTTCCAGAATCAGTCTCATTACCCTCAGACTATGCACACAAGCTGGGCAATGGACCTCTTCCGAAGTTTGAGTCTTCACTCATCAGAGCCACTGTTCGAAGCATCTGGCTTCTGAAAACCTCAAATTATTTTCTTTCTTTCTCCAATCCTAGAGATGACAGCAGCTTCTTGCAATAATTAGCATAGTGTTCATTTTTAGGCGTTTCAGTTCTCCAGCATCTGTTTAACTATTTCCCTACATTAAAATCTCTTGGTTGAAGTACCTGGTATACTTTTGTTTTCCTGATAAATTTGCACTATGGTCAGTTTTTTTTTTTTGGTCAGTTTTTAAAATACCCCAACAAGTGGTTACAGAACTAAAGAGTGGTAATAGTCTTAGAAGAAATGGGTAGAAAGACCTCTGAGGGAAGAGAAGTGATCTCAAACCTGTCTGATGCAGTTGTTTTGCAAGAAACATTATGGGATAGAAATAAGAGCCTATCTTCCCACCAAAATCACTTCACAGGATCATAACATCAGATTTTTTTTCTTAATGTGAAGCAACAAAAATCCCAAAGACAATTACTTTATTTTTGGGGTTTGTTAAATAGCAAAATCATTTAAAAGAATACAACACAGAATTACTAGAATATCTCAATCCAGTTTAAACTATGTGAGAAACTGATTTAATGTGGCCAGATTTAATTCAATACTTAGATAATCTCTAATACCAGTAGTTCAATAGTCTTCTCAGTGAAGATCTTAATAACATTTCACACACATGTGTATGTGTGCCCATGTGTGTGTTATAAGAGATTTACCTTACATACTCTTACAGTCTTTTAGCTGCCAAAAGAAACTATGCATTTGAATTTCTACCTGTGTGCTATAGTGAAACTACCCTCACAATTTATGACCTCGTTACATGTTTGAACATCCTTTAGATTACACTCTTTCCAGAGATAAATGCACTCAACATAAAATAATAATGTTTCAATCATGGAAATGTGATCTTAATCATGTTTAAACCTGCTTTTTAAACTCTGACATTAATTAGCAACCCAGAACTCCTTCTAAACCTCCATACCAGTCTTTGAAGAGGTTATTCATCAGATAAGAATGATGTTTGTCTAGGAGTGTACTTCTCTTAATGGACTTAATGTCATTATTTCTAAAATGTCTGCGTCCCCTTCTCCCTCATCTCCTGCTCAAGTTCAATGGCCTACATAGCTCTTTAAAGTCATTAAGACACTGGGAGGAGGTGACGTACTAGAAGTATACAAGAAGTGAAAACAACCAAGTACATGTATAATAAAAAGATGACACCTTAGGGGCTGGGTAGGAGGGGTTGGGGACATAGAGCAAGTCACACTGAAGGTTATCAGGTATCTGAAGTTGGGCTACATGAACGATGGAGTTTAAAAGGGAAAAGTAATTTCTGAAAAGAAAAACTGGAGTGGCGTGTGTGTGTGCGCACACATGTGTTTAGGGTAGAATGTGAATAATATTTTCGTGTTCCAATCTGAGGTCTAGTGCTAGTGCTAAGGAACCCAGGGAATGTAATGGAGGTTCAGGTGCATGGATTTTCCCCCACTGATTACTAGTTGCTTCCTTGAGTTATTGTCCCTCCTTCTGCTGCACCCTCCTCCCCCAAGCACAGAGCTCAGGGTTATCACAGAGCTTTCCCAAATCCTAAGATAGTCTTGTTTAGAGCTCTTAAATGGGATTAGTTATGTCATTGTGTAATATGTGACCTATCATAGAAATGACCTTAGCAGTCTTAATTATTGTGCAATATAAGAGATCCAGAATGCGTGCTAGGTAGAAAAGAGAGAAGAGGCTCTATGGGAAAATACTAATTTTGATTTGAAAATATAGATGTAAGGACAAGGACTGCCCTTGAAGTTTAGACTCTAGAGGAATAATACCGAACTTCAGGAAATCTTGACTGAAAGGAAGACCAAAAAGAAAATCAAGTGAAGGAAGAGCAAAACCCACCTATAAATTAATTTCGAGTTTATAAACCAAATTCATGATTCAACACTATAGACAAAGGCTTAATTGACCCCCTTGGTGTATACCTAGCTTCCCATACACGCTTCTCCTGAATATCACAGGATAGTGAGCATGGGAAAAGCAGAATCGTTAGCAAAACACACAGTGAAGGGTATAAGAAAGTGGTAGAAGGTTTGAGGCTATTTAGCACATCAGCAAAGAAAACTCGTGCAGTATGGCTACAGTGAGACAAATGATTAATCAATTTGAGTGACTTATGTATTTAATCATTAGGACCTTTGCATTTTTCTGATGACTCCATGAAAATTCAAGTCTAGACAGAGGACTTTGGGCACTAATGGGTTAATGCCTGTTCATCCCCATGTGAGTTAATAACAGAATCATATACATACTGTGTTGTTTATCCTAGTGCCTACAGTATGTACTAACGACTCAGTAACTATACCTACTATTTTATGTGTGCCTGCCTTCTTCTCTGGTAGTGATTTTCAGATAATACATGGTAGGGAGTCTGGATCACTGAGTGAAATACGGCTGATTAATTTTTCTTTTAATTATTGGGTTAGATGAGGGTATATTTTCCGACATTGTTTCACAAATATTTTAAATTATTTTTAAAATGTTATTTTCTATCCTCTTGTGGCCTGGCATATGTCTCTAGGGAATTACGCAAAAATTTACCACTTGGGTCTAATTTCTGTTGAAATGATGTATACTGCCAAAATATCTAAATGAAACAAGAACAAAATTCAAGCCTTACTGATATAGGCAAAACATCTGAATAATTGAATGAATCACCCCATTTTCATCTGGGTGTTTTGTTAGAGGGTAGCTTTAGGCGTAAGTACACAATAGAAAGTGAAATGAAGAGGAACAAGCTAATTAGTGTTGTCAAATAAACAAGAGTGCAGAGGTGCCAAACTTGGTGTCTTGATCCAAATTAGCCAAATTTTCTATGGTAATTGTATTAACTGAATAATTTCCAAATTTCAATTTTTCTTGCTGTTGTAAAGAATGGTCAGATAAGTTCATGTGTTATCTCATTGTCATTCCATTTCACCCTTTGCCATGTCTTACACCAACTTTTGTTTTGTTTCTCTTCTTGGCTTCTTCTGTTTTCATTCCATGATGGCTTCTGCTTTTCTTCTCCTCTGTCGATTGCTTGCAGTATAGATTATACAGATCATTTATAGTTTAATCTTAAAATGGTTAAGACTTCTACAGTGATAGATACTTAAAATTATCTTTTGTTAGTCTGAAGCCATTATGTCATATTACTAATCAGCTGACCTGCCAATATTTGCCTCACATGAAATCTGGTCACATAATTTCTAATTTTTTTTTTTTCGAGGGTACGCAAGTCGGGAAGAGGGGCAGAGGGAGAGAGAGAGAGAGTGAGAGAGAGAGAGAGAGAGAGAGATTCCAAAGCAGTCTCCATTGATCCCACAATCCTGGGATCAGGACTTGAGAGGAAATCAAGAGTCAGATGCTCAACTGACTGACCCACCCAGACCCCTCTAAATTTTTTGTAATATATTTTAATTGTTCCTATAACTATTAGTTCAACAAATCCTACCATCAAATCACATCATTAAATATATTGCATGTGGAAATGTGCTTATTCACATAGTTTTATTATTGTTTCCAACAGCTATTTTGTATAGTTTCTTTAAAAGTAATTTTTAACAAGGTGAAGGCCTCCCGATCCCGTTTAGAGCCATTGTCATGAACTGCAGTCAGCTCAAATGTTGGATTTTCCAAGTCCTGTGTCTTTTAGGTATAAGGCAAGAGCCATAACTCAGTTTTTTCAGTGCCTGTGAAAGAAAATATGAGTGGCATGAATAATCATAGATCTATTCTCTTTCAATCTCACTAATCAAAGTTAACAATGAGGTTTAATGAGTAATATCTTCGTGGAAAATTATAACAACAATTGTCATGTTGAAAAATTCAGGTTTTATAATTACACAAAGTACGTGATAATGCTGGGTTATAATTTTCTTACTAGAAAATATTTTAAATAAAAAATAATTTCCCTGTTATTAGCCAGTGCATACTGGGACATTCTTCTGTGGCTTAACAGCCTGCAGGTGGCCACATTACTTAACCATAACTTTAAGTATTGCATTTGGGATTTCTATGCAAAATCAAGATTAGTCTTGTGACTTTTTGGAGTTAAACCAGCATGATTCACTTTGAGAAGTGTGCCACTTTTCAGTTTCCTGACCACATGAGTTTTCTGCCAATCTCATTAAAATTTAGAGGCTGTATGTTTACTGATTTTTCTGTTTCTGGAAGGTAGCTCCATAACTTCCTTATCCCACAGTGATATGGGAAGGTTGTGGGAAGGTCTCCTCTTGAATTGTGTTTTCTTAGCTCTTATTCTCTTCCAGGTGCCTTACAGATTAGAATCTCTCAGCCAGGGAAGTCTAGGCATTTGCAGTCTCCTTTTGGACCTTTTTTGTCAGTTGCTGTGTGATTTATTATGGACTTGGCATTCATCTCTTCCGGGTCCACAGTTGTCTTTGCTGGGGCCAGGAAGGCTTCTCCTGAGTGACTTTATATTAATGATACTTTGTTCCTTATTTGATGTGGTATAAATTTCGTAACCATCTTCTGCAGTGTGTGTAAAGGCAAGTTTGTTTACAAGCTCCTTATACAAGCTTTTAAAGATACTTTGATTCCAAATATAGCCATTAGCACTCTGTACAAATATTTACATCATTATTAGATAGAATGCATTCCTATATTTTAGCAATGTTATTTCTCTATAACAGTGAAAGTGCCCCTATATGTATCTTCAGAGCATCTTTTTTTAAAAATTTCTTTTTTATGTTTTATTTACTTTTGAGAGCGAGAGAGACAGAGCATGAGTGGGGGGAGGGGCCGAGAGAGAGAGGGAGACACAGAATCTGAAACAGGCTCTAGGCTCTGAGCTGTCAGTATACAACCTGACGTGGGGCTCGAACTCACATACCACAAGATCATGATCTGAGCCAAAGTCAGACACTTAACCAACTAAGCCACTAAGGCGCCCCCTCAAATGTATTCTTTTTTTTTTTTTTAATTTTTTTTTTCAACGTTTATTTATTTTTGGGACAGAGAGAGACAGAGCATGAATGGGGAAGGGGCAGAGAGAGAGGGAGACACAGAATCGGAAACAGGCTCCAGGCTCTGAGCCATCAGCCCAGAGCCCGACGCCGGGCTCGAACTCACGGACCGCGGTGACCTGGCTGAAGTCGGATGCTCAACCGACTGCGCCACCCAGGCGCCCCTCAAATGTATTCTTAATATGCTTTCAAATAAGGGGCGCCTGGGTGGCTCAGTCAGTTAAGCGTCTGACTTCAGCTCAGGCCATGATCTCATGGTTTGTGGGTTCAAGCCCCATGTCAGGCTCTGTGCTGACAGCTCAGAGCCTGGAGCCTGCTTTGGATTCTGTGTCTCCTCCTCTCTCTGCCCCTACCCTGCTCATGCTCTGTCTCTCAATAATAAATAAACGTGAAAAAATGTGCTTCCAAATATTATTTTCAAGCTATATGCAGTAATTAAGTAAAATTATATTAATGCCTATATGAGAAAGTAAACAAATATTACATCTTATATACATATGATACATAATAAAATAATTTAGTAGTCATGTGGGTGACTTGGTGTGTAGTGAACAAAATGAGGCCTAAGTCTTGTTTTTTTTAATTATTATTAAAAATTCAACACCCTAAAGCCAAATAATCCAATTAAAAATGGGCAGAAAACATGAATAGATGTTTTCCCAAAGAAGACATACAGATGGTCAATAGACACATTAAAAGATGCTCAACATCATTCATTATCAGGGAAATACAATGAGATGTCACCTCATATCAGTCAGAATGGCTCAAATTAACAACACAAGAAACAACAGGTGTTGGCAAGGATGCCCAGAAAGGAGAACACTCTTGCACTGTTGGTAGGAATGCAAACTGGTGCAGCCACTCTGGAAAACAGTATGTACGTTCCTCAAAAAGTTAGAAATAGAAGTGTCTTACTATCCAGCAATTGCACCACTAGGTACTTATCCAAAGAATATGAAAATACTAATTCAAAGGGACACATGCACCCCAATGTTTACAGCAACATTGTCTACAATAGCCAAGTTATGGAAATGGTCCAAGAAGATATGATATATATATCACGTCTTGAATGAAATCCATAAAAAAGAATGAAATCTTGCCATTTGCAACAGTGTGGATGGAGCTAGAGAGTATAATGCTAAGTGAAATAAGTCAATCAGAGAAAGATAAATACCATATGATTTCACTCATATATGATGTCTGACATACTGTTCCCCAGCTGATCTGCAGTTCTAGGACTAGGGCTACACTGAGAGCTCCTTATCTGGCTTTTCTTCTCAGAATCCTCCCCAAGGTGTTCGTGGTGTCCCACAGCATTACCTGTGCCCACCACACAGCCCAAGATATAGATGGTTGAGTTTGGGGTTTGCAAGTTGAGTGAGTTACCCTGAAGCAGGGATTATCTTTGCTTCTATATACCCAAGGAGCTATTCGATGGTGGCAAGAGGATACAAAATGTTTCATGGGGCATACTTGTGCAAGAACAGTCATGAAATATGAGCTTACACATGCAGACATATGATTTGCTTTGTTGCATCAATTTGTTCATGCCATAAAGTATAAATGAAAATGTTATGGATGGGGAGTGCCTATCAAAGTTGCTAATGATCTCTATTGTTGACAAAGATCTACTAGACTAGGATTCTTAGAACTCCAGATAAATTACATCAGGCCATGTCCTTCTACTTAATGGGTGAGAAAGAGAAAATTAGTCCCTGGCATCTAGCTGTTCTCCAGGTCCTATCAGCTTGGCTTTGGTATTCACCTGTTGGACATAAACACATTCACAGAACATCAGCATTAGACAAGGCCACTCTGTGACCTTGATGAAAAAAAGACATGATCCCTCTGTAATCATCTCTGAAAACAGACAATACCAAAACATTGGTATTGTCCGTGCCACAGAAATAATCTGATATACTGTGCTCTCATGAGTGACTCTTGATTCTTTACTTACTATATGGCTCTAGCCTTAGTCTAGTCTATCCTCCTTCTAGATAAGACTTTTAAAGATCCTCATTGAATTACCCCATACACCACTTCCTGGCAGCATCCAAGTCAAAACAAACACACTTCCTTAAATCATCCCCCCGAAATAAAGAGTACATTTTACAGTTCAAACACCCCCTTAGGGGGATGTCCTCAAATTCTCATGATATGTGTTTTCCCTCATAGCAAAAAATAATAAGCCCAATTTGGATATTTTCAGGTGTGTTCCTGGTAGTCAACAGCTAAAAGATAAACTATTACTCAATGATTATGGTAGGAACTTTATAGTTGATCAAACAGCTATGGTCCTTCTGATGGCCAACAGTTGCTGGTCCTTAGGTTTTTTTTTTGTTTGTTTGTTATGATAAAATACATGTAACATAAAATGTACCATCTGAACTATTTTTAAGTTTACAGTTCAGTGGCATTCAGTACATTTACACCGTTGTGTAGCTATCACACTATCCATCTCCAGAACTTCTTCATGATCCTAAACTGAATCTCTGTGCCCATTAAACCATAATTCTCATTTTCCACTTCCCCAGCCTCTGATACCTAAATGTTGTACTTTCCATCTCTATGTATTTTACTATGTTAGGTAGCTGATATAAGTGGAATCACATAGTATTTGTCCTTTAGTGTCTGGCTTATTTCATTTAGCATAATGTCTTCAAAGCTCATCCATGTTGTAGCAGGTATTGGAATTTCCTTCCTTTTTAAGGCTGAATAATATTCCATTATACAATTATACCACATTTTGTTTATGCACTCATCTGTCAATGGACATTTGGGTTGTTTCCACCTTTTGGCAATTGAGATTAATACTGCCATGAGCACTGGTATAATTACGGGGTAATTATTTTATTTTTAGCAAAGATGAGTAAAAAAAGTTTCAGGATTTTAAAAAATTCTGCACATGAACCTAAGAGCAGTCTCTTCCTTCCTTCCCAGGCCATCCTTCACCTCTAGCAACTCCCATTCTCTGGCAACTCAAACATTTTGCAAGTAACAACCCCTCAAAATCAACATCATGTTTTTTCTAAGTGTCATCACTGACTTTACCAAGGTAGCGCTAGGGCTGGGACAAATTAGAGGAAACAGTAGAGATGCAAAACAATTTGAACCAACTTTTCTTTCAAAATATACTCTCAAAAATAAGTTATGTCTTTTAGTACTTAGTAAAGTGCTAAAAGACAGGCAGACTAAAGGAGGCTTATTGACATTGAGATGTCATTTATTTATTCAGCCATTAAGTTATCATTTGCCACTTTCTGCTAGAAACAAATTCAAGGGACTTGCTGCTCTATCTTCTCTAAGACCACATAAGAGACATTCAAGAAATATTTACTAAATGAGTAAGTGAGAGATTATTATGAGCCCTTATTATGCCTGAGGCACTGTGAAAGCCATTATAGGGTATCAAATAACACCATCCCTGTCCATATAATGCTTTAAGGCTAAATGCAGAATTAGAAATACACTACAAGATAGCTATAAACAAACTGCAGTGGGTGTGCAGAAAGAGAAGATTACTTCTACTATGGATAGTAAGGGGAGTTGCAAAGATGAGTTAGAATTTTGACAGGTAAAAGCACGAAAGTCCATTCCATGGTGGTCACAAGAAGCAGAAGTATAAAGTTTACGGAGTTCCCATTCTGCTCAGTAAATTTTAAGTTCTCCATTTAAGCCTTGGAGTGCCTTCCATTTGCCCACCCACAGGAGGAAATAATTTCTCTTCACACATTAGTTAAGGAAACCAAGAAACACACAATAAGTGGGAAAACATGGATTTGAACCCAGGCCTTCCAATTCACGAGCACGTGATTCCAACCACTAGATTATATTCAGTGGGTGCTAACAGCTTCTTCTGGGCTGGCACATAAGGTGCAGACATAGGGGAAGAGGGGAGAGCGAGAACTGAAAACTGCAGGGTCAAAATGGTGGAGGGAAATGGGGATTGTAACTTTTTTTCTACTTTGACCTTAAGTGCAGAAAGCATTTTTATACTCGAAATACAGTAAAGCTTTTTGAATGGACTATTGTAAACAATAGTGAGAAAAAAATCCACATTGATTTTAATAGCTAATTTTACAAAGGTTCTTTATTGCCCATTTTATGTGCCCTTTTCTTTAAGTTTGACTCTATAAATGTATATTTCCAAACACTGTGTTTTTTAATGATCTGGCTAAGATCATTAAGCAGACATCCTCTTTTAAAATATTTATTGTTCAGCTGAAATGTGTTCTAATGTTTTCTGACCTATAAGAATCTTTGTTTTTCAGAACATAATTCAGGAACAATTTAATTATAAAAATAAAACACATATTCTCTCCAACAACTGAGAAATATTGTGAACTACTGAAAGAAAATGCATAGCAAAGAGGCATGTATATTTTTTCCTCTAATATATTTTACTTTTTAAATCAAAGTATAATTAACATATAATGCTATATTCGTTTCAGGTGTACAACATTGTGATTCAATAATTCTGTATATTACAGGACTCACCATGATAAGTGTAGTCTTCATCTGTCACCAAACAACATATTAAAATATTATTTATTATATTCCCTATGCTGTACTTTTAATCTTCATAACTTATTTATAACTGAAAGTTTGTATCTCTTAATTTCCTTCAGCTATTTTGCCCATCCTCTTACCCACCTCCCTTCTGGAAACCATCAGTTTGTTCTCTGTATTTAAGAGTCTGCTTTTTGTTTGTTTGTTCATTTGTTTTGTTTTTTAGATTCCACATATAAGTTATATCACTTTGTATTTTTGCTTTGTCTGACTTATTTCACTTAGAATAATACCCTCTAGTTCCATTCATGTTATTGCAAAATCCCATTCTTTACCATGGCTGAGTAATATTCCATTACATTATATATGGTATAATATATATGTGGTATAATATCCCATTATACCTATCTCTATCCATTCATCTATCAGTAGACCTTCGGGCTGCTTCCTTATATTGGCTATTGAAAAAAAATGCTGCAGTAAACATAGAGGTGAATGAATCTTGTTGAATTAGTGTTTTCATTTTCTTTGAATAAATATCCTGTAGTGGAATTACTGGATCATATGGTATTTCTATTTTTAATTTTTTAAGGAAACTCCATACTGGTTTTCACAGTGGTTGTACTGGTTTACGTTTCCACCAACAGCTGCATGAAGGTTCCTTTTTCTTCACCTCCTTGCTGACACTTGTTATTTCTTGTCTTTTTTATTTTAGCCATTTTGACAGGCGTAAGGTGATATCTCATTGTGGTTTTGATTTGCATTTTCCTGATGATTAGTGATGTTGAGCATCTTTTCATGTGTACATGTTGGCCATCTCTGTCTTCTCTGGAAAACATCTATTCAGGTCTTCTGCCCAGGTTTTGATTTTTGTTTTGTGTGTGTGTGTGTGTGTGTGTGTGTGTGTTGAATTGTATAAATTCTCTATGTATTTTGGATATTAAACCCTTACCAGACATATCACTTGCAAATATCTTCTCCCATTTAGTAGGTTACCTTTCTGTTTTGTTGATGGTTTCCTTCACTGTGCAAAAGTTTTTTATTTTGTTGTGGTTCCAATCAGTTTATTTTTGATTTTGTTTCCCTTGCCTGAGGAGACATATCTAGAACAATATTGCTAAGTCCAATGTCAAATTATTGTCTATGTTTTCTTCTAGGATTTTTATGGTTTAAGGTCTTATATTTAGGTTTTTAATCCATTAAAATTTTTTTTAACATTTATTTATATTTTGAGAGACAGGAAGAGACAGAGTGTGAGTGGGAGAGGGGCAGAGAGAAGGGAGTCACAGACTTTGAAGCAGGCTCCAGGCTCTGAGCTGTCAGCACAGAGTCAGACACAAGGCTCAAACTTATGAACCGTGAGATCATGACCTGAGCTGAAGTCGGATGCTTAACCGACTGAGCCACCCAGGCTCCCCTTTAATGCATTTTGAGTTTATTTTTGTGTATGGTGTAAAAATGTGATCCAGTTTCATTCTTTTGCATGTAGCTGCCCAGTTTCCCCAGCACTATTTGTTGAAGAGACTGTCTTTTCCCCAGTGTATATTCTTGCCTCCTTTGTTATAGATGGACTGACCATATAAGCATGGGTTTATTCCTAGGAAGAAAGAACCATGTATTCTTAATAGTGGAAGAGGATATGAAGAAAATGTTCCAAATAAGTAGCAATGTTTACAAACTGGGCATGTGTGATTTTGATGGACAACTAGAGTACATGAATACGTTTTAATGGTAGCATGGAACCACTGCAATAAGTTATTTTGTTCTTTCCAATTACACTTAGAACAATTTTTTGAGGTTAGCTGTTATTGATACCACGATTAAAAGTCATTACTATTTTCTCATCTCTGTTGTGGCGATGAAAATTTTATTCTATACCTTGAGTTTTCTTAGGGTAAAAGGATAGAGTTAAAAAAAAAGACAAAGGAAATATTTTCATTCTTTCTCTTGCTATTTCCAGCAGCCATATGCATGAGAAAGTTGTAGAATACTAGAGTCACAGTGGTCATTAGAAATCAGTAACAACTTCTAGCTTAGTCCAGTTCGCCAGTGGTAGTGATGGTTAATTTTATGTGTCACCTTGGCTAGGCTATGATGCCCAATAGTTTAGTCAAATACTAACCTAGATGTTGCTGTGAAGGTCTTTGTGGATATGATTAGCATATACTTATTTGACTTTAGGTAAAGCAGATTATTTTCTATAATGTTGTTGGGCCTCACCCAATCAGTTAAACGTTTTAAGAACTGAGACAGGTTTCCTAAAGAATTCCTCTTCAAGTCTGCAGCATAGAAGTCCTACTTGAGTTCCCAGCCTACTGGCCTGCCTTTTGGGTTTTCCAGCTCTTATGATCACATGAGCAAGCTCCTTAAAATAAATCCTTCTCTCTCCTTCCTTCCCTCCCACCTTTCCTCTCCCTACTTCTCTCTCTCTCTCTCTCTGTGTGTGTGTGTGTATATATATATATATATATATATATGCAGAGAACCGTGACTTATACAGCGGGGAAAGTAAAACCCAGTGAAATCACATGATTTTCTTAATGTCATTTAGTAAGTGGTAGCAGTACTGGTAATAGAAAGATGAGGAAACTGGGTCATAAAGTTGCCTAAAAGATTGTTTATAAGGCTGGGAAAGAAATTCAGAACTATCAACTTTCAACCCTGTCCTTTCTGGTGGATTGCATGCTGAGAAATGTGAAGTTTTATGCAAAATCAATATATTAAAAATTCTGGAATTTAAAGCAGATAAAATAGGAGAGGGATTGTTTGCTTTACCAAAAGATACAGTGTACAATTCCTTATAGAGACAACTTTCCTCAACATTTAAAGTGGTTTCATTAAAAAAATAATAAAAAATGTTTGTAAATTTTTAGAGACACGTAAGTTCAACATACTTGAGCAGGGCATATTTTTAAAGTGTATCCTATTAAAAAATATTCCCAAGATTCAATAATTATTTCATTCTCTTGAAGATGAATATTCTGTAATTATAGAAAAGGCAATAAAACAGACATATGTTATTGTCTGAATAAACATAAATCTCACATTTCATATGCTGCTTTGCTGATAACAAAGCTTTTCATATATGCCCCTAGAAGATTTACTACAAATCTCTGAGTTATTATCACTATTTTATAATGGAGATAACTAGGGCTGACAGAGACTAGAAGACTTGCCCAACATACTCAGAGACAGAGCAGCTGATTCCAGATCTGAGCTCCTATCATGGCCCTGCCATGATGCCCACAGAGCACCAACATTAGTCAGAAGGGTGGTATTTGTAGAATCTTATAGTGAGCTAAATTCTTCACTCTAATCAAAAGGATATGTGGGTTCTTACTAGGCTAGCAAGAATATTAAGATTTGCCTTAGGAAAAAAAAAAATCCCAGGACGTTTCTACCTTATTCTTAAAGATAACCCTGCCATGTCTTCTTGAAGCTATGAACTGATTCTAGGCAGGAATGGAAAATTTGATCACAAGGATGGGGACTGATCTCTTCTCTCCAACCTTCTCCCAGTGCTCCCCATTTGGAGTCAATATTCTTTGGGCTATGCATCTTCATAGGATAAACAAGCTTTAGTCGTGGATTTTAGTGCTGTAGGGTTTACTGAAATGAAATGATCATTCCCAGGTTTGACAGCTCTCTCTCTCACCTTGTTTTCATTTCCCCAACCGACTAGCATTTACTTTAGGAACAGGATTTACACACCACTGGATCACAGAACAGAGGCACCGTGTTGCATCTACATTCTCTGGGTTGCAAAGACCTAGCCAATTTTCAGTGCATCACTTATACATTCCTCAGGCCACCCTTAGACTCATCACGTTTGTAAAACTTTTCCTTCTCTTTCTCATCTGAGAGCAGGTGGACCAAGACAGTTCTTTGGAGGCTCAATGAGTGATTTCTCCTGAGAGAGACACATCTCTCTAGTCTGCCAAGGAATGAAAAATCAGACAATCGCATAAATCATTTTGAACGTTGCCAAATAAATTCCACCAAATGGTACTGGCAATAATCACAGTATGTCACCAGGAAATGTGATTTTCTTCTATCATTGGGCTTTAGCCTTGTCCTGAGTGCCGTGAAAACGAGACAGAGGACATAGCTTTCCCATGGCGATAACAGATTTCTCATGATCCCAGAAACGAAGGGGTTGAAATGCTTCTTTACCTTGAAACGTCTGGAACAGGGTATCAGGAATTAAGTAGGAACCACCTGGAATTTACTGCTCTTTGCCTACAGCACAATTGCCAACCATTCCCCAAATGAGGCAAATGGTGATTAAAGACCACCATTTTGTTATACGCAGGGCTGTGGGCTCCGGCTGAGGAGAGGCACAACCTGTTGTAGCTTATAAAAAAAGGAAAGCTCTTTGGTAAGAATGGAAAGTCCTGAGAGCCAGTAGGCGAGTCTGCTCCCCAGGAGGCGATAGCATCCCAAGTCCACTAGGATTTTAGCTCCAACCACCGGACTGTCTTTCGTCCAGACTGGACCAGGAAGTCACATCAAAGGGCCGAGCAAGACCCTGGGCAAAGCAGCTGGGTGAACCAAGTTACAAAGAAGCCAAGGAAAGCTGCAGAATGGCGAGAAAAGGCAGAGACGCATAGGAGGGATAAGACGGGAGG
This sequence comes from Prionailurus bengalensis, assembly GCF_016509475.1. Taxonomy (NCBI): domain Eukaryota; kingdom Metazoa; phylum Chordata; class Mammalia; order Carnivora; family Felidae; genus Prionailurus; species Prionailurus bengalensis. The sequence goes on from NC_057343.1 coordinate 207,056,155, forward strand.
AGGGAGGCGGGGAGGGAGGGGAGAGAGCAGAAAGCCGAGCACGGACGTCAGGAACAAAAGCTCCGGCGGAGTCTGGCGGAGGCACTAGGGGAGCACGGGGTGTTTTGAATAATTATTAAAATTAGCATGTGTCTGCGCCATCCTGTGGGTGTGGCGCAGAGCGGAGTGTAAACTCTAGCGGGGCCGGAGCAAACACTGGATTAGCGGCAGCAGCCTGCCAGCCTGCCCGGGAGTGTGGGGACCAGCGCGCGGCACGCCGACCGGCACGATGGCCTCGTCTCAGGGGAAGAGCGAGCTGAAATTCGCCGACTGGATGGCAACTCTGCCGGACAGCATCCACAGCATCCCCCTCACCAATTTAGCCATCCCAGGTAGGCGCGCAGAGGCTGCCGACGGGGCGCTCCACCCGCCCCGCCCTGCATGATCTGCCACGAAGTGGTAACTTGCCACGCTGCCCGAGGGAGAGGAGCTGGTCCCCAGGGGTGGGTCTCCGGCCAGGCGAGCGCGCGCTGGGAGCCTCGGGCCTCCTGGCGTTTTGCAAACCTCTGGGGACCGTGGCGCGGCGAGTCAAGGTGACTGCTGTTGCACTGGGCTGTGGAAGCAGGCAGGCTGTGCGAGAGGACTGGGGCAGGGGGAAGCCTCGGCCCTAGGGTCCTCCTCGTGCCCCCTCCCACGGTTTTCCTCCCAGACTCGGGGTGGGGGGGGCGGGGGCGATTTCTGGGTCTGCGGGGTGACAGTGCGCGGGGAGCGCGAGCTGGCGTCCGAGGGCTCGGCTCCGGCTCGTGGACCTCCGACTCCATCCCTGTCACGGAGTCGAGCGGATTTGGTAGATTCTCGGTTAGAACCTACCCGAACCATTAATATTCGTCCCCAGTCTCCTTTAAAGAGACAAAGCGCTTCCCGAAGAGCGATGAAAGTTCGGGGACCCGCGGCGGCGTGACCACTGCCCTTGACGGGGAGCTGAAGGGAGCGAGGGGCGGAGGGGCGCCGCTTCCCGGTTTGCGTGGACCCGGCGGGCTTGGCCGCGTGGTCACCGTCTGGATTGCGTTCCGAGTGCTGTTAGCGTCGTGTAGCGTCCGGGTCAGGAAAGCAAACCCTTGCGGACCGAGCGTCTGTGTTGCTTGGGACAGAAGCCCAGCAGGGAAACCTGCGTGAGCGGCGGCCGAGGGTGCGATGAACTGGCCAACCAAAGGGGAAATAGCGGACAGTGCGAGCGTCCAGACAGCCTAGAAGGAAGTCCGGCAAAGCGAGGAAGAGACGCGAGGGACCCAGAGTCTTCAGCATGGCGCGCGCGGTTTAGACCAGAGAACTAGGCAGCTTTCCGGGGCGGGAGCGCTCAGTAGCCCCTAGCTCAGGTGTGCAAGAGAGAGGGACATTTCAGGGCGGACTACTACGGTGAGAGCTGGGGCCACGGCCATACTTGGTTACCAATTTGACTCTTCACTTGGGCTGCGGGTGCAGATGTCTGATCCCTCCAGGACCCGGCGAAAGGACAATTTACCCAAAGGTAGTCCATCCCTAGCCCAGAGCTCAGCCTGGTTATCAAGTTCACCCTTCTGGTCTATCTCCTCTTGACCTGCCCCATCCAGCGCCCCCTCTCAGCCACTGGAGGAAGACATAATAAAGAGGAAAGGAGAAAAAACAAGAGAGAAGGGTTCTTTTGAAAAATCCCAACAGGCTCTATCTAGCCAGCAGCGCTGGAATTGATCAGTAACTCAAATCAGTGGTCGTTAGTCAAGTGGATGTTTGGCTCCTAGGACAGGCACAGGTTGCATTCTGAGGGCCAACCCCTGAAGGAAGGGTTTGTCTCCTTTTGCCCTTCTTCAAGAGGTTGCTTCCCGAGAGCCCAGGTATCTCGGAGGAAAAGAACAACCCAGCTTCTCCACCCTGCACTTAACCCTGAGACCCGGGTGAGCCTCCAGATTGCTCTTTTGAAGGAGACGATAGAAAGTGCACAACTTTGTTGGCAAGATTTCACTCTCACTTCCACAGGCGTTCCTATCTTTTCTTGCTTTTTATTTGGCTTGTAGACGGTTGCTTTCATATGATCTCACCTGAGCATTTCTGTACACATAGAAAGTAATAAAGGCAAGGACTCTGATGCCAGCCTTCTGATAGATGACTCACCAGATATGCAGGGGGTTTAAAAGCCTAAGTTCACATTGCTAGTTCTGAGGGATGGTATGATACTATGTCAGAATCTATATTACATTTCTCTAATTTTTCACCTTTCAAAGCCGTAGTATTTACACCAGATCACATAATCCTTCCCCAAACCTCATGAAGCACACTGGTTCTATTAACTCCATTTCATAGCTGCAGCTCAGTGAAGGCAAATGATGTACCATCAGATAAATGATCTGGCCCCTAAAGTGGTCCTTGGGGAAAGTCTCCTAAGACTTTTAATAGGGAAACGCATTGGGATTTGTATCGGGATGACTCAGTGGCAAGAACTACTAACCAGGGTGAGGGGACAAGGAACGAGGCATTAGCAGGATACAGGGCAATTTTCCTTTTCTTCCCATGGGTCAAAGTGAAAACCTGAGGTCAGAGACTCTGATATTCTGCTTGTCTTCCAGTAGAGGCATTGGGGGTGAGACTGGGAGGCTTCACATGAGACCCATTTTGAATATGGTAATAGAGGTACCATTTGAATATGGTACTGTGGCATTGGACACAGTGGGAATTTTCACTGCTTTCCCAGCCCTTCTTAATATTATACTCAAAGCGAATCCCCTGCAAAGCATCCCATTCTCACCCCCAATACTTCTGAGAAAAAAAAATGTTTTGCCAAACCCACACCCCCGAATTTCCCCAGGATTTTGTAAAGTAGGTTTGGTAGACCCATACATATAAATGTAGGTGTAAAAATGGGTTTGGTACTTTTCTGCATTGCTCAACTGTGAGAATTTTTGGAGGAAAAAAGACATTCAAACTTTGATACAGAAGACTAATTGGAGACTATTAAACACTAATGGAATAATTGCCTTAAAATCATGCTAATAGCTTCCTGGCTGCTACATGTTTACTTGGCCAGTTGCTGCAGCTTGAATTAAGTAATTATCTCCACCATTTAAAACCACTCCTGATGCACCATACAAGTGTTTCTGTGGAAGGGAACGCCTGCTAGGTCATCCACTAAGTTCAGGTTTTCTTAGGTGAAGCAACCAGAGAGTGAAGAGCTGCTTGATAATGAGGCTACCCTCTTGGGGCAGCTGACCCAGATTATTCAGGGCTAGTGCAAAGAACAATATGCAGGTGCGCGATATTCCCCACCATGAGTGCAGTTCTGGCATCTCTAAACATTTCTCTCCTGGCGTCTTTAATGCTTTCAGAACCAAATCGCTTACTGGCTGTTTTGCATTTAAATGGTGTCATGATTTGGTATTGACTGGCCTAAGGAATTAAGTTAGTATTAGTAGTTTTTGCTTCTAGTCTACTTTTCAAAAGAATGGTACTGTCAGAATACGTTGACAGTTACTCAGATTTTAGTCTCATTCGTCATTTCTTCCAGCCTCTGATGACACCAAACTAAATTTTCATTCATACATGTTTCTTTAAACAATATCCTGGCATTTTGGGTTATGAATGATACTTCCTCTCACTATGGGCAGGTGAGAGAGGATCGACAGAGATGCAAACAGAAAGACAGACTATAAAATTCAGGTGAGAGCGAGTCTGATGAATTTCTGGCATCATTACAGTAGAGTTCTAACTCTATAATCATGGTGCCTCCAGAACCATGGTAAAGAGATCCATCATTGGAGCAAGCAAGCTGTTGCTTGATATGGCTAAAGTGTTAGTGATCTGGGTCTATGATAGGTAGTCATTCTGTCCAAAATTTGAAACATCGGGAAGGGTTTTATTATTCCATGGGAGGGATCGGCTGTGCGTTTTCTGATATGTGATGAAAATCTTCTTCACATAATGCAGCAAACTGACCAAGTGACAATGAAAGATGGGCTAAAATATGTGGTATTGGAACTCAGAGAGGATGTATGTTTCCTTGGTGTTGGAGGAGTTCATGGAGAAGTGGAGACCTCAAGATGGACCCCACAATCAGAGGCTCCTTACCCCACCCCTATCCTTGGAATGTGTTTTCCACACCTGGAGCCCTTTTCAAGGATGCTGCCTTAAGAGAGTAAGTTGTTATTGAGACCATCTGGCAGTACACGTGACTGAATCTGGGTAAGGCCTCTAAGATTCTCGTGGGTGGGTGCAAAGATGTACTCTTCTTGAGGCCACTGAAGACAAGCCTTGTATGTAGGTTCTCTTGCTTTACTAAACTTGCCACCTACCAGGCTGGGGGGGCCTGCTTCTTTCTTTGGTCTCTCCTGCCCTCTGTGTACACAGGTCAGGGTTTAAACCAATGCTTAAACTTTCGATAAGGAACACAGAAATACTTTGGAAATCAATAATCATGCTGTTGATTTTCTTCATTTCTTCCAGAAAATGCCAATGGCAATGAAAAAGAGCAGTTTTACTTAGAGAAATTAGATCTTTATATGGTCCTGATTTCTGTGTTCTTGTGTCTGCTTTTATTAGTTTTTAATGTCTTTCCCTACAACGATCTCTTCTTGTTGCCAGTATTTCTGGAGCCAGCTGTCTTTTTCCTTTTCCTTGTAACTTACTATTTCTGTTTTGATTGGGATGAGACCATCTACAGGACATATCTAGGATTGGGTCTAATTGTACAAATTTCTTTTAAAAATCAAGTTTTTTTCCCTATAATTTTAGGATGGTGACACTGAGATTAATCCTGGAAAGCAAACAAAAGCAACAAAATTGTTTAGGATGAATATCTTTCTTGTGTTGCCTTTCCAATTCCCAGTTTTGTTTTTGATTTTGCTAAAAAGGAAAAATTAAATATCTGGAACATAATTTATTCTAGGACTTTTCTTGATGAGTTGAACTGAATCACCAACTTTTAATATAAAGTGATCCTGATGCCATTTTACAAAATGCTTTCTCATGTACATACATGTTTTCTACATGTTCTATCAGTAAACCTCCAAGGCTTTGCCACTCAAAGTTGGTCCAGGAAGCAGGGAAGGAATAGGGGAGCTTGTAGAAATGGAGCTCAGACTCTACCCCTCAGACCAGTTTAATTACAATGAGCATTTTATGTGATCCCCAGGTCTTGTGTTTTTTTTTTTTTTTATGTTTGTTTATTTTTGAGAGAGAGCGCGCGCGAGAGAGCACACAGCGGGGGAGGAGCAGAGAGAGAGGGAGACACAGAATCTGAAGCAGGCTCCAGGCTCCAAACTGTCAGCACAGAGCCCTGTCGCGGAGCTCCAACCACAAACTGTGAGATCATGACTTGAGCCGAAGTTGGACACTTAACCAACTGAGCCACCCAGGTGCTCCCCTCGCCAGGTCTTGTTATATACACATTTAAAGTTTGAAAAACACTGCTTTAGGGTAGCTTTAAAGAGATCCTTTATGTAAGTGGTAGAGCCAAATTTAAATATACATTTTTGAGTAAGCTCTTTCTATTGGACTATGCAGTCTATTTATGAGCGTTCCAATTTACAATCAGGCTTAGAGCCAGAATATGGGTATTTGACTCCAGGCTAATGGCCCAGGTTGGGAACATACTGATAAGCTGATATTATAGTTCCTCATGCACCTTGAACATAAATGTGACTTAATTGCTACCTAAGTGTTCAAATTAGGTCGCTGTGATAAATGTAAAACCTTTCCCCTCATTTCCTTAAAGTACTGCTATCAGCCATCAACAGCACTTAAAATCATCCTATCTGGTGATGCTTGTGGTCACTAATGACAATTTAGGAAACAACCCTGTGTTGGTTCGTTGTCCATTGGTGTCATTCTTCATTATGTTACAGGCTCAGCTACTATTGTTGTATTTATAGGTTACAGATTCATTCAATTTATCTATAAGCTAGAACTTTTCAGTATTGCTCTTGAGTCATAGTGGTATCATGAATGCAAAATGTGTTAAATTATCAGCATCAGAAAGCCATCAAAACCATACGTGAACAATAAATTGATGTTTTATTAAAAAGGAAATGATTGGGGCGCCTGGGTGGCGCAGTCGGTTAAGCGTCCGACTTCAGCCAGGTCACGATCTCGCGGTCCGGGAGTTTGAGCCCCACGTCAGGCTCTGGGCTGATGGCTCAGAGCCTGGAGCCTGTTTCCGATTCTATGTCTCCCTCTCTCTCTGCCCCTCCCCCGTTCATGCTCTGTCTCTCTCTGTCCCAAAAATAAAATAAAAAACGTTGAAAAAAAAAAAAAAAGGAAATGATTGAGGGGTGCCTGGGTGGCACAGTCGGTTAAGTGTCTGACTTTTGATCTCCGCTCAGGTCACGATCTCACGGTTTTTGAGTTCGAGCTCCACATTGGGCTCTGTGCTGATGGTGCGAAGCCTGCTTGAGATTCTCTCTCTCCTTCTCTCTGCCCCTCCCAGTGTGTGCTCTCTCTCTCAAAATAAATAAATAAACTTAAAAAAAGGAAATGATTGATCTTGTTTATTTTGCAAACCATGCCTCATTTGTTTGAAGCATGGTTGACATGGAATAGATATATAAATATGGTTATAATTCACTTACTTGAATTTTAGTTATTGAACATAATCTGTGTTCTAAAACAGTTAAAATTTTTAAAAATCCTCAAATTGCTTCAATGAATAACACAATGTTTACAGGTTAAGGCTTACACACTTTACCCTTATGCAAATTTCTCATATCTTTACTTAGAGTTTATTTTCTCATATTTGATGCCAACCCTACCCAATCCAAATAGAGAGTGAATTACAAAGAAGAGGAATATGACTGCTGAGTGTCATATATCAGCAGTAACATAGGGAATGTTCATGGGGGAAGACTAACAAAAGAAGACCCAGGGACTTCTGGGTTTCCTAAAGGTAGGATTTCCTAAAGGTAGGGTTTCCTAAAGGTAGGGTTTCCTAAACCCTGCCACTCCCAAAGTAAAATCAGAATCATGGGGAAATTGTCTGTTTTGATACTTCCCAGACACCTCTTTAACGGACTTCCACATAGTTCTAGAAATCTCTGGTAAAATTCTTAAGTATGCTTTATAAGCTGATTTGGGGGGCTACCACATACATGGTGTCTGCCATTTTTCTTCTTTCCTGTTTTGAGGACACTTTAAGGAGTTGTCACTTTTGCTGATTGGACATCTACAGGACCTGTGCTTCCACAATTTTTATACCCACAATACCACTGCTGCTGACAATCCTGCCACGGCCAGAGATATGTCTGCAGAGACCCAACGTTGAGGATGTTAGTGTGTAAAAAAGGCCCTGGATTCCACTGTGGTCAGAGGCTCCCAGAACTGGTTTCCCTATTGTGGAAGCTGCTAATGCCAACTTCTGACCTGGTCTGCCATCACTGCTTGAGCTACGAATGCCAACAGTGACAGAAACTTTTAATATTTTTGCCTAGTAGGGATGTCAACAAAAGAGCTTTCTGAATTTATATTGATTCTTTTGTTGTTGCCCCTTACCCTAGAACTCAGGTATGAGTTTATAAAATAGAAGATAATATGTAGGATAGACTTTGTTCCTTACTGTGAATTATTCTCAATTGTAGCCCACGCTCCATGTGCACGTGTGTGTGTACACACATATAGTGGTTATCGACTTTAACTATTTTTCCAAGAAGCTTGTCTTTTCCCTCTGCCCTGTAAGTAGACCTCTGGTGGGTGCTACCTAATTAATCCTTCCTCTGGACGGGTCCAGAGTAGGAATGCAGCTGGGGTCTATATTGTTTTTGGTGAGCAGCCTGGAACAATGTAAATAGAGCCAAATAAACTGACATACCTAAAGTAATTGCTGACACTGCCGTTGTTTGAAAGCAGAATAGTAGAGTAATTGATGTACTCTGAGCCTTAAAGAAAAGTTTAAATCTCATGCATATGTAGATCTGTATACACACGTTTTATTGTTGATCAAAGGAGTCAGCTCTGTTAATATAGAAATTTTTACCTATTACGACTAATGAAGCTGCCTCTTACCTAAAAGCATTAGTTTGGGGAAACCGGAGAACATGTCATCTTGATGAGCACTCAAGGAACTTCTGGATACAATCATGGGACTTGATAGTTTCAAGAAGTTTATATATTCTCTTATTTCTCCTTCTCTGGGTGGGGTTAGGATCCATCTTAGAAGATTGGGAGCCAGAAAAATGCCTAAATCGCATATTCCAGAAGGCAGGAAAAAGTGAGAGAGAAATTTACCATGGTTCACATGGAATTCTGCTGCCAGAAGCTTTCTACTGAGCCATATGTTTTTATTATGCTCTATTAAGAGAGGAAGATGGGTCAGGAAGAGGGGCAGGAGGAGATGGTTAAACATTCTTGAGAAGCAGCCAGGATTAGTCACCTCCGGAGGCCAGGTACTGAAGCAGATGGCACATTGATTTGTTAGATGTGCTCTTGTTATGTTCCTATCTTTCATCACAGACCCTGGGAATGGACAGCTCTGTTACCACTGTATCTTAAATGCCAGCCAATACTATGTTTCGCATAGAATTCTTCCTGTGAATTAATTTTTAGGAAGCAGCTATGTTTATCCTTAGTCAACATTATAAATGATAGTTGTGTTCCTTGATCTACTTGGAGAATTTACTTCATGAAGAAAAGTGGACTAAGATGAATGGATAATCTTAGTTGCCTGCTAGGCTTTCCTGGAGGTCCCCTCTGGCTTCTTGGGTGGCGAAGAGGAAGATGTGCTTGAAGGTGTCCTAATGGGCAAATGGGAACTTATCTCAATGCATGTCTCAGGCCACATTGCACTATGGAAGGAGGAGGGGCAAGGGGAGCAAGAGGAGGAGAAGGAAGTCCAGGGCTGCCTTTTGTAGAGTTAGCTCTGAACATACTCCTGCCATGTCTGGCCCTGAGCTTTTCTCCCAGGAAAGGGTAGGGGAGAGGCGGTGTTTGGGGGTTGGGGTCGGTGGTCAGGGGGATGTGAAGATACTGACTTGAAAGTTGCTAGAAGGGAAGGCTACAGAACTGTTTTGTTTAGACTTGATCACACCCTCAGGTCCTTATTTCTCCTTGTATCTGTTCAAATTCCTTGGGTCCAGCATTAGAGTCCCAGTCTTGAAAATGTCCTTGATTCTCTTATCTCACTCTTTCTATCTGCTTAGCTGGAAAAGCTTCAACTTCATTAACCTCTATTTTTTTTTAAACTTATTTAAATCCCAGAAAACTTCAGTGGCTAAACATTACTGGTGGAAAAATTACATAGCCTGGATGCCTCAACTCACTAGAAATTTCTGACCGTATATCTTATTGTACATCCCCAGTAAATTAGTTTCCCTGTTCTCTAAGATGATAATTTCATATTTCTTCTTGCTCCTCAAATCAACTTGCTCCTTCCCACCTCACTCTAAACTTAGGACCTCATCTTATGTTTTACACACACACACACACACACACACACACACACACACACGTGCGCGCGCACACACACACACACACACACACAATATACGTACAGAGAAGAACTTCCTCAGTTTCCCATCATTAACCCAGCAACCTACCTGCACTGGTTTCTACACATTCTGCTTTTTCTTTATGTAAGAGAAAGCCCTGGATATGTTCCTCCCTAAGTCCATCTTCTCTACTTGTGGTCTGGATCACATCCACTTAAATCTCCTCAGAGTTTACTCCCAAATTCATCCCCTCTCTCTCCTGTGTCATTATTTTTCTCTACCTCTACTGGATCACTCCAGTCAGTATACAAACATATGTTATTATTGCCCCTCTTAAAAAAAAAGTCCTCTGGCTCCATACCAGCCTCTCTCTCCACTGTAGTATTTCTCTCTGATATTTGTAAAAACAACTCCTCTGTCTTGAAGTTTCTTCCTTTTCTCTCTTTATTCCATGCTAATCTCATTATTTCCCTACCACTGGCACTAAAATTGTTTTTATCACGTTTTTCAGTGATCTGTATATTGCCAAAGCTAATGGCTAATTCTATATCATCTTATTTGATCTTTCAAAATCATTTGAGGTGTTTGACCCCACATCCTTTCTTAGACATGTTCTTCCTTTGGCTTCTTATGGCACTTAAAAAAATTGTGGTAAAAACACACAGCATGAGATTAACCCTATTTTTAAGTGTATAGTATTATTAGCTATAAATATAGTGGTGTGTAGTATATCTCTAGAACTTTTTCATCTTGCATGTCTGAAGTTTTATATCCATCAAATAACAACTCCCCATTTCCTCCCTCCACCACCCCTGGCAACCACCATTCTACTTTTGCTTTGATGGGTTTGACTACTTGATGCCATTTGAATGTAGTATCTGTCTTCTGGCTTATTACACTTACCATAATGTCCTCAGGTTTCATTCAGCATATGACAGTATTTCCTTCATTTTTATGGCTGAGTAATATTCCATTGTATGTATATTCTACATTATATTTATCTGTTCATCCATTGATGGACAGTAGGGTTGTTTCTACATCTTGGCTGTTGTGAATAATGGTACAAGGAACATGGGAATGCTAGTATCTCTTTAATATCCTTATTTCAGTTTTTTTTTGATAAATACCCGAATATGGAATTGCTGGGTCTTATAGTAGTTCTGTTTTTATTTTTTTTTGAGGATCTGCCATATTGTTTTCCATAGCACCTGTATCATTTTACAGTCCCATCAGTAGTAAACAAGGGTTCCAATTCTCCACATTTTCACCAACATTTATTTTCTGTTGTTGTCTTTGATAATGACCTTCCTATCAGGTATGAAGTGACATCTCATTGCAGTTTTGATTTTAATTTCCGTGATGATTACTGATGTTGAACATCTTTTCATATACCTGTTGGCTATTTTTATGTCTTTTTTTGGAGAACTGTCTATTCAAGTCTTTTGCCATTTTTAAAGTTATTTGGTATTTTGCTATTTGGTTATAGGGGTTAATTATATATTTTAGAAATTAATCCCTTATTGATATATTGTTTGAAAATATTTTCTCCCATTTCAGAGGTAGCCTTTTCACTCTATTAATTGCTCAATTACTTTCTTGCATGTGGAAGTTTTTTTATTTTTATTTATTTTTTATTAAAAATTTTTTTAATATGAAATTTATTGTCAAATTGGTTTCCATACAACACCTGGTGCTCATCCCAACAGGTGCCCTCCTCAATGCCCATCACCCACTTTCCCCTCTCCCCCAACCCCCCATCAACCCTCAGTTTATTTTCAGTGTTTAAGAGTCTCTTATGGTTTGCTTCCTTCCCTCTCTAACTTTTTTCCCCCATCTCCTGCCTGCTGGTCTTCTGTTGAGTTTCTCAGGATCCACATAAGAGTGAAAACATATGGTATCTGTCTTTCTCTGCCTGACTTATTTCACTTAGCATAACACTCTCCAGTTCCATCCACATTGCTACAAATGGCCAGATTTCATTCTTTCTCATTGCCAAGTAGTATTCCGTTGTATATATAAACCATATCTTCTTTATCCATTCGTCAGTTGATGGACATTTAGGCTCTTTCCATAATTTGGCTATTGTTGAAAGTGCATTGGGGTACAAGTGCCCCTATGCATCAGCACTCCTGTATCCCTTGGGTAAATTCCTAGCAGTGCTATTGCTGGGTCATAGGGTAGATCTATTTTTAATTTTTTGAGGAACCTCCACACTGTTTTCCAGAGCGGCTGCACCAGTTTGCATTCCCACCAACAGGGCAAGAGGGTTCCTGTTTCTCCACATCCTCGCCAGCATCTATAGTATCCGGATTTGTTCATTTTAGCCACCCTGACTGGTGTGAGGTGGTATCTGAGTGTGGTTTTGATTTGTATTTCCCTGATGAGGAGTGGCATTGAGCATCTTTTCATGTGCCTCTTGACCATCCGGATGTCTTCTGTTTTTGTTTTTAATTTTTTATTTTAAAAAATTTACATCCAAATTAGTTAGCATATAGTGCAACAATGATTTCAGGAGTAGATTCCTTAGTGCCCCTTACCCATTTAGCCCATTCCCCCTTCCACAACCCCTCCAGTAACTCTCAGTTTGTTTTCCATATTTATGAGTCTCTTCTGTTTTGTCCCCCTCTCATTTTTATGTTATTTTTGCTTCCCTTCCCTTGTGTTCATCTGTTCTATGTCTTAAAGTCCTCATATGAGTGAAGTCATGATTTTTGTCTTTCTCTGACTGACTAATTTCACTTAGCATCATACCCTCCAGTTCCATCCATGTAGTTGCAAATGGCAAGATTTCATTCTTTTTGATTGCTGAGTAATTCTCCATTGTGTATATATATATATATATATATATATATATATATATATACCACATCTTCTTTATCCATTCATTCATTGATGGCCATTTGGGCTCTTTTCATACTTTGGCTATGTTGATAGTGCTTCTATAAACATTGGGGTGCATGTGTCCCTTCAAAACAGCACACCTGTATCCCTTGGATAGATACCTAGTAGTGCAATTGCTGGGTCATAGGGTAGTTCTATATTTAGTTTTTTGAGGAACCTCCATACTGTTTTCCAGAGTGGCTGCACCAGCTTGCACTGCCACCAACAATACAAAAGAGACCCTCTTTCTCTGCATCCTCGCCAACATCTGTTGTTGCCTGAGTTGTTAATGTTAGCCATTCTGACAGGTGTAAGGTGGTATCTCATTGTGGTTTTGATTTGTATTTCCCTGATGATGAATGATGCTAAGCTTTTTTCATGTGTCACTTTTTCATGTTTCACTTTTTTTCATTTGTCGGTTGGCCATCTGGATGTCTACTTTGAACTGTCTATTCATGTCTTTTGCCCATTTCTTCACTGGATTATTTGTTTTTTGGGTGTTGAGTTTGATCAGTTCTTTATAGATTTTGAGCACTAACCCTTTATCTGATATGTCATTTGCAAATTATCTTCTCCTATTCTGTCGGTTGCCTTTTAATTTTGCTGATGGTTTCCTTTGCTGTGCAGAAGCTTTTTATTTTGATGAGGTCCCAGTAGTTCATTTTTGCTTTTAATTCCCTTGCCTTTGGAAATGTGTTGAGTAAGAAATTGCTGCGGCTGAGGTCAGAGAGGATTTCTCCTGCTTTCTCCTCTTGGGTTTTGATGGTTTCCTGTCTCACATTCAGGTCCTTCATCCATTTTAAGTTTATTTTTGTGAATAGTGTAAGAAAGTGGTCTAGTTTCATTCTTCTGCATGTTGCTATCCAGATCTCCCAGCACCATTTGTTAAAAAGACTGTCTTTTTTCCATTGGACATTCTTTCCTGCTTTCTCAAAGATTAGTTGGCCATACTTTTGCGGGTCCAATTCTGGAGTCTCTATTCTATTCCGTTGGTCTATGTGTCTGTTTTTGTGCCAGTACCATGCTGGCTTGATGATTACAGCTTTGTAATATAGCTTCAAGTCTGGGATTGTGATACCTCCTGCTTTGGTCTTCTTCAAAATTACTTTGGCTATTTGGGGCCTTTTGTGATTCCATATGAATTTTAGGATTGCTTGTTCTAGCTTCGAGAAGAATGCTGGTGCAATTTTGATTGGGATTGCATTGAATGTGTAGATTGCTTTGGGTAGTATTGTCTTTTAGCAGTATTTATTCTTCCAATCCATGAGCACGGAATGTTTTTCCATTTCTTTTTTTTTTTTTTTAATTTTTTTAACGTTTATTTATTTTTGAGACAGAGAGAGACAGAGCATGAACAGGGGAGGGTCAGAGAGCGGGGGAGACACAGAATCCGAAACAGGCTCCAGGCTCCGAGCTGTCAGCACAGAGCCCGACACGGGGCTCAAACTCACGGACCGTGAGATCATGACCTGAGCTAAAGTCGGACGTTCAACCGACTGAGCCACCCAGGTGCCCCTGTTTTTCCATTTCTTTGTATCTTCTTCAATTTCCTTCATAAGCTTTCTATGGTTTTCAGTGTACAGAAAACTTTTACATCTTTGGTTAGTTTTCTTCGTAGGTATTTTATGATTCTTGGTGCAGTTGTGAATGGGATCAGTTTCTTTATTTGTCTTTCTGTTGCTTCATTATTAGTGTATAAAAATGCCACTGATTTTTGTACATTGATTTTGTATCCTGCGACTTTGCTGAATTCATGTATCAGTTCTAGCAGACTTTTGGTGGAGTCTATCAGGTTTTCCATGTATAGTATCATGTCATCTGCAAAAAGTGAAAACTTGAGTTCATCTTTGCCAATTATGATGCCTTTGATTTCCTTTTGTTGTCTGATTGCTGATGCTAGAACTTCCAACAATATGTTAAACAACAGCAGTGAGAGTGGACATCCCTGTCATGTTCCTGATCTCAGGGGGAAAGCTCTCAGTTTTTCCCCATTGAAGATGATGTTAGCTGTGGGCTTTTCATAAATGGCTTTTATGATGTTTAAGTATGTTCCTTCTATCCCGACTTTCTCGAGGGTTTTTATTAAGAAAGGATGCTGAATTTTGTCAGATGCTTTTTCTGCATCGATTGACAGGATCATATGGTTCTTATCTTTTCTTTTATTAATGTGATGTATCACATTGATTTGTGAATATTGAACTAGCCCTGCAGCTCAGGAATGAATCCCACTTGATCATGGTGAATAATTCTTTTTATATGCTGTTGAATTCGATTTGCTGGTATCTTGTTGAGAATTTTTGCATCCATATTCATCAGGGATATTGGCCTGTAGTTCTCTTTTTTTGCTCTGTCTCTGTCTGGTTTGGGAATCAAAGTAATGCTGGCTTCATAGAATGAATCTGGAAGTTTTCCTTCCCTTTCTATTTTTTGGAACAGCTTGAGAAGTATAGGTATTATCTCTGCTTTAAATGTGTGGTAGAATTCCCCAGGGAAGCCATCTGGTCCTGGACTCTTATTTGTTGGGAGATTTTTGATAACCGATTCAATGTCTTCGCTGGTTATGTGTCTATTCAAATTTTCTATTTCTTCCTGTTTGAGTTTTGGAAGTGTGTGGGTGCTTAAGAATTTGTCATTTCTTTCAGGTTGTCCAGTTTGTTGGCTTATAGTTTTTCATAGTATTCCCTGATCATTGCTTGTATTTCTGAGGAATTGGTTGTAATAATTCCATTTTCATTCATGATTTTATCTATTTGGTTCCTCTCCCCTTTTTTTTTTGAGAAGTCTTACAAGAGGTTTATCAATTTTGTTTATTTTAAAAAAAAAAACAACTCTTGGTTTCATTGATCTGCTCTACAGTTTTTTTAGATTCTATATTGTTTATTTCTGCTCTGATATTTATTATTTCTCTTCTTCTGCTGGGTTTGGAGCGTCTTTGCTGTTCTGCTTCTATTTCCTTTAGGTGTGCTGTTAGATTTTGTATTTGGGATTTTTCTTGTTTCTTGAGATAAGCCTGGATTGTAATGTATTTTCCTCTCAGGACTGCCTTCACTGCATCCCAAAGTGTTTGGATTCTTGTATTTTCATTTTCATTTGTTTCCATGCATTTTTAAATTTCTTCTCTAATTGCCTGGTTGACTCATTCATTCTTTAGTATGATGTTCTTTAACCTCCATGCTTTTGAAGGTTTTCCAGACCTTTTCCTGTGGTTGATTTCAAGTTTCATAGCACTGTGGTCTGAAAGCATGCATGGTATGATCTCAATTCTTTTATACTTATTAAGGGCTGTTTTGTGACCCGGTATGTGATCTATGTGCATGTGAGAAGAAAGTATATTCTGTTGCTTTGGGATGCAGAGTTCTAAATATATCTGTCAAGTCCATCTGATCCAAGATATCATTCAGGGCCCTTGTTTCTTTATTTATTCTCTGTCTAGATGTTCTATCCATTGTTGTAAGTGGAGTATTAAAGTCTCCTGCATTTACCACATTCTTATCAATAAGTTTGCTTATATTTGTGATTAACTGTTTTATATATTTGGGGGCTGCTGAATTTGGTGCAGAGACATTTATAATTGTTAGCTCTTCCTGATGGATAGACCTTGTAATTATTATATAATGCCCTTCTTCATCTCTTGTTACAGCCTTAATTTAAAGTCCACTTTGTCTGATATAAGTATGGATACTCCAGCTTTCTTTTGACTTCCAGGAGCATGACAGATAGTTCTCCATCTCCTCACTTTCAATCTGAATGTGTCCTCAGGTCTAAAATGAGTCTCTTGTGGACAGCAAATAGGTGGGTCTTGTTTTTTAATCCATTCTGATACCCTATGTCTTTTGGTTGGAGCATTGAGTCCATTTACACTCAGTGTTATTATTGAAAGATAGGGATTTAGAGTCATTGTGATATCTGTAGGTTTCATGCTTGTAGTGGTGTCTCTGGTACTTTGTGGTCCTTGCAACATTTCACTCAGAGTCCCCCTTAGGATCTCTTATAGGGCTGGTTTAGTGGTGACGAATTCCTTCAGTTTTTGTTTGTTTGGGAAAACCTTTATCTCCTTCTATTCTGAATGACAGACTTGCTGGATAAAGGATTCTTGGCTGCATATTTTTTCTGTTCATCACATTGAAGATTTCCTGCTGTTCCTTTCTGGCCTGCCAAGTTTCAGTAGATAGGTCTGCTACTACCCTTATGTGTCTACCTTTGTATGTTAGGACCCGTTTATCCCTAGCTGCTTTCACAATTCTCTCTTTATTCTTGTATTTTGCCAGTTTTACTATGATATGTAGTGCAGAAGATCGATTCAAGTTATGTCTGAAGGGACTTCTCTGTGCCTCTTGGATTTCAATGCCTATTTCCTTCCCTAGATCAGGGAAGTTCTCAGCTATGATTTGTTCAAGTACACCTTCAGCCCTTTTCTCTCTCTCTTCATCTTCTGGAATTCTTGTTACAGATATTGTTCCGTTTGATTGAATTGCTTAGTTCTCTAATTCTCCCCTCATACTTCTGGATTTTTTTTTCTTTCTTTTTCTCAGCTTCCTCTTTTTCCATAATTTTATCTGCTAATTCACCTATTCTCTCCTCTGCCTCTTCAGTCCATGCTGTGGCCGCCTCCATTTTATTTTGCACCTCATTTATAGCATTTTTTAATTCATCATGACTATTTTTTAGTCGCTTGATCTCTGTAGCACTAGATTCTCTGCTGTCCTCTATGCTTTTTTCAAGCCCAGCGATTAATTTTTTCAAGCCCAGCAGTGACTATTATTCTAAATTCTTGTTCTGTTATATTGCTTAAATTGGTTTTGATGAATTCTTTAGCTGTAGCTACTTCCTGGAATTTCTTTTGAGGAGAATTCTTCCGTTTCATCATTTTGGCTAGTTTTCTGTCCCTTGTGTGTTTTAAAAGCTTGTTGTGTGCTCTGCACCTGTGAGCACTGCTATATTAAAGGAGGGTCATACACTATCCAGGGCCTGGTGCTTCAGGAGGTTTTTCTCTGGAGATTGTTACTTGCTCTCTGTTGTTGTGACTTTGGCTATTTTATTACCCTACTCGTAGCAATATTATGGACCCTCCACCAGGTGTGCTTTGATTTGTTCCTTGGAGTAGCCCTGTGAAGGAAAACAGACGAACAGGAGAAAAAAAACACGCAAACGCACAAATAAGTAACACAAACAAACAAAGAAAAACAAAAACCTAAAGACTAAAAACAAAAAACCCCAAAACACCGACTACAAGTAAAGGAGTGGGTGGAGGTGGAGCTAATGGAAGAGCACATACAAGGAGAGAAATAACAGGAACGGGGTGGGGGCGGGGGTGGGGAAGAAAAAATAAACATTGATTAGGCAGAGAGACTAAAAGGCTTAATCCAGAAAGATAGAAAGGAAAATAAAGATGGAGGCGGGGAAAATGGAATGAAGATAAAGTTACCCAGATGGAGAAACTATATGGCTTGATTATTCCAGAGAGAGAGAGAAAGTGTAAAGAAGGAAGTGTAGAACATGTATCAAGACACTGGATTAAATATGTTTGTTTAGACAGGCCAATAACCAGAGCAATCAGCCTAAGGGGAGGGAAGAGATAAGGAGGAGAAATGGGGGCAGGGGGAGAATATATCTCTATATCCAGAATTGACCTAGAGTTAATCCAGGCAATGCTGCATCACTTGAAGGTAGTCGCTGTCTTCAGGGTCTCTGCCCCTCCGGTGGATATGCAGTTACCCAGTGCAAGGGGGCGTGGTTTGGTGTAATCTGAACCTACCTCCACTATGGGCCCTGGGAGTGATCCCTGAGGCCACGCCTTGGTGGTGGTGGGGCAGGAGGGAGGTGGACGGTGATTCCCCAGTCTCTTCTCCATGGAGCTGGACCGGGTGGAGTCAGTTTGAGTCGTCCTCACTGTGCCGCTGGCAGAGATTGGGTGGTCCTTCTCTCTCTGCCAACTCCTTTGACTCTGCGCTTGGCTAGGATTCAAAGTCCCACTCCATGAGCTCTGGCCCTGGGGAGGTGCCTCTTAGTGCTGCAATATGTGGTCCCAGCTGGCTTTGTCTGTGCCACTGCACTTCAGGGAGGTCTGACTTCTCCTACTGCAGACTGAGCCGCTGCCCTCGCCTCTACCAGCCCCCAGGGGGGTGGACACAGGCAGGCTTTATCCTTCCCACAGCATTCCAGGGAAACAGCGGCCTTATCCTCCTGCAGAGTGCACCCTCAGCCCAGCCACTGTGCCTGGGGGTGGCAGACGCAGGCAGGTTCTGTGCTATCATGCAGCCCTCCAGGGAGGGAACTGCTTTCTCCAGCTGTGGACTCAGCCTCTGACCTACCCCGCACCCAGGCCTGACTCCCCTCCTCCCCAGGTGCACTAACAGGGAGCCGGCTGGATCCCTCTCAGTCTCAGTCCGAGGTCTTTCTCCTGTCCAGATACGGTCCTGCACTTCTCTAGCCGCTCTTTCTCTTCTTTTTGTCTCTCCTCAGAAGGGGGTCCCTCCCCTCCATGCCCACATGGCCTTTTTTTTATCTCTGCCTGTTCGCAGTTACCCACCTATGTTTTTTTCCAGCTTTCCCATTTTATTCCTAGAAGATTCAGTCTCATTTCCTCCCAGGCTCTGGTGTTCAAAGTCCTTTGGCTTCTACACTTTTTTGTTTGAGAGATGCTGGAATTATGGATTCCCCCTACTTCTCCACCATGTTGGCCCCCACATGTGGAAGTTTTTTAGTTTGTAACCCCACTTTTCTATTCTTCTGTTGTCTGTTCTCTTGGTGTCCTATGCAAGGAATAATTGCCAAGACAAATGTCCAGAAGGGTTTTCCTCATGTTTTCTTCTAAGAGCTTTACTGTTTCAGGTCTTATATTTGAGTCTTTAATTCACTTTGAGTTATTTTTTGTGTATGGTGTAAGATAAGGGTCCAATAAATTTTATTCTTTAGAATGTAGATATCCAGTTTTCCCAACACATTTATTGAAGAGCCGATATGTCATTGTATATTTTTGGCAACCTTGTCAAAGATCAGTTGACTGTATGTATATGTGTTGGTTTAGTTTTGGGCTCTCCATTTTGTTCTATTGATCTATGTGTATGTCCTTATGTTAGTACCATACTGTTTTGCTTACTATAGTTTTGTAATATGTTTTGAAACACAAAGTATAAGTCTTCCAGCTTTGTTCTTTTTTTTTCAAGATTATTTTGGCTATTTGGGTTTTTTGTGGTTTCTTATGAATTTTAGGACTGTTTCTTCTATTTCTGTACAAAAAGGTCATTGGGATTTTGATGGAGATTGCATTGAATCTGTAGATAAATTTGGGTAGTCTGGGCATGATAACAGTATTGTCTTCCATCAATGAACAGGGGATGTCTTTCCATTTATGTGAATCTGTTTATGTCAATCTGTTTCACAAATGTTTTACAGTTTTCTGGGTACAAATATTTTATCTCCTTGGTTAAGTTTATTACTAAATATTTTATTGTTTTTAATGCAGTTATATGGGATTATTAATTTCCTTTTTGGATTGTTTATATTTATTTTTTAAGTTTATTTATTTTGAGAGAGTGAGGGACAGTGAGAGAGAGAATGAGCAGGAAAGGGGTAGAGAGAGAAGGAGGGAAAGAATCCCAAGCAAGCTCCTCACTCAGCACAGAGCCCGACTCAGGGTTTGATCTCACAAACAGTGAGATTATGACCTGGACCAAAATCAAGAGTCAGACACTTGATCGACTGAACCACCCAGGCACCCCAGGATTTTTTTTTTTGGCATATAGAAAGGAGACTGATTTTTATATATTGATTTTTGTATCCTGCAACTTTACTAAATGCATTTATTCCAACTGTTTGTGTGTGTGTGTGTGTGTGTGTGTGTGTGTGTGTGTGTGTAATCTTTAGGATTTTCTACATATTTGATCATATTATCTGCCAGCCAAAATCATTTTAATTCTTTCTTTCCTATTTGAATGTCTTATTTTTCTTGTAGAATTGCTCTGGCTAGGTCCAGTACTGTGTTGAATAGAAATGTTAAGAGTGGGCATACTGGCTTTGTCCTAAGAGCTTTTAGCTTTGAGTGTGATATTATCACAGACATTTCATATATGACCTTTTTGATGTTAGGGTCATTTCTTTCTACTCCTAGTCTGTTTAGTTTTTTTTTTTTAATATGAAAGGGTGTTGAATTTTTGTCAAGTGCTCTTTCTGCATCTGTTAAGATGATCATGTACTTTTAATCTTTTATTATGTTAATGTGGTGCATCATATTGATTTTTTTTTTAACATTGAACTATCCTTGCACTCTTGTGTTAAATCCCACTAGGTTATGGTGTATGAATTTGGTTTGCTACTATTTTGTTGAAGAGTTTAGCGTCTTTAACTCATCAGGGATATTGGCCTGTAGTTTTATTATCTTGTAGTGTTTTTATGTGGCTTTGGTAGCAGAGTAATGCTGGTTTCACAAATGAGTTTGGAAGTGCTACTTTTTAATTTTTTGGAGGGGTTTAAGAAAGATTGGTGTTAATTCTTTAAATGTTGGGAGAATTCAACAGTGAATCTGATTTCCAGCTTTTCTTTGTTTAGGGATTTTTGATTACTCGTTTAATCTCTTATTAGTTATACATTTGTTCAGATTTTCTGTTTCTTCATGATTCAGTCTTGGTCAGTTGTATGTTTCCAGGAATTTATGCATTTATTCTCGGTTATACAGTTTGGCATATAATTGCTCATATTAGTCTTTTTTTGAACTGTTTTATTTCTGTGGCCTCAATTGAAATGTCTCCTTTTTCATTTTTGATTTCATTTAAGTCTTCTCCTTTTTCTTATTTAGTCTTGCTAAAGCCTTATCAGTTTTGTTTACCTTTTATATTTTTTAATTTTTTTTTAACGTTTATTTATTTTTGAGACAGAGAGAGACAGAGCATGAATGGGGGAGGGGCAGAGAGAGAGGGAGACACAGAATTGGAAACAGGCTCCAGGCTCTGAGCCATCAGCCCAGAGCCCGACACGGGGCTCGAACTCCCGGACCGCGAGATCGTGACCTGGCTGAAGTCGGACGCTTAACCAACTGCGCCACCCAGGCGCCCCATTGTTTACCTTTTAAAGAAAACAACTCTTAGCTTTGTTTTCTATTTTTCTATTCTCAATTTCATTGATTTACTCTCTAATCTTTGTTATTTCCTTTCTCCTACTAACTTTGGGCTTAATGTGTTTTTTCCTTAGTTTATTGAGGATCTAGAATTAGGTTGGTTGAAACTTCATTCTTTTTTTTAATGTTTATTTATTTGTTTTGAGAGAGCAAGTGCAAACAGGGGAGGAGCAGAGACAGAGAGGGAGAGGGATTATCCCAAGCAGGTTCTCCACTTTCAGCAGGGACACAGAGGTTGATCCTATACTGGGATTGATCCTATGAATTGTGAGATTATGACCTGAGCCAAAATCAAGAGTTGGGTGCTTAACTGACTGAGCCACCCAGCGCCCTGAGATTTCCTTCTTTTTTAATGAAGGAATTTGTTGCTATAAATTTCCCTCCTAATAATGCTTTTGATTTATCCAATAAGTTTCAGTGTGGTGTCTTCATTTTCTTTGTCCCAAGATATTTTCTAATTTCCCTTTTAATTTCTTATTTGACCCATTGGTTTTTATTTTTTTTTAATTTTTTTTTATTAAAAAATTTTTTTTTCAACGTTTTATTTATTTTTGGGACAGAGAGAGACAGAGCATGAATGGGGGAGGGGCAGAGAGAGAGGGAGACACAGAATCGGAAACAGGCTCCAGGCTCCGAGCCATCAGCCCAGAGCCTGACGCGGGGCTCGAACTCACGGACCGCGAGATCGTGACCTGGCTGAAGTCGGACGCTTAACCGACTGCGCCACCCAGGCGCCCCAACCCATTGGTTTTTAAAGAATATATTGTTTTTATGCATTTGAGAATTTCTCATTCTATTGATTTCTAGTTTTATTCCATTGTGGACAGAAAAAGACACTTGGTATGATTCTAATCTTTTAAAATCCTTGAGACCTGTTTTGTGACCTAACATATGATCTGTCCTGGAGAATGTTCCATGTGTGCTTGATAAGAATGTGTATTCTGCTATAGTTGGATGGAATATTTTGTGTATGTCTGCTCAGCACATTTGGTCTGTAGTGTTCAAGTTCTCTGTTTCCCTGTTGATCTTCTGTCTAGATGTTCAATCCATTCTCCAAAGTGGAATATTGAAATTTCCTATGTATTTCTCCTTTCAGTTTTGTAGTATTTGCTTTGTATATTTAGGTAATTTGTATATTTCCCTTGTGAATTGACCCCATTGTCAAGTAGGTTTTATCTGTGGGATGCAAAGATGTTTTAACATATACAAATCAATAAATGTGATATCCCATATTAATAGAATCAAGAATAAAAATCATCTGATCATCTCAGTAGATGCAGATAAGCTTTAACAAAACTCAATGCCATTTCATGATAAATTCTCCCAACAAATGGGGTATGCAAGGAACATACTTCATAAAATAAAGATCATATATGACAAAGCCATAGCTAACTTCATACTCAATGATGAAAGCTAAAAGCTTTTTCTCTAAAATCAGAAACAAGATAAGGGTGCCCCCACCAATTATTCCTATTCAGCCAAGTATAGAAGTGCTACCCATAGCAACTAGGCAATAAAAAGAAATGAAAGGCGTACAAATTATAAAGGAAGAAGTAAAATTGTCTGCTTGCAGATGACGTGATTTTATATGTAGAAAACCCTACGAACTCAGCCAAAAACCTGTTAGAACTAATAAACAAAGTCAATAAAATTTCTGCTTAGAAAATCAACTTACAAAAATCTGTTGTCATTCTATACACTAACAACAACATTTCTGAAAGAAATTAAGAAACAATTACACTTACAATAGTACGAAAAAAAAACCCAATAAAATACCAAGGAATAAATCTAACCAAGGAGATGAAAGATTTGTCCATTGAAAACTATAAGACATTAATGAAAGAAATTAAAAAAGACAGATTAATGGAAAGATCTCCCATCTTCATGGATCATAATATTGTTAAAATGTCCATACCACCCAAAGCCATGTAGATATAGATTCAATGAAACCCCTATCAAAATTCCAGTGGCATTTTTCACAGAAATAGAAAAAAACTATCCTAAAATTCATATGGATCCACAAAAGACCCCGAATAGTCAAAGTAATCTTGAGAAAGAACAAAACTGAGGTTTCACAATTCCTGAATGAAAACTATACTACAAAGCTATAGTGATCAAAGCAGTATGGTACTGACATAAAAACAGGCACATTGACAAATGGAATAGAATCAATAGTTCAGAAATTGATCCATTCATATATGATCAACTAATATTTGGCAAGACAGCCAAGAATAATCAATGGGGAAAGGATAGTCTTTTCAATAAATGATGTTGGGAAAATTGCTATTTGCATGAAAAGAATGAAATTGGACCTCTATCTTAACTATACACAATAACTAGCTCAAAATGGATTAAAGACTGAAACTGTAACACTCTTAGAAGAAAACACATGGCAAAAGTTTCTTAGCAGTGGTCTTGGCAATGACTTGTTTGGATATGACACCATATGCATAAGAAATAAAAGCAAAAACCTAAACCAAAGAGGTAAAATATCTGCATACTGAAAACTACAGAAAGCTTATGAAAGAAATTGAAGAAGATGCAAAGAAATAGAAAAAAATTCCATGCTCATGGGTCGGAAGAACAAATATTGCTAAAATGTCAATACTACCCAAAGCAATTTACACATTCCATGCAGTCCCAATGAAAATTGCACAAGCATTCTTCTCAGAGCTAGAAAAAACTATCCTAAAATTTGTATGGAACTGGAAAAAAACCCAGAATAGCCAAAGTAATGTTGAAAGAAATCCAAAGCTGGAGGCATCACAATTCTGGACTTCAAGCTGTATTATAAAGCTGTAATCATCAAGACAGTATGGTGCTGGCATAAAAACAGACACATAGATCAATGGAACAGAGTAGAGAACCCAGAAATGGACCTACAAATGTATGGCCAACTAATCTTTGACAAAGCAGGGAAGAATACCCAATGGAAAAAAGACAGTCTCTTCAGCAAATGGTGTGGGGAAAACTGGACAGCGACATGTGGGAGAATGTACCTGGACCACTTTCTTACACCATACACAAAAATAAACTCAAAATGGATGAAAGACCTAAATGTGAGACAAGAAACCATCAAAATCCTAGAGGAGAAAACAGGCAACAACCTCTTTGACCTTGGCTGTAGCAACTTCTTACTTGACATGTCTCCAGAGGCAAGGGAAACAAAAGCAAAAATGAATTATTGGAACCTCATCAAGATAAAAAGCTTCTGCATACTGAAGGAAACAGTCAACAAAACAGGCAACCCCCCCAGAATGGGAGAAGATATTTACAAAGGACATATCGGATAAAAGGTTACTATTCGAAATCTATAAAGAACTTATCAAACTCAACACCCAAAAAACAAATAATCCAGTGAAGAAATGGGCAAAATACACAAACAAAAGATACTTTTCTTTTCTTAAACATTTTTTTAGTTTTTATTTATTTTTGAGACAGAGAGAGACATAGCATGAGAGGGGGAGGGGCAGAGAGAGAAGGAGACACAGAATCCGAAGCAGGCTCCAAGCTCTGAGCTGTCAGTAGAGCCCAACGCGGGGCTCGAACCCATAGACCATAAGATCATGACCTGAGCCGAAGTCAGAAGTTCAACTGACTGAGCCACCCAGGTTCCCCAAGACACTTTTCTTTTTTTTTATTTTTTCAACGTTTATTTATTTTTGGGACAGAGAGAGACAGAGCATGAACGGGGGAGGGGCAGAGAGAGAGGGAGACACAGAACCGGAAACAGGCTCCAGGCTCTGAGCCATCAGCCCAGAGCCCGACGCGGGGCTCGAACTCACGGACCGCGAGATCGTGACCTGGCTGAAGTCGGACGCTTAACCGACTGCACCACCCAGGCGCCCCCCAAGACACTTTTCTAAAGAAGACATCCAGATGGCCAATAGACACATGAAAAGATGCTCAACATCACTCATCATCAGGGAAATACAAATCAAAACCACATGAGATAATACTTCACACCTGTCAGAATGGCTAAAATTAACAACTCAGGAAACAACAGATGTTGGTGAGAATGTGGAGAAAAGAGAATCCTTTTGCATTGCTTATGGGAATGCAAATGATGCATCCACTCTGGAGAACAGTATGGAGGTTCCTCAAAAAATTAAAAATAGAACTACCTACAACCCAGCAATTGCACAACTGGTATTTATACAAGGGATACAGGTGTGCTGTTTCCAAGGGCACATGCACCCCAATGTTTACAGCAGTGCTATTGACAATAGCCAAATTATGGAATGAGCCCAAATGTTCATTGACTGATGAATAGATAAGAAGATGTGGTATTTATATACAATGGAAATATTACTCAATGATCAAAAAGAATGAAATGTTGCCATTTGCAATGATGTGGATGGAACTAGAATGCATTATGCTAAGAGAAATAAGTCAGTCAGAGAAAGGCAAATATCATATGATTTCACTCATATGTGGAATTTAAGAAATAAACAGATGAACACAAGGGAAGGAAGGAAAAATAAGATAAAAACATAGAGGGAGGCAAATCATAAGAGACTCTTTTTTTGTTTTGTTTTAATGTGTGCTTCTTTTATTATTTTTATGAAGATCATCTTTTTTATATGGTCAGGAGCCATTGGTTTTTCTTTTTTTTAACTTGTTTTATTTTGTATTTTTTAAAATTGACATCCAAATTAGTTAGCATATAGTGCAACAATGATTTCAGGAGTAGATTCCTTAGTGCCCCTTACCCGTTTAGCCCATCCCTTCCCCCACAACCCCTCCCGTAACCCTCAGTTTGTTCTCCATATTTATGAGTCTAATCATAAGAGACTCTTAAAGACAGAGAACAAACAGGGTTGCTGGAGGGATGATGGGTAGGCAGATGGGCTAAATGGGTGATGGGCATTAAGGAGGGCACTTGGGATGAGCACTGGGTATTACATGTAAGTAATAAATCAGTAAATTCTACTCCTGAAACCATTATTATGATATATGTTAACTAACTTGGTTTTACTAAAAAAATGCATTCTCCACATTTTTAACAGAAAAAAAAAAAACCCTTCTTTGTCAAAAAAAAAGAAAAGAAATAAGCAAAAATGAATAAAAGCACATCACAGCACCTGGGTGGCTCAGTCAGATAAGCATCCGACTCTTGATTTTGGCTCAGGCCATGATCTCAAGGTTTCTGTGTTCGAGCCCCACATTGGGTTCCCTGCTGATAGTGCAGAGCCTGCTTGTGATTTTCTCTCTGTCTCTGTCTCTCTCTTTCCCTCTGTCCCACATTTGTGCTCAAAATAAATAAACTTAAAAAATTAAAAAAATAAATAAAGCAGGACTATATCAAACTAAAAACCTTCTGCACAGCAGAAGAAATAATCAACAAAATGAAGAAGCAATATATAAGATGGTAGAAAATGTTTGCAAATTATATGTCTGATAAGGGGTTAATTTCCAGAATATAAGGAACTCTTACAGCTCAATAACCAAAAAACAAACAAACAAACAAACAAACGAAAACCCAATCTGATTTAAAAATGAGCAGAGGACATGAATAAGGCACTTTCCAAAGAAAACATGCAAATGGCCAACAGGTACATGAAAATATGTGCAAAATCACTAATCATCAGAGAAATGCAAAAAACAAAACCACAATGAGATATCACCTAAAATCTATTAGAATGGCCATTATAGAAACATACAGTTAACCTGGCTAGAGATTCTAGAGGCCTCTCGAACCACTTTTGTGCATGTGTCTTCTCTGGGCTTGTGTTTATAGATTCTTCATTAGAGGGATTTGCTGGTCCCTCCTCTACCCTGCCAGCATCTCATAATTTCTCACTCCCTCTCGTGTTTATTATGATGCCACCTAGCTCTTTTTTGTTCTCAACAGTTCTTGGGCATCTAGAATATGCCAGATCCCATCAAGAGGCAGGCAAAGCAGCGGTCAGTTCCTTGAGCAGCTCCTTGAAAAATCACGTTGGACACATGCTCTATTCTTCTCTACTCCTTGAGGAAGAGGTTGCCAAGCTGTACTGGCCTCTGTCTGTGATATTGCCAGTGCTCTGGAGCAACAACAAACCACACAGCTTTCTTGTTTTTAGTGAGCTCCAGGCATCTAGAATGTACTGGGCTTTCCATTACAGCTCTTAGACAGGTGAGGCAGAAGCCAGTGTCTTGGGTAGCCCCTTGACCCCCAAAAAGTCAGAACATTGGAAAAATGGTCCAATCTTTCCCTTTTCAAAAAGAAGCTGGGAATTTACTCTCAATCATGTAGCACTGTGTCAGGGAGGGACTAAGGCAAGAGTGTGCCACAAATTTTCCTACCAGCTTCAATGGTTTGTATTGCACTTGTGTGGGGCGTAGGGGCTTCTGACTTGGTTTCTGGATTTCTCACAAAAGGAATTGATTAATATATTGTTGAAAAATTAGTGTCTCCATGGGGGGAAGAAGGGTTTGTGGCTTCCTCTTCTGGCATATTGCTACTGTTACTCATTACTATCTTATTTTTCCAACCGTATTACTATTTCCTTTAGGTCATCTTTGCTAGCTAGGCCTCCGTTTCTTTATATCTAGGGCTTAGGCCTTGATCTCTCTTTCTCTCTTTTTCTTTTTTTTTTTAAATTTTTTTTCAACGTTAATTTATTTTTGGGACAGAGAGAGACAGAGCATGAATGGGGGAGGGGCAGAGAGAGAGGGAGACACAGAATCGGAAACTGGCTCCAGGCTCTGAGCCATCAGCCCAGAGCCTGACGCGGGGCTCGAACTCGCGGACTGCGAGATCGTGACCTGGCTGAAGTCGGACGCTTAACCGACTGCGCCACCCAGGCGCCCCTCTCTCTTTTTCTATAATGACACTCTTCCCCAAGGTTAAAATATATAAACCAATGACTTGAGATAATATCTATGTGCTGATGACTTCTTAAGTTTATATTATTTGCCAGATACCTCTGCTGAACTCTGTCCTCAGATACCCCACTACCTTCCTATCATTTTCATTTGAATGTCCTATAGAAACCTCAAACTTAACATGACCTAAAAAGAACTCTTAGGTTTACCATCCATTGTTACCCTCCAAGTTTGTTCCTAATCAAGTGTTCCTCATCTAAGTGTTTTACCTCACTGTCCATCAGTTTCTCAAGTCTTGGAATGATTCTTCAGTTTTTTCCCCTTCAAACCCTAAAACCACCCAAACAGTAAATCTTGTTGAATCTTTCTCCAAATGTATCCCATATCTTTTCATTTCTCACTATTTCCACTATTAAAATGCTAATCTAGTTACTGTCCCCTCCTACATGAATTACTCCAAAGGCCCCGAACCCATATCCCTGCCTTCATTTTTGTCCCTCTACACAGAGTAGCTTTCAAAAGTATAAATGTGGTATATTATCCATTTGTTAAAACTCCTCTACCTTTAATTACTAAAATTACTGATCCCTGTCTGTCTCTCTGACCTCAACTCCTTCTACTCTTTTCTTACTCATCATAGCCTTTTTTTTTTTTTTTTTTTTGGCCATCAGGCCCTCCCAGTTTCCTCTTGCTTTAGAGATTTGAATCTTCTAGATTGTCACCACTCTGCCTTCTTCCTCTTCTAATGAAGTCCTCTCCTCAGGAGACATCCCCTGACCATGCTAGCCAAAGCAGTTTATCTCTATCCTTATAATTTTTCCAACCATTGCTTGACCTATCTTCTTTATAGTGCTTAAGTAAAAACAATTAACTACTTTCTTTATATATTTATTATATATCAACAGAGTATAATACAAGCTCCTTGGGAACAGAACCTTGTCAGTCTTTGTAGGTACACAGAATATGTCTGGGCTACAATCAGTATGCAATCCATACTTGTCGACTAAGAAATAACAGTATAGAGGGAGCCTGATCTTGCACAAAGACCTCTGGTCAGTTGATTTGAGAAAAGGCAACCCAAAAAAAGTATTCAAGGCAGATTTATTATTTGAATTCTTTGTAAAGTCCTGACCTCCATGAACATTAGTTAAGATTATACTGGGCCCAATGTTTTTTTGAATGAGATACATGACAGTTGAACAGAGTGAAATCGGAATTTGCTTTATGTAGCAATTTTTAGCCATTAAGGTACCCACATGTTCAACCAGTTTTCTTCTATTTTTATATATTAAATTGAGTGATCATAATAAAAACTTTGATGAAATATCAGATTGGACTGTGACTTAAGGGTAAAAAAAAGTATGCAATCTTTAATACTATTCTGGTTTCTTATTTATTTATTAATTTTTTTTAAATTAATTTATTTTTGGGAGACAGAGAGACAGATGCAAGCAGTGGAGGGGCAGAGAGAGAGAGGGAGACACAGAATCTAAAGCAGGCTCCAGGCTCCAAGCTGTCAGCACATAGCCCGATACAGGGCTCAAACCCATGAAGTGCAGTATCATGACCTAGGCCAAAGTCAGATGCCTAACCGACTGAGCCACCCAGGCACCACAATACTGTTCTGGTTTCTAAGCTTTGTATTCTAATTGTCTGTAAGTTGGTCACTTGAATATAATCTGTATAGTGACTTATTTAACCAAAATATAGTAATAATACTAGACCCCCACAATTACTTTGAGTGCTTTTATTATTAGCTTCATAAGAAATATGAGAAATTCTATTAAAATACAACAAAAGTATACAGGCTAGCCCACAAGGCAAAAAAAAGAGGATACAAATATGTGCAAAAGATGTAGGAGCTGTCATTTAATTGCAGAAATGTATCCGCGTGACTGAAGTCCAAAAAAGGTTGACACTCAAACAAAGATGATATCAAGATGTCTCCTCCCTATGCTTGGAGCTAGATGTAGTACAAGGGAGGTCTAGAACATTGCTTGAGACAGATAATGTAAAATGAACAAATGATACCAAGAAATAACCACTCCCTAAGTCAGGCAGGGGAGGCATAGTTTAAAAATTCAGGCTCTGTTTTCAAATACCTGGGTTTTGGGTTTGCCATTTATTAGCTCTGTGAATTTGGGAAAATTATTTAATCTCTCTGTGCTCCAGTTTCCTCAACTGAAAAATGAAGATAATAACAGTACTATAGGTTGAGTACTTCACAGGAATAGTATTTCTTGGCTTGTTGCTAGGATTAAATGAGAATTAAATGCTACCTATTCATATTTTATTTGTGATTTTCAACCAGAATGAATAATCTTCAGAAGCAAAGTGAAAAGCTAGTAAGAAGAAATGTTTTCAAATGTGTTCAAGCTTTTGTGCCAAGGCAATATGTATCTCCAGGTACTAAGGGAAAAAAACAACTGACAAAATGTTATAGAAGTCAATGGTCATTTCTAGAGATTGCAGAAACTGAAGTATACAGATATGTAACTGCCACAGTTTTCAAAAGAGGAAAAATAGATCCTAGCAACTTTACGTGGTAATAATGAATGGTTTGTGAGTAATTAAAAAGGAAGCGATGGTAATCTATATCCTGGATAGAGGTAAGGCATCACCCTCTGGTGAGAAAAGTGAACTAACTGCCTGGGAGATATAAGACCCGCATTATGGTGTTGATTTGCAAACAAGTCTTGGCAAGTCACTTAACCACCCAGCCTCCGGTGTTACCTTTGTAAAACTGCTTAACAGTTGATGTTGCGGGCCAATTTGGTCCAAGCCATGGCTCTGCTACTTACCAGCTCACTCAGGGGAGCTCCTAAAAATTCTCTGGGTTACAATTTCTTCAGCTCTAAAATGGAGAAAATGACAGTACCAACCTCACATTCTTTGTTATAAGGATTCAATAGGAATAAGCATGTGTATGTGTGTAAGGTGCCTGGGTGGCTCAGTTGGTTGAGCATCTGACTCTTGATTTCAGCTCAGGTTGTACATGTGGTACATATGTACATGTATGTGACAGCATACCTGTCACGGAGTAAGTAGTCAATAAATGTGGTTTTTAAATCATTCCATCATGTCTAATTACCCTCATTTACTTTGCTGACTGGGTCTCTGGCAAGGCCTACCTGGTTCTCTGCCTCTCTAAGTGCCTCTTTCCTTGTCTCCCCTCAATTAAAGCTTCTTGGCTTTTCTGTCTTCCCTGCTCAGGCTCAGCACAGCCTTGGGCTCCAGAACCAGTCCAACTATAAACAAGGGAATGTGAAGAGGGCTACTTCAATGTTCACCTTCCTGTGTCTGGCATTCAGGTTCTCTGATGCAGCTGAGTACAGAAAATGGGCTTTATAGGAGGGGCAGATGTGAGTAACACAGAGAGGAGACTGGATCTCCCACGGGTGGAGAAGATGTTGGCTAGGTAGATACAGTGACAAGTGATTGGGAAGGTGTCCATAGCCAGAGAGGACAGTGACCAGCAATAGTTCTGGTGCAGCAGAGAGAATAGGTTCCAATATATGGACAGAGATAATAGGAAATCTACAAGTAGATTTTACAGAAACACAGGAAAACTGCAGCCAGATTAGACTGCTTCATATGAAGTTTACTTGTCTGTGTTTGAGCTTTGGACACCACCTAGATGACTAGATTTTTCTAAGATTAAGCTCTTCAGCCCCAGACTATACCCATATCATAGGACAGAAAGATTTCTGTACGACTCTTCCTACCAAGGTTAGAATGCCTTGTGCCTGACTGAGTGCTCTCTCACTGTGATTTATGAGAAAACTCCCAGTTGTCACAAGTTGATATATTAGGTAACGGAGCCTAAATTTTAAAATGACTTATAAACTTGAAGATTAATTGAAGCTATTCTGATGAGCTTTAACAAGAATCAAACTAATAAAAAAAACAAATTAAAATATGAAATATGTAATAGGAACCTATGGTTTGTGAGAAAAAGACCTAGGACACATAGCCACCTGGAAGCTGAGTATAAATTAGTAGTGTGACATGGCAGCAAAAATGTATATATGTGCTTGGGCTGCATGGCTAGATACAGTTTGCAGAGCAAGGGATGTGACAGCCTGGTTGGCCCCGTGCTCAGCTAAGCCATTTGCAGCATGGTGCTCCGTTCTAGACTTCAGACTTTCACAGAGATCTTGGAAAGCTGCAGTGTTTTGGGATAGCAAGGGAGTGGGGATTGTGGGGAGGGCTTTACCAAACCATTGACTCTGACATTTCTGGAAGCCAAACCATATGGGAATATAGCTACCTCTCTTCAAATACATGAAGGAGAGGTCTCTGGAGTTCTAAATTAAAGCAACCATAAAATAGAATGGAGGTATGAAGGTTTTGGCAAGCTGAAGGGAAAGGGAGAACGCCTTATCAATGTGACTTTTAAGTAGTGAACTCGTCCTCTCCAGTAGAAGTGTGTAAAGAGAGGCTGGATGGTCATCTTCCAAACACCTGCATTGACACAGTGTTTGAGCCAGATGACCTCTAAGGTCTTTGCTGGTTTTAAGATACTGTGTGGTTTGGGCTATGTTACTTAGTCTTTTTGAACATCAGTTTCTTATATAAAATACCGATATGAATAGTACCCATTTTCGTGTGGTTGTTATGCAAATTAAATGGAATATTTGGTGTGAAATATTTAGCATAGTGCCTGACCCCTAGTAAGTTCTCAATGTATGAGTTATGAGTATTTAAGTTACCTAATGAATTATTGACAGACAGAATAAATCAAATGTCCTAATCACTATTTCTACCTTACCTGTTCTCCATCTATAGCATGTTTTTGGTCTTTTACCTTCATTTTTTTTATATAGTTTTACTTATTGTTTAATTGCCTATAAGGATTTAGCAATCTCTTTCGGCAGGCAGGATATGAACTGAAAATTGAATACAGCAAGACCAAAGGCCATTTTAATTTAGGACCTGAATATTATTTCCAAGGCTATTAGATTAAACAATATTTTGGCATATCAATAGATAGAACTTACTTTTCTCTTGTGTCAGTGTGATTATTGAGACTAAACTCCTGTGATAGAAGATGTGCAGACTCCAGGCTGCAATCATTCCATTACCTATACACAGATTGGGATCCCCTGGGCCTTTCCTGAAGTCAGGGTGCCAGAATGACCCTAAGGACCTGACTTCGAGCAAAGTTCTTGAAGGAGAAAGCAACAACCCTGACTTCAAGATTTTTGAAGAATGTTTTCCCCCTGAAGCCAACTGATTATTTCATTATGATAGCAGACAGTTCATCTAAAATCCATTTAAACAATTTATTGGGGGGCACACTATAGTATTTGGCAATGGTATTTGCTTATTTAATGGTGATAAAATGAAAGATTGGCAATAGAAAAAACTGCTGGACTTGAGAGCTAGAAATGTAAGAACAAACACCTTGCAAAAAGTTGCTAAAAAACAAAGGTATGTGACTCATGGAGACAGTAACTTAAACATGGCTCCCCTACTTTGGTCTCAATAATTCAACGAATGTGCATGTAAACACTAGAATATGTGTGCATTTGTGTGTTTTAGTATCTTAAATCACACATTTTATTGGTATCATGTATTACCAAGTCAGTCTGATTAAATATTGGAAATCAAAAATGTAAGACTAATTTCCCATCCCTCCCAGTGCACCTGAGAAAACAGGCATTACCTTTTTTTGGTGATTGCTGACAGTCCGGACTCTTGGGGTAGAGTAAGTCACTCAACATCTTTGTGATTGTTTGCCCACCTACTCAGATGGTGGTCTCAATTATTGCTTTCTCAAAAGGAGAATGATTCTATGTTAAAGCATGTAAGGCTTTTGTAAAATATGTGTGATAATACCAGGATCAGTAAAATTAGACTAAATAATTATGTGTGCGTTTGTGGTGCTGACAGTATTTTTGATGCAGGAGTGCAGAAAAATGGCAATTCAAAATTGAAACACTGACACATGACTATGAATTTACAAGTGAAAATGTGACTTTTTACTTCCCAAGTATATCATCTAAGTGACCAATAATTTTTCAAGATGTAAATAGTGTTTTATACATATATAAATTTAAAGATTTATACTTGAAAAATTACGGTAAGAGATGTACAACACAAGATTTGCCATTTTAGCTCTTTTTAAGTGTGCAGATCTGTGACATTACATACATTCACTTTGTTGTTGCAGCCATCATGGCCATTCATCCACAGAATATTTTCATCTTACAAAACTGAAACTTGCTAAACAATAAGATTTAAAAATTACTTTGAAAATAATCTTATCTTTTACCCATAAAGCACTTTTGATATTGTAAAGACATAGTATCTATTTTATCATACTTGCATCAACAATCTTTTAAGAAAGATGGGGACTCAAGTGTCTCTGAGTGCTTGGTAGCTTTGCTGGCTCTCGCTCTTCCCATTAATTGGAAAGTCAGGACTGGAACTGAGGACATCTGGCTTCCTGTGCAGTAATTTTCCTTCTTAATCCCTTAATAATAAAAATGAACTCATCGTTGTTTTCGCCTGTACTCAAGTAACTGGGCTCATTTTTCCTTGATTGTGCTAACCCATTGTAAACTTTGTATTGCCCTCCAGGTTCTCTTTTTAATCCCCATTGTTCGAGGTTTGTGGGTTTTTTTCTTTTTCTGATGGGATCATATTACGTTCCCTTTAATTGAGATTCTTTATGCTTTCAATGATATATGGAGAAACTCATGTTAAAGCGAACCTGGATCTTGAGAACATGATGCTAAGTGAACTAATCCAGTCACAAAAAGACATATACTGCATGATTCCACATACATGAGCTATCTAAAATAGTGAAACTCATAGAATGAAAGGGTAGATGCCAGGGGCTGACGGCAGGGCAGGGAGCTGGGCAGTTGTTGGGCGTGAATAGAGTTCCAGTTTTGCAAGATGAAAAAGTTCTGGAGATCTGCTGTACAACAATGTGAATACAATTAACACCATTGAACTGTACAATTAAACGTGGTTAACAGGTGGAAAGTTTTATGTCACGTGAGCATGTATTTGTTACCACAGTTGGTGGGAGACAACTTGCCCAGTCAGATCAGGTCTTATGGTTTTGGACATAAGCGGCTGGAGGTTAACTCTGCGGTTTCCCAGACTGTTATAATTCTTTGAGTCTCTAACATGAAGAAACAGCATCTTCTTTAGCTTTGCTTCTGGCTATGAGACTAATAATCTTGTTTTTTCCTCATTTCATTCATGATTTCACTGATTGGAGGTGGCCAAGTCACATTACCTTCTTAGGTCTCTGTGATATCAGACTAATGTACTTTGTTGTCTTTAATATCCTGCTGGTAAGGATTAATGAAATAATAGATGACAAGCTTTAAAATTCTTTCTATTGGAAACATCTTCCTGGGTTTGTAAAACAGGTTAGGATTCACATTGCACAGAGTTACCTACCAAGGAAAATTTCTCTTCTTGGATGGAGTGAGTGGCACCATACTACAAATTGGACAAGATCAGGATTCATTCTTCTAGAAATTACATACTAAACAACATATCCCAAACTGTTCTTGGAGCTAGAAATGGAAGTAAACATAAGTCAGGAAATTCCATTCAGTAGTAGGAGGGAAGGAGACCCTTTGAAAGAACTGGCAAGCAACTGTAAGTTGTAAAGTAAAATGTATATGTTTATTTGAGGTCTTAGCGATTGTAATCTGGGAGACAGAATCAACCAAAATCAAAAACGTGCTGGAGAAAGACAAGGAAGGCTAGAGTTTTTAAAGAGGAAAGAGGGGATTTGCATAAGTTGTTTTGAAGAAAAGGTGATTGGTACTGGCTTATCTACAGTTACATTAGTCTATGTGTGATTGGTTGCTGGGGCTGGTGTTAGGCAGAAAGTCCATTTATGCCCATTATATCAAAAGTATGTGCCTTGGCTTTTAGCTGAATTCAGGAAAAAGATAATCAATTCCAAGAATTTGAGACAAAAGATGTGCATGAGTCCCACCTCCTCAGTGTCCTCTCAGCTCCATTTAAAAGAACTCTCTTAGCAATAGTTACTCCATTTTATTTTCTTCATTGTTAGAATTTACCTAAATCAGAGGATAATGTTGAATTTTATTGAAATATCTGAGCTGTAGGTGAAAAAGTCCTCTTGGAAGATTTTATTTGTTTTTCATATTAAAAGGTACAGCATGGGCACAGTGGTTGGGGCCCCATCACATGCTCCCATAAGCACTCTTAGGTCATTATCCACATGGCTTGGGCCCTGAATAACCAATTAAAGACTGAAATTTCCACTCTCTTAGTTTCAAATATCCAGTTGAAGGCTTGGACTTTTCATCTTTCTCAGGGATGTTCTTGTGGACTAACTTTCTGATCTTCATGCTGGAAAGTGGGACAAGGGAGGGAGGCCATGGCTGAGGTGCTCATCCCAGAAGGCTCTCCGCCAGCCTTTAACCTTGTTCCCTACGCGGCCTCTGTTTTTTTAGTCTCCTTCCAGACCTGGGGACAACCGCTTGCAATCGTATTACACTCTTTATTTTTCTGCATCTTCAGTTTCAGGCCCTGACGGGAGTAATATCAAAAGAAAGCATCTGCTCTTTTTGCTTGGCCCTTTTAGAAGCTGTCCATCTGGTTGGAGAACGCTTACTGAGTTCTGGGGTCACCCTGCTGAAAGAAGTTGTTTCAAAGGTGATGGAAAGGCAGTTGTTGGTTTTTTTCCTTATGTTTGATTCCAAAAGTGTAACCTGACTCATCTTTAGTAGGCTGGAAAGCTCTCACGCAGTTCTGGGAGGTTTAGGTAAAAGTCCTACAGCAGTATGTTTGTAGAACAAGATTGTGTAGTAATAGCTGCCATTTATCAAAGGCCTGCCTTTTGGCAGTCTCTTATGTATACTAACTCTAATCTTTATAATAACCCTGTGCAGTCAATATTATTCCCATTTTACAGGGGTGCAAACAGAGATTAAACGCTTGGGTTCACAGAAGTATCAGCTGATGAAGACAGTGCTGTCAAATTTCCAAGTTCAAGTGTTCTGTTCTTTTCTTTTTTAAAATTAGGTTTTGTATCCTGAATAAAACTTTTAGGTCTTATGTAGCAGTCCCCATTATTTGTTCAGAATTTTTTTCATTGATAAATGATATTTTTCTGTGTTGTTCTGTTTTAAGTAAAGAGCATATTTGAACACATTTAAAGACAATCAATATTTGTGTATTTAAAAAAAAATTTTTTTAATGTTTATTTATTTTTGAAACAGAGAGAGACAGAGCATGAATGGGGGAGGGGCAGAGAGAGAGGGAGACACAGAATCGGAAGCAGGCTCCAGGCTCTGAGCCATCAGCCCAGAGCCTGACGCGGGGCTCGAACCCACGAGCCATGAGATCGTGACCTGAGCCGAAGTTGGATGCTCAACCGACTGAGCCACCCAGGCGCCCCAATATTCGTGTATTTTAATGTTTTACTTTCTTGTTGGGCTCTAACTTTAAAAAAAGGACCTAGACATTTTCTTAAATCCTTAAACAAGTAAAGCACCAAACCTAATGGAATTAAATTCAGCAAGAGTAAGATTAAAAGTTTGCTTTATGGCCAAATTGTGTTTTTTCTTTACACTCTATCCCTGGCTGCAAATGTCATCATACCATTTTCTATCAGATGAGAAATAGCAAATGTTATAAATGAGAAAAATGTTCAGTGCAGCTACATCAGCCTCACAAGTGCCTAAGTGGAACTTTAAATCCAGTGTTATATTCGAAAGGACATTGCTGCGTAGTGCAGCTTGGAAAGCCTCTCAATGGGTGATGCATTGGTCCTTGACCCTGAGAGATGGCATTTTGATTTTGATTGCTTTTTTTATGGTGAGTTTAGAACCTTTCCTAGAATATTGCTTTCAGGGGATTCTTCTTGGCTAATGTTTGGGCAAAAATCATTTTTATTCCAGCTGAAAGTCATCTTTTTTATCAGAATTCAGAGTAGAATATGACAAAGCTTTGGCCCCCATCTACTTAAAACGGTTTGATTTCACTGTAATATTTGCTGACAGTCATAACAAATGCATTTTCCCAAACCTTAAGACAATATTTTAATAGAAAATTAAATGAAAGAAATAAACTTTGCTAGATATTTCCCATTTCCATTAAAAAAAAAAAAAAGAAACCTATGGAAACAACATTTAATGGTTACTTTCTATATTCTAGGCCATGTGTTAGATACTTAGCCAAATATTGGCTAACAGTTCCATGTAATGAATTCATGGGGTTATTATTTTTTTATTATAGAATTTGTTTCTTTAAGGTAGATACCATGATTAATTTTAACTATTTTGAACAAAGTTTTATTTTTATTTTTTCCTTTGTTTCGTGTTA
Source organism: Prionailurus bengalensis (assembly GCF_016509475.1). Lineage (NCBI taxonomy): Eukaryota > Metazoa > Chordata > Mammalia > Carnivora > Felidae > Prionailurus > Prionailurus bengalensis. The sequence goes on from NC_057343.1 coordinate 207,094,705, forward strand.
TTTATTTATTTATTTATTTATTTTCAACTTATTTTTAATTTTTTAATTTACATCCAAGTTAGTTAGCATATAGTGCAATAATGATTTCAGGAGAAGAATCTTGTGATTCATCCCCTACATATAACACCCAGTGCTCATCCCAACAAGTGTCTTCCCCAATGCCCCTTGCCCATTTACCCATCCCCCCACCCATAACCCCTCCAGCAACCCTTAGTTGTTCTCTATATTTAAGAGTCTCTTATGTTTTGTCCTTTCCCTATTTTTATATTATTTTTGCTTCCCTTCCTTATGTTCATCTGTTTTGTATCTTAAATTCCTCATATGAGTCAAGTTGTATGATTGAACAAAAGTTTACAAAGGACCATACTTTCCTTTTTTGGTCTTCTATTAATGACTAATATAAGTTAGTCATTTTATGATAACAGGATAATTATTAGCATCGGTTTTTGAACTACGTACCATACAGAGATATTTGGAAGAAGCTATTGGTATGCGCACAGCTGTTTGCGCACACACTGGACTAGACATCTGGGTTTTTTTGTGTTTGAATATTACAGTTTCTAAAATTTAAAAAAATTTAAAAATTGTGGTAAAAGGCACACAGCATAAAATTTACCATTTTAACCATTTTTAAATATAGAGTTCTATAGCATTAAGTACATTCACATTGTTGTGCAGCCATCACCACCATCCATTTCCAGAACTTTCTCTTCTTCCTTAACTAAAACCCATTAACACAACTATCCATTCCTCCCTCTCCTACCCTTCCCTAGACACTACCATTCATCTTACAGTCTCTATGAATTTGACTACTCTAGGCAGTTCACATACGTGGACTCATGTAATATTTGGCCTCTTGTGAATGGCTTATTTCACTTAGCATAATGTTTAAGGTTCATCCATGTTGTAGCACAACTCAAAATTTCTTTCCATTTTAAGGCTGAACAACACTGCATTGTATGTATAGACCACATTTTGTTTATCTGTTCTTTTGCTCGTAGACACTTATGTTGTGTCCACCTTTTGGCTATTGTGAATCATGCTGCTGCAAACATGGTTGCACCAACACCTGCTCAAGTTCCTCTTGTGCTGTATTTGTGGACATGTCCAGAAGTGGAATTGTTAGATCATATGGTAGTTCTATGTGTAACTTTTTGAGTAATGTGATTGTTATAGTTTTGATCTCTTCTTTTGCTGCCATTTCTTTGAACTTTTAGTGTGCTTGTCTTTAGAAACATTTTCCTACCTAATTATACCTCTTTATTTGCTGTTTATTTTCTCTTAGTTGAAGAGGGACTTAGCTAAGTTGATTGTACTTAGAATAGAAGTAAATAGGACTCTGAGGGACATTTAATTAAGTTCATCAGCTTTAGTATATAAATGTTATCACATCTACTTTAACACTAAAAGGTCCTTTTATATATACTTTTAATGTATTTAATTGCAAGTGTAGTTGATGGTGTTTTAGATAATTAAGATATAGGAGTTGTGACTTCTAGATAAGCAAGATATTATAGTTATTTGAGTTAAGATTCCTTAACTAGATATTAACTATGTGTATTCTAGTAATGAACCAAACATTGGATGCTATCCATAGCAGAATTTTGGGGGCAAAAATTCATCAATTATTGTTACAGATGCTTATTATGTATCTGTGTCAGCCTCTAAGCACAGTTTCAGATTAGCGTGTAGAAGTAGTCTAGATCTTGAATATAACATGTAAAAATAAGCCTTGTGCACCTGCCAAAACAAAACAAAACAAAACAAAACAAAACAAGACATAATTTACTGATCTTACAAATGACTTTAAGAATAGCCAATAATTTCACTAAAAATAAATAAATGCCAATAAACAATATGGCTACATGGAAAGGGGATATGTTATGACTATGAAATATTAAATCTTTAGCTATGATATTTGCAAATCATCCTAAGATAATTTCTCGATGGTGTGAGAAATTTACTTTACTTCTGCAGCATTTCAGCAAATTGGCTTCCCTGACTTCTTTCATTTTTCAGGCAAGCCAAGCTACCCACCCAGCACTAAGCCACCTAACTAACACTCCAATCCCAATCAGGACCTTTACCTTGGATCCTGGTTTTTTGTCATCCTTCCCACTTGTGCTCTGGGTCCATGTTTCCATTCAAAGTCTATTTGAATTCTGACCCATTAGGCTTGTCTCCCATTTCTACTTGTCTCTCACACTTGATGACAGGGAAAAAATAGACCCCTGGAAAATAAAATAGGAAGAATTATTTACATTAGAAACTTCATCAACACCAAATCCAAAATGGAAAAGACTTTTTTGTCCTGAAATGGAGAAGCTACTCTATTGAGGATTAGTAGTAGGAAATCAGTATACCTTCCTCCTCCTTCTCTTTCTCTCCCTCCATGTCTTTCATTTACCCAATGACCTTATAGAACTTATTAGACACTGCTGGTTTCTATGCCCTTGAGTAGCTCATAGATTCCTGTAGGAAACACACATGTCAAAAATAACAAAGCAAGAAATAACAGGTATTGGCAAGGATGTGAAGAAAGGAGAACACTCTTGCATTGTTGGTGGGAATGCAAACTGGTGTAGCCACTCTGGAGAACAGTATGGAGGTTCCTGAAGAAACTGAAAATACAACTACCCAGGATCCAGCAATTGCACTATTTTACCCAAAGGATACAAGAACACAGATTTGAATGGGTACATGTACCTCAATGTTTATAGTGGCATTCTCAACAATAGCCAAATTATGGAGAGAACCCAAGTGTCCATCAACTGTTGAATGGATAAAGATGTGGTATATGCAATGGAATATTACTCAGCCATCAAAAAGAATGAAATCTTTTTTTTTACAATGTCATTTTATTTTTATTTTTTTCAATATATGAAATTTATTGTCAAGTTGGTTTCCATACAACACCCAGTGCTCATCCCAAAAGGTGCCCTCCTCACTACCCATCACCCACCCTCCCCTCCCTCCCACCCCCCATCAACCCTCAGTTTGTTCTCAGTTTTTAAGAGTCTCTTATGCTTTGGCTCTCTCCCACCCTAACCTCTTTTTTTTTTCCCTTCCCCTCCCCCATGGGTTTCTGTTAAGTTTCTCAGGATCCACATAAGAGTGAAAACATGTGGTATCTGTCTTTCTCTGTATGGCCTATTTCACTTAGCATAACACTCTCCAGTTCCATCCACGTTGCTACAAAGGGCCACATTTCATTCTTTCTCATTGCCACATAGTACTCCATTGTGTATATAAACCACAATTTCTTTATCCATTCATCAGTTGATGGACATTCAGGCTAAAAAGAATGAAATCTTGACACTTGCCATTCACAATGATGTGGATGGAGCTAGAATGTATTATGCTAAATGAAGTAAGTCAATCAGAGAAAGATAAATACCATATGATTTCACTCATATGTGGAATTTAATAAATAAAACAGATGAATATATGGGAAGTTGGGGAAGAGAAGAGAAGGAGACAAACCACATATCTTAATGATAGAGAACAAACTATGGGTTGACAGAGGAAGGTGGGTAGGAGATGGACTCGATGGGTACTAAGGGGCACTTGTGATGAGCAGTGGGTGTTCTATGGAAGTGATGAATCACTGAATTCTACTCTTGAAACCAATACTGCACTGTATGTTAAGTAACTAAAATTTAAATAAAAAGAATAAAGATCTATAGTATCTCACGGAGGCCAATGATTTTAGGGAAAAATATGTAAAAATACAAAAAATAAAAATACAGTATGATTAGAACCAAAGTAGAGATCTGCCATGTATAAGCAGTAGGAGGAGTGGACAGAGAAGATTTACCGTAAGAGGCAATGCTGAGGTTATGTCTCAAGGAATTCGTTTTCTTGGTAGAAAAGGAAACCCAGGACAATTCCAGGCAGAAGGGTCAGTATGTGCAAAAAGCATCAAGGTGTCAAGTAATAAGGCACATTCATGGAATCGTTAGTTGTCAGACACAAGGAGACATTTGGAGATGATGTAGAGTAGGTAAGGAGTCGATAAGAATTAGAGGAGAATGAGGCATTTTCAGCGGGAGCTGAAAAAGAAACATTCTGGCACCTATGCTTAGGGAACAATTCTATATTTAAATATGAAATGCCAAATAAGACTTCATATTAGAACAGCTATAAGTCTGGGGAATCCTATATCACTGCATTCTTTGATTTTTGGAACTGGGACCACTCAGTTCCACTCACTGTATAGGCTCCAGGCAATTCATCTAAGACTTTGGGGACTGGAGATAATCTCTCCCAACAGATTGGTTGCTTAACGTTAATTTAACTTCATTTCCCTGTGCATTAATTTCTCAATATAAAAGAGGCTTTGGATTGGCTTCTCAATCAAATTGGTGATCTCACTCTGACATTTGGTACAAGGTTCAAATGGGCTTCTTAATACGGAATCCTAGAGTTAGCTTGGCTAACTCTTTGGGACTCTAATTGTTATAACCTGACAGAGAGGGAAACATAACACATTCTCTGGTAGGACAGGATGTCTGGCAAGAGAAAGGCAAATGCTATATGTGATAGAGTCATTCCTGTGCCCTTAAAGGGAAGAACAAAAAAGTAGGCATAGAAAGAAGGAAGGAATTCCTCCCCTCAAATAATATCTGCTCAGGTTTCCATAGGACTTGAGTTTTGTCTTTCCACATGATCCTCCAGAGGACTTAAATTATACCTTGAATCATGGTTCCCATATCAATCCTGTCATCAAGTTGGACACCAGGATACTGCCTTCATCTTGGCTTTCTTTTCTTGCCTCCTATTTAAGGTTCCCCTAATTGCCTTTTGGGTTTGTCTCAGCTTTATAACCTGTCAGCAAAGCCTAACAGCCAAGTATTGTTCGTAATGTGTAATTTTACTCAGTCTTTCTAAGCTCTTATTCCTGTTGAGGGAAGATCATGGTATGTGTGATTCATTGTGTGTGAAAAAATGGTTTCCTCTGGCTAGTTGTCATTTAACTTTTCTGGTACTCAGAGTTCTTGTTTTTAAAATCTGAGGATTGGACTAGATGATCCTAGGATCCAGGAGGCTATCTTATCTAATGACTCCATAGTATGTTGAAATATTGGCCCCTGTTCTTCATCTTCCCACTCATCCACATGACATAGCCTCATTATGAGCAGAGGATACTTTCCTACTCCTTGATTTTGGAATTGGCTATGTGACTTGCTGAGAATAGACAAGAAGGTACAGTATGTTAGTTCTGAACCTAGTCCTTAAATATGCCTCTCTCCTGCACTTCTGCCATGATTATGAGAGTAGCTTCTCTGGGTAGCCTGCCAGTCCCAAGAAGAGGATGAGAGAGATGTGGAGCAGAGCCACCACACAAGCCACTGCTTCCTCATGTGAAGCCTTCTTGGCCACTTCAAACTTTTAAACAAGAAGTGAGTGTTTATTGTTGTCTGCCACTGAGGTTTTGGTTTATTAAATAGCATTATTATTGGAATACCTAACTGATTCAGCCTATATGGCTGTAGTGTTTTCATATAGTAGACTTGATAAATATTGATTGAATGATTCTGTTATTGAGAATTGTCTTATTGTTTTTGCATGAACCACAATGGTCAATATAAAATTCCCCTTAATTATACATAGAATCCATCTAAACTGCACTGATTAGGGATTCTTAAAAAACACTTTTCTGTAAGAGAAAGTGGAGTAGCAGTTATTGAGTGCTATACCTTTCAGACATTTCTTAAAGTACTTTTACCCTTGCAACTACACTCAACTGCACCCCTAGTCAGTACCTGTCTGTCATCAGTCCTTAGAGACACTACTCCACGCTCCCTGCAGAAGCTTCTCAAATGACTATGTAATTTCTCTAGCTGGTTGTATTGGGCCATCCTGACCTAGATCATTTGGGGGAGAAAAGAGCAGCTGCTGAAGAGATGAAGGTTTTTAATGAGACTCTTTTCACTGGAGTTTTTACAAATTAGGTCAGTTATAATCTGATAAAAGCAGGAGATAGTCTAGTGGATAATTAGGAAATTGCACTGAGATATAGGACAGCCTCTTCAAAATGACTTTTAATGTCTAGATGAGTTTTTCTGGAGCAAGCTGCAATGCTGAGAAATCCCGAGTTCAGAAGTTACTGTGGTATAAGGAGAATGGATCTTAGGTATCATGGACAGGAGAGACCTCTTGATCCTGAGTACCATATAAGGCTAAGTATCTGAGAAAAGAGGCACCTAATCCTTTGAAGGATCCTTCAGAGAGAACCAGGTAATGTCATGAGCCTTTTAGCAATAAGGATGCAGACTCAGACGATAAGAAATTGACCCAAATTCTTTCTACTACCCACTGACACTCTGGTTATTTTTGCCATGCTAATAAAGTATGTTTTTAAAATTGATCATCTGCAATAACCTGTGCATTGTACTAAGAGATGGAAAGATTATTGGTTCTTTTTGAAACTACATCTATTACTAGTAGAAAGTGCCATTTCTTGAGTTCTTATTTTGAACTAGATAATTTTATCTGTGTTATTTCATTTGATTTTCATAATTTTACTGTAAGGATGATAGTATTATTACCATGTTTCAGATGAGGAAGTAAAGCCCAGAGAAAAGAAGTAACGTTTCTTCTTGTTCATAGGACCAGAAATATAAAACATAGGCTTTTAGGAGATTTGAGGGAGTTTTTCTCAGGATAACAGGGATAGAAAAATGATATGTGGTAGATGATATCAGTACATGTGGCATAATATTGGCTAGGAGAGCAAGGCCTTGGCATGAAGGGTGTAGACGACAGAGCTCAACCTTTTTCTATAAAGGGCTTTGAGGGCCATATGGTCTCTTTTGCATTTACTCTGCCAGTAACATGAAAACAGTCATAGAAATTTGTAAACTAATGGGCATGGGTGTGTTCCAATAAAACCATATATGAACACTCAAATTCGATTTCTTAATTTTAATGTCCTCTTTTATTATTCTTTTGCCTTTTTTTAACCATTTAAAAATATAAAGGTATTCTTGGCATGCAGACTGTACAAAAACAGGTAGCAGACTAAATTTGTCCTGTGGTCTGTAGTTTGCTGACCCCTGGTCTGGTGTCCAGCAGTATGTATGTATCCATATGTATAAGTTTTCATTATTTATTGTAGCAGGAAATGGGAACAACACTGTCACCGAATACTGGTTAAACAGAGAAATCTGTGGAACCTCATTTTGTAGCCGTCTCAAAAGCAGTGGAAGATTGGAATGTTCAGCATGTTATGTCCCCCAGAATCATCTTTGACCTTTACTAAAAGCCTTGATGAGAACTTTGGGATTTTCTTAACCTTTCTGTACTTCAGTTTTCTCCTCTGGATAATGTGGGCAATAAGAATACACTCTCTAAGTCAGGTTCCCTGAAACCATCCCCAGGTTCAGCAATTCACTAAGAGGAATCAGAGGACTCATCATTTGGTTATATTTACAGCTGTGACTTACTGTGGTTGAAAGGATACAAACCAAAATCAGGAAAGGGAGAAGGCACGTGGGACCAAGCTAGGAAACCAGGTGTAATCTTCCATTGGTTCTCTCTCTCCATGTGCCTTTTCCCTTTCCTGATTTTGGTTTGTATCCTTTCAACCATAGTAAGTCCCACAAGACATGCATAATTCTTTCAGCAATGAGTTAAGACAACACATGTGAGATGTTGTCAACCAGGGAAGAGCATTAGAGATTCAGGGTTTTTACTGGGCGCTGACCACATAGGCACCCTCTGTCTGGCATGTGTCAAATTCCAGATACCCAGAAGGAAAGCAGATGTTCAGGGTATCATTCACACAGATAGTTTAGGCATAGTGAACTATTCCTGTCATTTCCGTAAATGGTAGAAAACTCCCTGAAACCCAATTCCTAGATGCCAGCTAAGAGAGAAAGTTGTAAGTAGGCCTTTCAAAGGATAGTAATGGGGCCTGTTAACTCTTTATTGCGTACTTTCCCAAAGTGGTGAGGATTACATATGAGTTAACATATTGTTAACATATTGTGCTTAAATAATGCTTGGAAGAGAATGAACCCGCCCCCCCCCCCGAAAAAAAAAACTGTACATATCACTCTCCGAAGATTAACCAGGAGACAAGAAGGCCTAATTAGAAGGTGTCCTAGGGTTGCAGATAGGGCACATTCTTTCATGGATATATTTTTGTGGTGTGAATCATTATACACTCATATAAACATATGGGAAAGTGTAGTTAATTTTACCTCTTAAACTATAGCAATTAAGAATATGCCTTTCCCCAGTAATCTATTCAGTGTTATGCCTTATAGGCCAAACAGATACTTAGAGAGGTCCACACACCAGAGACAATGTCATCCTTCTGTTCACTCTCCTTCTGGTAGTGGAGGATGCTGTTGCTCATGAACTCCTGAAGATTTGAAGAGTTGTTTGAAATTAACAAAGAAGAAATTTTGTTGTAAGTTTCCACTGAAGGACTGGAGGGGATATCCAAATCATTGTACAATAGTAAGTGACAAGGTTACCTCTGTGGACTGTTCTGTATGGCTTTCTCTCTACTAAGGATGCCCGAATGCAGAATGGTTCTTCTATTGGTTCAGTCATTGTATTACTCACAATTGGTACCAAGAAAGGATGATAAATGTGCTATCAGTTTGTACGAAGGAGCAAGTCATTACTTTGTTTTGTGCTGCAGAAACCCCAGTGATCATAAATTGATTCATTAAAGGCCTAAGATGTCAGAGTTCCTCTTTTATTCTGTTGAGATACTGTTAATCCTCAATTACCCGCCAGTGCATTTTCCACTTTATGGCTAATTTAGATGCTAATTTTTAACACTGGGCAGAGTTTCTCGTGCCATCCAGAATATTTTCCTTTACGTGGTAATTTTTTTTAGACAATAAAAATGCTTTAGAGAGCAAAACAGTTAAAAATCTTCTGCATAACGTATCATATAAATTAAAGAGCTAGACATGTTCTTTACACATAATAAAATGATTTATCTTTTTATAATGGAGCTGTAACTTAAGATACATATTAGTATCTATAATGAGCAGTTCTTCCTTTTTTTAATCTCCTGAGTATTGAGGAATTGATACTGAGCTAAAGATCATCAAGTCTCTAATAACCCAATGGTTTTCTGACAAATCCATAACGTTCAAGCCATCACCACTTCTTAGAAAGCAGACCCTTAAGCCACGGCAGTGTCATCTCTGAAACACAACAATATGGCCTGCCTATTCTGGGATGACAATTCATGGTATTTTTTTTAAATATAGAAATTACGGTCTAGATCGTTTTCTTTTTGAGAGTCTGCTTTAATTACTGACAGACTTAAAAAATCCCCTTGAGTGAAAACTAAAAATTGCAGCTATTTCTAATTCTGTCATGTACAGTTTAGTATAGTTTATAAATGTCTTCATCACCTTAAATATCTTACTGAGTTTTGTAGGCCTAGGAGTCTTAAGTCACGAGAAAAATGGTATTTAGTTTGACAATGAGGAGAATGAATAATTTACCCAGTTTGGGGGCTATACTCTCTTTACCAAGCGGTTTAGAAACCAGACAGGGCAGATTGGATGCAGCTACTGATACCTACAGAATTAACTGCCTGTTCCTGAAATGTATGGAATGGCAGAAGCATTACAGTTAGAAAAATGGAAAGAGAAACTGCCTCAACAATATATCTTTTATAACCAGATAGGGCATCCCTTATGCCATAGGCCTGTTGGAAACTTTAAATTGTGAACTCATTATATTTGGCAACTTAATTTTAAGCAAGAAATAGATCCAGATTTTAATTCTGTGCCACTGTTCTGAGATGGGACCAGGGGTTTAGAGTCTTGGTAGTCATGGAACAGAGGAGACAAGATAATCATTAGAGGGCAATCAGCTACATAGTGGCAACAGGAAATAAGGCAATATAAAGAGGGAAGGGTATAAGCAAATAAACTATAATTTGCCAACAAACATTTCTATATGTAACAGTAGGAAAGACCATCTTTAGGTCTGATAAGCAATCATGTTGGTATTTAAGCTTGGTTATGAGTGATTAAGCTCAGTCTCAACCCCAGAACCTTAGTTAGTGAAGTGGGGAGGGGGTTTTTCATTTACCTTCAAAGATGGGCCTAAGGAATGGTTCTGCCTTTATTAATTCAACTAGACTCAAGATCAAAATGCTCATTTTATTAAAATTCATATAGGTTTGTTACAGGTGTTCATTTAAATTATCCAATTAAAATCTGAATTAGGTTAACTGTAACTTTCAGTATGAATGCACTTTGAAACTTGCCTTTACTAGAAAGTCCATTCTAGGATACATTCTAAGAATGTATCCTACTGATATGTGTGTACATTTGTAAAGTGATATGTGTATTAAGATGTTTCAACATTGTTTGCAATAGCAAAACATTGGAAACAACCAAAACACCTATCTGCAGAGATCTTTAAATAACTTATGAACAATGAAATACTCTGCCAGCATTAAAAAAAAATAGTAGGATAATTCTATATGTCCAATGTGGAATGATCTTCACAGTATTTTAAATGAAAATTATCATGCATAAATCTGTATTATGTGCAGCCATTTGTATTCAAGTATATTTTAATGCTTATTTATGAATATATATATGAATTCATATATGAATATATTCATATAAATATGTATTTATATTCATGTAAATATAGGAACATATGAATATAAATATAGGTATGCATATGAATGTAAATACATATTTATATTCATGTTCAAAATCCATAGAACATCTTTGGAAGGATACTTAATAATTGGTAACAATCACTGCTTCTTGACAAATGAAAAGGTGTTGAGCACTAGGGATGAGAGGAGGATTTAAATTTCACCTTATATACTATTTTACACCTTTTGACTTTTGCAATGTGTGTGTTTTATCTACTGAAAATGTTGTCTTAAAAAATTTACCTGCTTGGGAAGAGCAAATGAATTTGTCCTCTTTTGTCCAGAATACTTTGTTCATACTATTATTATCACATTTCTCAAATTGTCTCCTACTAAGAGTTTTCTGTTGAATTCCCTTGTTAGTTTGTGAGCTCCTTTACCTTATATCTGTTTTATGCATTTTAACATCAGACCTAACATCTGGCATATGGTAAGGGTTCAATAGTGTTGTATGAATAAATGTATTTTTGTATGACATGATTCACTTTTATCTGACTAAAAACTACCTTAGTTTTTACTTTATTATTTTATGATAATCAAATTGCAAACAAATCAATAAATTATATAGTACAAAACGGCTTATATTGTGAAAAGCAGAAGTCACCTATCCCCATCCAGTTTTGTCCTATAGAGAAAACTACTCTTAACTTCCTTTTTGCTGCATTTTCTGATATTTGCTTCCATACCTCTAAATAATAATTTTATATTGATGTTTGATGATATTTCCATTTTAGACACCATCTGTTGGCTTCTTGGTATAGTACTTGAGGACTTAACTCCCTTTGCTGACTCCTACTGCCTCCCACCTCCACTCCTATCATCCTCTCATTATGATTACATTGCTATTTTTGGTTAAATCCTAGAATTAATGTGTACATTCCTATGACTAGATATCTATTGTTCACTACTAAGCCAAGTAATATACTATGATTATATTTCATACAGTTTTTTTTCTAAAGCTAAAGATTGCATTAAAAAATTGTTTTCTTTATGCTTATGGCTGTTATGTTCCAATGCTCACAAAGGCTTGTCACTTGCCTATAATAATTTTTCCAAATGTTCACAGTTCCACATGGTGCATGGGTTTATTTTTCCCTGGGTACCCCACTCCTTAGCCCTCCAAGCTTCTATCCTAGTGTGGATTGTTCTCTAGATAATATACAGCTATGCCCTGGACTTACTTTTCTGCCTCTGTGTCAAATTTCCTTTCTCCTGGATTCTAAATCTGTATCTTCTGTGATATAGTAAAGCCAGTAGTGATACTGAATAGCATTTGTTATGTGCCAGGCACTGTTAACATTCATGAACTCACTGAATCCTAATATACTCATGAAGTTAGGTACTATCACCTCCATTTTACTGATGATAAAATTGAGGTGCACAGAGGTTAAATAGTTTTCTCAGTGGCCCACAGCTGGAAAGTGAAAGGATTCAAACCTAGGATTCTGATTCCAGGATCTATGCCTTAATCAATTTAATATACTGCCTCTTGTTCTCAAAATGTGTCTTCAGTATACATGAAAGGGCATTTAGGAGGGAAAATTTTGAGTCTTTGCATGTCAGAAAATATAATGTATGCTCATGATTGACACATTAGCTAGATATAGAAGTCTAAGTTGAAAATCATTTCAACTCAGAATTTTGAAGGTATCGTCTTTTATTTTTTATTATTTAAAAACCTTTTTTTAAAATTTATTTTGAGAGAGAGGTAGAGAGCAAGCAGGGGAGGGGCAGAGAGAGAGGGAAACAGAATGCCAAGGCAGGCTCTGTACAGAGCCCAGTGCCGGGCTTGAACTCATGAACTGAACGGTGAGATAATGACCTGAGTTGAAATCACGAGTTGGACTCTTAACTGACTGAGCCACCTAAGCACCTCTGAAGGCATTGTCTTTTAGCATCAGTGTTACTTTTGAGAAATAAAATGCCATTTGCCTCCCTGTGTTTTGATCTGTTTATAAATAACCTCTGTAAACTCAAGAAATCCTGTTTAGCTCTAGTATTTTAAACTCTGATGATATGCTTTCATTCATTCATTTTGCTGGGTAATTGGTAGCCCTTTCAGTCTATAAATTTCTGTTTTTAGCACTCAGAAATTTCCTTTTATTGCTTCTGTGCTAATTTCCTTCCTGTTCTTTTTGTTTGTTTCTTTATAAAAATCCTATTAGTCTGTGTCCTTAGAGATCCCTTTTCTCATTTGTTTCTGGTCTCTTTCATGTTTGGAGTTTCATTCAAATATATGGTGATCCTTGGATTCCCAGTCATGCTTAAGAGTGAGACCAGATGAAAGTTTATTGGAAGTTTGAGAATGATGGTGGTGATGATTTGAATGTGTATTGTAGGGAGCTGAGGGGTGCAGCTTATCAATTCTCAGGATTCATTCTAAGGTGATCAGATGGTAAGCATGTCTGCTCACTGAGGTAGATACCTCCCCAAGTTGTTCTGGGGAAGTATTTTAAGAACATTGTAGGGTTTTATGTGTGTGCATGTGCATATGCATGTGTATGCATGTGTGTGTGTGTTCTGCCTGTTTAGGCTTCTAACATTAGGGAAAGTAGGCCAGCTGGGATTTCCACTGCTGAGTAGCATTTACCCACCTTCAATTTCCACCATGCATAGGCCCCTATTGGGTCAATTTCTCCTGAGCAAATCTTTGTCCTCCTTCCAGTTTGTGTGAGGAGAAATCCTTGCCAAGTTGTATGGGATGAAGGAAGATACCCAGTTATATGGGTCTAAGTGCTCTGATTTCTAGATTTTTGACTAATGCTTTCCTCATTTCTACCTTGTCTCACTGATTTCTAGATTTTTGACTAATGCTTTCCTCATTTCTACCTTGTCTCATTGCATCTCCCATGATACTTGGTGCTTCTAAATCCTATGCTTTTTCAGGCTTCTATGGAAATTGTCTTTACAACTGTATCCTTCAGGCCCTTGGGTTGCAGCTTCCTCTGCTCTTCTGTCATTCATAAGTTATTTGTTCGTCCACCTTTTACCTTCTAGATATGTGTTGATATTTCTTTATTTCCTTTTACATTCTCATTTTTTCCTGTAATTTTTAAATCTCTCTCTCTTTTTTTTTAATTTGGAGAGGAGGCAACATATTTAATTTGCCATATTTCCTAAGTTTATTCCACATTGTCCACTAAAAAAAATTGAAGTATTGTTGGCATACAATGTTACACTGGTTTCAGGTATAGAACATAGTGATTCAACAAGTCTGTACATTATGCTATGCTTACCACACATCAGATATGTGTATGTATATGTGTGTGTGTGTGTGTGTGTGTGTGTGTGTGTGTGTGTCTGTTTTAAAGCTCTATGCCCAATATGGGCCTCAAACTCATGACCCTGAGATCATGAGTCACATGCTCTACCAACACATCATATATCTTTAACTGATGCCTTGTCTAGCAAAATCACTGGACACAGCTGCTGGTCTGGATCACACCAAAGAGGCCTTCTTTCTAAACTATCTCCTTTCAGCCCATAATCACCTTGATCTCACCATTCTTATTTTCCATGTCCCTGAAGTGAAGCAAAGTATTTAAGAAGATAGAGACTATGGATAAGGCTGTTGGTGCCTAAGATCTTTCGTTAAGGTGAAAGAGTATGGTAGATGAATTTGTGACTCACACCACAAAGTAATAAAAACAGCATAGGCTCTGACAGAAAGAAAATTTTCCTACCAAAATAATATATAAGTATAAAGATGAAATGTACCCTGATGTTTTGTCACTCATTATTTCAGTGATGGTAAGTTTTTAAAAACATAATTACTGCTATTTTATAAAAATTTGACTATGATACCTTTTATAGTATGCTGCTTTTCCCCACATTGCTAGATTCAATTATTAACTTTATATCCATTTTTAGATCTGCTTTTTCTATCCAGTGCTCGATTTTCTTATGCATGAAAATACTTTTGTTTAGTTTTTTTTAATTTATTTTTTTAAGTAATCTCTACACCCCAACATGAGGCTCAAACTCACAACTTCAAGATCAAGAGTTTCATGCTCTACTGACTGAGCCAGCTAGGCACCCCTGAAAGTACTTTTCAATGAAATCTTAAAAAAATTCTGACCCTCAAAATTTGTTTTTTATTAAACATTTATATAGTATTTTAATGTTAAATTCTTATTAGAATTTTAATTCTATTTAGAGACTACAACTCTTTAGGAGATTAGAAAAAGAGGGCATGAAAGAGAGAGCAATGCTTTTTTTTTTTAAGTGTTGGTTAATGAGATCCAGGGAGAAAGATGAAAGAAATGGGTTTCCTTTTGTGTTTGCAGGAGAATAAGGGGAAAAAAGGAAGAACAGACTTAATTGGGTAGTTTTTTTCTTACTCAAGATTTTGTTTTCATGGGTTAGGAAAATTTGGGACTTAAAGTCTTAGTCAATTTCATAGCAGAGGTATATATTCACATTGAATTGAGAGGAAAGGTCTTTTGAGGTTAGTAAGAAGCATCAAGAGGGAGCTGAGACAGCAGCTTTTACCCTAGGCTATTTGAAAAGTCAAGAGCAGAGCTAAGAATAGATGTTTGTAATGGCCTGTCCAGTTTTCAGACCACAGACACATGCTCCTTGGTCCCCATGGCTGCTTAGAGTATCACTTTAGAATATGCAGTGGTTGGATATATTGGAAGAGACTGAGTCACTTGCCTATCCAGGCTCAATTTTTCTTTTACTCCCCTGGTTGGTTATTAGATTGAAAGCAAAGCTGAGGCAAGGACCAAGAGCAAGGCTTCTGGATCAAGAGAGTGAATTGAGAATTGAGCACATGCTGAATCATCTCTCATATGCTTTAAACTCATACAAAAATATTGGGTGCATACTTATAAAAATTAAGAAAAAAAGACATAAATTTCAAATGCTGAGAAAGGGAAATCTCTGGAGACTTTAAGTAGAACTGCTTAAAAAAATTGACAAACACCTATGTGGATAGGTAGAAGCTGAAGTTTAGGAACATAAAATGCTGTTCTTAAGCTGAGTTTTCCTAACAGGGTCTGAGTGTTGTGCACTACACCATCAACGCTGAAGACTTCATGAAACTATAATGGGTTTACACAGAAGATAACCTCCCTGAGTACCTGATAAGGTCAATAAAATGAAAAGCATGGAATAAATTTAGCAAGCTTAGGAATCTATATTTCCCAAAGCAGGGATTATTAAGTAATCTGAACAAAATTAAACAAATACTTATAATGTCCTTTAAAAGATAAATAATGGAATAGGAACATAAAAATGGATAGGTGATAATAAAATAAGAATAAGTGACCATGAAAAAGCAGGTGTATTGAAATTAACATTAAGGTTCTTAGACGGTAGTAAAATAGTTCTAGAAAAACCAGAGAGAAAACACATACATTGCATAGAAGACTGGAAACAGATGAGGAGAGAATGATGAACCAGGAGAACGCAACACAAAGATGTAGAAATGGAAAGTATGAGATAGTGAGGGGACATAGAAGATTCCCAAAGTCCAACACACATGCGCTACAAATTGAGAAAGGAGAAAATACAAAGAATGGTGTCAAAACAAAATATAAAGAGATAATGGTTGACAATTCCCTAGAACGAACATAAGAGTATTCAGATTAGAAATGCCTTTTGAGTACTGAGCAAGATGAACAATGACCAGGGGAAAATAAAGGAGCAATTTTTGGGAGTGGACACTGAAAATAAAATTTTTACTGATATTTATTGTATCTCATCTCTTTCTATTATATGCGTTATACTGTTCACAATATACAAAGCAGTAGTATACACACATAAATATTTTTTTGCTGATTGTGGTGCGCAGTCAGTAAAGTTTGGGACTCACTGATATTTATATCTTATAAGTATAATCTTAGGATTTTTTAATAGGTAATTAAGCTCAACCTAAACTGTGGGAACTTGATGTATCCTGAACCTCGTATGTCCTGAAACTAGACCATAGAGTTCTTCATATTAAAGCTGACTGATAAGTCAGCACAGTGTAGAGTGAGGGATCCTGTCAGACTAAAAAGATAGAATAATGATTATTTTGCAATCAGTACTGGGCATGATGTTGGACTGGTGTATGAGTGGCAATTGGATGGTTCAATTATGGAAGCCCAGATGGTCAGCGAAAACCTGACCAAAAGTGTCTAGAGCAATACTTGTAGCATAATAACTAAGAAAACAGTTACATTAAAAAGTGTTGTCACTGATTTTGTTGAGTTCCCAAGGATTTAGGAAGCCTAATTTTCCTTGAGAGGGCAAGTATTCAAAGAGGAAGGGTAATCCTGAAAGTGAATGCCGTGATTAGTAGAAAAGAAGGAAGCTCAAGGAAAACCAAGCCTAATAGTGGTCAATGCCGATGCACAATACAAGAGGCATGGAAATAATAGTACATCAGCAGGTTAGGGATACCTGCCATGATCAGGAATACAAGCCTATGCTAAGGTAATTTAACTCTGGGGAAAATTTAACTCATAGAACCTTTGCATCCAGATAGCAAGATCTGGGAAAATCCCTAAGAAGTTGCAAATAGGGATTACAGATGGAAAGCAAACACTCAAAGACCAGAAATATGAATCTCCTACCATTAGAAGCAAGTACACTATGGGGCACCTGGGTGGCTCAGTCAGTTAAGCGTCTGACTTGGGCTCAGGTCATGATCTCACTGCTGGTGAGTTTGAGCCCCACATCGGGCTCTGTGCTGACAGCTGAGCCTGGAGCCTGGTTCGATTCTGTCTCCCTCTCTCTACCCCTCCCCTGCTCTCTCTCTCTCTCTCAAATATAAAATAAAACATAAAAAAAAATTTAAAAAAGGAGCAAGTACACTATGACAAATTCTTCTTGAGGTAGGATTGGTGTTTAGGTGAGACCACAGTAGTTTTATACAATTGGTTATAAGGCACACAGTTCATAAACTTTTCTCAAAGACAAATTTGCTCTGAGTTCTATACATGGAAAGATCTTACTTTCCATTCATTTTCTCACTCAAATCAATCTAATTGCTGTCCTTACCATTTTACTAAAAATGCTTATTATAATTTACTGATAATTTTAGGTTGGCAAAGCGAATGCACACTGTTTAATCAGCATCATTTCACAAAGTTGAGCTTACTCTTTCTTTCAACAAGATAGTTTATTCCATAGGCTGCTGTTCCGGGCACTCTCATGGATTTTTTTCCTACCTCTTAAGCCACTCCTCCTCAGGCCTCCTCTTCTATCACATTTCTAAATATTAGATTTTGGTTTTATCTTGGACCCTCTTCTGACCCCTCAGTCTAGATGAGATCATTGAACACCACCAATCTGCAAATAACTCCTAGATTTATATGTTCAGTCAAGATCTCTCATCTGTGTTCCAGGACTGCTCAACTCCCCACATGCTGTCTCCATGGGACTGCCTCACAGGCATTGCAAATATGTTAAAAACTGCACTCCTCAAAACCCATTTCCCCTGAAATCTCATACCCCGGATTTCCTGATCTGACCCTTGGTTAACTTGTTAGCTCTGTTCTGCTGGTGACTTGATCAGAGCAAAATGTTAACCATATTTTTATGCAGAATTGCTTATGATAAATGGCCTTGGCTTTCTAAACTGAATCTTGACTAAGAGCATTGCCATATACCTCATGTGAACATCATAGCTTTGGGCTTCCCTGAATATGGTGACTCTTGTAATTGGACATGTTCCTTGCAGAAATATGACACTGATTGCCTGGGCTAAATGACTTGCTGAAGGACTAGACTGAAATCACATATGATCCTGAGGCTCTCTAAGGCTGCTAGGTGCAGTTTTAATATCATTAATTTCTCAGGGCTGTGGGTAGAACAAAGTTATTGATTATGAGACATGTACTTCTTCAGTGGATTTGATACCTAATTAGAATTAATTAATGTTAATTAATGTAAAACAGATGTATGGACCTAACTTATCACAGCTCAATTTTTAAAGAGTTGTCCCTGAGATAGGAGTGGAAGGCTGATGTGTTGGGGTGGAACCCAATTGGGTTCTGATCATGACACTGAATTGGTCTGCTGCTACTGATTTGGAGCAGAATAAGTCGTTTCATTCTCCATCTTCCAAGCAACCACCGTGGCTGACCCTTCCTCTGGATGGTCTTATCACTTAATCATTTGAAAGATGATCAAGCACTTCTGAGACACTGTAAAAATAAGGTGAAAGTAGAAATATCAGTGTAGGTTAACGAGTGGGGAAAGATGATGAAAAATGCTCCTATAGCCCAGTGTCTTTGGAAGAAAGAAACCACCACAATTTTGCAGCACACTTTATAGGGGAGAGAGAACTAAATTCTCAAGTGTGTGTGAAACCAATTGCAGTGACTTAGAGGAGAGTCATTATTTCAAGAAAATCACATTATTCCTCCCCCTCTCCTCTTCTACAGATTTTAGAGGTAGGAGGGACAATTTCCTGATCTTTTGTAGGATACAAGAAAAAAAAAAGGAAATTATTCCAGTCATGCATTACACTGTTCCTGGAGGCTTCTCTAGCTTAGAATCCTGTTGCCTTCATTCTTAATGCACAATAAGCTAAAGTACCCATTTTGGTTTTATCTGTTTTTTTTTTTTTTTAATTTTTTTTAACGTTTATTTATTTTTGAGACAGAGAGAGACAAGAGCATGAACGGGGGAGGGTCAGAGAGAGGGAGACACAGAATCCGAAACAGGCTCCAGGCTCCGAGCTATCAGCACAGAGCCCGACGCGGGGCTCGAACTCACGGACCGCGAGATCGTGACCTGAGCCGAAGTCGGCCGCTTAACCGACTGAGCCACCCAGGCGCCCCAGGTTTTATCTGTTGAGTCAATTTATGGATTATATAGAAAAGTCTGTTCCAGTATCTAGAAGAAATGTTTTGCTTGAGTTTATTTACAAATAAACCAATATAATAGCAAAGTGTATTATACAATTTGATTATCCATTTCAGGTTTTAGATGTAGTCCGAACAACTTTTAGTCCTTTTGGAAAATAGCAAACCAATTGTTAGAGGACAAATATGAGACACCACTGAGAATGTATTTGCTGATAAAATATGAACAATTAATCTTACACCAAATTTAGAAGCCAGACTTATTATAATCCCTTTGATCAAAGACAGAATATTTAGGCAGCAACAATAATTGCAGCAAGAATAAAAACCTGACAATTCCAAAAACAATCAAAGAATAGTTTCAATAACTTTAAGTTTACACGTTCGTAATAAGACTTGTAAATAACACAGAATGTAAACTGTAAGCTTCTTGTTAATGACAATACATAAAATCTAATTATCAAAGATTTCAAATGAAATTTCATTTCATAAATACATTAAAAAGTCTATCATAAATAGAGCGATGAATCCTTCAATTCTTGCAGGGTAAAGAGGACTCACTGGGTAAAATTATTTGTGTGGAAACACATTTAATTTCTTGGTTACCTGCAGTACAATGTCAGTAAAGTAGAAGCATATGTAAACCGCTTGACTTATTTCAGTGTGCCAGGCTCTGCTCTCCGTGTTGATGAGCTGCAATAAAGCCCGGAGTTTCCATGCTGGGATTTGATAGCACACATTCTGATGTTTCTTCAACTTAAAAAAAAAAAGGTGAATCTGATGATGCACATGTCTTAGTCCATTAGGGCTACTCTACCAAAATTTTATGGACAAGGTGGTTTATGAACAAGAGAAATTTATTGTTCTGGAGGCTGAGAAGTCTAAGATTAAGGTGTTGGCAGATTTAGTGTCTGGTGAGAGCCTGCTCCTTGGTTCATAGATTGTTATGTATGTATGTATGTATGTATGTATGTATGTCCTCACACGGCAGAAGGGGGAAGGAAGCCTTCTAGGGCATCTTTTTTTAAAAGGGCACTAATCCCATTCATGAGTGTTCTACTCTCATGATCTAACACCTCCCAAAGCCCCACCTCCAAAGGCCATCACATTAGAGATTAGTGGTTTCAGTCCATGAATTTGGGAGTGCATATTTGGTTTAAAGCAGCACATACTCTTACAGAAGATGAGAAAGTCATGTATCACCTGTGCACCTCTATTTAGCCACAGTTTGAATGATTTAAGTACAGTTCAGCAAGAACAAAGATGAGGTGTATTAAAATTCAACCAACATTTTTGATAATTGACTTGTGGTCACCACTGTGGTGGGCATTGGTGTGCTGAAATGAAATTCCCCAGTCTCTGAGAGGTTTATGATATACGTGGGGAAATAAAGCATCCATAAAAGCACCTTTTGCAGGAGACTGGGAATTACGTTATATTTTTATACACACATATCTTTCTTAGAAAACATAGGTTAGTTAACTCCTTTAAATTGGAGTTCTTTTCTCTCTGCACTGTATAATTAAGTCTTTGTTGCATATGACCTTTGTTGCATATGACCCTGGGATTGTTTCTTGACGTTTTACTTTGACCTCCATCATTAGTTCCTTGCAGGATTTGTGTTTATGTATCCAATCATTTCTCCTTCCCTTCTCCCCACACAGAATAGATGGTCAGTCAATACTTGTCACTTGTTTGATTGTATGCTTGATTGTATGTTTGACTGTATGCTTGTTGGGCACAAAAGAAGCTGGTAGGAAGAGGTCAAAATCTGACAGGTAGTTGAGAGTGCTGATATTGGCAGAGAACATAATGGTAGACTGAGAAGTCATAGGGAGGTATCTGATGGAAAGGAGTAGAATGTGTTATGAAACAGTAAGAGATATGGCCATCTAACCAGCTGGCAGTCTTGAAGCCGGGGCTATGAAGTCTTGTTATTATTGATTTTAGGAACATGGTATTTTAGGAACATTAACTTGACATTGGTGTGCTAAAGGGACTTAGGTAGTGTTGCTAGTTGGACATGTACCATTCATTCATGTGAATTTATCATTCTTTCAAAATTAGTGAGATAAAGCTGGATTTGAAGTATGAATTCATCATGATGTTATTTTTTTTTTTTTATCTCAGGTTGTGTTGACTGATTTCTCACCTCCATTTATAGTAATGGAATCTAATTGAAGGGCTTTTAAGTAAGCAACTCTGCCACACTGATGTGGGTGATTTTTTTGTGAAATTCTGATGACTCTTTTTTCCTTTTATCTAGTCTGAATGGCATTTACATTTGGAAGAATCAAGACATGAAATCCTCCTAGCCTCTTCAAACATAAAAGTGGCTGTGAATATGTTATTTGTCTTCTTAAGCCATATTTTTCTCTACAGCCTTGAACCTAGGTGAGGAGACTTAGAAGAGAGTGTTTAATCAATGACTTTACTATTCTTTTATTTAGTCATTTGAAAGAGTACTTGGCATTTAAGGGAAATATTTTTCTTTGAAAAAATAGGTAAGAAAGAGAAAAACTCAAGCAGTATGCCGTGGAAATGTCTAAACAAAAGATGCTTTGCATAAGGAAATAAGTTGTAGGAATAGATACTCTGAAAAGAATATAAATATATCTTTTCTTACTTGAAAGGGTACAGCTAAAATGTAGCATGAGTTGCATATGTTTGCATAACACCACCCAGTGTTTCTGTATACATTTTTTTTACAGGGTCTGATAAGAAACCTTCCTTGTTAAATGTGTATGTAGCTCCTGAAATAAATGCAATTTATGTAGATGCCTTTGAATGTTTTCCCTCTGATCCTTTATTTTTCACTTCAGCCCATTCTTCCTGCTTCAGCTTTCTCTGGCAGCCTCACAGCCTAAAGAAAAACATTCTCGGGTTTCCAGGGGGGAATTCAGCATTTCTGTGAGCTGACTCCACCCTTTATCTTGGCCACTTGCTTTAAATCCACTGTTTTGTCCACCACTTGATCCCAACAATTAGCATGGCTTGTGGCATGGGATTGGCATTCAGTTAACATTTACTAAATGAAAATGATTAAAGGTCCTTAGATTTGCCCCAACTGGTAAACTTTTGCTCTTCAAAGTAAATGACTGTATAATTTCTTATCCATCTCTATCACATTTCTTCTTCCCTCTTATTTTAGTTTCAACTTTTCAGTTTTGGTGTCTAACTTTCATTTCCACTGGAGATTCTCAGGCCATTCACTGTGTTCTTTATTCCTTCTATGTTCAGTTCTTTGCATATTGAACCCCTAAAGCTTCAAGTTGGGTCATATCTAAATCTGTTTTCTAAAATCTTATTACCCTGACTACCCTCTACCCTTTCATCTCTGATCTAATTAATTTTTAAGAATTGAAGTAAAATTGACATATATTAGTTTCAAGAGTGCAGCATAATGTTTCGATCTTTATATTTATTTCACCTAGCTAACCTTTACCACCATGGCTATTATCTAGAATGGGGAGAGGGAGAAGGAAAAGCGATTGATGGATGGTGGTTAAACATTGTTCCGGTGACAACACACATTTGCTCTCTCCCTTTGAAAGTTGTTGTGGGGGCGCCTGGGTGGCGCAGTCGGTTGAGCGTCCGACTTCAGCCAGGTCATGATCTCGCGGTCCGGGAGTTCGAGCCCCGCGTCGGGCTCTGGGCTGATGGCTCAGAGCCTGGAGCCTGTTTCCGGTTCTGTGTCTCCCTCTCTCTCTGCCCCTCCCCCATTCATGCTCTGTCTCTCTGTCCCAAAAAATAAATAAACATTGAAAAAAAAATTAAAAAAAAAAAAAAAGAAAGTTGTTGTGTTTCAAATATATTGTGTATGATGATGGTTGATATTTCCCTAAATTAAACTTGCTGCCTCTGTTGATTCTTTCCACTCATATATACACAGTTTTTCTTTGCAGCCATCCACCAACAGCATTCTATTTCTGTGACTTATATACTGTTTTCTTTCTTATAACTATAGAATATCATTCTTTGGGAGAGTGAGCTGAGACACAATGGTCTGCTGAGATGGGGAAGACCCAGTCTTTTTGCAATTCCTCCAAGAAACTTATGGCAAAGTCAGGGAAATACGATACTCGTCTCAAGAATACCAGGGACTTGCTGAATGACTCTGGGGAATTCAGCAGCTATCCCCTTCTGGGGAAAAGCGACTGAGACACAAATTTCCTGTACATGAACTTATTCTCATGTCTAAGGACTGGAGTCTGGTTGATACACAACCCTGTGCATAGAAAGCATCTATGTTCCATTGAGGAAATATATTTAGTAACTACCACATGCTCAGAGGTATACTAGCGTCTTTATAAAACGTAAGTAAGTCATCTATTTCTCCAGACAACCCTGTAAGATACTTATTAGGTCCATTTTACAGAAGAGGCAAAGGTATTGTTAAGAAGGTTAAAAACATTTTGCCCAAGTTAAATAGTATTAATGAGCCATTGGACTAGAACTTGTACCCACGTTTGTCTACACTTATGCTGTACAACAGAAACAACAAAGCAGACAAACTCCAGGTGAGTGACTAAATGAGGGAACATACCTATGAAAGAATACAGATCTCTAGGAAACCAGTTCCCATGTGGTAGGAAAAAGATGATAGAAAATAATAGGCATAACAGGAAAACATTCAGCCAACAGTCTGTGATGCTTGTATCAGTTCTTTGGCATAAGAATATTGATAGGACCGCCTGGATGGCTCAGTCAGGTAAGCATCCAACTCTTGATTTCAGCTCACGTCATGATCTCACAGTTCATGAGTTTGAGCCCCACATTGGGCTCTGTACTGACAGTGTGGAGTCTGCTTTGGATTCTCTCTCTCCCTCTCTCTCTGCCCCTCCCCTGCTCATGCTCTCTCTCTCTCTCTCTCTCTCTCTCTCAAAATAAATAAATAAACTTAAAAAACAAAAGAATATTGATAGACTCTCTGGCAAGAACAGGAATGTTACAGGGTTTTTAGACTGGAGTTAGCTGTGGGAACCTCAGAAATGTGTTGCTTTAAGTGTAAATGCTTTTAAACTTCTGATACTTGCTGGGAGGGCCAACATTGCTCAAGAAAATCATTAACTATTGTTTTAACAAATATGTCTTTGCCCACATTGATCTTGAAGTATACCACACAGAGATCCCTGGGAGGAAGGCAGCTGAATTGTGTATCACTGCCTTGTGTGCCTGCTTTTGAGATTTTTCAGTTGGAGGTCATATTTGACACTACCTTTGTTGTTGTTAGTTTTTTCTCTGTAATCTGTAGTGTTGTCTCTTTATCAACAGTTACACAGGTCTCTTGGATTGAGTTTCACCTGCTCTGGGAGATCATGAACTTCTCATTTTAGATGCTGCACTGGATGAAAACTTCATAGCCTCTACTTATAAAGTTTAGACCTTTCAAACATGCCTTATAAATGTGTTGAAAATCTTACCAGCTTCATTTCATGTATGTAGATTTTTCTTGAGTAATTTCCCCTTTGTTCTTCCTTAATATTTAGGAAGTTTCCACCCTTGTGAAAGTTCTATGCCATAGTACGAAAGAGAACCAAAGGGAGTCTTGTCCCAACTCTGATGAGCGATTTTACAGGAGACAATGCCAGCAAAATTTGGGAGAAGAGAAGACTATGGGAAGGGCAAACTTGGGAGACAAGATCAGGGCAGCTCTGTCTGCTTTCCCCATCAAACTCTTTCAGGCATCAGTGCCTTGGGCACTGGTTTTATTTCAATAAGGAATGTGATCCCTGAGAGAGGAAGGAAAAACTAGGCTGACAGTGTGGTAATCGAAACATCTCTCTTTCTCAACATTGCCACAAAATCGTCCTCATCTGAGAGTTGGGTAAATATTCCACTCCGCATGCCAGGCAGGACTTGGGAAGCCTCTACACCAACAAGAAAATGATATTTTATCTTACTGTTCAGTGAATCAGTTGATTATATTGTTTAAAGAAAATTGCTATCTGAAAACTCTAGAATAAAGTAATAAAAGTGAAA
Organism: Prionailurus bengalensis; assembly: GCF_016509475.1. Taxonomy (NCBI): domain Eukaryota; kingdom Metazoa; phylum Chordata; class Mammalia; order Carnivora; family Felidae; genus Prionailurus; species Prionailurus bengalensis. The sequence continues at coordinate 207,120,145 of NC_057343.1, forward strand.
AAAGAAAGAACCCCAGGGAGAGCCAGTTCTTAGGGTGCGGCCTCCCTCCGCCATCATTCAGTGAGTTCATCTGGTTCTTTGCTGATAACAAGGATTAGGAATTGATGCCCAGTGGAAAATAAAAAGAGTCCAGCTCTACCTGACAAAACAATCACTCTGTTCCTCTTCTGAGGTATTTCTCAAATGTTCTTGGCAAAGCAGTGCTTTTTCATCTCTGCATAAACATTCGGGGCACACCACCTTTATTATCACAGTGGTCTACACCCGTCTTTTCTGCTAGACTTTGACCTTGTTGACACCAGGGACAGTTTTATGCTCACTTTTGTAGTAATAGGCATACGAGTGTCTGTCAAACTGAATTGTAAATATAATCCTACCATTTTCCTCCTCAAGTGGAGATCTTTTATAGAGTTTCCCAATGATCATCATATGGCAAATATTCTATGCACTTCTTCCGGCCTGAAATTCACTGGCTTACAAAATGTTCCGTATGTGTATCTCAGGAGCCAAAAAATAATAAAACAAATTTCGATGTGCACTTCTTTTCATTGAGATGTCTTAGGATACTTTGACATATCTGTGTCTTATGAAGAGTGTAGAGTAAAACTCTTTGTTCAGTATGTACCAAAGGAACATTATTTTCCCAGATTCCACTTATTTCATCTGAAGTTTATCAGAACATGCTCCTGATTCTGAGACCTACTCCAAACTAGAAAGAAGGACACCTAGTTGCATTCCAGGGGCATACTAATTTGGTATAGAGATAGCAGGAGGCTCCATCTCCCGTTTTGCTAACTGGCCTCCTCATCCTCCATTTTTCTGCTTCTGTTCTCCCCAAGGTGGATGGGTCTGTGCTGCAAACTATCTCCTTCTTTGCCCCCTTTCTATTGTTTCTCTTCTGCTTATCTGGGGAAACTTTGAACAGAGAAGAGGGAATGAATTGATGCCACCCTTCTTCACAGAGAAGGATGAGAATGCATGCCTCGGCGGCAGCCCAAGGAGCCGGGAGACCTGCATTTAGAAAATGTGCCACTGATAAAGGAACTTCTATAGAAACTTTTATCTCCCCTTAACAAATAAAGCATTTTTGGAAGATGAGAGTTAAATGGGAAAACAGGAAATTTGTCTGTCTTCGCTAGTGGGGAGACCTGAAGTCAGGTGTGTTTTGCAAGAAAATTTCAACATGTTCTATCAGTTTAAAATCTGTGTAAATTGCCAGCAGTTCTCCTGACAGCCGCCTTTCCCAGGAAGTGCCCATGGAATGTCCTCTTTAAACTGCTGAGGAATAGAAGGTTAATTTTCAATTCTCTGTCAGCTGAAACTTGTCAATTAAAATTTCATGTTCTTTTCTCTTTAAGACTTTTGAAGAATGGAGTAGAGGAGCTTGTCTAGAGATAATATAACTACTACCTGGCTTGAAGTTTTTGTACCTGAGATGCTATAAATGTTCATTTCCTATCAGTTGCAACCTGCAAGAAAATCCACAGCTTTCCTGCTTTCCTTGCATCAGTCTTTCATGTGGCATCTTCTTAATCCTATCCTTTGTCCCTATCTTCACTACGCTCCTCAACATCTTGATCTGGGGGAAATCAAACTAAAACTAAGGGGAGCTTTGCAGATTAAAGAAAGGTTGAAGTCCCATGGAACAGAGTTACTTTTTATCTGTTTGTTCTCAGGGTACCATTTCTGTATATAGATGTACTTACTATATAATTGCTCTTGTGCATACTCCTCCAAAGAATGTCATTGACCTCTCCTTTAGAATGAGGATTATGAAAGTATTCGGTGTCAATACCATTTCTCTGGTAACAGTTATGCTTTAAGATACACGGTATAGCAAACCCGGTTGATGTCCTGTATGTATATCCCCTTGGCACTCCCCATTCCTGTGCCTGCCAGTGGCTTCTAAATGCAAGGCTTCTTAATGACACGATGATGGGGGTGGGGTGGGCGGTGGGATGCCAGCAGAGCTCTAACCAATGAGGAAAGAAAGTTTTCTTCACCCACCCCCCCCCCCGCCCCCCCGTAAGACAGCTCTGGGGCATGTTCTATTTTATATCCTAGATGGTCCCAGCAGGAGGAAGCCCTGGTCTCACAGTGATACCCTGCTCATTACCATACCTCGCATTGGCTTCTTTTTCTTTCCTGTCTCACTTCCCCACTCTCCTTCTGGTGCTTCTGCAATCACCTCCCAAATAAACTACTCATCTTAGGCTCAGCATCTGCTTTTGGGCAATCCAAACTCAGCTACAAGCAGAGATAATACATTTTATTCTTCGAAAACGAAAATGTATGGTGTCATTGATAGTGGTAGAAAAATCTGTGTATAATTTAGAAAATTAGAAAGTTATCTTGAAAATAGACCTGGGCCTGTGCTCTAAGATTTCTGCTTTATAATCTTAGCACAATCTTGTTCAGTCACTCATTTAAAATTTTTTTCTTGAGCTTTGATATAAAAGATATTAATGCAAATTGCTGTGGGGATATCAATAAATGTAATATCTTTTCCTATTCATAAGAATATTAGATTGTACATTTGAAGAGATTAGGGGAAACATAAAAAGATAAAAGATAATAGATAATATGCAGAATGTCAAGCAGTAAATGTTAAAATGTAACACAAAAATCGAGACAATATATACTGTAGGAATTCAGAGAGACCTATGCATGGGCTAAAGGAAGTTTTACAGGTACAGAGTGTAGAAAGCATGTGTGTGTGGCATTCTGGGTCTGGCTGAAGTGGAAGATTCTTTTAGGGAAGTGGTAAAGTTAAAAATATGTAGGTACCATGGTGGGGAGGGAAGGGGAAAAATAGTTACAAACAGAGGGAGGGAGGCAAACCATAAGACACTCTTAAATACAGAGAATAAACTGAGGGTTGATGGAACAGGGGGAGAGAGGAAAATAGGTGATGGGCAGTGAGGAGGGTACCTGTTGGGATGGGCACTGGGTGTTGTATGGAAGCAATGAATCATGGGGATTTAGCCTCAAAACCAAGAACACACTGTATACATGATATGTTAGCCAACTTGACAATAAATTATATTATTGGGGCACCTGGGTGGCGCAGTCGGTTAAGCGTCCGACTTCAGCCAGGTCACGATCTCACGGTCCGTGAGTTCGAGCCCCGCGTCAGGCTCTGGGCTGATGGCTCAGAGCCTGGAGCCTGTTTCCGACTCTGTGTCTCTCTCTCTCTCTGCCCCTCCCCCGTTCATGCTCTGTCTCTCTCTGTCCCCCCAAAAAATAAAAAAATAAAAATAAAAAAAATAAACGTTGAAAAAAAAATGTAGGTACAGGGGTGCCTGGGTGGCTCAGCTGGTTGAGTGTCTGACTCTTGGTTTCAGCTCAGGCCATGATCTCATGGTTCGTGTGTTCGAACCCCATGTCAGGCTCTGCACTGACAATGTGGAGGCTGCTAGGGATTCTCTCTCTCTCTCTCTCTCTGCCCCTCCCCACTCTAAATAAATGCATAAATAAACAAACAAATAAATAAATAAATAAATAAATACTTTAAAAATAAAATGCTTCTTCTCTTTAAAAACAAAATATTTAGGTACATTGTCCCAGTTAAGAAGAACCTGAATGTGTCTAAGGAGTTTGGAAAGTGAATACAGTTTTTCTATTTCTTTTCTTTAGGTTTATTTTATTTATTTTGAGAGAGAGAGAGAGAGAGAGAGAGAGAGAATGAATCCCAAGCAGGCTCCACACTGTCAACACTGAGCCCAATGTGGGGCTCAATCCCATGAACAGTGAGATCATGACCTGAACTGAAACCAAGAGTCAGACGCTTAACCAACTGAGCCACCCAGGCACCCCATCTTTTTTTTAATAAAGTGCTATCATATTCACTTTCTCATCTGTTCACTAAACACATACTAAACTGCTCTATTTAAAGACATACACTTGGTTTTGTTACTTGAAAAGAAGACAGAGAGGAGAAAAGGATGACTCAGATGATTAAGAAGGTAGGAAATTTGAGAGAATTGAGTTTAATTTTAGACAAATTCTGTATTTATTTAGTTATTCACTAACTTTTTCAGCAACATTTAAGGCAGGCCACCCTGAACCCAATATACCAGTCCTGTGTGGTTTTTACAACATGAGAGATCTTTACAAATTTCTCTCATTCTCTGATTCTATCCATTCTTTCAGTTACTTTTTGAAAATCTAATTGGCACCACATTTTAAGATATTTTTCAAAGCATTACAGTAATGGCCAGTAGCCAGATTAGGATGTGGGATCAAGAAGGCTCCAGCCAAAGTAAGTTCACCCTAAGCTTGGCCCCAGACCTCTTCTCTTCAAGGTCAGGTGGCCTTTTCATCCTTCTCAACTCATTGAAGTCCACAGGGTTTCTGGCTTGGATCAACTCTGCAGGTCCCAAGAGGGATGAAAAAAATGGGCTCCGGGTGCCAGTCAAGAGCACCTTGTCAGGTGCATTGATTTTATGAAACCTTTGATGTCTGTTTTGGTCCTGGAGATCTGGGGAAATATGATCTATAGAGTTGATGTTTCCACACTTTATGGCATGTTAAGAGCTATTATGAGGCTTTCAGTTACAGTTGCACCAATGTCGGAGGGTAGGTTTCTCTCTTGCCTCCTCCAGTCTCGTAATTTTGGTGTGTGAATGGTTGGTGGTGTTTGTAGTGTTATATTGCACATCAACTGACAACAGCCAGAATGCTTCTGAATCCGCATTTAATTTATTCACAGCACTGTGTGCAACCAGATGATGATGGCAAGTTAATGGGCTTTGCCTTAATGAAATAACTGCCTCCCAGGTTTGGAGGTTTATGCTAGTTTTATTTGTCAGCATTACCTAAGTGGATACAAGAAGAAATTGTAGCTTTATGCTGACATATTATCAGGTCCATTTGCAGAGAAAGACAGATGTTATGGCCTCCTGCTGCTGCTCTGTTCTTTGAGCCATGTCAAGTTTTATCTCCCTTCATTCTTGACAATTAAATGCTACAGCCCTTGGGGCTCACCTATGTGGCTTAGATGAAGAGGCTTTTCAAGTTGCATATTCCATGGAGTTGCATCTTAATTCCAATATGCTGTTATCGAGCAAGGCCTGTAAGTGTACTGGCTCTGTCTCTCTCTCCCTTTTCCCTTTCCTGCCTCCTTCCCTGTCTTTACCTCATCAGCATTTAGAATCCCGGAAATAATATGACATAAAAACCAGTGCCTCCCAATAAATGGGAAATTGACAAGATGCTTGGCCTTAGTTTTATATGTACATATTTTGGCTTTGTTCTTTTTCTCTCAAATTCTTTTTTCTTCAATTACTACTGAGTCTTTAACCCTGGCTAACGACTATGCCTTTCCCAGTCTGCCTTTCTGGTAACTCATTAATGCTTAGCAATGAGAAGAAAAGGGCAACGGCTCTATTAACACAACCAAATTGATTTATAATCAGACATGAACCAGGAACTGGGTGAGAGTTTTACAAGCACTAAAGGTTAATAGAACCATTCTCTAGCCCATTTTCCAAACCAACCTTCTTGAGGTTTTCTGACCTCCACCCCCAGATATACAGCCATTGCATAAGAGACTTTGGCAAGGGTGGCATGTAGGTGGAAGTTATTTATGAACATTAATAGCTTTTTCAACTATTGTACAATTATCAGAGAACCCCTACATGTAGCCCTAGCTAGGTTCAGAATAAAGCAATTATATAGTTAATTTAGCATTTATCTGGAAGACTGGGTTCCAAATTAAAAAGCTTGTTCAGTTGAGACTAGCACTTATTCATTTCATGGGGATTTTTACACAGGCTCTGTTTGCCAGTATGAAACACTCATATGAAACTCTTTTTTGGAGTTGACTAGTTGAGTCAGATCACAGTCCAATCAATTTCAGAATGAACAGCCAGCTGGATAGAAGCCATACTTTCCATTACTGGTTAATTGCTTTGGTATGAATGTGAATGGCTAATCCATCCTCCAAAGCCAAGAAGACTTTAAAATAGTTTGTATGTGGTAATTCACTGGTAGGAAGGAATCAAACAACAGCACTCCCCCTCAACCACCCCTTGTATGCTAGTCTCTGATTCTTCTGAAGAATAGTTTCACCTTCCTCCCTCTCCCCACAAATACAGTTTCCCTTGCATTTTAGTGTTTGGAGATTTTATCTCATTGATCTTTTTCTCAAAAAACGACTCTGCCACAGCTTCACAGAGGAACTCAACGAAGCCTCTCCCCTTGGAATTCGAGCCTTGCTTCCTAGTGAGAATCGGTGGCAATATTGCCATATTCCCACTGACAGAGTTTTAAAGATTTTACTAATCCTTTACCTGCTGGATGACTCATTTGCTGAAATTCTGTCATGTACCTGAGGTGTGATATTAGTTTTCCTTTGACCCACTGGATAAAATGTGGCATAATAAGGACACCTCAATCAGCATGATTTCTGTGTTTGGAGCCAGGATGGTCTGATTTATGTGCCCTTCCTTAATAAGAGACCCTGAAACACTGGATATAAATAAATTGGTACTTGAAAATAGTCTGTCACCAGGAATTATGCCCCACAATGCAATAAACCAGCCTTGTTATGAATTCGGTTGGCAGGATCCTAGCATCACAAATCAAAATTGACCCTACCCTTGTCAGCTGTGCTCAGCACATTAATATAAAGAAATGGGTTTCTCTTCAGGGCCATGGACTTAGATTCCTTTCCCATCAATGGAGAGTGTTTTCTGGAGCTGTGTCTAGGAAAACCATGTTACAGATTCACATGTTGTTCCTAGCTGTCTCTGTGACAAAAGCTTATTGGGGAAGCTCATTCTCTTCCTTTCACTTCAAGAATACGACCCAGGGGCTCCTGGGTGGCTCAGTCAATTGAGCGTGTGACTTTGGCTCAGGTCGTGATCTCACGGTTCATGAGTTTGAGCCCCTTATCCGGCTCTATGCTGACAGCTCAGATCCTGGAGCTTGCTTCAGATTCTGTGTCTCCCTCTCTCTCTGCCCCTCACTTGCATTCTGTCTGTCTCTCTCTCTCAAAAATATACATTGAAAAAATTTTTTTTAAAAAGAATATGACCCAATTATTACTTCTCTCTCTCCCATTTTATTCTTTAAAATATAATACCCAAATAATACAAAGAGTACTCTACTAATTCTACTGCCAAAATTAATACCCATAGTAATAGCAAACTCTTATATAGACCTTACTATAAGCTACCATAATCAAAAAGCCTAGCAGGTGCTAATAAAATACCTTGGGCACAGATATGCTATGAGAAATTTGTGTGTGTCTGTTCTGATGCACAGTTAATGGGCTTCAGCCTATGATGCCTACTTAAAATTGAATTGACCACTTGATTACTCATTTTTATTAATGTCATTATCTGAAGTTATGAAACCAATGCTTAAAAGGTGTCCTCTTTTATTGATTCATGTAGTATTAACCTTCCAGCATGTATTGTAGCTTAACTGGTATTATAGGACCCAAGTCATTTGTTTAAGTGATGAGGAGAAAATAAGAAGAGCTGGCCATATATTTCAGAAGGAGGATTTAGCTCAATTATAGGCAAATAGGCTGCTCTTGGCAGGCAAAGTTGATACTACTCCCCAGGTGGAAAATGTTGGCTAATGCTATCTGAGAAGCACCGAATGAGTCCCTGTAACCTCAACCGAAACTGTGACTCCATCTGTGTCTTGTGGTACCTGAAGTGCTATCATTAGGATTTCTTTCCTTTGAATCTAACTTTGCCATCCTTGGACAGAATGGTTGTAGTAATAGTACTCCTAAAAAAGCTTGAGGAGTCTTGGGGACATGTATGAAGAAAGCCAAATCAGATGGAGATACCCCTGGATATACTAGGGACTAAAATACCAGACAAATAACCAAATGACTGTTAATGTGAGAAATATGGTTGTCATCACTGTTCACTTGGAATTAAGGCCACTGAATTCTAGGGCCTTAATACTTGCCTGAAGATAAGTAATGAAACGTGAGATGAAAATATGTATACAGACTGATTTACACTCGCTGTTTTTCCCATGTAAAAGAATGCCTATAATAATTTAATTAGGAAAAAAAAAAGCAGACTCCAACCTCTTACCAACAAAATAGCTCAGGAAAAGTACCAAGACAGAACAGAGTTAAAAAACAAAAACTAAAACTAAAAGTTGCAGAAGAGTATATATGGATTCTCAGACAAATTTGTTCTTTTTTAGTACAGTCACAGGCCATCCTAGATACTTACACCTAAGTCTGGTATGTCTGTACTTCACCCCAGCTGCCCTGAAATACTATTTTAAAAAGCTAATAATTTTGTTTATCAACACATCTCCAGTTTCCTTAAAGGGAAGACTCAATTCCTATTTCTTCCCTAAGACTGCTGCCCTACCCAGCGTTCCTGCAGAAGGTCAGCAGTCTTTCCTGCCTCTGTGCTGTGCTTCTCCTAATTAAAATAATAATAATATATTGAATACTTACTAAGTCTGAGGTCCTTTAATGACTGATTTTATCTATCTATCTATCTGTCCATATATCTATCTATCTATTTAAATTACTGGACAAATATTAATATGTGAGGATTCCCTGGATCTCCTTATCCTCATAATAAGGAGAATTCTTCTTCAGAATTTACACACACACACACACACGCACACTAATAGAATCATCACAACAACTCTCTATAAGGTAGATATTACTTCCTTTACTTAATGGATTAGAAAACTGAGACATGAGACATTACATAATTTGCTCAAGGCCACGTAGCTAATAAATGGTGCAGTTAGGATCTGAACCCAGTGGTCTGGCTCCTGATTCCATGGACTTAATCGCTATATATTCCACAGCTCTTTATAAATGGCCATCATATAAGCCAGGCCATGGCCCCCATGTCTATGAATATTTCCCTTCCTACCCTTGTCTCAGTTGACTTATTCCTTTCTACTTCTTAAAAGTCATCATCACTTCTATTCAATTTAACACTAGTTACTATTGTACTATTGTTTTTCACTGTTTATTCTCTAAATTCTTCCTGCCCAACTAGCCTGAGCAAATATCTGAAAACAGACAACGTTATATGGTTCTTCTGTGTCTCTGGAGAATCTGGTACTTGAAAAGGGACCGACATACAACTCAATGGAAACTTGAGATACTGCAAGTTTTAGAAATTAGGTTTAAATGTATAGGAGATTGTCAATTTAGGAGTAAGTTTCATGGCGTAAAACAGAAGAAAAATTCAAATAATAGTAGCTTAAGCAAGATTTATTTTCTTCATGCCTGAAGGAAGTTTGGAGGGCTAAAACGGGATCTTGAAGATGTCTTCAGGGACCCAGGCTCCTGTCTTTATGCTCTGCCATCTTTAGTAGTTAGTGTCCATCCTCAAGGCCACTTATGGTCAGATATTACATCTGCATTTCAGACAGCAGAGAAAAGGAAGGGCACTTTTCAGTGGGAGAACTTTTAAGGAGACTTCCTGAAGGTCTCAAATAATACTTTAATTTATATCTCACTGGACGGACCTCTTTATATGGCTACATGGCTGGGAAAGGTAGTATTTAATTTAGCCTATCAATGTGCCCACTTAAAAATCAAGGTTCTAGTAATAAATTGGAAGGGGATAATGGATATTAGTCAACTAGTAAGTTTCGTCACAAAAAGAATGAAAATCAGTTTCTTCTCAGGTATCTTTTGTTTTTTTTTATGAAAAGGTTTTCCATTCATGACCATGACTGTGCAAGAAATTAAAATATATTCTGGGTAGCTCCTGGGAGTTGCAGGACACCTGAAAATCAGCCTGGTCTCCTTTCTATAGAAATAAGTATCAGGAAATATCCCTGAGCACCATTGCCGATCACTGATGGTACTGTTTTTGTTTGCTTAGATTGTTAAAGATGAGAGTTTTCTTGCATTGAAATTTACCTTGATAAATGTATTTTTATAGTTATAGGAACGAATACATGTAAAGCTTTGCTTTCTTTGGCTCTTTTCCAAGGAGGAAAACATTTGGCTGAGCATTTAGATTTTTTGATGCTCTGAATTTAGTTTGTATAAATAGCTTGTAAAGTTGTTTGTCTAATCAGAGGTTCAATACTAAATAATAATTTCCAAAGAACACTCCCCAAGTTAACAACCTTGGCTATTTCTAATGGAGAGACTTCCATATGTGTTTGCATGCTGCTCTTATTGTCTTGTTTATTCATTAAGGTATGATTAAGCTGCTGAAATAAGAAGCCCAACAATACTTTGACTTAAAAAGAGGAATTTAATTTCCCTCTCACATAAAATTCTTATGTGAGTGTTCTAAGTCAGCAGCTTTGGTCCACATAGTCATTCAAGGATTCAGTAATGATTTGTCTAGTGATCACCTTTCCAGGCAACTTAAGACAGAACAAACCAAAGCCTAGGGCTAGGCATTTCTTTCCAAACATTACTTTCCCTGCATTCCATTGGTAAGTACTGCACATGTCTTATCATGTGTAAGAGGAGTTGGGAAATGTCTTGTAGCCTTGTGTCCAGTGGGGTGCCTGGGTGGCTCAGTTGATTAAGCGTCCGGCTTCGGCTCAGGTCATGATCTCATGGTTCATGAGTTGGAGCCCTGCAGAGGGCTCTGTGCTGACAGCTCAGAACCTGGAGCCTGCTTCAGATCCTGTGTCTCCCTCTCTCTTTTCCCTTTCCCCGCTCTCACTCAGTCTCTCTCTCAAAAACAAATAAACCTTAAAAAAAAAAAAAGAAAAAACTAGATTTGAGTGAATGGCTAGCAGTATTTATCTCACACTAATGGTCAGTAGTTAGTCTCCCTTCTTTCACATTCCTCTGCACGTCATAATCCAATCTCCCCCAACACTAAAAAGGTCTTTTGAAAAAGTAAATTAGATATTACTTTTTTTCTGATCCAACTTCTCTGATGGCTGCCCTTAACATTTGAATAAAGTCCAAACTTTTTGCCACTATCTACCAGACAGGGCATCATGTAGCTTATGACTCTTCTTCACTCCATCCCCTACATTCTTGCATTGTTTGGGTTCTGCCACATCGGATTTTTAAAAAAAAATATTTGTCTATTTTGGGGAGAGCACAAGTGGAGGAGGGGCAGAGAAAGGGGGACAGAAGATCCCAAGCAGGCTCTGTGTGGACAGGCTGATAGCAGCAAGCCCAATGTGGGGCTCAAACTCATGAACTGAACCATGAGATCATGACCTGAGCTGAAGTTGGATGCTCAGCTGACTGAGCCACCCAGGTGCCTCTGGCTTCTATTTTCTTGACCTCACCATGCTTTCCAACTTTCAAGCTTGTGAATTTGCTGTGTTGTGGGTCCAGACTAGAGTACTCTGAGATGATCCCGTTGCTGCTTCCTTCTCATGATTTCACTTTCTCCTCAAATGTCACCTCAGCAAGGCAACCTTCCCCAACCACTTCTCACTACCAGTTACTGTAATAAGACTCTGTTATTAAATTACCTTTTTAAAAATGCATTTTCTTATTTATCGTGTTTATTTGCTATGTGTGAAAGTTTATTGTGGCCAGAGCCTCTGTCTGACTGGATCATAGCCCTATCCAATGAGCCTGATGTCTCAGTAGTTCATATTTCTATTGGTTTCATGTATGTTGCATTGTTCACTATATTTAGATTATAAGCTCCACAAAGACAGAGGTGATATTTTCTAAATAATTATATATTTAAATTTTCAGTAGGCTGAGTTTATTAAAGATAAAAGGGAAAAATATAGAAGGTTTTTAAAGAGAAAATGGCCCAAGGGGCTAACATTTCAATCAGATTAGATTTTACACCACTTCTCTTTCTAACCTCATGAAATTCTGGTGACAAAGCTTGTCCCTATGATGCTTAAGTAAACAAGTTTTCAGGTGGAATTAAAGTAACACTTTCTGTTAAATTCATAGTTTTTCCTTGACTATATATGCTAGATATCCTAAAGTATAGAACCATGCAATAAAATAACCGAACTTCAGTCAAAGTGTATAGAGAAATTATTTTGATTTTTGGTTTTGAAAAATCTGTTCTGAAGTTGGTTTACATCTTTTGTCCAGTACAGCTCACAGGAATGTGTAGTTTTCTGCTTCCTACAGGCCCTGAATTTAGCCCTCTATACCTTCATTTTGTGCACCTGCTAAATAATATTGAATTGAAAGATGTCATGGCTGCTTGCATAGTAGGTACTAGAGGGTCACAACCTTTGACTGTTGGAATTTCTTAGTAGAATACCTGCTGATGCTGTTACAAAGAGATGCCTTATAAGAACTTTTCAAATAATTCAGCAATAGTAAGAATTAATATTTATTGAACATATTAAGTAGCAAACTCTGATGAGAGTGTGTGTGTGTCACTATTTAACCGAATTTCTGGTTGGAGATGTATCAACCAAGGGTTAGAGACGTTAAGTCACTTACAAATGATCAGACAGCTGGTAAGAGATGAAGCCAGGATTCAAACCCAACTCGGTCTAAGATCCCATTCTTTTAAACAATGCTAAAGTGCCTCGTATTAGTAGGTATTTACAGGGATGGTGCTCAGATATCTTAGAAAATTGCTAAGTTAGTTTTCAGGGTTGACATTTATAAGTCTAACCAGTTGTAGTATTCAAAATATGTATCAGGCATTCAGTCAGAATGGATACCTAACTAATGTAAATGGATGCTAGCACATCTTACCCGATGCATGCTTACTGAATATCATTCCTGTTCCAACGACTCTTTCAATATTTGCCCTTCCTCAGAGAATACACCAAGAACCTCTCATCCCCAACCAACGTGTCAGGATTAAGTGGTATCTGCAGGGCGGGCCATGCTGTCAGGTGCACGGCTGCCATCCAGAAGGTGGTATGGAGTCATCTCAAAGGCCCCGCAAAGAGTTCTGCGTAGTATGATGCTGAATGATGGTTCTTGTTTCTTCATGGTAGAAAGAGGGTCTCCTTTCTCTGCTAAAGTATGAATAAGAACCTCTGTTCCAGTAACTCGTCTCCATAAATATTATCTTACAAACTTTATTCAGTGCTTTAAAACTTATTTTGCAACAGAACCATTATGTTTACCAAAGAACACCTATTACCTTTGCTCTGGATTAGTGCTTTGGAAGTGCTATGTAATCTGAACGTGACTTCCCCTCCTGTACACGACCAACCCTTCTCCCCCCACCCTACCCCCTTCTCTGTCTTTCCCCCCTGCTCCACCTCAGTTACATATGAAGAAATTCATTTTCAGAGAAGCTTGGTGACTTTCCTAAGATTTCTTGGGCAAAAGCTGAGACTCTTACGTTTTCAAAATCTTTACCATCTAGTCCAGTGCACGTTCCACTATATCCCCCCTGCTTGCACACTACAGCTGACCAGTGTCCATGTGAGTGGCACCCAATGAACTTCAACTATCAGATGATAGGCCAGACACTAATCTTGAGTTTCAATGGCACGTTGACATTTTTTGCATACTCTGGCTTCTCTAAAGGTGTTTTTTTTTTTTTTTTTTTTAATTTTTTTTTTTCAACGTTTATTTATTTTTGGGACAGAGAGAGACAGAGCATGAACGGGGGAGGGGCAGAGAGAGAGGGAGACACAGAATCGGAAGCAGGCTCCAGGCTCTGAGCCATCAGCCCAGAGCCCGACGCGGGGCTCGAACTCACAGACCGCAAGATCGTGACCTGGCTGAAGTCGGACGCTTAACCGACTGCGCCACCCAGGCGCCCCTAAAGGTGTTTATTAGAAGGTTACTAATAATTGTCAAAACTTGGAAAATAATATCCATCCACATGGGACTAGTTCTATAAATTATGGTGCAACAATATAGTGGCATCTACTGTCTTAGATATGGTGACAGCATTGTACACTTGTGGAAGAGATGCCTAGAGCATATCAAACAGGAATAATGGCAGCTCACCAAATAATGTTCTCGGTATGATATCATTTAATATTATATGTATGTCTTCGTGGACACATGTCTATATGCCAAAAAAAATCTAAAATCTATATGTCAAAATATTTACAGACAATTATTTGAATAGTGATATTATATGAATTTTTATTTTCTTCATATACATTTTATGCTGCTAGAAATATTTTATGATGAGTGTGTAATACCATTAAAATTAAGAGGAAAAAGTTATGAAGTTATTTTCTTTTTAGAGAAACAAAACATCAGCCATTTTTCATAGCTCCTTTACCGGTTCCAAACCCACCATTGTCTCTGAGTCTTCCACAGTACCTGCTAACACTTATCTCCAGGCGTAACCCCAGGAGCCACCTAGAAATAATTCCTCCTGCCCTCTCTCTCATCAGGCTCCCTTTCCCCAGGTCCTTGATAATTGGCTTCCTTCTTGTATGCACAATGTCTGCCTCTTCACCTTTCACCATGTTATCTCTATCTACCAAAAATGTATTCATCTCTCAAGACCCATTCTAAGATTCACCTTTGGATAAACAGCTGCTTGGTGCCTTTGAAATCACCCCATCCATTGTATTTTTATGTTGCTTTTATAAGATTCCATATCACAGGATTGGATGCAGGGCTCTGTGCTGAATATGCCTTGTGTAGAGGTGTGTGACAAGGGAGTGAGTGGAGAATGAAATCCAGACTGCAATCTGATCATCAAGCTGAGCCCCCTGACCTCCATTACTAGGTCACATCCCTCTGTTATTAACCATTGTCCCACTTATAATTAAGCATTATTAATACTCATCTCTTCATTACCCAACGAGGAGAGGGTTTGGGTCTGCTTTTGCTCCCCAGTACCTAGTACTGTGTCTGGCACACAGAAGGTGCTCAATAAATATTTCATTGAGTGAATCAATAAATTAATAAAAGGCCAAGTGACTTGTCTAAAATGACAGACAGAAATCACCCCTGGGGTGCTTTGTAATACAGCATCTTGGGTCGTTGCCACCAGGGCAAAGAGAGGTAAACAATGATATGTAGAAGAACCACAAGTGTCTCCAGCTTTTGGCGAGTGCCTCCTGGGTCTTTCTTTCATGCTGTTTCCTGTGCAGCGGGAGAGGAATGAATGGCTGTGGCACTGCTGCTGAATGTGTTTGCAAGGCATGTGCCACCCGTGCTCAAACACTCCTTCCCATTGGCTCCAGCCACATCATAAGACATCACAGCGACACAAGTGACCCATTCATTTTCTCTTCCCACCTCTAGGCGTTTGATGGAAGCAGATTACAGGAGGGGAAAAACCAGATCACCTCAAGGGGGATGAGTCATTTTATGTTTTTGTTTCTGTGCATTAAAGAATTGATTCATGAGATTTTAATGCTTTACTTGCTATTGCAGAAATTTTCTCTCCCTACTGTGAGGGTGCTGATGAGATCCACTGAGATGTGCAGCACTGCGTTCACACCACTGTAATCATTCTTGGAAGGAGCATTTTATTTCCTGATTTCTACTGTCATCCTTGTGAGTCAGTAATAGAAAAAAACACTTTGGCACCAAGGCTCAGGTCTCGTATCTTCTGTGCCTGAGCAAATATGGAAAAATCTATAATATTGCTCTCAAGGTTACTGAGAAATTAATCTAGCTACCTTCAGCTTGAGACTGAGGAGAGGGGTGTTTTAGCAATTATTGAGTGGACTGCCTTACGATAGGGAGATTTGGGGACCGAATATCAGACCATTTTTCTGGCTTTCTCATTAGCAGTACTGAGGCACATACTAGGTGAGAAAAGGGGCAAAAGGGAAAGAGATGAGTATCACTTAACAAACACTGGGCATATTCCAGGATGTCAGTATTAAGGATTTATTGTCATGTAATCCTCAAACAGAAGGATAAGGTTGGTGTGATTATTTTCACTTAGGCTGTGGGTTCCGAGGTTCAGAGAAGCAAAGATTGGCCCAAGGTTACCTGATTGGTAAATAGCAGTGTCTAAATTTTCATCCTGGTCTCACTTTAGCAGGGGAACAGCCTCGAAGGCATAGAAGGCAGGCTGGTGTGCGCAGGTTAGCCCTGAGCTCCTCTTTTCACGTGATGGTGAGAGCCTGGCTGTCAGGGTGGTTGAACAGAGCTTCGGTGTGCAACATGACCTTGCTAGCAGCACCAGCTCACTGCTCCAAGACCTTGAAAATAAGGTCGAGTTCCTTGTGAAATAGGAAAAATGGTTCTCAGTTAAAAGAAAACTACAGGCAAGACAGAGTGAGATGTACGGAAGACAGAGTAGACAGTCCCTTTTGCCCCTTCACGGGAAAAGAAAAAAATGCATCAGTCAATTCATCCTGTAAGCAGGTCAGTTCAACAAAAATATCAAGGAAGTCACTGGGTTGCACAGCTATTTATTTAAAGCATAACAACTGGTTGGCTACATTTTTTGTTTTTCATCTGTTGGTCTGTTATATTAAATAGAATCTTCTTGGTTGTGCTATTATATTAAATAGAATCTTCTGGCTACCATTTATTTACTCAACAAATATCCATTAGTCACTGACTGGCAGATTTTGCTGGGTGCTCAGATATTACAGATGTGATCTCTTTCCTCTTGGAACTTGGTTCTCTTGCTTTTCTTTGGCAGAAGGTGCTTTGGAAAGTACAGTTTTATTTTTTATTTTTATTTATTTTTATTATTTTTTTCAACGTTTATTTATTTTTGGGACAGAGAGAGACAGAGCATGAACGGGGGAGGGGCAGAGAGAGAAGGAGACACAGAATCGGAAACAGGCTCCAGCCTCTGAGCCATCAGCCCAGAGCCTGACGCGGGACTCGAACTCACAGACTGCGAGATCGTGACCTGGCTGAAGTCGGACGCTTAACTGACTGCGCCACCCAGGCGCCCCGGAAAGTACAGTTTTAAAGCACTTTCTGGAGAAGTAGACATTGAAAGAACACCGTGCAGTTTATCACTGAAAATCTTAAGACTTTATGAAGGAAATAGGGAATAAACATCAATTCGGTACGTCTTCCTTCCTCTTCCCTCCACTTCCTCTGCTCCTCTTTTCTTCCGTTCTTCCTTTCCTTTATCTTTTGAATATACTCATTGCTGTCCACCAAAAAAGCAGTGGCAGCCAAAGAAGTGAGAGTTTTTCAGCTATGATGAACTTCCCCAACTTACGCAATTGAAGCATTTAGAAAGAAACTCTACTTGTAGCACAAGTATAAGAATTGCAATTTCTACATTAAAGTTGCTTTTCTTTTAAATTATAGAGTCAGGTGAGCGAGGCTTGCAAAATTATCCAGGGTATGGGCCTTCTAAAAGTCTTAGTCTGCTCTGGATTATTAAGTCAATTTAAACAATTGACTTTTCATCCAACAGCAGGAAACTAGGGAAAGTTGGGTCCTTTGTGGCTAGGCACTGTCTAGTTAGAAAAAGTCCCTCTTGTTTCCCAGTGAGATCTGTCTCTTCATCTTTCTTGCCCCTCACTAGCTTCTCCCTCCTGTTCATCTTTCTCAAGGTCCCAGATGGTTGCCTTGGTCACTTTTTGAACGACAAACTTTATGGATCTAGCTATCATGGACCAGTTGTAAAGAGATGGCCTTGAAATTGGAGGTAATTACATTATTGTTCCCCTCTTGAATTTCTGAAAACAAAGTGTAATCTGAATCCCTCTGAAATTGTCTGCTTCTTACCTTCACAAATCTTGTTTCTATTAGGGATTTGTGAGTAATGGCTCAGCAAGACAGCCAGGTCAATGAGACCTTCCTTTGTGGATTTTAATGTAAAATACTCCACATTTAGTCTGAAAACAATCAAACAAAAGGATGATTGGATTCTGTTCTGCTAGTTTTCATTTTGAATGAAGAACAGAAAGATAAAATATATAGACATACAGCTAGCCACTTAATGTAATATCTAGTGAATGTTTTCCTCCCAATTCATGTTGTAGAATTTCTAGGACCTCTATATCTAGAAAATTATCTACCTTGACAGGAAAATTTAGGATTAACTTATTGTGAAACGTGTTTGTGTTATATGAATAAACCTATAACCTAATACAAAAGTCACCATAAAGTTATGCGTAAGAATTTATAACTCTAAATGTAGGGAATTTTATGGATATGTTTATGACATAAGTCGTGATAATGGTTTCACGGATGTTTACTAATCTCCAAACTCATCAAGTTGTTTTTGCTATATATGTACAGCTTTTTGTATGTAAATCAGA
The DNA here is from genome assembly GCF_016509475.1 of Prionailurus bengalensis. Taxonomy (NCBI): domain Eukaryota; kingdom Metazoa; phylum Chordata; class Mammalia; order Carnivora; family Felidae; genus Prionailurus; species Prionailurus bengalensis. The sequence goes on from NC_057343.1 coordinate 207,138,196, forward strand.
CCTCAATAAAGTGTTTTAAAATATAAATATAAAAAAATAAAACATAAATATCAAGAATTTTATATACTCAGTGTGCTTTGTATCTTTGCACTCTTAGCACTCTGAGTATACTCTCATATACTCAGAAGTATATATAAATAAATATTTTTCTGATTACTATTCAAACCAGAGAATAAACCAGTAGTTCTATCTGTGGCCATTCTATAATTAATTAAACTAAATCTAGTGCTTAGAATTCAAAACATCATTAGTGAGTAATGAAAGCTCTACATGGAAATGGATCAGTCTGGCCTGGGAAATTGGCATGAATATTCTCTAATTCTGACATTCTCTGCATCTGCTTGGTGATTCTTTTTTTGTTTGTTTGTTTTGAGAGAGAGAGGGAGAGTGGAGTAGAGGGGAAGATGGAGGGAGAGAATGTTAAACAGGACCTGATGCAGGACCTGATGTGGGACCTGATGCGGGGCTTGATCCCACGATCCTGGAATCCTGACCCAAGTTGAAATCAAAGTCAGATGTTCAACCAACTGAGCTACCCAGGCACCCCTGCTTGGTGACTTGCCCATGGTATAGTGAGCTCTCAGCAGAGAATTTCTTTCTTACATATTTCCAAGTGAAGAAAGTTTGGTCAAATACCCAGTAGAGGACAACCAGTTAGTCAGTCAAAGCTGGGGGACGACAGTTGCTCTTAGAGCCTGCTTAGATGAAAACGTTGTAATGGGCTGGAAGGACAAAGTTCTGAGGTGCCAGCATTTCCTCTTTCATGGTAACTTTCCTATTTCCTTCACACCTGACCATAAGCTTTTAAGGATTTTATCATTTAAATATTTCACTCCCCCTTCCGAAGCTCTTAGGTAATTTATATCTTCTAATTATATGAGCCCCAAGTACTATACCCCCTTGAAGGTGTCCTGGAGAGAAACCGGGAAGGTCACCCGCTAATTAGTAAGTACCTTCCCTTGGCATGCAGCACACATCGGGACAGAGAATTCTCTTGTATGCTTGCCGAGTTCATTTTGGACAGGCAAAGGCCCAAGTGGAGAGGCAGGTGAAAACCTAACCACGCCTGTGAAACATTTCGTGTCTTTCCTAAATATTCCTGCCTCATTAAGCTCCATTATTATGGGAAGATGTGGAAATTTTTGCTGCTGAAGGTGCAGTTATCTCCAATAAATTGAATTAGTGCTGTTTTCATACTTAACCTTGGAAAACTACAGACAGGTCAGTTCTTTATAAATTCATTATTTTAGTTTCACAATCCGATCTTACCAGAATTCCAAGCAACAGTTTGCTTCATTTCAATTCGTACCTTTCATATTCATTCTTCTTTCAATTAATTAAATGTGTGGATTTACTTTATTGACGAACATTACATAACATTTGCTATGTGCTGGGTACTGTTAAAAGTGCTTTACAAATATTAACTCACTTAATTCATAATAACCTAATGCAGTAAGTGCTATTATTATTCCTATGATATCTGTGAGGCAACTAAGATACAGAGAGATTAAGTAATTTGTTCAAGGCTATACAGCTGACAAGTAGCAAAGCTAGGATTCAAACTCAGACAGTCCTGCTCTAGAATTTGCTCTCTTGCGTTAGATTGCTGCGACATGCCTTGCCAAATTGGCATTAGGTCCTATCTTTGACATTTGCTTTCCTCTGATATATGAAACAGTGTTTACAGAGGCATCAAGGTTGATAAGAAGCTGAATATTTTTCTAACATTATGATACTGGTAATTAACTGGTGCTGAATGAAAACATTAAACATAAGTTAAACTTTAGCTTATATGACTTCTTAACTGACTTTTGTAAATTTTTGGATCAGTTTGGATGTGAAGAGATGTTAGCTTTTACAGAGAAGTCTCAGATCTGAACTTTTCCCTTCCTTATCCTTTTTTCTCTTTCCCATATCCTTCCTTATCAGGCTTGCTCATTTCTCTTTTTTGAGGACATTTATTTCTAAAGCATCTGCATATTCACAGCATCCACTCCCAGTACACCTGTTTTTTTTTCTTATGTGAAATCATGTGAACACATTCATATTCAAGATGATATGGATCCCCAATTTGGTGACATAAAAATCCCAGTTCAGTAAGATACAAATCCACAAAATTCCCCTTAAATTATTTGGCATACAGTCATGTGTAATCAATCTTTACAATTATATTTGACCAGGTAGTTGCTAAGGTAACATGAAATAACATCATTAGCCATCTCTCTTTATCCCTTTCTCTTTTCCTCCCGCTCTTTCTCTGTGCCCCCCCCCCCCCCCGCCGCCCAGTAGGTCATTTCCAGATATTAAATGTATCTATTCCCCTCCCCACCAGTAGCAGTGTCTTCTTTGTCCTATTCCATTCAGTTTTCAGTCTCATCCATTAACTTGGTCTTTCCTAAGCAAGCCTTAGCAGAAAGCAGACAGATCGTGCATGAGTCCAGTAGCTTTTCTCAATGGTGAAAATTTTCATAGGTAATATCGCATTTTTGTTTTGGTGGTTGACGGTATGCCTAATGCAATAGATGAAAGAGTGACCGCCCTTCTGAGGAGCATCCCAAAGTCTTGGCCGTTTGGGTATAGCCTGAGTGGTATAGATACAGAGACTTTCTAGGAAGCTGGGATAATTCAGTACTTCTTCAAGGTAGAAATGCTCGTTTCCAGCTCTCCCAAAGTCAGTCCATAGTCTGACTATTCCAGTTTCTGAACTTAGAGAGTCTTTGAAATATTGCGCGGATAAAACTGGTACTTGTTTTACCCATCCTATGTATCTTACTGTGATACCAATGTTTTAAAAACTACCTTTTGTTACCAACTGTTTGCTTTTTAATAGCAACGGAAGCTTCTATAAAGCATTTTCTTTGTGTAGAAAAATGCACGAAATATTATGGGGTAGAAATAGGGAGGATGAGGATATTGATTTTTAAAAATTAAGCAATTTCTGGAAGAAATATCAGGAGACTAGGATGGAGATACTTGTGGTAAAACACGGTAATAGTCTGTCTGCTAGGGCTGTCAAGACAAAATAGCACAGATGAGTGGCATAAAAAACAAATTTATTTTCTCTTAGTTCTGGAGACTAGAAGCCCAGGATTAAAGTGTCAGCAGATTTGGTTTCTTCTGTGGCCTCTCTCCTTGGCTTGCAGATGGCCATCTTCTCGCTCTGTCCTCGTATGATCTTTTCTCTGTGTGTGCACACCCTGGTGTCTCTCTTTGTATGTCTAAATTTCCTCTTCTTATAAGGACACCAGTCAGATTGGATTAGGACTCACCTTAATGGCCTCATTTTGACTTAATCACCCCTGTAAGGCCCTATCTCCAAATACAGCTACATTCCGAAGTTAGAGCTTAGGGGTTAGGGCTTCAACATAAGAATTTTATGGGGACACAGCTCAGCCTATAATAAACATCTAGGAATGCTGGTTGAAATATAATTTCTTAAATATATGTCCAAGCTTAGAAGAAAGATACAGAAATTCCTGTGAGCCGGAGATAAGAAGGAGCTAAAGGCTAAGGGAATTGTTTTCCATATAAGCCATGGCAGAATGGGGTGCAAGGTGTTGGGGGGGAGGGATAAAGCTTAGGTTTGAATGTCCTCACAGGGACAGAAACAAGGCATCTGACCCAAAGAGATCCCACGGAAAGTTGGAAATGGGTACTGAGACTCCCAATGAAAGATGGAAACCTTGAAGCATTTCTACTTTAAGAAAAAGGAGGACTAACTGGATTCACCACTTAGCTTGGGAAAAATGCAAGATGTTTTTTTGTTTTCTGGTTTTGAATAGACTAAATAAATATTCCCATGTGCCCTTAATGAGATTGGAGCCCAAATTTATCCTGCCTAAGTAGTACTTCAAGCCCTAACCTGAAAAGTTAACTTAGAAGTTGTTTCCATGTGAATGATACCCATGGGGTGAATGGAGGAAGAAAATCCCAAACTGTTTGAGAGCAACACTTCAACAATCCAGACTCTCTTAGGAATGGGAGTCAGGATTCCCTTAGGAAAAACAATGCTTGCTTAAAATGGCCTCCCAATAAAAGTTTCAAAACACACTTGGAAATTATCTACCATGAACATGAGGCAGCAGATGATTAATTTGTAAGGCTGGCTGGAGGATTAGCAACCAGAAAACTTGATAAAAATAGACAAATCATCTGAAAGAAATATTCACATAAGTATAGCTAAAATTATTAAAAAGCTAAAACAAGATTTAGAAGACAAAAAAGAGTAAGATGTTACTTATAAGAATAAGAAAAATATGAAAAAACTCTTATGTAGAGAGTATTCTTCACTGAATTTAAAACATGATATACTGGGTAAATAGCCATTTTATATAGAGCTGAAGAAATTTAATGAACTAGAAAACAGAGCTGAGAAAATTAACCAGACTGCAACACTGAGGGAAAGAAATGGATACATGGATGATAGGGTAAGAGTCATGGAGGAAAGAATGAGAAAATCCAAAATAAAGGTAATGGGATTTCTGAAAGAAATAGAATGGGGAATGCTATTCTTAGATCCAAGAAATCATGGCGGAGAATTTTCCAGATTTGATTAGCAACGTGAATGTTCATAATGAAAAACTCCATGGGTCCTGAGTAGAAAGAAAACAAACAAACAAACCCCCCAAATCTACATGTAAACATACTGTAGTGTGATTGCAAAACAAAGCAAAAAGTCTTAATAGCAACAAGAAGGAGGATCAATATGTTACAAAGAATAAAATCAATTAGGAGAGTCCTCAATAAAATCATTAGTGATCAGAAAAGAGTGAAATACCTTCAAAATACTGATACTAATAATAGTCATTCTAGAATTCTTTATTCAGATAAATTATTTAAGTGAGAACAAAATAAAGCCATTTTCTGAAAAACAAAAACTAAGAGAACTAATCACTCAAAGACCCTCATCAAGTGGATTACATTAAAAAATGGCCCTTTAAGAAAGAATGGGATGAAAGAAGTAATGGGGAACAAAGAAATTAATAGATACATATGTAAATCTAAACGAACATTAGATGTAAAACTTAATAACGACAATGATCATTTGGGCAGAGCGTTATAACAAGATAAAACTAAGACCTATCTTCTATATAACTGATATATATAACTGATTTGTCAGTTCTATAATACCATGTTTTTCCAGAGAAGGATAGAAACATTAATACTAGACTGTTGAATTAAGTATGTGTGTCAAAATTTGAAGGATAATGACTAAAATAGAAAAAGAATGAATAATTTTCAAAGCAGTAAAAGTACAAGAGAGAAATAAACTTGATTAATACAAAAGAAAGCAGAAAATAATCAGAAAAAGTACGGCAAATAGAAGACACAAATAAGAAGGTAAGAATAAATCCAAATTCATTGCTACAATGAATATAAACAAATTAAGAGACGATTAAGAAACACCCCAATTAAAAATGGGTCAAAGACCTTAACAGATACCTCACTAAAAAAGATCTACAGGTGGCAAATAAGCGTATTAAAAGATGCTCCACATCGTATGTCATTAGGGAGTTGCGAATTAAAACAACAGCGAGATGTCACTGCGCAGCTATTAGAATGGCCAGAATTCGAAACACTGACAATACCAACTGCTGGTGAGGAGGCAGAGCAACAGGAACTCTCATTCACTGGGGGGAAGAATGGAAAAGAGTTATAGTCACTTTGGAAGATGGTTTGGCAGTTCCTCACGAAACTGAACATACTAGCAGTAGTGTTCTTTGGTATTGACCCAAAGGAATTGAAAATTTATGTCTACACAAAAGCCTACACGTGGATGTTTATAGCAGCTTTATTCCTAATTGTCCAAACTTGGAAGCAACAATGATGTCCTTCAGGAGAATGGATAAATTGCGAAACAGCCAGACAACGGAATGTTATTCAGCACTATAAAGAAATGAGCTATCAAGCCATAAAAAGACATAGCAGAATCTTAGATGCGTATTACTAACTAAAAGAAGCCAATCTGAAAAAGCGACATACCATATGATTCCAACTGTGTGACATTCTGGAAAAGGCAAAGCTCTAGAGAAGTGAAAGGGTCAGAGGTTGCCAGGCATTAGAGAAGGAGAAAGGGATTGATGCGCAGAGTCTGTTTAGGTCAGTGGAACCAGTCTGTATGATTTTATAATGGTGGATACATGTCATTATATATTTATCTAAACCTAGAGGTGTACACACCAAAAGTGAACCCTAACGTAGACTATGGACTTTATGTGATAATGATGTGTCAGTGTACGTTCATCAAATGTAACAAAAGGTTGATAATGTGGGAGGCTCTGGGTGTGTGAGGATAGGGAATATATGGGAAATCTGTGTAGCCTTCAATTCACCTAAAGCTTCTTAAAATATAAAGTCTATTTTAAAATAGACTTAAAAACAATTAGGAGGCAGTTTCAAGGAGTCCTGCTTTTGCAGTCTTCACGGGAGACTCACCTGAGACATAAGGACACAGGAAAGTTGAAAGTAAAAGGATGGAAAAAATATACTAAGTAAATATTAACAAAGGAAAATTGGTAATAGTAGTTATCAGACTGTATTAAGACTGTAAGGCAAACAGCATTTCTTTTTTTTTTTTTTTTTTAATTTTTTTTTCAATGTTTATTTATTTTTGGGACAGAGAGAGACAGAGCATGAACGGGGGAGGGGCAGAGAGAGAGGGAGACACAGAATCGGAAACCGGCTCCAGGCTCCGAGCCATCAGCCCAGAGCCTGACGCGGGGCTCGAACTCACGGACTGCGAGATCGTGACCTGGCTGAAGTCGGACGCTTAACCGACTGCGCCACCCAGGCGCCCCGCAAACAGCATTTCTATGGCAGAAAGATAGTTACTACACAGAACAATTCACCAAGAAAAAGCTTGAACAGCCCTAAAGATGGCATTCACCTAACAAAATCAAAATAGCCTCAAAATATACAAATAAAAGCTGTGTGCATGTCAGTCACTAAAGCCACAATTTTAGTTGAAGAGTATTTTTAGTATAATTATCATATTATGTGCTAGATCATGCAGTTAAGAAATTAGTAAGGGTGTGTATGGTTTGACAGGACAATAAAAAAGCTTGATATAATGGGTATATAGAATCATGCTCCCCTCAAATTAAAGGATACTCATTCTTTTCAAGCACATATGGAATATATTTAAATATTAATCACATACTGGGTCACATAACAGGTCTCAAGAAATACCAAGGTTAATTATCAAGATTATACCTATCACTTTCCTTATTTTCAATGCAAAAAAGGGAGAAATAACAAAAATACAGAAAAATTAATTTTTAAAAACATCATTAAAATATTAAAAAAATATTTCCTATGTTGAAGAAAAAGTAATGGACACTAAAAGTAGGTATCAAAACTTGTGTAAGAAAGCTAACCTGGTCAATAGAGTGGAATTCAGAGCCTTTTATGCATACATTAGAAAGGAGAAACATGGGGGTGCCTGGGTGGCTCGGTAGGTCAGGTGGTTAAGCGCGGACGTCAGCTCAGTTCCTGGTCTCACGGTTGGTGAGTTCAGGCCCCAGCGCCAGGCTCTGTGCTGACAGCTGAGAGCCTGGAGCCTGTTTTGGATTGTGTGTCTCCCTCTCTCTCTGCCCCTCCCTCTCCCCCACTCATGCTCTGTCTATCTCTCTCTCAAAAATAAAGAAATAAACATTAAAGAAAAGAAAATCATGGGAATTAAGAAGCTAATCATCTAATTTAAGAAGTTAGACAAATAAAGAGAAATTAAATCCAAACAAAGGAAGGGAAAATGATACTGGCAGAAATTGATTAAATACACATCAGAAAATATAGAAAGACAGCAAAATAAAAATCTATTTCTTCTAATAAAATAGACTATCCTCTGGAAAAACTAATCAAGGAGAAAAGAGATTACAGAAATAAATAATGCTAGAAATGAGGAGGTGTAACTATTAGTGCTGTAGAATTTTAAAAGTTCATGAATTACTTCATGCCAACACATTTGAAAAATTGAATGTTTTAGAAAAATATAACTTAACTAAAAATAACTCATTTGAAATAGAAAATCTGAAAGGTCTATAATGATTAAGCATTAAAAAAAATTTTAAAAAGTCTATCTTAACTGACAGATAAAACATTTGGATCAGACTATGTTCCAAGCATAATGTTCTAAGTCAGCAGAGAACATATAACCCCTATTTTGTATAAACCCCTGGAGAAAAGAAAAAAAGTTAAAATAATAAATCAAAGCCAGATAGGGCTGATGTCAAGAATGCAAGGATATTTTAAAATGAGAAAATCTATAAATGTTTTTTACCACATTAAAAAAATTTAAAAAGGGAAAAAAATTGATCAACTCACAAATGCAGAGAAAGTATTTAAAAAATTAAACACCCACTTATAATTTTTAAAAATATATACTTTTTAGCAAGCTAAAAATAGAAAGGAGAATCCTTAACCTGATAATGTATCTACCAAACAACTAATTTTAGCACTCTATTTAGCAATGAAAAGACTCTCATTAAGTTTAGAAACAAGACAAAGATGCCCACTGTCATTACTGCTCTCCAGCACTGTGTCGGAGGTCCAGCTAGAGTATTTAAAAATAATAAATAAAAACACACCTATTGGAAAGAAAGAAAGAAAACTGCTACTTTTTGTAGCAAACCAAACTATAACATACCTGAAAATAAGTCTAACAAAGAAGCATACAAACTTCATAAACAAATTATAAAGCCTTATGGACAAAAAAAAGACTTGAAGAGTTCAATATGTTAAGATGACAATTCTCCCCAAATTGTTCTATCAATTACTGAAATCCCAATCAAAATCTCAACACATTTTTTCTTTTTTCTATTTTTTTTTTTTTAATTAGAGAGAGAGTACAAACAGGAGAGAGGGGCAGAGGAGAGAGAAGGAATGTTACGTAGATCCACGCTCAGCACGAGACACAATGCGGGGCTCCATCCCATGATCCTGGGATAATGACTTGAGCCAAAATCAAGAGTCGGATGCTCAACTGACTGAGCCACCCAGGCGCCCCTCAAGTTTCTTCACTGGATCTAATATATTCTAAAATTAATAGGAAAGAATGAAACTCCAACATTAGCCAAGGCAATTTTCACCAAGAAAGGGAAGTGTAATGGTGAGACCCATCATATCCAGATATGTAAAGACAGTGGGTGATAAATTTCCCAAGACTAGAGTTTAGTAAAAGGCAAAGCTAGGATTAAATCCTAGTTCACATTGCTGCCAAGTCTACATTCTCACATAGCATGCTCCTCAACGACATTTAAGTCATAATTTAAAGCTATTTCTAGGATTGATAAAATGGATAATGTGCATGTAAAACAACAAGGGTAAGGAAGTTATAAGAAGGAGCAAGCTAACTAATTGGGCTGTGGACCACATTAAATCTACATTATGAATAATTATTCAGAACTATAGAATTATAAGTCTTTGCACAATAATGTATGCTTTCTATTATCTATAAAGATCCAGAGGAAGGATAAAAATACAAGAAGCATGTTAAAAAGAATACATACACAAGTAATTTTTAAAGCAAGGTTGACAACTATTTATATGCATTAGAAAAATATATAAAATATATATTTGGAAGAATCTAGGTTATCTTTTTATGAGTGATACTGAGAATTGAGTAAATATGTGAAGAAAGTATATGTCATTACATCAAACTTGTTTTATTAATGGGTAATTAGAACATGAGATCTTACTGCTTGGGACACCTGAGTTGACTTGAGTGTAAATTTTTGTTAAAATCAGCTGAAATGAGAATATGCATATATTTAAGTTTTCCATTCATCTGGTTTCTGCCAGCTAGTTTTTTTTTTAAAGATCTGCTGAAAATCCACAGTATAACACTCTGTAGACTCTTAAAAGAAATATAATTCATGGACTCTACCTACTCTCAAATTCCTTGTATTTTAATTGAGAGATATGGTCTAGACACAATTAAAAAGGAATTAAGGATTGAGCATTGTGAATCCGGCAATGGATTTTATGAAAGAGACAGGAAAACAAAAGTATTAGTAGGGAAGAATTTAATACATTCTGGTTTTAGTATTTGGAGTCCTGATATTTAACATATTTTTTAATTTTTATGTTACTGAAAAAACCCTCTAGGACTTCAGAGATCAGATATCGTTACTGGAAAGGTCTTTTGTTCACCTTGGAAGAACAGAAGAGAATCAGAGGTCTACTTGGTAGGTAGGATTCAACTGAAAGGACCAGAGAATGCAGGGGGAAATGTCCCAATCTGTGAGCTTAATTGATAGTAAGATTTGATTATCTGTAGCCTCACATGATGGAGTTAACTTGTAGAGAAGTCACCTGAAAGAGTTAGGATAGTGAAAACAACCAATAACTTTCTACCACGCAGAGGTGGTGTGACAAAATTAAGGGGTGGGGAAAGACTAGAAATGCAGAAATAATGTCATTTTTTAATCTGTGTTCCATGGCCTGGCTGATTGCCTATAATTATCCTGCTGTGAAAAGGTAAATTCTCTCCTGAGCATTAAAGGTGCCATTTGCCACAGAGGAGTGGGAGGAATTGCACTGCTAAGCATGTTGGGTTTGGCAGAAGCCCAGTCTGAGAGATATAACCTATTTGCTGACTAGTAGGGAAAGGAGTTTGGTAGGTGGGCATAGACAGTTTAATTTCTTTGCATCTTTTCTTGTTTCCCTTTAGAGTCCTGAAAGAAAATGTGATTATCATAATCTTGTTTCATGTGGCATCTTAAGTTGGCTGTTGTGGAGGATGGGGAACACTGAATTGGTGCCAATAGGTGTTGGGGGTTGTTGTGTAGCCATGTGACTCTGAAAAATGTGGTTTTCTGGGCCAAGGAAAAGAGACAAACAGAATGGATTCATTTTTTTTTAATTTTTTTTTAAATGTTTATTTATTTTTGAGACAGAGAGAGACAGAGCATGAGCAGGGGAGGGGCAGAGAGAGGGAGACACCGAATCTGAAGCAGGCTCCAGGCTCTGAGCTGTCAGCACAGAGCCCGACACGGGGCTCGAACTCACGAACTGTGAGATCATGACCTGAACCGAAGTCGGACGGTTAACCGACTGAGCCACCCAGGCGCCCCACAGAATGGATTCATTTCAAACACTTAGTGACATATATGTGCTTTCTTCTTTTTTCTTTTGCTATATGCTCTGACATATATCCAGAAGTTCCTTTCTGTTGTATGAATAAGAATTAGATATAAAAAGAAGTCCGTTTAAGAGCTCATAGGAGAGGTACTTGATATAGGTACAATCATGGCCTTTATTTTTATTTATAATTTACTTCCCACATACTTTTGGAAAAGATTTGAGCATATTGTAGCACACCACATTTGACTAGATAATTAAAATAAAAAAATAAAAGGAGATTAGCAATTAAAGGAAAGAGATTAAAGAAACTACCATATATCTCTAGCCTGGAATTATATAGCTACCAAAGGAACTTGCTAAGGAAGGTTCAAGATGTAATTTTCTGACAATAATCATAATAAAAATCATAATACCTAATTCTTTGGCAAGCACTGTGCTGAGGGCTTTATGTGCATTACATCATTTAATTCTGCTCGTGGCCTATCAAGTGAGGTTGGTCTATGGTATTTTCCCTATATCACAGCTCAGGAAACTGAGGCACAATAAGATTAAGTCATTTAAATTGTCAGATAGCTAAGAAGTAGTGGAACTGGGTAATCTAATTTCTAGAATCCATGTCATTCTCTCCAGTATGACTGTTGACGTGGAATGAGTTAGTGGACAATAGGGTAATACTCTTCAAGAAAATAAGAGGATTTTGCCCTGGATATCCAGGGGTTCAGTCTCTGAGTTTTTTCAATTGCTTCACGGTAAACATATTGCAGAATGCTATTTACCATTTTCCCCAAATTCCAACTATGTCTTGGCATCATGGATATTTGTCTGACTTGCTATATATATGTTGTCTGTTGAAAAGAAAATATCATGTCCTAGGAAACCTCGTAAATCCTCCCTAGCTCTTTGATTCCAAAGTTCCAGGAAATTATTCTAAATAATGCATGCATTGCATAGGATATAGGACCTAATTTTTTGTGATATCCTTTTTTTAATCGTGAAATCTGAGGGTATGGAGTTATATGATTTGGAGGAGACTTGTGACTGCACAATCTTCAGCAGAACCGGGAAGGGAAGAATTCTTGCTGCTGGCATTTTCCTATAGGGAACCCCATCAGAGGGCATTTTCCCTCAAAATGATTAACCCCCAACCCCTTTCCTGCCAAACTTCCAACTTTTATATTTCTAATCTACATAGAGGAAGAAAAGGGAACTAACAGTGACATAGCGTAAGATCTGTTGTCCAGCAATTAAGGGCTATGGCCTCAGTCATAGCCAGTCCAAGATGGCAGAACTTCCTCTATTGCCTGAGATTCAGATTTGGACCCTTTTTGACTCTACTGCTCTCCCCACACAAGTGATTTTATAAGGCACAGTGTAACCTTTTGGGCTGTAATGGTTCATCATTTCATTGTGAATCATAGGAAATGATGAAATATTTGGGAGTCATATCCTTTCAAAAAAGATGAATGATTCAAGTGTCACTGTTGGAATAGCAAATGGCTCAGATAGTTTATGAGTGAATGTGTTTTCAGTTGGAATCTGGGGTGGAAGGTGTGGGGAAGGGGTATGGCAGGAAGAAGAGAGGGAATAAGAAGATATTAGTTCCACTTTAGGAACTCTTGATCTAGTCTTATAAGCTAGAGGACTTGTGAGGTAATCGTAGTGTTCAACTTTGTGTTTGGCTCAGTGTCTAGGATATTGCCAGGCATATGTTAAATATTAAGTAAAGTTTACCAAAAAAATATAACCCTTATGTATTTTTTGTCCTAAGCTTCTAGGTTTATAAAAGACCATAAGAGTTCTTTCTGCTGCTTGTCCCTCCGTTTCCACATAGGGCTGTACATTACCAGAATTTATTGGAATTTTCCACCCAAATACTTCTCTTTTTTAAAAAAAAAATTATATATAGAGAGAAAGAGAGCATAAGCAGGGGAGAGGCAGAGGGAGAGAGAGAGAATCTCAAGTAGGCTCCACTACATGGGGCTCGATCCCTCGAACCCTGGGATCATGACCTGAGCTGAAATGAAGAGTCAGATGCTCAACCAACTTGAGCCACCCAGGCACCCCTGTACCCAAATACTTCCAATGACTCTTTGTGAACAGAAGCCCCCAAATAGGAGTGGGGAGGGGGGTTTGAGTGTTGTCCAGAGTAGCCTGTCACAAGAGAGGAAGTCTTTGAAGCCTCATGTTTCATCTTAAAAACAAAAGCAACTTTTGTCCTCTTTTTGGTGTGTGTGTGTGTGTGTGTGTGTGTGTGTTTGATAAAAATAATCTTATTCTCTTTAAAATACCAGCCAAAATTGGTGTTCTGTAAACATATGCCATGCTTATGCATTGGCTTCTAGAACACCACACTGCCATGTACCTACATTGCAATTTGAAAAGACCAAAGCCTTCCTGGACAAATTTTTCCCCTAATAATTAAGAAGCAGTTAAATTTGTTGTCTGATTATTTGATAGGGCTGAAGTTCAGACACTTTAATATGTCAGTTGAATTCCGAAAAACAGTGCATAGGTAATTCTAAACAGTTAGAACTGTTAGTAAGTAGTAGATGACACAACACCTGAGTGTATTTTCTCTCCTCTATCCCATACATCCTACTACCCAAAATCTTGCTTGATCTGTTCAGCCAGTTGACATGTGCACCAGATTCAGCTCCACTGTAAGCAGGCTTCTCTGGCCACCCTGCCCTGGTGTCCATGGATTTCTCACGGAAGTCTAGTCATTGCAGGTTTGTGTAGCACATATCTGTGCCATAGCTTGACAGCTTTGTGATGGCAGCAGGGGAAAGGTCGGTAAACTCATTTGCAGCAATTAGTTGCTGGTCAGAGAGTAGTTAATACTAATGTGTTATTCTTTACAGGATGTTTTTTTTCTTCTCTTGGGATTTCTCCAAGGTTTTCTCAGAGGCCTGATTGCCTTCCTCCTGGTGATTCTTCAGTCACCGGCTCTGTCTTCTTGCCTTGCTAGCTAGAACAAGAGGCAAGGGACTACTTTTTCACAGTCTGGATCAGACAGCACCCTGAGTCCCTTTCTTGTCATCAAGCCAAGTTCATCATCTGCTTCTATTAGTCCTAGGGTGTGAAGAAGGAAGCTGACCCAGGAATTCAGCTGGGGTTCCTGAGAAGACATGTTCCGTTAACATTCTTCATCTAACTGCAATGAGGAAACTGTTTGTAATGCAGGAATCGACAATGGAACCATCTGTCAGGATAGTGGCCATCCTAAGGTGTAGAAATGGATATTCCTTCCTGAGGCCATTAGGCAGCCCACAGTGGGTAATAATAACAATTGTCATATGTAGAGAGCCCTACAATTTACAAAGTGCTATTTCATTGTTTTGTTTAATTATCATAATAGCCCAGTGAGCAATGTCTACAAAGGAATAATGGGCACCATTAGTGTTAACTACATATTTGAGAATGAAAGAGAGAGGTCTAGTAGACATCTACTAGATCATCCTGAAATGTCCCCACCATTGTTCTTCTCCTGCCTGTGCATACTAGTATTCTCAGTCTGATGATTAGTCCTGGAAAATGTTTTTTGTTCATATAGGATTAATTGTTATCTCTGGCACTCTGCTGCAGTGGAGTTTTAGGAGAGTTGCCTTCAAGCCCACAAACAAGTGTGAGTCTATTCCTGTCTTCCAGAATTTGGTTTCACCTCTTACTGGGGCAGAGGTCTTAGGTGTGGGCAAAAGAACACCAACAGTTCTTGAACTTTTTCCTCCTGCCAAATACCTTCTCACATAGAAGGACACTTCACAGAGTTAACTCAAATTCTGAAAATTAGTATGTCTATTTTAAATCCAACCAGATCTGTCTTTGGCTATGGTCCTATGCTTCACACTGTGTCCGGCCTGCCATATGCTGGGTTGTGTCACTGTTTAGCAAAAGAGATGCTGAATGGATCTTGTTGTTTGGAACATTCTACTCACTTGGCCCTGGGCACTACACTGGCTTCCCATCTGCTTCTGGGTACAGCTCTTGGATCTGATTCTAATCCTGAAAGTAGGAGATGGTCTGAGACCCATCCTCACTGGGCTGTGACTCAACCTTATGTATGCAGAGCTTCCTTCTTTTGGGGAGAGATTTTATTCAATTCAGTTGAACTCAACTCAAGTCATTAGGCATTTTGAGCAGCATGAGAAGAATTACGTTCTAGTTAGTAGTAGGTCAGAGTTTGGAGAATTCTATTACAATCAAAGGTGTATGTCCTACATATTGTTTCTTCCCTCCAGATATCTCTTCATTTGCTCTTGGCTCCTGACTATTATGGACTTCATCAGTGGGCTTCTGTGTTCTCAAGTTCTCATTGGTTTGACCTTGAGTGGAGGTACCTTGAGTGGATGTAGGAAACTGATGTTGGGGTCTGGGGTATTTATTGCTTTAGATCCCTCTCTGAGCTTGCTTTGGGTGGGTGAGACCCTTCACTAAAGATTTCTTCCAAGACAGCCTTCATTAGAGCCCTCTTCTACCAGTGTTTGGTAGCACTCTTCATCCTTACCCTTTGCTGCCTAGCAGTGGTAGCAAAGTCTTTGACTGTTACTAGCATTAGACACTACATTATAGTCTGTGGTTTCTCTATACCCTATTCACATGGTCCCATCATATATAAATTTTCCTTGAATTACCCTAATTGGATTGTGCCATCTGTTTTCTGTTGAGACTCTGACAGATGCACTGTGTGATTTGGGGCAAGCCCCTTCACAGAACTAGTTAACCTCAAATGTTGTGGGAGATTTAAAGCAGATAGCATCCCTTCCAGCTCAAAATTTGCTTGGCAATGTAGGGACTGAAAAATAAATCTCTTCTTTAGGAACTTCAGGTCTCATTAAAGATATAATATATATACCTCTGAAACGCAGAATAAAACTAAGCATCCAAGTGATTAGGATACATAGTAAGCGCTCTAAGAATTTGGAAATGGGCAAGGTCACTGACGGTCAAAGGAAACATATGGATCTGCCAGTGAGTTCTGCTCCAACACTGAATAACCTTTTATTCGTGGATTTCCTAATCTAGATCCAAATTGGATGGTGTCTTCAAGCCTGTACCAAGCAGAAAGCCTATTTTGGAACTACTCCAGAGATCCCACACAATATTGGTTAACCTTAGACAAGGCCTTTTGGAAATGATTTACTCTTGATTTACTCAGATACATCCTACAATAAAATATAAAACTTCTAGGATTTATTAAATTGAAATGTTCTTTTTAAAAAAAGCATAGAAAAAACAGATTAGGAGCTGAGAGGCTGGAATTCTAATTTTAATTGTCCTTCTTTAACTCTGCCTTAAATGTTTTTTGATCTGAAAAGAATTCTCTTTTATTTTGTTATAGGTTACTTTGGTTTTTTTCTTTGATTCATCTCTATTAAAGACATATACACTGATATAAGAATAATATAATAATCACCATCATATCTACCATATAAATTAAAAAATGAAATACTATCAATACAATTAAAGTCCATGGTACCTGCACTATATATATATATCCCATTTGGATACTACTTTTTTCTCCACCAAAAATAATTCCTACTCCCTCTCTCCACCTACCCACCCCTACTCCCTCTTTCTACCCGCCCACCCCAGCCAAGGCCAAGATGGACACATCGCTTTGCCAAATCCCTTTGTGTAGGGAAGCCTCACTTTCACTGAAGATACAGAGATATACTTTAGCCTCAAAGGATGTTAGCTTTATGTGAACACTGCTTGCTCAGGCCCAGGCCTTTCTGCTGTGTATCTGTAAAAACCCAAAGCCTTAGGGGTTTAAATCCGTAAATGTCCCCGTGACATCCAAGGCTTCAGGGCTGGCTTACCCTATTGGATTCTGTCTGCTCTTTGGTTTGTTTTTGAGCATTGGAATTTTCCTTATTTTCTTACTAGTTCAGTTGTACATTTTTAAAATAAGATATTTAAAAAATATATCTTCACATATTTCTCTTATAGTAGAAGACTATTTAAAAAAAATTGGTTTACCATATTCTGCACCAGGGTACAGGAGCTAGACATTCTACTGAGAATCAAAGACTACTCATACTGGAAGTTTGAGAACTCTTCTCCCATTTCATAGGCAAGATGACTATTGCCTAAGCTAATTATGAAAATAGAAAAACTTTTATAGCCATGAAGCTAATTTGGCTAATCCAAATCTGCTGTAATTCAAATACATTGACTATTAGAAATGAATAGTAGAAAGTAAAATAATAGTCTCTTTAGCAGTATTCTGCTGTAGAACTTTTCACTTAACATTCCTTAAAGGCAGGGACCATCTTTTTATTTTATTTTATTTTATTTTTATTTTTTATTTTTTATTTTTTTTTATTTAAAAAAAATTTTTTTTTCAACGTTTATTTATTTTTGGGACAGAGAGAGACAGAGCATGAACGGGGGAGGGGCAGAGAGAGAGGGAGACACAGAATCGGAAACAGGCTCCAGGCTCCGAGCCATCAGCCCAGAGCCTGACGCGGGGCTCGAACTCACAGACTGTGAGATCGTGACCTGGCTGAAGTCAGACGCTTAACCGACTGCGCCACCCAGGCGCCCCTATCTTTTTAAAAATATTTAGTTGAGTTTATTAGAGGCAGCAATTGTCTTAGTGTTCAAAATGTATTTGCTAATTTGATTTGAATTGACTTTTTCAAGTTCAATGTGAAAACAAAATGGCCCTCATGTTTTCTCTTGTTTTGCTTGTCCTGACACTGACATTGAGCCAGTTCACAGCAATCCCTTCTGTAGGTTCTAGAGAATTTGTGACTGTCCTGGTCTAATATTGGGCTCATTCAGTCACAAAGTATTTGCTTGGCTTGTACAAAAATAAATAACTTTTAACTAGGGAGTTGTGTTTTAATTATTTGCAATCCTGTGTGGCTGAGTGTTAACTCCCAAGTTAAACATCTAACAAGTATAATACAATAAACGGCAGAGTTTGTTATGATTACGTTTGTTTTGTTTTCATCTCAGCCTGGGATCATTAGAAATGACTGATTGGCGTGGGAGATCATTCCATCTATCATTATGTCTTTTTCTCCCGGAAGAGACCAAAAGTGAGTAAGAACATAGAGTGCACATTTCACCACAATTTAAACCCAATCTGAACACTCCCTACTTGAAGACAGCACAAATAGTCTGGTACAATAACAAGGATTTCCAAAAAAGAAAAAAAAAAAAAAAGAATTTCCTTAAGAAGTAAAACAATCGATTGAGGTCTCTGTGCCTGGTTCTGTGTGTTCTATACAGTGCATGTCCAAGTCCAGAATCTTTGAGCTAAGGCCTGGAGTCGCTAGACATCAGAAGTAAAGACTAGCAAAAAAGAATATAAATGAGGAAACAGAGATGTGAGGCATCGACGCTGAAACAAGAAATGTGTGCCCCAGGGGGAGCGGACTGAGGAAGGTGTGAGATTGGAAGAGGGTCGTAGCAGGAACGGGGCGGGGTGGGGGGGGGGGGAGGGCAGAGGAGCTGGAATTTTCCCCAGTCACAGCTCCCATGACTGCCGCAGCCTGCTTTGGGTGTCCTTTACTTCTCTTAAGGTAGTGACCCGGGGCGCCTGGGTGGCTCAGTCGGTTGAGCGGTTGAGCGTCCGACTTCAACTCAGGTCACGATCTCGCGGTCCATGAGTTCAAGCCCCGCGTGGGGCTCTGGGCTGATGGCTCAGAGCCTGGAGCCTGCTTCGGATTCTGTGTCTCCCTCTCTCTCTGCCCCTCCCCCGTTCATGCTCTGTCTCTCTCTGTCTCAAAAATAAATAAAAATGTTAAAAAAAAAATTAAGGTAGTGACCCAACTCTGAAAGGAGATAGGAAGAATAAAGTAGGGGAGGAAGAAAGAGCGTGTTAAGTCACCAAAAAAATGAGACCACTTATTGTAAAAACAAAAATAATAGGAGGAGATTCCCTTCAGTATAATTTATATGAGAGGAAGTTCAGAAATGTATGCCAATAGAGGGATTATTCTTTTAAATGTTTTTATTTATTTTTGAGACAGAGAGAGCATGTGAGCAAGGGAAGGGCAGAGAGAGGGGGGAGATAGGATCCAAAGGGGGCTCTGGGCTACAGCAGTGAGCCTGATACAGGGCTCTAGGGCTCAAACCCATGAACAGTGAGTTCATGACCTAAGCCAAAGTCTGACGCTCAACCAACTGAGCCACCGAGGCGCCCTGCTAATAGAGGGATTATACGTGTTAGCATATGCAATATAATGAAATCATCTAAACAGTGTTTGAAGACTATGTCATAATGATGAAAAAAGACTATGGAAAAACTTTGATGATATAACCTAATGCGTTTGGTCTGCACTGATCAAACTGTGTAAACTATGAATGCGTATGGATCCATACTAAAAACACATATGGGTAAATGGAAGGTTTTCTCTAGGGTGGCTCTATTCAGGTAAGAAAACTACATATCTTCTCCATTTTTTTTTTATTTTTTATTTTTTTTAATTTTTTTTTTCAGCGTTTATTTATTTTTGGGACAGAGAGAGACAGAGCATGAACGGGGGAGGGGCAGAGAGAGAGGGAGACACAGAATCGGAAACAGGCTCCAGGCTCTGAGCCATCAGCCCAGAGCCCGACGCGGGGCTCGAACTCACGGACCACGAGATCGTGACCTGGCTGAAGTCGGACGCTTAACCCACTGCGCCACCCAGGCGCCCCTCTTCTCCATTTTTAAACTAACCCTTAATGTTGTCATATTTGCTTTGTAGCCAATAAAAACACCATATATGTGCTGGAGTATGGAAAAGGAAGTGGGGTGAAGTGGTTTGGGAATATTTGTATTGTGTGTAATACGTATGTGTGTGCGTTCTTGGACTTAGGAGATCAAATATCACGTAGCAGTAAGGTGATGCTATTCAGAATCTTCTTGGGTTTAACGTTGCTACCCATATTCTAGTTTTTAGCAACCGGTCTGCATGCGTGCACCAGATCTACCAGACACACCTTATTATCTTAGCTTGGTATTGTGTTTGGGAAGCAGGAGGAGGTATGCAGTTCTCTACATACCCAGATTTCAAATCCGAAGGCTGGAGGAAGGGAAAGGGAGATTGGTAGAAGGACCAAAGGAATAAATAATCCCCATGCCTCAAGCACTTCTTTGATAAGAAAAGATCCAGCTATTGGCTAAAAGTGGTGTTTTGTGAGGGCATCATAGAATCAAAGGCTTAAATATCAAGGAGATGTTCTCTCTGTAGCACAAACATGATTAAGGGCAATGTTGTTTTATTTCAGATTTTTATTATTCATAAAAGGGAAACCAATAGTGCCAGACATGCAAGAACAAAGCTAAATGAGCTTCAGAGGCCTTCTGGCTCTCAAATCTAAGAGAATATAATAACTGGACTGTTTATTTGCCATGTTTCTTATTTGTTTTCTTCTTAGAGGTAAAACACAATAGAGATTCATTTCATTCAGAATAGTTGGTTTCAATGATAGGGTTTCGGTCTTATGTAATCTGTCCCCTCCCTTTCCCCAGGTCATTCATTATGTCTGCCCATGTGACCAGACCTGCTCCTGTGCCTACAGACATAGAGGGCTGCCCCAAGCTTTGGGATCTGTCAGTATAGGGAAGTTCTAGTGGAGAAACCAGTGGAGCAGGTGGCGTTAGGAACACATCAGCATCTTAAACAACTAGCTCCTAAAGAGGAGTGGGGAATGCCGGGCTGCGTGTCTGGTGACCACATCTCCCTTCCCAACTTCTTTGCCCTTTCGATGCATGTTAGCAGAGTCTGACTGAATTTCCTTAGTTCCTGCTTCAGTGGCTGCTCAGATTTGGGTACCTGTCCCAAGTATAAAACTCCTGGGGGAAGAGGTGGTCATGGAGTAAGCTTTCCTACTCTCGAGCCCCTACAGGCGATCTGGGTTGAAGGGAAGCTAAGGGTCATGGCTCTGGATATCAGGAGGAAGACTTACACTTGTAAGAATCTGGAATGGCATGTGTGTAAGGAGCAGAGCCTTCCTGTGACGGCAGGCTTTGGCATTGCTGCATCCAGTGCGGGAAAGGACACCTGTGGTCCAGGGAATCAAAAAGAGAGAGGACTTTAAGACACAATTTCCTCTCCACTGCACCCCTAGATGTAGTGGCAATATTTTCACTGAGTGGTTCTACGAATTTATGACAGCCATAGTGTTCATAACCTTTTGGTCCAGTTCTCATTCATTCATTTATTCGGTCTATGCTTGGTGAGAATCTACACTGTGTGCTAGGTAGTTTGTGCTCAGAATTAATGTGGAAATAATAGTTAATATTGATAATAAAAGCTAGTACCTACTGAGTATTTTCTATAATCAATGTTTAGTGCTTATCATTTACTTAAACTTTATAGGTAGATAGCATTATCAATCCCATTTGCAGATTAGGATATTGAGGTTTAGAGAGATGGAAAGATATTATTTCATACAACAAATATTTATTGAATATCTTTTATGTGCCCATGGCCATGCCTTTTAATGGGTATATAGTAGTGAAAAAGACAGATTAGAATCTCATTCTCATGGAATTAAATTCTAGTGAGGGGAGATAGACAGGAAGCAAACAAGCAATTAAATGAAGTGCGACTTGAAGCTAGTGATAAATACTGTGAAGAAAATAAAAGGTGATCATGTGACAGAGACTGACAGGCAGTAGGGAAGGGTTGGATGAGTTCCATTCACTTTACATGCAGGAGGTTTACTTAAAAAGATGGCAGTTGATGGGGCTCCTGAGTGGCTCAGTCGATTAAGTGCCTGACTCTGGCTCAGGTCATGATTGAGTTCGAGCCCCACGTGGGGCTCTGCAATGACAGTGTGGAACCTGCTGGGGATTCCCTCTCTCTCTCTCTCTCTCTCTCTCTCTCTCTCCCCCTCTCTCTGTCCCTCCTCCACTCACGTTCTATCAAAACTAAATAAATAAATACTAAAAAAAAAAAAGATGGTAGTTGAGCTGAGACTTAAACAAAAAGTTGCCAGCCCTGAAAACAACTAGGGGCAGAGCATTGCAAGCAGTGAGAATAGAGAGAACAAGGGCTAGGCTGGAATGAACTTAGTGTATTCAATAAGCAGAAAGAATCCTGGTGTAGCTGGAGTCCAGCCAGCAGAGGGAGAGGGACCCATCTTGAGTGGCCATGAGACCCGGGGCTACGTACTACCAAAGGCTCCTGGGAGTCCAATCTCCTTCGACTTCATGGTGCATCTTTGGGGCCAGTGAATGTGGAAAGAACCACACAGTCTGCTCTGCAAAACAGGTTTTCTTGTTGCCTCTTAAATAAAGCATGTCTCTCTCAGGTCCAGAATGTCTGGTCCTTCTTGAGCTGTCCAGGCCCTTTAGAAGTCAAGGCAGAGCAGATTGCCAAAAGGAGCATGATTTTTTTTCTGGTTCTCTCCCAGATTATTTGCCAACAGATAAGTCCCTTCTGAGTTCCCCTCCAGGCTCTGCTAAAATAACCAAGGCCAAAATTATTGACAAACTATGCCATTTTTCTTCCGAATCTTTGCCACATTTCTTTCATGGACACCATCTCCCATCTTTCTTACTTAGTCATCCTTGATTCATCCTTTTCCCTGAATCATGGCATCTGGCAGAGTGGCCATGATGAATCTGGAAATACAGACATTTGGAGAAATTGAAGCTTGGTGGCCTCAAGGATAAGAGCAACGAGGCTTACCTGTGCTCTGATTTGCTCCTGCCTTTTCTTATGGCTGGGACTTGTGTTTGGTTATTACTTGAGATGTGCAGATTGATTGGCAGTGTTCATATGAGTAGTAATGAGCAAATGACTTCAGAAAATTTATCAAAAACATATTTTATTATAAAAATTACCAATATGAATATTTTATTGATAAATAAAAAGACCAGATAAGATTTTCTTCCTTGTGACACAGCAAAGTATTCAATCAATAATCCAAAACACAAGCATTATAACATCTTCCCAAACTGCACACAAGCAAAAGTGTATGCATCAGTGTGTGTGTGTGTGTGTGTGTGTGTGTGTGTGCATGTGCAGATAAGGGAACTGAGGAATAGGGATGCACAGAACAATGGGGAGAGAAGGCAGTTTAATAGTAGTTGTAGAGAAGATGAGGCCAGTATTACCTTAGTACCTTGCTATTCAAAGTGTGGTCCTTGAAACAACATTGATAATACCTGGGAGCTTGTTAGAAATGCAGAATCTCAGGGGCGCCTGGGTGGCTCAGTTGGCTAAGCGTCCGACTCTTGGTTTCGGCTCAGGTCATGATCTCACTGTTTGTGGGTTTAGGTCCTGCATTGGGCTCTGCGCAGATAGTGCGGAGCCTGCTTAGGATTCTCTCTCCCTCTCTCTCTGCCCTTTGCTTGCTCTCTCTGTCTCTCCCTCAAAAATAAATAAATAAACATCAAAAAAAAAAAAAAAAAAAGAAAGAAATGCAGAAGCTCATGCCCCTTCCCAGACCAACAGAATCAGATTTTAACAAGATACTTGAGTGATCCCTATGCATATTAACATTGAAAAAGTTTCATGTGTTTGGGGTTTTGTTCTCAGCCTTTCACATTGATTAGTAATTATTCTGAAAGATCCTGTTGAGCTCAGGACTGAACTACTCTTTTATCAAAAGGTATCGTATGTAGCTTATCATAGCATCTTTCATACTTTATGATAATGGTGGCTTTTCTTGCTTATTTCTCCCCACTATGATCTGAACTCCACAAGGACAGAACCTAGATGAGTCTTGCATCTGTTTTATTTCCATATCCTTGACCCAATGCATGGCATATAATAGATACTCAATAAATGTCGACCAAATGCTTGGCCTGATAGAGCAGAAGATAAAGCATAAGAAACAGAGGGAACCCACCTTCCCTTTTTTGACTTAGTAAATGCTAATTATTTTAATCTCTCCAGCCCTCCACCTCATCTCTTCACAGCCATGCATAGAACTGTCATACTGCCTTGCACAGAATAGGTGTTTTATTTATTTAATACATTAAAGAAGAGCTAAACAAATCTTGTCCTCATAACATTCATGCCACACAGAGGCTTCTGGAGTGGTGATGAAGACAACGAATAAAATGTACCTGTCCGCATGGGTTTAATTTTATCCTAAAAGGGCTACTGGTTACCTTGAGAACTTGTTAGAACAGTTGAAAGAAATGTTGAAGTAAAAATCAAGAGATTAGTAGAAATAAGTGCCAAAGCCACATATTCTGTTGGGTTTTAAATAAACTCAAAAGCAATGCCTCATGTGTGACAGTTTTTAGTTGCAGTATGTTTTTAGACAGCTTCAAAATAGAATGGCACAATAAGTGTATGAGAGATGTGTTATAGGTGTGGGGAAATGTGTATATTACAGATGAAGCAGGGAAATTCAGAGTGTTTGGTTTCTACCTCTGGAAATCGCTCTGCCTGTATGGTTTCCACTAGGGTAGGCTTTCTCAGTCTTGTCATTACGGGCATTTTGGGCTGGTTGATTCTTCGTGGTGAGGGCAGTTGGTGCATGTAGTTGTAGGATGGATAGCAGCATTCCTGGTCTTCTACCCATTAGATGCCAGTAGCGGTCCCCTTCAGCTGTAACAATGCAAAGTATTTCCACATGATGTCAAATATCTCCTGGGTCAAAATCACCACTGGTTTAGCACCAGGGGTGCTTAAAAAAGCAGATGGGTCTATTGCTCTTTTGAATTACCTGACAAATACTGCTGATCTACTGATTTTTTCCTTAAGACTTTATATTTACGATATAGATTCTTCCTGGTCTCAGGACCTTCCCTTTTTGGAAACTGCCCTCACTGATGCTGTGTTGCTGGGCTTAGAAGGTCATAATGCTGCCAGTGTTGGCTTAGCAGCACAATATATGTGGCAAAACCTCCACTCACGATTCCATTTGACTCTGCTGAGAAGAAGGGCCGAGATAGATGCCGTGGAAAGAGAGAATGCATTGCTGAGCTGGCTTAGACAGTAATTTCAAACTTCTCTATTTCTTGGGGTCTCTTTTAATTATTTTCTCTGGCATCCCTATTGATAGTCCTTAAAAAGAAATTCCTATAAAAGAAGGTTCAACTGTTTCACCAAGGGTGGCAATTAGAACAAGCTGCTTTTTCTGCCCCTTGCCTGGAACACCACTGCTCTTAAACTATTCACTGTCGGCTCATCTATTGGTTTAAGGAAACAGCCCAGTAATTCTAAAGATATTGTGATGAATATTGAGCTTCTGTACTCCTGGGAAGCATCAATGTAATAGGGCTTCTCAAATTTGGCATCTGGGATCCTGGATCAAAAGACTTAAGTAAGGAAACCAGCCTCTTTTATTTCAGCTTACTATCTCTGAGGTGTGCTGGGGAAGAAGGCGTTACACAGTATGAAAGATACAGATTTAGCCAAAGAGAATCACAGCACGACTATTTTGATTATTCCTTTACAAAAAGATTCATCTCAGTGTTCTGCAAGATATGTCAGGTTTATTACTTGAAAATGTTTTTTCTATACATTTATTATGTCAAGTAAAGTATATGCATTACAGGTGTGTAGTTTTTAATTATCCGTTCAATCCTAAAGTGTTCTGGTTTCTGATACATATTGTGCATTATCTCTGATGATGCAAAATCTCTTGTATTGTGCACAAAGACCTGATCATGTGCTGGAGGGCTGAGGCAAGATTGTGTGCCAGGAGTAAGGAGTGATCCCTATTCTTCAAGGTTTGGTCTTTGTCTCTAAAACAAATCCCAATAACTCATCAGTTTAATTAATGGGGCAAACAAAAATTAGTGAGATTAATGATACGTTGTCAAGTAAGAACCAACTAATTAATTTTAAAGGTTTTTTTTTTTTCTGTCAGATTGAGCATCATGTATTTACAATGGAGAGGACTGATTGACTTCCAAACCAAGTAAAAGTGACTTAAGAATTAATATTATTTCCATAATCTGTGCATTTTCTCTCCTCCATTACAGTTAGAAGCCAAGAGTGGATTTTATTTAAGTACTACCAGTGATGGGGCAGTACAGATCCACCTGCAGAGAGGATCATGTGCTGATGTTAGAGTTCCATATACCATCAGTCAGGTTTGCAGCCTCTCAAAGCCAGAGTCCACACAAAGGGTTGTGTTTAGTGATTTAGTACAAGGTTACAGTGGATGGAGCTGTCTAACTAGTACTCTGGAGACAGCATTGAAGGGTATTAAAGGAATACCGACGGGTGGACAGACTCAGCAGATAACCAGGTTCTAGTTACCATTCTAGAATATAATGATGGGATTTCAGTCTCCCAGGGGTGGCAGGGGCTTATAAGAGCAAATAATTCCCCCAGAAGAGTTGGGTACTAGATATGTTACCAAGTCAAAATTCCTGTTAGTGAAAAATGGGGCAGAAAGCAAATGGGTCTTGTTGATGAATGCCAGGGTATTTAGCTGGAAATCAATGATATCTTCTCTCTAAGGTTAAATCCATTCTAGAGGCCAAGACAGGGTAAAACCTTTGAGAAGGGTAGAATGGTGGCAACTGGGATGAAGGAAATAGTACCTGAAAGCGATTTCAGTGGTCCCAACAGGAAACCAGGCCCCTGGCAGTGGAACAGAAAAGAAGAGGGCATATCTGAGAGAGGATTTGAAGGTCAATACAATGGGACTTTAAGACCAATTGAATGTGGGGTTTGAGAGGCAGGTGAGAATTGAAGATGAAGCCAAGAATGAGATAGAAGAATCATAAGGTAATCAAGTATGTTAGGCGGCACATGAAAAGGAGGATTTTGGAAGAGGAAGATGCTAAGGTTCACCTGGGACATTTTAAGTGTGAGGTTCCCACAGACTGATGAAATTTAGTTGCCTGGTAGGCAGACAGGGGGTCTGGAATGCAGGTCAGATTAGATGGTGTTAATTCATGGTGCATCTGTTAAAGGCATGAGGCCAACGAGGTAGAGGAGATCAAGCAAGGAAAAAGAATGGAGCCACTTGAAGTCTCGAATAGAGCTCTGAATAACACCCTCATTTAGGAGCTGGAAGAACAAGAAGAGGTCGTGAAGGAGACTGAGAAACAGCAATCACAGGGAGTGTAGAAAGACTAGTAAAGAGCTATGTCCCAAAAGCCAAAGGAGGAAAATATTTCAAAGAGGGAGCATAGCAGTATCAAATGTTCCAGAAAGGCTGAGAAGGATTCATTCATTTGCTTCATCAACGACATGAGCTAAATGCCTGCCACGTTCTGTGTGAGGGCTTAGGAATGAGATCACAGAAGTGGCTCGTGGGTTTTCTTTAGTGGTCATCAGTGATATTTCACAGAGGATGGATATGAGTTGCAATAGTGATGGTCTGACTACAGTGGATGAAAGATGGAACCAAAGTCAGGGAAAGAGAACCGTGCTGTGTAGACTAATTTCCTGAGAAATTCGAGAGGAAGTGGTAAAGAAAAATTGCCTAATCTGTAACAAATGATTATTAGAAGTAATTATTTCACCTTTGCAGCATATCCTGTATAAATTTTATTTGGACCCATTGGCCTAAAGTAGGTTTATATTAATAAAACCAGGTGCAGTAGTGGACGTGGACTTATAAGGCATGGGTTTTTTGGTTTTGTTTTTTTTTCTAGGAAGCTTGCAATCTGCTTATAGTGTGTGCATGTATATGTGTATATAGGAAAGAAGGTTTGTGGGCGGAGAGTCAGAAACAAAGAGAAAATATTTAATGAACATGACGAGTGTTAGTAACAACATCTAATAACAATTACTAGTTGATGAAGGGGTGGGTGCAGACCAGAGGGACTGTGCATTCAGGAGACAGGAAGACCACCATGAATGGAAATAATTCTTTGCTATACAGAAGGGAATACTTGTGGGTCATAAAAGAAGACTAGGATTAAGAATTTCATAAAAGGAAGACAAGAGGGTAAACTTCACACCATCTCTTCCAATGGAAAGTGGAGATTGTGCCACCTGCTCATCCCTACCCTAGAATCAGGACTCAGAAACGAAATCTACCCTTTCAGTTCCTCACCCAGCAGTCTTCTTTTGGTTCCCAGGTAAAAGGTACATATGCTTCCCCATTCCTGTGGTGTTGGTCCTATTATCATAAAAGGTATCAAGGTATCAAATATGCAGGAAGCCTGTTACCAGACAGCAGGAGTCTTGAAAACCTCAGCCCTGTGCCAAACAACAGGAATAAAATAGGGAGAGGGAAGCCTGGTATGCCATACATAAACTTGCAAGCTCAGTGCTCTGCAGACCAAGGAGAGGAGCAGTTGTCATTTTGATGGAGTCAGAGCCTGAATTCTAAGGTCAGGATATAGATATTGGAATTGTACACTCATGGGCATGTCAAACCTTAGCCTACTGGGCCTTTTGTTCTGAAGGTTCACAGATGAAATTGACTTGATACATTCTCTTTGACGTTTATTAACCCCATGATTTTGTGGAATTTGAAATGGAACTGTGGCCAAATCAAGAGACCAATAGAAGTTCATCCCAAAGAACTTGTATAGATAATACTGGAAAGATATTGAATGAAAGAAGGTTACTATTTAGTGTAAGTACATGGCAGGATGTCCCTATTCAGTTGCTGTTCAAAGCCACAAGACATGGGATACATTTGATCGTTCAATATTTGCTAAAACCTTAGACAAATGGCGGATAAGAATCTTGTTTTCAAAAAAGTATTTACAAACCTAAATCCTACAATTTAAATCATCTCCCATGTGAGTTTGCACTGCCATCCCGATGTGTATTCACCTAGGTAGTGTTTCTTAAGTCACAAGTGAATCTGTTTTGTGACTAGGTATACCACCTCAAGAGAACAACAGTAATTTAAGTTTTATAGTCCTTTTATGGGACTTTTGCAAACCTGGTTTCATTTGTTCTTTGTAAGAACCCTGTGAAGTAAGTGTGGAGAATGTTTTAATTGAGCAAACTGGTAAACCCAAAGCCAGAATGGTAAATAATCTGATGATCCTCCAGTGTTAACTTGTGAGTTAGCGATTGAGCTTGAGTTTGAAACTAGTCACCCAACCCCCACTTTAGTGCTGCTTTCGTTACCTGATTTACTTTAATCTGAAGACCAGACTGCAAATCAAAGTGTTGGCCAAGGCTGTAGTCTCATCACCTGAGGCCGAGGCTCCTCTTGCAAACTTGCTGCTTGTTGGCAGAATCTAGTTACTTGAGTTGTGGGACTGTGGTCCTCAAGCTCCTAGAGGCTGCCCACTATGTAAGGGGTTGGGAGGAAAACTTTTCCTCTCCCAGTTTGGGTCCTGTGATTGGCAGTCTGTAAAGTAATTGATGATAGATTACTAGGAGAGAAGACAAGGTTTATCTATGTGTCCACAGTGTACGTGTGGGATCACTCAGTGATGAGTAACTTACTGAATAACCAGAAAGGAAAGGCTTGTATATTAAAGTTAGTCAAAGGGAGGCAGGTAGGGCTTCAGTGAGAGGGTATGGAAGGTTATATTGTTTTTTTTTTATTCTAATGACCAGCTGAATTTACACAGTCTTCCCAGTCAAGAAAGTCCCTGGGAGAGAGGTCAATGGCAGCTGTATTTTCAGAAGCTCTGCTTAAGTTTAGATAAATGTTTCTTTTTGTGGCTGCTGATTGTGCAGATGTTTTCAAATTAAAGAAGTTTCATAGCACTTTGGTATTAATCCCTTCAACTGCCATGTTGCCCTCTCTGCAACATTGCATTTTACTTAAAATCGACAGGAGAAAACCTGTTGCTGCTTGTTGTCTCATTTTATGGCTTACCTGCTTAGGTCAGGCCCACCCAGAATACTCTCTCTTTGGTTAGCTCACAGCCAACCAGTTAGAGACCTTAATTACAAATGGGGGAAAAACTTCCTTTCCGTATCCTGGAACATAATCACGAGAATGATATCCCGTCATATTCACCACATTGAAGGGGAGAGGATTACACAGGGCATCTGTACTCACAGGGTGGAGGTTTTGGGGGCCATTCTAGAATTTTTCCTACTACAGCACCCAATAGAATGAGCAGCTAAGTCCAGTGCTATCAGAGACCATAAAATGAGATTATCATACATATTCTTTACATTGTTAATAAAATGGGTGATGCATGCTAGTTGGTTAGACCAGATGACATCTAAGATCATCCACCACAGTATGCAGAATGAAATTACTCCAGTTGTGCACTCAAGAAGACCTTTTAAGCCAACTTTCTTTCATTCTTCCTCTTACTTTATAGTTTTTATGCATAGAAAGTTGCACATGAACATTAACATTTTTTTAAATATTTATTTATTTTTGAGAGAGAGAGAGAGACAGACAGAGTGCAAACGGGGAAGGGACAGAGAGAGAGGGAGACACAGAATCTGAAGCAGGCTCCAGGCTCTGAGCTGTCAGCACAGAGCTGGGTGCGAGGCTCAAACTTGTAAACCATGAGATTATGACCTGAGCCAAAGTCGGATGCTTCACCAACCGAACCACCCAGGCACCTTGCCCATGAACATTTTTAATTAATTTTTCTTCATTAAAATTTTGACTTATTTGTCTATTTATTTTGAGTATGGTTGACACACGATGTTACATTGGTGTCAGGTGTTACAACATAGTAATTCAACTCCATATATTATGCTATGCTTACCCCAAGTGTAGTAAAATTCCAAGTTCTTATATTGGGCAGTTGAGTCTTTAGACCTCAAATCCTCTCATCAACACAAAAGAGTTGTCACAGCCTGTATTTGTTAACTGTTGCTATGTAATAAATTATCCCAAAACTTAATCAAAACAACACATAGTTTCTATGGGTCAGAATCCAGCCAAGGCTTAACTGGATTCTCTGCTTCAGGTCTCTCTCGAGGCTACAAATCAAGATCCCTCCGGGGCAGGGTGTGCTTCCAATCATACTCTGTGGCTATTGACAGGATTCAAATCCTTGCGGGCTGTTCAAATCAAGGCCTTATTTCCTAGCTTGCTATTGGCTGGAGGCCATTCCCAGTTCTTTATCACATGGACCTCTCCAACGTGACAGTTTGCTTCATCAAAGTCAGCATGAGAGAAAGTAACATGATGGAAGTCACAGTCTTTGTAACCTAATCTCAGAAGTGGTATCCCATCATATTTGTGTTATTTAATTCATTAGAAGCGAGTCACTAGATTAGGTCCATACTGGGGGGTCAGGGGGCAAGGATGAATGCCAGGAGGTCAGGGATTTGGGGGGTCAATTTTAGAAGGATACCTACTGCCTAAATGAAGGGATGATGTGGCAGACTGAGGAGGAACTAGTAAAAGTGATTGCTTCAAAGAAATGAAGGGGGGAAAAAAAAGACCTAATCAGTTCATTTCTTCAGAGCCAGAGCAAATGAATTTGATTGGTGTGGGTTCATAATGGGAGTGGCCAGCTCTTCTCTGACTAGAGAATGCAAATCAGACCCAAAATTCAGAGGCTAAGTTCAGAATCAGGGGAGCAACATTAAGTATCGGGTCCAAGGTATGAGTCTGGGGCTGTAGATAAGAAAAGGATAAGAGGTGAGGAGCCCAGAAATACTGAGCCAGTGTAGCAGCAAAATATTAGAGCAGATAAGGAAGAAAAGTTGTGGATGTAGCCAAGAACAAAGAAATAAAAAGCATTGTCTTGCTTGTGGGTAGGGCTCTCTGGTTTTTAAAGAACGAGGGCTCAGCCAGACTTTTCCTCTGTTACTGAAAGGTCATAAAATACCATTGTATTTTTGTTTTAAGTTCAAACAAATAGAAAACTTAATGGGTTAGTGAAAATGTTAAAATTGGGGAGGAAGTACTATTCCAAATGCAATCAAAACGCATGAAGATAGTCCTTTTTTGGCCAACATTAGATTGTGTATTCTCTCCCCCCAGTGCAAAGACAGTGTTTTTTATTGATTGATGATTTAATTCTCCTCTCCAAGTGATGTTTGCCTCTGCACCAAATGCTGTACATGGACCTCAGAATCACCTAGCTTAGGACAAAAAATGGTGGGGGTTTCTTCTTCTGACTGTTAGCTGTTTTTAATTTTTATTCCTAACATTCCCTTATTTTGATCTCCTAACATACTGTCCTGAAATGTCAACAAATAATTTAATCTAGAGACTAATGTCCTTTTATACGATTTTCAAAATCGGTGACTTTTTCTAGGCTTTTTTTTTTTTTCTAATTTGCCAGATAGCCACATGACAGAATAATGAAACCAATGTCATATTGAAAGCAAAGAACCACTCATTTCTGGAAAAAGAAATCTAGTCATATTTAAATTCCCTTTCTGCTTGCTTCCAAATATGTCTATCACAATATTACAGAAGTAGCCAATTATTTTCATCTCCCTTCTTTTCACATGCTTGGAAATTAACTTTAAAAATTTTTCAAATTTTATAAATTAACCCTTATTTTGAGAGTTTAGTTTTTCATTTATACCTATTTTAATCCTAGATCATTTGATTATAGCTCTTCTTCAACTCACCTTTTTATTTCTCCCTTTAATCATGTTCTGTCTGTATATTGAGCCACAGCACAGGTTGTTTAGCCTTTTCATTTATATAGCAATTGGCTGAACAGCAACTAATAAGTTGATATGCGGCAATTTCAATCCCTGTTAAAATTTGCCAATACAGATCCAGACTGCCAGTTTTGCTTATTTAGAAAGTGCTAACATTTTCTTCCTATCCCATGTACTGAAGATAAATAGATCAGACAGTTCCAGATTAAATTAAACATGGCATTTCTGTATTTTGGAGTTACCTTTCATTGTTTAAAAAAAGCTAATAATTCTGAGGAGTTAGCTGTTCCAAATCTTAAAGGTTATCATTTGTAAGGCATTAAAGTATTCTTCAAAATATTTTCTCTAACAATTTACCGAGGTTTCTGAAGTTCATACTCTTGTTATTCCTCTGGGCTGTTTAATGCTCGACATAGATAGATGTACACATGGACATATAGATATAGATTGACATAGATATGGAATATAGACAAAGATAAATATTGCATCACCAAAAACAATTGCTTCAAATAGCTTATCAGGCAAAGGCCCTGAGGTGATGGATGATAAATATAAAGGGAGTATGTGTGTGTATGTGTGTGTGTGGGTGTGTGTGTGTGTTGGGTGGGAGGAGTGTAAGAAGTAGAACAAGGTGTGTCTTTTTTATTTTCAAAAGAACTAGATCAGAAATGGGGCAACAAGGTCAAAGGAAGCCTGAGTAACAGATGGGGAATGACGCGTGTGAAAAATTCAGGACATATTAATTTCATGTTACCTGTTCAGTAGGTCATGCCCAAGAATTACGTGAGGCTTTCAAAAATAAAATTAAGGGGCATCTGTGTGGCTCAGTCCATTGAAAGTCCAACTTGGGCTCAGGTCATGACCTCACGGTTGGTGAGTTTGAGCCCCGCATTGAGCTGTATGCTGTAGGCACTGAGCAGCTTTGGATCCTGTCTCCCTCTCTCCACCCTCCCCCACTCATGCACATGTGCGTGCTCTCTCTCCCTCTCAAAAATAAATAAACATTAAAAAAATTAAAACGAAATAATTTTTCTTGATTAGATCCAACAATATTTTAAATGGCACTCTGTACTTACAGGCAAATCATGCACATGTTCATTGCTACATTTCTGGAGTTTTGATATTTGTAACAGACAAAAATAATAATAAATAATTAAACTAAATTAGTAATAAATAATAAATAAATAATAATAAAATAATACATTAAACAATTAGTAACAATTAAATACATAATAATTAAGTGATAATTAAAGGTTGCCCTTGTTCTTCCTAGGAAGAAATTCTTCCAAATTTGGAAGCTAACTCCAAAGAGAGCTTTCACTGTTGAGAGGAAATATTTGTGAAGAAAATAGTCTATTAGTTAATTTTTTAAGTGCTGTCAGTTTTGTTAACTTATAAGAAAATCTGTTTATTCAATATGAGAAAAGTACTTGGCCTCATCCAAGTTCACTGTTGCTCAAATGAAGAGTAAGGAATGATGTTAAATGTTATCAACATTGTTCTGTCCTGTTGCTTCTTTTTCCCTGACTCTAACCCTGTGACCTCTTGTGCCTTCCAGAGTGTATGAGGTAGCAATTCATATGTTGATCATCTGTCCGTGAAAAGGGCTTCTTTATTCGTTGACACAAGCTCTCTACCATTAAAATCAACTCTGAATGAATGGAAAGGGCAAGATCATAGACAAAGTATTTGGAAACCAGTGAATCCCCATAAATTCCACTTTATAAGTGGTCACTTATGCCACCTATATGGAAAGTCAATCCTAATGAATACATTAAATTCTTTGTTGACAGAAGTAGAAGGTGATCATTTGTATTTAAAATACTGATCAGAAGGAATTTTTAAGTCATTTTATAATCAGTTTGGTCTGTTGAAGTGCTGTGTGTACTGTATAGGCTATAAAAAGGGCCCGCCTAAAACATGAGACTGAACTGAGAAAATATTACTTATTATTTCCTTTGGTTCATTTGAGGGAGAGATACGGACATTATAAGAGGGAAACAAGTTGGGGAGAGCAAAGGACTGAACTATAACCACATTATGCCTTGTTATTCTTCTAGGATCTCATGATTCCTTCAGCTTCTACATTGATGAAGCCTCTCCAGTAGGGCCTGAACAGCCAGAAACCGTCCAGAATTTTGTCTCTGTGTTTGGAACCGTAGCCAAAAAGCTGATGCGGAAATGGTTAGCCACTCAAACAATGAACTTTACTGGTCAGCTAGGAGCTGGGATCCGTTATTTTGATCTTCGAATTTCTACCAAGCCCAGGGACCCCGACAATGAACTCTACTTTGCTCATGGTTTGTTCAGTGCCAAAGTCAATGAAGGCCTTGAGGAGATTAATGCATTCCTCACAGATCACCATAAGGAGGTAGTATTCTTGGACTTCAACCATTTTTATGGGATGCAGAAATATCACCATGAAAAACTGGTCCAGATGCTGAAAGACATCTATGGAAACAAGATGTGCCCAGCGATTTTTGCCCAGGAAGTTAGTCTAAAGTACCTGTGGGAGAAAGACTATCAAGTGCTGGTCTTCTACCATAGTCCAGTGGCTCTGGAAGTGCCCTTTCTCTGGCCTGGGCAGATGATGCCAGCACCCTGGGCCAACACCACAGACCCGGAAAAACTGATCCAGTTTCTTCAGGCATCCATCACGGAGAGAAGAAAGAAGGGCTCGTTTTTTATATCTCAGGTGGTACTGACCCCCAAAGCTAGCACTGTGGTCAAAGGAGTGGCCAGTGGCCTCAGAGAAACGATCACAGAAAGGTAAGTGTCTTAAGGTATCGAGAAAAAGTCTTAAGGAATGTAACCCAAATTCATAGAGCTAGTAACTGACAGAGCTAAAATTTATACTCAGGTGTATTAATATCCTAGGGCTGCCACACAACATACCACAAACTGGGTGGCTTAAAACAGAAGAAACTTACGATCTCTCAGTTGCAGAGGCTAGACATCTGACATCAAGGTTTCAGCAAGGTCAACTCCATCTGATAGCTTTGAGGGAGAATCTTTTCCATGCCTCCCTCACTAACTTCTGGTGATGGTTGACAAGCCAATGTCT
Organism: Prionailurus bengalensis; assembly: GCF_016509475.1. Classification (NCBI taxonomy): domain Eukaryota; kingdom Metazoa; phylum Chordata; class Mammalia; order Carnivora; family Felidae; genus Prionailurus; species Prionailurus bengalensis. Next base: position 207,173,725 of record NC_057343.1, read on the forward strand.
TGGCTTATAGATACACCATTCCAATCTCTGCCTCCATCTTCACATGGTGTTCTCCCCATGTATCTTTCTCTTCTCTTCTTATAAGGACACCAGTCATATTGGATTAGGGTCCACCCTAATTAGATCATCTTAATTATGTCTGCAAACACCTTATTTCCAGATAAGCCTCAGTTATGAGTACAGGGGATTAAGACTTCAATGTATTTTTTTCTAGGACACAGATCAAAGCATAGCACCATGCATTTTGACTCCATGTCCAGTTGTATTTTCATAGCACTCCTTTTCACATTTATATAGAACTTTACAGATTACAAAGCCTTTTCTCTATTTCTTGTGGCCTTGTTTTATATACCTAATTCCATTTGATCTGCACAATAATCCTAGGAAGTAGATAAAAAGTGAGGTTTAGAGAAGTGAAATGTTTTGTGTAAGGCCAATTGGACAATGAAGGAGGAAATCAAGACTCAAATTCCATGCTTCTCACACCATATTCTATTCCTTTATGCTATACCATAAGCAAGGGTCACTCTCCAGAGCATGGGTTTCCATTTGGCAAGCCCAGCCATACATGTTAGAGTGGTGCTTACTTGTGAAGTATAATTTAAGCAATCACCAAAGATCTCTAGCTCTTTCCCATCAGTGTGATACAATATGTAGAATTGTACATATTGTTTATTCTTTTCAGTTAAACTATCAAACAAAGCAAATATTGTCTGAAGAGAAACTACAATTCTTACCAGACCTTATCTTAAACTTTACTTGACATTTTGAATTATGGTAAGGAAATAGAGCATACATATTTTGCTCAAGGTCTTTGTAGGAAAAGACAAGGAGACGAGGAGAAAAGATTAGGAGATGAAATCGTATGGATGGCCTCATAGCATAGCACGTAGAGTAGGGAATGGCAGGAGGTGAAGCTTGCAGTGGGGCAGGAACACACTTGTAAGAAAGCCTTTAGCCAGGCTAAAGAAAGAATTTCATCTTATGAACAATGGGGAGCTAGAAAATTGTATTTAGTGGCATAGTGACTTGACCGGATCTGCATTCTAGATATATAATTGGTGTAGCGTGGAGGCAGAGGATTGGAGAGAGTGGACAGTGAAGAGGTGCTCGGAACTATTTCAGCAAGGTAATGCAAGCTAAACTGAGGAAATGAGAAAACACAGAAGGGGATGGTATCCCACAGCAAAAATTAGAATTATTTGACTATTTAGCTATGTGTTGTGAACGAGAGAAAAGAGTTAGGGATAAAGTTTCTTCTTGAGAAGTGGAACGAGTGATGCAGACATTTACAGAATCAGGAAACAAAGACTTAGGGAGGAGGTGGGGAAGCTACAGTCAAGGTTACGTTAAGTTTAAAGTATGAGTAAAGCATCCGGTGGATGTGGCCAATTGATCATTAGGAATATAAACCAATTCAAGTGGCAAATTATTGGCATTTTTTGGCAGTGAAAGCCACAAGCTATTTGAGTTGAGGCGTTCCTCCATACAGAATTGTAACTTCCTTCTGTTATTCAGATATTAGCTGAGATCTCCTATTCTTTAAAATTTTAATGTGATCCCCAGCTCTTCATTGTATACCCTATGCAAGTATAACGCCTTCCCTAGGATTTCTGCCAATGTCTAGATTTCTTACGTTCCTATGGTATGAATGCTTGCTGCTTCTGGTTTATATCATTTTATGGGTTGATTGTCCCATGTGTATTTTCCATGACCCTGTAGAACCTTAAACTTGCTTCTTGCTCAATTTCTACAATGGTTTTTAGATTTTACTGAGGATTTGAGACGACAGGTTTGGTTTTATAATTATAATAATACAATTAATTTTAAATTGAACTTTAGACTTGTCTGTAAGTACAAATATTCTGGCCCAGGATATCTTCCCCAGATGACGTCTATATCACTTTAACCCCATGCTCAAGTCTTATGGCTAAACCCTCTCCTCCACCTCCTTCTCCTTTTCTTTTTCTCATCTCTTTTCTTTCCCTAGGCACACATTGTCTTGGAGATTCCACACACTCCTCTAGATTATTATGCCAAACTATTCTCCTCATTTCTAGCCCTAAGGCCCAGCTAATCCCATCAGACTGTGTTTGATAGCACCACCTTCTACAACAGTTCATTGTTTTGGTAAATAACAACTTACCACTTCTCTTACATCCTTAAAAATGAGAGAGTTCTAGTGTATACACATAAGAATGTGTTGTTCTTAACTACACCCCACAAAGGCCCCAGATTTTGAGAAGTCCCTGAGGACCCATTAGAGGTAGGGAAGGCAGGAGGGGACTGGGAATCAACCAATTACAACATTCTTTATTCTCACTACGTCTTTAATGAAGGAAGCTTCATCTCTAAATTTTACATATTGGGCATGAAAGGAGTCTTCCCTTTCTTTCTTTACCTTCTGTTGCCTCGTTCTATATTTAGGAAAAGACTTTCCCATCTAATATGCCTCCTTTGCATTTGGCTAAGAACCATACCCTGCTTTTACCTGTGTAAGGAATAGCCTTTGGGAAGTCAGGAAGAAAAATCCACTCAAGGTATAGATGACTTTCATTTTTTTCTCTTACAGGATTTCATGCAGTTAGGTCTTTGCAAGTTATAAGTCGAACTGCTCTTTGGTTACTTATGCTATAGTACAGTATTAGTAAAGTAGGATTTGTGGAAAAAAGATCAAATAAGTTAGGAAAGTGCTGAAAATTAGATATCTGCTTAAGTCTCTCAAAAGATTCACAATCTTTATAGCATGTAAAAGTCACTAACAAGCATTTTAACGAAGAATTCTGTTTAAACTGAACTAATACAATGTTTTGCAAACACTTAATATTTTCTCAGATAGCACTTATTAACAGCCCATAAAATTAATTTTGAAAAACTGTCCTCAGTCATCTGCTCTAATTCAGAACTTTTCACTTGCCTCTGGCTTACATATCTGGAATAGTAGAGCTGTGTCACTGAAAAAGGTGGAAGAAAGGGGTGCCTGGGTGGCTCAGTTGGTTAAGCACCCCAGTCTTGATTTCAGCTCAGGTCAGGATCTCATGTTCAGAAGATCAAATCCCGCCTCAGGCCCTGCACAGGTGCCTGGTTGGGATTCTCTCTCTCCCACTCTCTCTCTCTGTCCCACCCACCACTTGCTCTCTCTCTCTCTCTCTCTCTCTCTCTCTCTCAAAAAAAAAAAATAAATGAATAAATAAAACTTAAAAAGAAAAAAGAAAAGGGGGAAGAAAAATTTAAAAAGTAGAAATGCAGACCCTGTAGGTAGAATCAACTTTTTTTTCCTCTCTAGGACTATGCAAATTACTTGCAAATGATTTGCAAATATATCTGAACCTGGCCATTATGAACAGAGTTTGTCTCAGAAGTACTAGAAAGACCTCCTTGTAAACAAATTGGAATGCCTGTATGCTGCGTATGGTATTCATGTAAAGCTCTGGTTTTGTTTTTATTTGATTTGACATATTTCAGCCTTCTGTGTGAGGCTTATAGGAAAAGGTCATTGTCAGTCCTTAGATAGTTCCTTGCAAAGTTAATTTACTTACCTCTGAAAGTCATCGAAAGAATACTTGACTTCCCAAAGACATAGTGCTTCTTTTTTCTCATCAAGTGATAAAGCCCATGAAGACTTTTTGCCATTTTCCTCTTGCTATTGTGCACAAACGTACTCATTCAGAAAGTCCTACATTAACACCAAAAGATGTAATGAGACTCTCCTTTGCCACCAAAGAAGTCGCTAGGCAATTTTAAGATCTTCCTGGACCTTAGGTATTTTCACCTGCAAAGTTTGGAGTTTGAACTAGATTATTTCCAAGACACTTTCCAGTTCTAAAATCCTACAGTTCTAAGATCCTGCATGTGACTAGTTTCTCTATAATGTTTTATGGCATCTAATATTTGGACTAACAAAACTGTGAGCACATGCATTTAGAAAACAGTGTTTGAAGGTGTAGGTGGATTTTAGGACAACTCAACTCAGGTAGTGTAGCTTTCAATCTGGCCACTGGTTCCAAATATTGCAGATGCATTTTCCACATTTTAGTAATGCCAAAAGACACAGATTTTTATTTCTTAAAGACCTATTTTTAATTTATTTTTCAAACACCAGCTTTTGCACCTCACCCCCACGGAATTCACACATTCTTAAAAAGAAGGTGTGCGACTTGAGTCAAGTCCTTCTCTAATTCATGGAAGTTTATTAAATTATAGGTTTTGTTAGTTTAAAAAAATCAGTTAGACCACCTGTTGGAATATTTAAGGAGCAATACGTCTTTGCAAGTAAATTGATGCTGAATTAATTGAGACAAGGTTTATACAGGCCAGTAATTTAGATGATGATGATGATGGTGGTGATAATGATTATGATCATCATTATCATCTATTTTAAGTGTTCCACATCTGTTTAATACTGTGCTAACTGCCCTGCCCATTTTCCCTCATCATCACAGTCATTGTTTGGAGGATGAAGTAAAATATTCAGCATGTAATTGGTTGTTGGCTGACTGTGAATAAGCACCAATGTCACCCAGCTGGGAAAATGAAGGCTCCTGTATTGGTTGAGCCCACATTATGTACCAGGCACTGTACTAAGTGCTTTGCATGAATTTATCCATGTAATCTTCTCTCCAGCCTTGCAAGGTAAGTATTATTAAATACATTAGAGTTGAAAAACTGAGGGTAAGAAATGTCTAGTACCTTGCTCAAAACTCTCATATTGGTTTAGCAAAACCAGGATTATTATTTGGATTTGTTTGACTCCAAGTTCCATGCCTACTCCTGCAAACTAGGTAAAATTCACGTTTCTTAGCAGTGGGTACATATAATATGTCATCTGTCATCTTGGAGGGCAGAGTCAGGTCTAGGGGTTTGGCAGGGAAACGTATGCTGCAGTTGGGGTAGGCAAAGCTAATGAGAAGAATAGATTTGAAATGTTTTGGTTTCAGCTCAGGTCATGATCTCAGGGTTCATGAGTTTGAGCCCCATGTTGGACTCTGCGCTGGCAGTGCAGGGCCTGCTTAAAATTCTCTCCCTCTCCCTTGCTCTCTCTGGCCCTCCTCCATGCTCTCTCTCGCTCTCAAAATAAATAAATAAACTTAAAAAAAAAAAAAGAAAGTGAATCGAGGTAGAATGCTGTCATGGTGACCCTCATGGAAGCACCACTATTAAATAACAGAAAGGAAGGGAAAATTTAAAGGTGACTTGGTTTCCACCTCCTTGCCTTGTGCCTCGATTGCCCATTTGACTGTTTCCGTTGAGTAAGGAAATTGAGGCCAGAGGTATGCTAAACGATTGTCCAAAGTAACAGAAGTAACTGCCAGCAAATATGGGATTAAAATCCAGGTCTTTTGGCTTGCAGGCAGAATTTTGTCCTCTACACCTTAGGGAAGGATGAGGACAGAGGATGGACAAGAAGGCTAGGAAGAGTCAGAGACCATCAGACTGCAGGGACCAACATGGAAGGGTCAACTGGCTCTCTATCTGCATCGTGTGCAACATAACAAGGTGCCCTAGAACCTTGACCAGAGAGGATCAGACGTCAGACCTGGGGGTGGGCCATCGATTTTGTGCAGGGCTGACCTTTCATGGGCTCTCTTTCTGCTTCGTGAACACAATAAACTCTAATATTTCCATCTTATGGGGACATACCCCAGTTCACAACCATACCTCAAACAATATTTCTGCTGCCCGATTTACCCTGTTGTTGCCTGGACCCAGCAGGTGTGGGGCTGGACGCTGGGAAGTTGTTCACCTGTGGCACCATCACCTTAGCATCTTCAGGGAGCTCAAAGGGTGGAGACTCAGAATCGTTCAAAGGCAGCTCAGGGTGACATGAGAAAGCACCAATCTCCATGAAGAGCAGCTTTCTGGCTCTGCCCTATCCCACCCCCCACCCGGCCACCCCTGCCATGCCCCAATAGGTCAGTGCACTGGTGGGACAGCTGAAAATGGATTAGTCTCTTCAGTAAAAGGGAAAACGGCCTCCTCAGGAGACACATGCCTAAAGAGAAAGAATGTCAAGGAGACCATGGAAGATCGGCATTAGAATAATCATTGTTCGTAAGATGCTTTCATCATAAGGTTTAATTTCTTCAACATATACTTATGGAGGCCTCATTTGTTCAACAGGTATTATTCTTGATATGCAATTTAAGAAACTGAAGGTCAGAAAAACTAAATAATTTGTTCAAGTGGGGCTTGAACCAGTGCTAGGATCAATTCAGAATCTAGGTCTTTTGAACCATTAGAAAGAGGAGTCTGGCTTGTAAATAAGATGGAAGCTCCAGACAAATGGGGCCATGCATAAGAAGCGTTCATGAAAATGCAAATTCCTGTGTGCTTTCCCAGAGGCTCTGATTCATGAGCCTGTGGCTCAAGAGTTTTCAATTTCTAACAGCCTCCAGGTGAGTCCTTCTTTGAGCAACACTGCTCCCCTCTGTAGGCAAGCTGCACCTCAACCCCCACCCCAGCCACAGATGAACTTGGTTTCAAGAAACCTGGAAAGAAGACATCCAGATGGCCAACATGCACATGAAAAGATGCTCAATGTCACTCCTCATCAGGGAAATACAAATCAAAACCACACTCAGATACCACCTCACACCAGTCAGAGTGGCTAAAATGAACAAATCAGGAGACTATAGATGCTGGCGAGGATGTGGAGAAACAGGAACCCTCTTGCACTGTTGGTGGGAATGCAAACTGGTGCAGCCACTCTGGAAAACAGTGTGGAGGTTCCTCAAAAAATTAAAAATAGACCTACCCTATGACCCAGCAATAGCACTACTAGGAATTTACCCAAGGGATACAGGAGTGCTGATGCATAGGGGCACTTGTACCCCAATGTTTATAGCAGCACTTTCCACAATAACCAAATTATGGAAAGACCCTAAATGTCCATCAACTGATGAATGGATAAATAAATTGTAGTTTATATACACGATGGAATACTACATGGCAATGAGAATGAATGAAATCTGGCCTTCTGTAGCAATGTAGATGGAACTGGAGAGTGTTATGCTAAGTGAAATAAGTCATACAGAGAAAGACAGATACCATATGTTTTCACTCTTATGTGGATCCTGAGAAACTTAACAGAAGACCATGGGGGAGGGGAAGGGAAAAAAAAAGGTTAGAGAGGGAGGGAGCCAAAACATAAGAGACTCTTAAAAACTGAGAACAATCTGAGGGTTGATGGGAGGTGGGAGGGAGGGGAGGGTGGGTGATGAGTATTGAGGAGGGCACCTGTTGGGATGAGCACTGGGTGTTGTATGGAAACCAATTTGACAATAACTTTCATATTTAAAAAAGAAAATAAATAAATAAATAAAATAAAAGTTAATTCACAAAAAAAAAAAAAGAAAAAAAAGAAATCTGGAAAGAGAGAGTCAACCCCAAAATTTATCAGTCCCCTTCCAATCCCAGATTCAGGTAGTTCTTCCTTAAGCCATGATTTCTCTACCCACAGACCGTGCTAGATTTGTTCTGTCACTAAGGTAGAGCTACCCGTCACTGATTTCTAGAAAAAATTGGTCCTTTACTATTGTCTCTCATACATCTTCTCTCCCATGTCACATAACTCTATCCTAGGATTATTGTGCTGCAGAAACATGGGCAAGGCTTTGGGGAGAGACTCTTTTCCCCTGGGCCCAAAAGCACATTCCTTTGCAAGAAGCGTTAGTAACTTTGAGACTCTGTGTCTTCCACCAAAACCAATTAACATTATAGCATTTGCAACTCAGTGGCCTCCCCAGTCCTGATTTCAAACAGTAAAAAGGAGTTTCTATAACAATTTCCGACCATAAGGCCGTGTGACACAAGAATGATTTCTGCCTGGGTCCTGCTGGGGTGTGGCAGGAGGGAGGACTGCCTGTACCCCTCTCTGTTTTAACAGCTTTTGACCCAAGAATTTTTAAAACAGGAGTGCACATCAAAGCTCACCTTCTCCTTTATTCTGCTGATGTTGTATGATTAAATGACAGGTGAATACAGGCAGGCATCTTTCATTATCTGTGTCAGAAGAGTCAAAGACTAGAGAGAATGCCAAGCTGTTGGGAAGTCAGTTGCCCATTCAGTGCCTGGTGTGTGTGTGTGTGTGTGTGTGTGTGTGTGTGTGTGTGTCTGTGTGCATGTGTGTATCAGAGAGAGAGAGAGAGTGTGTGTGGAGGAGTGGGAAACTTGGGAGTGTATGTGTAGGGGAGAGAGGGTGTGTGTGAGAGAGGGGGAGGGAAAATACGTACACTTGTCTAACAAGCATGGCGTAGGATAGAGGTTTACCCACTTTAATCTCTGGATCTAAATTTTCTTATGGGGAATTGCTTGGCAGATTGAATTTAACATCTGAAAAGGAAGTAGCCTAGTATGTAACTGGCATTCACAAAAAGCTGAGAGCAGGTGGGTTGATGGTGGGCAGAGGGAATAAAGATGGAGGGCCCAGGCAGCAGGGATGTTTAGTCAATTAGATTATGGCACAGTAATTTGGAGACTTCAGCCAGCAACTGAGGAATAAGGAGGCTTGTTTGGGATTTGAAATGAACCAAAGCACATATTTTCAGTAGATGAGCCAGTAAGTGGTGTCTGTTTCAAGAAGTAAAATGGGTCGGATCTGGACAGCACAGGCCACATACTGAGGCGCAAGGAAAAGCCTTCAGGCTGGTGCTCCCTTTCTGCCCTGTACTCACAGGGCTCCTGAAGGGAAGCACAAGCCCATTCCACTGAGCACTCATCCAAAGGGAACAGCTCCACTCTGGAGAGACCTTATTGAAAACTGGGGGAAGGGGAAGCATTGCCAAATCACTAGACACAAATATATAGTTGAACACACTGACCTTCCTTGTTGCAGCAAAAGAGAGTTCCCACCACTGGGAACCATGATACATCCCAGTGAGAGGGTTGGAAGGGAATTTTAAACCCTATAGAATTGGGGCTTAGATTGAGTGACTTGGGGAAAGGTTCAAGGAATTAGAGGTTCTCTCTAGATTGGATTGTGTGAAAAGGCAAGGATAATTCTATAAGTGGGTATCTCCATAAGCCTTTACTTATTATTTATTTTTTAATATTTTTTAATGTTAATTTATTTATTTTGAGACAGCGTGTGAGCACACGAGAGGGGAAGGGGCAAAGAGAGGGAGAGAGAGAATCCCAAGCAGGTTCCCAGCTGTCAGTGCAGAGTCCATCACGGGGCTCAATCCCACAAACCATGAGATCATGACTTGAGCCAAAATCAAGAATCTGATGCTCAACCGACTGAGCCACCCAGGCACCCCAAGTCTTCTTTTTTTAATGTTTGTTTGTTTGTTTGTTTTGAGAGAGAGATAGAGAGAGAGAAGAGGGGCAGAGAGAGAGGGGGAGAGAGAATCCTAAGCAGTATCCACACTCAGTGCAGAGTGCAGGGCTCAATCTCACTACCTGAGCCAATTGCTTAACTGACTGAGCCACCCAGGCTCTCCATGAATAACTCCTATCTGTATGGCCAGAAGAAGGATAAACTATAATTGGCAAAGGAGGTGCAGTCATTTATTTTAGTCTAGAGAGGTAGATGTTTGGTTACTTTGTGGGTGATCTTGTTTTTGTGCTTAGACAAAATTAAAGTATCCTTTTTTATCCCACTGCCTCATGATCTCAAGTAACCTAGTCTGAGGTTGGTATTCTGGGAGATTGTTCGGGTCCAAAAGGAACATAATAGGCCTAGTTGTGCGTGTCAGGCCAGCTTCTAAATGTCAGGGGTGGCTTTTAAATTTCTTTTCTCCCTTTTCAGTGCAATGCAGGGAAGAATTATCACTTCCATTTGGTTTAAAGCCTCTGGTGTGAATTAGGCTTTCCATGTGCTTTTTCTTTGTGGTTCTTTTTCTCACTGAAATAAATGAGGCTGTATCTATGTAGGAGCCCAGACCATTTTGATAATGAAGCCAATCAAAGAATTGGTGATACCCCAGCCCAGGTTCGTCTACTGAAAGTGAAAACTCTTCACATTGAGCCATACTGACAATCTTGATATTCTTTCTCTGCAGTCTTAAGTTTCTGCCTATCTCATTGAGAAAGGGCTGGGGCTGAATGGCAAATATAAGGAACCCAGGTGGTAGATATCAGAGGAGTTGAGGGTGAGAAAAAAATGTGAGAACACAGAATTTTATAAAGAGAATTGCTGATTCTTTGATATTGGTGACTATTCCAACTTTCTTCCCAAAGTTTCACAACTTGTTGAAGGCAAAAAGAAGCCAAAGGGGAGAGTCAACTGTCATATTTACAACTGAATTGTTTTCTTGCCCTTTATGGCAGGGGGAGGCATATCCGCCTGGGCTTGCTTGAATGGGTGCACTAGCAGGCTTATTTGTGTTGGGTGCATTTGGTAGACTCAGCTTTGGGTGACTAATCTATGCATTCCCAAGGGTGACTCCAACAGGTATAAATACTTATTTCAGTGAGGTGTATGAGCTAAATCCTCTCTGTGAAAGGATAAAAGGGTGAGGAGTTGCTCCACCTGCACCCCACCTAACAAAATTGTTACAGAAATCTCAAATGAGTTAACTAACACCACTCTAGGCAATGACATTTCAGCTTTTAATTTATCACATTCAGTTGATAAAATATTTTCTTCCGTAATATTCTCATTATAACAACAATTTAAAAAGCTGTAAATATGATATTTTCTCAGACTCTCTGGCCTTGGGGCATTTCAGAAGCAAACACTACATGCATCGGCTGCAGACACTAATCTTTGGCTTCATGGTGTAGAGCACAGATCTTCCGGCTCTTGATCTGTGTGTCTGGGATTGTAGCCTCACTCATTAACTTATTTTAAAGTACTAAAAATAATTAGACAAGGATAGATAGAAACTTGCCTGTCATAATTGATTTTTTTTCAGAAATCGCAAGTATAGCTTGCATTTTTGCTTTAGAATATTCCTTCCTCCCACCCCCTCATCACTTATTTCTCTGTGGCCTCAGCTGTTAAAAGAAAAGAAGCTTACAAGTTGTTTCTGGAGCTGTGACATCCTTTCTTGAAGGAGCGGTATGTGGCAGTGAGACTGTAATGTGTGATTTCATTAGTGAATGCTAACAGCACAGGCTGCCCTTTGGAAATGTATGGGAGATTTGGCCAATATAAAACTGAGCGAATTCACCGCGTAGCTGCTGCCTGTCTGAATACTAAGCAGAAAAGCTGTTGCCAATATGACTTAACTATGGTTTGAAAATGAACCAGTCAAGAGGATAAACAACACAGTAACAAGTTATTCATGAATGTACATTTTTCAGATGTTTTGGTTCATTTTTGAAGAGTTTAATTTAGATGGCCTGTTTCTCCAAATAAAATACTTGTAAGAAGTAGCTTATAGTGAAGAGATTGTAGGGAAGCTAGGTTAGATAGTTCAGTCTAAAAGTCAAATCTGTCAACAGATACCCTGTGTTGATTTGGGGGACATATGATGGAAAAAAATAGCCTGGAAACTTAGTTTTATTCCTGTCTTAGTTTTACATTTACTGGTTAGCAGTTGAACGTTTGTGTAATGAATTTGACCCTTATTGCCATTCACAAGCAGAGCAGGCTGCCACGTGCATTTCTACCTGGTTTTATAGACAGAAGGAGAATTTCACACCTTTGCACACACACACACACACACACACACAACTCATTACCACTATGGGCTTACACTTTACACTTGTGTTCTAAGCAGCCCCCAAACAGGATATGGCCAATACTCTTGTATCTGATAAGGACTGAGAGACTCCATAATACCATGGACATTGAGGCAGATGTTTTAATGTCTCCATGACATGGGCTGTGCAAATAAAGGCGTATTCAATGGTCCACAATTTTCTGCTCCAAGTAGCATTAGGTAGCCAGCTTGAGATTGAAAATGTGATGTGATGTGTGTGTGTGTGTGTGTGCGTGTGTGTGTGTGTGTGTGTGTGTGTGTGTGTTGAAAGGTGTAAGAGAGAAGTAATGAAAACAAACAGAAATCTACTTTTTTCTCAGCATCTGTGAGAGTATATCTTCTGATTGGAGGTACAGAAAGTGTTCAAAGACCAGATGTGGTGCTCTCACCTAGTTTCAAGATTGTTCTGGAGCATACAAGTACAGTGATTCTTGAGGTATTTCTTTGGCAATTGAGTTGTGAAATTTTATTTCCCTATCCCAGCATTGCATGGCTTATCTTTGTGATATTTTGAGGCTTTTGTCTTTCTATAACTCTTGCTAAAAATTCAGATAGAACTTAGATATGGTGGGATAGAGAGGAGAAGAAAATAGCATAAACCACTTGGTGAATGTTTTTATGCTATGGGTGTAGAGAATTTTAATTTCTCTTTTTAAAGTGACCAAAGTAGTTTCTCTTAGAGTCCCAGCTCAAGAATCCATCTATCTTTTGAATCAGCCAGTCACTCAACCAAAAAGAATGTGTTAAGACCATGCTGTGGGCTTGGAGTGGGGATAGGAGAGGCATGGTGTACTGTCTTATAAAATATTGCTTCCTGATCCTTGGGTTACAGGGTAATCTTTTTAGAACTTGAGATTTATATAGGAGACAGAATTAGAGAATGGCACATGACAGAATTTGCAACTAGTACTAACATTTTGACCTGTAGATTTCATATGCCATAGGAGCTCAAAAGAAGGAAAGATGACAAAAGTGACTTATCTAATATTTCAGGATAATAATACACTGGCCGTCTCTGCCCTTTACCTTCCTCCAACCATTGCAATGTGTTGTACACAAATATCAAAAGTATGTCTATTTTCTCTACTCAGATGTGGTCTACTTTTGTGGTTCTCTAATCATTGACTATTGACGGTGGTAAAAGCATCTTTTCTAAGGTAGAAAATTCTGCTTGATTTTGGGAACATTTCCAGACAATAAGGTTCAAACTAGGCCAACAAATTGAGTTCTGTGGTGGATTCAAAGACCCAACACTTTGTGTGTTTACTGGTGTTAGTGATGGCTGTTTATGAGAGAAGGGAAAACAAAACCATTATGCGAAAGGATTTTCTTTTGACCACAAAATTCAGCAAGTCCCCTGAGAAAATTTGGCAACTATGTGACTCATGTCTTATTTTTTAACTTTGAGGTAGAAAAATATGCTTTTAGGTTTGACATTCTGTCCTGCCCACCGTATATGCCAAGATACTTCCTTTGTTATCAGAAGTACATATCAATGAAGTACATTCCTTCACTTATTGAATTAACTTGACAAGGGAGCCACCTTTGGGATTTCTGAAAGATAGCTGGGAAGCAACTTTTGACAAATATGGTTGGTCTATTTTTTCCTCTCTTCCTTCTCAGTTTTGCAGTGAAAAGGGACAATTTTATAGCAACTTGGCAAAACGTAGCGCAGGAAGTCCCAGCTGTTCTTGCCCCAGCTGCCTGTGAGATCTAATAACATAGGGTGGGAATAGCACATCTCAGAAGAGCGCACACATTTTAAGTTGCTTTAATTTTCCTGCCAATTAGACTTTTAAGATGCCAAATGTATCTCCAGGCAACCTCTGTGACAATTTAGTACCCTTTGGTAAAGGAGCTTAAGGCAAAGAAAGATTTTCAAGTGGCAAACGGCAGGGGATACATTTATTCTTTCATCACCAAAGAAAAATGCATGTACGTATTTATGGAGACATGAGGACACAGGGATATTAATACTGACGCCACTGAAGGATGCTAAAGAGACTGGGAGTCAGAATTCTCAGCCTAGGGCAGGATTTCTTAGCCTCAACACAATTGACATTTTAGATAGGATAATTCTTTGTTGTGAGGGACTGTCCTGTGCATTGTATGACATTCAGCAGCATCCCTTGCCTCTACCACATGACTCCAGTAGCACCTCGACCTCCAGTCAGAACAGTCAAAAATGTCTACAGACATTGGTGTGTGTGTGTGTGTGTGTGTGTGTGTGTGTGTGTGTATACATGCGTACATGTGAAAATTCCCTCTAGTTGAAAACCCCCGGCCGAGAGCAGCCACTGCACAGATCTATGACAGTTACTTTTTCTGGAGCTCAACTCCTTTACTTGTTAAACAAATGATACCAACTGCTCAGGGATTAGGGAAACATAAAATATTTAGTTATATGGCTTGTTTTTTTTGTCTAAGTGAATATGCCAAAATTTATACATTTTCAGTGTCTGCTGCCTTCAGAGTAGTCACCTTGGGAATTTACTTATCCATCCAAGTGATACTGAAGCAATTTTAAGACCAGTTTCAGTGGGGGTAAATCTTTATCTTTTCAGGGTAAAATGGGTTTTTGAAACAACCTAAACTCATTCGGAGCCAAGTTTAATAAATAAGGTGGGTGAACAGAGACGATAAATGCTGTTTGGAGGCAAAATCCAAATGGTACAATAATGAGATTGATTTTTCATATGTGCCTCATGAACATACTCTGAAGGCAATTTCAATAGAGGAGTTATAAAAAGGTTTCGAGTCATCCTACCATTGATGGGATAAGTGAACAATCATCTCCACAGGTAACAATTCTGAATGATAGCTCACTTTCAGCTTGTAAGTTTTGGGGGAGTGTGTTATAAAAAGAACATCCCACGACCTTAGAATCATACCTCATAGAATAGGGTAGTATAAGAGAAAATATTCTTGATTCTTGAAAATAATGTCTGTCTTTGAATATGTTTATTATTATTTGTATTATGTGGCTATGCTAAGTGCCTGCACTTCGGAATGACTAATAGATACGATCAGTCCCTAGTCCTCAAGGTGGTTACTTTCTAGTGGGGAGACATATTCATGAGCAGTTTAATTCAACATAGTGTGGTAAGTGCTAAGATAAACCAGAAGCAGATGTTCACTGGTTTCTGAACCCAGCACTGCCATTTACTAATGAATTATGTAAGCTGGAGGAAGTCAGTTTCGCCTGCCTTCGGTTTCCTGATTTTGTAAAATAAAGGCATTGACTAGCCTTTGTCCTCTCTTCGGGCATCAGTACTCTAATTCTGTAGTAAGAGTGACAATTTCCAAGGGCATATGAATTACAATGTTTTGTAGGGGAAATTTAATCATATGGTATCTGAACACTAACCTTTAGTTCCATTTGAATTATTACCAAAACAGGAAGAAATTCCCAATTAGATGTCCATGAATACCAACTCTTGAGAGACCTGACCTGTTACTGGTAGTTCATTATTAAAGAATGACTGTAAATCAAATGAATTATACTGACTTTCTTTTTCCCGGACTCCGCAGGGTTATAATGAGCTGTATGTAGCCTTGGTTGATCAGAAGTTGCTGTATCCTAGGAAAATGGCAAGCAGTGGAGAGTGAAGTAAACGTTGATATTTAAAACTTAAATCAATAATCTTTTGTTATTCAAATCAATGCATTACTACAAAAATATGACTGACATCCATAAACCTAGGTTCAAGTTTAGATGATTTACAGGGTGCCAGTTTCTGACCTCGAGATTCTCAACTGTAACATAAAGAAATTGGAATGAGAAGTTATATTTTTGAATAACTACAGTAGACATATCTGTTCTCATTTTAGACCTCCTAGCAATTGAATGATGCAGATATTTTCATTTCTACTTTATATGTGGAAAAAAGGAGGCTTAGCAAAACAAACCAAATCACCCAGACTTACACAGCATCCATGGCAGAGCTGGATACAAACATATGTCTGCCTGATTTCAGAGTCTGTGTTTCTTTTTTAAGCCCCTACACATCACTCCACGTTCTAAGTTGTTTCTGATTAAGTTCTGAAATTGTATGATTTTTTTCACAAATAACCCAAAGCAGTAATAAGAAAGTATCATATTTACTAACAACTATAAAATGAAAGGGAAGAAAATGTTTCCATCTACTTCCAAATTCAGGAATTTTAAACAACAAACAACTTAAAAGTCCTATCAGAAGAGTAGCTTTTCCCAACATGTGAAAATGGCTTCCAATGAATGTCATTGATTCTTATCCAGAATATTTTAGATTCCCAAAGCTTTAGGGATAGAGGACAAGGCAATCCAATTTTCAGATTATCTCCTTTGGCTAGTGTACTGACTGACATGCTAACAGAAAAATAAGTGTGGTGTTCTATTTGGTGGCTTGCCCAAAAAGCAGCTACCTCCAGCTCCAGTTTTAAACTTTCACCTGTCAGGAGCCCTGGTGATTCAAGGGTTTGTGTACTAAAATAGTGATAGTTCAAGATTAAAATAGTCAATTAAGTGAAATATCCCTTTTAACTATATTACTTTTTTATGTTGTAGATTTTAAAAAGCTGTAGCGAAATATAGAGCTAGAGATTAGCAAGAGCTGTCAGATGTGGCTTCCCGTAGAATGGCACAGCAGTCTATCCATTCATTTCTTTATTTCTTCATTTTTTCTCCATCCTGGGAATGAGTTCATTCCATTGGGTATCTTGTTTGTGTTTTCTGTATAGTTTAAGTAGCTCAGAGAATTCACTCTGGACACCGAGCTGCGCTTGTCCTGACTCTGCCAACTTGCCATGTGTGATCTTAGGCAAGTTCTTTAAACACTGAGCCTCAGTTCCTCTTCTGGAAAAAAGAAGTGAAAATACACCTGTCTCATAATGCTACTGAAGAGCATAGCATGATAATCATGCAAAGTGTTTAGCTTAGAGCCTAGTACATAGTAAGAGATAAATAAATGTTGGCTTTCATTATTATTATTATTAACAACAGTTTTATGAGGACACCCAAAGGCATTCTGCTAAATTAAAAAAGTAAATAATTCTCTTCAAGAACCCAATTTCCTATGAAGAGATTTTATTATTGAGGCTAATTAAATTTACTTTAAATAGAACTTTACTGTAATAGAGCTTATTATTATGATTTGGATTTTCCAATAGATGTGGATACACATGACAATTCTACTCACCAAGGGTCAGATGTTACATGGCCATTTTGCAGCATGTATCTTAGGGTTTTGTTTTTCTCTAACACTAATATTACAGATTTCTATTATGTTGCTCATTATTTTTCTTTTTATTTATTTATTTATTTATTTCAACGTTTATTTATTTTTGGGACAGAAAGAGACAGAGCATGAACGGGGGAGGGGCAGAGAGAGAGGGAGACACAGAATTGGAAACAGGCTCCAGGCTCTGAGCCATCAGCCCAGAGCCTGACGCGGGGCTCGAACTCACGGACCGCGAGATCGTGACCTGGCTGAAGTTGGACGCTTAACCGACTGCGCCACCCAGGCGCCCCTCATTATTTTTCTTATAATCATTTTAAAACTAAGCTTAAATCTGTTACAGTGATTCTGTACATCAGAGTTATCAGTGGAACTTTACAATCTACGTGTGTTCAAGCTCCTTCTTTGGAGATTCTGCAGTGGCCCTGGATCTCAATGTCATTTTGGTGTTGGTCTGATTTGAGAACCACTGATTGACTATCCCATGAGCTCCTTGAAGAGAAGGACCACCACCTTTTCAGTTTTATACTTCCTAAAATGACATATAATAGCTATTAAGTCTTTTCTGAGTAGTTTTGGAGGTCAGATATCATAGAAGAAAATGAAAGAAAAATTGAGTTACATATTCCAAAGAAACCAAGCCTTGCATGTTTTTAGAAATGAATTCATATCTAACAAATTCAAAATTGGCCAAAGTCACCTAAACTTATTATGGTAACAATTTTTTAATTGATAACATGATTTTCAAAAATTCAGTCTGTAGTATTCTTCTGACATCTGTATTGGTTTATACCAAGGAGTAAAGAAAAGACTAGCCACAATTAACAAATAGCTTAAATACCTATCCTTCAGAGATCTACTAACAGGTTGGGCTAGCTAGATAATGTTGACAAGGAGCTGTGCTGAGAAAGACATATTGTTGTCATTAATCACATTTCCATTGTTTAAATACATCAAGCAATGCAGCAGGTTCTGTTGCAAGTAAGCATATATCCATCTCAGGGTGAGGTCAAGCGTGTCTGCACAAATACGGTTGTTATAGTAAAACTGAAAATAGTTCATTACAACTCTTCTAGGATCTCTGTCACCCTTGGTGACAATTTGTTGTGACTGGGGTAATTGTGCAACTAATTCTGGCATTGAATGGTGGGCCCTTAGGTTGTGTGAGTTCTCCACATCCCTGTGCCCCCCTCCGTGTTTTTCCACGTGGCTTGCAAAAACATCACGCACCCTCCAGATGGTATAGCTTAGTGAGCATTTCCCACTGCAGCCCCATCAGCAAAGAGATGGGAAGGGAGAAAGATTCCTTCTATCTCTAGGAGTCACTTCCCTGTGAGGTTTTGGAAAGGGTTGTTTCAGAATATATTGATGTGTTTCAGAATATATTAATATCAGAAAGATTTGTTCAGACATGGTACTCTGCAAACTGGATGAAGGTGAGGAGCCATTCTTATTTTTAAAACCAAAGATCCACATGGTTTGGGAATTGTTGATACCCCTAATAATATGAAGTCTAATATTTGTGTTAATGAAAGAACAATCAAAAGCAGTGACCCCCAAATCAATTAATAATAACAGCATCTCAATAATTGCTGATGCCTGTAATCTTAGATCCACACACCTGAACTGATTTCCCCAAAGTCACTTGCTGATTTTTATTTAGGCCAAAATCTCCAGTTATCACGCCCAGCTTTCTCTCAATAACACAGGGTCACCCTTGGTAGTAATGCCCACCATTGTAATAAATTTCTCAGGGACATCAAGATGCTCAGTTTTCTTAGAGAAGTGATTGGGTAGTAAAGATAAATGGACTGGTTTTGCAAACAATTATTTCACGTAAGTTAACAATTGAAGCCAAAGGAAATCATCTGATGTCCAAAGGAAAAACATATACGTGTGGAATAAGAAATAAGACCTAAGGTCTGGTGAGCAGAAGTTATTTTCTTCTTCTCCTAGTATGATCCCGATCTATTCCAATCTAAACTTCACCCTGACCAACACCCACCACGTCTCCACTTGCCAGATCTTACATGCAACACACTTTTGTGATTAGGACAGCAGGAATGGGAAGAGGACATTTGGTGAATGAAAACAATGCACAGATGCTCATTTCCTTTTAATGTGTATAATATATGTCAAACCAATTAAAGAAAAACTCTTAGGCACAGTTTTCCAGTTCCCCAAGTGAATATGTAGGTCCTCTTCAGGAGCAGCAGGGAGTAAATTTGGATGGAGTGTAAATGAACACTGTCCATAGCATGACTCTGTTAAGAGTTCAAAAAAAGGTGGGGCTTCAGTCTTAAACAGGAGCATGGAGGTTGGGGTAGAAGTGGTTTGTGATATTATCATTTCAGACAAGTGCCTTGGAAACATTATTAATCAAGTTGTAAAGTGTTCTAGAGATCATTGTCCCTGTTCCAGTTAGAAAGGTGTTGCTCCAGGTGTTATATGGCTCTTTGTAGCTCTGTGCACTTCAAAGTATGATCTCCAATGACAGAAAAATCATTTACATCACATAGTAAAACGTTAGGTTAGGGGTCTGTGATATCTAGAACTCAAAAAGTACGTTCTGTGTGTCATAGGTGGAAGAGGCTGCCTGCCTCTACACTCTTAGCAGACTGATGCCCGGTGTCAGGCTTGTGCTAAGGGAGGGAGAGGGTGGTAGTGCAGTGAGGTGCCTTGGAGTAAACACGGACACACTGGGGTCTCAAAAGCTTGGTGTGAGTGTGTATTCTGTCAGGGGGCTTTCCTTTAGACATATAGAACTCTATGTGTCTAGGGGTAAGGGAAGCATACAGTACATTAGGGAAATGACAAGGGGTTCTGTATTCTGTAACATAGTATTTGGGATTAGAGCAAAAAATAGCTGTAGAGAAAGAAAAATGGTGCACATTACAAAGGGTCTTCCTTGTATTTCATCCTAAGAAATTTGAGGTTTCCGTGAGAACTAACTGAATGGTTTTATGCAGGGAAGGGTATGATCAGATTTGGATTTAGGCAAGTCACTGTATCCACAGTAGACAGAATGGGTTCAAGCGGGGCAGTACTGCAGACAAGGAGACCAGAGGGGAGTTGCCAGACCAAAATTCCTATTGGAGCAGGAAGTTTGTCTAGTTTTGCCCCTCACGATCTAGGTACATAATAGGTAGTCAATAAATTTTTTTTTTAATGTTTATTTATTTTGGGGACAGAGAGAGACAGAGCATGAATGGGGGAGGGGCAGAGAGAGAGGGAGACACAGAATCGGAAACAGGCTCCAGGCTCTGAGCCATCAGCCCAGAGCCTGACGCGGGGCTCGAACTCACGGACCGCGAGATCGTGACCTGAGCTGAAGTCGGGCGCTTAACCGACTGAGCCACCCAGGCGCCCCTGTAGTCAATAAATTTTTGTTGTGGTTTTAATTCAGATACCATATGGTGATGGACGAACTAATACGGTGACATCAGAGATTAAAAGAGATACACAGAAATTCCAAAGATGTTAGTGAGGTAGAATCTGTAAGAGGTGACAATTGACTTGCTATAGGAAAAAGTGAGGGGAAGGAGTTGTAGGAGTCAAAATAAAAACAAACGTTTCTGGCTTGGCTCCCTCATGATGCCATTTGCTAAAGTCAGAAACACTGGATGTAGAGCAAGATGTAGAGAGAGAGAAGATGACAGTTTGCTTCAGAGATGTGGTCTTCGAGAGGTTTGTAGGATGTCTAAGTTCCAGAATGCAGTGTTTTAAACAAGAGTCCACACTGTTATTTAATGCCTTATTTATTGCCTCTAGTAAACCTCCTTAGCTGTGATGTGCATTGTCTTTAAGTCATATGAAAAAGTCTTCATACCTTCTTGCTCTTTAAAGCTTTTCACTAAGAGGATTCTCCTTCAAACAGGTCCAACTCTGGGAAGTATGAGGTGGCGAAGGGTCTTTTTTCAAATTAACGTTTCTCATTTAGAAATCTCCTAGAAAATTACCTGAAACTTAAAAGAAATTCGCAGCTCCAAAAGAATGACTTGTTAAAAAAGGATTTGTCTCATTTTAAGCTCTCTAAACAAAGCATTTTTCAGCTGTCAAGAATTGTTCAGATGTACGTTTGTTTTTTGCTTGAATAACACAAAGACATCTGAGTCTTAAGAGCATCAGACTTACTGGGGCAGAGTTCAGAATAGTTTGTGCAAAGGTAATTTGTGCAATGGATTGCTACCCTTATTGTTAACCAAGTGCATTAAGAAAAACAGGCAGAGATTTAAGACATGGCTAATTATCATTCACTCGTATCTTGAGCACCTGCTTTTGCCAGCATTTGCTAGATGTTGTCCATTCAAAGTTAAATATGATATTGTCCTTGCCTTCGTAAACCCAGAGAGTTCCAGGAAAAATTCACAGAAAAAGTGGGTTTTGATCTAAAAATTATGATCAGTAGGAATTTGCCAGATGAATCTGGGGGAAAAATAACTCTTAAGGCAGAAGGAATACTGCATGCAAGTTGTAGGAGGTGTTTAATAGGCAAGAATGTTCGTGTTAAAAATGCACAAGGTGTTTAATGGGGTTTGAACTGAAATTCATGTGGGAGGGGACCAGATGAAGTAACCAGAAGTTTACTAGAGGTCAGACAATGGGGTGGGTCCTTTGTGAGTAAAGTCTTTCAATTGATAAGGGAAATATAATTCTTTGTTTTATATTTTTAAAAAATACATGGATGCATTGGAAGAGCATATCTGTGGCTATAGTTCATCCTGTGACCAGTTTTATCATCAGCCAAATTCACTGATTCAAGTTCTCAGGATCTGGCCATTCTTGGAAATTGACCATATCTGGCCTCATTAAGCCCACACAACTTAATGTTGCAGTAGGTAAATTAGATAAAAGTGACCTAGTTCTTAAATGTAATATTCACCATGAAATTTAATCTTCACCATGCCAGAATATTGCAATCATTTTGCTCCTTTTTTCAAATGTTCCCTCAAAACAATGAAACAAATGTTTCCTCAAAAACATGGCATATATTTCTCATATGTTTCAAAGCAGCAGAGTGAGGCGTGAAATTTGAGTTATATTACTTAATTGAAAAATAATATACACTTGACTTAACATCTTAAAACCAAGATCTTTGGTCCTTAAAGTGTAATGGGCAGTAGTAATATCAGTAACATTGCTTATTCATTGAATGAATGAATAAATAATTTACTACACTGACAACAGTGAGAAACTTGGAATTTGAAAACTGGAAAGGATGTTTAGCTCTCCTTATAGCAATTTCACTTAAATATATGAAAACTGAGGGCCACAAGTCAAAGAGCTATTTAGTAGAGTTGGTCCTAAAATTCCAGTCCTTGGGCTCTCAGGCCAGTGGCTCCTTCCCACAATATGTCTCCTGTCATCACTGAGATAATGTTTGAATTTCCTTTGTTTTGCAAGGACTCCAAGTAGGAAGGACAGCGGGAACCTCACTTTACTTGTATACATGGTATGCTCAGACCTCCCACCACATTATGGAAATGTAATGACAGATAAAAGGAAAAAGGATCCCTACTAGCCTGAGGCTCATCCTTCAGTGAAAATAGATTTTGGGGTGATGGCTAAATAAAATCACACTGATATGAAATGACAAGCTATAGGGAATGGTAAGTGGGAAAGATGTATGCTCCAACAGAAGCAGATAGCAGAGGGACCTAGTGAGTGGGTAGGGTATCTACCTTGGTTTTTACATTTTCTTAAAAATCCAAGAAATCTGAAAGATAGAGCAAGTTTGCCTCAAAGAACGTTGTGCGACAGCACTTGGGATTTCTTTGATAGTTTATGAAACACGTCATCACCTAATTTGAAGTTTTTCCAATCTTTGCCAAAAACAATATGATAAAGGATGGTTTGGTGAATTTCATCCAGTGTAACAACAGGGAGCAACTTTTTGCAGAGTTTACCACAACCTCAAGGTGGTGGTAAAGGCATAAAGTTGCGAAAAGTAATCACCAGCCTCAAATTCCAAAATAATAATAAAAACACCAAGATCTAAAAAGGAATTTAACAAATATGAGATTTTGATTTGCTTATGCAATATATTGCTCAGACTTAAGAGGCAATTTTCTGGGGAAAATACTGTTGTTTATAATTACTCTACTCCACAGACCTCTGTGGGACTCTTCTTATACTAAGTCTTCTAGAATGGATACCAGGACAATTTTCTTAATCTTGTCTTTGGACAGACTTGGACCTGATTTTTCTGATTCATCTTATATGCTCAAATCACCCTTATTGTATTCCATTAAGTATGATTTAAGAAAGATGACATTTGTATTTGATGACTCAGCCCCCCATGGCAATGACAGTCTTTTTAATGGGATATATTTGACCCCTAAAAAGAAAGATAGAGTCCCACGAAAGTTCATAGTATCTTCTGCACAAAGGAGATAGGACCTAAGATCCTAAGATCATTGCCCCTACTCTCATAGCTTCAGGCGGAGAAAAAGGAACAGATGGAAGAAAAGGCCAAGTGAAGAGAAAGTCTCAAAGAGAGATGGGGAGTGCAGTAGATGTGGGATCAGGTAGTGGGAACTGCAGCAAACAGACCTCTCCCGGTACCTCCTTTATGGGGTCTGCTGTGGAACTGGCTGAAACCAACACACCTCATTCATTTTCAACGAATACATGGGAGAAACTAGGAGAATGAGAGAACTGAGCCCTTCAAGAAAGGGAGGTGGAGGAAAGCCTCGGCCAGGCATAGGGTGTTTCGAGCCTGGTCATTTCTGGGAGTCTCACTGTGGAAATGACCTTGAGTGTTTTAAAGCAAGGGCACTCAACCAGCATGTTGCAAAACTGCACGCTGAGCTGTCAACTTTTGATCAATGTGTACAATTCACTTTGGCTTTGTTGTGAATATAAGGAAAGCAGACAGCAAACTGCCCCCACGTTTACTACGTGAAGAAGAAAAGACGTAGCAGATGCTCAGCCTAAAGGGGAATGATTTGACTTTCGAAGGCTCTTGGGACCTTGAAATTAAAAATGTTCCATGCAGAACTACTTAAAAACTTGAACAAGAGGCGGCTGTGTGAGGCTTGTGATATCTTGCGATGCCGGGGATGGGAGACACTTCTTGCGTGGGGAGTGTGACTGCAGTCTTCATCAGCCTCACCCATCATGTAATCATCTGCAGACAGACACGAACTGAACAGGCTGGGCAACGCAATGCAGAACTGGATGCAGCTCTCTACAACAAAATGGAGCAGAGCACTAAGAGCAAACAAAACAACCTCCCTGTTTCCTGGGACATTCTAAGACTTTGCCCTGGGAGTTTACAGGTACAGTTATGGGAGAAAGCAGGTAGGATAAGCACAGAGCTTGGACAGCCAAGAGAGCAGTGCTCCATTAATGCAGAGTGATTTATACTCACTGTGGTGCACGTGGTTGTATTGTAATCATTACTCGTTTAGTGCTTTTTTTAGTCAAGGGTGCAGCAAGGTATTCCATAGCATTTTAAAGTGTCATTTGAATCTCCAAAGTACAAGAACCACTGCTTTAAACCCTTGGACTCCTTCATGTGGGGAAAGTGTGAGATGTGTTTGACAAACCCTCACCTCCAACTCTCCCCTTCCCCATGAAGCCGGATGTCCTCTGGTTGTTGCAGTTTCAACGAATGTTGATTTCTTGGGGATAATATCTTTTTATCGCATTCTGGCAGAATTTAGGGTAACAAAAAGTTAAAGAACTCTGTACACTTTTCCCAAAAAGAGTACTTGACATCTCTGAATTTGGGAGAAGTTATTTTCCTGAGAATGCAAGCCCCGCTTAAGAGCTAATTATCAAAATGACATTTTTCACCCCTACATATCACTTTGAACCCTAACTGCCTCTAATGAGTCCAGCCATCCTCATTTTTAGGGTTTTATTTAAATTTCAGTTAGTTAAAAAACAATGTAATATTAGTTACAGTTGTACAATGTAGTGATTCAATAATTCCATACAACATCCGGTGCTCATCACAAAGGCACTCCTTAATCCCATCATCTATTTAATCTACCTCCCCTCTGGTAACCATCAGTTTGTTCTCTATAGTTAACAGTCTGTTTCTTGATTTGCTTCTCTCTCTCTTTTTTCCTTTGCACATTTGTTTTGCTTATTAAATTCCATATATGAGTGAAATCATATGGTATTTGTCTTCCTCTGACTTATTTCACTTCACATTATACTCTGTAGCTCCATACATGTCGTTGCAAATGGCAAGATTTCATTTGTTTTGATGGCTGAGTAATATTCCATTATATATATGTAATGCCATTACACACACACACACACACACACACACACACACAGGACATCTTCTTTGTCCATTCATCAGTGAACATTCAGGCTATTTCCATAATTTGGCTATTGTAGATAATGCTGCTTTGAACATCAGGGTGCATGTATCCTGTTTGTATTCTTTGGGTAAATACCTAGTAGTGCAATTGCTGGATCATAGGGTAGTTCTATTTTTAACTTTTGGAGGAATCTCCATATTGTTTTCCAGAGTGACTGCAATAGTTTGCACTCCCACCAACAGTGCAAGAGGGTTCTTTTTCCTTTGCATCCTCACCAACAATTGTTGTTTCTGTGTTGTTGATTTTAGCCATTCTGACAGGTGTGAAGTGATATTTCATTGTAGTTTTGGTTAGTAGTTCCCTGATGATGAGTGATGTTGAGCATCTTTTCACGTGTCTACTGGGCATTAGTATGTCTTCTTTGGGAAAATGTCTATTCATGTATTCTGCCCATTTTTTATTGGATTATTTATTTTTGGGGGTGTTGCATTATATGAGTTCTTTATATAAGAACTTATATATTTTGGATACTAATCCTTCATTGGATGTGTCATTTGTAAATATCTTCTCCCATTCTGTTGGCTGCCTTTTAGTTTTGTTTCCTTTGCAGTGCAGAAGCTTTTTTTTTTTTTTTATAAAGCCCAGTAGTTTATTTTTGCTTTTGTTTCCCTTGCCTCTGGAGACTTATCTAGAAGGAACTTGTTATAGCTGATGTCAAAGAGGTTACTGCCTATGTTCTCCTCTAGTATTGTTATGGTTTCAAGTCTCACATTTAGATCTTTTTTTTTTTTATTTTTTTTTTCAACGTTTATTTATTTTTGGGACAGAGAGAGACAGAGCATGAACGGGGGAGGGGCAGAGAGAGAGGGAGACACAGAATCGGAAACAGGCTCCAGGCTCTGAGCCATCAGCCCAGAGCCTGACGCGGGGCTGGAACTCCCGGACTGCGAGATCGTGACCTGGCTGAAGTCAGATGCTTAACCGACTGCGCCACCCAGGCGCCCCACATTTAGATCTTTAACCAGTTTATTTTTGTGTTTGGTATAAGAATGTGGTCCAGTTTCATTCTTTTGCATGTTGCTGTGCAGTTTTTCCAGAACCATTTGTTGAAGAGACTTGTCTTTTGCCCATTGGATATTCTTTCCTGCTTTGTCAAAGATTAACTGACCAGCCATTTTTTTAAAAAAATAAATCTTGCTTTGGAAACAGAAGAACAAACACAAAAACAATTTTCTGGACACTTAAACAACTACTGGATAGAACTAGGGGTCTTCACCTTGCATCTGTAGAACTGGTAATGTGTTGATATGTAGAATCTTTCTCATACTTTTATACTAACAGCCATTATTTGTCAACGGGTATTGCCAACAAATCATAGTAAGGATTAGTAGGTGACATCACAATCATCTAGGAATTTTGAATTATGTTTGAGACTCTGTTGCCAGATAATTGAAACAAGTATTTAGATGTGTGATTATTTGACCTTGTTAGTTCCTACCATTTTTTACTATCCTTGGCAGACTTCCCAGGGCTCAGTACTTCTGTACTTTAAAAGTATAGAAGGCAGTTTAAAAGTCACTCTTTTTGGGGCGCATGGGTGACTCAGTCGGTTAAGCCTTCTGACTTCGGCTTAGGTCATGATCTCATGGTTTGTGGGTTCAAGCCCCTCATTGGGCTCTGTGCTGACAGCTCAGAGCCTGGAGCCTGCTTCAGATCCTGTGTCTCCCTCTCCCTGTCTCTCTCCCTCTCGCACTGTTTTTCTCTCTCTCCCTCTCAAAAATAAACATTTTTTTAAAAAGTCACTCTTCTTCCTTACCAAACACTCATGGATCAACTGAAGGTCTTGATCTCTTCCAATGCCTTTTTCTTACTGATCCTGCATTTTAGGGACTGCAGAGCATCTAATGTGTTCACCATCACCTCTTGTCCAATGCTGTTTGGATATAAAACAAAACAAAAACAAAACCCCTAATAATTTGCTCTATTTCTAAGTCATCATTTGATGTAATGGTAATGGAATTTCTGGAAAAAAATCTGTTTCAAAGTTGGAAGACCTTTTGTCATTTTATTTGCAAAAGCCACTTTATTTTGTTACTTAACTAGTTAAGTTAGACAAGTAGATATTGGCATTGCAAAAGAACACCAAGAATGCCTGGATATTTTTTTTCCAGTTTCCCATACCGACTCAAAATTCTGTTCTCATTTTTCTGACATTAAATATAAAGATACAAAACATTAGTTCCTGACAGGATTTCTCAGCTATACGTGATTGCTTCTTTTTGTCTTCCCACCTATATTTTAAGATAATGCTGTGCTGGGGTCCATTTGGAACCTCTGTTAGACTATAATATCACACAAATAGTCATGCCTTTTTTTTTAAATAGCATCCAGACAGCTGCTCCCCTAACTCATTTTGGAAATGAGGCTAATACCTTACAAAGCAAAAAACACTTTACATAGAGAATCCTCTTAAGTCTTAAATAATCATTTGTAAAAAAGTGTTTGTTTCTCCAAATACCGACGAAAGCTACTGGAGAGCATCTCTAAAAAATCTCTCCATCTTTCCTTGGAGGAAATGGTTGGAGCAGCAATGCCTTGGAGGAGCAATGACAGGATATCCAGCATCCCTGAAAGAGTGGTGGTGTTAACAGAGATGCTGGTGTCACCATCAGGAGAGTGGGGGAAGCAAAGGGAAAGAGTGGTAAAGCCAGCAACTTTCATTGTCTTACGGATTGGTTAGCCCTTTGGGGGACCATGGTGGGTTTTTTTCCTCTCTGTCTTTTCTTTCTTGCCCCTGTTTGGTGATGCTTTGAGTAATAGTTGCCCCCACCTGATGTAGTGTTAGAACAGGGAACACCTAGGGAATCTGCAAGTCAGGGCAAGCTTGTCAGAGAGAAGATAGAGAAGCTGAAGGCCAACAGGAGTTTGAGTGGTTTCACATGTCCCCCGCTAATATCCATCATAATCAGGAACACCTCTAAGATGATAATTGCCACATATGGCCCTGAGATGCAGACACAGGTACAATGAGCTCCCTGCCTTTAGGACCTCAAAGTCCAATGAGAAAGGTGGGCATAGCAATAAATTGTCATAGTGTAGTATGATACACCACTAATATAAGTATGAACAACATGATGTAAGAGTTCGGAGAAGAAATCTGGCATTTTGCCTTTGAGTGAAAGGTTGCTAAAGACCTATGAAACTGATCTAGTAAGTACCAGAATAGACCAGTTCTACTGGATAGTGAGTTTTGCCAATAATGGACCAGAGATCATTTAAATAAGTAAAGAGGGGTTTTTCGTGTGTTTTTTTTTTGTTGTTGGTTTTTTGTTCACTTGTTTGTTTGTTACTGTAGTGAGGTCTCTATTGGAGGTCCTAAAGTGTCCATTTATTAAACAAGGAGATTCACTATGCACCTATTAGAAAGGCTAAAGTCCAAAACACTGACAACACCAAATGCCCCACCCAATGTGGAGTGACAAGAATTCTCATTCTTTCTGGGTGGGAATGCAAAATAAAACAGCTATTTTGGAAGACAGTTTGGCAATTTCTTACAAAGCTAAACCTAGTCTTACCATATGATCCAGCAACCTCACTCCTACGTCTTTATTAAAATGAGTTGAAATCTTACGTCCACACAAAAGCCTGCACATGGATGTTTATAGCAGCTTTATTCATAATTGCCAAAACTTGGCAGGAACTAAGATGTTCTTCAATAGGTGTATGGATAAACAAACCATGATACATCCATACAAGGGAACATTATTCAGTGTTATAAAGAAATGGGGCATGAGAAAGCATGGAGGAAACTTAAATGCATATTGGTAGATGAAAAAACTCAGCTGAAAACGTTCTGGTAAAGGAAAAGCTATGGAGACAGTTGGATGCTGGTGATGGTTGCACAGCAATATGAACGTATTTAATGACCACTGAACTGTACACTTAAAAATGGTTACAAATGTAAATTTTATGGTATACATATTTACACACACACACACACACACACACACACACACACATACTATAGGGACAGTAAAGACCAGTGGTTTCCAAGGGTTTAGGGGAAGGGAGGGTGGGTTGAATAGGTGGAGCACAGCATTTTTAAGGCAGTGAAACTATGGCACTGTAATGGTGGATTTGGGACATCATGCATTCTTCAAAACCCACGAACTCTACAGCACAAAGAATGAATCCTGTTGTAAACAGTGGACTTTAGTTAATCATGTGTCAATACTGGCTTATCAGTTGGAACAAATGTACCACACTCAGGCAAGATGTTAGTAAGACAAGAATCTGTATATTCACGGAGGTAGGAGAGAGTGTATATATAGGAGCTCTCTGTACTTTCTGTGTACTTTTTTTGTAAACTTAAAACTTCCCTTAAAAATAGAGTCTGTTAAAAATATCCATTTGGATAAGGCCAAATAAGTATATGGCAAAAACTCAAAACATGGTTGGCCATGAGTTAATGTCAGTTTTGATTTGAGCAAAAGAATACAAATCTGTAGAAGTTAGTGGCATTAAATCTGAAAATATACATATGCACACACATACATGCATGTACACTCATGCACACAATTTAGGGGAAAAGATGATACATAATAAGTAATTGGAAACTTACCAAGATATTTAGTTGTATGCACTAGCTATATTTTTTCTCTCACCAGTGGCTTGAGCTAAATGACAGATTGTGTTCAGAAAACAATTGTTACTTCATGAATATTCTCATTCTCTAGCCTCTCTTGTCACATTGCTATTTCAGTTATTGCCTTAGTGCATCAAAGTAGATAACATTAGATAAACCACACCCAGAGTGGCATGAATGAGAGGGAAGCACTCTGGACAGGATGTTAGCATAATGGGATTCCAATTTCAGCTCTGCCACCGAGTGAAGACAATACAAGGACAAGCTATTCACCCTTCCTCATGTAGTTTCTACATCTATCCAGTAAGAGGGTTGGGCTACATATTCTGAACTCCATTCTTGCTCTCAAGTTCTTTTGTTTGGTCTGGTTAAATATAGCCAAGACAGGGGCACCTGGGGTTAAGCGGCTGACTTCGGCTCAGGTCATGATCTCATGGTGCATGAGTTCGAGCCCCGCATCGGGCTCTGTGCTGACAGCTCAGAGCCTGGAGCCTGCTTCTGCCTCTGTGTCTCCCTCTCTCTCTGCCCCTCCCCATTCGTGCTCTGTCTCTCTCTGCCTTTCAAAAACGAATAAATGTTAAAAAAAAAAAATTAAAAAAATATAGCCAAAACAAATTTGGAGAATCTCAAAGAAAACCCAAATCTGCAGAGATAATTTCATTTTGAAACAAATCTAATGTTGACTTACATCATCAATTACTATTTGGACTTTCAAAAAGAAAATATTCAAGTTGCTATCCTGATTACCCTGACTGAGTCAGAGTCACCCTCTTACATGCTCTTATAGAACTATTCAACTTCCTTACATATCTCTAACCACAGTTTGTAATTACAGTATTATTTGTATGATCATCTTGTTAATGCCTGTGCACGCGCGTACACACACACACACACACACACACACAACACTGAATTGTGAGCTATGTGAGAGCAAGGAATGAATTGGTTTTATTCACTTCCCAGTGCTTAGAGCCCAGAGTAAGTGGGAAATGCATATGTACTGAATCAATCAATAAATGAATCAATGAATGATTCAATATATTAGTTGAGTGCAACAGCAATATAACTTTAATTTTATGAAGTAAAAGAATTATGATATTTAAAACATGATTTAGTCTGCACAAATTAGGAAGCTTTCCCTAAATGATACCAAACATAGATTTGCAGAGTTGAGCTGAAAGTTTTTCAACAGAAACTTAGGAATTTTAATTTTTAGTAATCAGTGGTAATTTCTTTTACATAAATGATCTTCTGTTAATTAATATAAGCCACAGGCATTAGCTGCATTTATGGACTTCTTATCTAAAATAATTTCTAGGCAAATTAATGAATTAAAATAAAGTTATAAGAGCAAATTAATCGGAACTATGCTGAACATAAAACTTATAACAAAAATAACTATTTCTTTATGTGACATAATGGAAATAGATCTTTCCTTTAGATGCAAATATTTCTTTGCTTGATGATTTGATTATTTGGAAATGTAAAAAGTCCTACCTTTTATTTGAATAAGAGCTGAAGAAACCTGAAACTTTAATTATTGAGTCTACTCCTTCTAAAAATAAGTTGCATTTCTAGATGTTTGACTTAGTGCTTAGTCTTTTGGTCAAATACGTCAATAAAACATTGGATGGACTACCTTTTGCCTTCTTCTATCCTATATTCATGGAGATGACTTTAAATGCCAGCTTAATGCTTTCCTTTATGTCCAATTCATTATTCATGTTTTAGAAGCCCATATGAAATCATTCCTTTTAAACATGCCCATTAATTCAGAACATCAACTTAGATTATTTCTTCAGTCCAAGATAATGGGTTTTTTTGGTGAATGGAGAATCATACATGCCATTTAAAACTTAGAGCTAATATAAGATGGTGAAAATGCAATATAGTTTGTTGTTACTTATCTGAAATTGACATAGATGCCTGAGGTGTAAGGAAGATTTTTTCTTTTCAAACAAATGAATCATCCAATTCAGTTTAATCA
Organism: Prionailurus bengalensis; assembly: GCF_016509475.1. Classification (NCBI taxonomy): domain Eukaryota; kingdom Metazoa; phylum Chordata; class Mammalia; order Carnivora; family Felidae; genus Prionailurus; species Prionailurus bengalensis. Next base: position 207,205,500 of record NC_057343.1, read on the forward strand.
AGTAAATAACATAATTCATGGAAATATTTGCCCTGTGTGTAGCAAGTATATGCTGAGGCTTTAGGGGAAAATGTTTTAATATGACTTAACACTGAAAAACATTTTCATTAAGATCAGAAACATGTCAGAATCCACTATTAGTTGATGCCATTCTTTATTTTCTCACGTTCAATTATTTTGGATTTTTATTTTAATATTCTAAGTCTAGACATGTGTTACGGTTTTAAATTATTTCAATCCAGTGTTCAGGATGGAGATACACACTGGGTTTAGTGATTTTTGTGGCAGTCCAACATGGAACCACCTACCGGAGTTAGACATTTTAGCTTCAGAACTAAATTGACCATTTATTTCCGCCAAAATAAAGGTACTTTGCATATAAACAAAGTTAATCTTCCTTTTGCCTTACTGTAATTCACTTTCAAAATATTCATTGGGTATTTACAGATATTTTATTTTGAGTTTGGATTGTTTTTCTGTTTATAGAAAACATTTTTGAAGCAAAACAAAGTAGATTCCAAGTAAACATAAAATCTGCAGATTAAGTAATAAAAGATAGTCACTCCATTTGAAGGAAAAAATGTGCTTTTAATATCTGTAGTCCAATTTCCCTCATCATTGTGGTGTATTAAGTGGTCTCCATGTACCTGGAAGCCAGGTCAATGGGTGAGGATTCAGGGCAAGAAAGGCAGAGCTACGTGGGTTTAACTCTGGATCCTACAGCTACTGCGAAGTTGGAGCAGCTTTGACAACACAGGTGTGTTGACTTTGATGAGTTAATTATCATTAAGCTTTTACATGCTTCTGATGAAAAAACAATCTATACTCACACTACTCACATTCAGGTAAGTACAGATCTTTGAAGCTGCCAATTCTCCACTTTTGAGGACATGAAGAGTTCTAGGACACATCTAGATATCCATCATTATTTTTACTTTTATCCAGATACTGTCTTCAGATAAATGCAAAAAACAACAACAACAACAACAACAAAAAACAAAAGAAGCACCACTGTTTATGTTTCTCTGTATGTGAAGCAACAATTTCAACTTACTGAAATAACTAAGTACGTTACAAAATCTTACATATTTCAGTTTGGTAATGAATCAGCTCCTTTCCTATTAGTTTGTGTTTACTTTTATGCTGCCCTTGTGAGTTTTGCTTCTGTTTTGACAGTTTTCTACAACCGTTGCTGTTGACTTGATATATTAAACAGAAATAGAGAATGAGAGGTTGAAGCTGATAATTGAATATCGACATAAAATTTACAAAGCATTCTAGGCATCTTATTTTTAGGTTCAGTAAGGCATATTTTGTGAGCCTTCATGTTAATCATCACACTGCATTGTGACTCAAGCTCTTTGGGGCTCAGCCTTTCTGTACCATTGTTAAGGAGATCGGTGGACAAAATCAATAACATCTAACTACTGCATGAATGTTGAAATTATGGCCATTTCCTGAGTATATGTTCAGGTTTTCTGGTTTAAACTAGAAACTTGAAGATCTCATCTTTATATACTCTACAGAGTTCACTCTTCAACACCTAGAATGATGCCTCCATTACCTAGCACAGTGCCTGATGCAGTAGCATTTGGTCTAAAAGGATTGAATGAAAACTATGGCATCACTAGCCAGAAGAATCCAAGAGTGAAAGACTCTGAGTTTATGTTTCCATGGCTTGATCAATTAGAAGATATGTTGATTACCCTGTGGGGCACAGTGCACTCAAAATCACATCTGCTTGCCACTGTGCTCATTTCCAAAAGGGAAAGATACTGGCTACCAAGATTTATTTTTGAATAAATAGATAAGACATGGATTCATCAGACTTCAACCCCTATAATGAAGTCTCATTTATTATAATGATTAGAGCAAAGCTTTCTTGTGGATGGTGGAAAGCCCAACTGAGAGAGGGCTGTGGACTTGTATTTAAGTAAGAAAGCATGGCTAAAAATGGGCACCTTTGCAACCCAGTTGAGTTGTTTGGCCGTAAAACAGTAAGCTAGAATCTCAGTTTATCACCACTAGGTACCTATGTAGGTACATAGTAACTAGAAGACTCCCTCTTCATTTTAGATTCAAGTTATTTGAGATCAGAAACATGGAGGAGGGTCTAAGAAATCCAAAAAGAGTGATAGAAACTTTCTTCTCTACCATGACCTTGACTATTTCCCTGCCTCCTTTAAAACCTCCAATAAGGTAAGAAGAATGATTCCTAGTCAAAGCAGGTTGGGTGAACAAAGATTGAAAATCCAACAGCAAGCCAACCCATTTATAAGTGAAAAGTTTGGCTGAGGGCAAGGAGCGTTTTCAGTTTACATAATTCTAAGTAATTCACTTAAGTGGAAAAACTTAAATTTGTAGGGCTCTTGGCAATTTTCAAGGGTATTTACAGTCATGATTGTATCTGAGCCTTCCCCATAACTCTGAGATAGAGTGATATATTTTCACCCTGCACACTGCACAGAGTCAGTCATTTGCAGACATGGCTCAAGTAGTCAGTCTTCATTTCGAGAAATACTTTTTCATGGAAAGGAAGCTGGCCATTCTGGACATTAACATAGCAGTGGAGAAATGTGATAGTGATGGCATGGCCTTCCTCAGGTTGCCTGTTAGTGGTAGAGCCAGGTTCAGAATCAAGGACTCATAATTCTCAAGTCATTTTTACTGATTTTGTTTTCTACTCAATTCCACTAGATGTGATAGTGTGAAGTAAATAAGAAAGTTTACTAAATTTTACTAAGAAAAGTAAATCAGCATTATAGACCTTCTTTATTTGTCATCAGAAATAGTAGCAAAGAGTGTTTAAAAATGGCAAGTATTTTATCAGGAATGTTTTTCATATTTATTGTAAATACTGTACTTCAGTAGGATATTAAGAAAGGTTTCTGTTTGTTTTTTAAGTGCCAATCCCTTTTTTATCCCCTAAAATGGAATGGAATACCAGGAATAAGACGTGTTATAAAATACATTTTCTGTTATTTGTAGCTAAGAACGCCACACATCTGAAGATATTTTCAAATGATTTCTACTTAATGACTTCCAGTGGGACGGAAGTTCCTAGTAAAATTATTCTTTGGGTTCTTTCCTGCTGATTTGATCTTTTAGTTGAAAAGTATTCATTAATTCTTTCACTTGAAAATAGCGCTGTCCCTGTGCAACAGTTCCCTCTCAGACGATTCCACCTTAAAGAAAGTTCTTTCCTGACCGTGTGTCTCCTAGGGGCAGGGCTGGTAAAACTGATGAACAGCTGGCCCACAAGTCATCAAAGACAATGCCCATCATTAGTGCTGCTGTCTGATTCGCCACCAACTTCTCCTTGTAAGTTCCTTTTCAAATTTGAACTTGGATTGTTTGAAAGAAAAGTTTTCAATCTGTAGTGGTGAAGGGATATACGGGATTTTTATAATTGTACTTCACATCTAGAACAGAGAAACTAAGGACACCTAGCATTCAACTTTTGGTTAATTGATAGATCAGTTAATTGATATGTCAGTGATATATAAAATACATTTTGTTGTCTCTAGGGAGGTTTTGATATTTTAATATGTTAGTTATTTAATTTCATAGTATCATGTCATGTGTTTTCAAGGACACTGTGTGAGGTCAAGTTCAAAATTCAGTTGTAAGCAAATACTCTGATATAAGGCAGATTGTGGTGCACGCTGGTCACTTCATTCCCTAAAAGAAACTGTTTCTTCATTATTCCACAGAAGTGCTGCTGATGGAAGGACCCAGGGGAGCAGCATCTGTATAAAAACATGCAGTTGTAGGAGTGACTCAATAGAATTTTGGAAGTTAATTGAGATTCCAGAAAACATACACACATACACATGCACACAACACACACACACACGCACACACACACACACACACAGACCCTCTTTTCTGAATTTTCAACAACTCTTCACATCACTAGCATCAGGCTCCTGTCACCTCTCTATGCCAGTGTCTTTCCTTCTATTCCAGCTTGAATCAGTTCTATCTATAATAACGTTTAAAGTCTTACCCCTGCAGACTCCCCTCAGACAACCCAGGACTGTTCTGTCATGAGGAAGCATTTTTTTTCACCTTTTTTTTGGTGGGGGGAGCGGACATTTTTATAGCATTATAAATTAACGTAAAGGAGGATTTTAGTGAGGGAAAAAGTGTAGCAATTGTTCTTTTAGGACCACATTTCAAACCCTCCCCTAAAATTTAACCAGACACTGTTGGTAATAATGCTCATCTTTCATATAGCACATTCTATGTTCATTGACTCTTAGAATCAATAGCTAGTTAATTAATGACTTAATTAAAGCTAGAGTGAGCACCAGCCCTAAGGAAGGGCAGCATCGTCACTGTGTCATCTTGCCATGCCCTGCTTCTCAATTTGCTAAGTGCAGACTCAATTAGGCAGGCAGATAGTTCACATGGCCAAATATTTGCATGCCTATGTGATTCCAAATTTTGAAAAATTATATCATTTCAAATTTCTCTGTATATGTACAGGTTTTTCTGATGTTGATATCTTAACTCTAAAACAACCCAGAGGAGACTTACCTGGATGGCTAACATCCCCTGACAAGGTTATTGCTACTGCCAGCTGGAGCTACCTCTGAGAAGCCCAAAACTTCCATTTCTCCTCTGCTCCTACTCCTTAGTCTCCAGCAGCTATCCAGCCTCACACCATTCTTGAGGGCTTTTCTACAGTTCGGGGGGGATCTCAGCTCCTACATGCTGTATATCTTCCTTGGCGGCAGCAGAAAGGAGATTGCCTGAGCTAAAGAGGGAGAAGAATGTGTAAGGTAGCAAGCTTGTGTTGACTTTTCTATAAGCAGAGCTCCTGCCCCTGCACTAGCATTGCCGAATAATACCTTCCTTCCCGCTTCCTTCAGAAGCCGTTAATTCCAGAGAAAAGGTGATGATGCAAACATCTCGGAAGCATTACTAGAGAAACAGTCAAAATAATCTTTGACCATACTAAGAGAACAATAGTACCCAGAATGAGGGTGGAAATACTCTGTTATACTCTACACCCAAGTTAGAAAATTGCATTATTTTCCAGGTACCTCTTTTGGAGGAAGTATCAACAAAGTGGAGTGTCCAGAAGAGATTGACAAATACAATAAGAATGTTCCAAACTGGGGGCGCCTGGGAAGCTCAGTTGGTTAAGCACTCAACTCTTGATTTCAGGTCAAGTCATGATCTCATGGGATCAAGCCAGGCATTGGGCCCTGCACTGACAGTGTGGAGCCTGCTTTGTACTCTCTCTTTCCTTCTCTCTATGACCCTCCTTTGCTTATGCTTTCTCTCTCCCTCTCTCTAAATAAATAAACTTAAAAAAAAGAATGTTCTAAACTAAATTATATAAGGGAAAGAAATAGAACGTCTAAGATGGAGAAGGGGAGATACAGATGGTGGGGTAAGAGAGTCCCAGTTATTTTCAAATATTTAAATGAATATCATGTGGAAGAGGAAGAGATTTGTTCTGGATTAACCTAAGAAAGACTAGTGGGTAGTCAGAAAGAACCTTCTAATAGTGGGAGTAGTCCAAAGATGTCTGACTCAGGAGGCTATGAGAATTTCAAGTCCCCAAAACATATGGCAGAGTTGAGCCCTTGAAAATGAGGCTGTACTGCAATAATTCCAGAACAGTGTTCTTTAGAACATTTGATCCACTACATGTCCATTGGTGATTTATAGGAAGAAATAAAAAGGGTGCATATATGCATGTTGGTAGTTGTGGGACTGTCTTTGGGTCAAATAAGTTTGAAAACAGGAAAATAAATTTTAACTTATTTAAATAACATTTCAATGGTTTTAAAATGATAATATGCTTAATATGCTATTATGTGTAATGTGCACATCAAAGCACAATATGCTATTACGTGTATTGTGCAATCAAACATTAGCTATACGTTTTTGACCAAAGAAATATTTATTTGTCTTAGGAATATCTTTCAATATCTCATGAAGCATTGTTCTTGGAACTCAGTTTAAAAAACATTTTAATAGAGAATGTGGTCACTGTTTATATCTTAAGGACTTAATACCCTCTGTCAGTTTTCTAAATATGGCAAGGAGAAAATCTATGAGAAAGAAGGAGAATGTATTAACAAATTATATACATATATGGCACCTCCATGGTTCAGCAATATTTGCTTTATATTATTAAGTTTCTAGGAATTTTCCATGTTGTCAAAGAATGCTGAAGTGGATAATTTAAAAAGTGTCAGATAACATGATATCCCAAAGATACAACAAGCAGATAACACAATGGAAAACACGCTTCTTATACTAATTGACCTAAACTTTTGCATTCTTTTGGTACTATGAAAAGACTCTGTAAGATCACTGTCAGGAGGAAGTTATAGAATTAATAGCGTAATGGATATTATTCTCTTGCAGAACGGATGACGAATCACTCCTCTCCTCCTTGCACCTGTGGTTGTCACTGATTAAGGAGCAAAGGCCAAAGAAATCACCCCTGATAATTATGCATGATTACATGGGCCCACAGACACATGAACACATTAGCAGTTGGGATATTATGATCAAATTACATTCTGTGTGTGTTTGTTCTACCTGTTAGCATTTTCTCTAAGGAAGGTGAAATTTCTGAATTTGGCTTTTTAAAACATTGAACATCTGATTTGGATGCTAAAGCACATTCATCTTTGAAAGAATGTGTCAGGGACATGGAGTTACACAGCGTACTTTACACAAAAGTCTGTGCTGATGTAACAAATACCTCCCCCCCTCCCCAGCTTCTGCTGAGCAATTTGGATTGAAAAAGTCTTCCATTAGAGTGACCATGACAAACATTTTCTTTAGAAGTAGGTTTGGATTTTCTGAGCCTGATATATTATTCATGGCATAATGGCATAGAGGAAAATTCTAACAGATGATTAAAGGAAGATTATGTGGTGAGAGTTTCTAAGTAGTCTAATTTTGGTTGCCTTTCTGCTTTGCCAGAGGGAGTAGAGGTACCCATGTGAGTCTGCACCGTGCATGGCACTAAACATAAATGCAGTTTTCCTCTGGCGATCTCCTCCCACCTGCCCTCCAAAAACAAACAACCCTCAAGCTAGCCTAAGACCGACGCTGTTTGCATTTTGGAAATGGAAATGTGGTTTCAATTTCTCCATCTCACTGAGTTTGCCAAAGGCCGCTCTTGATTCCTACTTTGGTTGAAAGAGAAGATCTACTGATCACAGAATTCCTGGCCAACTAAATTGGAGACTTGTAGGTTGGGTTTCCCAAGAAACGCACCCTGAGGTGCTGAGATCTGTATGCAGAAGTTTTGTTCTGGAGCTCCCTTGGGATCCATGCCTATGGCAGAGTGGAGGAGACAGGATAAGGCGGAGAGAGGAGCTGGGCTGGGCTGCAGTCTCAACAAAGGCCTCAGCCAAGCCCACAGAAGCTCTGGACTGGGATGAATCTTCAAAATTGTCCCACTTTGAGGCAGGTGCCTCTATATACTCCTCCCCAGGGTGAGTCATTAGACTCAGGCTGTCCTCAGAGAGGGTATGTCACCTTGAGCGAGGTGGCTTTCTTTGCCTGAGGGCAGTTCTTGGACAGAAACTCAGCTCAGAGGTGGCCACCAACAACACAGCCTCTGGGAGAATGAGCCATCCCAGTCTGGAAGGATGGATGTGGGCGCTCTTCATGGCAGTCACTATGCATTTTATACGTAGAGTAACTTTTTCCATCACTTGCCTGAAGGTAACCTAAAACTAGGAAAAATGAAAAATTCAAGGTAGCTAACATTTATTCGTTGTCTAACGTGTCCTGGGCACTTTAAGCGTTAGCGAACAGTAAAAATGGAAGAGGAGCTAATACTTATGGAGTTCTGATCTTTCAGGCATTATGCTAAATGTTATATACATGTCATTCCATTGAATCTTCACATTCATTCTCTCTTTTTATTCTGTTTCAAGAGTGAGGAAGATAAAGCTAGAAGAGTTGAAGTGACTTGCCTCAAGTAACACAAGTATAGATGAGAGTGCAGGGTGTGAATTCAGAGTCTGCTCCAAAGTCTTCACTCTTCACCTCTATGCTGTACCACCTATCTGTATTATATTGTTTTAGTTTATTCTTGCAAAAACACTATGAGGCATGTACCATTATATGCCCAACTTACAATGGAGAAACTTCACATTGGGGAGGTTCCATAACCTTCCTTGAGGTCACATTTCATTAGTAACTCAAATAAGGCTCTGTCTGATTCTAAAGATTTTGCTTTTTTCCACTGCCCCTGTATCGATTGTTGGCAGTCCATTAAAACTCGATAAATACTCACTTAACTTATGAGTCCTTAGAGAGTAGTTTTTATTTAGCCTCACGAATTTATAAGAGTCCATGAAATGTTTCCATTGGAATTAAAGTGTGTGTCAAGAAAGAGGCCAGCAGCTAGTTCACGAGACCAGAGGAAGCTTTGGGGACATCTCCATTTGCTTCCATGCAAGGCTATTAGAGCAATTAAGCAATGTCTTATTTGCAGCAGTTCAGGCAATTCCAGAATTAGTTCCATAATTAAGGCAAAGACCATGTCTGATCCATATCTGTATCTGTCCCAACAACTGCCACATGGTAAGTACTCCGTAAACATTTGTTGACAGTACAAGGGACTACATGAATGTGATGGAGACCAGTGGTTACCAGGATTTCACCTTCAAGGACCTTTTACCACATTTTCCCCTCAGACATCCTGTCCTCTCTTAATAAATGTTTATTTGATAAGTAATAACTTATCTCCCCATTGTTAAAATTAAATGCATACAGAATTCCACTAGAACTGCCAATAAACAATAGGTACTCAACACTGAAACTGAATTAATACCATGATCCTGCCAGCAGTAAAGAAAAGTGGCATTTCAGTTAACGTGTGGGACGACAGTTCATGGGTGACTGATTTCTGTGGTGGCTTACATTACAACCTCTGATTATCCCCCCAAGCAGGGAATCATTGACAGCCAAGGGATCAACCTGGAGAGTCCTTGAGATGTTTGTTCCCAGCGAAATCAGAAATGTCAAATTTGCTTTCAGGGTCCGTTCAACTGTGGCTCTTTTGTAGCCAATGGAAATCTTTCCGAAGAGCAGAAAGGCAGGACAGATGCCCACAGATAGAAACTGTACTGAATGAAGTCAATTGCTTCTGAACTTTGAGTACCTGAACATTGCCCCGAGTGAGGGGCTATCTGGTGTGGAGGAATAAACTGAGGTGAAAACCCCTGACCCCGCACAGAGGTGTTCATAATTGTGAGTGCTACCCTTGAATGAAACCCGTTGTGTGCCTCCTGGCAATCTAAATCTCAACATCCGGAAGGGTCTCTGTGTTTAGAATTTGCAATGCTTTATTGCTCGCTTGCTCCCTTAAAAAATTAGCAGACCAGAGAGTCCCTGCTCAGTGGGAAGCTGACACCTCACCCTCTGTTCTCCGAGCAGGATTACGGCTTATGCTGCAACATTGGCTGGGAGCAAATGATGAGCCTGCAGACACAGGACATTTTATGAGCTCTAAACACCATTCTTCTTGTAGTTTCTATGATCTTGTTTTAATTGAAAATGAATTTTTAACGGTTTTGTTCCACGCCACAATAAGAAGCTCCTGTTGCCAGCATCAAAGGAAAGGAATGGCGTCCTTTGCTTTGATTTGACTGCATTGCTTTTTGCTAAACAAACGCAAAAATAAACTAAACAACCTGTCCGGCATGGGAAGGAGGTGAGATAGCTTTCATGTACTCGTGGGGACTTGGAATGTATCCCTTTGAAAACTTAAAGCCACTAGTAAGGGTGATGATGAAGGCAGGTCTGTCCCCTGCCTGATATGCCTCATATGACAGCAGCTCTTATGTCCTTATCCCATGGCCCCCAAAACATGTCTGCTTTCATGGTTGTGCTGAGTCACGTTTAAACAACCCTGTCCCGAGAGACACCCGGGTGGTTCAGTTGATTAGGCATCTGACTTCAGTTCAGGTCATGATCTCATGGTTCATGAGTTCTAGCCCCACATCAGGTTCTGTGCTGTCAGCACAGAGCCCAGAGTCTGCTTCAGATTCTGTATCTCCCTCTCTCTCTGTTCCTTCCCTGCTCGCACTCTGTCTGTATCTTTCTCAAAAATAAATATTAAAAAAAAAATTGAGCAACCCGGGACCTTACATTTGAATTGTACCCTCATAGATATCATCACTTTGTGTGTGGGTGTGTCTACCTCCGAGTGCTATTATTTCTAATTTTACAATTAGGGAAATTTGGGATACAGAGGGTTTGCATAATTTATGCAAGATTATAAATAAAACACATTACTATAGTCAGGACCAGAACTGAAGTTTCTCTCTTAATACCAACCCAGGTTTTGCTTTCCTGTTATTTGTTATTGTTTTGTTTTTTTCTTTGTAACAAATCTCTTTCCCTTACTAGACTGTATGTGCCAGGAGAGCAAGGAGTGTGTCTGTTTCTGACCCCCACTGTGTTCTCAGCACACCGTAAGAGGTGCTTCATAAATATTTGTTGAACAGATGTCTTTATGAAGCTACAAATGGAGTTTTAAGCAGAGAATCTAGAAAAGTCAAGGAGAGAGGGCTTTCGTCCTTTCACTGCCAGAGAGGGGAAAATTCAGACCAGCTATGTATGTAGTCATGCCTTTAATTATTTTCTGTTTTACACCTAATGGCTGCAGTAATTTAGTTCTGCAAGTATGTAGTGTAGGTCATAGGAAGGCACGGGAAGGCTTTAGTCTCCTACTTAGGAAAGCTCAAGTCCTCTAAAATCTCTAGAGTTGTTTGTGAGGGCATTTGTCTTATAGGTAATTCATGACTTCATTCTTCCTCTGTGTGCAATTCTAGGGGAAAAGGATTTTTTGAAAAATGAGCTATTTTCATCAGGCATAAATCAGATATGCAGCTTCCTGAACAGAAACAGGTTTAGCAAGGAATGATAAGCCTTGTATTTTAGGAAGTTATGATTTATGAGATAACCCATCTGTCTACCTGAGGTTATTTTTAAGCTTCTTTCAGGGTTTAAACCTACAGATGCAAAAGCCCTGCCTTTTATCACTGTATTCTTTGGTGAATAAAACACCAACCTTTTACGCAAGGGCTTCTCTTTATTTTGTCTTTCTTTTCTTTACCTTTTCAAGTGAAATTTCTAAGCTTTCAGAAACAGCCAGACTGACAGGAAATCACATTTTAAAATATGTCGGACTTGATTTTAATTAATTGGTCCTGGGTGACTCAGTTGCTCATGGAAAGAAAGACCTGTGATCGTAATTTTAAACTTTGCTGATCAACAAAAATCCATATCTCAGGAGAGGCTGGGTCTGGGACAGGCAGTAATGAGGCCCTGACATTTTCATTTGTAATCTTTATCCCCAAGGCCATCAGAGAGTTCTGTAAAAATTAATAAAATGAATTTGGAGATCCTATTTCATTCAATAAAAGAAACATGTCATTGTTTAATTAAATACATTCAAATAAAATTCACTGAAAGATGCAAGTATTTTATTATCTACAATCATTCATTCATAACTGCAAAAAACCCACAGTTTCGAGAAGTTAGAGAAGTAACATATATAAGATGCATTTGTGGTAAAAGTATTATGTGTATACACACACACACTTGAATATAAATTTGACATGGATTCCTAGTATATTTAAATCTAATTAAATGATAAGTAATTAGAATTAATCATGAACACTAATATGAAATTGATAGTAAATGAATCTGATTAAGTTTAATTCTGATATACTTTAGTCTTATAAAGATAATGGTCACTACTATCATTATTATTACACAGACTCTCCCAACACTGTATGTGTAAGGCAGGGAAAATCATTGTACAAATTGGTCAAGTTAATTTAAAAAACACACACACACTTTCGTTCAACAAAATAGCGTGAATTCACAAACTCAAATCTGTGGCAGTAGCCACAGTGAGGAAAACCGAGCAGGCTTTTCACGAATTATGTTACTGCATACATCTCTATTCCCAAAGTAATTTAAAAACATAAAACCTGTTCATTTACTCAGTAAATGTTTATTGAGCACTTAGTCTATGCCAGGCACTACCATAAGCATTGGGGATACATCAGTGGGAAAACAAACAGTCCTCCTCCTCAAAGCGATTGCAGTCTAGTCGGGGAGACAGATATTGATCAAATACATAAATGTAATTACAATTCTGACTAGCATTTTGAAGCCGTGACATTTAAACTATCACCTGAAAGACGAGTGAGGTGGCCAAGTAAAGGGGCATAAAAGAGAAGACATTCTAATAAAAAACAGGCAAACAACAAAACAGCATCTACAAAGTTCCCTGAGCAAACTCAGGCTGGTCCAGAAGCAAGACTGAGGACGTGGCTAGAATCCAACCAGGGGAAGAGTGACCGGAGACGCAAGTGGAGAAGCCGCTAGTGGTAGTTGTTTCATAGGCCAGTTAAGGATTTTTACCTTTGTGCTCAGAGCACAAAGAAGTGATTCAAGCATCCTAAGTAGGAGATTGACATGAATTAATAAGTCAAGGTCAGCACACTGAGGGTTGCTGAACTCAGTACTTTCAACTCCTGTCTTCCTTTAAATCTTTTCAGAACCGATTCTCAAAGCCAACGCTTCAGAAGACCTCTGGCCGCCATTTCTCTCCCCTCTTGTTGTTCCTTGGAGGGAGGTTATCCGGACTCCTGCAGATGTGCCCGTTTCTGCCCTAAGAAGCCTGCAATCTGTTTGAAGATGCCTTTCCTCGGGAGAGCTCCACAGTCCAGAGAAGGGCTTTGAGGCTTCCTTTGGTTCTGAAACTGCTTGCTCTTTTGCCAACTTAATTAGCATCTGTAGCGGGACAAGCATACTCAGATGTTTGCCACAACCGAGTGCCTAGAAACAAAGCCCTTCCCAGGACATTTCCCTAAAACCCTCATCACCAGTCTTGCCCTTATAGCACCAGGACCTCTCTCCTCCTTTCTGTCTTTGATTGGGTTTGTGGACGTTGGAAAGAAATCCCACAGGCTCATTTTTCCATTACGACTGTATTATGGCTAGGTGGCTGTCAGAATTTCCTGCTGCCTTCCTTCCTGGAGATTCTGGAGACTGGAGCAGGGCATTGCACAGGCCGTCCCTCAGTGGATATTCGAGACAGTACCACTGACAAAGAGCTAGACACTCATCTTAGCACTTTATATGCACGACTCTAATCCTTGCCCATCTCTGGACAGACCCTAGGCTTATGCATGTACTTTCCCTTCTCTTGAAATGCCTTCCTTCTTTATCTAATGAGTCATGACCAAGTTCAGATGCCACCTGTTTTGTGATCTATTCCTTAAATTCTTCTTTAATTTCTCCTAAGTGACATAAATTATTTCATCTAATATGCTCCCATGGAGTCCTATGCCCCTGATCATTGTACCATATTATATTGTTACAGTTGGTTCACATCCATTTTGCTTGTTAGACTTTGTGACATCTGAGACCAAGATTTCTAGTTCAACATTTAAGTTCCACAAGTGTGGGTTTTTTTTCCTTTTAGGTTTCAGGTATCGCGGTAGGTACAGGCAGTATACTGGTGACTATGATACGATTTTTGTTTTTTGAAAAGCGTGCAGGCACTGAAAGAAAAAGGCATGGAAATGAATTATCTCAATGCCCTGTGCAATGCATAGTCACAGAACTATGTTTAAAGGATATAAAGCATAAAGAAAGGAAAGGGTTCTTCACCCAGACTTAAGTGGGAGGGATCAAGATAATGGCTGAGCCAAATCTTAAAGGGCAAATAGAAATTAGTTAAACAAAGAAGAGGTACTGAAGAAGGAATGGTATTTCATAGAAAGGTAAGGCCTGAAAAGATGCTGAGGGCATGATGAAACCACAGGGTGTGGTTAGGGAAAGATACAAGCCTCTCAGTATTGCTGGAGAACAAATTAGCACGTAGGAAGTAATAAAGACGAGGCCAAAGAGGGGTGTGTGTGGTGGATGGTGTGAGAGAATTTGTGTAGACAAATTCATCTACACTGCTGGAGAGCTAGATGTATCTTGTAGGTGAGAGAAGAGTTTGTGATTGTTTTTGTAGAGAAATAATGAAAAGAGATTGTCCCAGTTGTAGCATAGAAAAAGCACAGAAAGGACTGTGGGGACAAGGCTATGGCAACATTTCTCTGAGAGAGATGAAGTTTTGAACTTCAGGGTGCTTCTAGGGAGCTGTAGTTAGAACCCTCTTCTCCAGAGGTGTGCAGTACATCTTTGTTGAATGAATGAATGATTTAAAAAACTACAGTTTAACCATCTTATACCATGAAAATTGTTACACTGGGACAATATTTTATTAGCACCAGAGTAGGTCACTCTGTCCAACACTAAATATAATCAAAACTTGGTAATTAGCTGTACATCTTGCATTGTCAATATCAATATTGTGCCCAAAGGGGCAAACCTCGGTTCCCGGGAGGGCAAAAGCAAATTCAACTCTTTTTGTGTATAAAACACAGATATATAATCAGTATATCAACACAGTCTATCATGGAGCAGGAGAGTGAGTAGGAAAAACTATTTGTAAAGGCTCCATAGGGGGGGGCCATCATGAAAATGGGTTAAGAAATGCCATTCTAAATAATTATAACTTCAGTAGCATTTGCTGGTTTTAATACAGTATATTGTCTTCTTGTTTAATATAATTCTACTTAAAATTGTCTGAGTACTTGAGATCCAACCTGGCATTATTACTTGTTTTGTCTTTGGTATCATACTGTCTTCAGCAAAGTATATCTGAACAGAAGTATAGAAGTATCCCCACAACTCAGAGAAATGGCATTTTAAATGTAAAACTCTTTTTTTTTTCACCTGAGGCCTACACGCTATTCCAAAAGGATGTTTCATCGATCCTCAGAGCAATCTATTTTATAGGAAACAGAGCAGAGCACTTTCACATTCTCCTAACATCTCCCTATGGGGATGATAATGAGTTGCTAAATTCAGGCCCAGGGATTTTAATCTTTGAGTGGTAGAAGGCATCTGAAGAGCTGTTTCTGTGGTGGTCATGGTTCTAAGATGGGAATTAGTTGCTGTGACCTTGAACTTCAAGGAATCTAGTGAACCAGCACACAGTTAAGGTCAATACATAATGAGCACTGGCCTCAGGGTCATCCTATTCATGCCACCTCCCACCTCCCAGTTCCTCCCAGGAAATGCCCCCGTTCAGATAACTTTTTCCACAGAGTGTCCACCTTTTCTAAAATGCCAAGACGATTCTGCATTCACAACAGAGAGATATCTTCTGCTCTGGCAAGTCCAGAAGAAAAAGTAATGGAATTCAAACCCGAGTGGCTGCACACACATAGCAAAGGCATCTGCCTTTCTAATCAACTTGAACACACTTGTGTCTGTACTTAGGGATCCAGATTTTTCATTGTAAGGTACAATTATCTTCTGAAACTGTTGCTGTGAAGACCAAATTTCTCCACCTGCCAGTCTATTCTATGAAGGCATTTAGATCCATGTCATGCCCGTTTAGAAGCAATTGGATCCTCCCCTATCTGTGTCCAATGGGAAAATGTATATGCTGAAAAACATGGATCAGAATTTTTAAGGTATTATCCACCAGATTAAGGTAGTCCAAGGCAGTCGACCCAGTGTTGTCTGGGATAGTGGAGTTTGCTTAGACCAGATATGCTTTCTGAGATCTGGAGAAATGGGTGTCTATTCCATTCCATACTTCTGCTTCACAAACCGAAAGGGGCATGGCTTCCTTTTTTGCCCTGATTTTCTTAATTACATGCTCCTGATTTTCCTTCTACCTCTATACCTACTTCTCTTTTTCTTTTCTTGAATCAAGTTTTCTGCTCAACCCTCACATGATCTTCAGATTCTCTCTTCTCTTCTCCTTCTGCAAAATCAGGTAATCTTATCCACTCTTGTAGCTCTAACTCTTCTAGGATGGCTCTTAACAGCACTTTGTGTCCTGAATATCAGATCTTTTTCCAAGTAGACACGCTACCCCTTTAGGGCCATGGTGGTAACTGAAATGCTTTCCCTAGATATTCACATGACTAACTCCCTTGTCTCCTTTAACTTTGCACAAACATCCCCTTATCCATGAGGCCTATAACCCACCCTATTTTAAGTTGTAATCTATACCACCCCTCTCTACCTGCACATTCCTAATCCTTTTTTGTCTCCATTTTTATAGCTCTTATTCCCTCCTATCAAATGACATAACTTATTTAGGATTGTTATGTATTGTTTGTCCCTCTTTATTGGAATGTAAGCTCCTCACAGGTGAATATTTTTATCTTCTTGGTTCATTCAAGTTTTCCAAGGGCCTCCAGTGGTATCTGGAATATAATAGGTGATCATTAACTGCTTAAAGGATGAGCCCTGATTGTATTACGTTAAAATGTTTTTCCGTATCTACCTTCCCACCAGCAAATCGTGCACTCTTTGGATCCAGAGGTTTTTTCTGTTGTATCTATTTACAGTGTCTAACACATTTTCTGAAAATAACAAGCTCATCATAAATATTTGTTAGGCGTACGTAGTCATCTCTGACCTCACCACGCATGCCTTTGCAGGGTTTGAAATCACACCATGCCAAACTAGAATACGCGTGCAAAAATGTTGTATTCTCAGTGGGAAAACTGCCCTATAAACTCTCACAGCAACTGAGATCTCCAAAGGGAAAAGTCCAATATGGACCGCTCTAGTGAATGTTTCTCCTGCAAAGTCCCTTCAGGGGTTAAAAATCTACCATTGTCCATTTGGCTTTTTTTTTTTTTTTCTATTCTGTGTCTATAATTGGGACACTTATTTTAATAAGTTAGAAAACTAAAGTTAAGCCTGGGTATTGTAAGCTTGAAAAATAGTATCTTGCCTCCTGTGACTTCTCTTTTTCTTTCCTTTCTCAGAGCTCTTCCTGCCATGATGCAGTGGGTCCGCACACAGAAGCCAGGAGAGAGTGGCATCAATATTGTCACTGCTGATTTTGTAGAACTTGGGGATTTCATCAGCACTGTCATAAAGCTCAACTATGTCTTTGATGAGGGAGAAGCCAACACTTGATAGTACCATTTGGAGCATCCACGAGTAAGATAGAGAAGACTCATTGTATTAGGCATATTATCTATAAACACTCTGATCTTCCTATTCCACTGAGTCTCTGAGGGGATTAGGCTGGTAGTGGGTGGGAAAAGGGGGAATCCATTTCTTCAGTGATGATTATCATACTCTGCATTACTATAAATACTTCATTTCCCATTTGATGAGCAAAATCTGCTACTAGTGTTAGGGATAAAAAAAAGACCAGTGAATTTTGTTTTTCAGAATTAGTCTTTGTAACGTATAACTCATGAGTGTTTACTTGATTGCGTTTCCGATTTCAGCCTAGGGCTCCTACACTGTTTCCACTAACTGAACCTTTCTGCTCCCTCTTTCGCTCGCTCTTTTTAATCAGCTGCCATATGGGACTCAAAACAATTGAATGCCCAACGTAATGTGTATTACATCATTGTACTGAAATTTGTTTTTGTGAAGACTTGGTATAATATAATATTCTATAGTTGTCTGCAATTGGTCGATCATTGCTAACTTTTGGTCATAGAAAATATGCATCAAATCAGTTTCCCTGCATCAGTAATATTGGAGGCCATAATCAGTAATTTTTGTGTTATATGAATATAACAGTGTTTCACAGTGTTTCTATTTAAGGCAGCTATAAATATAGAGTAAAAACTTTTTGAAAGAATGATTAGTGCCAACCCTGTAGTGAAAAATGGAGGAGGGAGAAGAGATGGATGCCATTTTAATGCAGGAATCTCTTAAGTAATATTGCCCTGCAAATCCTCAGTAAGTAAAAAATTATGACAAATGTGTTAAAATCAGGAAGCTCTGAAAAGAACTCTTACAAAATCTCCCCTGTTAATTCTCTTGATTAAAAAAAAGGAAGGAAAATGAAGAAGAAAGAAATGAAACATTGTGCAAGCTTTCCTACCAAACTGGCATCTCCGAACATGTAATTCTAAATCTCAAATTTTGAAGAACGTATTTCGAGCAGCTTCAGTTCAAATTTTTACTTGAAGTTGAGGAAAGTTGAGAAAAGAGGAAGGGTTGCAGAAAGAATTAAAAAGTTTTTGAAACCATGTATAGCGTAAAATCTTAAAGATCCATGAAATGTTTTTAGGAGATGCTTAAATACATGGGGTGTGGGCAGACACAGTGAAAATTAACACTGACTCATCACTTCTGGGTTCTGTCCTACCCCAGAATCGAGCCTGGGGCAGAGGCAAAAGTTTCACAGAACCTTTCTGTGTCTCAACTTTTTTTAAAAAAAAAAATTTTTTTTTTCAACGTTTATTTATTTTTGGGACAGAGAGAGACAGAGCATGAACCGGGGAGGGGCAGAGAGAGAGGGAGACACAGAATCGGAAACAGGCTCCGGGCTCTGAGCCATCAGCCCAGAGCCCGACGCGGGGCTCGAACTCGTGGACCGCGAGATCGTGACCTGGCTGAAGTCGGACGCTTAACCGACTGCGCCACCCAGGCGCCCCATCTCAACTTTTGATATAGTCCACATCTACAGAGAAGGAAAATGATAACTCCGCTTTGAGCCTTGCTCCCTCCTTGGTGTCTTTGTGATATTTGACAACTCTAAAATATTCTAAAAGAGCACAATAACCCTTACCGGTGTGCCTCACAGGAATACTGTGAGGCATTTCTAAAAATCTATAAATTGCTGAAATTCTTATAATTATGAATTGTTTTAACTTCGCGTTTAGAAATAATTGCACCTCAAGAGTTTCCCGGGGAAATGCGTTCCACGCAAAGTAGGACCATAGGAAAATAGAAAAATGAAAGCATGTCTGCAGTTTTTAATTAATTTAAACATAGGACATACGGTTTGATCCCTTACACCTAGGTAAGGGGGTTGATCCCAAGATTGTGTCAAGATTTTGAGTAATTAAGAGCTAGTTCTAAGAGCTATGAATACTCACTGTCAGAAAATAGTATTTTTTAGCAGCTGCAGGGAGGAAAGAGAAAATTTTCACCCTGAAGAGAATGTTTATGAAGAATGTGTAGTTGTGCTTGGGAGAGCTGCAGCAGCATGCAGACGTGCAACACTTCCACATTCCAGTTGTGTGTCTGTCGTGCCACCCCCAGTATGCCGACACGTACCCACTCCTGCCAGCAGACAGATACAAATGCGCGCAGACACACGCAGACACGGGTATAATCACAGTTCTCCTTTTCCAGGGAAAATATTGGTAATATTTAATCACTTAATTTTGAGACTGAAACCCTTAGCAAGGTATGAAAAGAGTG
The DNA here is from genome assembly GCF_016509475.1 of Prionailurus bengalensis. Taxonomy (NCBI): domain Eukaryota; kingdom Metazoa; phylum Chordata; class Mammalia; order Carnivora; family Felidae; genus Prionailurus; species Prionailurus bengalensis. Next base: position 207,224,775 of record NC_057343.1, read on the forward strand.
GTTAAGACCTTTGAACGTAGAGTAGCTGATTATCTTCAAATATTTTTGTAAAACTATTCTGGCTTGAGACTTAATTATTCACAAATATAGTTTTCTTTCCGCCTTCCCTCCTCTTGCAGTTTATTGTCTTTTTATCTCTTTCACCTGCTCTTAATGTGCAGTTGAATATGAATCCTTTTTAAAGGACTATGGATTATTGAAATTTACATCCTATCAATTTGCTTTGTGAGCAGATCTTCTCTCTGACAATTCATTATTCATCCCTCGGGAGGATCTTTAGCCAAGCACACTTGCAATGACACAAGGATTTAACTTATAAATATGACAGAAAACAAATCTTTCAACATATTAATGAGGAATGAATAAAATATAGGGGTAACTATGTTGTATTTTCTTGAACTTAGATGCTTTCTTATAATGTTTGCTTAGAATTAGCTTTGCCATATTTGTCATTTGGGTGCTGGCAAAAACAAACATGCTGAAGCATTAGACTAATTGTGCAGGGTTTTTTTTTTTTTTTTTTACTGGAGAAAGCTTTTTATTGCTATTAATGATATGCACGCAGAAACCTTGTTGGACAAAAGGTACTTTCAAGTCAATGTTATGGTTTCCATGTGGACATACAGTCCCCATGTAGCAGGCACCAAGAATAAACGGACTTGCCTTCATTTCTAAAGGCGGGAGCAGGTCGAAGTGGACCATGGGTCCTCCAGCTAGAGGGAGAGTCACCAGGAGGGAGTCCTTGGAAAGGGGAACAGAGAGAAGGTGCCTTTGGCTGTCTTCTGCCTACTGGCTCTGCCCTGAGGCGGATGTAGGGAGCAGGCTGTGGGCCTTAAATAGAGTGGGGGTGAGGACTAGTATTATGCAATCAGAGCTTAGCCTCAGCCTCTCCTCCTTTGTCTTCGCAGGGCATTGTCTTTCCAGAGAGCCAGGAGCACAAGGGCTACAAATAGGCCCCAGGATGTAGGCGGTATATCTTGGTGCACTTTTTGTTTGGCTTTTTCTTAAAACTTTATGTCACAAGTCCTATAAGGCAAAAACAGAAACAAAATCCAACCACTACCCAATCTGCAGCAGGAAATCAAAGGAGGGGGTGGGATGAGGGAAGATAGGCAAAGAATATCATTTTTTTCGTTTGCTTTCCTGTCTGTAATTTTGAAGGACCGAAATGGCGAATACTTTGCCATTATCATTTATGTCTCCCTTATTACCACACATTCATACGAGTGCAGAGAATGAGGAGGCATCTTTGAAAAGCCTTAGGATATTTTGTATGATGACCTCAATATTCACTTTCAGCCATACTGGGAAAACTCACTTTTCATAGAGCACCACCCAGCAGTGAATGTACTAGAGCATTAAGTGTTTGGCATGTATGTGCCTGTGTGTGTACACGCATAGAAACACACACACACACACACATACACACACACGGGATGCACATCTCACACGCATTATTCAAGTTACAACTGCACTCTCTAATCACCCGACCTGATTCTATTGCCATTTTAACTCTTAAAATCAGTATTTCCTTATGTTAATGGGAATAAACATAACTCAGATATTTACATATTCAAGAGGAGAAAAAATCACTAGAAAACCAGTGAAAAATGAGACCATCATAAATAAGAAATGACGAGCAGTGATAGTCTAAATACATTGTCAATTACGCTTCAAGCTGGAGAATTGAAGATGGACTTGAATCAAAGTTACAAACATCTTGACTTGAAGCTGTTTTCAGTTCTTTGAGGTCCTAACATGTTTTAGCCAGAGTTACCTGTTTAGGTTCTCCCCCGTTATCATTCCAGACTGGAAAGTTGGAGGTCTCAGGAAATGCATGTTCTCGTGAGTTTCCAGTTCTATAGTTCTACAGATGCGATGATGCAACCTCCTAACCTTTGGTTGCTCATCCAAATGAGAGCTTCATAGGTAGAGTGCTTGACTTTTGAATCACTAACAGAAAATAATGCACAGTGTCCCTCAGGATATGCTAAACAAGGTTTTTACAAGTATTTTATTTGACAGCATTTTAGTCTTTTCGACTAGATTACAGTGACACAATGGTGTAGAGGCTATATTTGCCATAACTTATTGGTGGCTCCTGTGTTATATACAGTTTTAAATAATGCTCTAAGTCGTTTGTTTTCCCAATGACATCAATAAAATGTTCTGTAGAATTTGTAAAATGTATTGATTGAGTCTGTTAAAAATTGTGCAGTTTTTATTTCATTTGTGGTACGATTTTATAGGTATTAGTTCTAAATGTATATTTGTATGAGTCAAAAGTATGTGCTTGTATGTGGTTTGTGTGTTAATATATTGTATCTTATCAAAAATCAAACTTATCCTAAAGAAAAAGGGCACATTATGACCAGCCTTAACTCATTGCCATTTTTTGTTGTAATTTGGGATAAAAATCTGAAGAGAAATTATGTTTTTGTCTAAAATGGCCTTTGTAAAAAAATCATGTAAGGAATGTGCTTTAGAAATTATCTGAGCTCCCCCAAGCAAATAGTTCAGCTTATGGAGTACCGGAAGCCTCTCAAAAGTTTCAAATGTCAATGTATTTATTCACTTCATTATCATGCAGAAAAGTTAGATTCACATTTGTTTCCATCAGCAACAGAACCAGTGCACTTCAGAAGTTGTTCTTCCAGACACGGAACCATTCCGCTTATGAGGATAAGTCTTCCGTGAAAGATTATTTCTTCAGACATTTGCTTTTTAAACATTGGAATTCTCAGCCAAGATGAACTGCCGAGGCTCTGTGAGAGTCACTAGAGACCCATCAACATTAGGTGGTTCCAACACGGTTCCCTTCTCAAAACACAGGTGTACGACATCCTTTTACACCTTTGTTGTCTGCCTACGTGTAGACTAGCAATAGAAAATGCAGGACTAATTCAAGGATCTGCGTGAGTTGTCATGCTCAGAGCAAAAACTTTGTAATCTTCCTTGAGCCTGGTATCTGGGTGTGGAATATTAATCAGTCTGATTTCCTCTCTTTCTCCATCCTCAGTTGTTTCTTTTCCATATTTAGTCTTGCCAGATGAAACACAGAACACGCAGTGAAATTCAAATTTCAGATAAACAGTATTTTTTAGTATGAGAATTTCCAAAACATTTCATGAGACATACCAAAAACTTTTCATTGTTTATCTGAAGTTCAAATTTAATGGGATGTGTCCTTTCTTTTTTCTTTTTTTTTCTCCTAATCTGGCAACCCTATCCATCCTGCCTCTCTCTTTTTCAATTGGGCTACCTATAAAGGGTGAGATCCTACCTCCCTCCGAACCCCTATCTTAAGATATCTTATGGAAATCTATAGTCCTAATACCCTTCCTGAAGGAAAATGTGGGTCCATGCCAAGTTCCATGAATGCTTTACAAAGGACCAACTCAAATATAGGTGGCATAATCAAGTAGCTCTATAAGATTAATGCCACCACATTCAAAATTTCCCTTCACCCTCCTGTTTCGAGATCTAAACTCTCCCCCACTAATCCCTTAAGTAATATTCCCCAGTAACTAGGACATCCAACAACACACCACACCTTAAAAATGCCCCTTGAGGGGCACCTGGATGGCTCAGTTGGTTAAGTGTCCCACTTCAGCCCAGGTCATGATCTCATGGTTTGTGGTTTCCAGCCCTGCATCCAGGCTCTGTGCTGACAGCTCGGAGCCTGGAGCCTGCTTTAGATCCTATGTCTCCCTCTCCCTCTGCCCATCCCCCACTCAAGCTCTGTGTCTCTCACATGTAAAAATTAATTAATTAAATTTTTAAAAATGCCCCTGGAAAGTGGTAGCACCTTCCAACTCAATACCAGGACCTCTTTTAAAATTCAATTTCTTTTTCTTCAGAGAGTAACGAACTAATCTATTACTCCTGATATAAAAATAACTGATAATTATTTTTATCAGTTTAGAGCTAATCATCTATGAAATTATAGAAAACCTGACATAGAAAGAACTCTTTTGATTGCTAAAAAGAGAGAGAGAAAAAAGTCTGGGATGTAGACACAGTCTCCTCAGGAGACTGGGTTGGGATTGGGCAGGTGATAGAATATGGACCTTGACAATGAACCAGTACCCCACAGGGAGACTTGCCAAAGCAAATTATAACAACCAGCAGTTTCTTGGAGGAAATGAGAACTCAAGACATCCCAGAGTAAGAATAATGAAATCTAAGGCCAGTTTCTAGAACAGTTTGCAGAGAATAGAACTATGTTGGAATTCCTAAAATAGAATTTTCAAATACTCTTGTATCCCACAGTGAATCCGTGACATGATCTAAATGTGGTTGGTGTTTGGGAAGAGTTTTGGTACCTACCTCCTCTCTTAACATTCCTATGAATGACAAGAAAATCCAAATTTCTTAATGTAATATTTCCATCTCATGGTCCCTGCTTGTACACATTTGCATTGATTTGCTTCATTTCTAAAGGATGAGAATTTGCAGAGCTGGTGACATTTCCTTCACTAGACCAGAAATTCACCAGAGGGAGACAGATCTGTGCCTTCTCTTTTTAGGATCTGGTCACTGATACTTTAATAAATGTGGTATAAAGAAAATACATACCTACCACTGTTCTGTTTAGCAAATGTGAATCTTTTGGATAAGATTGTTGTTCTTAATGTAAAAAAAGTTTCTTTGTATCCAGTGAAATGCCTAATAAAGTGCTGGTACCAGTTATTTTTATTTTTTTTTTATTTCATAGTCATCAGTGTTGCATTATAAGTCCAAAAGTAGATCTCTTAAGTAGAACATGACTCAGAGCATTTTTAAAAATATGAATCATCGTGTAAGGATTTCCTCTGTGAAAGGATATATTCTCCACCAATAAAGGCAATGCCATGAGTACTGCCATTGCATCAAAGTTAGGTATCTCCAAATCTAATACTCTCAGCCTCTGATATTACCACAAAGAAGACCAATATCAATACAACAAAATTATATTAATTTACTATTATTATTATAAGATACCATTTTGAGGTTAAAAGCTTAGGGTAAATGAAATCTACTTTTGCTGAACCTTCACTATGCTCAATGTGTGAAACACTATTTCAAAAGGGAAATGCCTTTGTATTTCACCAAACAAACCCTATGTATTGGAGTTCAAATCAGCCTTAACACAAAATTTAAGCATTGTCATAGTATTTTAAAGACAACCCAGCAAAACAAAACAAAACGACATGTGGTCCAAGATAATTTTGGGGATTGAACTTGAACATAAGTGCCCCCCAAAACTCTGCCTATTATATACATTGGTGGGTTCATGACATGAGAAGATTTCTATTTATAAAGCTGTAATGATTTCTACATTTGTGAAACAGTGTGTATCTGCAAATAATACTCCACATAATCATATCTTTGTCCTTAACATTGCAATAGTTGATCAGAGCCGTTATTCAGTCAGTTATTCAGCAAACATTTGCCAAGTACCTGCTGTATGCTAGGCTCCTTGCTAAGCACTACAAACGTTTCTAAAATGTTCCTTAGGAAAAGGGATGAAGCACATCTTTGGTACTTTCTCAATGGAGCTAACAGGTGGCATCATTTTGTCCTCCAACAAATAAACAAAAACCAAACATACATTTATTCTCAATGATCTTTTCAAGGTAATATCCCCAGATAGTAAAACTGTTCGAACACAGTTGTTCCTAAAAGCCTAAGAAGAAAAGGACAATTTCTGCAGTAAGCATAATTGGAAATTGGTTGGTCAGGGTCATACATGAACGAAGAGTAGATTCCCATCCTCTCTCTGCCACAGTCCCTGTCATCATGTGCAGGGCAGTGTGTACAAGCTTGGCTGCCACATTCTAACTGTGGCTCAAAAACTGCAAAAACTAGAGACTCTATCTCTTCTCCTTCCTTTGCTTGCCTCCAGGACTTCAGATGAATTTTTTTCTTGCCAGAAGAGGCTGACCGCACAAAGCAAAACAGCCCCCATAAATTGTCTCTTTCACACAGGATAAAAATGGTGATGCTCCCTAGATCAAAGGAGCGAAAACATCATCTGGAATTGGAGGAAATACTTCTTTTTAAGTAGAAAGACCGTCCTGCAATGGACAGTTTCAGCATTGGCTCTCCCAACATGTGCCTCAACATAGTCCTTAGTAATAAGCCATAATAAAGGCTGCACTGGAATCAAGAGCCAGAAGCAAACCTAAATGTAACTGGCACTTTCTACCATATTCATCCTTCAGTGGATAGAAGTATTCCTGGAACCATCTGGAGCTGGCTATTAAGCAAAGATGAACCACATCAAAACTACATTGAATTCTGGAAAGTGGGATTTAGTACCCTAAGTGACAGGGAGAGAAGAAGAATGCCAATGCCGGCAGTTCCCAAAGAACTCCTTGGCAGAATGCGTATTCTCCCCTCATACTTTTTCCCTCATAGAAATGTGTAAACTTGACCTCCTGGGGTTTTACTGAGAAATGATGAAGAGGAAATCTTTTGCCTCAATACAAGTGCTCAGCTATTATTAAACTGTGCTCTTTCATTTTTGGGGAAAAATGTGTCTGCAGGATGGTTTTTATTTTAGCAATAGGAAAAGGCAAAAAATATTAATATAGAACCAATAATCCTTTTCTCATTGGGCTATAGGATTATGAATCTTTGACTTAAACTTCGACAGGAAGAGGCACATCTTGGCAATGTCCGTACTCCCGGGGCATGGCAGTTATTACAACATGTTTGGAAGCAGTGAAATTAAATTGTGACTAGATGTGACCCAATCAAATGGTAGACAAGTGCTTGATGAGGGTCAGGCACATGCTGAGCACTGTTTGGTGGTGATGAGGGTTCAAAAAAGTCCAAGGCAGTATCCTCTACCTCTTTTTCCTCCTTGGAGAAATACTAGAAACATTGGAGGAATTTAGGAGAAAACATACTGCCTAGCGTTCTCTCCAAGGACAGAAAAACCTCTTCTCTTAGCTATAAAGTCAACTGAGTCTTTGCAGAGAATATTTACCCAAGGGAACTGGCTTATGATGCATCTATTTAAAAAGAGCTGAGGAAGGGTGAGGGAGGGGGTTACATTTTGAATATCCACAAAATCTCTTGCGAAATTTTCCATTCTTTTGCTTGTAGATACAGGTGAGTTTGCATGGATACATTATCTAGAATCCCACAGACTCCTGCTTCTATATAAGACCTCTGCTCACACACCCTTTTGGAAGACTGTTCCCCTCCCCACACTTTCCTGAGTCCCCAGAGGATGTTTCCTGTGTACTTAATAAAAAACTCCACAACTTTCAGCGGCTGGCTGTTATTTCCTCATCTTGATGTTCACTTCAGCCTCCAATATTTGCCTCTTTTCCATGAGCCCCAAGAATCTGCCAGATAGGCACTGCTTGTCCGGTAAAGCCCTCAGGTGCCGAAGGAGCGTGCAATCATGGCTGAATGAAGGTAGGTGTGAAATGTTTCTCCTGCCTTTGTTACATTCTAATAGAGGGTCTCTAGTACCCTGATAATTACCCAAATTCAAATCTCTCTCTCTTTCTCTCTCTCTCAATCTCCCTCCCTCCCTTCTCACCCTACTCCCTCTCTCTGTTATGTATGGGCTTGGGACAGAAATTAATTCCAGAGACAGCCACCATGCTATTCTCAAAGTCATATGCTAGTCTCAAAGTCACTACGCCCCTCTGGGTACCAAGGCTTTCTTCCTGGTCAAATTTATTTTCATGAGTTTGCTTTCTCTCAAATTATTCTAGGAGGTTTCTTGGTTCTTAAACAAATAGGCTTCTGATGGACCCCCCCCCCCAATTCTGTTATTTAGACCTATTCCCAGATGTATGTACCTTAAAAGAGCCAGCAGCTCCGGCCAGCAGCCATCTCCATACAATGGGCAAATGACAAAATTGGGTAGAGGACTCTAAAGTGCAGGTTCCCAGCTTCTGTTTAGTAAGAGTCCTCCTTTATCCACTACAAATAAAACTTATTTCCTCGCAATCTGATGAGCTCGTTCACAAGGAAGTATTAAAAGGACTTAAAGTGATGTTTTTCAATGTTACTTCAAAGAAGCATTTACAGAAAAGTAAAAAGTAAAACTCGCAAAATAATTTATCACAGGATGGCTTTCATAAGGGAAAGGCTGATGGATTCATGTCCCCCTTCCCCACCTGTGAGTTATCTTGAGAAGCCCTATGAAAACACCCAGGACTCCCTGTTGCAATTATCAAATTTTATCGTGCATACAATTACCTGAATCTTAAAAAAGTTTCTGGTTCAGCAAGTCAGAGATGGGGCACCAGCTTTCCTGTATCAGAATGACTTAGCTCCTGCATACGAGTAGAATGTCGCATTCTTACTGATAGAATTTCAAATAGTCGTAGTCACTCAAGGGTATTCTTAGGACACTTTAGAGCCATGGTATGTCCTTGGCATTTCCTGTTCACTTTGCCAAGCTGGCTTTATCTCTGCCTGTTATTCCAGTCTGATGAATGGCCAGGCAGATTTTACTTTCTCAGTCCAAGATAATTTTTACCTTCTCAGTTTGTGACGGAAATAGAACTCTAATTTAAGCCCCCCAAAAGAAGGGGCTATTTTTCAGCCTAATCAAAACTGAAACAGAAGCAATTTGGGGATCACTGGATCTGGGATCTCACACAATATCATGAGGGCTTGAATTTTCTCCTTCTCTCAGTTTTACTTTCCTCTGCATTGAATATATTTAAGGAGGGTTTTCCACATTGAGTCAAGATGACCAAACAGCACTTCTTTTTCCCAGTAATTTCAACCAAAAAAGCAGAATTGAGTCTGACTGGTCTGAGTTGGGACTGAAGTCAATTTCCCAATCAAGCACCACACAAATGAGAATGGAGTGAGATGGGAGATGGTCGCGTACAAGGAAAATCAAATCTCTGCTAGGTGTGAGAAGGTGCTCCTGTCAGGCACAAATATGGATGTCCTCTAGCAAGGTTTTCCCATCACCTCTGAAAATCATGCCCTGTGTTGGAGCACTGCCTTTACTCATCGGCTTGGCCTTGATTGCTTTGAGTTCAGCTCAGAGTCCCCAGAGGAGATAAGAAAGTCAAAACTAACATCAAGAAGATTTTTTTTAACATCAAGAAGATTTTTAACTTTTATGTTTTGGAGGGTTTTTTTTTCCACTTTTTTATTTTAAATGATTTCAAACTTACAGAAAAGTTGCAAAAATATTAGAGAAAACTTCCGCATATACTTTCCTTGGAGTCATTTTTAATTTTTTTTAATGTTAGGCTCTTCGCATCTGGGAAATAGTGTGTTTTAAAGCATTATTCAAATTCCAGAAGCAATTAGGATGTCAGTACTGAAAACTTTAAAAATCTATATCCCTGAAGCCATTCATATAATAAAGTAGGTCTTCATTCAAAATGCACAATATACTAAAGCACCACGGAGAATATAAAGATTAAGTCGGTGGCTCATATAAAAAGAGGAGAAAGGAAAATCCCTAAGATATATAAAATATGAGAGGATATTATGTGTGCTGTTTAGTCCAAATAAGATGCAAGTTAGATTTCATGCTGTGGAGAAGTGACAGGCAATTCTGAGCAAGACCATTTCCAGAAGAAGGTAATATAGTGAAATTAATGGTTTTATAATGGGAGAAATTATAGCCTTGGTAGCACCAAATCATTTTTCCCTAATCAACACTAATCGCAGGAGGTCCAAAAGTCATCAGCTCAGTCCTTGGGGTCACTCTTTAAATCATGGGATGAACAGAATCTACCTGATATCTGAGATAAAGCATTTCTGAAATAAGGAAGTGAATGAAGGAGAGTGTACGGTGTGTATCTGTGAGTGTATGTGTGTCTGCGTTAATGTTTGGAGCTCGATAGGATTTTCTGCAGGATTTCTTCTTCAAAGTTACTTATTAATAAATGAATTGAAAACTTATTAGACGCCTCCATCTAATAAGACTCCTCACAAGGCCACATTTCCAAATTTGGGCTGCCATTTCAGCAGCTACAATTTCTTATGATGCCGCAAAAAGAAAAAGTCCTCCCAAATAAGAACTATTAGATAAAAACACGTTTTTAAACTAACAGTGGAAATATAAAAAGATGACTAGCAGCCATGGGGACATGAATGATTTTTGTGTTATTTACCAGTGAATCCCCAATACCAAGCACAATAACTGTGTATTTATTTCCCAGAGCTGCTATAACCAACTGGGTGTCTTAAAACAACAAATTTATTCTCTCACTGTTCTGGAGACTGTAAGGTGTTGACACATTTGGTTGGTTATTGCTAGGAGATCTAGGGAGGGAAAACCATCCTATGCTTCTCTCCTAACTTCTAGTGGTTGTAGGAAACCTTGACATTCTTTGGCTTATGGATGAGTCACTTTGCCTCCATCATCACACTGCCTTGTCTTCCATGCTTATGCCTATGTCCTCTCCTCTTCTTACAAGGACACCGCTCATCGCATTTAGGGACCACCTTAATCCAGTATGACTTCATTTGAACTAATTACATCTGCAAAGACCCTATTTCCAAAGTAGATCACATCTGAGATTCCGGCAGACACTCTCCAACCTACCACCAATTAGTACATTTCTTAAAGAAATGCTGGAATAACCACAGTGTGTTAAGAAATAATATCAGTGTATCATCCATCTGCCTTCTGGTAAATTCCCCTATAGTTCAATGGGTGGGCAAGCTGTTCAGTAAATTTAAACCAAAACAGTGTCAAATTAAATTCAAATCTCTAGTGTGTAAAAACCCACTTGGAAGTTCTTTTCTTATAGACTGACAATATAAAAAAGCCTGGACACCATAAACAACATTCTCACATTGTTACTATATAACTCTGAAAAATAATGTTCTAACATACTCTGCTCAAATAATGTGTTTTTTTTCCTACAACCTCTCCCCTGTTACATATCTCTGTAGATGTCTTCTCAAGGAGAATGACTACATGATTAATAATCCTTTTATCCTTTTTTTTTATTTGCCATTTTTGGTTGCACTTCAAGAGGTATAATAAATTTGTGTTAACAAGTTTACAGAACAGCATCTAGATAGAACAGATTTGTTGTCTCGTGGTTCCATTCAGATAGTAATAAACTCTGGTGTTTCCATGAGGAGCAAACAAGGAAACAGAAACTGCATAGTCATTTGAACAGGGAAAAATTAACATAAATAATTATTAACTAAAACTGGAGATTGAAGTGATAGAGTATTGCCTAGCATTCAGTAAGGAGAACCAGAACTCTAAAGAGTATAGAAATAGCAGAAACAAGAAGCACTCTCAAACTCTAGATGTGAGATAGAACATCCAAAATAAGAGGTCCTCTCAGAGTGAAATCATATCTAATTGGGCACTGCTGTGTCACTGGAACTTAATGGCAATCTGCCCTCTGGAGAAAGCCATCCAGAGGGAGATGTTATGCCTCAGAACTCATTGCATGTTGCTCAAGTGGGTGCAGAAGAAACCACAGACAGGGGTCTGCTCCACCAGAGTCTCTGCTGCAGAGCCATTCCTAGGGAAAGCTGCTGGCCAGTGGGTGTTTCTGAGCATCGTGCACTGAAGGAACACAATGCCAGAGAAGCCATACACTGTAGGAACCCAACATTAAAACAATCATTTGGCAGGAGGCTGGCAAGAAATACAAACTGAGACCAGGAAGGCAATAATACGTCCTTCCTTCAGGTCCTGTGATATTATGACTGATAAGAAATATACACAGTATTTGGTTTTCATCCACAATTCTTGGCTCACAGCTCCCAAAACCTTGAAATTTCCTAAGTGTTGATAAAGGTGTCTTTTGTTATGTTAATGTGGTGACTTTTGGATTCCCACCTAGGAATGGGGGCTGTTTGCCAATGAAGCCAATCACATGATTAGAGGGTTAGAACTTTCAATCCCACTCCCAGAAACTGCAGGGAGGAGAGAAGGACCAGAGGTTGAATCAGTCACCAATGGTCAGTGATTTAATCAATTGTGCCTATGTAATGAAGCCTTCAGCTTGGAGAGAGTATGGAAGCTCCTGTGCCTTTTCCCCATGGCTTACCTTATGCACCTCTTCCATCTAGCTGTTCCTGAGTTATGTCCTTTTATAATAAAGGTAAAAATGTAAAAATGTTTTTCTGAGTTCTGTGGGTGGCTGTAGCAAATGAATTGAACCCAAGAATGGGGTCTTGAGAACCTCTGATTTGTAGCCAGTGGACAGTACAGGTAATAACATGAACGTCCTCAGAGTATAGAGGACGACAGTCTTTGTAAGATTGAACCTTCAACCTGTGGAACCTGATGCTATTTCTAGGTAGTGTCAGAATTGAGTTGTGATTAATTCTTAGATACCTTATTGGTGTCCAAGAAGTGTTTGATGTTGTATAGGAGGCCCTGCCAATACATATGTTGGAATTAGATCCAAGAACCTAAAGAGTTCCCCTCCAGTGTGCTCTACCCCTAAAACTTAACATTGTGCCAGCTGAAAAAGGAAATCTATTTAAAGGACCCAACTATATTTTCACAACACAGGCAATTAGGTGTTGATTTGGAGCTATAAATTCATAACTGGCACATCTGGACATCAACTTCCTTAGTTTGCAAACTGAATTTAATTATCTTTCCATGGCTTAATGACATATTCTAGACTGCTAACTTTTAGCATATTTTCATTGCTTAATGACATATAGGCTGTAAACTTTTATAGGGAAGAGAAAGTTTCTCTAAATTCCACAAGTGCTAAGAGAACAGCATAACATTGGAGGTCAAATATCTGATGTGTCCTATTGTGACATTTCAACATAGTGATCTTCAATTCTGGGCCAATTATAATGCTTTTTTATCTTTCATATGAATAAAATTGAAATCATCATTACATAAAATTATTTTTAATTCAAAAGTCTAATTAGCATTATATCTACTTTCAATTATTTATTTCTCACTTCATGCTTTTTTTTTAAACTCTTTATGACTACATTGTTGTTTCTTGATAACTGTTAACACTAGGAGGATCTAGCCTGTATTAAGCATCTTTTATGGACTAATACTTTCCTTATCTCATTTAATTGTCAAATATTAACATTGGAATTTAAGTATTATCATCTCCATTTTCTTTAGAGAAAACAAGACTTTAAGTTTAATAACTCTCCCAAGCCTTCATAAGCTAATAAATGGTTGAACCAAGATATAGATGCAGGCATCAATGTATGTATCAATGACTCATCAGGCCCCCATATAGCCTCTTGAAGAAAATAAGACAAGTGTTAAGAAAAAAATTATAAAATAGTTACACCATTGCTACTGACTAGTTGGCTTTTTTCCCCTTCAGTTTTAAGGCCAGAGAGCATTATTGCTTCTTGCAGAGTTAGACCAGATAAAGCGGATCAATGATGATTATTTTTTAATAACATACATCATAACTAATGATGCTTATTATGTATACTTACAGGAACTAACTGTAGTCATTTTTTCCACTTCACCTTCTTGTTTCCCCATTCCATTTTACTCAGAACCTGGTGTTCATAGGTCTTCTTCTGTTATCACCATCTGACTCACAGAGATTCCCTGTTAATATCCAGGGGAAGGTGAAGCAAAGAATAAGCTTATCACCAATTCTTGCAATTATTTCCTTGGAGATTTAATGGAGTAGATCAATAAAGACAACTATTAAGCGGCAACATACAAGAATAAAGAAGCTGTGCAAACAAACATCCTGTAGATCAGTGGACATTAATGAATCTTCTCCTTCAGTAACTTGCTTTAGAACCTACCTAGGAAATACTCCACCCTGTCTTTGAATGCTTAAAATATTTTATTATTTGACAAAATAAACACATAATCCACACATTGATTAAAATGTTACATATATTTAATTCAAGTGTATTGTGAAAGCTCACAATGCCAGCAAGGAACTTTTATAAGTAACTCATTCACTACTTGTTGAATACATATTATGTGCTAGGCTGGTGATACAACAATGAACAAAACAGACAAAAATCACAGCTGTCCTAAGGCTTAGAGTGTAGCATGGAAGACTGACTATAAAAATAAACAAGTAGTTTTATAGTATATTAGAAGGTAACATGGGGAAAAAAATAAAGCAGGAAAGGGATATTGGGAACGTGTAGGTGACTACAATTTTAAGTGGGAAGCTGAGGAAAAGTCTTACTGAGAAGGTAGCATTTGAACAAAGACCATCTTTGCTCAAAGGTAAAGTGAGCCATGTCAACATCTGGAGAAGAACACTCCAAGCAGAGTTTATCAGACATCTCTTATGCATTCCTGAGACCCTCTTGGCCTCATCTGTGTCTTGTTCCAGTTTTATGTGGACTCTGATGGATATAATTTCTTTTCTTCTGCCCCAGGGCTTCTTGTTGATGTTGCTGCTGACCCTTGGGCACTTAAACCCACAATTGCACAAGTTGGAAGTGCAGGGGAATTAATGCCCATGTAGATAAACTTTAACCAATGCAAAAGACGAGCCTGTGGATAAATTCTTCCCCCTTAATGTTTCCCAGGAACACTGCTGCTTAAGAGTGCAGTCTACTGAATCAAACAACTAATTGCGCTAAATAGATGGCAGCTCAGTGTGTCCTTGCATTGGTTCTCCATCCTTTTCTGCATCTTTCTTCTCTTCTATGAGAAAGAGAAATATCACATAAGCTCTATGCCTCTGTTTCTGGGTAGCCTAATCTAAGACATAAAAGGAAAAAGAAGTGCAAAGTCCTGAGGTAGAAATATGATTGACACACTAAAGAACAGCAAGAAGGCCATTGTGGTAAGGCCAGATGGAGCAAAGGGAAGAATAAAAGGAAACTAAGCGATGTCATTGAGGACCAATCATGTAAGGTCTTATAGACACTGAAGAACTTTGGCATTGGTTCTGCCTGAAGTAGGAAGTTATTGACATGATCTGACTTATGGTTTAACTGGATCACTATGAACACTCTGTTAAGAGACTGAGAGGAACAAGGGTAGACATGGAAAATCAGTTAAAAATCTTCCCTAAAAATTCTGGTAAGAGATGGTGGTGGTTTGGGCCAGTAGCAGCAGAGATGAAGAGGTGTGGTGGATTCTGGTTATATTTTGAAGGTAAATATATCAAGACTTTAGGGAGTGAGAAGGAAGAGGAAGTAAAGATGACTCTGTTGAAACTTGATTTGATATAAAATGTAAGGAAGAAAACAAGGAAAGAGTAGGTGTGGGAAGAAAGCTCAAGAATTTGGTTTTGTACATGCTAAATTTAATATACTCATTAATCTCCAAGTGCAGATGTCAACAAAACAGTTGCATAACATGTCTGGATTTTAAGGGTTTATGTTTCAAGTTTCAGAACAGTAATCATCAGTATTGTTAATGTTTAAAGACATGAGACTGAATAAGATTACCATGGAAATGAGTATAATCAGAGAAAAGAAGGGTGCAGAAAACAAGCCCTCCCAGGATACTCCAACAGTAAGTAAGGAACATAGAGGAATCCACAAAGAAGACTGAGGAGTGGTCAATGAGGATGATGAAAACCAGGAATGGTGTCCACTTAGAAAAAAAAGAAAGAAAACACTTCAAAAAGAAAAGAGGATAAAATGAGAGAAAAAAAATAAATGATTTATTGTGTCGAATACTGCTGAAAGTACAACTAAGATGAGCATTGATATTTGATCAATCAAATACCAAGCATTTGATATTTAATTTAGCAAATGGGACTTGTTGACAACAGTATTTTTATTGGAATAATAGAGACAGAAGCATGATTTGACTGAGTTCAAGAGAGAATGGCAGAGGAGAAATAGAGATAGTGAGAAAAGACCTCACTTGAGGGGGTTTGCTATAGAGAAGACTAAAGGAATTGAGTGATTACTAGAGAGAAAATGAAAGGAAAGGTTTAGTTGAGATTGTTAAACTAAGAGCTTAGGGGCGCCTGGGTGGCGCAGTCGGTTAAGCGTCCGACTTCAGCCAGGTCACGATCTCCCGGTCCGTGAGTTCGAGCCCCGCATCAGGCTCTGGGCTGATGGCTCAGAGCCTGGAGCCTGTTTCCGATTCTGTGTCTCCCTCTCTCTCTGCCCCTCCCCCGTTCATGCTCTGTCTCTCTCTGTCCCCAAAATAAATAAATGTTGAAAAAAAAAATTTTTTTAAAAACTAAGAGCTTATAAGCAGATAATAAGAATAATCCACCAGGAGGGGAAATTAATGATGCAGGAAAGGAGTATTACTGGGGAAATAGCCCTGAGAATGTGAGAATGGAATATAATGGACAATTGAAAAGGTTGTCCTTACTAGGAACACAGACACCTCATCTGCAGGAGCAAGAGGGAAGATAAAATATAAGGGCACAGGTGCTGGTCAGTGAATGGATGTAATGTGGAAACTTGTAGACCTTCTCCTGTGATTGCCACCATGTATTCAGTAAAACTGAAAGCAAATTCATCAGCTGAGAGTAAGCATGGGTAAGTAGGTGCTGAAGGTAAGGAGAGAAGAGAGAGCACAAAATAGTCATCTATCACCCTTTCTGTTTGAGAATTCTAAGTTACTTTCATTCTAAGCTACCTACTCCCAAATCCCCTACCCCAACCACCAATGCCAAATGGTAATCAAAGTAGAATTCATGGAGGGGTTTCAGAGTGAGCAGAACCTGGTAAAGTAAACAACTCTGCTCACTCAAATTATTTTCTCTGGGGCACTTGGAATAGGGCCAAGCATGGTCTCTGTTTTTATTACTTGAAATGTTTTCAGCAACAACTAATCCAACTTCATGTCCCATCCCAATGGTTCAATTGATACCCAATTAGTTCTGGGGGTGAGGAGTCAGGCTGAGTTTCTTTTCCTGCTTGGAATGACTTCTTGAGAAAAAGCTGAACCAACTTTCTCTGGTAGGCATCTAGGGGATTCTGGATATTTTGATGAGGCAAGATGAATCCAAAGTTTCCTTTCTTTCTTCTAGGGCATCTAGAGATGCCCTAGATTGAACTTCTAGAGATGCCCTAGAAGAAAGGAAGAATGAGTTAGAATTTCTATGCCCCAGAAAATTTTAAGAACTTAACAAACATTGTCTCCTTCTTTTTGGTCTGCTTCCATTTGGCTAGCCTTCATTATATATATTTTTCAGATACATAGACCTTCTTTTCCATGTCTGGATTGGGAACTACATTTTTCCTTGTCTTATAAACAAAATAAATTGCATTTAGAATGCTTTCCTTCTTAAACTTTACACATGCATTATGTCTGTCATGTTCACAAAAACTGTATCAGAGAGGTTATCTGATTTTGTAAATAAAGAAACTGAGGTTTTAAATGACCTATTCAAATTTATGTATCTAATGAGCAAAGGATTATTTTTGCCAATACCCTTTTACCACAGATCTCATAACTTTCACTAAGATTATATTTACCCATCTTTTCTCTGCTACTACAATTATAGCACTATACCAACCCAATAAAATTCTAGATGGATTCAGCTAATCTAAGCTTAGAATATCCAACTAGAAATTGATTAGCAGTGGACATGTACCTTACTGATCAAAGATTCTAAACCCTTCTGTCAGTGGAAACATATACTTCATCAGTAAAAATAGATGAAATTTTTCACTAGTTACTAATATGTTTAAGGAAGACTTAAATTTCCTTAAGCTACAGAATTCTGGAGAATCTGCAAGCCAATATTTTAGCCAGCCAGTACCCTGTAAATTAAAGAAAATCATAAGAAGTCTCACAGACCAGGAAGACTATGACAAAGGAGTTGGGGTAAGGAAGAAAAAGAAAAAGAAAGAAAATCTAGGTTTTATGGGAAGAGAAACTAACATTTATCCATCTTTTTTAATCTGCCAGGCATTTTATGCATATTATTTATTTCAACCTTGAGAGCCATGAAGTAGAAGTAGGATCTCTCAAAGACTAATAATGTTCAAAACATTGTAAACTTTGTAAGTAGGATTTCCACCCAATATTCCCTGACTTCCCACCTCATCTTCTTTGGAAAGGCTATTTTATTCCCAAGGATCCTAAAATACTTGCCAATAGCAACATGGTTACAATAAATGTATTTGAGCCAACAGACATCAACATATATGTAATAAACACTTAAAGAAAAGAAAAAAGTCCAATTCCTCCATAATATGCCAACCTAGGCAATTAACTAACACAAGTCTGGAATCACAAGGTGTCTTGTTTTGAAAAGGCCATTATAGAGCCTGCTATCTTCCTGTACATGCTGTTTTCAAATGTGAATAATTTCTTTCCAAGGCAGCTAAAAAGAAGGCAGTTTTGCCAAAAAGAACAATGTGTAATCCGATGTTTTGCCTGTCTTTATCAGTTCATCCTTAGAGATGTTAACTGTATGCCCAAGCCTAAATTAAGAATCAGAATTTCAATAAATAATTGAACTCTTGGGGTGCCTGGGTGGCTCAGTCAGTTGAATATCCAACTTCAGCTCAGGCCATGATCTCACTGTTCGTGAGTTCTGGGCTAACATCTCCAGGTCTGGAGCCACCTCAGATTCTGTATCTCCCTCTCTCCACCCTTCCCTTGCTTGTGCTCTCTCTCTCTCTCTCTCTCCCCCCTCTCTCTGTCGCAAAAAAATAAACATTAAAAAAAATAATTGAACTCTTATAAGGAAGAGACATTCATGTATTGATTGAATTAACATTTTAATTAAAAACTCCTATTTTTCAGGTATTCTCCTATATCCTTTAGATACAGGGGTGAACAAAATATAAACATACTTGTTCTCATGGAATAAACATACGTTATAGGAGGGCTAGGAGAGCTATAGCCAATATAGGAGAGGTAAAGCCAATTATCAGACAGTTACATAATCACAAATGTAATACAATATATGAAGTGAAAATAATGAGTTGTAAGTAAGCATACAAAAAAAAAATCACCTGACTTATTTTGGAAATCATAGCAGATTCCTAGAAGAAGTGAGACTTGAGTTCAAAAGGACAAGTAGGTGCTGGCTAGCTGAAGAGAGAGGAAGGGTCAGGGAAGGCATGGGCAGCAGCATTAAGTGGAAGCATGGAATGCTCTGGTTTCAGAAGGAATTCCATTAATGCTTTTGGGGATTGAGGAGGGAGGAGCTTGAGACGGAGCTAAAGAGGTTATGCAAGGTCTTGTGGACTTTGAGAAGCACTCTGGACTGTATTTATTTTTTTATTTTAATTTTTTAAATATGTATTTATTTATTTTGAGAGAGAACGTGCACACGTGCGCAAGCAGGGGAGAGACAGAGAGAGGGAGAGAGAGAATCCCAAGCAGGCTCCGCCTTGTCAGCACACATGCAGGGCTCCATCTCATGAACCATGAGATCATGACCTGAACCGAAATCAAGAGTACAACACATAACCAACTGAGCCACGTAGGGGCCCCTGGCCTGGATTTTGAAGGCAATCTGATGCTGTTAAAAATTTTTAAGCAAGAGAGAGAACTAAACATATTTGTTTCTTGAAAGATTTCTCTGGATGCTATGAATAAATTGGAAGGACCAAATAAAAATATTCTTCAGGAATTCAGGAAAGAGAGGAGAATGGTTTGAACTAGAATAAGGGTAATAGAGGTGGAGAAGAGTAGGTGGGCTTCAAAACACAAGAATTAGTGTTTAATTCAATATGGGGGTCGAGAAGAAAGAGGGTTTGATATTACATCCATGTTTCTAACTTGAGAAAATCATGAAATTGTACTAATCATAAAAATGGAAGAAATCCAAGGATACACACATTTGGAAAGGTGCAGTATTGTTCCAACTTTGGACATAATGAATTTTAGATACTTGTTTGATGAGGAGGAGCTCTTAAGTAGGCTGCTGGGTAAACTGGCTGATGATACAAATTTGAGAATGTCTCCAAATCTATTTAGGTACAGAGCCTAGATTGAAACAAGGCTCCTTCTCAATTATTTAGGTTGTATTGCACAGTGACAGCAGGACACAGATATGCACAAAGGAGAAACCAATAACAGATACCCCTTGTGACAAGTATTTTCCTCCCTTGTGGGCCCTCAAATTAACTGACCTTTTATCCTTCATCATCTAAGTGACTTCCTTCTTTCAGTTCTATTGGGATAGGATTTGAGCCATCAACAAATGGTAATGAAGATGTGAAAGCAACATTGCCTAGAACTTTTCCCCTTAAGGTGTGGAGAAGGCTAAAATTTTAAGAATGAAAAATATCTTCATAGATGAAAATTTTACAGTGTAGATTAAACAGAAACCAGGGGCTAATATCAAGAAAGAGAATATAGTTCATCAAGGATAAATTCTCAACATTGACCTAGGTGGTATACAGGGTATTCAAAAAATACGTGCTATACATCATGCTTATAATTAAAGGTAATGATTCATAGATGAAAGACATTTAATTATTAGGCAAGACAAACAAAAATTTTAAAAAATATGTTCAAACATATGGTATGGATTATTTGTTCAGTCAATAAACACTTGTTGAGGAATCATCATTTGACAGACTCTGTGTTGTATCTGTATCTCAGGACATAGAGAAGAATAAAATATTAGTTTCTTCATTGAAGAAAGTCAAGTTTTAGGGGAAAAACAGATAACTATCAAAAAGTTACAAAACAAACGTACTCAAAACAAATGTGTTTCCATGGGAAATTCCATGGGAACATTTAAATTGGATCGATTAAATTGGCTGGGGTAATGATATTTCAATTTGATTTTTTAAAAAAAAAGGTGAATGTGCCAAACTGAAAATGGCGGAAGGCCTCTATAAGCCTAAGACATAGTTTGGCAAAAGAAACAGAAGAATGAAAGGTTGCGGTGGACTGACTGATATACAGGTATATGGTGGGAACCAGTGGGAACTGGTGGAAAAAGAGTCTGGGATGGTGGATTAGGGTTCTGTGTACTGTGCCACGGGTTTTATCCTGCAGGTAATGAGGGATCATCTGATCGATTCCCAAGAGAGAGGTGAGCCATGTTCCACATGGGACCGAGTCTGGATATTGGAGTAGAATGGTCACCTGAGTAGTCATGGCAATGTTACAAATGAAGTTCAAAAGATAAGAAACTGTTTAACACTAAGAAAGCCAAATCTGTCAAGCATGAGGCTTGAGCACTATAGATGAATAATAGTACAAGGTAAATGGTTGCAGGAATGGGTTGAAAATAAAAAGGCAAAGACAGAGTAAAATAAAGGGCCCCAAGAGCTAAGGAACAACAGATTCACTTAATAGGCCTCTGTCTAGGACATGGGTGAATGAGTTGGTTTAGTTAAAAGGGATGAAGTTTGGGGAGCTCTCGCAGAGGGAGACATAGGTTGTTAAACAAGGAGCTAACATAATCAGACTGGTATTTTAGAAGAATTGCACTGGAGTATGGTGAAGATGGAGCGAAGATAAGGGTCAGGAAAGCGTTCTTTTGTGAATGTGAAAAAGAGAAAGACTTTGGTGAAAGTTTAAACTAGTTTATGGGCCAGAATAGTTTGGTCAGGAAAGGGAAAGATAAAATGCTGCCAGAGAGGTTGGGTAAGACTGCAAGGTGATTTGCAGGATGGGTAGAATTTGGCTCAATAGTGAGGAATGGGGAAGGGACTCCATATTGGAGGAGAAGGTAGCAGAACTTATTACAGGATAGCAGATTTGGGAAACTCCTGAGCCAGACTCCATCTGGCGTTTTGGTATTCATATCTGGTTCTCAGCATGAACTCTCTTTTGGAAAGGATTGGTAAGTGTCCTCAGCACCATATTTGTTACTGTCCAGTGGCTTCCTGCATCGGTCACCTTCAAAAGTTTCAGCACAAAATCCTGTGGGTTGGAAACCAATACAATAATAGTTAATCCATGGGTTTGCATTTAGATGATATTTTGTGCCTTGGTGTAGTAGAAAGAACTTGAGCTTTAACCACATACTAGCTAAATGATTGATGAAAATGATCTTACAATAAGAAAGATGGCTGTCTGTCAAAAGAAAAGAATGATATGGTTTAAGTATCTGCACATTGAGCTGCAATCAGAGATGTTCTGCAGACTGGCCACTGCTTTTTAATGATTGCATTGACGTCAGACGGTGTCTAGTGCAACCAGCTATTTTTATATATCAATTGAAAATGCAGCAGCTATCTCTCCTCTGAATTAGATCACAGAGCAGCAATGAAAACACATGCCTCTGCCATAAGGTAGATGAACGGGCACTTCTGGGTTATGTTAGAGAGAATATGAGTTTTTCTCAATCTGCCCTGGAGCAATGGTTACAGTTGTCAATTGTACAAATCACTGGGTACCTTTTCGTGAAGTATTTGTAAGAAAGGAAGAAAGGGAATATTTTGCTTCGCTGATCTGAGAATAGCTACAACAAAGCTGAGCACAGTACACACAGCAAACCAATCTTTAGGAAAGCAGCAAGATTATCAATGCCAGACAAGGAAAGAATGTCCTTTTCTCCATGTTAATGCTGATTCCATTAATGAAAAGGAAGTTGGAGGATCAGGTTCCGGTCCAAGGTCCTGGGACCCAGGATGTCTGAGGGGCTGGGTCCATGAAGAATTCCTCCAACTGGATATTTTCTGATGCAGCTGTTCCTGAAAATACCTCCTGATGTTGCCAGATGGGAATCTCTGGATTAGAAAACCTTATGCATAAGCACACAGCAGCAGGACAACTGTGACTGGTATTCTCAGCAGAATGCCAGAGTAGCTCTGAATATATTTTCATGTGCTATCATACTTTGATTAGAAATAAAGAAAAGGCATGATCAACAAACATTACATAATACGTGTTCAAGAAAAGTCTCATAATCATGATGACAAAGGTCATAGTAGATTTTTAAATCTCCCTATATAAAATCAGTTCCTTGTGCATACAGTTTTGTTTGTTGGAGAAGGTAGAAACCCATTATTTTATAAAATTTGGGGGTGAGATGGGAGGAATAAACATTCAAATTCAAAACCATCAGCTTTTTGTGACTCTATGTTCTTTCCCAGATAAGTACAGACATTTCAGCAAGACCTTTGTTTGCTGGGCAGTATTATATGACTGCACTTTATAAATTCCGAATTTTAAATTACAGATGATAATATCAGCTCCCAAATGTCAGACATCATGATGAATTGGCTTTTCAACTTTTTAAGCCATTCACTTTCCTCCCTTCCGAAATGTCAAATGTAAAGGCTCCTGATAACAAAGCTGTGCAAAGCTTGTTATTATTTTTTTCTGCAGGAATTATAATACTTAATGGACAATTCTTCCAAAGCTTGTTTCATATGTGTTCTTTGCTTGATATTCTAATTGTTCAGACTGTACCAGCTTTTGAGTAAACTAATCAATAAAATCTACCTCCCCCCAATATAGCAGTTTTGAAATGATTGTTTTCACCACTTCCATAGCACTAAAATTGTGTTTAAAATGTCAATTTAATGCCTAATTAACCTCTTACTTTTAATTTGTCTTTTGTTCCAGACACACAGATGTTCATTTTGCCCTTTTGGAAAGTGAAGGTAGAACAGCTAAAAAAAGAATGTCAAGGCTCATGAATTTTTCTTCATTAACATCTTAATCTAGCAAAACTGACATAAGAATTGCACCTTGTATTTCATGGAATGTTGTTATAAAGCGATATTAAAAACTGGACTGTCATGCTTTTTTCCCCTACTTTCATCAAAGCTAAAATGGAAATATTCATTGTTGAAAAGCACAGAAATTAAACTGTCGGTTGTTTGAAGGATTGATTTACTTATAAATATACTCATTTACTCATTCATTCAACACATCTTTATAGGGTATCAACCAAGTTCTAAGCACTAGGCTAGGTAAGAAATACAAGGTAAACAAAACACAGCATCTGAGTTTGAGGAGTTGGAATTTATGGTGGGAACAAGCTATATCATAGTTATAGTAAATAAGAACTTAATAGGTCAAAGACTATCTCTTTTTTCTGAACATGACTTTGAAATTAAGTTCCTGAAGTTCTGAAAAGACTATTACACAATAATTCTTTAAAAAAACCAAACCTTACCTCAACTATAATCTAACATAGCTCTAAAGGATACTCCTCCTTTGTTTAGGTCACATTGCCATTCAGCTTTTATCCTCTTGCTCAGCTATGTCTCCTTGAGAACATGAAACAGGTCGCAGTGCCCTTATACATGCCGTAATACAAACAAATTCAGATTTCCAACAGTGACCCTCATCAAAATAACTGTATGTATTGCTCCATTTTCAGCAAAGTCGTTTTCTATTTTTCTTTTGTATGTCTCAGGAAAATGAGTGGGCATTCTAACCAACTCTGATGATTGCAACCTTGACTTTCATTACAAAGGGAGCACATAACTTTCAGATAGCTTAATTGATGAACAAAACTGTTGACACAGAAGATTCAAGCACCCTTCCTCCGTATTAGCAATGGAAGAGAATAAATATCATCATATATTATATGCACCAAACATCTCTGGAAGGATGCACAAATTCAGATTCCAGAGGCCTCTATCTTCAGATTAAAACTATTCTGAACCACCAGGAATAGAAGGGCTCAACATTTTTCTCAATGAGAAAAGCATCGTCAATTGAAGATTGTTAACTCTGATAACACCTAACCTTATTAAATTACTACCACGTTCTTACTTGCAGGTACTGTGATTCACTTTTCTCATGCTTCATCTCAGGTCAGCACTCACTTCCACTGCTACAATCCTAAAAACAGGCCATGGGCCAAGGGTAGCCCTGTGCACGTAGGACACCTTCAAAGCCTACTGCATGTAATCACAACTGCCAACTGGCTGTGCAATTTAATGGAACTTGAATATACAAAGGTAACTTCGGCGGTGAGGACCAAAGAGAGTTCTATTTATTACTTTATATTTGAGAACAGAGAAGTAAGCAAAGTTGTATGGTGCTGAGGAATCAGAAGGAATGGAAATAAGAATGAAGCTCTGGGTTGTATATGGTGGCTAAAGGACTTTTCATCACAAAGATGCCTATGGTTTAGTTTTAATTTGTTCATGTGTATGTGATGTTACATTTGTACTCTGATATACTTCAGGAAAGTCTGCTACTCACACAAAATGACCTTGTATAGGTAGGTGTATGTGTATGTTTATTTTTGTTAGTTAATGGTAGGGGAGGGTTGCAATTTTTTTTGATATGTGAAAAATATGGAAAAGATCCAAGGGTCTTTGTGTCAGTCTCAGGGTTGACACAGTCTGAGAAGAACAACATGAGCAAAAGAGCAAGTCAATTCATAAAATGAGAGCCAACTGTTGGAAGCAGGTTCCCAAAGCCAGAGGTGGCCATGAGAACACAAGTCCCTCTGGAGCTCATAGCAATCTGGGAAAGAGCTGTGGTCTTCCACATTCCAGGGAATGGGGCTCAAATCAATCCTCCTTACACCTAAAGAGTTAGGGAGAACTCCAAACACCCACAATACATAAGTATTTGCTTTGAACAAAACATTTTCCCCACAGTTATTACAGAAACCGCAATCAAAAGATTTGTCTATCCATCGCCTGTTAGAAGGCTGCAGGAATATAAGACTATGCATTGTTTAAATCTCTTAAAAACAAGATTTGTCATCCCTATAAGAACTTCATTTTTTAAAAGTAGGTTGGTCCCTAGAGAAGGGATTACTTAAATTAAAGCCAATCTGTGAAACGTAATTATTTCTCTGGAGTGTCAGCATTTACTTCTCTTGGAGAAAGCCTGCAGATCTGGGCTGAAATGGTGTAGCTGCATCAGTATTTTGTGGTCATTGGACTTGGTTCCTTGTATCTGATAACATATTTCTATAAAGGCTACATGTGAATTTTATGTAAAATGGTTATTGAAACGTTGTCCATTTTGTTATTTGCTGTCTGTGGCAAAGACTAGCAGTTGCTCATCAAATGTTTTTAGTGGTATATACCTAACCAGAAGAAGACTACATACACTTCCCAGCCAACCCCGCAATCCTTACATGATGTGGCATGTGCTCAGTTGGAGACAATAAAATAGGTGCAAAAGTGGTTGTATGAGAGAGAGTTCTGGAAAATTCTCTTAAATGGAAAAGGACAAATAACTTTGGAGGCTTACTCCTTCTTTCTCACAGCCTGAAAGTCAGATATGATCACTAAAGCACCATAGCTGTGTTGGACCAAAAGGTACTTTAAGGATGGAAAGCACAAATCTTGAGAATGATCAACCAGAAAATAAGAGCCCAAGTCCTTGGTGACACCATGAAGATTCTCCAAAAAAGCTTGGGATTTCTTCTTTTATTTGAGAGAGAAATAGCTGCTCATTTGTTTAAAGCATTTTTATTTGGGGGTTTCCTGTTTTATGCAGCAAATCTAACCATCTGTCTCCTGCATAAGGATATGAATTGTAAGTTTCTTGTAGAGTTTATTGCCAGGAAAGGCTACTTCTTTCATGATAGGTTTACTTTATATCTCGCTGCCTTTGCTTTTTATGGAGAGCGGAGTTAAATTTAGTGGTTGTTGCAAAATGATTCTTGCCGTAGGCTGCTTCTATAATGATTTTTATCTCTCCCCCTGCCCCCAGCCTGAACCATTCCCACATCTTCTGGTACTTTACCTCCATTTGAATTAGTTCAGTTGCATATATTTATAAACTTCCTGAAAAGTGCTTTTAAAAATATATAATCACAAGATTTAGCATGATCTGCTGATTAGGTGACATTACATTTTAGAAAAGAATCATATAGGAAAAGGGAACTGTGGTTTAAATCACTGATATTTAACCAAAAACTGCTTCATTCTCCCTTAGCTGAAGGATATTTTCTCTCTGCTCATCAAACAAATCAAAGACAAACAAGACCTATGTATATTTACAAAAACAATTCAGATTATAAATATAGTTCTTACACTGTTGCTTCTTTTGTATACACAGAACTCAGGAACTCAAGACATGGCTATTTACAAGCACTAAATTCATCAGTGTTGGGTAATGAATTTTTATGCTAACTGCTATTAAGGAGCAGAGCCAAAATTGAAACTCAGGTCTCTGTCCTCTGTCCATAGTACTGATTCCTACTTGTAGAAAATAATGAGATGGTGCAATCTCAGGGGGAAACAAAAGGTAATGTACCAACAGCCACCATCTCCTCACCTCTTCAAAGATGTTTTGTTTTGTTTGTTTGTTTTTTAATTAAAAAGAACAGATAAAATAACAAAATAAACCTCTACAGATTTCAGTTACACCTCTGCCACCAGTCTGAGGTGCTGACCTCTGGAAATCAGTGACCTGATGGTGACACACCTCCTGCCCCTCCCTAACGTGTTCTCTTGCTTCCTTCAAACTGGAAACTTCTCAGATCTGCAGGGACTTGCTATAGGTATAAGTACACTGGGGACAAGAGTGGGGTGATTTTCACTACAGTATAAAAATGCAGAAAATATAAGCCTTGTTTTCATTAGAACATAGTTCTGACTGCGATCTATTTTGTGGGTGGATAAAGTTGTGCACACAATAAATGATTTTGCTAAACTTACTGTCAACGAAAGAATAAAGTTAAATTTCCTTCGGGCAATTTCTTATATAAATACAAAGATTTTCTTAAGCATAATTCAATAGAGCAAAATAAGGGTATTTTCCCAAAAACCTCTTAACAGCCCAGAGAGAGAAAAGACTTAAGTTCTCCTGAACATAGCTTCAAGTTTCTAGAATTATACAGGCCCCTCTATCCACTCCTCCATCAGCATTTGCCTTAGCACAGTGATATTATGTTCGTTTCTGTAGGAACCCCTCACTGTTGACTCTTGCAGAGCAGGGACTACAGCACGGTGACAGGAATACGTATAATGGGGACTCAGTGCCAAAATGAAATGAATTTCTGATTTAAGTCCCTCTTGCCAGTTCCCTGTTCTTTACAGAAAGAGAGATCTGCTCATACTCACACTTTATTCTCTTACTTGAAGATTTACATCTCCCTCTACATTCTCCTCTCCAAGCCACTTGTGTTTAATTGTTATTCTTTCTTAGTTTAATGTGGTTCTTGATCTTGACTGTTCCATTCCCTTTGAATGAGTGACGAACTAACTCATTCCTTCATTGATAAACTAAGAGTAGTTCCAACAGCAATGAAAACAAGGCATGCTAATTAAAATGTCAAAGAAGATTCAGTGGCTGGCAGGCTGGCATGAATGGCTGTCTCCTGGAAGACCTGGTCTGGTCACTGAGGGCTGAGAGCCTAAAATCAGACTCCACAATGCACTTGCCATCCTGTTATATGGCATGCATGAGGCATGAGTTTTTGTTATCAATCAGTTATTCTAATTAAGAAAAATTAGTCTAATTAGTCCATAAATGGACTGTCCACTTCCAAAGAATTTAAACACAATAAAATATAATAAATTTTTAAAAATACACTGTGCAGATATTTTTTCAAAATCCAGAAAGATTGCAAGACTACATGTGGAGCATACCCAGCCCCTGGAACATACTAAGTTATGTTAACTGGGATAAGTTTTATATTATAATACAAATTGTTAAGTTCAGACATGTTAGTAAACAAAAAGGTGTAGATAAAGAAGTCATTATATTTAACCAGCTTTGAAAAGTGGTTTTGATAACATCTTAAAATCAGATTGGGCAAAAAACAAAAAACAAAAACAAAAAAGCAAAAAACAAACCTATATGGAAGCAAAATGCTGAGGAATAAATGACTAGGTAGTATCTATTTTTCAAGAGCTTCTTCCAATAACAATTTATTAACATTAAACTATCAGGACATACAAGACACTGAGCTAGGAATTCTGCAGGAGTAACAAGATATAATATCTGTATTCTACCCTAAAAAGGCTTGACTGATAAGCTATTTATGGAAGAATAGTAAATTCACAGTATAAGGCAAACCATTAAAGCAAAATTATAGGAACAACTATATACTCTCTACAGCTCAGAGGTAGGAAAGGTTTCTGCTTAGAGCAAAGCTCACAGGCCACCTAGGAAGGTTAAGTAATTCTATCTAAATGAAACAAATTTCTAGGAGTCTGTCCTTTGTCTCATGCTCCCGTTCCCGTCTCCATCCTCAAACCCAATCTTATTCCCTCATTGAAAAAACCATATTTACGCTCCCAAGGATACCATCCAAAACTCAGTGGATAACAGAGTAAATAAAGTAATGTGAGACTAAATTTCCAGCCTAATGTAAAGGACTTGTGTCACAAATTTGAGATTGAAATTTATTAGGTAGTGCTTCTACCTATAGAGAGGAGAGAAAGAATCTGTATTGGATAGAGAGAAAATTGGGGCAGTGATGCATTCACATGAAGCCCTCGGCCAACTCCACCAGAAATTTCCAAATTTAGCTGGGATTCCTTAAGAGTTGTTTCAAGTTGGGTCAATAGGCCCAGGCTGTCACTTCCCCAAGTCAACCAGTTAGTGAAGCAGCAGTCTTGGGAAAGGATTTAGGCATTGGGCAAAGTTAGCTCTCTTTGAGACAATCCTGAAAGAGGGCAGACAGCTCTCCACAGCCCCAGGAATAAATCTTGCAGTGCTGGAGGGGGATCAGAGTGGCATGAACCAACATCCACACAGGTTACACGATTTTTTCCATTTAAGTTTTCCAAAGTCAAAATTGTCTTCATTCATTTTATGTACATATATACATTACACTGATGTCTCCTAATTAGTATTATAATTATCAATTCTGAGTAATAAAAAATACTATAGCTTTGTAGATGACTGTGATATTGTGACTTATATACTAAGAAATATACATATTTGGTCTTTGTCTTATTTCTGGCACAGAGCTCCTAAAACCCTTGGAATATCCTAAGAGATGAGACCAAACAACGAAGTCTTTTGTTATGTTAATGCTATTACTTTTGTTTTTTTCTTCCCCCAAAATTATGTTTATTAACATACATCATTTATACAGATTTTTTTGTTTTATTTTTAAATTTATTTTTTAAATTTAAATCCAAGTTAATTAACATATAGTTTAATAGTAATTTCAGAAATTTATTTAGTGATTCATCACTTACATATAACACCCAGTGCTCATCCCAACAAGTGTCCTCCTTAATGCCCATCACTCCTTTAGTCCTTCCCCCCACCACACCTGATCAGCAACCCTTAGTCTGTGCTGGTATTTAAGAGTCTCTTGTGGTTTGTCTCTTTTGCTATGTTAATGCTGTGACTTTTGAATCCCACCTAGGGATGGGGTGAGTTGCCAGAACAGATCCCATGATTAGAGGGTTACAATTTTCAGAACTTTGGCAAGGGCAGAGGGGCTGGAGATCATTAGGGCTAACTTCCAAAACCACGACCTCCTGAGCAGGGGTGAGCAGATTCTTTTCATTTAGGGTTTAGGGTGAATATTCAGAAGGGAAACTTTATCACCACATGTAGAGGTGGGTATAAGATCACATGTGTATCTTAAGGAAACATGCTCATACATACAGTGTATGCTATGTTAATGAGGTTTGTGCTTCTCCTTGAGAGGAGATTGTAACGTTACAGTGACATAGAGGTAACCATGGGACACTCCAGGGTCCATCTGCGCAGAGGTGAGTCAGTGATCAAGCTCAAACTGGTCTAGGCCAGCTGGAGTTCTTGCTGTTGTTTTTCTCTAAAAGATAAGATTAACATTCCTATGAAGAGGAAGGGGGTCAGTAAGGGTCTTGCTGGTGACACTTCCGTGTTGGTGCTGAGAGAGTGGTGCTTCTGGAGAGGGCATGGAAGCTCTGTGCCTCTTCTCCCTGACTTGCCCTGTGCACCTCTACCATCTGGCTATCCCTGAGTTATATCCTTTTATAATAAACCAGTAATCTAGTAAGTAAAATTCTTCTCTGAATTCTGTGAGCTGCTCTAGCAAATTAACCCAAAGAGGAGGTGATGGGAACCTTTGATTTATACCCAGAGTTACAGGTAACAACCTGAACTTATGACTAGCTTTTGAAGTGGGGGGCAGGGAAAGGGATCTGTAGTCTTGTAGAACCTGTGGAACCTGAGGTTATGTCTCCATAGGTAGTGTCAGAATTGAGTTTGACAGCAACCAGAGTTCACACCCTGCTGGTGTCCAAGAATTGCTTGTTGGTGGTATAGGAAATACTCCTTCCACAGGTTGAAATTGGGTCTAGGGACTCAAGCAATGATAAAGCTTCCAAGCAGTTTTGGTTATTATGTTCAGACCTCCTTTTTCAAATAGAGTATCTCTCCTTTCTCTCTTGCCCAGCTGTTGCCAAGTAATTTACAACTTGAGAAAGGATAATGGAGGTATAAACAATGCACAGATGTCTCTCTGATTTCCTTTATTGTGTTTCCTCTGGGAGGTATTAGGGAAATCATTCCTTGACTTTGCCCGAGTTTGTTGAGGATGTTGATAATAATGGAAATAAATACGGGCATGCAAACAAAAGAACAGCTTTGTTCTTCTCATTAGAGAATGTGACTGGAGGCTCTAGGTCAACATGTCAATGCCATTGGAAGTTGGACTTCTGGAAAATTGTTTCATAGAGAATTTAACTATGATACATGCACAACCATTTGTATCATAGGACTTGTAGAACTATGATAGAGACTGGTGAGTTTCTCACTTAATAACTTTATTCATTCCCCAACAGATTTCTTAGTGAGCCCACTAAGAACTTTGGAGATACAGTAGTAAATATAACAGCTACAGCTACAGCTTCTAATGAGGACAGCAGAACAATGGGGCAAATAAACATTTTAACCAAGAAAACAAAGTCCAAGGTGTCCCAGGAGTATAAGCAGGCCTTCTAATCTAAACTAAGAAATCACTACAGATCTCCAAAAGAAAGTGACATTTTTAGCTGAAACCTGAAAAAAATGAGCTGGGTTTAGACTTTGAAAGAGGTCAGAGAGAAGTGTTTTAAATGAAGGGGGCATCTTGGTCCCAAGGAAAAAGAATGGCATACTTTAGAAAATAACCAAAAGAAAATTGGATGTTCAAGGGAAACAGTGAGGGGGAAGAAACTGGAGGTCAAGGGGAAGAGAGGAACTAAATTATGAAGGACACCATTAAACCATGTTAAAGGGCTGGACTTTATTGTCTGAGGGACATAAGGAAGCCATTGAAAGATTTAAAGCAGAGAAAATATGTAACCGTAATTCAATTTTATAAAAATGACTTTGACATAAAAATATTGGAGATGGAGCTGGAGAGAAATGACTAGATTTAAGAGATAATTGGTATCCAGAATCATGAGGGTTAATGATTGATTGGATGATATGAGGAATTGTAGGGGAGTCAGAGAGCACTTGGGCAATTTGGTGGAGACTAGTGCCATTTACTGTGTCAATGAATGCTGGAAGGAGAAATGATGGAGCTGACAAGTTCACTTTTGCACATTGGAGCCTGAGGTATCTTTGAGACATCAATGCGTAGAGTTTCAGTAGCAATTTGACTGTGCTTTGGGGGCTCCCTGGGCTAAAGACATCCACGAAAGCCATGTGAAAGAATGATATTGTCCAGGGAAAGTTTGGAGACCAAAAAGAGTAGCATACTTAGAATAGCACCATGTGTCAATATTCTAGAATTGGGTAACGAACAGAGTCACAAATGCATCTGAGAAAGAATATGCAAAGAAGTAGGAAAAAGGGAGAGTTTGTTTGGCAGAGATCGTTACCTAAGCATCCACCTGCTTCCTCTGTTTCCTAGACTGTTTTTTCCAGCCTCCCAGGAGTTCAGTGTTGCCATATTGAGCTCTAACTAATGGAAGGGGAACAAAAACTGATGAAGGCCACTTTCAAAGGTGGTACATAAAAATCTCCCCAAACTTCTCCATCTCATGGCTCAATGTCAACCCCAAGAGGAAGTCAGAAACCTTCCTCATCCCTTAGGAGAAAATACTATTAGATTTTACATGAGTAAGAAGGAAACTTCTTTTATGTTAAGCCACCAAGATTTGGGTGTTTACTGTAGCAGCAGCATTACCTTCACTCACACACCCAGTGTGGCACAGAAGCCAAGGGACTAAACTACTTCAAAAAGGAAGGAGTAGTCAACAATGTCAAATGACTGCTGAAAAGTCAAGCAAATTAAGTACTAAGGAATCTCTTAGATTTTGCAACCCATAAGGCCCGGGTGACCTGTATATATCAGTATTTGCAACTGAAGATTTTTAGGATAAATGTAAACATATCTGTGATCTTAATGGCAGTGGTTGTTTTAAGGAAGTTTCTGCATTCATAAATCAATCAAACTGTCTTAACAAACTTTGTGTATAGGTGTTTTAAATGTCATTTTTCAGTCAAACAAGACTTCCGAGATTGGTTACACAATTGAATTTTGATTTATCGACTTGGTCCTTAGTTTTCAATTGACTGAGTGGATTATTTAATTCTCTTGACTCAATTTGGATGAAGAAACAAAGCCTGTCCACAAAGTGTCAGAAAAAAACTTGGGATCTATAATAATCAATTAATCAATCAATGGCTGTTTAGCTTGGCTGAAACAATTACACTTATTGTGAATGCTCTGAATTTTCTGAATCAGTGATTTAAAACTAAATTTTATGCATACTGAACATTAGTGTGTGGAAAAGCCATAAGGTTCTTGTTAAAATGTAGAGGCCTAGAACCCTACATATAAATATTCTAATTCGGTAAATAGATCTTGGGAGCAAGAATTCACATTTTTTTAACAAGCACTTCAGGTGATTCTGATAGGTATGGTCCCTAGCTCACACTTTGCCAAATACTGATCTGTATCTACCGGGATGCTTTAAAATCCAAATTTGTTCTCAAAAGAGGAACTGTAAGAACCCTTAGGTACTTGGCACCAGAAATAAAATTTGGAAAAAAACCCAGAAGAGCATTTTTGTTACAAAAGAATGAAAAGGAGAATTTTAAAAGGCCATGTCAAATTTTTCTTTCTTTATAAATTTACAGACATTATTCTCTCCATTTTTATCCATTCTCTTCTTGTGAATTTCAAATAAAATGGTAATTCGATGATGAAATTTTCTCCTTTCAGAGCCCCAGCATACAATTAGCAGGCGATGCAGCAAGCTTCTGTAGCACTTTGTGCTATATGAACTCATTATGAAAATAAGAAGGATTTTATTTCCTCATTTCCTCATAATCTCATTTCCCTGCTTTTTTACTCACCTTTTAAAAGAGCCCTCCCACTGGTATAACTTAAAGAACAGGACCTCTCCCTCCGACCCCATCCAGATGCATAGCCACTTAAAACCCTTGTTATTCTGCTCTCCATTTGTTCTCTCTGGTTCTATGTTTCCTCGTTTGTAAAGACAGGATAGTAATAGAACGAACCTCATTAAGTTGTCATAATCAAATGAGATAATATATGTAAAATGTTTAGAAAATGTCTGGTATTTTGTAAGGCCTTACACAAATGTTATTCAAGAATTATACTAGCACAGGTGTTTCAGCCATATTACTGCACTTACACCTTCTTCACTTTTTGCAAAATCACACACTAAACATAACAGTGCTCGCTGGAAAAAATAGGGTTAGGAACAGATCCTCAAAAGCCATGGTACTTTTACAAAAATGATAAGAATCCTGAAGATACAAAGATTGAGTTAAATCTCCACTAGCCTTTGCCCCCCAAATCTGTCAGTCCGCCCTTCGATGTCTCAAACCCTGGGACTCAAACTTCCCCTGTGGAGATACAGGTCTTTAACAACAGCCACTTTGATAAAAGATAGTTACATCAGGACTCAAAAGTTTGTTCTTTTGTTGTTGTTATTGTCTCATTTTAACACAGGAAAATCTCTTCCCAGGTTCTTAGTCTGCAAATACAGTTTCTTCAGGTAGTTTCACCTAGTGGACAGTATAGCAAGGATTTCAGGCCATTAAGCCAGCCACTTTCTTGAATTAGAGGAAGATATTCAGAGCCTTTTAAGCGTTTTTTTTCCAAACTCTTCAAATATCATAAAAGTTTTGTTTTATTTAACTGTGAAAAAGCTTACACAGTTGATTGCTTCGGACAATGAACACACTGGGAAAAACCAAGTTTGGTCCAATTTGTTTTCTGTGTTATGCTGATATCACTCCCCTAATTACCAATTGCATGAGTTGATTTGCATTTAAAAACACATGTTGTAGCAGACTGTAGATACGATTTTTAAAAATCCAGAAGACTTGAGAATTGCGCTATAATAAAAAGAGCCTTAGCAATCTAACTCCCCAGCATTCTTTTCCAAAAGTGACTTGAGCCCAATTATCAAGGGCTAAAAACGCTGATCTTGTTAGAAGTCTGGAATAGTGTGAGTGTTGGTGCACCCTGGTGGCAAGCAAAGACGGTCAGACTTGATGTATTTGGCTAATATATTAATCAGAGAAGGCAGCTCTACTGCTTAAACTCCATTTATATCTCAGCCAGTAATAAACAAACAAATAAAACTCAGCTCTGAGCTTTCTCGCAGGACATTCTTTTGTTGGTGTTTTTTTTCCCCTTCCATTGGTCATTAGTCATTGCCTACTTTTTTTTCTTTTCTCATTTCTCCCTCAAAACAGGTGGAAAGGAAGTCTTGGGTTGTTCTAACAGCAGGAGCTGTTTCCCTGAAAGATTTTAGGCCCTACTTCCTTTGAGGGGAAGTAATGGGAATGTGATATTACAACAAGCAGTGGCCCTCCAATGGCTTGTGGACCCTCTTACAGGTAACCAATGCTCCTACAGACTGCTAGGCTCACTCACTCCCCCTGCTCTGCGCTGGGAGATACTATCACCAGATAAAAGAGAAACCACAAACTGTTGTGGATAAGGCATCAACTGCTGTACCAGCAACAAGGTAATGAGCATTGTTATGTTGTCAGCATTTATTCTACTGTCTTTGAGGCACATAGTCAACCTCGAAAGATCCCAGTGGTAGAAACATTACAACACAAAACCTAGCTCGCTTTGCTCCATCTCTTCGTGGCCCCAGGCTATACAAGTTTCTTTAAAAGGTAAAGTTTTCTGAAGTCCTGGATCCAATCTTTGAATATATGGATAGTAATTAGACAAAGTAGGGACCTGTTGAGCCATACATTGGCGAAGTCCATGGAACATTAGCAGCGTCACTTGTGATCATTAATGAAATAAAAGGCGACAGATCTCAGCAGAATGCAGAGTTGGATTCCTCCTCAAATTAGGAGAAATATGAGAGGGGTGGCCAGTTTGGGTGTGTTTTGGATCCCCTCATCCTGGCAGCCATCTCCCACGGCCTCACTTGTTGATAGGATAAGTCATCCGTTTCCATCATATTTCATTTGCCTTATGCCACACACTCTGCAGCCTCAGACTCCTAATAAGAGTGTCTACACTCTGGCCACACGTCCTCTGAGGCTGCCTTCTTTCTGAGGTCAATAATTGTCAAATCCAATGGCTAAAGCCAGGTGCTCATGTGCTAAGCTCTACTACATTTGGCCTAATTGTCCAAACTAACTCCCTCCTCTCAGAGTTGGTCTCCCCATGGCTTTCTCAGGGGTCTCTGCCTACACCTCTCTCACTCTCACTTCCGTTCTGAGTGCCCACTCCATCATTCCTGCCTCTCTCAGTATTACCTGTCTTCTTACCCACAGACTCTGTAAGGCCTGTAGCGTTGGCTGATGCCCTGTAGCATTAACTTGCTTGTGGGTCTGACTTGCCATGAGGTCAGAGCTGACCCCATGTCTACATGACTGTTTGATCTAGTGTACGTTACCATGTGACAAGGTATAGTCTCCAATCATATTTCTTCAGGCAAGTATCTGATAGAGAATCTGCTTGATTGCGATCAAACAAAAGGATGAACTGACTTTGCGCCAGGTATAAGCCTCTGGTCTAATCAGTTGTGGATAGTGGTGGGCATGCTACCCACTCCACAGGTCTCATGGGGAGCACTGGACGAAGGCCGGTTGACTATGAGTTCATGGCATAAGAGTTTGTCACCCTGTGCCCCCACCCCATCTCTACCATAATCCATTATTTACCCCTGTCAGCCCCCTGCCCTCCCCTGTCAATTTTTTGCTACATCTGCAGTGGAAGTTTTGCCATTTTCCCCTTACCTTTTACTCCCTTTGCAAATGCCATTCTTTCTGCCTAAACGGTCCTTTACCATTTCTTTGTGAAATTTATCTTTTAACACCCAACTTCTCCCTCTCTGAAACTTTCAGCCTACTTTTGCAGGCACTGCTGCTCATCTCTGAGTCCCCATTTTCTTTCGTGCTTACTTCATTTAAAGTTTTTCTTAATGTTTATTCATTTTTGAAAGACAGAGTGCAAGTGGGGGAGGAGCAGAGAGAGAGACACAGAATCCAAAGCAGGCTCTAGGCTGTCAGCACAAAGCCCGATGCGAGGCTCGAACCCACGAACTGTGAGATCATGACCCGAGCGGGAGTCAGACGCTCAACCCACTGAGCCACCCAGGAAGCCCTACTTACTTCCATTTTAGCACTTACTATATCCATGGGCCATGTTTAGTACTAAACTTGTCTTCCCCGATAGAATTCTTGCCCCTTGAGGTACAGGCCTACCTCTTAGTCATCATAGCTTCTTCACCAATGCTTAGGATACTGTCAGAAATGCAGTAGGGATTCAGTAAAGGCTTTTTGAAGGAATCCATACATAAGTGAATGAGGTGTTTGGAGTGAACATGGAAATAGTAAATCAGGGATTAGTAACAGGGAAAGAAAGGAAATGATAGTACTTATGCTACAAATGGCAGTCATTCTCTCAGAATGCTTTTTGTGAAACACTTACACCTGTGTTAGGCAAATTTTTACTGTTTCGATTTCTCTATAAAAGGTAAGGCTACATTTATGGGAAAAGAAATTGATACTATAGCTTGTATATTATGCATCCCATTAAAATGAACTTCTTTGCTTTAAAATAAACCATAGCTTTTCTTAATGTTGACATCCTGCGGAAATTCTTACCATAGCAAAATTTCAAATTGGTCAGCACTATTGAATCTTTCCAACCTGTGTTAATCTGGGATAAGAGTAGGAGATAAGAAAAGAATTTCTTTTATAGAATATGTAGAATTATATAACTTTGTAACAAAGAATTCAGCTACCTATCATTACAAATAAACAACCCCAAAATTAAGTGGCTTAAAATAAGTCTTTTACTATATTTCAAGATTTTGTTAACCACAAATTCAAGTAGGACTCAATTGTATGATTCTTCTGCTTCATGGGTCATCCACTGTGATCACTTTATGATACTTAGCTAAAAGCTGAGCTGCTCTGGACAGTTGAAGATGGCTTTCTGCCACGTCTAATGACTAGATGGGAATGCTAGAAGACTG
The DNA here is from genome assembly GCF_016509475.1 of Prionailurus bengalensis. Classification (NCBI taxonomy): domain Eukaryota; kingdom Metazoa; phylum Chordata; class Mammalia; order Carnivora; family Felidae; genus Prionailurus; species Prionailurus bengalensis. The sequence continues at coordinate 207,262,854 of NC_057343.1, forward strand.
AGCTCAGCTGGGTTCCTCTCTTGTCTGTGTAGTCTGAGGACCTCTTGAGCACTGAAGCTGAACTTTGTGTATAACAGCTCCAGGCTCCAAGACACCAAGGCAAAAGCCACCATCGTCCTAAGGATCAGGGCCAGAACAAATGGAGTGTCACTCTCTCAAGGCTCTATTGGTCAAAGCAGTGATAAGCTGGGATAGATTCAAGAGTGTGGAGAAATAGGGTGCTTCGGTGGCTCAGTCGGTTAAGCGACCGACTCTTGATTTCAGCTCAGGTCATGATCTCATGGTTTGTGAGATTAAGCCCACGTTGGGCTTTGCACTGTCAATGCAGAACCCGCCTGGGATTCTCTGTCCCTGTCCCTGTCCCTGCCCCTCTCCCACTCATGCTCTTTTTCCCTCTCAAAATAAATTAAAAACACTAAAAATAAAAGAGTGTGGCAAAATATACTTCATCCTTTGATGGCATGTGATATAGGCAAAGAAGGAATAAAGATGGACAGCTACTCCAGAAATATAACTTCTCTTTCATGCTGTATTATCTTCAAATATAAAGTCTTCTAATCACATCATCTAGAGAGCATTTTACCCACTGCTCTATCTGGTTGCCAGTCTCTTGTCTCTTTCTTCAGCAATGGTGAGGCAGACATCGTTTCCACAGGAAAGAGAAATCCATGGTTTGTTGCTTTTGTCAATATAAAAATGTTGGAGAGTTGGGTGGCAAAGCTGCTGCCATTGACATCTTTCACATGAACTACATCAAAAGAACCAGCGTGCCTCTCTCTGTTGATGATCACACCAATTCTTCCCAGGTTAACACCTCCAGTCACCATACACAGATTACCAGTGTTAAACTTGATGGAGTCAGTAAACTTTCCAGTCTGCAGATCAATCTGAATGGTGTCAGTCACTTCGATGAAGGGATCAGGATAGCAGATAGTGCCAGCATCATGGGTCACCAGATGAAGAAGTCCTTTTGTCCCCACAAAGATCTTTCTCACTTTGCACAGCTTGTACTTGGTCTCCTCAGGTGTAATCCAATGAATAGCAAAGTGACCCTTGGTGTTGCAGATCAGATGGAAATATTCCCCAGTCTTGTGTATGCTGACATCCATAAAACCATTAGAGTAGGTTATATCAGTTTGGACCTTGCCATCAATCTTAATAAAACACTGCATACAGATCTTCTTTACCTCATCTCCTGCTAGGGCACACTTAAGTCTGTTCTTCAAGAAAATGATGAGAGGGAGACACTCTCTTGGTTTATGGGGACCAGTAGATGAACGAGGAGCAAACACACCGGTCAGTTCAACCAGCGTACAATGCTGAGCCCACTACATGCTTCAGATGTTTCTTGGGACCATGAGCCATGGCTGTGCTAGGCACAAAAAGATAACTTTATTACTTTTAAGAAGATAGAGTAGTTTGGTTCAAGTTTAAATCAATCAGTGAATAGTTATTGAATATTTATTATGTGACTTATTCTCCATTTAATTTTATTTGGCCTGCCTTAAAGTCCTTAAAAGACCTATTTTCATGGAAAACATGTCATTGCTAATGATGTTTTTAGAAAAAAATATATCAATTTGGCCTTTAAAAAGAACCAGCCCTCCTTGGGTTGGGTCTCAGAAAAAGCAGAAGCTCCAATCTAGCTACTTGTGTGACTTAAGGTAGCTTAGTGGAACTTTTCAAGATTTTTGTTTCTTTATCTGCAAATTTATTTAATTAGTCTTTACTTAGTATCTATTCACTATCTGTACTGGTCTAACTACTGATGATACAAAGAAACACAGACTATTCCCTCGAAGAATGCACAAGGTAAGGGGCACATTCACAAATAATTATGAGGCAGTTTTGCAACACTTGGTACTGATTGCTAAGGTCTCTTTTATACCTAAAGTATGAGTTTTAATTAACTTATAAATAATTTATATGTAAATGAGTGTCTGAAGAATTTATTCTCTTGGGGCGCCTGGGTGGCTCAGTTGGTTGAGCATCGGACCCTTGATTTCTGCTCAGCTCCCGATCCCAGGGTCGTGGGATCAAGCTCCACATTGGGCTCTGAACTGAGTGTGGAGCCTTCTTAATATTCTCTCACTCTCTCCCTCTACCTCTCTCCCCCGCTCACATATTCTCTCTCTCCCATAAAATAAAATTATAAACAAGAATTTATTCTCCTAAGGATTTAAAATATGTATCTGTGCAATTTATTTATATTATTAAATTGTAATTAACTGCATTTTAATCTCTTCCTTCAGAGCCATAAGACTCTAAGACTGAAAGTGGTTAGGAATGCATCCACTTCAATTTCTTCTTATATAGATAAGGATTCTGGGAAACAGAGAGGCTAAGGGACTTGTTTTACATCACACAGCTTGTTATTGGCAAGGCAGGCCATGCCAACATGTTCCACCCTTCATAGACCTACTTGCCTATAAGGGCATTTTAGTCCTGCACATCTTCCCTCAACTGAGGTGCTAAATTCCAGAGCTCTCTCAGATTTATTGCATTTTTAAAAAATCTTCTCCAGAACTCTTGTGCTGTTTTGATAAAAAGAACTTTAATCTGTCTACTTCACAACTTCTGGAGATTATATAGTAATAGGTTAACACATACGTCTTTGGCCATGGAGGAAGGCTGACTATATAAACACTAAGACATACTGTTACAAGTTCTATTTCCATTTGTTATACATACAGCTCCTAACTGGAGTGAGATTAAAAAACACAGTTACTCACAAATACAAAAATTTCTTCATTATTCAAACCATGGTATTATTCTATTTTTTTATTAATAGTAATCCACAAAACATGTACTAGAGACATGGTTTTCTTTCACTGAGCTGTCAGGAGGAAGCATAGATTTCCAGAATATTGGCACCAGAAGGGACCTTAAAATACTCCTAAGTCAATCTCCACATTTTACAGATGTGAAAGGTGAAGCCAAGGGGTCAGCAGCCTTTTCTAAATTTCCAGACAGTCTTACCCAAACTAAACCAGAGTCCAGCTTTCTGATTCCCAGGCAGTGCCCATGGCTAAATGAAAGAGCTTTGCTGGAACATTCTCAGAAAATTGTATTCTCGTTTTTGATAATGAAAGGATGCAATTAAAGCTATTCTCCTCCAAAAAGATGTGCTGATATTTTGCTATACATCAGAGAAAAGCTTCCAAAGTCTCTCCTGCTCTCATTCATGAAGATATTTTCTCCTCAAGCCATTCAATCGGCCTACAAAGATGTGCCTGGATAATCAGTAAACATTCAATTTGTCTTAATGAAAGTCAGACAAAAGGGATGAGACTTCCATGTTTGCCCCAGTGATTTTCATTGATGTCAAAATGGTTTGCTATGGAAATTCCCTGAGCCATTGTCTTCTGCCCACGGATGTTTTTCTCAAAGTTTTCCAAGTTAAGGAAAGATGTGTGTAGACATGCTATGAACCAGAGCAGAAACCAGCAGGAAAGAGCCACCCGTCAGCAGTCCTGAGTACACTGATGCTCGGGAGCGGCATATGCGTCTTTCTGCTACTTCTCTTCCTTTACCCCCAAAGACTATGACATCTTCCTGTCTAAGTTTTCTTCATCTCTGCTCACGTTTCCGTCTAAACATCTACCCCTATCTTACTGTGGTCTTTCTTGTGTTTTCTTTTTCTGCAAGTATGGGTCCAAATCTATGTGAAAACAGGACAGTGTTCAGGCACTGCAGTATTCATGTCACATAAACGAATCATCTGAGAGAAAGAATGGATACTTCACTTTTATTCTTTATGTATTGATGTTATATAGACTTAGCTTTGCTCCACCTGTATTTGGAGTTGAGTGGGAAGCCTTTAGTTTATTTTAAAAATGGGCCCCTGCTGAGTAGCCTCACCTCTTTTGACCTAATTATGAAGAAAACACCTAGACCTTTTAAAAATATTCTGATTCTGACTCCCAGACAGACTGTTATTGAATTAGATCTGACCTTTGGGGCACAAACCCCTTAGGCAATCCACTTACTCTTTTCAGTGGGGTTTGCTGATATTTTCCTCTGGTTCTAATGTAGCTTAAACTCCTGTCTTTAAGACAGCTTTTAAAAAATTAGAGAGAAAGCAAAAAGCTAGCCTCAAGGCAAACAGTCCAAACTCGTCGCTTTGGCAGGCTGAGAAATCTCCATTTGGTTGTGGCAGCAAGCCTAATGAGAAGAAAGCCATTAATTAAATAAACAAAACATTGCATTTTGGTCAGAGGAACAATATAGGTAGCAGCGCATTAGCCCTTTCCAAACCCTTTCTAGGATTGAATTACACCTGTTCTAAGGAGTTGGTTTTGTTTAACCTACCACAATTACTTCCAGAGAAAGAACTTCAGAGTATATGCTTGTGAATCATCAAGCTTCTCCTATACTTTGGCTTTATCTTAGAGGCTAAAGTTAACTGTAACATACTGACTGTATTTCTTCCGCATGAGTAGAGACTAAAAGACAGAACTATCCCGATCTCCAGGTTTTAGGAGATACATCTCCTAGAACAGTCCTCTTGGCTTTTTCTTAGACGACTTTGCTTGTTGACTCCTATACCCTTGGTGTCTTGTGACCTACCCTGGAAAACTGGGACTACCCCACTCTGGGTCCTGTCTTCTCTCCACTGCACTAGTGATGGTGGAGACAGATGATGTAAAAAGCCTTGAGTGCTGTTCTTTCTCTATTATCTGGTCCCTAGCACAGCTGTGGTACCTCACTGGAACCTGGCCTAATGGTTTTATGCAGTCAGATAATTATTCACAGGACTTATCTTCATTGAGCACATGCTGGGGAGAAAAATAATAGCAGGATACAGGAAACATTATCTGCCTCAGATTCAAAATTGGCTTCCAGTGACTTGATTCTGGTTTATGTTATGAAAGGGAAATGAATAGTCTGCCTGTTGTTGTTATGAATGCTTTTGTTGAGCCCCTTACCCCATAACTTCACAAGCATACATTGGAAAACATAGGTTTTTCACACTGTTTTCCAATGATGGGGTTGAATCACAGAACCAGCTACATTTTCTCTGCTGGTCCTTGTTGGAAACCATGGCATGTATTTGCGCCATGGTATTGGGGGCGGGGCGGGGGGGAGTCCTGTCTGTATTTGAGTTTATGTGTTATGGCTCCAGGTGACCTTTGCTAAACATAGGAATATAACCTGAAAGTGGGAATACTGACACACTGATCCCTAATGAGCATGATAACAAGTTTGGCTAAAATTAGGTAGCTTGAATCCAAAGCCATAAAGAGAGATAGAGAGATTTTGATAGAGGAGATGATTAAGAAAGATTTCTTGGAAGTTCATATTGTTTTAGGTAGTAAAAATAAAGACACTATACACTGAGGAACTATTGCACAAGATCTGGGACCCCAGACAATGCTTAGAGAAAAACAGCCAGGAGGTCTGGGAGGAGAGGAGCCACAGCAAAAGCTGGGAGATGGGGGGGTGGGGGGGCTGGTGATGAGAAATAAGATAAGACAGCACCAAAGGCAAACCTTGAGCCAAGCTCACCTTTGATTTGAATGTGAACTTTGAGGAATTCATAGGACCTTAAAACAAAGAGTAAATATTGTTCAGATACATTACTTAAAATTTGTATTTAGACCTTTTAAAAAGTCAAATCATCTTAAAACAACAAACATCTTGTAGCCAACTTACTAAAAGTTTTGATTCATCCTTCTCAAATGAAACAGTGGGACTATTGGCCTGTAAATCATTAGCATATGGTCACTTGTTCTACGGGGCACCGTAAGAACGGTCAGTACCTCCCATGGTCAATGTTGGGGAGGTACCTCCATGAAAGAGCCCTCTGCTTCACCACTAATTTAATGACTCCATGCTTCAATCCAATCCTAATTACAAAAACAAAAACCACATCAACTTACATACTCCAGCATTTCATATTGCAATATCTGTCTTCCTTAGGTTGTAGCCAAGATGAAAACACTGGCCAAAATGATTTGAAAAATAAAACTTATTTTACCTTGTGACCAAAGAGTAAAGAATCAGGTACCTAGGAGGAATGTACTTCTGTTTGAAGGAATGCTTTTCAGGTGGTGTTTTACGTCTGAAATGCTTTTCTGATGTTATTTTACATTTATACCTTCTATTGGATGTTCAAACATATTACCTAGTTAATTAAATCTTTTCACAATTTTGTAACACCTGTTTTCAGAGTGACTCCAAACAGCAGTGACATATGAGGTTTAGTCATGACCAAATGGGTCACAGTATACACAGAAGAAAAATTTCTAATAACATCAAATGTCCTAAATCAAAGAATGTTTTCCAATTTTTTGGTGATCTCTAAGAATGGAAATATAAACAAAGATTAAATTTCATCCCAAAATTGGCAAATGAGTTATCCACACACATGAATAGTCTTTAAAATGGTCTTTTAAATTTTTTGTTTAACATTTATTTATTTTTGAAAGAGAGACAGAGCACAAGTGGGGGAGGAGCAGAGAGAGAGGGAGACACAGAAGTTGAAGCAGGCTCCAAGCTTTCAGCCCAGAGGCCAATGCAGGGCTTGAACTCACAAACCATGATATCATGACCTGAGCCAAAGTCAGATGCATAACCGACTGAGCCACCCAGGTGCCCCCAAAATGATCTTTTAAATCATCCCAGGAAACTCAAGCTTCCTGCTTGGTGTGTATGCTCAGAAGTCCTCCAAGAGAGTGAAAAAGTAGTAGAAAGAGGCCCTTCCTGAGGAGAAAGGCTACAGAAAGCAGAATGTGGAATAAATAGGAAGGCATATTGGTTTCCTGTGGTGAATTCCTTCCTGATTTTCACACCACAGTACAAACCTGAGCTCCTGCTCCATTTTAAATTACTTCAAGCAGCTTCTACCACATTGGAGTGGGACTGTAGGTTGACTATAAATTTTCTGTTTTCTATGAATCTACCCCTCTTTGTTTTCTGTTTGTTCCTCCTCCCTACCCACCTTAGTTCTTCGATTCCAGTTTTGTGAAATCCACTTTAGGAAAAGTGGAGTTTGAAAGGAAGGAAGGACAAAGAAGAAAGAAAAGAGAGATAGAAGAAAGGAAAAGAGATGGAAGGAAGGAAGGAAGGAAGGAGGGAAGGAAGGAAGGATAGAATTTGCTTACTCATCCTATATTGACAGGACTTTCTTTTCTTTTTCTGCCAGTTGTTTTCCTTGCTCCAAAAGAACATGTCTTGCTTGTTACAGTAGTTAATATGTTTCATTCAATAGAACTTTTTTTATTTAGTTTCTGTGTATTCCAAAAGTTAAAGCCAGAATTTGAAAAGTATTTTGAAAGCAGGAAAAATCACCCCTTCTGGTGTAGTGCTATTGTTATTTTTAAAAATCTCATTAAAAATGAAATAAAAGGTCCTGAAACTGATATAACACTGTATGTTAACTATACTGGAAGTAAAATTAAAAACTTAATTTTAAAAAAATGAAATAAAAGATGTTAATCTTTGGACTAGTAACAATTAAAAAAAAAACTTTTTTTTAACATCTATTTGTTTTTGAGAGACAGAGACAGCCAGAACATGAGCAGGGGAAGGGCTGAGAGAGAGGGAGACACAGAATCTGAAGCAGGCTCCAGGCTTGAGCTGTCAGCACAGAGCCTGATGCAGGGCTTGAACCCATGAACCACGAGATCATGACCTGAACCAAAGTCAGGTGCTTAACCAACTGAGCCACCCAGGCACTCCAGGACTGGTAACAATTCTTAAACTACTGTTGTTTCTATTTGAAACATTATAATTGTAGATAGATTTTAAATATTTAGATGCAACTCCAATGTTCTTTCCCTGAATTCACAATTGATAAAAATTGGAGTAAATATTTGTTTCATGTTTAGTTTGTATTTGTTGAAAAAAAGTAAGAATGGTAGAAAAAAGAAACCAGACACCACCGTTGTGCCTCTATTTGCATTGCCAAGGATGCTGTGGGCTCTGGCTTTTTCACCTGGTCCAGAGGGACCCAGATCCAATTTATCCCACCCACACCCTCATGGAAAATTCATGTCTGCCCAGGTTTTCCTCACACCCTGTCCTCACAGGAAAAGGCTGGTGGAGGCTGCTGGGTGGCCTTGATCACACACACAGACAAAGCCTGTGCTAGATCTCACCCATCAAGGGGCACTCGTGTCTTTTTCTCACATCCCTCCTTCCTAGTTGTGCTGTTTCTCCTTCTAAAAAAAACAGGACTTGAAAACATTAAAAAAAAAATTGGGGGTTGCATGGGTAGCTCAGTCTGTTAAGTATCAACTTCAGCTCGCTTCACAATCTCATGGTTTGTGAATTCAAGCCCCGCATCGGGCTCTGTGCTGACAACTCAGAGCCTGGAGCCTCCTTCAGATTCTGTGTCTCCCTCTCTCTCCGCCCCTCCCCCACTCAAGCTCTGTCTCTCTGTTTCTCTCTCTCTCCCTCTCTCTCTCTCTTTCTCTCTTGAAAAAACAAACATTAATTTTTTTTAAATTTAAATAAAGTTTTAAGAAACTTAAACATGTAGAAATTTTACGCAGTTATATAATTTATAGAGATTTCTCACTAAAATAGATTTGAGACTCTCTTAATTTACCTTCAACTTAATATTTATCCAATTTTGTTTTGAAGCTGAGTCTTGAAAGCTAGAATGTTTTTGAAGAGAAATGCATCTCACCTAAACATTTCAAGACATATTGAGATTCTTGATGGAAGCCATAATAAGGAATATGAAATTTGTTACCTGAGGCTTGGCTGTTGAGCTGAATTTTGTGCTGGTATTTTTTTAAGTCATAGGTAAATGGTAAGTTTTCCATTTTTTTATTATCCTCTTTCCTGTAGTAGTGGGCATGCATGTGAAGTTTGTGTTTCTTAGAATGGCTGGTTAAAAAAAAAAAGATTTCTAGATATAAATTGACTAAGTCAGTAACTGTTATAGACTATGTTTTATAGCACATAACACACCGTATCCTCTCTAATATGAGATGACTGTGTGACAAGGTCTATGTGAGGTGAGTGGAGATTTTATTTATGCATTTGGGAAGCAAACCTTCATGTACTATCTTGTCATTACTAATTGAAGTGCAATCTTGTCATATCTAACTTGTTAATAGCTTCATATGTTCATTCTGTTTCTCCTTATTCATACTGTTTATCTTTAAGACTGGTGTTCAAAACTAGAGAAGTCATGGGGTGTTTGTTTTGTTTTAGTGAACAAGTCTGGATTTACTAAAAGAGGAAGTCTGAAAGTGCTGATTAAGCAGTTTGATATTATTATGTTTATAAGCCAGATTCTCAAAAATTTGCTGTGGATCTTTTTCCTGCAGAAAATTATGTAACCAAGTCACAAAGTTGTTGTTGTTGTTGTTGTTGTTGTTGTTGTTGTTGTGTGTGCACGTGCACGCACCTGGTAAGTCTACCACGTGGTAACTACTTCATTTGCCCAGACTAAGAATTTAAAATATATTTGAGTTCTAGAATTTATATTAAGCTTGTGGCAGAATAGAAAAAAACTGTTAGCCTGACTGATACTTTTGAAAAAAATTAAATTATAGAAAACTTTGGCTATAACTTGTGAATAACCTAGAAATCGTTATCTATAAGTGGATAATAAACAGATGCATCAAAAAACAAATTAGTTCTTCCTCTGAGGTTTAGGTTTTCAGCTGGGGGTGATTTGCTTCCAGAGAACATTTGGAAATGTGTGGAGGAGGTTTTTGATTGTCATAATGACTGGGACAGCCCCAGGCATTTAGTGAGTACAAGGCCAGAGATGCCAAATAACCCTCAATGCATACAAGACATTCTGACTCAATGAAGAACTCTCACATCATAATGCCAACAGCACCCCTGATGGTGTCCCTATTCTTAATAGGTCTGACATATGGAAAATATTAGAAACTGGACTGGATAATCTTTTTCTTCTTCTTCTTTTTTCTTTTTCTTTTTTTTTTTTTTTTTTTTTTTTGTGTGTGCCAATATAGACTCAGGCCAATGAAATGGACTAATTAGTAAACAGAAATTTCTTTTTCCTAAAATTGTAGCTAACACCCACTGTAAGCAATTAGTAATTTAGATTCTCAATGTTTGTGCCAAGGGGTTTGATGGGTTTATGTAAGGTGGTAACATAATGGAAACAGTTTAAATCTTACTGTAGCAAAATAGTGCTAGTATCTCAGAAAACAAAAGATTTCTTGTAATTTCAAGTGCTCAAAATTGGGACAGCTGGAGGTTTAATAGCTTTGGACTTGAAAATAAGATTTAAAACTAAAGTTGAACCTGTTAACAGCCTAGACATCATTGTTTACACTGATGATGGAATAAACATAAGAAACTCTGGAAATCTATATAAATACCAAGGAACAGGATAAAATAAGCTATGTATTTAGTTCAGCCTTGGACAATTAAACCTTTTTATTCTTTGTTTTTTCCATCAAGAAGAGCTATGGTGGGATTCATATCTTTTTTTAAAATTTCATCAAATGTTTAACTTAATAATTTTTAAGTTGAGTAAGTTGATTTTTTCAAGTGCATTAGAGCAATATCCCTTAAAGGCAACACCAACTTATTACATTCTTTTTTTCAAGTTTTTAGGATGTAATTTCTCAGCTGTGATAATGACCCAGAGTCCAGTTCTTTATTACAGAACTAAAACCCATGAACACCTTGGTTAATCTCCTCGTATATGTGTAGATGTGGGTACTTTCATGCAACAAGTCTCTAGTTTTAAAACCTGTTTAATATGAAAAGATCCCTTGTGAGCTTTCCAAAAATTTTTATAATCTTCTGTGATATGGTTGGGTTTTAGTTGTGTATTTCTCTGTTTTCAACTTTTTGAGTTATTGCTGGAAATCAAAGTAGATAATAGTTTTTAAAAATTACAGTTTACCTTTGAACAACATGGAGTTAGATGCCAAACCCCCACACAGTCAAAAATCTGTATATAACTTTTGATTCCCCAAAAACTTAACGATTCGTGGCCTACTGTTGACCTTTGACCAGAAACCCTACTGATAACATCAATAGTCAATTAACATGCATGTTGCATGCTATATATATTATATGTTATATTCTTGCAACAAAGTAAACTAGAGAAAAGAAAATTATATTAAGAAAATTGTAAGAGAAAAATCTCCAAAAAACTTGACAATATATTTATTGAAAAAAATGTGTGTATAAGTGGCCCATGCAGTTCAAACCCATGTTGTTCAAGGTCAACTGCATTTGAGTTTTGACTAAGTTCAGGCTATTACATTACAGTTGGTTGAACTGCACTTTAGTTCTGTTAGGGAACTCTTTGACATTATCTTAAATAATTTTCGCAAAAACCATCTAGGCTCAGTGCTATTATTCCCAAACTACAGCAACAGGCATTTAAATAACTGGGTCCCAAGGTCTAACGTTTGGAAAAGAGCCTTGTAGTCTGAAGCTCTTCCTGTGATAGTATATAATCTTGCTATTTTCATTTAAATGTGACTGCCTCATATTTTGGCTAATAAACACATTAAATAAAATCATGAAACTACTGGGGCACCTGGGTGGGTCAATTGATTGAGCATCCAGCTTGGGCTCAGGTCATGATCTTGAGTTTAAGCCCCGTGACAAGACTGCTGACAACTCGAAGCCTAGAGCCTGCTTCAGATTCTGTCTTCCCCTCTCTCTGCACCTCACCCTCTCTCACTCTCTCTCTCTCAAGAATAAATAAACATACAAAAAACCTAAAGACAAACAAACAAGAAATCATGAAAGTACTACAATGCCAAAATTTGAATCTAAAAAAAAAATTTGAATAAGGGTTAGAATCTTTTCTCATTCCATATAGAATAAATAAATTTATAAAATTTGACTTTCTGGTTCTCCTTTGGGTCCTGAGGCTCTGCAAGACAATGTAAAAATAATCGTTTTCAAATTTGTTTTCTTTCTTTTCATCCTTCTTTCATTTCTTTTCATAATACATTAATAAGAATTTAAATCAAGATTTGAATGATACTACAAATATGTTATAAAGTGATCAGGAGAATTAAAGTAATTTAATTTTTTGCTTGTGAGAATCATCCCTGGTGTTGTTCTTCACTTTTTAGAAGTCATATCAAGTTTTGTGATTTGGTAGAAACACAGTGATTTATAGAAAAATATGTTAACATCTATGATAAAATATTTTCAGTTTTAAATCTGGTTAAAAAGTTTCTAGACTTTTTTTAAACACAGTTTTTGTGCTTGTTTTTTTTTTTAAGTCATTGTATCTGTCAAAAACCAGAAAAGATTAAATGATAAAAAAAAAAAAGAAAAACTGGCATAAAAATAGGGGACTTTCAGTTTTGCTGAAAAAATAAGCAGAGTAATGCAAGGTAGTTGGAGGTTGAAATGAGGGTAATTGTTTATTTTGGTTTGTTTTTGAAATTGGAGAAATGGGAGCATGGATATATGTCTATGGGAACCATTAACAAAGAGAAGGAAGATCTGTCAGAGGAAAATTCCTGATTCAGTCAGGAGCAGACAGGATCTGGGACACTTAATTCCACTATAGAGTTCGAAGAGACAATATGGAACACATCTCAGACTTATTCCATCTGAGGAGAGAGAACGTGTGAAAGTGTGAGCATCTTTCTACCAGATCCCCAACTGTCCAAGGCTGAGGGCTACTCCAGCAGCATTAACTCCCTGGCATTTCTGGCTTGACTTTTGCATAGGCTGAAACTTCCCAGGGTCATTAATGAGCCTCAGGTAGGGAGTAGCAGAGATTTCATTAAGCAGGCTTCAGTGTGTAGGGGTGAGCTAAAGGGATATGGCAGGTCACCCATTGCTATTGCTACCCCCACACTCTAGACAGCAGACACACTAAAAACTAACAGTCATGTCTAGTTCAGTAACCAGTTGCATTGTTCCCAGAAGAGCTTTATAAATCAGGAACTTAAAATACATCAGCCAAATTCAAGACCTTCTATCTTAAAAGCCTAATGTGTTATTATGAAGCCCTCTACAAGCTTACAAAGGCCAAGAACAAAAAATTTCTTTAACATAAGTGAATAGTTATTTGTAATATCTGTAATGTCACAAACTAAGAGAAAAACAAGGCACCCGTAAATCATAAGATGGGAGTGTCAACATGAAAATTAGTCAATCCATTTATTTTTTCAAATGACACTAAGTTTGGTTGTTTGCCTGAAGACTGACCCATTTCCTGCTCCATTACTCTTTGATACATTATAGTCAAAGATCCATCCTTATGTTGGTGAAATACGTTGCACTTGAAACAAGCCCAGTTGTGGCCTTAACACTTTCTTTATCTGTTGTCCTTAATAAAACCAGGCTCTCTTTTAATCTTTCACCAGTGGTAGCTGCTGCTTACCAAGTGTACCAGAAGGTCAAGAAATAGAAGTTGGTGTTCTTTCCTGCACTCCCACCCCGTCTCTTCTTCTAGACCATAAGTCTTGCCTTTCTTCTAAAATTCTATCTTCTTCTGTGGATTAGTTCAACCTCCAATCCCACCATGTAGTTTTTAGACCACTCTCTTTCTCACCTCCCAAGGGAAACCTTCCTGATTCCAGACTCTGCCCCTGCACTGCCAACCTGTATCTTGCCTTCATTACACTGTTAATATTTGTGATTATAATAAAATCACAAATTTATCTATATATACTTGCTATTAGTACTTTAGATGGTCCTCTAAATTCTAGTAATTTACATTAAGTTTTTAAACTTGATTCTTGTGATGACTACATTTATTCCACGTTTACAAATGAAGACAGTGAGTCTTGGTAAGGTTAAGAAATTTGTCAATATCACACAGTTAGAAGGCTGTGAGCCCATCCATGGTCCACTCAAGCCGACCAACTTCAGAACTTGCTCTTCTACCCACACTGCTTCACTGCCTCCGTAGTATTTTAACTTGTTTTTTCATTATTGTTTATTGTTTATCTTCTTAAAAGACTCTAAGCTTTTGAAAAAAGGGGTCATATGTACATTGCCACCTACCTAGGTCCTAGACTCATGCCTAACACAAAACAAGTGTCTGATTCACATTTGCCAAATAAATGAATAAATAAACCAGTTACTACCCAATCCTGCATTGCTAAATAACTAAAGGGATGGTTGATAGGTTGGTGATGGGTCAGTGGTTTTATTTTTCTATGATATAATCAAGTATATTGACTAAAACAGACTCGCAAAAAATAAACTACTTCATACTAATCCATAGCATATACATGTAGATTATGTTTAAAAATTGCCATAGGCAAGTAAACATCTCAGTTTAGATGGATTGGAAAAAGGCTAGTTTCAATTAATGAAGTATCCTTAAAGGAATGGAATTTTATTCCCCAAATGTATATTGCAATAAACCAAGGAAATAAGATTTGCTTAATGGATATAAACAAATAAATGGCTTTTCAAAAAAAAAAATTTAAGTATCAACACACAAGCCCAATATTATGCTAAGTGTTATGAAGAATATACAAGGAGAAGATCTAAACTGTTCTTAAGTACTTTACAATCTGGTTTGATACATGAGACATAATGAGCAGACCAAGAAAATGTCTAATCAATGGCATTTTCTGTGACGCAGATAATAGCCTTATAGATACTCTAATCTGGAACTTGGCCTAGGGGCTGGAGAGGTGAGGAAAGTTTAGAGTACGAAATGGGATTTGGCTGAGAGCATATAGGTTTTTCATGAGTGGGTTGAAGAGATTTTAGGACAAGGGCAGGGGAGGATAGAGAAATGAGCAGACAAGTGGAAAGTTGACGAGTATAACAGAAAGGCAAGTTGCTTGCCGTGAGAACAGTTTGTGGTAGGAAAGAATTACAACACTCTGTTAAAAACCAGCTGGCTGAGGGAAAAGGGCGATTATCAAGCTGAGCATTTAGACTCAACATAAGAGAGTTATTGTGGATTAAGAGCAAGAGTGTGGATATGATAAACAGAGGGTACTAGGAAACAACGCCAACAAAACTTTTAGAAGGGGCTGAAAGTAGAGAGATCAGCTAGGAGACTATCAAAGTTACTTAAACATGAGGTGGAAGGAGCCTGGATTCTAGATAAGACAGGAGGAATCAGAAGGAATAAAGAGATATAAGAAAGCCCATGAAGGCAGAGTTGAAAGGGCCTGTTGACTGGGCATATAGATCTGGGGAAAGGAAGAAATAAATGGTGACCTCAAGGCTGTAAATCAGGAGAACTGAAAGCTCAGATTTAGAAACACTGCTCTGGGAATGCCTGAAACCATAAACATGAGATTTCTGAAGGCTTTTGTAAACACGAGAAAGAAACTTAATGTAAAAACCTTAGCTAGAAATGTATTTGGGAGTGAAACACAATTTAGAAGTTATTTTAAGAAATAGATTATGGAAAGATTTTTAAGATTATAGAGAGGTTTTTGAAAATTTTCTTAAAATAAGAAACGGTCTCCTTACAAGGGTGTACTGACTATAGTGGAATTGGTATTTTTACCTGCTAGAACTCAGACGTACCTCAAAAATGTAACTTTGTTTTCTGTGAGTTCTTCTTGCCTTCCTGACCCTAACTCAATGACTGAAGAAAAATATTTTGAACTTTCAAATTAATATTCTTATTCAAGGTAAATATTCAGTCAGCTCAAAATTTAAATTCCTATCAGTTTTATCTTTTGGTCTGTCATAGGGTTTCTTTTCTACCTTCTCTGTTTTCAGATTCATCCAAACACTCATAGAGGTGGTGGGATGGGGCCTCGAATCCACAGACTGTCCTTTCACACCACGTTGGCTGCCACGGTAATGGGCTTTGTCCTAATGACTTGCTCAGCATCTACAACTGGCATTCATTTTGAACGAGTCTTTCTATTTGCTCTTTAGAGGCTTTATGCTGACACCCACCATGAAACATGTGTTCCTTGCCATAGCATCTAATCAAGGCCTTTCCTGTTCTATCAGAGTTTTCTCAATAGGCACACAAGAGCTGAGGATATGACAAATAGGCTTCCCACAATTAGGAAAATTATCCCTGGTCCATTTACTTCCTGCAATATTCCTGCTTTCTTGTTGGCCTGCCATATTGTTTGTGACACCATTCTGAATTCAGGGCTTCTCTGAAAGCTTTATAATCGTTTCCATCTATGTCCAAGGTATCATAGTTCAAAGTCCAATATTTATTTGGACTCACAATTTGTTTGGATATATTTTGCTGCACCCTAGGTTTCAACTCTGCGAGACAGAGTGTGTTACCAAGATGTAATGGTATACTAGAGCCAACTTATATATACTAGCTCATGAAAGTTTAGGAATGCTGCCAGCTAGTTGTTAAAACCAGACTTTATTTTAAATTAAATTATATGAATTTAGGTTTAAATTAATTAAAAACAAAAGCAATAAATACTCCAAATCATCGCATCCTTATCATCTTACTACATTTTTACTAACTTTATCAGCATTTTAGTAGTAAAATAGACTTTAATAATACCTATGCCCTTGAGGTTATTTATGTATATTTTCTCTTTCTACCTCTGTACTCAATAATATCCGGTTGGTAGCTTGAAATTGTCCATAACGTGAGTATTTACACCACAGAAATTGGAAGATGCTACAATTATTAAACATTTACCAGCACACCACTCATGAGCATAGCTCATGACTCATCTCTTGCCCATTATTTCCTTAAATTTTTCATCTCCTCTTCTTCTCTTCTTTTCAGTGGTCTACAGGCTTTATTACTATGGTTTCAATGTGTGACAAAACTTGCCTTTGCATCCTCCTCTTTTACTAGGTCAAAAAATGCAACAATGGCATTTATTATTTATTAATAAAGAAGGGCAGCAGAGAGCCTGGACTTTAAAAAATATATATTGTCCTTATTGCTTGACTACTAACTTGCTTTCCAAATGTCTTTCTAATAAATAAAAGGACAGATCTCAGCCAAGACTCCAAATCATCCCAAACTCCTAATTAATAGGGTTCCATTAGTGAGGATTTATTACAGCAACAAGTAGTAATAAATTGTCTGTCTTGAGTTCTGAATAATTCACAGTTGCAAATGTACTTCCATATTTTACTACCTTGACATTTCTCATAACTTTCTTAGTTTCTGATGGTAGTAAAGCTGCTTTAACTAGTAATTAATGAACAGGAGTAATTGTGTTCCCTTGGCATCTTTAACAAATGGAGTCACCTTAGCATGGCAGTGTAAAAGCAGAGGATTTTCTGTGCTTCTGTTTCCACAAATGGTACAGAGGAGGTAGAGGATTGCTTCATCAGTCACCAATAATCATTTATAAAATTGGAGAAACCACAGACTAATGAATGTTTCAGCTTCTTCTAGCTCCTACATTCAGCTAGAAGAAGGAGCTAGAAGAAGCTGAAACATTCATTAGTTGCTAGCCCAATTAAGCTATAGATTAAATCTCTATTTTTCTCACTCTGTTGATTAAATGGCCACTTTGCCAGATAGAATTTAAACGAACAAGCATTGGGGAAGTATATTTATTTCTAAATTCTCTGATGAAGTGATTCTAGTTCCCGAGTAATGCAACATTTCCCAAACAAAAGAAACTTAGAATAACAAAGTTTCACTTATTGGGAGAATGCTAGAATTTTCCCTGAACATTAAGGGAAAGTGGCATTTCTATTATTGAGACAAGGAATCTACGTACTCTGGGGGTGTTTCTATATTGATGCCTTGCAATTATATAGTGCTTTTTACTTTTATTCTTCAAAAGAAATAATGCAAAGTTCATCTGGGAAGATCATTCTTGAGATAGAGCATTACGTAGGTAGTACTGTTCACCTCGTTTTGCAAACTCTGAGTTCTAAAACCTTCACTCAAATGGTTAGTAGGGTCTACCCATCCAGGTATCACATATAGCAATACTTGAAGGTGTTAATTTAATCTCAAGAATTTATCAAGAAAGCAAATATTTGTGGAAATGATTGAAGCGGTATTCAGTAGTGATAATGTTGCCATATGTATATTATACCAAAAAGAGAAAAACAAATAAATTTAATGAAAGAATTAACTAACCTGGAAAAACATACATTGATAAGATTCTCATAACGCCTGCTGATAACCCAGGATAGTTAGAATAAATGATCTCATGTCATCTGGGTTTGTCTCATGGTGATTTTCTTTCCAATCTTCTAAGATGGGAGAGATTGTTTTCTTCTCATCCCTTATTAATAACTGCAATTATTTCTTTTTGCTCATGCACTTACTTAGAAGCAACTGAGTGTTTATTACATTTCTGCAGATGTTTGCCACCCGCTAAAGTGCTCTACAAAAAGCTAATTGCCTACTTTTCTGTAATGGAAATAGCTGCATCTTGTTTTAGCTCTATGTTGTTTTCTTACCTAATTGCTCTATGATACTTATCCCTCTGCCATGATGTAAACATTCTATGTGTGAAGAGCTTCTCCATTTATGTGGTCAATAGAAAGTGTTACATTTTCCCTAGAGATATGAGGTAAACATGGCTCTTTCATATCACTTATGGTCCCAATGGTCTTTTTGTAGACAATCCATCAAGCAACAATGGTAGCAACAGTTTAATGCATCCTAGTTTAACTATTTCATGTTCTGTATCTTTTATGCCACAATTTCCTTGCATATCAGTGGGGCTCATTCACTTTTGACAATTCTCCAAATGAGTAGTTAAGGCGATTATCATTTCCTTATTTTACAGATGAGGAAACTGAGCCCTATAAATATTAACTGATATGTCCAAGGTCAAATAGTTGGTGACTGAGCTAGTATTAGAAGACAGTCTTCCTATGGAGAAATGTATATGATATGTCATCAAACGAATTTTTAAAATACAGAAAATGGGAAAATACACATAGAGATTACATGCAGAATAGAATATTAATTGAAAACATACACATATATGCACACAAAAAAGAAATACTGCTCAAAAAGCATATTTCATACATATCAAATAGTCCATAATAGATAATATGTTTACAGAGAGAAGTAGACGTGGTCCTTGCGACACTAGAACTAATAATCTAGTGAAAGAGACAAGTGCCAATCAAATAAATACAGAAATAAATCTATAGTAACACATTGTGAAAAGTGTAAACAACAACAAAAAATACAAGGTGCTATGAATAGCAGCTAATTTAATATAAATGGGGGTTGATTAGACACTGAAAAAGTTAAATGAGGTAGAAAACAGAAAGATGACTACGGATTAGCCAGGTGAAGATGGTGGAAGATTTTTTAATTTCTTTTTTTACTTTTCTGACTTTCCAAATTTCTACAAAACAGAAGTGGTACTTTACCAATCAGAAACTATGCATATGTGAGTTTTGATTCTCTCTCTCTGGCAGAGTATTTCCTATCAAAACAAACCTCCTAGAAAAGCAACTCTAAATGTTGAAATTAAAAAGAGAATAGGGGCACCTGGGTGGCTCAGTCTGTCAAGCGTCAGACTCTTGACTTTGGCTCAGGTCAAGATCTCATGGTTCATGAGTTTGAGCCCCACATCAGGCTCTACGTTGGCAGAGGGAAGTCTGCTTGGGATTCTGTATCCCTCTCTCTCTGCCCCTCCCTCGATTGCTCTGTCTCTGTCAAGACTAAACAAAACTTAGTTTTAAAAGAAAAAAAAAAGAGAATAATCAGGGCAAGAAATACTTTAGCAACAAAGAAACCTGAGAAAAGGAAAATCCACTGCAGTAAGAGAAATTCTCTACTTTTCCTTTTTTTAAAAAAAATTTTTTTTAACATTTATTTATTTTTGAAACAGAGACAGAGCATGAACAGGCGAGGGGCAGAGAGAGAGGGAGACACAGAATCTGAAGCAGGCTCCAGGCTCTGAGCCATCAGCCCAGAGCCTGATGCGGGGCTCGAACTTACTGACTGCGAGATCATGACCTGAGCTGAAGTCGGACGCTTAACCGACTGAGCCACCCAGGCGCCCCTCTACTACTTTTCCTTTTAAGGAATTTTCTGATATATAAGTGCTGCAGGACAGAATCCTAATGAAAAGCAGCAGATCAGAGCTTTTTCCTACTTCACAGTGCTCGGGAGACAAAAGTTAGTAGGATGTTGAAGAGAGCCAGAACTCAAGAGATGGGTAAAGCTGTTGGGAGGTTTTAAAGCACTTCTCAATAGTAACCGATAGAACAGGCAACTCAGTAAAGATATCGAAGATTTGAAGGTTGCTTTTAATAAATTTGATCTAATTAAAATAGATAAAAGATTATAAAACTTCTTTATACACACTTTTCAAGTACATGTGAAATATTTACCATATATTGGTAAATGATCATATGTTGAGTCATAATGCAAGTCTCAATGGTTTAGAGGGATGAAGATATATAAATATAATCCCAAACAGTAGTGGAATTTAGCTATGCATATGTATTCTGAAATATCTGGAAGCAGTGTGCCTGGGTGGCTCAATTGGTTAGGTGAGTGACTCTTGATTTTGGCTGTGGTTGTGAACCCAGAGTCGTGGGATCAAGGTCTGCCTCTCTCTCCCACTCCCCCACCTTCTTTTTCTCTAAAATTAAAACATATATATGTTTTTTTTAAACAATATATATACATATATCACAGTTACATAGTTATATATAACTATACACACACAAACACACACACACACACACATATGTATCTCACAGTAAAATCTTGGATTGCAAGTAATTTGTTCTGTGAGTATTCCACAAGACAAGCGAACATCTCTAATAAATGTTAATAAACAAGGGATGTCTTGCAATACGAGTAGCATGTGATGCCAAATATCACATGATCACAGCTGAGCCAATGGTTCTTCTCTCTCTCTCTCTCTCTCCCTGAGGGATTGTGGGTGACTGTCTCCTATGCTCAGATGCTGGGCCTCAGGCCGTGGTGTTTGACAGAAATCAGTGATATTTCAGAACGTTGGAAGGTGCCCACAACTGGCATTAGTGTATTTTTTGTCACTTCAAAGCACCTATGAACAGTCCTTTGCTTTTCCATACAAGAGTAAGCTTAGGAATGCTTTGCTTCATTCTAGGTCAAGCTGCCTGCAGATATAGACCCTTTCCTCTGCTGCCTTATTGCCAGGTACATTAAATACAGTATATAGCAAGATCTTATTAATTCTGCACTGTAGTCAACGTGCTATGTGAGCATATACAATAGCCCCCATGCAGGAAAATATTGAAAAAGAAAGGTGGTAAGAAGAAGGAGATGGGGGCGCCTGGGTGGCGCAGTCGGTTAAGTGTCCGACTTCAGCCAGGTCACGATCTCACGCTCCGTGAGTTCGAGCCCCGCGTCAGGCTCTGGGCTGATGGCTCGGAGCCTGGAGCCTGTTTCCGATTCTGTGTCTCCCTCTCTCTCTGCCCCTCCCCCGTTCATGCTCTGTATCTCTCTGTCCGAAAAATAAATAAACGTTGAAAAAAAAAATTAAAAAAAAAAAAAAAAAGAAGAAGGAGATGATTACTGTGGAAGTTAAGAAGGAAATCATCGAGAAGTATGAACAAGGTATGCGAGTGGCCAAAATTGCAAGATTTTATAAGAAGTCTATGTCTTCATCTCATCTGCAGAGGAGGAGGAGAAAAAGGCAGGGGAATACCTCACTTCAAATGAGATTAGGGAGATATGTAATATGGGAAACGGTGCAAAATGTTGTAGAAAAGCACCACCCAAATAAGGCTGTAACAATGCAAGCGATGAATCTGTTAAATAATAATGCAATGTCTCATTTCCATGAAATCCTCAAAAGGAGGCAAAAGCAAGTGTCATTGGATAGGTTTCTTGTGTAAAGTTGCACAAAAAGAAAAAGATTCTATTGAACCAATAGATAGCAGTGATTCCATTAGTGAAGTCGTCCTACAAAATGATTCTCCTCTCTCTTGTCTCCCCACACTGGTCGTGAAGGGTTTCAAATGTAAGTGCAGGTTAATTTGTTTATTTTTCTCTATATTTTGTATTTTTTTATGATTTTGTATTATATTACAGTATTGTAAATCATTTTTATATGAATATTTTTGGGTTGTGAAACGACTCATCTGAGTTTTCCATTATTTCTTATAGGGAAATTTACTTTGATATACAAGTGCTTTGGATTACAAGCATGTTTCTGGAACAAATTATGATGGCAAACCAAGGTTTTATTGTATATATATTTGGAAGTAGAGGGCATGCATGCATAGGCAATGGTTGGGGAGGAGCAAGAACTTGGCAGCAAGCTGGGAGACTAGGAGCCAGGGACCCAGGAACCCCTGGGGCACCTGATGTGAGCACCATGGGGAGAAACCTGGCACCAGGGTCTCCAAGAAGTTGAGCTCTAACTGCAAGCTCAGCATGTACTTAGGCAAGTGGGACTTTGCAGACTACCCTGGACAAAGTGATGACGTGGTGCTTATGGACCCTGACTACTTGAAGGACCAAAAAATGTTTGTGACCCTCACCGATGCCTTCCACTATGACCGTGAGGACCTGAATATAATACCCCAGAATCTGCCCTGCTTTGTCACACTGTAGTCAGACCCAGAAGACACAAGGAAGGCTTGTGGGGAAGACTTTGAGATTCAAGCCTCTGTGCTAAGTCACTAGAAAAGGAAAAGCCACAGAAGGAACTTTTTGTGTCTGGTGATCCAAAAGGTGCAATTTCCACCAAAGAAACCAGGCACTCAGATTTCAGTAGAAACCACACTTCACTTTATGTCTGACTGCTCCCTGCACCTAAGGCTTCCCTGGACGAAGAGCTATACAACCAAGGGGAGCCCCTCAACACCAACGTCCCTGTCACCAATTCCACCAAGACCTTCAAGAAGACCAAAGTCTCTGTGAGACGTCACGCCAACATCTGCCTCTCAGCACTGCCCACTACAAGTGTCCTGTGGCTCAGATTGAGCAAGATGACCAGGTGTCACCCGGTTCCACCTTCGGAAGGTGTATATCACACCACTGCTCAGCAACAACTGGAAGAAGCGCGGTCTTGGCCTGGATGGGAAGCACAAGCACAAGGACACCAAAATGGATTCCAGCACCATCGTGAAGGAGGGTGCCAAAGAGGAGGTGCTGGGAATCCTGGGGTTCTACAGGGTCAGGGTGAAGCTAGTGGTGTCTCGTGGTGGGGATGTCTCCATTGATGTGCCTTTTGTTCTTATGCACCCCAAGCCCCATGAGCACATCACCCTCCCTGGGCCCCAGACAGCCGCGCCTGAGGCTGATGCCCCTGTGGACCCCAACCTCATTGAATTTGAAACCAACTATGCCACAGACGATGACATTGTGTTTGAGGACATTGCCCAGCAGCCACGGAAGGGGATGAAAGACGAGGACCAGTTCTGCTAGAAAGGAGCTGCAAGGAGGGGGCGGCTGGTGCAGGGAGAAGGAGGGTCCCAGGCTCTCTGCCCTCCCTCCACTCAGCAGTTTCCTCAGCTATCCTTCTCCCCACCTCCCTCCCTTACCAGTTTCAGCCAGACACTCTCTGAACCCATTTTTTTGTTGAGAATGGGTATTACTTTTTTGAGTCTGGCTATGTTTCCCCAACCCCACCATGGGTGGCAAGTCATGTTCAAATCTATTTTGGAGAGGGGTGCTGAAAAGGGGAGTGACCGTAGGCAAAGTGGGGAGAAAGAATCTCACATTCAACACCCCCAACACCCCTGTCATCACTCTTCCTCCCTTTTCCTTCAACAGGAAAGGCTGAGGTGGGATGTGGGGGGAGAGGGTGAGGTCAGTTCTTTGTTTCTAAGCATAAAGAAGAAAATAAACCCTTTAATAGGGAAAAAAATTATAAAATATTTGGAACAAGTAATACACTTCTAGATTACCTATGGTTCAAAGACATAATATTAATGGAAGTTAGAAAAGGGGAGGAGCCAAGATGGCAGAAGAGCATGGAAGCTTTTTGTGTGTCTCGTGTCCATGAAGTACAGCCAGACCAACACTAAACCATCCTACACACCTAGAAAACCGATTGGAAGATTAACACAACAATCTGCACAACCTGAACCACAGAATTCAGCAGGTACACAACACTAAGAGCTGAACCTGGGGAGCAAGAAGCCCTGAAAGGTAGGGAACTCCAATTGCGGGCAGAGAGAGGACGGAGACTGGGGAGGGGGGAGCATATGGGAAAAGCACCCCTCCCCGAAAGCAGCTGGAGAGAAAGTGGAAAATTCGAAACAGCTGCAGGGACTAAACTAAAAAGGGAAAAAGGAGAAAGGAGAGGGTTTAAATTCCATTAAGACTGTAAACAAGGGGAGCGGAGAGGCTGCAACTCCGCAGCTACATACCTGGCGGTGCTCTGGTGGGAAAGGTGAATCCCCAGGAGCTGAGTGGGGTCCAGGAGGTTCTCAGGCCACATGGGGAAAAGCGGTTCCACTGCTGGAAGGACATTTGGTAGAGACTGTTGAAGCCACCTGGTCCCAGCAGACCCCAGAAGGCAGCCACATTCACTGGTGCTGAGGCAAGGTTGTTGAGGGTGAAGCCTGGTGCCAGATGTGTGTTGCGATTTTCCATGGTCCCTGAAATGCTGAGGCTACACTGTCTCACGATTTTTTTGGGGGTGGGCTGGCATCTGGCCACAGTCTCGGGGCACTGGCAACAGCAGGGTCCAGCGGCCATCCTGGGTGCAGCCAACATTCGGCCACTGCTCATTTGGCCATTGTTCGGTGAGACCCTCCCACAGAGGGGCAGAGTGGGTGAAAGCCGCAGTCCTTCGGAAGTAAGGGGCCGGGAAAAACAGCCGCATCTGAGACAAAACTTGGGAGAGAGGTACTGCCTGGGGCCTGGTCACGGAGAGTGGAAAAGCGGAGAGTGGAAGAGAGCTGAAGATGGAGGACCAGTGCGCAGTTGCTGATCTGGAAGAACAGACTGGGTGGCTGGGTGGCGCCATTTTTCACCGCTACCACACATGCGCATGTGAACCGATGAGCACCGCAGCAATCCACCCCAGTAGGCTAGCAGCGCCATCTAGTGGAGAGTGGAGCTATTACACCAAGCCCCGCCCAACTGGGCCAACTTCGCTCTTCAAGAACACAAACCTCACCGCCGGCTTACTGTATGGACTATAAAGAGCTACATGGACTGACCTCTAGGAGAAAACGAAACAATTTCAGTCCTACTTAAATCTGTTAGCAGGTTCATTATTCAATTTTTTCTCTCTCTCTCTTTATCCTTTTTCTCTTTTACAATTCTTTTCTTTTTCTTGAATACAGAAAGAAAAAACTCATTTTTATTTTCAATTTTTATTAAAAATATCTGTCTTTAATTTTTATTACCATATTTTTTACTTTGTGTAAATTTTTTCAAATTCTACTCTATTTGAAAAAAATACTTTATTTGATCTACTTCCATCATTTTATTTTAGTCTACTTCAGTGTACTCACTTTTTCAAATTTTTTTCTTTCTTTTTCTTTTTTCTCTTTTTCATTTCTTTTCTTTTTCTTGAATGCAGAAAGAGAAAAACTTCGTTTTTACCTTAATTTTCTTTTAAAAATATTTTTTTAATTTTTATTACTATATTTTTTGCTTTTATGTAAATTTTTTCAAATTCTATGTTACTCCCATCATTTTATTTCAGTCTACTACAATGTATTCACTTTTTCAAATTTTCAAACGATTTCTTTTTTTGTCTTTTCTTTATTCTTGTTTTATCTTTTTTCTCTTTTTCATTTCTTTTCTTTTTTCTTAAATACAGAAAACAAAAAAATTCATATTTCTTTCTAATTTTTATTAAAAATATTTTTCTATCATTTTTTCTACTATGTTCTCTACTTTTGTGTATTTTAGTCTACTTTAGTGTATTCATTTTTTCAAAATCTCAAATGATTTCCTTTTTGTTTTCTCTCACCCCCCCTTTTTTTTTGTTCATTTGTTTCTCTAATCTGTCAAACCACTTTCTACACCCAGAGCAAAACACACCTAGGATCTAGCATCATCTATTCGATTTTTCTGTGTGTGTTTTTAATTCTTAATTTTGATATTTTTTAATTTTAATTTTTTAATTTCAATTTTTCTACCTCATTAATTACTTTTCTCCCTTCAAAATGACAGAACAAAGGTATTCACACCAAAAGAAAGAGGATGAAGAAATGACAGCCAGGGATTTAACCAACACACAGACACAAGCAAGATGTCTGAACCGGAATTTAGAATCATGATAATAAGAATACTAGCTGGAGTTGAAAATAGATTAGAATCCCTTTCTGCAGAGATGAAAGAAGTAAAAAATAGCGAGAATGAAATTAAAAATGCTACAACTGAGCTGCAATCACGGATGGATGCAGTGGTGGCAAGGATGGACAAGGCAGAACAGAGAATCAGCGATATAGAGGACAAACTTATAGAGAATAATGAAGCAGAAAAAAAAGGGAGATGAGGCAAAAAAGCACGATTTAAGAATTAGAGAAATCAGTGACTCATTAAAAAGGAACAACATCAGAATCATAGGGGTCCCAGAAGAGGAAGAGAGAGAAATAGGGGTAGAAGGGTTATGTGAGCAGATCTTAGCAGAAAACTTTCCTAACCTGGGGAAAAAGACAGACATCAAAATCCAGGAAGCACAGAGGACCCCCATTAGATTCAACAAAAACCGACCATCAAGAAGGCATATCATAGTCAAATTCACAAATACTCAAGCAAGGAGAAAATGAGGAAAGCAGCAAGGGAAAAAAAGTCCCTAACCTACAAGGGAAGACAGATCAGGTTTGCAGCAGACCTAGCCACAGAAACTTGGCAGGCCAGAAAGGAGTGGCAGGATATATTCAGTGTGCTGAATCAGAAAAATATTCAGCCAAGAATTCTTTATCCAGCAAGGCTGCCATTCAAAATAGAAGGAGAGATAAAAAGTTTCCCAGACAAACAAAAATTAAAGGAGTTTGTGACCACTAAAGAAATTTTAAGGGGGACTCTCTGAGGGGAGAAAAGAGGAAAATATATATACATATATATATATTTGTATGTATATGTATATATGTATATATATGTATATATTTGTATATGTATGTATATATGTATATATGTGTATATATATGTACATATATGTATCAAAAGCAACAAAATATTAGAAAGGACCAGAGATCACCACCAGAAACTCCACCTCTACAAGCATCATAATGGCAATAGATTCATATCTTTCAGTACTCACTCTAAACATCAATGGACTCAATGCTCCAATCAAAAGACATAGGGTAACAGAATGGATAAGAAAACAAGACCCATCTATATGCTGTTTACAAGAGGCGCACTTTAGACCTAAAGAAACCTACAGATTGAAAATAAGGGGATTGAGAACCAGCTATCATGCTAATGGTCAACAAAAGAAAGCCAGAGTAGCCATACTTATATCAGACAATCCAGACTTTAAAATAAAGACTGTATCAAGAGATGCAGAAGGGCATTATATGATAATCAAGGGGTCTATAGACCAAGAAGACCTAACAATTGTAAACATTTATGCGCCAAATGTGGCGGCACCCAAATATATAAATCAATTAATCACAAACATAAAGAAACTCATCGATAGTAATACCATAGTAGTAGGAGACTTCAACACCCCACTTAGAGCAATGGACAGATCATCTAATCAAAAAATCAATAAGGAAAAAATGGCTTTGAATGACACACTGGACTAGATGGACTTAACAAATACATTCAGAACATTTCATCCTAAAGCAGCAGAATATACATTCTTCTCCAGTGCACATGGAACCTTCTCCAGAATAGACCATATACTGGGACACAAATCAGCCCTAAGTAAATACATCATACTGTGCATATTTTCAGACCACAACGCTATGAAACTCGAAATCAACCACAAGAAAAAATTTGGAAAGATAACAAATACTTGGAGACTGAAGAACATCCGACTAAAGAATGAATGGGCTAACCAAGCAGTTAAAGAGTAAATTAAAAAGTATATGGAAGTCAATGAAAATGATAACACCACAACCCAAAACCTCTGGGATGCAGCAAAGCCGGTCATAAGAGGAAAGTATATAGAAATCCAGGCCTTCCTAAAGAGGGAAGAAAGATCCCAGATACACAACCTAACCTTACACCTTAAGGAGCTGGAAAAAGAACAACAAATAAAACCCAAAACCAGCAGAAGACAGGAAATAATAAAGATTAGAGCAGAAATTAATGCTATAAAAACCAAAAAAAACCCAAAACAAAACAAAAACAGTGGAACAGATCAATGAAACCAGAAGCTGGTTATTTGAAAGAATTAACAAAATTGATAAACCACTAGCCAGTTTGATCAAAAAGAAAAAGGAAAGGACCCAAATAAGTAAAATCAAGAATGAAAGAGGAGAAATCACAACCAACACAACAGAAATAAAAACAATAATAAGAGAATATTATGAGCAATTATATGCCAATAAAATGGGCAATCTGGAAGAAATGGACAAATCCCTAGAAACACATACACTACCAAAACTGAAACAGGAAGAAATAGAAAATTTGAACAGACCCAGAACCAGTAAGGATATCGAATTAGTAATAAAAAATTTGCCAAAAAACCAAAAAGCCAGAGCTAGATGGCTTTCCAGGGGAATTCTACCAAACATTTAAGGAGGAGTTAACACCTATTCTCTTGAAGCTGTTCCAAAAAATATAAATGGAAGGAAAACTTCCAAACTCTTTCTATGAAGCCAGCATTACCCTGATTCCAAAACCAGAGACCCCACTAAAAAGGAGAACTATAAACCAATTTCCCTAATGAATATGAATGCAAAACTCCTCAACAAGATATTAGCCAACCAGATCCAACAATACATTAAAAAAATTATTCACCATGACCAAGTGGGATTTATACCTGGGATGCAGGGCTGGTTCAATATAGAATAACAATTAACATGATTCATCATATCAATAAAAGAAAGGACAAGAACCATGCAATCCTCTCAATAGATGCAGAGAAAGCATTTGACAAAATACAGCATCTTTTCTTGATAAAAACCCTCAAGAAAGTAGGGATAGAAGGATCATACCTCAAGATGATAAAAGCCATATATGAGTGACCCAACGCTAATATCATCCTCAATGGGGAAAAACTGAGAGCTTTCCCCCTAAGGTCAGGAACAAGACAGGGATGTCCACTCTTGCCACTGTTATTTAACTTAGTATTGGAAGTCTTAGCCTCTGCAATCAGACAACACAAAGAAATAAAAGGCAACCGAATCGGCCAGGAGGAGGTCAAACTTTCACTCTTCGCCGATGATATGATACTCTATATGGAAAACCCAAAAGATTGCACCAAAAAACTGCTAGAATTGATCCATGAATTCAGCAAAGTTGCAGGATATAAAATCAATGCACAGAAATCGGTTGCATTCCTATACACCAACAATGAAGCGACAGAAAGAGAAATCAAGGAATCAATCCCATTTACAGTTGCACAAAAAACCATAAAATACCTAGGAATAAATCTAACCAAAGAGGTGAAAAATATATGCACTGAAAACTATAGAAAGCTTATGAAAGAAATGGAAAAAACACAAAGAAATGGAAAAAGAATCCATGCTCCTGGATAGGAAGAATAAATATTGTTAAAATGTTGATACTACCCAAAGCAAACTACATATTCAATGCAATCCCTATCAAAGTAACACCAGCATTCTTCACAGAGCTAGAACAAATAATCCTAAAATTTGTATGGAACCAGATAAGACCCCGAATAGTCAAAGCAATCTTGAAAAAGAAAACCAAAGTAGGAGGCATCACAACCCCAGACTTCAAGCTATACTACAAAGCTGTAATCATCAAGACAGTATGGTACTGACACAAGAACAGACACTCAGATCAATGGAACAGAATAGAGAACCCAGAAATGGACCCACAAACGTATGGCCAACTCATCTTTGACAAAGCAGGAACGAATATCCAATGGAATAAAGACAGTCTCTTCAGCAAGTGGTGCTGGGAAAACTGGACAGAAACATGCAGAAGAATGAACCTGGACCACTTTCTTACACCATACATAAAAATAAACTCAAAACGGATGAAAGACCTCAGTGTAAGACAGGAAGCCATCAAAATCCTCGAGGCAAAAGTAGCCTAAAACCTCTTTGCCACAGCAACTTCTTACTTTGATCTTGGCCACAGCAACTTCTTACTTAACACATCTCTGGAGGCAAGGGAAACAAAAGCAAAAATGAACTGCTGGGAACTCATCAAAATAAAAAGCTTCTGATAGTGAAGGAAACAGCAAAACTAAAAGGCAACTGACAGAATGGGAGAAGATATTTACAAATGACATGTCAGCTAAAGGGTTAGTATCCAAAATCTATAAAGAAATTATCAAACTCAACACCCAAAAACCAAATAATCCGGTGAAGAAACAGGCAAAAGACATGAATAGACACTTCTCCAAGGAAGATATCCAGATTGGCCAACTGACACATGAAAAATGCTCAACATCACTCATGATCAGGGAAATACAAATGAAAACCACAATGAGATACTGCCTTACACCTGTCAGAATGGCTAACATTAACAACTCAGGCAACAACAGATGTTGGCGAGGATGTGGAGAAAGAGGATCTCTTTTGCATTGTTGGTGGAAATGCAAGCTGGTGCAGCCACTCTGAAAAACAGTATGGAGGTTTCTCAAAAAACTAAAAATAGAACTATCCTACAGACCCAGCAATTGCACTATTAGGCATTTATCCAAAGGATACAGGTGTGCTGTTTTGAAGGGACACATGCACCCCCATGTTTATAGCAGCACTATCAACAATAGCCAAACTATGAAAAGAGCCCAAATGTCCATCAATGGATCAATGAATAAAGAAAATGTGGTATATGTATACAATGGAGTATTACTTGGCAATCAAAAAGAATGAAATCTTGCCATTTGCAACTGCGTGGATGGAACTGGAGGGTATGATGCTAAGTGAAATTAGTCAGAGAAAGACAAAAATCATATGATTTCATTCATATGAGGACTTTAAGCGACAAAACAGATGAACATAAGGGAAGGGAAACAAAAATAATGTAAAAACAGGGAGGGGAACAAAACAAAAGAGTCTCATAAATATGGAGAACAAACTTACAGTTGCTGGAGGGGTTGTGGGAGGGGGCATGGGCTAAATGGGTAAGGGGCATTAAGGAATCTACTGAAATTATTGCTTCACTATATAGTAACCAATTTGGATGTAAATTTTGAAAAATAAAAAATAAAGTTAAAAAAAGAAATTAGAAAATATTTAATTTGAAAATGAAATGCAACACACAAATCTTATAAAGTGAAATCAGTTTTCAAAGGGAAATTTAAAAACCTTAAAATGTGTGTTAAGAGGGAAAAAGCTGAAGACAAATGATATGTTTACTAAATATTTAAAAAACTAAACTTACATGAAAAGAAAGTGATAAAGTTAGGAGTAGAAATTAATAAAACAGAAAACAAACATGACTAAAGAGAAAATCAATAGACCAAAAATTAGATCTTTGAAAAGACTAATAAAGGGGCGCCTGGGTGGCGCAGTCGGTTAAGCATCCGACTTCAGCCAGGTCACGATTTGCGGTCCGTGAGTTCGAGCCCCGAGTCAGGCTCTGGGCTGATGGCTCAGAGCCTGGACCCTGTTTCCGATTCTGTGTCTCCCTCTCTCTCTGCCCCTCCCCCGTTCATGCTCTGTCTCTCTCTGTCCCAAAAATAAATAAACGTTGAAAAAAAAATTAAAAAAAAAAAAAGAAAAGACTAATAAAATTGAGAAACCTTAAGACACAGAGAGAATAATTATTAGTAATAACAATTTTAATATGAAGAATAATAAAAAAGACATCACTAAAGAGGCTACAGAATCTAAAAATACCTTAGAAGCATACTGTGAGAAACTTTGTGCCCAAAAAAAAGAAGAAAAAAAAGAAATGGACAAATTCCTAGAGAAAGAAGCTTAGCAAAAATGACATAATTAAAGAAATAGATAACCTGTAAGTCTTATTTCTGTTAGAGTCATTGTACATGTTATTAAATCCTTTACTCCACGGGGCGCCTGGGTGGCACAGCCAGTTAAGCGTCCGACTTCAGCCAGGTCACGATCTCGCGGTCCGTGAGTTCGAGCCCCGCGTCAGGCTCTGGGCTGATGGCTCAGAGCCTGGAGCCTGTTTCCGATTCTGTATCTCCCTCTCTCTCTGCCCCTCACCCGTTCATGCTCTGTCTCTCTCAGTCCCAAAAAATAAACGTTGAAAATAAATAAATAAATCCTTTACTCCTCAAACACTCAGATCCATATTGGACTTACTGGTAAATATTTTAAAATCACATCAATCTTAAACAAACTCTTCCACAATATAGGAAAAGAGCTAACAACTTGTTTAATCTGGCCAATCCAATCTTAACACTAAACTTTGACAAATGTTTCAAGAATATTAGTACAGGCTAATATTTCTCATGAAAATAGAGACAAAAACCCTAAATATATACTAGCCAATCAAATCCAGGTATTCCCCCCCAAATGCACTTATTCTCAAAATGCAATGGTGACTTGAGATTCAAAAATCAATTGATGTTATCTCCAGATGTGATCCTGTCAGACAAACCCCAAATGATGAATATTCTAAAAGTAGGTGGTCTTTATTCTTCAAAATTGTCAATGCCACTAATGACAACGAAAATTTAGGAATCTGTTCTTGTATTAAGAGAGACACTTGAGGGTGCCTGGTTGGCTCAGTTGGCTAAGCATCTGACTCTTGGTTTCAGCTCAGATCATGATCTCTCAGTTTGTGGGATCAAGCCCTGTGTCTGGCTCCATGCTGACAGTGTGGAGCCTTCCCAGGATTCTCTGTCGCTCCCTCTTTCTCTGTCCCTCCCTCACTCGCTCTCTCTCTCAAAATAAGCTTAAAAAAAAAAAAGAGAGAGAGACAATGATGGCTAAATGAAACATGTGATCCTGGGCTGGACTCTGTAATAGAGAGGAAAATAAAAAAATCATGCTTCAAAACTTGGTTTAAAGAAAGAGCAGATTGGATAAACTGTGAAATTCTTCTACTGGGATTTATCTTTGTTTTCTTTCATATATCTAAGCCTGAAACAACACTGTTTTTATTCAAATAGACTGCTTTACACTCTCCTATTAGAAACGATAGGGTCAATACAATTACTCAGGAAGTCAATTAGGCATATTCCATGGTGTCAGTAAAAGGTATTTTGAGATCTCTTTTCCTATGATACCTATCATTTTCCTATGATACCTATAAAGGTATCATGTCCACAACATTTTGAGGGTCTTGCTTAGTGATCTAGCCCTGGGATTGCTCACCCACCAGCCTATTTTGTAATTGTTGCCCCCCGCTAATTTCCTCTATTATTGCTGGAAAGCAGAGCAGAAACAGTACTTTTATTCAAGCACAGTTTCATTCAACCATCTAGCCCTTGTAGAATAATGAAATCATCACAGTTTTGTAACTAATTCTCTGCTCCTCTCTTTGTTTTCCTGCCTCCTCTGACATATATCTCCCCAGTGCCCAGTTGGGTAACAACACCTATTCATCCCTAAATGTCAGCTATAGGAGAAACCATAAAACCAAAGCATTTGTGTATTATAATAGGACCCGAGGTAATTTCAGCTTCAGGCTGAATACAAATCTTTTCCTCACATCCTCTTGAATTGTATTCCTTATATCTGTGATCAAAACAGATTGGGAAGCTTAATTGACAGTAGAAATTCAAATGGATTGATGGATGTTAAAACATTTTACAATGGGGGAGGAGGATAGGGAAAGTGTTTGGTTAAATGAATATGGCTAAAAGATTATATTTATTCCCATCTAGGAAGCTCCAGGAATTTCTATTGAACAGAGCAATTGGCCATATAAACTTATTTCATCAATCTCCTGTTATGACAGGAAAGAAATAAAATGTTGTAAATCCAAAAGGACAAGAAGAACAGAGGAGATGTCAGTAGATGTAATTTTTCAATAATTTTTGGAAACAAAGCAAATGGAAGAATGGTAGCTGACTTAGAATGGAGCAGGCTTATGTGCTAAAAGGCACACAGAGTACCAAAGAGGAGTCCCTTTTTAACCTGCAGAACCCTGTGGAGGCAAAGGACTTGGAGGCATCAGGTTACCTCACTCAAGACAAGCAAGTACCTCCCCATCTTCTTCCAGCAGAAGACACTAGGCTTGGAAAATCAAACCTTACACAAAGATCAAGGATAAGAAGTGATAAAATTGTCGATATACATAAACAAGCAATTATTTTCCTTTTAATTTATTTACAATACATGTTGGTTTAAATCAGTTTCACCACTTTTTTTTTCATTATTATTCCCTAAGAAACTTTTTCCACTTCTTTTTCCCTAATTGCTCATCCCCCAATGAGATTTTGACACCCATGATATATTGTATACCTGCTTATATATTGTATGCATATATGTACTTTAAACATAAAAACAAAAAATACAAAGTTTACTTTTTGCTCAATGCAGATTTTAGAATGACTACACTTTTAAAAGTTAAAAGTTGAAATATTAAAAAGCTATTGTCATGTAACAGCTTCATGATTATTGCTCAGTAAATTTTAATGTAACTTATTTAGTTCTATAAATTGTAATCTATAAAATGAATATGCAAATTGGCAACATAATACACAGTTATAAGAGATTTTTAAACTATTCTTGTTTTTTTTTTTTAGGTAATTTACAGTTGACCCTTGAACAATGCAAGGGTTAAGAGTGTCGATTCCCTGCACTGTAAAAAATCGACATGTAACTTTTGATTCCCTTAAAATTAACTAATAGCCTACCATTGACCAGAAATTCTACCAACAACATAAACATTTGATTAACAGATATTTTGTATATGTATCATATGCTATATTCTTACAATAAAGTAAGCTAGAGAAAGGAAAATGTTATTAAGATCATAAGGAAGAGAAAATACATGTATAGTATTGTACTATACTTGTCAAAAGAAAATTTGCATGTAAGTGGACTCATGTAGTTCAAACCTATGTTGTTCAAGAGTTAGCTGTAATTTAAAAATTAAATTGCTTAAGGGGCGCTTGGGTAGATCAGTTGGTTGAGTGTCTGACTTCGGTTCAGGTCATGATCTTACAGTTTGTGAGCTCGAGCCCCACATCAAGCTCACTGCTGTCAACGCAGAGCCCGCTTTGAATCCTCTGTCGCCCCTCCCATCTTGTGCTCTCTCAAAAATAAACATTTTTTAAATTAAATTACTTAAAAATTATATTAGTGGACTAAACTCTTAATTTTGGCTTGATATGAGTAAATAACTTTTAAATAGCTGCCAGATATTCATTTGGATATTGTCAACATTTTCTTTCTTTTCATCACTTGATGTGACATTGAATAACTTGTAGAATTCAATAATAAAATATAAATTATTTTTATTTCAGTCTCAAAGCCTAATTCACACATAAAAACGCTGAGGTCAAACATAAATAACATCTAACGAATATGCCTCCTCTTGCAATATGCATCAAGACAGAGGAAGCAATCGAAGAAAAGAAGTCATCTGCTCATCATGCATTTAGCACTAATCTTGTAAATATTCTGTGTATCTTCCATAAACTTAACGTCAGTGGTGCTTGCAAGATACCCAAGAAACCCAATAAAAGAAGTTAAATCCTAAGGAATAATGTTCTATTGGTAAGGCTAACCTTTACCAGGCCACAGACAATTGTAATATCTAAGAATTTTTCACCACCCCCCAACAATCAATTTTCATCCTCTTGAGGGCAATGTTACCCCTCTTGTGAATGCATAGTTTATAGCACAAACTATAACAGCAGTGTATTATGGAATTTACATGAAAGCCATAGCAAAGAGATCTGGAAGGGGGATAAATGGAGTTATACGGGTACCAGTAGTGAGAAATACAAAGATAAAAAAACAAAGCACACAAAACAAAAAAGAGAAGAAAGAAAAGAAAAACAATCCAGCTCTAATTTGAAAGTGACTGGTCCTGGAGAGAAGATGAGAAAGTAGGAAAGGGTAAAGTAGTGATGATGTTTTGTTGCCTTAAAACTTTGAGTTCTGTTTTTTTAAACAATATAAATAGATGTCCTTAATAAAATAAAGGAAATACTTTAATTAAATGTTAAATTAAACTGCCAAGATTATTTATTAGATCCTTGCTCTTGCTTTTAGATCTAGTTTATAAAAAGGTTTTTCTGATTACATTCAAAATATTGCAAGTCTATTAAAGGAAAATAAGCATAACAGAATGGTTTGGGGGTGGATATGGGAATGCTAATAGCTAATTGCTAATGTACTCAGAGACTGAGATTCTTCTTATTAATAATAGTCTGCCTGCATTAAAAATGAGGGCTGTACAGATCAGACACATGAAAATGTGCTCAGCATCACCCATCATCAGGGAAATGCAAATCAAAACCACAATGAGATATCAACTCACACCTGTCAGAATGGCTAAAATCAACAACACAAGAAACAAAGGTGCTGGTGAGGAGGTGGAGAAAGGGGAACACTCTTGCACTGTCAGTGGGAATGCAAACTGGTGCAGCCGCTCTGGAAAACAGTATGGGGGCTCTTCAAAAAATTGAAAAGGTAACTACCCTATGATCCAGCAATTCCACTACTGGTTATAAATCTAAAGGAAGCAAAAACAGAATCTTGAAGAGACATTTCCCCCACGTTCTTTGCAGCATCATTCACAATAACCAACCTATGGAAACAACCGGTGTCCATCAACAGATAAGTGGATAAAGAAGTGGGGTGTGTGTGTGTGTGTGTGTGTGTGTGTGTGTAATGAAATATTAGCCACTAGAGAAAAGGAAATCCTGTCATTTGTGATAATGTGGATGAGACTTGCTGGCATTACGCTAAATGAAATAAGCCAGATAAAGACAAATATGGCATAATATCACTTATATGTGGAGTAGGAAAAAAAATCAACCCCTTAGAGAGTAGAAAAATGCTTGCCAGGTGCTATTAAAAGGGAACAGGTGTACCTTATGGAATGCAAAGGCAGAAAGTATAGCTGAGCCTCATGACGGACAACATTTATACTCTGTAGGCATATTTCTTCAACTCCCCACTTCATTCTTCGTTGTCTCTGCAGAGAGGTATTTTCTGCCTCTCTTTGCATATGGCTTAAATGAGGTTCACATTATGTCTAACTGCAGTTCCAATTCCTAACCTTGGCACATAAAATCCAATTGACTCATGCCTCATGCTGGCCCATCAACCCTGCCCAAGAGGCAGACTCATGAGACCTACAGCAGGATTAGATTTTCCTGCTGACAAGGAAAATCTTTCCTGAGACAAGGCTGGACAGATTTTCTCTAATAAAGCATAGGGACAAGAGAAAATAGAGGCAGAGAGAATGACCCACAATTTTTTTAGAAGAAATGGTATTTTACAAATATTAAAGAAATGCTGCTAAAAAGCTATATAATTTGCTCATTTGGTTTGTTTTCTCTCTCTTCTGCCCAATAGATGATAAGCACCATGAAAGCAGGATTTTTTTTTCCTTGTCTTAGTCACTGTCCAATGCCTAGAACAGTGCCTTACAGTAAATTTTTGGTGAATGAGTGAACAGAAGGCTTTAAATAATGATAACGGTGATGATTATAATAAATGTGAACTGAAGAAAAGAGTGCATGCACAAGAGAGGCTATAATTTCTGAGATAAATTTCTTATAATTTTCAGTATTTTTCAGAATTCATTTTTTCCAGCCAACTATTTGTATCTTTTAACTAAAGTTCTTGAAATTAACAAACTTATTCATTTTTTGCTCTTTAGGTCTCAACATAATGTCTGGTGTGTAACAGGTGCTCAGTGAATATGTATTGATCAGAATGGGTGAGTAGATACTGTTGCTCTTATGGAACTAAGAAAAGTGCTTTGCAAGCCATGAGATGCCACCCAAATATCAAATTGTTATTGTCAGCATAGTGGACCTTTAGATTGAATGTTTACATGACCCTGAATTCATATTTGAAACCTAATCCCCAATGTGATGCTATTTGGAGGTGGGGATTTGGGTGGTGATGAGGTTGTAAGAGTGGAGTCCAATGAATGGGATGAGTGCCTTAAAAAGATAAAAAAGATTTTAGACAGTTCTTTTGCACCTTCTACCATATGAAACTGTAACATGAAACAGCCAGGAAGTGGGTCCTCACCAGATACCGAATCTGCCAGCACCTTGACCTTGGACTTCCAAGCCTCCAGAATTGTGAGGAATAAATCTCTCTTGTTGATAAGCCACTCAGTCCATGGCATTTTGTTTCAGCAGCCAGAACGGATTAAGACAAGAAAACTTGGTAATAGTGTTCAAGATGCATGGGATAGCTGTATGTCATGGAACCAACTAGGAAACTGATTCAAGAGTTTGGACAAGACTTATTTGACCTCAGTCAAATCTTGAGAAAAATATGTAAATATCTATCGTAAGATGTCCCAGAAGCCAACAGTAAATTGAAAGACGGTCATTCAGTTTGACAATAGTTCTTGTAGACCCATTGTATTTGTAACTCATGTTGCAAAGAGTGACATTAATGAAGAATAGCACTCAAGTAATTAAATATAGTCCTTTTAGACTACCCCGGAAATAATTTTAGTAGGAAAGGAGAAGAAAAGAGCATGGTAGCCTGAGGTCCAAAGCACACTTCTACTTCCTCCACTTGAGAGTTTTGATCTTTGATTCTCCGGGTGAAATGATTCAATTTGTAATTTTACTTTACTCACACACTGACTGACAAAGTACACTCTGAAGGGCCTGTGAAATAGATGGGGTCATTAGCCTTAACTCTAATAAGAAATTATAGTATTTTTCCTGTAATGATAAGTTGGCATGTGAATGCTTAGCGTATGAAAAAGCCTTCAGATAGTCAGCAGCCTCCACTGTTCATTATCTTATGTTTGGGGTTATTTTCTTGGCAGAAAACACCATTTGGCTGTGAATCCGTCATCATTAAGAGAGGAATAAAGATTTTTAAAAGAATACATATTCTCCTTCTGGAAAAATTATAATTGCTCCATTTTAGCATTCCACGTCCTGGCTCTAATTTCCTTCAACACCCTTCTGTTCCTTTACAAGTAAAGGCTTTCTCTCCTGGTCAGTCTACACATTTAAGCTCACCAGCAACTTTCTGCATCATACAGATACAGAGCATTTTATTGAAAAATGTATTCCATGTCACCAGCCAACACTTTAGAAGGCCTGCAGTTGCTGAAACAGTTCGGCTGGCGGATTTCACAGCATGCTTTGTTTCTCAGCAGCATGTGTCCAGATACTGTTTAGAGAGCACTCGTATTCGTGCCAGAGGCGTACCTGAGCGTAATTGCACACATTCAATTCCTAGCTCTGGAACAATCACCTGTTCGTCTTACATAGAAGACTATTTCTACTTTCTACTTCTCAAAGCCAACTGGACACTGTGGTTCTATTGATCAGACCTCTGGGTTTCAGGGTTCAGAACACTTTTTCTGTAAAGGGACAGACTCATTTCTCTGCCCTTCTCGTAGCCCATATTACTTAACAACCCTACTTTGGCTCGTCCTTTCGGCTTCTGACTTTCTAGGTTATGACTGCTAGCATTTGCCCTTTGCTCCAAATACCATGACCATGGGAAAAACATATTTCATTTTAGGGCCTCATAGAACCAACTAGAGAAAGAAGTGTACATAAATGGTGTATTATTACCATATATTTTTTTCTCCTATTTATCTTATCAGATACTCAAGGGTGAAACTCCTACCACCCCCAAAGTGCCTTCAATGCTGGTCTATTGTTTTCCTTCTTAGCCTGAAATTTCAATCTTTAAAGTCTCAAAATGGTACAGGAGAAAGACAACAGACTGTGAATCTGAGACCTGTACTCTGGTTCTGACTTACTCTGGTCTTGGGTAAGTTACTACCATGCATGTTAAAACATGTTACTTTGGAGCAGTCGTCTCCTGCTTTACTTCAAAGAGTCTTTAGACCTGCTCAGATAATCATTTCCCACTACATGGTGAAAATATAAGTTGTTTGAGGAGTATTTGTTTTAGCTGTTTTCCATATTTGGGATATAATTAATATTTTTTAAAGTTTTCCACTGTTTTGAAAAAGTTTGAAAAATACTTAGTTTCAAAAGAAGAAACAATTTCAATGAAGTCATGTGATTTGCTAAAGATCACATAGTTGTTGCAGAATCAAGAGCAAAACATAAGTCTCCACATTCTCAATCCCCACAGTTTTCTTTTTCCATTGCACTACTTTGTTGTGCTTCACCTTAGCATAATGTCCCTATTAGCCAATCTCAAGCTATATTGTGAACCTCTCCGGAAGTATAATCATCATTAGATGGAAAGAGCACACTTGCCATTGCTATTTTAAATCTTCCCAGATTAAATTTGTATTTGCTTTTGCTGGTTTACGGAGATGCTTTCTCTATCATAAACATTTCTATAATAAACTGTACCCAGCAATCTCACTAAATTCATTTATTAATTTTAATGTGTCTGTAGATTCTTGGGGATTTTTCTATCTACACAAGTAATACCAGAGGATCTCCAGTACAGTATTGAGAAGTGGTGATAGCAGGCATCCTTCTCTCTTTTCTGAACAAAGGAAGAAACTCTTCAATATTTTTCCATTAACTATGATGTTAGCTACAAGTTTTTTGTAGACACCTTTGTCAGAATAAGAAATTTATTTTCTGTTTCATTTGATGAAAGTTTTAATCAAGCATAATTGTTGAGTTTTTTTTAACTTTGAATTGTAGTGTAGTTGACATATAAGATGTTAATTTCAGATGTACAACATAGCAGTTCAACAATTACACGCATGAAATCCTCATCACGATAAGTTTAGTTATCATCTGTCACCATACAAGGTCGTTAAGTTTTAATAAATTCTTTTCTTCATTTATCAAATGGTTATAAGATTCTCGGGTTCTGTTTTGTTTACTTTATTCTGTCTCACACCATTGATAAAAATACAGTAGAACTACAGAGGATTAAAAGACTACTCACAAAATCTAAAACTGCAAGAGTGATGAAAATTT
The DNA here is from genome assembly GCF_016509475.1 of Prionailurus bengalensis. NCBI lineage: Eukaryota > Metazoa > Chordata > Mammalia > Carnivora > Felidae > Prionailurus > Prionailurus bengalensis. Next base: position 207,303,695 of record NC_057343.1, read on the forward strand.
AGGAATGTATCTGTGACTTCAGATTTCTTAAACCAAATAATTTCTGTAGCAAAAGAAAAATTATCCAAAACAAAAGCTATGAGGACAGAATCACCAAAGTAGATTACCTTAAAATTAAGATTTTTTTCTCTTCCAACACACGATCAATAAAACTAACACATACGTGACAAACTGAGAAGCGATCCTTAACATTTTTTAAATCATCAGTATATAGGAAATCAAGCAACAAAAGAAAAGAAGCACAATAGAAAAATAATCAGGGAATATTAATTGTTAATTCACAGATAGGAAACCAGAAGGTGCAGTGAGAACACAGGGATGCTGAAATTCATTACTGAAATTCACTGCTTAACCAACCACAAGACACCACATTACACATGTCAGATGTCACATCAAATGCTAGGGAGACCCTGCTAGTGAGCAACGCTCCTAAGCTGCTGCTAAGAGTGTAAATGTGTAGAGTTTTTCCAAAAAGCAACCTGGGTGCTTTTAGGAATTTTCTCACTAATTCACAATGAAAATTACCTTGTGCTTATAGCTGAAGGGAGTCAAAGTGAACAAAAGTAGGCGCTGAGAGAGTGTATAAGAAAAATGTGGTTGATATAATGAATGTCTATGCTCCAACAGATTTACCTTGAATAAGGCTCAGAAGCATAATGGTGAATGAAGAAAGTAAGGAGCCAAATAAAACATTTAGCAAAGCACCATTTCTGTAAATTACAAAAATATACGTGGAAAAATGAGACTGTATTTTTGAAGGATACACATATATCTAAATAACCCTATGTAAGAACAGGCATCAAATACATTAACACATGTAACTAATCTAGGAAAAGAAATGAAACAAGATCCTTGGGAGAAAATAGTGAAATAACTAAAAGAATATCTTGCACAGACCAGTAATGATATGGCTCTATACACTGTGGAATGTGATCTATTCTATGCATTTGAATCTTTAAAAAATATGTGATGTCACTTACAAAATTATAAAGTTATATATGTACACATATTCCTGTGCATGTGTATACTTACAAAGAGAGAGGCACACACACATATACATATAATATGACTGGGAGTATTTACTCCAAGTATTGGAGTAAATACTGGTTATTAAAAATGATTTTGTCTGGTTATTAAAAATGATTTTAATTTTCCTCTTCACGTTTTTCCATATTTTCTAAATCTTCCTCAATAAATATTCTATAATCAGAAAAAAATAAGAATCAATATGTATTTTAATTATCTGGACACATTCCTAAAGGGAAGACAATTTTAAGCAATATATTCTAAAGGGGTTTTCAAAAATGGAGTCAGAGATTTTTTTTCTGTTACAATATCCCTTGAGTGGGAAAATCACTGAAAATTCAGGACCCTGTGTAATATCTCACACAGAGTTTCAGTATTACTGCTGAAGTAATCATTTGCAAAGTCCAGAGTTTCCACAGTGTGTTTATTTTGACAACACGTTAGATCTCCCGGTTAGGACCTTATGTTAGCTAGCAATAGGAGGGAGGAAGCTTGTTTGGATTATCATATAACCTCTTTTTGTTTTGAGAAAGTCCCTATTATTTTTTCAGCCATTTGCAGATAAGCTCTCTGGACACCACAGACTCTGTTTACAGGTGAGTGATATAATGATTTCATTTGTAATCTTAATATTTCAGAGTTACGGATCATGTTTCCAACAAACGTACCCTTTCATGCGTGAAAATACATAACTCAGATTATAGCCACTTATTTGCCTTTCTACCTAGCTTAAATCTCAAAAGAACTAAAAGATCATGTCTCTTAAAGAACTTCCAGAGAACTACCTTGTTGAGATCAAGTTTTTTCTATGAGTTACACTAGAGTTAAAAGTAAAGCAAACATACCCTTTAGTCAAAAGATGAGTCATACTCCTGGACACCCCAGCCTATCCTAGCAATGGTACATATCATTTTTTGAGCCTCTGGGTAATGCACAGAAGAACAAAATATGAAATAAAGAGATTCAAGAAATTTACAAGGAGATGGAAAGGAAGAACCTGCAGCTGGGGGCAAACTAGAACATCCTTTGAACTGTCGGGTAAGATATGTTGAACTGCCTTACAGATAGATCGTTCGTGTGAGGCGTGTACATCAGAAGGTGACAGGTCAGAATAAGACGGACTTCACTCTACACCAGAATCCTCTAAATGCTCACAAAGCTGTCTTCAATGGTTCAGTGGGATCACTGACTTTTAGAGTACAAGGGAGGTGGCAATTATAAGAAACTAGAGAATTGGTACTCTCCCACCATGGCACCACAGATTTTTTCTATTTCCCTCTATTCACTGAACATTCTTTTGTTCCATGTCTCTATGAAAATGGTATGGTAATGGGTAAAATGCCCACATATAATTTTAGATGTTTCAGAATGCCCAGAGATGTTGGAAATTCATAAATAAGGAAACATTTGATATTTTATGCTGGGCCATGGTAATAACAAAATTAGAGAAATAATTATCTTTATTTGAATGAAAATTAATCCTTTTAACATGAAACAATTTTTCCTCATAACAATAAAATGTTATCAAATGAGAAGATACCAGTTAGTTCTTTTATTAGCATCTCCTCAAATCAGAAGCTTTGACATTACTGTCTTAATTTATAGCATTTTCCAAATTGCCTCAGAACAGTTATACCCAGAGAAGAGCTCAGAATAATTTTATAAGGATTCTGTTCTTGCGGTTTTTGATATTAGTTGGAATAAAGTCCATCTTTGCCTTTCAAGCTTTTGGAAGTTGAAACAGATACTTTCTGCTGAGAACTGAGAACTGGTAGTCTCTTGTAATTCAACTTCCCCCAATCATCTACATGTTAATTCAACAAAATGCTTTAAAATTTTTTCTCTGCAACTGAAGGAACTATTCTGGAAGAAAAGCATTTCTTCAAAATGTATGAGAGAAGTAAATAAATAAACAACAACAACAAAACCCTCTTCTGTTTAGGCTTCCTTGTTGATGCAGTTCCTATATGAGAAGATCCCAGTTTGGGTGTGAGAGGGTAGAGTGGTGGTCAGTCTAGTGGTTGGTTAACAGGGAAACTTCACATTCTTTAGGAGTCTAAGCTCTCAAGGACCCTGAAGCCAGTGAAACAATACCCAATCTGGAGTTTGGGTCTGATGTTTAAGACTCATTCTATTCTGTCTAATCATAAGCTAAATTCTGTCTGGACACTCTTTGTCCCAATGTCCTATGGTTCCAGGCTGCCCAGGAAAACTAAGAAAGATAGGTTACAACACGGGAACCAAAATCAGCAGGCAAGTGTAGCAACCTTTAATTTTTGCAATTCAAATAGCCTAGGGCAGTAGTCGCTTATAGATAAGTAGCAGCTTATCTATGAGTTACATTTAAAAAGCTTGGATGAAAAGCATAGGAAGAATGTTCAGTTTCTGTCTACCTTCCCCAGACAGTGATAATGTATTCTGTTCTTTGTGTCTCACTCAATGCTGAGCAGTACACAATGGATACTCAAATGTATGTCAATTCCATTTTAAATTGAAGGACATTCTGTCACGTGTCAATAGTTTTGGTTGCTTTTATGGTAGCTTTTTTCTCTGAGCTTGTAGGGGAGTTCAAAAATCTCACTGGTTTATTAAGAAGAAGTGCTCTAATATTTGAGCATATTGAAGAAATAATTATTACATCTGATCCCAAACTCTTAGTTTGAATGAAGATTTACAAAATGATGAACCCATTTTTTTTTGGCCGAAGTATCCTCTTATCACAACTAAGAAATGTAAGATATTAAAATATATTAAAAAATACATTAAAAATACATAAAAGTACATAAAAAATACATTAAAATATAATCAGAAACTTACCCTCTGAAACATTTGAGGTGGCCATATTTCAGTAGGGCAATTTGGCAATACTTATTAATATTTTAAATTTCACATGATTTGACTAAGTCACCTACTGCTAGGAACACACCCATTGGTCCCATGCATATACTACAAAAGTATATATACTAAGATACAATATGAAGGTGTTTATGGCAGTGTAGGTGTAAACTAAATGCCTAAAATTAGGATAATAGTTAAACCCATTGTAATACACCCATATTGGTATAAAACTATGCAACCATTAAAAAGATGAAGTAGATATGCATCTATCAATATAGAAAGATAGTCAAAGTGTATTATGAAGTGAAAACAGCAAAGTACAGAGTAATATACATCACATGTCCTATTTATGTGCATATATTTAAAGAACATGCATATGTATATGTGTAAGGTAATGTACAGAAGAATTTTCCTTCCATTGGATACCTATAAAAAGATAAAACAGTGATTATGTGTGGGGACTGATTCTGGCTACAGGTAAAAGAGAAATCTGGCCTTGTATTTTTCTTTCTTGCTTGTTTAAAAATTTCAAATATAAGCACGTGTTGTTTTTATTTTTTGAAAGTCAGCAGAAATTTTCTGGTTGATTATATTATAAACCATCTTAATTTTCTTCTTCATACATTTTGATACAATTTAAAAATTTTTTAATGTTTCTTTATATCAGAGACAGAGAGAGAGAGAGAGAGAGAGAGAGAGAGAGAGAGAATGAGCGGGGGAGGAGCAGAGGGAGGGAGACACAGAATCTGAAGCAGACTTCAGGCTCCGAGCTGTCAGCATAGAGCCCGACATGGGGCTTGAACTCTCAAACTGAGAGATCATGACCTGAGCTGAAGTCAGACGCTTAACCGACTGAGCCACCCAGGCGCCTCACATTTTGATACAATTCAGAACTTAATAAATGTTATCAGATAAATAAGAGGTGGACTAACCAAATAAATTACAAGTGCTTTAAAAGAAATCCGAATCTCAAAAGGTGTAATTTTTTATTTCAGTGAACTGTTATAACAAACTAGAGGTAAAGCAGTTATGCTACAAACCATCACTCGTGAAAACAATGGAAGACAGTTAGACAAGCTCATTTCTAAAATCTATCAAATATCCTTAATTTGACAGAAAATTTAAGAACAGTTATTACAAAATGGCTGTAATTACGGACTCACATTATTATATTCCTATTTCATAAGAACCAATTTCTAAACTGTTTCCCAGACTCCATTCAAAAATATTTACTCATTAGGGGCGCCTGGGTGGCGCAGTCGGTTAAGCGTCCGACTTCAGCCAGGTCACGATCTCGCGGTCCGTGAGTTCGAGCCCCGCGTCGGGCTCTGGGCTGATGGCTCAGAGCCTGGAGCCTGTTTCCGATTCTGTGTCTCCCTCTCTCTCTGCCCCTCCCCCGTTCATGCTCTGTCTCTCTCTGTCCCAAAAATAAATAAACGTTGAAAAAAAAATTAAAAAAAAAATATTTACTCATTATATGCTATGCTTGCTCTCATTCTTCTTAATGCTGAAATGAATAAAACAGACAAAAGAGATCAACCACCATGCTGTTTGCATTCTAAGGAAGAAGGAAAGGGGCACCTGGGTGGCTCAGTTGGTTAAGCAGCCAACTGTTGATTTTGCCTCAGGTCATGATCTCACAGTTCATGAGTTCGAGCCCTCCATCGGGCACTGACAGAACTGAGCCTGCTTGGGATTCTCTCTCTCTCTCTTTCAGCCCCTCCTCTATTCACTCACCCTCTTTTTCTCTCAAAATAAATAAATAAACATTTAAAAAAAGAAGAAGGACGGGGCGCCTGGGTGGCGCAGTTGGTTAAGCATCCGACTTCAGCCAGGTCACGATCTCGCGGTCCGTGAGTTCGAGCCCCGCGTCGTCGGGCTCTGTGCTGACAGCTCAGAGCCTGGAGCCTGTTTCCCATTCTGTGTCTCCCTCTCTCTCTGCCCCTCCCCCGTTCATGCTCTGTCTCTCTCTGTCCCAAAAATAAATAAATGTTGAAAAAAAAATTTAAAAAAAAAAAAAGAAGAAGGAAAAGGGGAAGAGGAGATATTTATTTAAACTTCAGTAATTTATGTATCAGGAGGGGATGTATAACAAAGAAAAACAAAGCAGTGAAGGAGGGTGGGAAACACTGGTGGAAAATTGCAATTTCAAATAAAATGTTCAGAGATCTGATTTTATTTGTAGGATGAAAAGTAACTAAAGTCATATTTTTAATTTTTTTGAATATGAATAGCCTTATTTAATATCAAAACATATTTTTGGTCTTCACATGATCCTCGCTTCTACTTAAGAGCCCCTAATTTTGAAAAATGCACAAATAATAGCTATAATTAAATTTGTTGCACTCTTAAATGTTATTACTAACTTCAAAAGCTAATTTTTATTGAGTGATGATTCCATGCCAAGGATTGTCCTAAGCACTTTACATGAATTTTCTTACTGAACTCTAGCAAAAACCTTATGAACAAGGGAGAGTATTATTGCTGTTTTACAGATGACGAAACTGAGACACAGAGAAATTAGGTGAATGCCATTTTACCTCTTTAAATGAAAGTTACAGCAGCATTTTCTATATATACTTAATCATGTTGCATGTTTTGTGAGAGATACTAAGATCAACACAGCTAGGGGCGCCTAGGTGATTCAGTCAGTTGGACGTCCAACTTCAGCTCAGGTCATGATCTCCCAGTTCACGGGTTCGAGCCCCGCATCAGGCTCTGTGCCAGGAGCTCAGAGCCTGGAGCCTGCTTGGGATTCTGTGTCTCCCTCTCTCTGCCCCTTCCTCGCTCGTGCTCTCTCTCTCTCAAAAATAAATAAACTTTTTTTTTTCAAAAGAAAAAAAGATCAAATAACAACACTGGGAGCAGAAGTGGTTTTGCAAATTCCTTTCAATAGCTCACAGATCGTCAAGGCTCCACAGCACACAGAGGGGAACCACTGGTCAAAGTTTTCTCTGGCATTCAGTTACATCTGGAAAAACCCTCTTGTGGCCCGGGTGGTAGAGTTCAAAGCAACTAGATGTTCCAGTTACACAATCATTAATGTAATTAGAAGTTCAGTGAAAGGGTGCACCTCATCCAAGAATGAGGAGTCTTCGGCTCTTAGTTGCCATGTAGTCTCAACATTATTGTACCTCCTTAAGCCCCGGTTCATTATCCAGGAAATGAGGGGGTTTAACCTGGAGATTTCAAAGATCCATTTCAGCTCTAACTTCTGTGACTCCGTAGGTAGAGACAGTTAAACACTGAACTCTCTTTAGCAGGTTTCTAGGATACCAAGAAATTAGAGCTTCCAGAAAATTGCTCCAAACTCCTCCTCCAGTCCAGAAGAGTATGAAAACTTGCCACATAATTGAGGGTACTGCCCACACAAAATTCCATTTTGGAATGAAGTGTAATACAAATGTATATACTGCAACACTTTGTCTTATAGCCTGTCACTAACAGCTCAGAGAAACTAACTAGTACTGGGAGTTGTAACTATGGGAATATCCACTCTAAAAATGTAAGTAGGATCTTAAAAAAGAAAGTAGGATTCGTAGTCATGAGCACGGGGATTTATAGGTGTAAACTTGCGTTAAGGGGGGCGGGGAGGCGCAAATAATTTCTAAGATCATAGCTGAGTCTGTAACTGAGAGTGACTTGTAAAGTTTTACCCCCAACAACTGTTTGGTATGTATTTTATCATTCCCCTTCAGGGCTTAGAGGTTTCAAGGCATGGCCAGACACTCCATCTTGTATTTCATCCTCCTGAGTGCTCTGATTGACAAGTGCCAACCCTGTTTCTGTGATCATTACCCATGGAGTCAGTGGTCCAGCTGCTCAAAAACCTGCAATTCTGGAACCCAGAGCAGACAGAGGTGGGTGCGAGCTATGAAGATTGACTTTGTGCCATGGGAAACCTCACAGACAGACTTAGCAATATCAAAAGTGCCACACCAAGCAATGAGGAAGAAAAAAGTATATCTCAAAGTAAGAAATCATGGGATTCGATTTGGATGGAATTTGAGGTCTTTTCCACATACGGTTGAAAGGAAGTCTGCATTTGTTCTCTCCATAAAATCAAGGAGCTTCGAAGAAATTTAATTAAGAATGTGTGCAATATTTTCTGTTGACTATTTAACTTGCTAAGAATCTCTACTCAAGCCTTTTTTCAATCAGTGTATAGCTCCACTTGCCTACAGTTAGTGAGTTAATTATAGAGAATTTTCTACTCATTAAACTGAGTCTAACAGGACCTCAATTGAGCAGCGCTATTAGCTATTAGCTTGATTGTCAGCAAGTAGAAGAAGGCAGGAAAACCGTGTTTAATTGAAAACATTTAATAATTCAGTGTTCTCACCGATTCAGACTACTTAGCCCCCACAGTTTCTTTAAAACTGTTCAATGTTTCTGTTCCATGAAGATGCTCACATGACTAGGGAAGAAAGGTATATATTTAATGTGCTTTAATCATTATAGGTTTTTAGAGACCTATTTTACAAAACTCTTTTTACATGAGCAGTGTGAGTCTCATTAAAATCACCAACTGACTCCCCCAATAAACCATCCACTAAGTAGGTTAAAGCTTTAATAGTCCTTCACTCAAGAGTCCCTCAGTAGCTCTCCACTGGCTACCAAATAAAGCACAACAATACAACCCGGCTCTTCTCCACCAGCACCACCCGGGCCCATCCACTAGCTCCCCCATGGATGCTTCCTGTTCTTCCACCTGTAATCTTGGCATGTGCCTTTCCCCCCGCATACCCTGCCCTTTGATGCCTGGAGGTGTCACATGAATTTTTCAAGATTTATCTCTCCTATTATTTTTCTCTTTGGATCTTTGGCCTCACAGCACTCTGACTCTGTCTCAATCATTATACTTATTACACTGTGTTGTCATAATGTAAGAAATTTGTAGAAACTTTCTTCTTTCTTTTCTTTCCTATCCAGTCCCTTCAGAGATTCCATTAGGGCCAGCTTCATGGATGTGTTTCCTATGCAGTCACACAGGACCACACTTAGAAGGGCTCCATGCTTGGCTTAATGCGCTGCCGTCGCTGTCTCAAAATTCCTAATAATGTTTTAACAAGAGGCCCCTCATTTTCATTTTGCACTGGGCCCCAAAAATTATGTATCCAGTCCTGAATGCCATTAAGTGGTAAGAACTGCACAGATGCCAACCTGCCTGACTTTCCAAAACAATTTCTTTCCTTTTATTCATCGTGGTCAACGCTCAGTGGTATTTTTCTTATGGGGATGGAACCACAGTGAATATACTCATTCTAAGCAGATCTTTTCTCACTATTACAGAAAAATCGTAGTTGATCAGTACTATCTGGATAACTTTTGTGACCAGCTTTGCACTAAGCTGGAGACTAGAGAATGTAACCTGCAACGTTGTCCCATCAACTGCCTCCTGGGAGATTATGGACCATGGTCAGCCTGTGACCCTTGTGTCAAGAAACAGGTAGGTGACCCATGGGCATCTTCAGGAAATCTGAATCACAATAAAAGATTTGGATGACCTGACAGGATCAACAATCACAGAAATGCTCAATTTCCTCAGTTTCTGAAAATACACCATTCCAGCTTCCATTGAGGGAAAATTCCATTTAGCAATCTTTCAAAGGAAATTCTGCCCCCGGTATTGATATTGTTCTTATCGAGCTCTGGATTCCACTGCCTATTCCCTCTGAGAGCTCAGAAAGCAAAAGCAGGTGCTAGAAAATGGGGATTTCAGTCCAAAATTTAAAATCAGACAAATGAGGGACATTAGATACACCCACGTGGCTCCATCGGTTAAGCATCTGACTCTTGATTTCAGTTCAGGTCATGATCCCAGGGTCATGGGATCAAGCCCCAAGTCGGGCTCTATGCTGAGCATGGAGACTGGAGCCTACTTAAGATTCTCTCTCTCTCTCTCTCTCTCTCTCTCTCTTTCTCTCTCTCTCTCTCTCTCCCTCTCCCTGTCTTGCACATGAATTCTCTCTCTCTCTCTTAAAAAAAAATGAGAGACATTAATCAAAAGATTGACTCCTGGCCCTGCTTCTAATTTCCCTCTCCCCATGGGAAAGTCCCTCAATTTGTTTATTGTTTCCAGCTGCAGTATTTACTCACTTCAGTTCATTCCTGTAAGGGCATTGGCCCACAGAAACCCCAATCAGAGTGGGTGCTCAGCAGTCACACATTTGGGAAGAAAAAGGAACTCATTTGTGGAGCACCCACTATCTGAGGGAAACTGTTCTAGGCCCTTATATCACCTTGTTCACACATGAGAGTGTGCTTTCCTACCCATTTTACAGATGAGGAAGTTAGAGCTCATTAGGAAATAAGTAATTTTCCCAAGAATATGCCTCTGATGAGTAGAGACACTATATTTTGAAGCTGAATTTTTCTGACTTCAAAGTCAGTACTTTTTGATCTTGTCATGTGTCTATCCTTCCCTGACTCCCTGTTTTATTACTCACCATTTAAAATCCTTTATAATGTGGAGAATATGTCAACCTTGTTTTCCATGTTGACTTCCCTATGCAAAAAACAAAAACAAAGACAAAAACCCCAAATCCCTTCACATTGATCACTTCACACTACCTTTGAGATATAAAGATGCTATTGTTACTCCCTGGAAGATTTACTGCATGTGAGACACTCAGTAAATATCTGTGCATTTGATTTTGATATAATTTATTCTCATATGGTTTCAGAGTTAGAAGTCTTAGAAATCTTTGGTCCTGCTTTCCCATTTTACAGTTTGGAAAACTGAGGCCCAGAGAGGTGATGACTTTTCTAAGGGCATGCAATAATGGAACTGGAAAATTCATTACTTAATTTAGGAAACATCACTAGAGGAAGAATATATATAGGCTATGACCCTGACTCAGAGTTCCTCACCTTTCTCTCCTTTCCTTTCAGTTTAGGGTTAGATCCATCTTGCGCCCCAGTCAGTTTGGAGGACAACCATGTACTGAGCCCCTGGTGACTTTCCAACCATGCATTCCATCTAAGCTCTGCAAAATTGAAGAGGTTGACTGCAAGAATAAATTCCGCTGTGACAGTGGTAATGTACTATAAAAAAGGTTCAGTCTCCACTAAAAATGACTTGACTAAATAGTTATTCCAATTGACTACCAGTAAAAGCCATGATAGAGAAGTCTAACCATATTTTAAGTATGGCAAGACAGGGGAGTTATGGTACCAATTGCCAAGCTATTCATGTATGAAATTATAGCTTTCAAGTTATAATCACTTTGACCATGTACATGATCCATTTACTCTTCAAGTACTGATGCCCAGGTCCCTACACTGTGATAAAGCAGGATGAAGAGAGGAGGAGGAAAAGGAAGAGAAAGTAGATACTTGTAAAACTCAGCTATTAATAAGCACAAATCCATAATCAGAATAAGCAGCTGAAAAGAATTACAGATATAAAAGATCTTCAATATAGTTTATTAAGATAAGAATATTAAGATATATCAGGGGGATGACTACAGATGATGTGACAGATTTTCTTGGGTGGTCCATTGAAAGGCTCCAAAGGTAATTCCAAAAGGAAGATTGAAAATGATTTAAATAGTGGCAACACTCCCATCAAGTCCATTACTCATTCAGATATTTCAGTTTCATTAGATTAGATTTCAAATCTTGAATATATTACTTAATCATATGTATCCTCAATAATTAACAGCTCTTCAACACCACCATTTTGAACACTTTAAATCTGATTTCTGTGAACTTTTTCAGTTAAGGTCCAGACAGTAAATATTTTAGGCTTTTTGGCCATACATTTTTTGTTGCAACTACTCAACTCTGACATTGTAGCATAAAGCTGCCATAGACCACATATAAACAAATGGTGATGGCTGTGTTCCAATCAAATTTTATTTACAAAAACAGGCAGCAGGTGAGTTTTAGCCCGTCAGCCATAGTTCACTCACCTCTTATCTAAATAGTCAATTTGACATAAAAATTGGAATTCAGGTGAATAAAACCCATATAATTTTTGTGTACTCTGGTACACAATGACAAGTAAAGTATTTATAACTTAAAGAGCAGATTTCAAATTCTACAGAAAATTGACCCAGACCTTAGATCTAACATTTTCCTCCTCTTGCTCCTTGCTTACTGCCTTCAGCTTTGCTGGCCTCTTCAAAAGTTGGACAAGAATGCTGGCATCAGGATTTTTCTTCTGTGCCATCCCCCCCCCCCCACCGGCCAAAACCTGGGATATGAGGATGGCACATGGGTAGGAAGACACACTTCAAGGCTACATGCATAAGGTCATGTCACTAGTTGACAAAAGAGGGAATATGGAAAAAATCTTGATGGCAATGACTGAGCAGAATACGGACTTAGGTATTAAATCCAGAATATTAAGATAAAGATTTAGAACTAAGGTGCAACTATTCGAAGCTTGAAGGGTAGTTTTGGAACAAATTACCGGAAAGAACTCCTTTCTTTAATGGATGTTAAATCTATGAAATTTACTACAAAAGGGCTTTGTTTAGGTCAAAATATTCACAAGTTTGAGAAGGCTTTAGATACATCCATGAGCCACCTATTCATAATAAGTGATTTCAGGAAAGCTAGTGGGGTAAGGACAGGTGATCTCTAGTTCATCAACAGTACACCCACAGCAAATGATAAAAATGGACTATTAACATGCACGTGCCATGTTTGGTAAGCTGCTCCTACCCTGAGCTCTCTTAGTAACCCCTGAGCTGCTGTCCAGATGCCTTCACCAGGAATCCCTAGATCTTCCCATGATCCAGCCACTAAGTAGCTAATCCCTGGCACAGATGTGCTTGGCATCCATTTTGATTGGGTGGTACCATGGCCTATTGGTTGTTAAATATTCCACCGAAGATTATATACCACTTTGCTCTTCTAAAACCATATGCTAATGCCACTCTCAAAGAGAATAAAAGATTAGATGGACCATTATTCAACTCAATAGGATGTTTGGCCTTCAATTAACAAAGAACTGTTTATTCTAAAGAGAGTTTCCCCACAAGAGGCTCCTAAAAACTGAGAACAAACTGAGGGTTTATGGGGGGAGGGAGGGAGGGGTGGGTGGGTGATGGATACTGAGGAGGGCACCTGTTGGGATGAGCACTGGGTGTTGTATGGAAACCAATTTGACAATAAATTTCATAATAAAAAAATGAAAATAAAAAAGAATGGCTAAATTAAAAAAATAATAAAAAATAAAAAATACTTTTAATAAAAAAATAAACATTTAAATAAAAATAAATTAATTAAAAAAAATAGAGTTTCCCTCTTCCCTTTCTTCTCTCATGATTGCTGTTCAGAGTTCTCCAAGACTAAATATATGATTTCAATGCATACATGGATCTTTGAGAATTACCCATGAGGCTAATAATCCGCATGCGCTATGCCAACTCCTCTGTCAAAATCCTAATTTTAAGCATAAACACTAGAGAATTTATAGCTCATTATGCATATAACATACCACTGCAGTAACACAAATCAGTTCAAGTAAATAGGAAAAATATGTACGGTTTCTAAATGATGCACAGCTCTAGGTGCAAGTTTATATACGCATGCATTGGCTAAAGCATGCTGACTTCTGCAAATCCTGCACTATATCAAACTGCTCTTCACCTTTCCCATTCCTTTCCTGGTATGACATATATTTATGGCTCACAGTATCTCTCCCATTGTGCTTCCTATTCCATTGAGTCTCTGTGGCCTGGAACCATTCTCAGCTGTGTACTATCAGATCTATATCGCTGGTACCACCCACCCCTAAATATCGCTCAAAAGATGTCCTCTTGCTTTCATCCCTACCCTTGCTAATAGTTCCTCTTCAATATCCCCAGAAGAACCAAATGGATAGGTTTTCTTATATTCAAACAGATCTAGTACCCTACTCACAAAGCTAGGCTAATGAGAACTATATCCTGCAGGTATATCCCTACCTCTACCTGATAAAATGGGATTTCCTTCTCCTTTTACTGTAACCAAATCGAAAATTAGCTTTTGCTCAATTTCACTCAATTACAAGTGTGAAGCTCAAAACTTTTAAAAAATGTAATATTTGGGTTTTGTTTCCTTTGGACAAAGCATCTATATTTCAAACTAAATTATACATTCTGTTCTGCCCTGAAAAAAAGCAAACAAACAAAACACCAGAGATGTGCTATTTTATTTTATTTTATTTTATTTTTTTATGAAATTTATTGACAAATTGGTTTCCATACAACACCCAGTGCTCATCCCAAAAGGTGCCCTCCTCAATACCCATCACCCACCCTCTCCTCCCTCCCACCCCCCATCAACCCTCAGTTTGTTCTCAGTTTTTAACAGTCTCTTATGCTTTGGCTCTCTCCCATTCTAACCTCTTTTTTTTTTTTCCCTCCCCTCCCCCATGGGTTCCTGTTAAGTTTCTCAGGATCCACATAAGAGTGAAACCATATGGTATCTGTCTTTCTCTGTATGGCTTATTTCACTTAGCATCACACTCTCCAGTTCCATCCACTTTGCTACAAAAGGCCATATTTCATTTTTTCTCATTGCCACGTAATATTCCATTGTGTATATAAACCACAATTTCTTTATCCATTCATCAGTTGATGGACATTTAGGCTCTTTCCATAATTTGGCTATTGTTGAGAGTGCTGCTATGAACATTGGGGTACAAGTGCCCCTATGCATCAGTACTCCTGTATCCCTTGGGTAAATTCCTAGCAGTGCTATTGCTGGGTCATAGGGTAGGTCTATTTTTAATTTTCTGAGGAACCTCCACACTGCTTTCCAGAGCGGCTGCACCAATTTGCATTCCCACCAACAGTGCAAGAGGGTTCCCGTTTCTCCACATCCTCTCCAGCATCTATAGTCTCCTGATTTGTTCATTTTGGCCACTCTGACTGGCGTGAGGTGATACCTGAGTGTGGTTTTGATTTGTATTTCCCTGATAAGGAGCGACGCTGAACATCTTTTCATGTGCCTGTTGGCCATCCGGATGTCTTCTTTAGAGAAGTGTCTATTCATGTTTTCTGCCCATTTCTTCACTGGGTTATTTGTTTTTCGGGTGTGGAGTTTGGTGAGCTCTTTATAGATTTTGGATACTAGCCCTTTGTCTGATATGTCATTTGCGAATATCTTTTCCCATTCCGTTGGTTGCCTTTTAATTTTGTTGGTTGTTTCCTTTGCTGTGCAGAAGCTTTTTATCTTCATAAGGTCCCAGTAATTCACTTTTGCTTTTAATTCCCTTGCCTTTGGGGATGTGTCGAGTAAGAGATTGCTACGGCTGAGGTCAGAGAGGTCTTTTCCTGCTTTCTCCTCTAAGGTTTTGATGGTTTCCTGTCTCACATTTAGGTCCTTTATCCATTTTGAGTTTATTTTTGTGAATGGTGTGAGAAAGTGGTCTAGTTTCAACCTTCTGCATGTTGCTGTCCAGTTCTCCCAGCACCATTTGTTAAAGAGGCTGTCTTTTTTCCATTGGATGTTCTTTCCTGCTTTGTCAAAGATGAGTTGGCCATACGTTTGTGGGTCTAGTTCTGGGGTTTCTATTCTATTCCATTGGTCTATGTGTCTGTTTTTGTGCCAAGAGATGTGCTATTTTAAAAACAGAGTATCTTTCAGGTTATATCTTGGGATTCACAGAAATTCAATTTTCTCAAAGTATTCAGTCTTGTGTGACTATGGTGCTCATAACAATAATTGTTTCTAATCATAGTCCAGATACAATGCAAAATGTTGAATAATCAAAGAAAGAGACTTAATTACTTTCATTTTTCTCTACCTTCTTAGTGAAGATTATTTACCAAAAGAGTTGAAACTAAGTGCTTTCTGGGTAACTCTCTAGTAATAAAAAAATTAAATTCAACAGAATATCCAATTTCCCCAAAGCATTTCAGTTAGTCAAAATAGTCATGCATAGATGCAGGAAGATGCTCATCACAACTTAAGTGATTAACCAAATCATCTTGAGTAAAACATTTAATTTAATCTTGTCATCAGTGAGACCTGTACATAATTGTACAGACGCCAGAATCCCCGATTCTATGCCAAAGGCTAAGGGACAGGAGAGGGGCTGTCATTGTACATAAGGCATTTCAATTTCTGTAATATATACATATACATGGAGTCCAAGGATCCTTATGATATTCGGCAAATTTTAAAAGGAAGATAACTATCTAAGTACATGGGGTTTGTACTATTTTGTAAATTCACTCACTTAATCTGCTACCTAACACTGTAGTACCTAGGCATTTAACTTATTCAAAAACTGATATATAATAAATTTTATGTTCTTGAACATAAGATTTAAAAAAAATCACGCAGTATGACTCTAATGTGTCTGGCTTCTCTCACTCAACATAAAAATGTAGAGATACAGTGATATTATCGTGTGTATATACTAAATTATAGGGTTTTTAAAAAATAAAAACAGTGACCTTGATTTTGTTCTGAATCAAAACAGAAGTCTGAACTTACTGTTGATTTTCTCCTACAGAACATGATCTCTACAGCAAGTTCACTGTAATGAGAATGGGATCCAGCACTACCTCCCTTATTTAAGACAATTAGCCCAATGGTGACTAAGTTATTCTAGGGTGACCCTGTAACCGTAAAAAAAAAAAGGGAAAATAGCAGCTTAGCATCTATTTCCATATTTCCTAAATCTGTATCAAAAATAATGAAAACTTTCCCTCACAACTCTCCCTTGAAACTTAAAGCACTCACTCATTTAAGATCAATGGATATTTTCTCAAATAATCGTTTGTTGTTAATGTTGTTTGCTTTTCCTGACTAGGCCGCTGCATTGCCAACAGGTTACAGTGCAATGGAGAAAATGACTGTGGAGACAATTCGGATGAAAGGGATTGTGGAAGAGTAAAAGCACGGTGCCCACACAAGCAACCCATCCCCAGTGTACAGTTGATGGGCACTGGGTATGTAATGTCTTTTTATCATTTAAGGGAGTAAAGTCATCTCTGAATGAATGCTCTGGAAGTAGCAATGAAAACAATGAGAAACGAGAAACATGATTGTCCACCTTCTTCATCAACCTCTCATGACTCCTACCAGCCCTGTCTCCAATGCTTGGCTTCTGGCTCAGGCAGTATGTGGACATGGTCCTCACTCCTAGGGAGCAAAAGAATTTAGCGTTTTCACAATTAGTCTGTACCAGGCAATGCCACAGGCTCTTCATCAACATTGTTTCCATTCTCATATATCCCTCAGACAGGTCTGTAGTGAATCAGGCAAACTGGTAGGATGTCAGCCATTCTGGAAAATACTAAGGTAGATTCCTGGGGCTAGGTCTTGAATGGGTGAGTAACCAATCAAAAATGCACAGTTTCCTCATCTGTATGTTGGATGACTACAAGCTGATTTGAAGTTCTGTCCTAAGAAGTACTAACTAGATAGGACACCTGGGTGGCTTAGTCAAGCGTCCAACTTCGGCTCAGGTCATGATCTCACATGTGAGTTCAAGACCCAAATCAGGCTCTGTGCTAACAGCTCAGAGTCTGGAGCCCGCTTCAGATTCTGTGTCTCATTCTCTCTCTGCCCCTCCCCTACTTGTGCTCTGTCTCTCTCTGTCTCTCAAAAATAAATAAAAAAAAAAAAAAAGAAGAAGAAGAAGTCCTAATTAGAGTTGATTTAAGTGAGAGTGTGTCAATACCATCTTATCGATGTGCAGAAATGGTTTTCTTCTTTTCCTATCCCTGGAAGAAAACCTTAGCCAAAAACTCCCACTGATAATGGAGAAAGAGGGTATCAGAAAAGTATGCTTGTGACTGTCTTGAAACTCAAAACACTCAGGAAGGAAAACCAGTCTGCAAGCATGAGAGGCAAGCCCCGAGTCAATAATGGGAGACAAAGTCAGAAGGAAAGGAGTGGGGTAAACATAAAAAAAGAAAGGTGATTTATAAAAACAAACAAACAAACAAACAAACAATGGTAAGAAAAGAGGGTAAGAGGTGAACCGAACATGGCTAAGGCACCCAAACTTCCTCTCACGTGAACTATGTGATGCACTGATAGGTCAGGACAGTTTAAAGGCGGAATCAAACCTGAATAGTCACCTGTCCTACTTGCTCACCTTACAAACTAGGAAACTGAGACTCAGGAAGGTGAGATAAAATGCCCAAGTCTACCAGCTAGTAAATGCTGACACAAGAATTAAAATCCAGATTTCAAAACCCAGGTTATTCCCACCATTACATTCTGATTTAGGACAGTATCCACCTTAGAAATGAGAACATACTGGAAGAAATGTCAGTAGACCGGGCAAACCTCCTTCCAGTCTTTGAATAGTACTCAGCAATTCTAACATTCCTATTTTAGGTCATGAGGACATTGGAGGCTTGGCAAGGAATTCTAAATCCATTGGACCGAGCCAATGTCTCAGAACACTTTGGGAAATATAAGACAATGAAAACAGAACTAAACCTTAGTTGGAAGTATAAGGAAAATCAGTAAAGATAATCTCCTGTACTCTCTTTTTCCCATCAATTTTGGGCCAGAAAGCAAATAGTTTGCTATAGGCTTTTATTGCTTTGTATTAGACTCTTAAGTCTTCAGTTATGCAGCCAGACTTGTATAATATGAAACCTGGAGGCACCAAAGACAAACGGCAGTAGTTGCAAATACAACCTTATTTGAGTAGAATGAAAACCAGAAGCTAGTGAGCCAAATTCAAGGATAGAAGTAAAATGGGGAGCAACTACTAGCCTGGAAGTAAAGGGATCCAGGTTCTAGAGCTAGTTCTGCATTAACTCATTACATTGTAATGAAGTTATTGAATGTTTCTGGGTTGTTGTGTACATTGGATGACTACAAACTGGTTTGAGGTTCTGTCCTTAGGATTCCTAATTAGAGTTAATTTCAGTGAGAGTGTTTCAATAGCATTTTCTTATCAATGTATAAAAATGGTTTCCTTCTTTTCCTTTCCCTGGAAGAAAGCCTCAGCCAAAAACTCCCACTGATAATCACATTTTTTAATGTTCTGATTGATGAGGGGTGACATTACAAATTCACCTCTTGCTCAGTTGGTCTAGACTCTAGAGTTACAGATGGGGAGGACCACATGCTATGTGTACTTTGGCAAAAGGACCATGCGGCCCTCTGCCAACCAGAGCTGTTGTCCCAAGGTTTCTCAGAAATGAGCAAAACCTGCTGCTCGGGGACAGCCAGTCCTCTCCTCGACTCTCCAGGGACTGAGAATTTTGAGAGCTGTTTACTGGAATCTCTTTCTAATCTGCTGGCCTTAGAATCTCTGCCCCCTCTCTAACACATTCCCACCCCAAAACAGTAGCCTCCTAGGTAGCCATACCTCTTCTTTTTATGTTTGTTTGTTTATTTATTTATTTATTTGAGAGAGAGACAGACAGATAGAGTGTGAGTGGGGGAGGGGCAGAGAGAGAGGAGGACACAGAATTCAAGCTCTGAGCTGTCAACACAGAGCCTGATGTGGGGCTCAAACCCATGAACCACAAGATCATGACCTGAACCAAAGTTGAACGCTTAACTGACTGAGCCACCCAGGCACCCCAGCCATACTTCTTTTGAAGTAGCATCTCCCCAAGAAAGAATTTAACAAGACATATCAACATTCCTACATCGCCAGCAGCAGTCACCAGGTATTAAACCTGAAGCAAGAATCAGGCAATAACTGCATACTATTTGTTTTTTCTTAGCCTCAGTCTAGGTACAAATGCATACACACACACGCACACACACACACACACACACACGTACACACATGCATATTTATATTATGTGTGTATATATAATTTTTAATTAAATTTTAAAAGTTACAAAATATGACACATAATGCCAAACTAGATAAAAACACTTTAAAAATTTAAAATATGAAAGAGTATGGTGTATTTGAAACACCAAAATGTTTAAAGCCAAGTTAAATACCGCAGAAGGAGGAGAATGAATGAAAGTGAAAATTGCTACATAGTTGAATTAACTCCTAAAAGATTCCTCAGGATGGCCCTCATAGAACCACCTTCATCAAACTATCTTTGGGCTCTCGGCTGCCTTTATAGATTCCTCATGACCTGGAGCCATTTTTCTCAAGCCCTTTCTTGTTTGTGACAAATTCTTAAGTACATTGTATGAAACAGTGTAAGGTCTGATACCATCTGCCTAAAGATAGTGTCAAATCCCACAGGTTAATGGCTTGGTCCCACAAGACCACGCCCCTCAGATGCTAATCATAAGTTCTAATTGTCACCTATGATTCTGACACCTAGGAGGTTTTCAGGACTCCCTCCTCTTTGATTAATTTGCTTAGAATGGCTCATGGAACTCAGTAAAACAATTTACTTACTATTGTTAAAAAACAAAATTCAACTAAGTGAAGATCTAATTGGCTTCATTCAATGATTCATGAATCAGACAGCATCCCGTCTAGCAGATAGGAGCTTTGAGGAGCTATACAAAATGGAAGACTTTTATGGGCAGAAGGAGATGGAGCAAGGAAGTTTTTGCAAAGAGTGGATCATTTCAGGCAAGGTCACTTTCCTATGAGGGAAGGCAGGGGTCAATCAGGCAGATTAGTTCGCTAGTGCTGACCAGGTAATTCCACATTGCTGGTTTAAGGCCACATTCCTAGGAAGGTAATTGAGAACTGCAATAAGATTAGGCATTCAGTCTTGGTTTGCTGACATGAAGCTTAGCCCAAGTGACTCCATTTTGTTGTTTCTTTTTTTTAACACTGTTTACAAGTTTATGATAAAAACGATATGAAAAACAATACAGATGAACCTCCATTTGGAAGAGATGAGTAAGGCAAGGAGCTTCCATGCCCCCACCAGGGAGGCCACTCTCACAGCACTTCCATGTGTACCAACTGAGAAGCAATCTGAACCCCATACTTGTGAGATTTTTATGTAGGCATGATCCATCATTGACTCCATTTCCAGCCCCTCTCCCCTCTCAAGAGGTGGGAGATAAGGCTGGATAGTCCAAGCTTCTAAAATGGCTTGGTCTTTCTGGTGACCAGCCCCTACTCAGGAGCCTACCAAAAGTCACCTCATTACAACAAAGACACTCTTATCACCCAGGAAATTCTAGGGGATTTAGGAGCCCTGTGTCAGAAACTAGGATCAAAGACCAAATATTAGGGGGTGCCTGGGTGGCTCAGTTGGTTAAGCGTCCGACTTTGGCTCAGGTCATGATCTCACGGTCTATGAGTTCAAGCCCTGCACCGGCTCTGTGCTGACAGCCCAGAGCCCGGGGCCTGCTTCAGATTCTGCATCTCTCTCTCTCTCTCTCTCTCTCTCTCTGTCTTTCCTCTGCTTGCACTCTGTCTCTCTCTCAAAAATAAATAAACATTAAAAAAAAAAAACCAAAAACCAAATATTAGAACAAAAGATGCTCTCAGTGTTCTTATCACTTAGGAAGCCCCAGGAGCTAGGGGCACAGATCATTACATATATTTTTCTATTATCTCATCATATGTAATCCAGCATTATCAAACTTTTTGATACAAAACTTATTTTCACAGAATACATATTAATATCTATAAGAATTTATAAATATATTAGCATCTTCTTTTGGTAGTTCTATTTAATTTTTTTTTAATCAAGTTAATTAATATACAGTGTGGCATTGGTTTCAGGAGTAGAACCCAGTGATGCTTCTTTTACATATGACACCCAGTGCTCATCCCAACAGGTGCCCTAATTAATGCCCATCACCCATTCCCCCCACCCCATAAACCCTCAGTTTATTCTCTGTATTTAAGAGTCTCTTCTGGTTTGCCTCCTCTGTTTTTATCTTATTTTTCCTTCCCTTCTCCTATGTTCATCTGTTTTGTTTCTTAAATTCCACATATGAGTGAAATAATATATTTGTCTTTCTCTGACTGACTGATATTGATTAGCATAATATACTCTAGTTCCATCCACATTGTTGCAAATGGCAGGATTTCATTCTTTTTGATCGCCAACTAATACTCCATTGTATATACATATATACCACATCTGCTTTATCCATTCATCAGTCGATGGACATTTCGGCTCTTTCCATAATTTGGCCATTGTTGATAGTGCTGCTAGAAATATTAGAGTGCATGTGCCCCTTTGAATCAGCATTTTTGTATCCTTTGGGTAAATACCTAGTAGTGCAATTGCTGATGTAGGGCAGTTCTATTTTTAGTGTTTTGAGGACACTCCATACTGTTTTCCACAGTGCCTACATGCATTTGTATTCTCACTAACAGTGCAAAAGGGTTCTCCTTTCTCCCCATCCTCACCAACATCTGTTGTTTCCCGAGTTGTTAATTTTAGCCACTCTGACAGGTGTGAAGTGTTATCTCATTGTGGTTTTGATTTGTATTTCTCTGATAATAAGTGATGTTGAGCCTCTTTTCATGTGTCTGTTAACCATCTGGATGTCTTCTTTGGCAAAGTGTCTCTTCATGTCTTCTACCCATTTCTTCACCAAATTATTTGCTTTTTTAATGTTGAGTTTGAAAAGTTCTTTACAGATTTTGGATACTAACACTCTATCTGATATATCATTTGCAAATATCTTCTCCCATTCTGTCGGTTGCCTTTAGTTTTATTGATCGTTTCCTTCACTGTGCAGAACTTTTTTATCTTGATGAGGTCTGAATAGTTAATTTTTGTTTTTAGGAAATCCAGTGGCATCTTAGAGAAGTTTTTCATCTACCACAAAACAATTTCTTAATTTCTATAATTTACTAAATACTTGATTTGTGCTAATATCCTTGAGTTCCCTCATTTGTTTTTTTTTTTTATTTTTTTTTCCAACGGTTTTTATTTATTTTTGGGACAGAGAGAGACAGAGCATGAACGGGGGAGGGGCAGAGAGAGAGGGAGACACAGAATCGGAAACAGGCTCCAGGCTCCGAGCCATCAGCCCAGAGCCTGACGCGGGGCTCGAACTCACGGACTGCGAGATCGTGACCTGGCTGAAGTCCGACGCTTAACTGACTGCGCCACCCAGGCGCCCCGAGTTCCCTCATTTGTAAAATAGGGGAAATAATTATATCTATATCTACATCACATGATTATCACAACTATTAAATAGATATAATAGTGACATTAAATATAGATCAAATAGTGCATGACATGTCTACTATATACATACAGATATACATACATACATATAATAAATATATATGTATATTTACATGTACTATATATATTTACATATACTATGTATGTATATATATGTAAGTATACATATATAGTAAATACATGTGTAAAATATACATATAGTAAATACATACAAGGGAATAAATAAATGTAAGCATTTGTTGGATAAATTTTAAATATTATTACAGGTATTAAAAAACAATATTACAATTTTATTAAAATATTGTCATTAATGTTTAATTACTAGCTCTCTATAAGAATTCCTTTACTGTATCATACTGAAGGAAGTGAACTGAGAATGGCATTAATTATGTAATAATTTATTTTACAATCTGCTTCCAAAGTTTGCACCGGTTTTATAAGTCATAAAATAAAATAAACCTAATTTTTTTTTCATGCTAAAAGCCCAGAATAATTAAGTGAGTGGAATAGGGAGGAATCTAACTGAGCCAGAGGGGCTGAGTTTTGGCTTCCAGCAATTTCTGGATGCCTCACCATAAACGGAAAAAAAAAAAAGGCGGGGGGGGGCTTTTCTTCAAGTCATTTGTCATGAGTCAAAAATGTCTAAGAAAGGAATTTCTTTCATATAAGCACAGTAAATTTTAAAGATTGCTCTACATGTATTGAATTCTTGAAAATTACTTTGTTTCCAGGTTTCATTTTCTAGCAGGAGAGCCCAGAGGAGAAGTCCTTGATAACTCTTTCACTGGAGGAATATGTAAAGCTGTCAAAAGCAGTAGAGCAAGTAATCCATACCGTGTTCCAGCCAATTTGGAAAATGTCAACTTTGAGGTATGACAGCCTATCATGGCGGCACCCCAGTGCCGATGGTGATGATAAGCAAAATTTCCAATGAAAAACTACTGATGAATGAAGGGACAGAATACAAAGGTAATGAACATTTTAAATCACCTATTATGGTTGATGTTTAATCCTTCCACAACTCAATGAGGTCAGTGTTATTATCATCAATTTACAGATGAGAAAACTAATGCAACTAATTTGCCCATAGGCAAACAGCCGGTAAGTAGTGGATTAGAGATTCAAGCCCAGGCTTCCCAAACTGCAGAGTCCATGCTTTCTCCAGTAAACATTTAGATGTACCATATCCCACACAGATAAATAGTTTGCTTTATTCAGAATTTCCACCCACCAAAGCTACTTCTCTCAGGTAACCACAACACTCAGACATGTAAGAGTGCTTGTCTTCTTAAAATATCAAGATGAAGCTAAGTGTAACAGGGGTAGTTCATATCTTTCTTCCTATTTTACTAGTTGATTTGTTTTTCTGTTTTCCTAAGTGTAATGAGTGATATGCTACATACTCACAGAATCTAGCCCAGTGCCTTATACATAGGCCCTCTACATTTGTTGAACTAAACAGTCTATTTCTTAAAAAAAAAAAAAAAAAAGTGTAGGGGTGCCTGGGTGGCTCAGTTGATTAAGTGTCCGACTCTTGGTTTTGGCTCAGGTAATGATCTCATGGCTTCATGAGTTCCAGCCCCACATTGGACTCTGTGCTGGCAGTGTGGAGCCTGCTTGGGATTCTCTCTCTCTCTCTCTCTCTCTCTCTCTCTCTCTCTGCTCCTCCCCTACTTGTGCTCTCTCTGTCTCTCTCAAAATAAATAAATAAATAAATAAATAAACTTTTAAAAAAGGAGAAAAATTTTTTCAATTCATTTATTTTGAGAGAGAGAGAGAGAGAGAGCATGCACATGCGTGTGAGAGCAGAAGTGGGGGAGAGAGAGAGGGAGATTGGGAGTCTCAAGCAGGCTCCACACTGTCAGTACAGAACCCTGTCAGGGGCTTGATCTCACAAACCATGAGATTATGACCTGAGCCGAAATCAACAGCTAGATGCTTAACCAACTGAACCATCCAGATACCCCATCAATAACCTATTTCTTTTAATTTATAATAAGAGCAGAGGAAAGATGTGATTTTAATGGTAACATCCATGCATACAAATTTGACATGTTTGAGAGAATTTCAGGGAGTCTAATGATTTCTGAGACTACTTTATGGATAGTGTGATTTCAGCAAAAGTCATTCAATTCTTCCTTTAGAGAACCTTTTACATATAACAAATACCAGTAGTTTTCCAATTTGATCAGCTTAATTTAAAGCCATCTAATATATATTAGTGGGCATAGGAAATGTCCTTGGGGACTAACTGCCAAATTCAAATACCTTTTGGGAGACTGTCCCCAAAAAGTCCAATCTTTGCCTGCAGATAGAAGTGACATGGGTAACAAGTGACATGTGACCAGGTAAAGAAATTCCCCATTATCTCCCCACAGATCCAGAAGATGCTAATTCCAGGGGGTCCACCACAACCAAGGGAGGTGGAAAAGGTCTTGCTGGTATGATAAATAGGAAGTCAGAATAGATGCCGTTCCAAAGAAATAGTAATTTGGTCAATAATAACATTACTCTTAAGATGTATTGTATTGAGGGATGCTTGGGTGGCTCAGTTGATTAAGCATCTGACTCTTGGATTTGGCTCAGGTCATGATCTCACAGTTTTGTGAGTTCAAGCCCTGCATCAGGCTCTGTACCTCTGTCCCTCTCCTCTCTGCACCTACCCTACTTGCGCTGTCTCTATCTCTCCTCAAAATAAATAAATAAACTTTAAAAAAATGTATTGTATTGAATAGGCTTTAGAGACAGAGCTAAAACCCAAACGTTTACATATAATACTGTTACACTGAACCTAAACAATCAATCCATATGGTTACTTTTAAAATACAGTGATCCCTCCCACCCAATACTTAGGTATTCTCAGCAAGCATCTATTTCATGCACTTTTACAAGTAACATGTTAAACTCAGCTCATGAGATGAGGGCAAATTTGTTATCTAAACTTTTCATACTTGATAGTTTTGAAGGTGTTTGCTTGTACTGTCTTAATTCCCGTAACAACCTTCCCAGAAAAGTAAAAGATTGTTTATATCCATCTTACTAATAGGAGATCAAAGTTAGATAACTTTCTCAGAGTTATGCAACAAGTAAATGGCACGGCTCTTAGTGCACTGCTGCTGAAGCTAGATGAGCCCTTGACCATAACAGCAAGAAAGACATTAACAAGTGTTCAATGCATGCCAGGTTTGAGTACCTTTCAAAACTACCATTTAAAAGGTATCACCTGTGAGGTTCATGAATGATGTACCAGAGCCAGCTCTTCCAGCTTAAAAGAGCCAATCCTTAAATTGTTGGGAACTTCGGAAGCCAATTGGTAAACATAGCCATGACTGAATATTAGATATATAATCTTACAATTAAATAAAAATATTAAAAGCATAGGTGATAATTACCCAAAATTTATCAATTCTCCATTATTTTGTTACATTTTACCATCGACGCTCTTGAGGTTACTTACATCTATTGAATCTATGTTACAAAAATGCTATATAATAATTTGCTGCTGTGCATCTCTTTCCGAGTTTGAGTTAAGGGGTATCACACAGGCAGCTGGGATCAGCTATGATAGGAAAACAAAAGGCAAGTGCTGTAGTAAATCACAGGTTTTCCCCTTCCCAGAGAGCTGGTTTTTAAACATTCACCAGCAGACCACTGGATCCACCCACATAACTTGGTAATCCAAGTCTGGATGGCTAGTTACATTGGGTAATACAGCCTGAAAATCCTCATCCAGAATAAAAGACTCATTTCATTGTCAATGTAGATCTAAAACTTGTCGAACTTCAAGAAGCTACCTGAGTTGATCTCTAACTATATGTTGTTGAGTCTTAGGTACTATTCAACTGCTGACAAAGGTCATGGTGATATTTCTTCAAACAAAAGTTTGGGAATAACCAGAGTCAAGGTCACAAGAGAGTGGTGGACTTTTCACTGGTCCCTGTATTACTTCGTTCATGCTGTTAGCAGATAGCTGTGCAAATGTAAGCTGTATCTTATTGAGAATAGAGGAGGAGAAATTCAGCAGGCATCTGACTTCCCTTCTCCCATAGTATTGGAGTTCATGAAGACAGGTGAAACAACAGGTTGGCTGGTACACAAAGAGGCTCGTGAAAGGAAGGGAAGGGAAAGCTTTGGCTAGGAAGTCAGAATAGAAGTCCATAGGAAGAATTCTTCCCCTCAGGGATCTCCCAGCTGCCAAGTGCAGAGCTCTGTCACCATAACATCCCTGCATCAGTCCACAGAGTTGCACCACTTACTCAGGAATCCTCCTCTCTTTTTCTAGGTGGTGCTGTGTGCTAAGCATTTGCTGTCAACAGCAAACTGCAGAGTATGGTTACCGCTAGACTTTGATTCTTAACAATACACTGGCCTACCTAGACAGGCCCCTTGCTGCATCCCAAAGCCTAACAATTTTCATAGCTCTGCAGTCCCTCAAATCCTCCCCAAATCCCATGTGAAATTCACAACTTCAGGTTCTGTCTCTGACCCTCATAGCACAGGAAGTCAGTTGCCACTGGTCTCCATTCCTCCAGTCCCTCTTATCTCCTTCTGCTCCTCCTTACAAACCCATCTCCTTTCTTCAAACACAAAAGTAAGTGTCAACACACATAAATTCCTAGGTCATCAGCCCACTAGATCCACAGTGAGGATGGATGGGCTCAGCGATGTATGTAATTATATGTAAATGAGGGGGTACCTGGGTGGCTCAGTCAGTTAAGCATTGGACTTCAGCTCAGGTCATGACCTCACGGTTTGTGAGTTTGAGCCCCACATCAGGCTTTCTGCTATCAGCACAGAGCTTTCGATCCTCTGTCTCCCTCTCTCTCTGCCCCTCCTTCACTTGTTCTCTCTCTCTCTCTCTCTTGAAAATAAATAAATAAGCTTTAAAAAATATCTTTAAAAAATAATAATGTGTAAATGAAGATTAAAACCTTGTTCCCAGAGTTTGGTTAACATCTCTTCCTGGGAAAATCTATCCTTTCAAAAGTTGCCTTGGCTTTGCAAGTTCCCTTTCATGGAAGAGCATCCCCATCCTCTCTCCCTCTCTCCCCCTGTCACCCCCACATCTACTTGGTCAACAATTTCTGTGAACTTACTTCCTAAATATCTTTCAAATGCCCTACTTTCTCTCCACCCAACCGCCACCCCATGGACCTGGCCATTATCCTGTCTCACTTGTTTTCCTCTAACAGTTTTTTACAACTGCTCTCCTTGCCTCCACTTTAGTTAACTATAGTTAACCTGATCTCTGCAAAAACACAGATGTCACAGTAACACTCCCAATTTTTCATTCATTCCATTAATAGTTTTAAAGAACCCATTATATGCAAAATCTTGCCTTTACAAGTCAATTCAAATACTTTCTCAGGGCATTCAAGGCCCAGCCCCAGGTTTTCAGTTCAGTCTAATTTTTCAGCCCTGCTCACCCATGGGTAGATTTTCTCTGAGCTGCTGCCCAGGATATCTGAGCCCCCTTCCTTACATGCAAATATCTTTTCCTTTAAGCAGATACATCTTTTTGTGTATAAGAGCTAATTCATTTGACAATAAATTTCATATTAAAAAAAAAGGAGCTAATTCATAAAACAAAATATTTGTAGTCTGAGTTTTTTTAGAGAAATGGTAAAGAAATGTCAGCAGCTATATTTAAATAGAATTGTATCGCTTCATTGCTAACTGAAGAGCTTCATTTTGGGGCCCTTTAAAGGCTAACTTGCATGCCCTGTAGTATCTGAAAGTCACATTGAACTTTTGTGTGAATCTTACTATTGAGCAAGATTCTTTTGCAACTGGGTTATTTTGTCTTTCCTCCACTAATTGTACAAGCTCTTTGATTGTGACATGTGGTTTGCCTCACAGTGCATTTTAATTTTGAATATTTTAAAACAAGAAATTTTTCCATTGCAAACCAGACAGGCATCTTTAACATAAAGTACTCTTCAATCAATTTATTTTGCAACTTTTTTTTTTAATTCATCCATCGTCCCTTTTTGCCAGCATAATCATAACAGGGATTTAACTTGTACTGGGAAAATACCCTGTTCCACTCCTACTTCAAGTCAAGTCCCACTGGCTTTTTTTTTTTTTTCCTCCTCTTTCCAGACCCAGTCAGTGAAGGATTATAACCCTCCACCATGCAGAACCAATCAAGTATTTGTCCTCTGTCCCATAGACATAGCTAGTAGAGTGCTGATGCCCAACATCTAAATAAGTCTAAGTGGGTGGGGATGCAACCAGAGCAAGGAAGGACAGGATCTGTGCTCCGATCTGCTAGGCCTCAATTTTCTGGAAGATACCTTCAGTTAGATTGCAAAGAGGCTCAAAGTCACAGGCAGACCAGAAATAGCCCTCGTTTTTTTTTTTTATCATGCTGTTAAATATCATTTTAGGAGTTGTTTCCTTGATGAAGACTTTCCTGGTGTGGCCCCTCTGGGTTCAATGATTATTTAGGACAACTTCTTTTGGAGCACATCACTTCCCACACTGGATTAAGTGTCTGTGCTTGTTTGTCTCTCTAACTAAACTATTGACTCATGGAGGGCAGGAACTAATTTTTCTTTTATTTCTAGCAAAATGGGTTCTCAACAAATATTTATTGAATGCATAAAGGAATGAAGCATCATTGCCTGAGATCTTAACAAGTAGTTCTAATATTTCCTAAGTTTCATCCCATTTCATATGGATTTTTCTCCAGGTGCAAACTGAAGAAGATGATTTAGAAACCGATTTCTACAAGGACTTAGTTCCTCTTACAAAAAATGAAAATAAACAAGCTGCATTCCAGGGCGAAGAGAGAAAAAGCTTTCATGTACCAATTTTTTATTCCTCAAAGAAAACTCAAAGCACCACCCATAATTCTGCCTTCAAACAAGCCATTCAAGCCTCCCACAAAAAGGTAATAAAAATGGTTCCCAATCTTTTTATTCTTTTCTGAAAGTTAACACTAAGTCCAGCAATCATGCAATGAGAAGGGGAGAGTTTTTGATATCAAATTGGCAAGATTTCGAACACAAATTTAAATAAGTTTAGTTTGTTGATAAATCCCATTTCAAAAGTTATAGAAGTGATATGTATAATGTTGCATACATTTGGCTGTGTTTATGGTTGTGTTCTGTTTAAGTTTTCTTTGTCTTACTGTTTTAGGTGTATTTTTTATAAGCTACATGTAACAGAACTTTACTTTTTTAACATAATCTGACAATTAGAACTTTGCTAGGGAAATTCTGCCTTCTTTGATTTAACAAACTCACTGAAATACTTGATCATGTTTCTTCCATCTTTAATTTTTCATACTCATTTTACTTTGTTGCTGTTTCCTATTTCTCTACTATGGCTGTCTTTGTCACATTTCTGGTTACCCCTTTTGGTCATTTTGGAAGTTCTACGAGAACATTTGGAAGTTCTCTCTTTTTTAGAGAGAGTGCAAATGAGGGAGGGACATAGAGAGAGGAACAGAGGATCCAAGGTGTGTTCTCCGCTAACAGCAGAGAGCCCGATGCAGGGCTCAAACCCACGAACTGTGAGATCATGACCTGAACTGAAGTTGGATGCTTAACCAACTGAACCACCCAGGTGCCCCTAAACTTTTTAAATTCTGCTTGTGATGACCTTTCTCTAGTTAACAAGCATAATTAAGCCTATGTTTTTTCTTTTATCACATGAAGTAATATCTACAGCCCCCAAAAGATATTTTACTTCCCCACACCCCATTCCCACTATCTCCTTGAGAATGGGTCTACGTTCTGCTCCCCTACCAATATCATTACAGGCCTCCAAAACCTCAATTTTACTGAGGTAGTTCAAAACCTTTGTGTTCCAAGCTATTTGCTAGGATTGTTTTGTGTTCAGTTTTATATTACATATGTTCATTTGTATTTTATCCTGACTCTTGTGTAGTCTATTTTAAAGATTCCTCACATAACACTTATAAATTCCAAGTTCATAGTCTGTATTTTATATCTGTGTAATATTTTATATACATACGTGTGTGTGTGTGTGTGTGTGTGTGTCTGTACATTTACTCCCTAAGTCCTTATATATCTAAAAAGCCTACATTTTCCCTGAGCAATAAAGATAAGGAATATCTTGGCCAAATATAGGAATCTTGAATCATAGTCTTCTTTTCTTGGTAGTTAGTGGATGTTATTCCACTATCTTCTACTTTTCGTTGTTGCATAGGAAAAATCACATGGATAACTGGTTGTCTTTCTTTTATTTTCTCTGTCTGGAAATTTATAATTTTTATTGTTGTTGTTTATAATTTAGGTTGTATCTGAGTATTAGACTTCTTCCATTAATCTTGCCAGGAACTAACAAAGTTCTTTCAATATGTAAAGATATATCTTCATCCAGTAATCTTTCTTCCTCCCTTGCTTTTTCTTTTATTATTTGTATATTAAAACTGGACATGTTTTCCAGCTCTTAAGCGATTTAGGAGATAGATTTCTATTAGACATTTTTAAACATTTACAAAGTTCTTTTAAAATAGAATCTGGGGGCGCCTGGGTGGCGCAGTCGGTTAAGCGTCCGACTTCAGCCAGGTCACGATCTCGCGGCCCGTGAGTTCGAGCCCCGCGTCAGGCTCTGGGCTGATGGCTCAGAGCCTGGAGCCTGTTTCCTATTCTGTGTCTCCCTCTCTCTCTGCCCCTCCCCCGTTCATGCTCTGTCTCTCTCTGTCCCAAAAATAAATAAACGTTGAAAAAAAATTAAAATAGAATCTGTTCCTGGGGTGCTTGGGGTGGCCAAGTTGGTTGAATGTCTGACTCTTGATTTCAGCTTAGGTTGTGATCTCACGGTTCTTGAGTTCAAGCCCTGTGTCTGACTCTGCACTGACAATGCTGAGCCTGTTTGGGATTCTCTCTGCCCCTCCCCAACATGCTTGCTCTCTCTCTCTCTCTCTCTCAAAATAAATAAATGAACTTAAAAAAAAAAATAGTCTCTGTTCCTCCCAAAACCACCACTCTCAGTGGTATTTGCTCCTTCCAAAGAGATGAATGGGAAGACTGAGCCCTGAATCATAGAGTGTGAAGGGGCAGTGAAAAGAGGAACCACAACCGGAACAAAGGGGAACAGCAGCTGGAGACCATCATTTTATGGCTCCTCCTGCCCTTACCATAGTGCCTCTCACACATTTATTTATTCATCCATATATATATATATATATATATATATATATTTATAGCCCCATTTATAGATAATTTTCCTAGGCTAATTTCATTTATCTTGAAAAGAACCCTAAGGGGGAATCACAGATGAGTACATGAAGCCCATGTATTTATTCTGAAGTCAAGAAATATTTATCAAATATCTACCATGTGCCAAGTACTACACTAAAACTCAAGAAGCTGAGTGGCTCCTGTGATGTCACAGTGAGTAAATGCCAGAGTCGGGCATTGAAATCAGCTTTCTGATTTTTGCCCACTGTTTATATCCACTACATTATACCTCAAGCTATCTGCTTATTCATTCATTCTGTGATTCATAATTTCAACAAACTATGAAAAGAGTACAGTTCTGGTGATATGAACACATAAAAGAAAAAAAGAGGGAATAAAATGATTCCTTTTATAACATATTGTTAGTTCACTTTAGAATGGGCTATAGGTAGCATAGTGTCTCTCAAACTTACCAAATTATATTCTTTTTTCTTTTAAATTTTTATTTTAATTCCAGTTAACACAGTGTTATATTAGTTTTAGGTGTACAATATAGAGATTGAACAATTCCATACAACACCCGGTGCTCATCAGACAAGTGCACTCCTTAATCCCCATCCCTTTTAACCCATCCCCCCACTCACTTCCCCTCTGGTACCATCAGTTTGTTCTGTATAACTAAACGTCTGTTTTTTTTATTTGTCTCTCTCTTTTTCCCCCCTAGTTCATTTGTTTTGTTTCTTAAATTCCACATAGGAGTGAAATCATCTGGTATTTGTCTTTCTCTGACTTACTTCACTTAGCATAATACTCTGGCTGTATCCGTGTGATTGTAAATGGCAAGATTTCATTCTTTCTTATGGCTGACTAACGCAAATTATATTCTTAAGACAAGTTAGTATTGGGGCGCCTGGGTGGCTCAGTCGGTTGAGCATCTGACTTCGGCTCAGGTCATGATCTCACGGTTTGTCAGTTCAGGCCCTGCATCGGGCTCTGTGCTGACAGCTAGGAGCCTGGAGCCTGCTTCCGATTCTGTGTCTCCCTCTCTCTCTGCCCCTCCCCCACTTGTGTTCTGTCTCTCTCTGTCTCTCTCTGCCTCTCAAAAATAAAGAAAACTAATTTAAAAAATTTACAAAAAAGACAAGTTAGTATCAGAATTATTAGGAAGTAAAAATATATATCCCATGGCCCTTCTCTTAATATACTGATTCAGAATATCTGGAGTTGGGCATGTGATTCTGGTTTTCTTTTTTTAAGCCCCCAGCTCATTCTGATACAGCCAAGATTGGAAACAACTGCTTAAAAATACAGTCCAAAATGAGAAGGAAAATGGACATGTAGAAAGAGACATAGATATATACATCAGTCTCAACATTAAGATTTGCTTCACAGAATTGGTTTATAAATGTTTCAGCCATGCTAGAGAAAACTTGTAAAATCCTTATCTGTGGATAAACAGATGTTATTTGATCCTCTAAGAGTCTGCCCCAAATTGGGAACATTTTAGGCTATTCACAGTAGCAGCTGGAACTTTTGAAACTGCTAATATTCATCCATTTTTGACCTACAAAATTGTCAACTTCATCGGGTTCTACCCAGTATCTTTGATTAGATCGCAACAGAATAAGGAAATCCTGGGTTAAGTAGAAAACGCTAGTGAAGGGGCGCCTGGGTGACTCAGTCGGTTAAGCGTCCGACTTCGGCTCAGGTCATGATCTCTTGGTTTGTGAGTTCGAGCCCCGCGTCGGGCTCTGTGCTGACAGTGCAGAGCCTGGAGCCTGTTTCGGATTCTGTGTCTCCCTCTCTCTCTCTGACCCTCCCCCACTCATGCTCTGTCTCTCTCTGTCTCAAAAATAAATAAACATTAAAAAAAAAAAAAAGAAAGAAAACGCTACTGCAACATCTCTTAGTCTTCAAATAGTGAAAACAAGGTACCACTAACTTGAAAATCAATCCACTCCCTCCAGTGGAGCTTAATGCTTTATTTATTCATTTCATCAATCACAGATCTAACTAAACATTTGTTAGGCAGATAATCTGTTTCAAAGTCAAAATACCAGGTGTCTCAGTAAGATTCGGTGCTTTTCTGAATTACTTTATGAAGTTGAACCCACAAAAAGATGGTAAAAATAAAGCAAGGTCTCACAGAATGTTGAGACAGATCATACTTTTTTTATTTTTTAAATATTTTTTAAAGTTTATTTATTTATTTTGAGAGAGATAGAGAGGCAGAGAGAGAGGGAGAAAGAGAGGGAATCCTAAACAGGCTCCATGTTGTCAGCACAGAGCCCGACACAGGGCTCGAACCCACGATCTGTGAGATCATGACCTGAGCCAAAACCAACGGTTGGGACACTTAATGACTGAGCCATCCAGGCATCACGATCATACATAGTTAATAACCTACTGTCATGTAATGGGTTAGCCTAAAATAGCCCCATTTTAACCATGATGCATTTGATAAATGCTTGGCTTGTGCTGAGTTGAGTTACCAAAGTTTCACTTGTATGTTTATAATTTAGTTGGTAGAGCAACCTGGAAATTTTGAACCACCCATTCCAATGTCCATGTCTGAATAGGTATTTCAGATACTCTGGAAGTTAGTGTGCTTCTTACTAAAAGCATAATGTCCCTCCAACTTTCTAAAGGCATGGTTCTGTGACAAAATTCAAGTATTAAACTTAAAAATAGAATTGATGGACAATGAAAATGTAAGCCCCTCAAAGGGGTGAACTTTGTCTACCTTGCCCATTTCTGTGTCCACAGCATCTGAGGTAGTTGAGCAATAAATGTGTTAAAAGGCAAAAAGGGAGGGCGAGGGGTGGAAAGGGGTAGGAGAGAAGCAAAGGGAAAGACAGAGGGAGGGGAGTGAATGGTGACTCTTCTTCAATACTTGTGATTATTTCTTTTCTTTTGTGTTAGCAGACATTTTATGCCATAATTATAGCACACAGGAAAACAGCGTTTTAATAATTTACAGCTACGATAAAGTTCTTTTGCTGAAATATGCTCCTCTCTCTGCTCTATTACTCAAATACTACAATTTAGTAAAATTGAGAAATAGATAAATTATATAATTTTTTTAAGAACAGCATACATGGATACACTCATAAAACTCAGTGGATATGTAGAACAGTAATTTAATGGAATGAGATTTGGGTATAATACCAACCACCAAATCATATATTAACCCAACATAAAAAGAAATGAATAAAAAAACTCTCAAATATTTCTGTTGATGGGTGGAAGAGAGAGAATATAAATAATTTTGTTTAATCTTAACCCTGAGTAATTTTGAATCACACTGTCTTAGAGTTGAAAGGGGTGTGGTATGTCATCTTGTGGATAACTGTCATTTATAGACCAGGTGACATTTCACAGACAACTGGGGCCTAGAAAATGCAAATGCCAGTTAGTGACAAAGTTGTGACTTGAATCTCAATTGCATAACTTCCAATTAAAAATACATGCAATCCTGGGGCGCCTGGGTGGCGCAGTCGGTTAAGCGTCCGACTTCAGCCAGGTCATGATCTCGCGGTCCGTGAGTTCGAGCCCCGCGTCGGGCTCTGGGCTGATGGCTCAGAGCCTGGAGCCTGTTTCCGATTCTGTGTCTCCCTCTCTCTCTGACCCTCCCCCGTTCATGCTCTGTCTCTCTCTGTCCCAAAAATAAATAAACGTTGAAAAAAAAAAAATTTAAAAATACATGCAATCCTTTTTCAATGTGTTGCATCAGCAAGTCTTTCTAAATAAAAACTCAGTAGGGACACAGCTACGATTGACAAGCAAGAGTGAAAGATTTACTTTTCTGATAATTGATTGATCTCTTTTTGGTATGCCTTTGGTATGCCTATTGATCTCTTTTGATAAGCCTACCAAACCTGTGCCTCAGTCACAGTTTACATGACTGAGATCATCTTATCTGTTCAGCACTTTGGACATGGCAGGAAAAAGTGGAAAATAAAATGAAAATTATGTTTTTGTGTGTGAGATCATGCCATAGAGAGTTAAAGTTATCATGTTATGGTTGGAAGGCAGCTAGTGATAAATAGATAACGTTTAAAGGCTTGACACTTCAAGCTTTTGTTACGTTTAATCATCTTGTTTTCTTTCTTTTTTTTCCTCTTTTCTCCTGTTCCATTTAGGATTCTAGTTTTACTAGGGTCCATAAGGTGATAAAAGTCTCAAACTTCACAATGAAAACTAAAGATCTGCAGCTTTCTGATGTCTTTTTGAAAGCACTTAACCACCTACCTCTAGAATACAACTTTGCTTTGTATAGTCGGATATTTGATGACTTTGGGACTCACTATTTCACCTCTGGCTCCCTGGGTGGCGTGTATGACCTCCTCTACCAGTTTAGCGTCGAGGAACTGAAGAACTCAGGTAGACCTTCTGCCGGCCTCCCTTTTTTCTTAAACCTGATTCGACTGCGTGCAATTCATTTTTCTCTTATTCTATTAATTCTTCTTTATTAACTTTTAGACTCCACTGTACTTCCAAAATGATAAGAAGAACAACCAAAAGGTACACACTCAAATAAATAAAAATATAAAATTAGGACCCCCCCCCAAAAATAAAAAATATACTTAACCTCTCTCATTGGGCATTAGATTTGTCTCTGAGTTTCCTGACAGGTGGGAACATCATAAGCTACACAGTAGTGGTAACCTAAAAGAGAGATACATGCTATTACCTCAAGAAAAATGAGATTTGTCCTGAAACTAAACTCCAAAAGATAATTTACTTACACCAATTTTATAGGAGATAATAATTTTATAGAACAATAATTATCGCAAATTTTCTAACAGTCTTTTTCTTTTAATAATGTTTTAAGTAAAAGCCAAGGGCATTAAGATAAAAGAACAATTAAGAACTTGACAAGGGACTAAATTAATGTGGGCTAGATATGCACCTACCAGTGATAAAATTGAAACCAGATGAGAAGCACTTATTTTGAAGAAAGTTGGCAAATTTTTATTTTGGGATATAATCAGGGATATTTTTCTGCTTATATGTAAAATAACAATAAAAACCTTGGTTTATAGATAAACCTTGGTTTCTTAAGTGTTAGCTTAAATTGCCACTATTAATTATTATTATAGCTTAAACACCATTGGATAAATTCATTTTCAGACTCCTTTGTGAAATGACACAGGGCCTTTGTGATGATTCTATCATGTGTCTCTTGAGAACATGGTTAGGAAACTGTAACCAGAACTCAACTGACCAATTACCCCATATAAATAAGAATTCTTGATCATGTAACTTTTATATAGAAGAAATCAGGAATTTATTTAAAAAGACATCAGGCCAACTCTGGGGCCAACAGAGTGTCAATCCCTTTGTTCTTACATCTCATGATGGCAAATACTAATGTTTAATGTGGCTGCCCTGAGTTATTCCAAACTTTAAGTGACCAGATATCCCTCATGATCTGCTTCCTACGAGAGAAGAGGGCATAAATGTCTTTGAGAAGGACTTTCAGTAAGAGGATCTAAAAAAATTACTATCTGACAGAGTTACTGAAATCCAAAAGATTTATGCTGTGATGGGCTTTTCACATTGCCTGACCCTTATGTTTCATTTCAGTTATCCTTTCCACAGGAGTGATGTTTGTATGATGAATTTGAAATCTTCTCCCATGAGAACACCAGCAACATTAATGCTGAGCAAAAGTGCTTGGGGAAAATCTCTGGCCCTTGATTGGTTTCATCTCACCCCTGGGATGAAATTATTCTGGTCACTTGCTGCTATAGCCCAGAAAATAATTTCTCATTTGATCAGCTGTACTTATCATGCATTCAAAGCAAAGCCTCTAAAGGCTCAGAGATCAGGTCAGTTAAAGAACTATGTGAATCTTTAATCAACCATCCAGCATTTTAACAGTTGAAGACCCCTGACCAAAATAAAGTAATGAGCTACACTTTCCTACTGAAACATTCTCACCTTCTGTGTCTCTCTATAAATAGAGGTAGAGGCTAACAAACAGGAACACATAATAAGGGAAAGAAAGGGAGTTTGAGATGTAATAGGAAACTGGAGGTATATGACTGTAAATACCTATGTACTCATATACAAACTATATATATATATATATATATATACATATATATGTATATTTACACACACACACATACACACACACACACACATATGACATATATAGTACTTAAAGGGTATATATATGTATATTTGATTAAACATATTTCTATATTCTTATATGTAATATATATTCTTATATTCAATGAATATATATTTCTCTGAGTCACAAAAGTAATA
This sequence comes from Prionailurus bengalensis, assembly GCF_016509475.1. Classification (NCBI taxonomy): domain Eukaryota; kingdom Metazoa; phylum Chordata; class Mammalia; order Carnivora; family Felidae; genus Prionailurus; species Prionailurus bengalensis. Next base: position 207,342,006 of record NC_057343.1, read on the forward strand.
CTGATGCACAGTTTTAATTATGGCTAAGATGAAGCACGCCCAGACAGAAATAAATCTCAATAAAATGGAATTCCTTGGTGGGTATGCTCACCTGTTTTTGCCTGCTCTCTAAATGAATATATATTCTGGCCTCCTCCTCTCTTTTTCCATTTCTTTTCCCTTTGCGTAGCCATAACATGAAACTAGAGTATAGGCTTGGTTTTTATTTGCTTTATTCAGTAAGAATTGTATCCCTTGTCATTAATTTCAAAAGTATGACCTGAATATTTCATAGTACCTTCTCTCCCTCAAGAGGAGTAAAGCAAAATTAAATTGCTTTTTATATGCATCCTTCATATATTCCTCTATTGTTCAATGTCCCATAGTCAATTTAAAACCTGAAGAAAAGTTGACATTGCTTCAGTGTGCTAGGTGAAAAAAAATTCGGAAATACAGTAAGAACATTAAAGAATTAAAATATCATAATATGCAAGATGGTAATTTAAACTCCTTTTGTTGAGAAGTCATTTCCTACTCTGAACTGGGAGGAAAACAATTACTGGCCCCACCACTTACCCGTATGACATTTTCAAGTAACACTGTTGACCTTTGCCCAGAATAGCTGAGGACATTTCTGAAATGCTTGTCCCTATGCAACATCAGAGGGACGCTTGGGTTTGAGAGGTCAAGTGCTACAGCATCCAGCAATTGGATAGAGGTCAGGCAGCAAGCTACAGGTTATACAGGGGAAGACAGGCTTATCCAGAAATTCACTGATAAAGCCTTCATATTTTAATTGCTGCATGACCAACGAATGCCATGGCTCATAAGAAGGATTCACCATTCGAATCTTCAAAGATTCTCCATTAGCCCTCAGAAAATGAAATTAACTAAGTTGATAGTTAATTAATTATGTTATAGTTAATGAATTGGACACAGAAAATTTAATTTTCATTTATAAATAATAAAAACTTAATGAAAAAATTCAAAAAGGATAGGAGCTCTACAACATAAATGCATTAAATTCCTAACATGGTCTAACCATTATACTGATCTACTTGTTAGAACAATACTACCAGGAGAAAATGACTCATATTTATTCAGCTTGACCAAAAAAGAAAAACAGACTTTTGGTTGTTTGTTTGTTTGTTTGTTTATTAGAGTTTAAAATGCAAGGTAAACATCAAGACTTCAAACTAAGAATTTTTCACTGCCAACTTATAACGCATCCCTTCAAATGTGTCAAACTATTGAAAAAACTATGAAGTGGGCAGACCCCATCCCCTTCCACCCCATCCCCGTCTACCTGGCCTCATTTCTCAGTCATCTGTGCCTTTAGGATTCAATTTCAGCATCGCACCTAAACTGTGCCTCAAGCTCTAAAAATATTCCTCTGCCGATTATGATCTACAACCCTGAACATCAGTATTTGATGAACTACTTTGCTTTAAGGTGCTTAAGAGCTGATCCTAACAGTTGTATCTCTTGTGTGTTCATGTTTTGTGAGGCAATTTTTAACTAAACATCAAAAACCTGAATTCTTGTGTCAGCTATACTTTAGTTGAAATAAATTATGTTAAAAACAAAAACCAAAATCTGGAATCTAATTTTGGTATTTCAGGTAGCAGGTCAGGAGGCTTAGGAAGCTCTTCAGAAAGAGGAGACGTTGATTCTTTTCAAATTACCCCAGATGGGCAGCACCAACTCAGTCTACAAATAGCCAGACCTATTTCCCTGCACTGTGTCCCACTTGATCCCTGACACAGCATAGATTTTGAAGCCATTGAGAACATAGACAGGGATTGTGGTGGGAAAGCATGACTCAGATGCCAAAATCTTCAACAAATGATGCTTACAAGTTTGGTAAAAGACAAGAACAAAGAAGACTGAAGGTATGAGAACTGAACAGCCTGAGCCTCCAGGCATCAGGGTTTTGACAAGACTTTTAAACCTGGAGACTCATCCTATGGAGGCGCTGGGAAGCTAGGAAGATATCAACCCCCACTTCCCAAGGCTGGGGATGAGGCAGCATTCACCTCCCTTGGAGACATCAGGAGAAACGTTGAGTACAGGCTGGAATGGTGATGAGGAGAGAGAGAGAATAGTCAGTGAGGACACTGAGAAGAATTCATAGGTCAGGAAGTCAGAATTTCTGAGTTTTGGAGGTACAGGTGGAGTGAGCAGCTGACCCAGGGAGACAGGCATGAGAACGAGTGTTCAGCGAAGGAGAGATGACAAAAAAGATTTCCATTTTAGGTGACAATGGGGCAAAAAAGTGAGGTGGACTCAGGCCTCACAGAAACAGTTGTGGCCCAGAAAGAAAGCCTGACCGGGGCACCGCACAGAACGTGTGTTCATCTCTTGATCTTCAGGACTATACAGTGGCCGTGGCCAGTGGGACAGGTGATCTTTGAGGCTCACCGTGTGTAGGCAACAGGGAGAAGCCAACATGATCCCCATGGGATGGGCCACAGTCACCTTACATGTGCTTCTTAGGGCCAGGGTTGAAGGGAGAGACAGCAGGGACTCATAAACACTTCCTCTGTTCAGGATCATTCCAGGGCCTAAAAAGGACTGAATCTGTAGGTGAAGGTGTGAATTATTCGAGTTTATAGGAACTGGGGAAGGATTCACAGTGGTGCATCCTCGTGATGTTTTGTTTGCACTCCATTTCCTAGGTTTAACAGAGGAAGAAATCCGAAACTGTGTCCGGATTGAAACAAAGAAACGCAGGTTCGGTTTTAAGAAAAAAAAAGTGGAACATCGGTGCACCACGAACAAGATGTCAGAGAAATATGAAGGTAAGAGCTCTCTCTCTTAGCGGTTTACCCCATGTGTCCTGCAGCTGCACTGATGGGAGTACCATGCTATACTTTGAGGGCGCTATGTTTTTAAGTCTATTTATTGAAAGGGAGAGAGAAAGAGAGAGAGAGAGAGAATGAAAAAGGGAGAGGCAGAGAGACAGAGAGAGAGAATCCCAAGCAGTCTCCACACTGTCAGTGCAGAGCCCAATGTAGGGCTCGATCCCAAAAACTGTGAGATCATGGCCTGAGCTGAGATCAAGAGTCCCACGCTTAACCGACTGAACCACCCAGGTGCCCCTTGCTTGTGCAAATGTTTTTAACTTTCATTTATTTCATATATCTACCTCAAAGCCCTCTGTGTGGTAGGGGGAGGGTGCAAATAAAATATCATTAGCACTACTTAAAAGGGAAATAAAGTTTTCTTGATCTTTTTTTAAAATTTTTTCAATGTTTATTTTTGACAGAGGGAGAGACAGAGCATGAGTGGGGGAGGGGCAGAGATAGAGGGAGACACAGAATCTGAAGCAGGCTCCAGGCTCTGAGCTGTAAGCACAGAGCCTGACGCAGGGCTTGAACTCACGGACCATGAGATCGTGACCCGAGCCGAAGTCATGACCTGAGCCGAAGTCAACGCCCAACCGACTGAGCCACCCAGGCACCCCAAGTGTTCTTGATCTTATACTTAGATTGCTTACTTAGGTTGTTTACTTTAACATTTATTGGTTCTTCCCATGGGCTAAACTCAGTATTAGGCATTGTGACGTAGAAATAATTCAGCCATTCCTATAAAGGAGCTTACAAAGTAACTATACATATAAACAACCATCAAAAATACAGAATGATAAGAGTCTAAGAGAGGTATGTAAATAAGGCTCCAGAAACCAAGCCAGAAATCTGAGTGTTGCTTTAATTTCTCCCTCTTTCTGGCCTTCACATCCAATAAGTAATCACTCTACATCCTTAATATTTTTCCCATTCACACCCATCCGTTCATTATTTCCAACCTGGATTTCCACAGAAGCCTCCTAACTGGTCCCCCTGCCTCTACTGTGGCCTTTTGCCAATGTATTCTACACATTGCTTGTGACAAGAAATTCTTCCAAGGCAAATCTTATCATGAAACTCTCATGCCTTAATCATGGTTTCATATAGCCTTAAAGATAAATTCCAGTCTCTGTCTCTCTGCCTAGCTGAACTACATAGTCTCCTAAATAAGTCATGCTCTCTCTCGTGCCTTGCCGTTATTTAGAGCTCCTTCCTCTGCGTAAAGTTCTCTTGTTCCCTGACTTGGCCTAACTGATTGCTATTCATTCTGCTAAGAACAAAGGGAAGCAAAATCACAGAAACTCCCAAAATACGAAGCTTATATTCTCTTGCGGAGACAAAGAACAAATAAAAATAAAATATTTACTGTAATAATAAATAGGCAACTTTGAATATCAGATTATATAGATGGTCTACATGTACATGCCCATGTTAAACATAAGCAAAATGAGAAGGATTTGTTTGACAACTAGGCATTCATATTATAGCAAAAAAAAAGGGGGGGGGCGGGGGGAAAGAGCATGCAAAACAGACAAATAACCTAGCAATATATACCAAAGAATGGATATAGAGTCTATACCAGTTTTTCATGCAACAAAATAATTTAATGAGATTGTGAATTCAGTAAATCAAGTGCTCAGAGACAAAAAGATTATAAGAATTAATTGAAAAGGCAGATCTCAAAGCTAAGGTACAAAGACAAACAAACATTGAGAAACATTACCATGATAGTTATAAATAAATTAGATACTGCAAGGACAAAATATAATTGTCTGAAAATAAAATCAGGAAAGTTAATCACATGTAGGAAAGATTTTAAATAATTCATAATAAATACAGAGGAAAAATAGACATTAATAGTTATTAAGAAAAATCTAATGGAAATGGAAGGACAAATATAATTTAATCAGTGGGAATTCATGTTCCTGAAATAGAGATCCCAAGAAATTAAACAGGAAAGCTGTTAAAAAAAAAAAAAAAAACAACTATAAATAAACATATCCCTGAAATAAAGGAAGAAATTTGTTTTGATTATATGAATCAGAAATACTGTTTAAATACACAACTTCAAGACAAATTCTAGTTAATTTGCTAATTACCAAGATTTTAAAAATGAATTTTTCAAGTACCTTGGCCGAAAGAGCAAATCTCCCACAGATCAACAAAACAACACAATCTGTCTGGCCTCAGACTTTGCCATAACTAAATTCAATGCTGTAAGACAATAATGTCCACAAATTTCTGAGAGAGGGAAAAATAATAATTTCATATATAAGGGTAACAGGAAGACATCTCAAAACGTGAGAGAATTCTGAGAATATGCATTCTTGAGTACTTGCTAAAACAAACAAAAACAAAAACAAAAAGTGAAAAAAAATGCTTAATTTAAAAATCCATCCAACAAAGAGATGAGAAAATGTCAAAGATGGACCCACGGTTTTCAGCTTGTAGGAATAAGGTGAGGACACTGCCAAATCAGAGACTATTCCAATGGGCCCCAAACTGGCTTATCAATTATCCATCACTGTCCACATGACACATTGCTAATACTCCTGAATTGTGCCAACTCCCCAACTCAAAATTAAAAGCTTTACATCCAGATCCTCTGTTTTGCTGCTCTTCCCCTACCTGAACCTTCAACTTGAACTCAAGTGGATGTCCATATGAACTGTCTCCAGAACATGGCACATCCACCCCTCATTCCAGGTCTTTGCCTATGCTGGGAGCACATTGCCCCCTACCGTGTCTTAGCTTTGCCTCAAAGTCCTTTCACCATACCCCCCTCCCTAATTGCCTAAGATCACAAAATTCTTTCACTTCCCTGAAAACAGAAATCATTCATTGTTGGACCACTCAGTGACACTTAGCAAAACTGTTTTATTGGTCTTTTTGTTTACCTTTCTTTCCCTTTCCTCCCCTCCCTTCTTAACTTCTTTCCTTCCTTCCTTCTTTCCTTCCTTCCATTTCTCCTTTTCTTCCTTCCTTTTTTAATTTCTCTATAGTTCTGCTAGTATTTTTATGTACCTATTTTGTCTCCTCATAGAGAGTCTAAGTCCTTCAAATACAAAAGGCATATTGTGCATTTCTCTCAGTCTTTAGTGCCTGGCATATAGCAGATTCTCCACAAATACGTGTTGATCGTGATGACAATTTGCCAAAAATCAAAGCACATTTGAGAGTTAAGTACACATAGTGCCTGGGTGGCTCAGATGTTAAGCATCTGACTTCAGCTCAGGTCATGATCGATCTCATGGTTTGCAAGCTCAAGCCCTGCTTCGGGTAAACACAAGCCCTGCTTTGGGTGAGTCCCACTTCTCTCTCTCTCTCTCTCTTTCTCTTTGACCCTCACTCACTTGTGCTCTCTCTCTCTCTCTCAAAAAAAAAAAGAGTAAAGCACACACAAAAACATAATTTGTCTATTCCAAAACCTGAGCTCATCTGATTAAATCACTGGACTCCAAACTTTTTAAATCTGTAATCATCTCATTAATTTTTACTATATATCCCTAATATACTTACTAAAAGAATACTAACAAATTTTATATATTTATCTAAAAATATATTATGCACACAAAATATATACAAATGTAGAAAAGAGAAAATGTTAAAAGATAGCCTATATGAAATAAACAGAATGTATTTCATTGTCTTGCTCACATTGAGCGATGAATGAATGTAATGATGAATCAATATTTCATTAAGAACTCCTTGAAAGTTTTGATATGTTTTGGGCAGCTTTGGTGTCACTCTCATATTGTAGCTTATGAGAAGCTTGTATAAGAAATATCTGTTCTTCCATGGAGTGCCTGGGTGGCTCAGTCTGTTAAGCGTCTGACTTCAGCTCATGCCATGATTTCACAGTTTGTGAGTTTGAGCCCCGCATTGGGCTCTGTGCTGACAGCTCAGAGCCTGGAGCCTTCTTCAGATTCTGTGTCTGCCCGTCTCTCTGCCCCTCCTCCACTCATGCTCTGTCTCCATCTCTCAAAAATGAATAAATGTTAAAAAAAAGTTTTTTTAAAGAAATATCTGTTCTTCCTTCTACTAGTTGTTTTGTTTATGTTTGGAAGATTGGTATCATCTTCAATCTGCATTTTCCTCCTGGAATCTTTTTAAAAATTGTTTAATGTTCATTTATTTTTGGAGAGGAAGACAGAGTGTGAGCAGGGGAGGGACAGGGAGAGGGGGGAGGCACAGAATCTGAAGCAGGCTCCAGGCTTTTAGTTGTCAGCACAGAGCACAACACGGGGCTCAAACTCACAAACCACGAGATCATGACCTGAGCCCTAGTCAGAGACTTAACCGACTGAGTCACCCAGGTGCCCCTCTTCCTGGAATCTGTTTAAATCACTTGTTCGCTTTTAAGAGTTAGTTCTATTCAGACTAGTAGTAAATGGACTTAATGCTCACTCCTTCTTCGGGATGCTATGTTTATCTTATTTAACACTTAACTAATGTCAATCCATTCATGAAATACATAGTATCAATCCAAATGTCTTGTCAGAGCTACTGTCAATCCGTATATAATATATTGGCAGATGCTAATTTCTCTCTATATTTATATGAAAAATAAATACAAAAATCTCTAAAATGTTCTTCTCATGTCCCTGTGTTATCTTATGCAACCTTTGAAAAGGATCATATTATTTTCTTCACAGAAAGAGTATTTCACCCATTGTTCTGATCATTCTAGACTCTTTTTTTTAAGTTTATTTATTTATTTTGAGAAAGACAGAGACAGTGCAAGTGGGGGAGGGGCAGAGAGAGAGGAGAGAGAGAATCCCAAGCAGGCTCCTGATGTGGGGCTTGAAACTAAGAAGCCGAAAGATCATGACCTGAGCCGAAACCAAGAGTCAGACGCTTAGCTGACTGCCCCACCCAGGCACCCCTAGAATTTCTCAACAGTGGAAGCATAGCTAATCCTTACTGGTACTTCACAATAAACACCAAATTAATGCCATTAACTGTCACCCATATCACTGGCCTCCTTTTCATTTGCTTTTATTTCTCCCTACACCTTCCTATTCCTCAGATCCTACCCTTATTAGTTAAAGACCCCATTCGTTCACAGGACTTGTTTTTGAAAATTTGTGTAAAAGATCTGTGTTGTGTACATTAAATATCATTGCTTCTAAAGAAACACTGTGCCAGCTCTTAATTTGAGGTTTAACTTTTTCTTTCTCGTTGGTTAGTTGTGCTTTTGCACCTGTCTCTAAGCTTGAAAGCATTCTATCAACTTTTAATGTAATTGGAAGTCTCCTGATTGGATATCAGAAACCATGTGACTTATGTTATTCTGAAGGCCCAAGACATATGCTAATATAAGTCAAACGTGGGAGGTTTGGCATCAAAGGGCAGGGAGCAGAGTAGTCTGCACCTGGGCAGGTTAGTACGCCGGCTTCCCACCCCTACCCCACTCCCAGTAACTCTACATGTGTTCCAGGCTAAATTGCTTCTAGCTTCAATGCCTGTGTTTATAACAATACCTACTTCTCAACATTGTTGTGAGAATTACTTAAGACAATATGTGCACAGTGCCTGCAATATATAAGTTGCTTCATAAATGGTAACGGCTAACATTGTTATCCTTTCTATTATTAAACTCCCTGTAGGGCTGAGGAGTGTTCTCTTGCTTTTCACTAGCTTTTTTTTTTTTTTAAGTTTATTTATTTACTTGTGTGGGGTGGGGGGGCCGAGAGAGAGAGAGACAGAGAGAGAGACAGAGAGAGAGACAGAGAGAGAACGAGCAGGGGAGGGGCAGAGTTCAGAAAGGGAGAGAGAGAATCCCAAGCAGACTCTGCCTGGAGCCCAACACAGGGCTCAAACTCACCAATGTGAGACCATGACCTGAGCCCAAACCAAGAGTCAGATGCTTAACTGATTGAACCACCCAGGTGCCCTTTCACCAGCTTATTTAGTGGAGCCACATGACTACCATCTACTTCTGCTCCTGCGCAAATAGACTTTTCTTTAAAGTTTGAATCTGCAGTAAAATTAAATGAGTAATTTTCTCGAAACACCTTGCAGGCTCGGTTTTGCAGGGAGCAGAGAAATGCATCTCCCTGATTCGAGGTGGGAGAAGTGAGTACGCAGCCAAGTTGGTGTGGGAGAGAGGGAACTCCAGTCCTGACGAGAAGGTATTTGCTGAGTGGTTAGAATCTGTGAAGGAAAATCCTGCTGTGATTGACTTTGAGGTAAGAGTAAAAAATATTATGGGTAAGAAAGCTAAAGTAGTCCTCTAGCAAATCGTGCACCACACAATTCCTTTTCGATTTTCCTCGCAGATGATAAAGGAAATGTCTTTCTTCAGTATACGTGCACAATGTACTTTTTAAAAAATGTTAGATTATACGTCGATTGCTTTTGCTTTTGAAATGAGCATCCTCCAGTACAGTATTTAGAATTCCTAGCACATATAAAATACCAGGAAGGGGAATTTGGTGAATACAATTGTTCAAACTTGCCTTAAGTAGTGCCTTCAGCTCCCCGAGTATACAATCAATCTGCTTTGTGTACTTTTCTTGCAGCTTTTTATTCAATGAGCACTCCTAAGTCTTCATTTACAGCTCTGTGGGCTAAATGGGATCTTAGATCCACTTGGCTTTCTGTTTCTATCCCCGTGGATTACAATGACCTGTCCTATATTTGCTGTGATTACATGAAAAGGTGACTTTTATTATGTAGGGAATACTTTGCCCACATATCAGTCATATGCCATTTGGAACCAGTTTTGACTAAAACACAAGCACAGTTTTTAAAGCCCTCAAAGAAGCTGTTCTGCTCATTTAATTTAAATGGGGATAAAGGAGTTCAATCGTTATGAAAGCAAAATAATTAACCCGCAACGTGAAGATACTTTGAGCTCTATAGGCTATGGTGGGAAAGTGAGATCTGGCCGCCAGGCTGGGCAGCTGTGAGTTATCCGCTGCACAAGATAGTCATTCCTTTGAGGTTTTAAAATGTTAATAAAATGAGCTCTGATTTTGTGTTAGCTCCATTATTTGTTACTGTAATTCTTCCATTCATCCCATGGCCGAGTTCATTTCTCCTGCTCCATATTTTGTCATGGGGTTCTGCCAAGCGCCAATCCTGTCCCTGGCAAACAAGAACACAGAAAGCCTCTCCTCACCCTCTCTGGATTTTTCTGCTTGAATCAAACCTAATGAGGTTTCAACAGAGCATTCATGAGCTGCCCAACTCGCGGTCACCTCTCTCAGAGCCTTGATGCATGCAATTGGTGCTTCCTAAATAATGTGACATAATGTGACAACACTGCTTGTGAGGCTTCCTTCATAATAGGATTCCAGGGAAAGTGAGCTCCAGAAACATCGCATCAGGGACAAGAGAAGCCAGAGAGCTTCTGGCTTCTAACCCTGCAGGGAGCTGCTCTACCCACTAGAGAAGGGAAAGAAAAGGATCCCCTACCCTCACAGAGAGGGTTTTTCTCCGCTGGTTCAACAGGCAGATGTGCTATATTCTACAATAATCCCTTGAAGTGTAGGATTTTCCAGACCTTTCCTCTCAGTCCGTGAGAACTGAGCAGGGATGGCAACCTGTGCCACAGGGATGTGATGAACTGGACCTCCTCTCTACCTCCTGCCCTTAGCTTGCTCCCATCACCGACTTGGTGAGAAACATCCCCTGTGCGGTGACAAGACGGAACAACCTCAGGAAAGCTTTTCGAGAATACGCAGCCAAGTTTGACCCCTGCCGGTGTGCTCCATGCCCTAATAATGGCCGCCCCACACTCTCAGGGACCGAATGTCTGTGTGTGTGCCAGAGCGGCACGTATGGAGAGAACTGTGAGAGACGCTCCCCGGATTATAAATCCAGTAAGTATCGCATAACATACTGGGGGGGGGGGGGGGGTAGGCTCCTTTTCTCCTCCAAAAGGTATTCTAGGTTGGTCAAATAAAACCAAATGTCTATTAACAGCTTCCACCTTATCCAAACTCGCAAGGAAGGTAAGTTCGTAAAAAGTGAGAGTTTGACTTTTGTCAAACAGCCCTGGTATGACCAAGTCTTGGCTGTAACCTACCAGCTATGTAACTTTGGGAAAGCCCCCTAGCCCCTCAATGCCCCAATCCATTCATCCATAAAATGAGGGCAATGCCAGCATGTACCTGAAGATTTTATACATGTACATATACATATATTGATATTTATTTATCTATATTTATATTGCAGCACAATGCCTATAATATAAAATAAAATAATAAACTATACTATAAAATAAAATATGTGATACTGCTGTTATTAACAGTAGAATGTTATAACGTAGAGTGACAACGGCTTTGTAACAAGAGGTAAATTAAGCCAACAACCAAAGTTTTCATTCAGGACTAAGTTTGGCTATCTCTAATGCTCCTTAGCAAGGGGATGTGTCATGGGGGTGAGAATATATTCTATGACCTTTAAAAAAGTAATCTGATACATATTCTGTTCAGAAGAAGTTCATATGTATACATATCCGTATGCATATACATATGTGTGTAATATGGTGCTGATAGTTGAAAATGATTCATAATTGTTGCCATTTCATTCAGGCTGTGGGAACAGGAAAGGGAAATCAGGCAAGGTGTCAGGCCCTCTCATAGGTAGTTTCCTTTCATCCTCATGATAACCCTGTGATATTCCTCAAAGAATCACACAGCTAAAAAGTGAGGAGACCGAGTTGGCCTGGCCTCACAGCCCCGGTTCTCTCAGCCTCGCCTGGATGGGTGGGTGGGTTTCCTGTGTTCCAGATGCGGTGGATGGGAATTGGAGCTGCTGGTCTCCCTGGAGCACGTGCGATGCTACTTATAAGAGATCGAGAACCCGGCAGTGCAACAACCCTGCCCCCCAGCAAGGAGGGAAACCCTGTGAGGGGGAAAGACGGCAAGAGGAACACTGCACATTTTCCATCATGGAGAACACGTAAGGCTGGGTGCCGGGGAAGGTGTATTTTCCTACTGCTAAGTAAAGAAATAAGCTGTGTTTTACCTATTCCAACACAGTGTATTAGCAAGGTATTCGTGGATCTGGCGTACCCATTTCTCTCCAATGCTTCTTTACAAATATGCGTGCACCTTCACGTATACATATGCACACGTATTTATTTTTCCCTTTTAGTGGACAGCCATGTATCAGCGATGATGAAGAAGTGAAAGAAGTAGACCTCCCCGAGACAGAATCAGATTCTGGGTGTCCTCAGCCAGTGCCTCCGGAAAATGGATTTATCCGGGTAAGCATCCTGACCTCCACTTCAAGTTTGGAGTTCAAAAAATAGAACTTATGGGGCTCCTGGGTGGTTCAGTTGGTTAAGCATCCAACCGTTGATTTCATCACGGGTCACGATCTCATGGTTTGTGAGTTTGAGCCTCGCATTGGGCTCTCCACTCTCAGTGCAGAGCCCTTTTTGGATCCTCTGTCTCCCTCTCTCTCTGCCCGCCCCCCCCCCCAACCCCGGCTTGCACTCTCTCTCACTCTCTCAAAAACGAATCATTTTTTGGCTTCCAGTGATCCCCACTTTCTGGTATTGTGCCCTTGTGTAATCCTCTCCCCTTGAGTGTGAGCTGGACCTAATGATTTATTTCTAATGAAAAGTTTATGGGGAAAGTGATGGAATGTCACTTCTAAAAGTCTGCTATAAAAGCCTGTGACTTCCTTCTTGTTTGTAGCCTGTCTTTGCATTTTTCTTTCATTCTTCCTCTGATGAAGCAGACTGCTCTGTTGTGAGCTACCCTATTGAGAAGCCCACGTGGCCTGAGGTTGGCCTCTGGCTAATAACGAGCAAGGAAATAAGACTTTCTCAACAACCCTTGAGAAACTGAATCCTGCCAACAACCATATGAGTGAGCTTGAAAGTGAACCCTTACCCAGATGGTCCTTCAGATGAGACCATAGCCACATTGACAGCTTGATTACATACATATAAGAGACTCTGAAGCAGAAGGCCTAGCTAAATCATGCCCAGATTCCTGACCCACAAAAGTTACAATGTATATTGTTTTAAGTCACTAAGATTGGAGGTAATTTTTACATAACAGTAAATAATTAATACAGTAAAAAAAAAAAAAGAATCATTTTTAAAAATTCCAAAAAATAGAACTTAAAAAGTATGTGTTTTCTTTTATGTAGGGTTATTGTTCTCAGTGTAATCATCTTCTGTTGACTTAAAAATGAATACTTAGAAACGCTCTGCCACTCCTCCGTCTTGAATTCCCTGGAGAGGTCTTCATACTTGGTTGTTAGACCAAAGGACAGCAGTTTCCCTGGCACCACTAATTCCTAAACTCATGGTCCACTTATGTGAATGGAAAGTGGAATGTGACCACAATATATAGGTTCGGATGACCTATAAGAAATGTACAAATAAGATCTGACTGTTTATTCCTGAATCTGAGGAGAGTAATTCTCTACCTAACACACGTTTTCAGAGAGACAAACTAGTCACAGGAGATGTGGAGTCTATAATGCCTTAGGTTAGAAACCTGTAGAATTCTTAAGCAGTCAATACAGTTTTAATGCCTTTTAATTTTATCTTTATTACTGAGCTACAATGTTTGTATGATTAAAAATAACTAAACATATTTTTCAGATAGGTCTGTGGCTTTAGATATAAATTAGAAACGTGTAATATTTAAAATTGATCACAGAAGGCATGTTCCCTAATTAATTTTGACTTTAAAAAAATTGTTTTAGCTTTCTTTAACTCAGTAAAGCCTTTAAATTAATCTTTTTCCAACTGTATCATATTTATGATCAAAGATCAATAATCCTCAATTCTCCAATGCCAGCAAACAAATATCCATGGAGTATAGTCTGGGCTAATATACCTTCCGCGTTCTTTTGTCTTCTGCTGACTTTAAGTGGAGGAAATATTTGGGAGTGAGACAATGTCAATTAGTCTTTAGAAAAGAGTGCACTGGAGGGCTTGTTAAAACACGGGTTGCTGGGTGTCGCGCCTAGAGTTTCTGATTCAATAGGTCTGGGGCAGGGCCCAAAACTGCCATATCTAACGAGTTCCCATGAAATGCTGATGCTGCTAGTTCTAGAACCACACTTTGGGAATGAATCTTTTAAAACAGGAGTCAGCAAACTAAAGCCCACAGCCACAATTTGGCCTGCCATCTGTTTCCTGTTCTGTTTTTTTTCTCTTTTCTTTTTTTAAACAAAGTTTCATTGGAATACAACCACACTTGTTTATTTACATAGGTCTGTAGTGGCAACAATGTCAGAGGTGAGTAGTTGCAACAAACAAAATAGGCTGCAATTGACTTTGGAGGCCCTTTATAGACACAATTTGCTATTCCCTGGCCTAGAACATAATCCTCAAAATTCCATTTTGTCAGATCCAGATACCCACATACTTTTTGACTTATTTTTTCTAGCTGCTTACAAAAACTGTTAAAATGATCAACATTCTAATTTTAAAAATCACACAAAGGCTTTAAACAGTGATTCATTGTTCTAATGACTCTTTTTATAAAATTAGATTGTATGTTTCCATTCCCAGGAATAAGTTCACCTTTTTTTCTGTTTTGCTCTTTATTACAGACCTCACCTCCACTGTCAGTAGTTTTTACTCAAAAGTAATACAATGCAAAGGAAAGGAGAAAACTTTGAGGGATGTCTAGAAGCAGAAATTGAGAGGACTGTCTGAGCAGATACAGGAGTTAAGGAATGGAAAGAATCCAGGATGACCCTGAGGTGTTGAAAGGTATCATCCCTGGCATTGATAATGGGCTGGTTTCTATTTTAATTCTAGAATGAAAAGAAACTGTACGCAGTTGGGGAAGAAGTTGAAATTTCATGCTTTTCTGGATTCATGGCTGTTGGATACCAGTACTTCAGATGCTTACCAGACAGCACCTGGAGGCAGGGAGATGTGGAATGCCACCGTGAGTACTGGCCAAACTTTTTGTGCGACTGCTCTGAAGAATAAACGTGCCCCATATAGCTAGAGCAAAATCACACACTGAGATCAGTATATCATACTATTTTTTTTAGTAGCTCTGGTGAAAAGGTTTAGTGAGCAGAAAATAGGATTCATCTGCTAACATTCTGTTCCAAAATATCTTCATATTTCACTTCTCATGCCCCTGTGTATTGGCCTCATAGACCCAGGACTACAAAGCATGCACTTGCAAAGAAACCCAGGAAGTCCTCTAACTACATCTAACCACAGGCATCTGCCTTGCCTGATGTACAAATTAATGCAAATGAATGAGTCCCAGGAAGATGATACTCCTCCTATTCTTTGTGCATCAGAAATGCGATTTTATGTGAAATGCAGTTTTCTCTTTGGAGCCCATCCACATCCTTTACTGAGGAAGAGGGGAGGAGTTTGTAAGCTCCACACATACCCATTTGTAAGCTATAGTAAAGTCAAAACAAAATTCACATAAGGCTCAAAAAGGGACCCCCAAAGGGTTATTAGGGAGAGTTGAAACCAATGTCAATCAGAACGTCTGCCTCTGTGCCATCCACAATGTGGTGACTTCCTCTTGGGAGGACCTGCTAGGGAGAAGAGGGGGGGAAATACTTTTTGAAAGGAGAAAGTCCCAATAATGCAATGAAAGTTGGAAGTTTCTGGAGCCACTTCCTTAGCAAGGGCACCTCAGATAGTTGAACGAACGGGAGCATCTCGGTGGAGGACTCTCTCGGGAAGCCTGGATCCTCCACCCACCCCAACCCCCAGTTTTCTGATCAAAACATGGCATTAAAGCAGCACCAATGCAGTAAATCCCACTAAAATCACCTCTTGCTTACATTTGTTGACTGTTCTGCTCCACTAAGCACATCTGACATGTTTCTCTGCCTGCAGGGACACAGTGCCTCAAGCCAATTGTGCAGGAAGTTCTGACCATCTCGCCATTTCAGAGATTATATGCAATCGGTGAATCCATTGAGCTAACCTGTCCCAAAGGCTTTGTCGTTGCTGGGCCATCACAGTACACATGCAGTGGGGATTCCTGGACACCACCCATTTCAAACTCGCTCACCTGTGAAAAAGGTGAGTGTCACTCAGGATGCTAGCGTCTGCTGAGATGGTGCCCCCCAAAACTGGTAGTAGCATAGCACCCCCAAAACTGGTAGTACCATAGCATACTACCACAGGTTGTACATAGCATTCTTGAGGATGTTTTGGGAGAAGAAAGCAGAAGTTTCCACTCACAGGCTAGGTTTTCTATTTCAACCTGTGTCGTGATGAGATCAGGCAGCAGATAACAAGTTATTGGTCAAGCAGGTATCTTCAAATTTTAGAAAGCAAGGTCGATTTTCTTTTCCAATACAATGTTTCAATATTTTGAGGGAATGCAAGCGCGGCCATCCAACAAAGTCAGAATTAATGGTAAACTGAAAATCTGGCTAAAGTGGGGGGCCATAAAAAAGTAGTGCACACTACTTTTTAATTACCTAAGCATTTTATTTTAACTTAAAACACAGAAATGCATGATTATCCACCCATTTTCTGACATAGGACCAAGCTCTTATTTTCTTTTTATTTCTTTTTTATTTTTTTAATGTTTATTTATTCTTGAGAGAGCAAGAACAGAGCACAAGCACGGGAGGGGCAGGAGAGAGAGGGAGACACAGAATCTGAAGCAGGCTCCAGGCTCTGAGCTGTCAGCACAGAGCCCGACGTGGGGCTCGAACTCACCAACTGCAACATCATGACCTAAGCCGAAGATGGACGCTTAACCAACTGAGCCACCCAGGCGCCCCCCAAGCTCTTATTTTCTAGTCTTCTGATTTCAGCTCCAAGACTTCTTCCTCAAATAAAACAAATACATGACTCACCACCTATGTTATTCCCTATCAGTTCCTCTAAAACCATGTTTAATTGCAGGTGGGGTGCTTCTTTAAAAAACACCTCCGGTTAGGTTCCTTCCCCCAATTCTGATGTCACTGAGCTGGGGAGGGCCTAGTATTTGGCGTTTGTTTAAGATTTCTTCTAGCTAACCCAAATGCATGCAGAGTTGAGAACTGTTGTTTTGAAGAGAGGTAAAACGTTAAAGTCACTTTTGAAACAAATTGACTACAGAATGATTTTAAATTTATGTATATACATAAATTTTATATATGAAATATATGTATTTCGTAATCTTTTACAGTAGTCACATCCCCAGTGAACTCAAAGCAAAATTTTTGCAAATCATTTTTAATTGTTTAAAATTCCCAACTTTTTATTTAAAAAGTTTATCACTTGATACAGTTCATTAACTTACACAATCACAATAACAAGTGGCCTAAATGGATTTGGAAACAAACAACACTGATAAGCCTGTAGCTGCAGAAGTGTCACGCTATGGAAGACAGTGTTGCCAAAAGGGATTGCAAGAGGCCCTAGTTCTCTTGGTCTCTGGGCCAGAAGGAATCGGAGGACAGAACAGACACCGCGGATAGGTGGTGCAAGCAGGAAAGGTTATTAAAGCAAAAGGATACTCTTAGAGGAAGACCAGGTAGGCTCCAGGGAGCAAATGCCCCAAATTTCTTTGGTTTACAAGCTTTTATTATATTTTGAGTAATTAGGGGAGGAATATTCACTGAGGTAAGCAGCCTGCTTTTTTCAGGAATCCAGGTTCCACCCTTTTCCTTTCCATTTTTGGATTGATCACAGCTGTCATGGTGATTTTAGGGGCAGAGACCTTATGCAAATGATATTATAACGAGGGAAATGTCCGGGTGGCTGGGTGGCTCAGTCCGGTTAAGTGTGGACTTTAGCTCAGGTCGAGATCTTCCAGGAGTTCTGAGCTGTCAGCATGGAGCCTGGAGCCTGCTTTGGATTCTTTGTCCACCCCCCTACCCCCACCTCTTTGCCCCTCGTGCTCTTTCTTGCTCTGTCTCTCAAAAATAAATAAATGTTAAAAAAATTTTTTTAATATAATGAGGGAAGTGTCTTCTGAGGATATAACAAAGCCTCATCTAGCTGTTCGTGGGGGATTTTCCTACTGCAACGAGTGGTCTCCCACCCCCCCTTTAATGCCTAAGGGGTGCCTTTCTGCTTTGTCCCTCCTCATTACTATCTAACTGCCTCCTCTACCAAGAGGAACCCATAAACTTGGAAGTCAGGCAACTACCATGGAGGGACTGGGGAACCTAGCCTGGCAAGTGAGTTATTTGGAAGACAGTTGAGGGCATCTACTAATTCATATCTTCCAAATTTTTCAATTGTTCAAATAATGTCTCATTTTTATTCAGAGGGTCCTTGAAGATATATGTGAAATCAGCTATGATTAGGCCCATTTTGCTTACATAGAAGCAGAAGGTAGTGAGAGACTAAATTAAACCCGAGGTCAGGCAGTTTGAGTCAACAGGAACTGAGCTACCGTTGAACTCATTCCCCAAGCTCTTTGCCATGTGGCCTTCTTTATCCTCTTCTAGGCTATTACAATGCATGAAGAAAAGGGGGAAAGCTAACTTATTAAATAAACTTAAAATTACTGATAAAGAGGTATCATGGGCGGCACCTAAGTGGCTCAGTCGGTGGAACCTCTGACTCTTGATTTCGGCTCAGGTCATGATCTCACGGTTGTGAGATCAAGCCCCACTTTGGCCTCTGGGCTCACAGCACAGATCCTACTTGGGATTCTCTCTCTCTCTCTGCTCCTCCCCTGTTTCGTCTCTCTCCCTCTCTCTCAAATTAAATAAGTAAACTTAAAAAAAAAGAGAGAGATCATGGAAATTTGTGAGAACTTGAGGTTGATATTGTGGCTTGATTTCACTCAACTCCTGATCATATATATCAGAGGGAACTACAGGCTTCAGAAGGTTAAGATCCTCCGGGTATCTTCAGTAGCATCTTCTCTATACAGCACTGTCCACACACACACACACATACACGCCCATGACTCTGTGTTTGGAAAAGAAATTGGGATTATAATCTAATCTGAGAAAGAATGAAATGTTCTACATCTAAAGTAAATAAATATCCTATCTTGTGTATTTTCTCTCCAACAACATTGGCAAAAAGATCAATGAGGAAAGTCAGAAAGAGAGAGAAAATCATCAATAAAACTGGGCACTCTTTCCTCTCAATGTGTGGAGAGCTGTGAGATAAAGAGGCTTTCAGGCCATCCCTGGTTAGGAAAAGGGTTTTAATTCTTTCAGTGTGAAAAAGGATTTTTGCTTCCTGAGGAATTGACACGGTAGGTGCCTCTACAGTTACTTTTTCCTCCTCTGAGAAATTGACACCTCCAGAAGTTCCCCTTGACCCCAGCACTCCAAAGATCACACACAGCGTCTTGTTTCCATGTCATTCACAAACTGTTCCAGGCGGTGTGGGCAGCTGAGAGCCAGTTCTGACTTCAACCTGACACGCTGAGGGAGCAAAGACTCCTTGCCTGAGATCAGTGGCAACTTCAAATCAGTAATGACAAATACTAGGAAGCTGATTCTCTTTGGAAACGATGTATAGCTAGGGGTCCTTCCCTGACCTAAGTGTGGATTTATTTACAAAGGGCAAAGAGGTATAGCTCTACAACAAAGCAAAGAAAAACAATCCCATGTCAATGGAATGCTTCGTATCTGAGGCCTTACCAGCCACTATACATCTCCATGTTCATGAAGGTTAAGGGCCAAATTTCATCAGAGGGTCCTGTGAGAGAGTGATCATAGGAAACAGAAATAGCAGCAAAAAAGGAAAACCTACCAATTTTTATAATATTTGTTTTTGCCTCTAACATAAACCTCCTTCCCTTACCAAACCTTCCGCCTTGTAGGCTAAAAGGAGTAACCATGAGGGGACACCTGGGTGGCTTAGTCGGTTAAGCATCCTACTCTTGATGCTGGCTCAGGTTGCAGTCTCCACAATGGACCTGGACCCTGCTTGGGATTCTCTCTCTCTCTTTCTCTCTCTCTCTCTCTCTCTCTCTCTCTCTGCATCTCCCTGCTCTCTCTCTCTCACACACACACACACACACACTCTCTCTCTCTCTCTCTCTCTCTCAAAATAAATAAACATTAAAAAAAAGGAAAGCACCCTTGAGCTTGGTCTCCTGTTCTGCCATCTAATGTGGCAGGATATCTAGATATCGCTGCCTACTGCCATCCTTTGACAATTACTTGCTTCCAGAAGCCATTGTGGTTCTGTGGATGCCCGATCAGGTTCAGTCCTGGGAAGTCTGTTTCACACAACAGCTCACCTGTGGTTTCAATGATTCCGCGTAGAATAATAACAAATTTAAATCATTAGCACAGACTTCTCCACTGAGTTAAACCCAAATAGTCACATTTGTATGTATTTATTTTGATCTAGTTTTTTTGAGTGACTTAAAGACACCATAAATTTAACATATGCAGAGAGAAACTCTTGAGTCATTACCCCCCTCCCTAAGACTAAACGTCTTATAATATTTTCTATTACAGTTAAGGCACCAATGTCTATTATCTAATGCAAACTAAAAACCTAGAAACCATACTTTGCAGCTCTCATAACTTACCCACATTAGGCAATTTTATCCGTCTATCCTGATAAATATGTCACAAGTTTACCTACTTGTCTCCATTTCCAACTCAACATTTTGATCCAAATTACCATCCTCTTTCACCTGCTCTACTATAATAACCTCATAGACCGTCTACCCATAGCCTTCTTGGCCACCATATCTCTTCAAATCCATTCTCCGCATACAGAGGCCACAATTCATTTCTCTTTCAGAATCCGGGCCTGAGTTTGTCATACGACCCCTGACTTATACCACCAAAGACTTTTCATTGTTTATAAAATAAAGGCAAACGTCTTTCAAAAGCTCTGTAAGACCCTGCACAGCCTGGTACACACTCACCTCTCTGGCCTCATCTTGTTCCATGCTCTTGTTTTTCTGCATTTCAACCGCATTGGCCTTCTTTCAGTTCCAGGAAAATCACATGCTGTCTCTCTTTGTAGAACTTCCATGCCTGATGTTTCCTTTGCTGTGAACACATTCCCCTTCTTCTTTCCATTTTGCCATTCTGAACCTTCCTCACTACGTCAGTTTTCCTGATTGTATGCTTTCTCTTTAATAATGCTAATAATATGAGCAATTCTGTTTGTATTGGTGTGTTTGATTAATGTCACTCTGCTCTCACAAAACTATAAGCTCTGTGAGCATAGAATCTGGGTGAAATTTTGGTCAGTCCACTATTTCCAGAACATAACACAGTGCTGAGAATATTGTAGTTGCCCAGTCAATATTTGAAGAACAAATGAACAGAAATTTCACAAATTCCATTTTCTTCAGTTCTCTGTACTTAACAGCAATTTTAGGTTGGAAAATGACAGCTCATGAGAGCTAGAAAAGACCTTTAGATGGAATATTTCATGACAACATATTTGGAAAAGGCAAAATGAATGCTCTAACTACAGATAAATGAGAACTTTTCGCCACTGCCTTTCTACTAAATCCAAATGTATCGCTTGGAAGTCATGCTGTGCACTGTCCTTTACCCCTTTTCTTTTGTTTCAGATGTTTTGACAAAATTAAAGGGTCATTGTCAACCAGGACAAAAACAGTTGGGATCTGAATGCATTTGCATGTCTCCAGAAGAAGACTGTAGGTGAGAGATACTCTATGGACTGTATTTGGAAATTGGGAAAACCGGTCTCGTGTAACCAGTTTGATAGAGGAGCTGAGCTTCTTGAAGCACAAACACGAAACATATTAATTTTTCACATAACTGATACCCCCTGTGCTCTGTTGATTTCTTCCCCACTGGGTAGCAAGCTTTCTTAATTATCTCTCAGCCCCGTTCCCTAAGTTTGCATGGCATTTGTTTATCAAGACAGTTTTAGTTTTGTTTATGAAGACTTATTCCTGTCCATAATTGGTTTCAGACTCAATTATCTCAAAGCCTTCCTCTTCCCCCTAACCACAGGGCAAGGTTGTGACTCCAAAAACTTAGAATAGAGAAAGTGGTATGAACATGGACTTCGTGCATATGTACTCCCCTTTGTCAGTTTATTTTTCATGCTGGGGTAGAGAGCACGAAGAAAAAAAAAGAAAAATCCTGTGACCGCCATGACTAGATAGCTATCTCCTCTTTGTTGTTATAACTGCCTTTTCTTCTCTTTTCTTTTCTTTTCTTTTCTTTCTTTTTTTTTTTTAAGTAATCTCTACTTCAATGTGGAGCTCTAACTCATAATCCCAAGATCAAGAGTTGCATTCTCCACTGACTTAGCCAGCCAGGTGCCCCTAACTGCCTTTCCTTTAAATGAATAAACTGAGGAGAGTTGAGAGTGCTTCTTTTTTTTGTTTGTTTTAATGTTTATTTATTTTGAGAGAGTGTGAAAGGGGGAAGGGCAGAGAGAGAGAGAGAGAGAAATTGAGGATCCAAAGCAGGCTCTGTGCTCACAGCAGAGAGCTGGATATGGGGCTTGAACCCACAAATTGTCAAATCATAACCTGAGCCAAAGTCAGATGCTTAGCCGACCGAGCCACACAAGTGCCCCAAGCATCCTTCTTAATTTAAGGGCTTTCAGTCAGATTTAATTCAAAACAGTGTTAGCTAAAGATAAAATTTTGTTTCTCTATCTCACAAAATAAATGCAGAGGTTGCCAACCTAGGGCTCGTATGGTAACTCTCATTGCAGATAGGACCAAGGCTCCTTCCTGCTCTTGTTCCACCATCCTTAAATTGTGTCATGGTCCAAGATTGCTGTGTAGGAGTAGGAAGGGAGAAGACCAAAAATGGACATTTTCTCTGTTTTTAAGGAGAATTCTCAGAAGACCCATCACTCACTTTCATCTCATTAACCTTTTCTTATTCGTATGGCCACATACACCTTTGACTGGATGCATAGACATATTGAATAAAATTAGAGTTATATTACTGAGGAGAAGAAAGACTGAATGTTGGGAAGGGAAGCCAACAGACTGTGCCCAGTTGTTATCCTTCACCTTTAACACCAATTAGCTCTCATGTTCCTCTGTGCTGCAGGTGAACAAACACTTATAGGGATTGATTGATTGATTGATTAACACTATAGGGTCTTTTCCTGTATAATTCCACAAACATAATACAACCCAGGGGTGGTCCTACCTACCCCCCCCCCCCACCTCAATCCTCACCAGCGTGATCCATCATGTAGCTTCTTGCTACTGGAGTCCCCTCATCCAACAGACAGCCTTCCGGGGAGTACCTGCAGCATTCATATTGCCCATTTAATGCAGAAGAAACTTCCTTCTTTGTCTTTCCAATACCAAGTCATGAGAATGCAGACTGTCCTCTGGAACTCTCTGAATTTCAGCTCTCCCCTACCTCTCTAGACTCTTTCTGTAGTCCTCTGTTCTCTTCCGTACAACATCGAAGTTGTTTGTGGGACTGGCTAGCCCCACAGTTTAAGTTCTCTGAACACAGGGAGTGGCCTTTTTCTTCTCGGCTCTAGCACCTGGAGATAATTTTGCACACTGATGCCCTGATTGTTAACTCGAAGACTGACATCAGAGAAGAAACTCAAATTTAGAGTAAACCAGCCCTTGTCCTCGCAACAAAAGAAGGACTGTAGCTGCTGATTGCCTCCTAGCAGCAAGACCTAGCATCTACTTAGGGAGATTAAGCAAGTTACCCAAGGAATGATATCAAAACTGATGTACTTAATCAAAGTATACAAACACACTTGCAAAGCTATGTAATGATAGAAGACTCTGGTGCTGCAAATTAATGAATGTTAGAGAATTCTGAAGAGGTCCAGACTACATGGGCTAGGTTGATCAGGGCTACCTTCAAAGTGTGGTCAGGAATTAAACTGGACACAGACAGGCATAGAAGAGAGACAATACAATGCTGACTGAGCAGGGCATCGGATGCCAGCAAAGGAAAGGTAATCTTATAATTTTAGAAAATGATCAATATAACTGCCAGGTAATACGGATTAAGAAGGAAAGGAAAATAATTCTAGAAAGGAAAGTTAGTTGGAGTCAAATTATGGAGGATCTTGATTACCAGAATTTAAGAATTCAGACTTTGATTTGAAGACAATTGGGAGTAACACCAAGATTAAGGTGAAATTCTAGTGGCTTAGTTGGCTAAGCATCCGACTTTGGCACAGGCCATGATCTCATGGTTCGTGAGTTTGAGCTCTGTGTCGGGCTCTGTGCTGACATCTGAGAGCCTGGAGCCTGCTTCAAATTCTGTGTCTCCCTCACTCTCTGCCCTTCTCTTATTCATGCTCTGTCTCTCTCAAAAATAAATAAACATTAAAAGAAAAAAAGATGAAATTCTAGAAAGATGAATCCCAGAGCACACAAGATGAAAGAAGAGAAGCTGGGGGCATGGGGCAGATGGGGAGGCGGGTCGTCAGAAAACTGGCTGGAAAGATTACATATTATATTGGCTACATGCCATCTCCTTTTTTCTAGTCTTCATATATAAATGCGCTCTTTCCTCTCTTGGGCAGCCATTATTCTGAAGATCTCTGTGTGTTTGATACAGACACCAACCATTACTTTACTTCACCTGCTTGTACGTTTTTGGCTCAGAAATGTTTAAATAATCAGCAACTCCATTTTCTACATATTGGTTCCTGCCAAGATGGTCCACAGTTAGAATGGGGTCTTGAAAGAGCAAAACTCTCAACCAACAGCACAAAGAAAGAATCCTGTGGCTATGACACCTGCTACGACTGGGAAAAGTGTTCGGGTAAGCCCTGGTGGTGACCACGCACTGGAAATGCTCTCTCTTAGCCTTCATCTCAACAGTTAATCTTATTTGCATTTATATACTCTCTCTCTCTCTCTCTCTCACACACACACACACACACACACACACACAACCTTTCCTTAATCAAAAATAATTCCTTTACACTGTCTTATAAAAACATTTTATAAAAATTTTTTATTTAAATACAAAGATATAACCCACTCACTATTAGAAATAACTACCTTAGTAGTTTTAGTGTGAATCTTCCCAATTATTGTTCTATGCATATACAATCATATATGCATATACTACCCTTAAAAAAAAAAGTTTATGTATTTTGAGAGAGATGGAGAGCAAGCAGGGGAAGGACAGAGAGAGAAGGAGACAGAATCCCAAGCAGGCTCTGCACTGTCAGCAGAGTCTGCTTGGGATTCTGTCTCCCTCTCTCTCAAAATTGTCTAAATTTTCCTCTGGCATTTGAGACTGGGTAGGGCAACATAGCTAGAGCCTAGAGCCTAGACTGAGTTCCTCATGGATACTAATTGCCAGAAACATCTTCTTCAAAATTTTTTAAGTCCTTCTGCAGTGCCAGCCTCCAAGGCTGGCAGTGTTAATCAGGCAGGACTCTCTGAACCCAGTCAGGGTTTCTCATGGGTTCGGGCACTGTTTCTCCCAGGTGGAACATTCTCCAACCTTCTACTGCTTCCCTCTCACCATGCATGGGGTCAACCAGATGTTCCAAGGTGCTCTGGGACTCATGCCTGCAGTCATCCATGGCTCCGAGCTAGACTCTCGTTCCCAGAAAGCAGGGTATTTGCCAGGATTGCTTGAGATTGGCCTGCTAAGTATGGTGCTAACACTCTAATTCAGAGTTACTGTAATTGTTTATATAGAGACGCATCCCATAAAAAAAAAATTCCCCAGGGCCTTATACACAGGAGTGGTCCTGATTATATTACTTTTTTTTTCCCAACGTTTTTTATTTGTTTTTGGGACAGAGAGAGACAGAGCATGAATGGGGGAGGGGCAGAGAGAGAGGGAGACACAGAATCGGAAACAGGCTCCAGGCTCTGAGCCATCAGCCCAGAGCCCGACGCGGGGCTCGAACTCACAGACCGCGAGATCGTGACCTGGCTGAAGTCGGACGCTTAACCGACTGCGCCACCCAGGCGCCCCTATATTACTTTTTTTTTAGGTATCATACTTCACATCTTATTTTCTATATTGCTGTTTTTCAATTAATATATCATGAAACTATTTTCATGTCATCATATATTATTCTGCTACATAATTTTCAATCTCTGCAAAAGTCCATGTGGACATTCTATAACTTATTTAATCTTCTGTTAAGCGTTTAGATTTTTCCCAATATTTTGCTATTATAAGCAGTGCTATAATAGACAAATTGATCACAGATAAATCTATAATCTTAGATTCTTCCTCAGGATATACCTTAGAAAATGAAATGTATAGGTAAATATTATTTTCACATATAAAGTCTTTGTTGGCACAGTGTATCAACTTGCTTTCCAGAAATGTTTCTACCATGTTATATTCCTGTCTACAATGTATAAGAAAGACTGCCACCCATACCTTCACCGAAACTTTGAGTTATTACTTCTTTATGTTTCTGCCAACTTGATACTTAAGAAGGGGCATTACATTTCTATTTTCTGTAAGCGAATTGGCTATGGGCATTTTTGTTTGTGAATTGGAAGCGGAAACTTCACAGCAGTGAGTACATTTTCTCTAAGATGAAGTTTGACCCTGACACAGTTCAGCTAAGCTTTATATAATACATAGATATGGGCCGAAGATCAGGATTTAGCAGAACTCAAGTATGCAGCTAGATTTCCTTTGTGACACATCTTCAAAAAACTATCTTAGATTGAGACATAAAGTATATAATGGAAACTTGTTGAATTGTTACATTAAATTTTTGCTAAAACCACTTTACCTTTGCAAAAATAAACACAAAAACTTCAATGTTCCCCTTGGCTCTTCAATTCAGTCCTGGAAAAGGAGAGATGTCTTATTACCCAAATCCACTTCCTTCCTGATCCACTTAACTCTGATTATCAAGATCCAGCTCCCCTGGGAGGTGGCAGTATTGAATTCATGACAGAGGGTAGACACAGGTGGCATAGTCCATAGGCCACCTGAGGGTGGTCACTCGGGAGGTCAATGTCTGAGACTTCTGACCTTCGTGCCATATCTGAACAAGGCAAGTCCACATAAGAGACAGCATGCCAGGGTCTGATATATATATTGCCCAATTCTGATCAGTATTAAATCACCTTGTGGCTAAATGCTACCATTCATTTTTAACTGCCAGACCAACACCATTACCCAGCTGACATCTCAGAAATAATGAGGTATTAGCGGATATGATTAGTGTAAGCTTCCGTCCTTCCATTTTTATCATGGAGAAAAGATCTTCATGGAACTCCGTATTGCAATGATTTTTTTTTTTGCTCTTTTTCCACAAATTATTCTTTTTAAATGTGTCTGAGTAACAAATAATCTCTGGCTTGCAATTTCATCAAAATCTGTCTTTACTATTGGCTCTCTGCTGTACAGATATCTAAATCCACAGCCGCCAGGAGTCTACATTTGTCTAAAACAAGAACACTAAAAAGTTTGAATACTTAACCAATATTGCTCAAGTGACCAGAATGTCTTGGGGCAGTCAGACTAATACATGAACACTTTATAATAAGATATTTCAGTCATTTAAAATATTCTTTGATCCTACACACAATCAGAATACTGAAAGCATTCCCCACCCCCTAAAGATAAGGTCTGCCTGTGCCAGTCTTCTCTAATTGGTGAGCAAAAGTCAACGTCATAGAGAATTCTGTTCAGTAGCACTATAGAACAGAATCAATGTACAAACCTCAGTATTTATGAATAAAGAGAAAGCTAAAAATGTATTTTATACCCAACCCACATATGGCAAGTTGGGATATTATTAATTTTGAGTTGCATTGAATGTCACCTCAGTTAAACTGTTACTGATGACATTGTGTACTTTGCTACTCTTTTCCTTCTCTATCTAAAATGAGATAGAAAAAAGTTTAAAAATGGAACTTCAAAATAACATCAAGTTCCCATTTGAAAAGTTAGAACACAAATGGCTTCATAAGGAGTCTATTTCTATGCACATTGAATGTTTCGCCTAAATTTCAAAAATATCCACCATCAACTAATAGAAGGGGGAAATTTATTCAGCACACATCCATTTAGTATCCAAGATGCACAAGTCACTGTATATAATATGAGGAGGACTCTAAAGACAAACAAGCTTTGTACCTTCCAATTGTTCACAGTACTTGGAGGAGTAACTTTTCATGATAATTGGATGAATAACTTTGATGCGAGCCAGCATGATATAAGAACACGTAAGAGAGAGAGAGAAATCTTCTGGCCTGGAAGGGTTTCATAAATATGGTAGCATGAGAATTGAGTGTTGCAGGATCCATTAGTGTAGGTGGTGTGAAGGGCTTTATGGTGCTGGCAGTCTAAAAGTGATCTTGCTAAGAGCATTTAAGCCACACCATACTAAAAGAATAATGACCATGGCTTTTCCACAAGCCTGGGAAACTGACATCCTTTCCAAAGGTGGAGCAGTCTCCTGTCCTTCACTAAACCCTACTGTTTACAACAATCGGCAAGGCCCTCCACAATGAGACTCTTTTCTAACTGGTTGACACAGGGCTTACAAGGGAATGCATGCTTTTTCATGAAATGTTTTCTACCAAAGATAGGCTATCTATGTGCCTCTGCATATCTCCCCACTCCCTTTCCCTATTTTCTCCCATTGGTTGAGACACATGGGAAAGAACTGATACCCACTTAAAAGAAGCTACTTCTGAATGACATCATTGCTGATTCTC
Source organism: Prionailurus bengalensis (assembly GCF_016509475.1). Classification (NCBI taxonomy): domain Eukaryota; kingdom Metazoa; phylum Chordata; class Mammalia; order Carnivora; family Felidae; genus Prionailurus; species Prionailurus bengalensis. The sequence continues at coordinate 207,370,330 of NC_057343.1, forward strand.
AGCCTAACTCAGATATTTTGGCGGCATGAGTTACCCCAGATCTATCAAAATACTTCTTTTTGATTGCTTATACCTGCACCCCAAATTCAGAATTGAAATCAATTGATGAAGCAGAATGAATCGAGCACCTCGTTAAGAGCTAAGTGAGACATCTAGATGAACGAGCACTCAAACAAAGCACTTATAACTGTCTTGGGAGAAAGACATATATGAAAAGCTAACTAACAAGAAAGTGTAAAAATACCAGATAGAGTACTAACAAATTTACACTATTGAAGTCTAGTTAAAACTTTAGTTAAAGTTCAGTTGTTGTGGGGGTAAGTGGGTATGAAATACTTCATGGAGGAGGTGAGCCTGTAGAAACTGGGCATGTGGGAGAGAGTAAAAAAGACCACATCACTGTAGCAAAAGAAGGGGATAGCATGGGCAAGAGGGCAAAAACTGGAACACTGTTAAAGTCTCATTTGGGAAGCAGAAAGAGAGTTACTCTAAGTGGAATTGAAAAAGCAGAAAAGACAATGTTGCAAAAGGATTTTGAGGGCAAACTGTAGAGGATCTTGAACTTTAATTAAAACATGCGTGTATAGAAATGAGCCTATATCCCCCCCTCTACTCAAAATTTATTTAATATTCTTGACTTTGGGAAGTTTATCCCAAGTGATCATTTTAAAACAATTTCATGAATGAAAGATCTACATGAATTATGAAGTGACTGGGTGATTTTGAAACCAGGCCTCCTAAAAGAATCACCAACCTGGAAATATTCTAGAAAGAAGTCAGTGGCTGTGGTATAAAGTTATGTTAAAGAATTAAGGCCTATTTGTGATTGAAAACCTGCCTCTACCACTTACTAATTGTGGAACCATGGGCTAATCAATTAAGCTCTCTGGGATTACTAACAAGCTCATTTGTAGAATTCGTTTGATAACATATAGTTCATATGTTTGAGAATTAAATGAAATAAAACATGAAAGCCCTTGGCTTCTTACGTGGTTTCATAGTACATTCTCAATAAAAGGTGGTACCAATGAGAAAATAACAGAGAAGACCGTCTGTAGATGTTGTAGAAATAGATTGACAGGATATAGTGACTGATTAGATGTGGTCAGTGAGTGAGAGCAAGGTGTCAGAGGTAGCCCAGCTCCTGAATCTTACTGGCTGACTCATGGATTCTGTTCTCTCACATCCAGATCACTCCATTTGACCACAGTTGGGTCTTTTGGGCCATTGCCTTTGTTCTAGCTTTCCGATACATTGCCACCAAAGTGCCTGCTCCTCTGGGGACAAATTAGGTAAAATCAAACCCTGAAGTCCTGTGGTGAGTCACACTGTCTCCCTCTCATTTCAGCCGCCACTTCCGAATGTGTCTGCCTGTTGCCTCCCCAGTGCTTCAAGGGTGGAAACCAACTCTACTGCATCAAAATGGGATCATCCATGAGTGAGAAAACAGTGAACATCTGTGACATAGGAGCTATAAGATGTGCCAACAGGAAAGTGGAAATACTGTATCCTGGGAGGTGTTCAGCCTAAAACAATCACTGAATAACAGATTTACTGTCCAAAAATAATCCCTACAAGAGGGCATTCTCCTACAAACAGCAGACTGGTGTGCCCAGAAGTTACTGACATAAATTCTTTTGTGTTACTTTCATATAATTCTTCTCCATGACTCTCCTGCCTTAGTCTTTCCTATCCAGTCCCAGCCTATGATGTTTTCTGTAGCATACACCTCAGTAGTAACTTTCACATCGATCCAGTGAATTCTGTTCACCCTGCACTAAAACGATGGGATTCTGAGGATCTTATGAAGCCTGTAGTATTAAGCATCCTCACAAGTACAATTAAGAACAAAAACCATAATTGTCTTCAATTATTCAATAAGCATAAACCTACAACAACTTGGAAAACACATTCTTAAAACCCAACTTTCCTTCATGCATTCATTCCACAAATAATTCTGAATGTCTACAATGTGCCACGGACTGTTTAGGATGCTGGGGAATCGGCAGTGAATAAAAGAGACAAAACCCCTTGCCTTCATGAAGCTTACATTCATGCGGAGACAGGCAAACAAAAAACAAAATAAACATATAAAATATATAGTATGTTTGATGGTGATGGTGGTAATTGCTATGGAAAAAATAATGTAAGGAAAGGTGAGTCCCCTCATCTCATGCAAGGAGACACTCCCTAGTAATAAGCATCACAGTAGGGATGATTGGGAACAAGTGGAAATTGCCTTGTTTAAAGTAGTTGAAAAACTCCTGGAGTTCCATACTCTTAGGAAAAAAGATTCTTCTTGCCTCAGCTAAAGTGCATTCCAAAGCTTTTAAATTGAAGTATGTGATGAATGGAAAATCATCAGAGAATTTTGAAGGAATAATTTTTAAGTTAAATTATATCCAAGTAGACATCCATTTCTCAGAGAAGTTAGGGTGTCATTTTATTGGGGAAGAAGAGTGTCTTTGGAACAGCAATTCTCAAATATTGGTCTCAGAATCACCTGGAGTACTTGTTAATACACACGCTTGCAACCCACCTCGTTTCTGGTTCAGTAGGTCTGGGGTGGGGCCAGAGAATTTCTAACAACTTTCCAGGTAGTACCACTAATGATCATCGGGAAGGTCACGTTTTGAAAACACTTAGTTTAGAAATGGAGTCATCCAACAGTTCATTCTGTTTGAGTTACTAACTGATCTCCAAACCTTAGCCAGCCAATCTCCAAGCCCCTGAGTGGAAGGATATTTCCTTCCTCTAAAACTCAATGGGATTCCCACCTAGTGGAAGGGGGCCGTGAGCCACAGCCACCTGCAGCACCCTCATTAGACCTTATACATTAAATGTCACTCCTCTTCCATGTCATTCATCATAAGATGTTGGCAACATCTAAAACATCTTGCAAGATCAAACAGAAGTATGAGGAAGGAACGACCCAGCAATTGCACTACTAGGTATTTATCCAAGGGATACAGGTATGCTGTTTCAAAGGGGCACCCAGATGTTTATGGCAGCACTATTGACAAAAGCCAAAGTATGGAAAGAGCCCGAACGTCCATCGGGTGAATGGATAAAGAAGATGTGGTATATATACACAATGGAGTATTACTCGGCAATCAAAAAGAATGAAATCTTGCCATTTGCAACTACGAGGATGGAACTAGAGGGTATTGCTAAGTGAAATTAGTCAGAGAATGACAAATATCATATGACTTCACTCATACGAGGACTTTAAGACACAGAACAGATGAACATAAGGGAAGGGAAGCAAAAATAATATAAAAACAGGGAGGGAAAAAAAGAGACTCTTAAATATGGAGAACAAACAGAGGGTTGCTGGAGGGGTTGTGGGAGGGGGGATGGGCTAAATGGGTAAGGGGCATTAAAAAATCTACTCCTGAAATCATTGTTGCACTATATGCCAACTAACTTAGATATAAATTTAAAAAGTTAACTTAAATTTAATTTAATTAAAAAAAAGAAGTATGAAGAAGGAAAAAAAAAAACTAGGACAGAAAAAATTTTCCTAGTGTAACAGCAATTGAGTGGAATTTTTCCCTTCCCACGAATCAGTAACCTATCTTCCCCAGTCACGCCACCCCCTCCCATCTCACAAAATTGGTGCAGGCCATCTCGTCAGCATCATGCCTTCAGAGCTCCCAAGAGTCCAAATTGAGGGCAAAGAGGTATTAAATACTCCCATGTTCCAAGGAGAGCCACTACGGAATCAAGAGCATTTCCTCAGGACTGAGTTGGAGCTGCTCTCCCCAGCTCTCACACCTGTCCCACACCGTTCTGAGGGGAGAGGAGAACCTGGGACCAGAGGACCAGGGGAGGAGGGAGGGAGGCCATGGGAATCGGCAGGCTAGTGAATACAGTTTTCATAGAGAGAGAGTCCTACTCCTCCCCTGAGACCTTTTAGAACTTTTCCCCTCCTGAATGAGGAGGTGGAGGATGCAGAAAGTATCCACTGAAGCCAGGCATCCAAAGCCCTGCGAGAATCATTTGTAGGGTGTGGGGCACCAGCAGCAAGGACAGAGAGGCTGCCCCGCTGGTGGGATATTGTGAGTCTTAGAGCTGAAGCCTGTGAGCAGGTTGCAGGAGGACTCCCGGGGAGGTGTGGATCCTGATGAGGGCAGGTGTGGAGGGGATTCTCCCTTCCTGTGCATGAAACCACCTCCTGCCTAGAGAGTGCTGAAGGCAGGATGCTGATGAGAGTGGCCCTCACCATTTTGGGTGAGGGGGTGTTCTTTAGTGTTGTTTAGTGTTCCTTGGCTTGTGCGTTTCCACCTCTATCAGGACATGGCTGTCTTCATTGTCTTTCTTCCTTCGGTGCATGTCTGTCTGCCCAAATGTGTATTGTCTTATGAGCACAGCAGTCATGTTAGATTAGGCCCACTCTAATGATCTCATCTTAATTGGATTACAGCCGCAAAGACCCCATTTCTAAATATGGTCACATTTGCAGCGACCAGAGGTTCGGACTTCAACATATCTTTTTTTGCAGATACAATTTAACCCATAGCACTGTGACTGGGGAAAACAAAGTTTCCTGTTTACACCCTATAATATAATCAAGTGTTTATACCAGATATTATATTCATATTGCTTGATTAAAATCAGTCATGTTTGCTTTGAAGTATGTTACTCTTTTACTTGTAACAATCTTCCCTTTTAGTGGTGATTAGTTGTTCTTTTTACCACTTTAGTTACCTTTGTTTCAAAGGATTTTTTGAGTGCAATAAAGTTTGCATTAGGCTAATTTGCATACCATTTACCAGTAGAATTTTTCACACACATATTAATATTAATATAGCAATTTAGTAGAAAAAGTGTTAAGAGCTAGAGATTAAATTGTCATCATGAAGCAGAGAACAAAACTGAAACATATTAAATACCTGGAATTTGGATCTAGAATGTTCAACACTGTCCTAGAAGATTAAATAAATTCATGATCAAAGGTAAAGGCTTATCCTCTTAGGCTATTAGAGATGAATACTAAGCATTCATGCTTGTAGTTTCAGTAACTGGAAACAGTTCAGGTCTTTTTCTATATATATGGATTTTAATTTTTGTTGATTCTGCAAGAAATTGACAAAATAAATTGGACCCCAGTTTAATGAACTCTGTAAATTAACATGCTATCTCTCTCAGATGTCCTGAAAGCAAAATTCTAAGACTGTTATTTTTAAAACTCCATTCCTCTGGTGAGGTGACATTCAAGCTTAACTAAAGATTTCCTCTTTTTGACAGTCCTCAGTAAAGTTCACTAAATTTAAGAATATGTTACTGTTTTTTTCTCTTTCTATAAAAGCCTCCCACAATGAAAATTCCTTAGTTTTAAAGACTGAGCTCTTCTGTTCTTTCCAGAAGAACGCACCCACCAGCTAGACCTCATCCACATACCCTTGCTAAATTCTAATTCTGGATAAGAAGAATCTGACAGATAATGATGCCTCTGGTTGGTGTTGGGCACCAAATATCCTGAAGTTTGGTTTAACTGGATTCTAAATGGCTAGCTGTCTCTAAGGTCACCTTCATTCTTTTGGAATATGTTGTGTGTGGAATCAATGAGGCGTCGAGCTTCTAACCCCACAAATGGCCTGCAAAATTATAGTTGTATCCATGTCATTTTATGAAAGTGAGACAGGCCAATGCTACCCTATTAGTCTTCCTGACAACTTGTGGCCATACAGCTTCAGTGGCACTTGTCAAATGTCAGTTGGTACAGGTATGTGTCACTGATCAAAGGACTCCCATGGACAGATGCACTGAAAGTCATGCTTACAAAGCTTTATATAGAAAGATCTTCATAACAACATTATTGGTAATAGCCAAAAATGACAGAGCCTAAATGTCAAATCATAAATTATGCCTTCCCCCCATATGATGGAACAGTAAGAGACCACAGACAAGTATGTTTTCTAAAAGACTTTAAAGGACATAATAAAAAGTGAGAAACCAGGCTACAGTGCTACACATGATTCCAGCTATGTAAATTGTGTATGTATAAATGTCTTTAAAAACAATCATTAGGAGAACAAACCTCTGGAATTTGCAATTATTTTTATTGTCTTGTTTATATTTTTCTGAATTTTCTGGATTTTTTTATAATCAGCATCCATTTTCTCTTATAATTGGGCATGAACGTCATTCTAAAAATTTTCTCTTCTACTTAGGTGAAAAGATAGTTAATTCCATTTGGATGGACGTATTGGTGGCAAATCGGCTTTGGAGTTTAAGCCGGTCCCACTGGTCTGGACTTGCCCACGTGAGACGGGTGAGTTTCAGCCAAACGTGTGAGCCTCACGTGCATGCATTCATTCATTCACAAGCATTTTCTCAGTACCTGCTAAGTCACAGGAGTTAGGTCCATAATCGTGAAGAGATTTTGGAGGTACTCACAGTAGACTGGGAAGATTTTAAAGGTATATTTAAACCAGTATTATACAAAAGAGAAAGCAATGAGTTAGTTCTAAAAAACTACAGGTGTAGAAAACATCTTTAGGGAATAAAAAAAAACTGGACAGTTAATAAAATAAAGTCAAGCCTCACTTCTCACAGTTGGAGTCATTGAGTACCTACTTGAACTTGGGCAAACCTCTGAGACTCAGTTTCCATGGGAAAATGGGGACAATACCAGTCAACTCACTCTAGTTTATACACATATATACATGCACACACACACATAAAGCAACTACCAAAGAGCCTAGAATGAAATGTGTATTCAACTACTTGGGTGATATGATAATTATTATTAGTTAATAATTATTATTAATAATAATAAAATATTATTGTTAAACACCGATGGAAAAGAGTGGCTGGACTTCACCTTTTATTTCCTATCACATGAGGCATTTCTTCTATTGCCAGTCTTGCCATGAAGCCTGATTTATTAAGGAGCCATGGACTTAGAGCGCTCAGAAAGCAGAAACAGCTGTCTGACCAGGCTGATGACAAGTGCATGTTCACAGTGCTCATGCGGGCATGACTCCCATAATCAGCACCAGAAATAAAGGTTTTAAGTTCTCTTCAGAATGAATCACGCTTCATACCAAATCAATGGAGGTGGCCTGCTGTTTGCAGCTGAAAACCTAATAATCCATGATATCAAAGCAATGTGAACAGAAGACCCAGGAATAGAAAGTGAAGAGGAAATTAGACTGGGTAGCTGGAAGTACACTCCAAGGATTACTTAGCTTGATCCACCCCCCTAGTACGCAGTGACAGGTAGATTTGGGAAAAGGTTACATTTTACCTGAAATGTGACCCTTACCATGATGGTAAAGCCACATCACAATTCAAGGCCTAAGACCAGAATTTGTTGTCTTTCATGAAGCTGTATTTGTAATACCACCAGAATATAGAGTACCACCCTAACTGAAGCATTTCCATTTTTTTTTATAACAACTGAAAACTGTTGCTTTGGTGCATGTCTCCCCTTCTACTGAAAGGAGCTCTACACACTGGTACATCTCTGCAGTTGTCAAAATTACCGCTCACCAGTGTTGCTGGCTCTCCATTTCTCGAGGACCTGGTAGGATCGTGGCATTGGGGTACCATGTAATTGATTCTGACCAGTGAAATGTGACCAGAAGTACTTGTATAGCTTTTGGACAAAACATGTAATTGCTGGCATCCCCCCCCCCCAGAACTCCCCTTTCCCTGTGACACATTTGAAATGGTGGCTGCTCCATCAGCCTGAGTCCCTGAGTCATTAACATGAGCAAAGTCTTCTATACTTCATCAAACTTCTATGGGTATGTGGCATGAGCAAAATATAAACCTATGTGAGGTTGAGGGAGGGGGGTATTTGTTACATCATTACCTAACCTACTTGTCTGACATTAACTGTAACAAATGACATGATGACATTAGAAGCTGATCTCTTTTTGTTTTCACTCCTATGTGGATCCTGAGAAACTTAACAGAAGGCCATGGGGGAGGGGAAGGAAAGAAAAAAATGGTTAGAGAAGGAGGGAGCCAAAACATAAGAGACTCCTAAAAACTGAAAACAAACTGAGGATTTATGGGGGGTGGGAGGGAGGGGAGGGTGGGTGATGGGTATTGAGGAGGGCACATGTTGGGATGAGCACTGGGTGTTGTATGGAAAGCAATTTGGCAATAAATTTCATAATAAAAAAAAAAGCTGATCTCTTTCACTGCCCCTCTGCCCCCAAACTGCATTCCAGAACACTCAGTTTTCTATGGGGCCATAGATGTTAAATAGGAATTGCTATGGTTTCGACATGGCCTATGATTACTATTGTGCTTGGGGAAAAATACAGAAACAAACTAAAATTTGGAAAGGGGAGTGACTATATTTAGTTCTTAAATACATTCTTCATTGCATCCATCATTTTATAGAGAAATGTGTTAGTAGAAAAAGTTGCAAAGAAAATCTATTCTTACGTAGAGAGTTTACCTGCTAGGACTAAGAAGAAATGTAAGGAAATATAAAAATGGTGAACACTCTTATAGAAAATTTCTTAATATATTTGGGAAAATTTTTAGAATCTTAAAAATGTTAATTAGTTTTTTGAAACATTTACTATTTTAAAGTGCTTTTCAAAGTTAATTAAATCCACTTTATATTTCTTGATTACCAAATCATTCCTATTTCATTTCACATCAATTGCTTATCAAAACTGCATTCTAAGTAATTTCAAGCATTTACTAAAGATGCAGATAAACAAAAAAAGGACCCTTCATTCCAATTTCCAAAGCTTGGATGTGACTTAAAATCTAACTAGTAGAGTGTAGCAGGTATTTATTGTCCCTCCCCCCCCCCCCCAAAAAAACTATTCAGTCCCCTGCCAATGGCCAGTATTTCAGAAAAGGCTGGTTTCAGTCTCAACACCAGAACCAAAAAGTATACAACAATTTGTTTAAGTCAGTCAATGGGGTTCCATTTCCCAACTTGTGTGGTTTAGACATGTGCAGGTATTGCAAGGCTGATGAATGAGAGGTGAGGAGCATCTTATGCAGGGTTTCATAGAAGGAATTTCTCATTCTTCAGGAGTTCACAGGAAGAGATGGTCTCTTCTGAATGTTGCCAGGTCTGAACATGATGTCCGGAACTACTGTAGCCATCTTGCCACCATGAGTGGATTTCCATTTGTGGTCTAGGCCAACATGTGGAAGAGTTTCTAGTAGAGACCTAGAAAGAACCATTTGTGGACCCTTTGCGACATCACTGAGCCACTGAATTACCTAACTCAGGAGTGCCCATGCTTTTGGTCTTCTTGTTATAAAATAATAAATTTTCTTTACTGTTTAAGCTATTTTGTGATTTGGGTTCTCTGCTCCTTATAGCCAAACGTATCCTGATCCAGAAATTAATCATGTTCTTGAGGTTTGTACTTTTGTGATGTCGATAGATTGGTAGCATAGGTTTTTATTTCAAAATGATTAATACCTGTTTGTTTGTTTGTTTGTTTGTTTGTTTTTAAAGGGAGAGTTTCCTCTCTTGGTTGAATATACTTATTGTGCATCTAACAAAGGAAAGATGAACCTTCAGAAATGGAACCTAGTAAGGCAACAATTTAAGTTCATAATGAATCTATTCATTATTTCTTGAAAAGCCAAAGTCATCTCTGAAGTTTCCCAAGTAACCAACAATTATTTGTAGACTCAGTGTCATGTTTAATTGTCTGAAGGGAAAGGGAGACCTAAAGCTTTCTAAGCCACTAGTAGGTACCAGACTCATCACATAACTATTTTTACTTAGTCCTCACAGAAACTCTTAAGAGACATAGGTGTTATTGGCCTCATTTAGAGATGAAGAAATTAAGGGGCATCTGGGTGGCTCAGTCGGTTGAATGTCCGACATCGGCTCAGGTCATGGTCTCACGGTTCGTGAGTTCGAGCCCCGTGTCGGGCTCTGTGCTGACAGCTCAGTGCCTGGAGCCTGCTTCAGATTCTGTGTCTCCTTCTCTTTCCGCTCCTCCCTTGCTCACACTCTGTCTCTCTCTCAAAAATAAATAAAATTCATCTCAAAAATTAGAGATGAAGAAATTAAGGATCGGAAACCAGAGTTACTTGCCAAATTTCATACACCTCGTAAAAGACAGGCAGAAGTCAAACCTGCCCAGACTAACTTAAGAACTCAGGAGCAGACTGAACTATATCAAGGCCAGATTTATTGATTTTTTAATTATACAGTGGTTACTGTTGTGATTATAAAGAAGGCTGCCCGGGTGCCTGGGTGGTTCAGTCGGTTAAACAGCCCACTTTGGCTCAGGCCATGATCTCACTGTTCATGAGTTCGAGCCCCACGTAGGGCTCTGTGCTGACAGCTCAGAGCCTGGAGCCAGCTTTGGATTCTGTGTCTCTTGCTCTCTCTGCCGCTCCCCGACTCATGTTCTACCTCTCAATACTGAATAAAAGTTTAAAAATTTATAAATAAATAAATAAATAAATAAAGATGGCTGCAAATCATCTGACATTCTTCCATTGAGATGTCAGTTCTAATTTCATACCCTTGAATTCTGGCAGGCTTTCGACCACTGCCACTAACAAAGTAGAGCAAAAGCATGATGTGACTTCTGAGACTGTCCAAAAACAGGTCTTTATTCACAGAAACACTTGCTCTTAGTGCCCTGACCTGCTATGGTAGAAGTCAATGACGCTGAGGCCACTCCACTGTGAGGAAACCCAAGATACATGAAGAGTCCATGTGTAGGGACCCTGGGCAACAGAACAACTTAGCCCAGATGTTGAGACATCCCAGTCCAGACACCAGACATGTGAATGACGAATGTTGAACCTTCCCACTTGAGGCTTCAGACAGCATGAAACAGACGGAAACCATCTCCCACTACAAATTCCTGATCCACAGAAGCCATAAGTAATACACCATGTTACACTATGAAGTTGAGACTAGTTTGTTATACAGCAATAGACAACTGAAATAGTTTTGCAAGAGAATGTCTTTATTCTCAGGAAATATACACTGAAGCATGTAGGAATAAAGTAACGACACTTCCTTCAGATAGTGGAGACATCGTTGAAATAATAAAGGATCCCCTGGTAGTGATTCCCAAATCTGGGAGTCATCAAAATCATTTGGAAAGATTTTTTAAAATATTGACTCTCAGATATTGTAATAACATTGTATGGTGACGTAGGTATACTTGTGGTGAGCACGACATAATGTATAGAGGTGTTAAATTACTACATTGTGAACCTAAAACTAATATAACATTGTATGTCAACTGTTCTCAAATGTTTAAAAATTTTAATAAAATAAAATATTGATTCCCAAGTCCCACCCAGATCTACTAAACTAGAATCTTCAGAACTTAGATAATAGCACACACTCAATAAAAACCCAATCAGGAAAATTGTTTCAGACCTGAGCTGAGATAAGCAATTGAAATCAGGTATCATATACTGCCCACTCTGAGTCCTTGAACACAGGCCCTAGTCCTGACCCCATCCCTCACCCCTTTCCTTCTACCCACTTGAAGGCTTCTGTTCCCAGGCTTGTGCCCGTATGATCAGACCATATGGCTACCCATACCTTTTTCGAAAGGTTTGCTCCTTGAGACACCATGCCCAAGTCCTCCAGCTTGGTTGACTGTGCTCTAGCCATAAACTCAGGAATTGCAGAAATCCACACCCACTTGTTCAGTGAAGTGTTTCATTCCTACCCATTATCTCTAGACTGTTCCCTGTCTAAAATAGTGAGAAATGGAGGATAAACAAGGACAGAAAATGGCAGAAAGAAAAACAAGGGTACTGTGACAGACTGGGGTGAAAGAGCAAAGAATATGCCATGTTAAAGGGTAGGCGATTGATCCTACAATCCCAGAGATGGTGCCACGGTCACCTGTCACCAAAGTCACCTCAGGTAGTATCACTCAGAGTGTCTGTGAATTATTCACTGTGGTTTCCAAGGAGATAAGGAGCTCGAACCAGAGTGTAAATCAACCAATTGCCTCCTTCATCCATAAAGTCTCGCCACAACAACAAAAGAAGTGGGCTGAACTAAGCAGGGTAGTTAGTGATAAAGTTCATACACATTCTGTCATAGGCTCCTTGTCCATCCGGGAATCAGTTCCCAGAAGGCATTTTAAGTATTCCTGACATAGGGTGCTTGTCTAAATAACAACCACAGAAGCAGCAGTAATAATATACTTAACATTCACTAAGCATTTACTGTATGCTTAAGCATTGTGTCTAAAAGCTATGATAAGCTTTACTAATTATATCTACTAAAATTGATCACAATATACATGAAGAAAGGAGCTATGTTCAAAATTTTCTTGGTATACCTCAAAGTAACTGGCACAGAGCTATTTACACAAGTGATCAAAATATATTTAATTGTTTAAAGTAAAAGCATAAGAGAAATAAAGAAAATACTGGATTAGAAACATAAATATGGGAGTCATCTACCAAGGACACAAAATCTATGTAAGTAACTAATTTCCCTAAGAGAATAAAGCCGATTTTCTTTTTTGAATTATTCATTCACTAATTCATTTCAGTATTTATTTATTCATCCAATTGAGAGCTTACTAAAAGCACTATTAGGGACAAACATGATTCTGATTCTCATAGAGCATAAATTATTATGGAAGAGACAAAAAATAAATTATTAATTACTAATAAATAAGTTATTACAGACTGCAGTGAGAACTAACTAAAGAGCTGGAAGAAGCTGGAGGACATGTGAAGTCTTAGGGAGAAAGTAGCAGGGGAGGTGCCTGGGTGGCTCCATCGGTTGAATATTCGACTCTTGATTTTGGCCCAGGTCATGATCCCAGGGTTGTGGGGTCAAGCCCCGTGTCAGGCTCTACACTGAGCCTGGGGCCTAGTTGGGATTCTCTCTCTCTTTGCCCCTCCCCCACTCGTGCGTGTGCGCATGTGTGTGTTTGTGTGTGTGTGTGTGTGTGTGTTCTCTCGAAAGAAAGAGAGAAAGAAAGAAAGAAAGAAAGAAAGAAAGAAAGAAAGAAAAGCATTTAAAAAAGAAAGTAGCAGACAGTGTGAATAGCCCATGTAAAGACCCTGAGGTGAGAAAGAGTCTGGAGCTTCTCTGAAAAATAAAGCTAGTTTGCCTTTAGGCAGGTGGGAGGCCAATGTGCTGCTGAAAACAAAAGGAAAACCAAACAGGTTTAAAAATCATATATTGAGGCATAATAGGGCTGTAGCAGCAACAAGGACTAAGGGGGATAACATTTCAGAGAAGGAAACTTACAGAGGTGAGCTGAGGTTCTGCCTCTGCCCCTGGCGGCACCTGATCCTGGCCATCAGCTGGGTAGAAGCCAAGAATCAGGGCTAGGCCCAGGCAGGGGCCACTGCTGGGGGAAGGAGAAACCAGTGGGCTCTTTAGGTTGTGCAGGACGCTGCTGATAAAACTAGAGAAGTGATTAGACTCAAGCACATAGCCACTTCCTCTCTCAAAGCATTGACTGGGCTTGTTGTAGAAAACAGAGACAGAAGTAGCGAGATTCAAGATATATTTTGGAGGTAGAATCATCAGGACTTGCTGATATTTTGAATGGAATTGAGCAGAGAAATATACAAAAGATGACCCTCAGGTTCTGATGAGCAAAACTGGGTAGAATGATCGGAGAATAGGTTAGGGAGTCAGGGGAAGTGTCACTGAAGTTAGAAGGTTTTCCTGAGATTACCAACTCATTAGGAGCAAAATGAGGACTAGAATGCAAGTCTCCTGATTCTTATCCCACTATTCTCTACCATACCAAGTTAACTTTTCCTTTAGGAATTTTTGTCAATAGTATTACTTCAGTCTGTATTACACACACTTTGCACAGACATATTTTGTGTTTAGAAGCTCAGTTTTCAGGAGTAGTCAAGTATTAATTTTGAGGCTTTAAACACGGGTGACAAAATGCAGATGCCTTCAAAGCCAGCAAACAAAAGAGGGGTGAAGAGCAAATTTTATGATCATACAGAATGGGAGGGAGGGCTCTTTTGATGTACCCACAGGGCTCATCACCCCTAAAGGAATTCAAATTTGTTTTTAAAAATATTTTAATCACCTGCCAATTAGAACACATTTATATGCAGTGTTCCAACTCTTGCTAATTAGATGCAAATATGTTTGCTAATACCCATTAAAAAGAAACACCCCGCCCAAAATTGAGTCACTTTTCTTATGCTAATAACTTCCTTGTCCTATACTACTTCTGTCTACAAAGCCTCCCATTTTGTACAACGCTTTTATCTGTTAGATGGGATGCTGCCTGATTCATGAATCTTTGAACAAAGCCAATTAGATCTTTAAATTTATTTGTTGAATTTTTGTTCTTTAACACACCTTATTTTGCCTTTGAGTATAATCAAAAGATAAGTAAATCCTGCTCAAGGACTCTACTCTTGTTCAGCCACTTAGTGGAAATGGCAACATGTTTCTCATGGTACAAATATTTGTATGTACAATAGAAGTCAAAATTTTATTCCATAAACAAGGAAAAAAAAGGCTAACAGAAGGCTATTCCTAAACCAATGGTGACAATATATTGCGATCCAGGGATTATGGTTAATCTAACATTTTACAACTAAAATCCAAATAAATTAATTGGATTATCTTGGCTGATACGTTTATTGTTCCCTTGAGATACGTGCCTCAACCTCATCACCTAAGGAACAGATAACAGAAAGAGGAAGAAAAGGATGATCACAAAATAGAAGCTGCCAGTGATGTACAAACATATGGGTATTCAACAAAAAACCAATGGGAAAAAAATGTGACATAAAAAGAACTATTCTGTACCTGTTTCCTAAAATTGCTTAATGCTTAAAGAAAATATTTATTTTGCTTATGTTTCAGTTGGGAAGCCATTCAACTTAAATGTTTCTTGCCAGTTTTGGAATTTATAAATGCATTAATATAGAAGCAAATTTGGCAGGATATCAGTATAGTGTGCTTTTGATAAAATGCCTGAATGTGTTTTATATGCTTAATTTTTGAAAATGTACTTAATGAAAGGATAAAAACCCAATCCATTACGTAACCCACAAAACAAAAAATTAAGTAACAATGAAATCTCTTGAAAGCATATGACCCACAAGACAATCAAGGTTAACATCTCAGAATTTTTACTATCATTTTTGCATTTGTGGTTTTCATAATATTTTATTTGTTTGTTTGTTTGTTTGTTTATTTACGGCTCTCAAGATATCTGTTGTGACTTAGTTAATTTATTTACTTCCCTACTTCCTAATAAAAGTGGACAGTTTGGTTGATCTATTTTTTCTCCCATTTTGTTATAAACAATAGCTTTAATGAGACTGTGAATATGGCTGTTTCCTTCCATCCACTTACAAAAATCTATGAATGAAAATCAAAAATATTCTTGTGCATGTAGAAAATCAATTACTGACTTTGCAACAGTTCATATGAAAATATCTGAGGGTTTTAGATGATGACAAGCTTAATGTGAGCAGACACTGTAATAATTACTCCATTTCTACTGTTACTATTGTTACCCTTGATAATAATAGTTCATTGTAATCAAGGTAGTATTATAAGATTACCCATTAAATTAAAAACTTGCTATAGCTCATAGTAATGATAAATTATTTGCATATATTTTTAAAGTTATGTTTGTGCTTAAAATGATCTTATCTGGCTATTCATGAGCCAGAAAGAGAACCAAGTCTGGGTTAGGACCACAGACCTATATCGAGCTTCAGGATGGAACCAGAACAAACATCTAGATCAATTTTTAGGTGGCTGATTAGAAACATCTGCCACATACATTTTAGACAAATAGGGTCTAAATGAATTCAGAGATGAGCAGGGATTTCTTGCCATGAACAAAATCTTTCTTTTAAAAGTTCATCCCATGTAGAGAGACCAGCTGCATTTGAGATCCCAAACTTAGGTTGAGCTAACCTGGTTTAGGAAGCAAACCTTTGATATTCTCCCAGCATAATAGGCCCATGTTACCAAAATAATGTCTCATTCCACAGTGTGGATTCCAATATACTGGGTAAAGCCAACTGTTAAATACTAACACAGAGATATGTACATGGCAAAAGAGAAAGAGAAAACACATACAAATGCAAGCACCCATACACATAAAACCTACACAAGAGAAATTTTCAAATAAAAATTTCAAAGCACATGAGAAAAATAAATACCATAAAGCTCAAGAAATAGGAGGCATTACTCTAAAATAATGCCAAATATGAAAACATTCTTCTAAGGACTTTAAAATATCCATAAAGATGAGGAGGAAGAGGAAGCAGAGAAGGAGGAAAAGGAGGTGGAAGAGGAAGAGGAGGGTAGTAATATTAGTAACAACGTCAACAACAAAATAATAGCTGCTAAGATTGAGTACTTCTGTCACTATTTGAAAGTGGACAGATTCATTTACAACATATCGATGAGGAAAATAAAGGGGAAAATTCCTATTTTTACCTGGACCCCATTAATCCACTAAAAGTTCTGCTCAACTTCTCAACCTCTTGATTTTAGAATCATCAAATATCTCAGGAGGAAAAAAACAAAAACAAAAACAAAAACCAATGGTGCCAAATGCTGAACATTCTTCTGTGAACTTCCACTCTCTTCCCTGAGGCTTGCTCTCATGTCTATAAGGCAAAATCAATAAATAATTAGGTAGCAAAGACAGGAAGATGTGAATCAAGAGTAAATAGGGCCAAAGGAAAACTTATAAAATGAAAAATACAACACTGAAACAAAAAAAGATAGAATGAGCATCTAACTGAGGACAGAATCGGCAAATTGGAGAACAGTAGTTAAGAATTTACCTAAAACAACATGTAGAACATAACAAAAGATAAGAACTTAGAAAATACTATGTAAGGAGAATAGATGAGAAGCTCCAACATATACCTAATAATTGTTCCAAAATTAAAGAATAGGGAACACGGCTAATAATTTTCCTGAAATAAAGGAAGACAGGAATTATCAGAAAGGAAACTCACGGTACACAGCAGAACAAATCAAGAAAATAAGCCCACACCTATGAGTTTTACTGTGATAAGAGTGATATTTCCAGAGCGGCACACTGCTCTGAATGTCTCATGTGGGAACTCTGCTCTTGGCAATGACAATGGGGTTTTATCAGACTAAACCTCCAACTGAGAACAGCTAGTACATCTGGATAATTTGTTAAGAAAATGTGCATAAAAGCATCAGAGAACTACCAAATGGAATGAGGATCTATGGTGCCCAGATCCAGGCAGAGGAGACAGGCACCGAGAAGTGAGCTCCTCCTTTTGAGGTAATGGCCAACTCTGAAAATGGCAGCTGAAAGGTTGAGAAACTGTGCAAAACTTTACACCAATTAGTGAAGTTACCACAAGTTGAGTTTCAGGACCACACAAAAAGAGGAGCCCTGAAAAGTACCCCAGGCTTGTGATTGAGCCTTTAAAGAGCTACACCCTAAGAATAATGCTGAATTAGACTGCATTATTTAGTCACTGCACGGTCAAGTGACTAAAGAGCAAAGGCAGAAAAAAATCTTGAATGTCATTAAGAAAAAAAAAAAGCCTTCAAAGGAGCAACAAGTAATCTTAGAGTTGACTCCTAAACAGAAATAATGGGAGCCAGTGATCTGACAATCATATTTTGAAAGGACAGAAAGAAAACATCTGCTTATATAGATTTCTACAGCAAAAATACCTTTTGAAAATGAAGGTGATATAAAAATATTTTCCAAGAAACACAAACTGAGAGGATTCAGCATTAGCAGACCTGAATTAAAAGAAAAACAAAAGTTGTTCTTTAGCTACAAAGAACATGATTGAGGTGGGAAGGCTAATGTGTGGGCAAATGAATATGGACTCTGTAATCATTGTGTGAGGATTTAAATAAAATATGAAGAAAACTTGGAAGAAAAAGACATGAAAACACCATTACATAATTTGAGAGGAGGATAAGTGAAGTTAAAATGTTCTAAAGCCCTTGCAGGGTCTAAAGAGAGGTAAAAGCATTAATATATATTATACTATAATAACTTAAGTATACAGATTGTAATCTCTAAATCGATACTGACTAAATAATACTAAAAAATATATATAACTAACAAAGTAATGGGGGTGCAATGATTAAAACGATAATGTGAGAAGTTAAAAGGAACAAAAAATCAAGAATAAAGACAACTAAACTAAAGACAACAACAAGATCAATTTTAAAGCCTATCATTAATTACATTAGATAAAAAATAACTATGTTGTGTCAGTTTGGGTCCTCCGGGAAGCAGGCACCAAGAAGAAATGAGAGGTACTGAAGATTTAGTGGCAAAAATAAAAGGGGAGAGGAAATTAGAGGATGCAGAGAGAATCTGCTCACAGTACTGATCTGTGAAAAAATAACAGGAAGGAAGGAGAATGCAGAGGAAGATCCACTGAGGAAGTCTCAGCCAAGCTGATATGGGCCCAGAGCAGACTGCCCATTCCATGAGTCACGTATCAGACAGAACAGGCATGGCTCTTGTACCCCTGTCACACTTACCCGTGGCTGGGAGCAGCCCAGGTAAAGGATGATCTTAGGCTAAATGCAGTGACCGAACCCAAAGTAGTTGGGGGCTATCTGCTAACTACATTCCTTCCAGCAGTTTCTAAAGACAGATTTGAGCAACGTACCCCTGAGATGCCGCAGTCCACCTTTCGTGGACTATATAGATCCACATTTCCATACATGGTCAAAGAGCAGCTTCTATGGGCCTCTTTTCCTGAGGTAAACATTGAAGGGGGACCAAGTGCAGCCTCTGTCATTACTGTGAATCTGGGACCACACCCAGTGCTAACTGCCTCCCTCCTTCACCATCCATTTCAATTCCCCTCCCCCTCAGCCATCAACTGAAGGCTTTAGTGCTTACCTCCTAATATCACCCATTCCTGAGAGGCCTGAGGCCCTGGCGATCAGACACTCCTCAACAGGTAAATGTATTAATGTATATTGTACTTCAATGACTTACGGATGGAGTTATGTGTTTGTACACTCACAAATATAATGGGGTAAGGGAGTAAAAAATGGACCCACTTGGATCACTTGCATCCTACACATATTTCTCCTGCCCCCATCATATGAGACCAGTCCCACCTAATCTATCTTGGATGCATCATTTTGAGATCTACAGTCTCAGTTCTGGATGTGCCATTTCCATCTTATGACTGACTTCCACTGGGCCCCTCTGGCTTTAGACACTGCAGATCTCACAGAACCCAGACCATAGTAGGAAATGAGGAATGTTCAGTCCCTTGGTACCCATGGTCAAGTCTTCTATCAGCACTCAGTAACTCTACAGGAGCTGTTTCTCAAAAAGTGTATAATTCTCACCAAAGGCCTGAATTATAGTTCTTCCACTGGGGCTTGCAAATCCCATAATGAACACTTTTTTCACCCCAGACATTTCAAGGACATAGTGTTGGCTGGATCATATGGCCTGAGGGGCAAGAATGTCCGTGTCAAAACTGATAGGTTTCCATGTTACTGTATATGGGCTGAAGCACAATTCCTAGGTATCGAATACGCTGGCTCCAGGAGGCAGGAAGACCATCAGGCATTGCACAGCAATTTGTCTTTTACGTTGGATACTCTAACATATCCCCGACTACATCATCTACAAATTTTACTGAGGTGTCAGAACCCTGAATCCATATATTTCTCTCTCACCCTCTGGAGCACCAAGGTCTCTCGCGTGCCAAGTACCTCTCACTAATCTTGGCCAAGCGGCATCACAACATCAGTGTAATGGATTAGTGTGGTGTTCTATCAAAATCCAGATGGTCCAGGTGGTCAAGATCTCTGAAGTTTGTTATGGCCGAAGATGGGAGAGTCAACATAGCTCTGAGGAAAACTTGGAATGAATTGTTGTCTACATGGATGCAAATTTTTTTATTTTATTGAGAATGGAAGAGAACACATACCAATGAAGGGCCACACAGTATATACCAGAAACATTATTACTCTTCTCTCCCAGGGATACCATGTCTGGTTGGCAGCTGCAATTAGGACGGCTACTTGAATGAGAGTGAAGAAGTCTACATTCACAAGCATCCATCAGGTTTCTACAAGGGCCAGGCTGGCTAATTAGAGGGATATAATAGGAACCACTACTCATGGATTTTTTTAGATCTTTAAGTTTGACACTAATATCCCCACCCCATTCCCCAGGATTGTTTTATATTTAATATCTTATCTGGGATTTAACATAGTTTCAGAATCTCACATTTGTCCTTCCCCACCATTGGAGCTCTTAACCCACAGGCCAAAATCTCAATGTGAAGATTACTCCAGCTGCCAAGTGAGTCAACTCCAATTATACACTCAGTGACAAGGAAAAGACCTATTGTAGGGAGGACTTTGGCTAGGACTCCAGTTATTACCCAGCACTTGTGTGTCTCCACTGTAACAGAGGACTCCAGTGAGGCTCCATGTTAACTCAGACCCTGTGTCCTATAATACTCAAAATATTTTGATGTTCTTATTTCCCCAGAATACAGTAATTCAAGTAAATTGCTGTCAGTACCATTGGGGAAGGACTAGAGGTTTTTTGTTTTTTCTTTTTTAAAGTTTATTTATTTATTTTTGAGAGAGAGAAAGAGCGCAAGCAGGGAAGGGGCAGAGAGGAAAACAGAGAATCCAGAGCAAGCTCCAGGCTCTGAGCTCTCAGCACAGAGCCCAACACGGCACTCAAACCCACGAACCACGAATTGCAAGATCGTGACCTGAGCCAAAGTCAGACGCTTAACCAACTGAGCCACCCAAGTGCCCCTAGAGGTATTTTTACAGTATATATTTGCTTTGACATTATAAGGTCCTTCCTTTCACCACCATCCTGTGAATTTGGATCTGAAAATTGGCACAGCAATGAAAAATCGGCTGAGCAAGGGATAATGATGACATTTTATTGGCCAACTGTCCCCAACCTCTTGTTCCTATATTCTTGTCCTCCTCTGAAGTTGGATGTAAAAAGCACTCTCATTGGCTGCCCTTCTCTGCCATAATTGGTGGTGTTAATGAATGGAGTGTCCCAGGTAATACAGTGGGTCTGCTGACCTCATATAATATATCCACTCTGAGACACTCACGTCCCTCAGCCTTTTTGTTTTCTTTACAAACTGCCTCAGCAACTCAAGCATCTCCATTTCATTAGCGTGGGCTGCTACTTTCTCCAGGCTTCTAACAACCACCCCAGCAGTTAAATTGCCCCATTCCCTGGGATCCTTGCCAGGGTGTTAAATTCTACATTTGAGAAAGCGCCCCTAAATCACTCAGTTCTTACTTCTGCCATCTTAACATTCCAACCACTAGATCAAATAACCTAAGGAATAACCCTTTAAAACTTAAAAAAAAAAAAAAATAACAGATACAAACTAAAATATTTACAACTAAAATGGTATGCTGTGACTTTCCTTAAATACTCAAACAAAAAAATGAGATAAAATGTGTGTGTGGAGAGTGCTACATACAATTAGAATGCCAGAATGTTGATAAGAACTGAAGCTGGGGTTGCCTGGCTGGCTCAGTCAGTGGAATATGTGACTCTCGATCTCAGGGTTGCAAGTTCGAGCCCCACACTGAGTGTAGAGACTACTTAAAAATAAAATCTTTAAAAAAATAAATAAAAGGAATAACTGAAGCTGGTTGATAGACTCACAAGGGTATGTGTGTGGTCCCTATTAAATTTCTCTTCTTTGTGTGTACATTTGAAAATTTCAATTAAAAGGTAAACAACAAAAAGAAATCAGAGAGCTTCAGATCTTATATTTTCTTCTGCACTTTCAAGGTGACAACGGTTTTGGATTTTTTATGGAAGGTAGAGAGGAATGTTTAAATGTAATGGGGTTGGACAATGTGAGAGAAAGAGAAAGCAAAAGAAGAGAAGAGGAGGAGGCAGAGAAAGAGGGGGCAAGAAGCAAAGAGGGAGTCTTACGTCTGATACGGCTGGTGGAGATCCAGACCTTAACTGTCACCTAAACACCATCCATCCAACATTTCCTTTTGGACAGAGCTGCAGTGTCTGGAAATCATGGGGCTTGGCCAGGCGCTGTGTGAGAGATCTCTTCTAAATCCCTTCGGTGGCTACATGGCCTTCGATAGATGAGAGACTGGTGTTCTGAAATGCCCAACAGCCTCAAGCCTGTTGCCTTCGAGGTACTGTGCCCCTGTTGAAGGTGTGGAATAACTCCCTCGAATAAGGGATTCCAATACACTTCAGGGTTGAGAACCACGGATAAAGGTATATGTAGGCCCTGCCCTTCACAGGGAGGCTGCATTGAATCATGATTAGGAGCAGGTTTCTTTTCTTTTCTTTTTTTTTAAGTCAGACAGGCTGGTGTTTGGATGTAGTCCTGCTGTTCTGGTCATGTAACTGCTCTGGGTCTCACTCTTCTTAGTTGTGAAATGGAAACAGCTATACCTACCTCATAAAGGTGTGAGGAGTGAATATAATATAATTCACTATTGTTTGGGAAGCATCTAGTGTGCTGCTTCCCAGACAAGTGTCCTTGGAGGTAGATACTACTTTATAAAAGTTTTTTGAAGCCAAAGAAAGCCTTCACATCCCAGAGAAATAAATCTCTAATTGTGAAACAGCATCACAGATGAGTAGGGGAGATCTTTTGGGATTTTCCTAGGAAGTCTCAGCTTATACAGGAGGAGACTCTCATCCACATGGTTGTGAGTCTGACATCCCCCTCTTACCACATCTGCCTGTATAAGATTACAGAAAGGGGCATTCATATATGTATGAGAAAATGCAAATCAAGATCACAATGAAAAACAAACAGACCTCATATTGTTAGGAAAAATTAAATCTGGCAATACTGATTATAAGGGAATAGCTGTCATTGGATCATCTATATGTTGCTGATGGGGTATAATTATGACACCAAGGGAAACACTGTGGAATCATATTGTGTAATTGGGCAGCCAGATACCCTTCTATCTAGCAATCCCACTTCTAAGTGTGTAACCAGGAGAAACTCTTGCACATTTTACCTGAGGATACGGGAAAGCTCATGTCATCTCTAGACTGCAATAGCAAAAAAAATTAGAAACATCCAGAATGCCAAAAAAAAAAAAAACATCTTATTGCATTGTAGAAAATTTGGATAATATGAGCAAAACTAAAGAAGAAAATATAATTACATCATCTACAGTATTTTTCCTATATATATATAAATACAACTTAATAGAATAATACTATACATATACTTTTATATTCTATCCATTTGAGTTCACATATGGGCTGATACTAAGCTGGAATGTTTACTCTAATGATTTCAGTTACTAAATTATGGAAATATCTCCATAGTAGTTAGAAATGGTTGCTGCCCCAAGCCTTCTATATACGCCTCCTGAATTTGCCTTGGCTTCCACATCTGGGGCCATTAGACTCCCTCACACTTCAGAAACTGGAGGAATATGTCTGACACTGCCAGAGGCTTCCAGAACTCTATACCAGCTTAGTGGTCTGCATCCAATTGTACATATTAGCACTTGTGTCATACCAGTTAAATTATTCTATTGTGCCACAGCATTCATTTTTAAAATTACTATAATGTCTATGTTGTAAATATGCCATAATTTATTCAAATATCTCCTTCTTATTGAAAAATTGTGGTTTCAAATTTTTTTTTTATTTTGTAAGTACCACTGTGATGAGAACTTTGTTTTATTGCTTATTTATGAAATTATAACTAGGTCACACAAGGATGAATACCACTAAAGCCCTTGGTATATGCTGCCTAATCTTGGTAACTTTTTAAATATGGCATTGGGTTGACTTGAAAGAAATACACAAGAACCTCAAAGACCAAAAGGTCCTGAAGATGTAAAAGCACTCTAGAATAAGGGTTTTCATGACAGCTTAAAGACAGAGGTACGGCGCTGAAATTAAAAGAAATTTCTCATGTATTGTTTCATTTGATACTCAAAACAACTCTGCAGAAGAGGTAGGACAGATTAGTAACTTGTCCAAAACCAGTCATTAATTTATATACATATATATATGCCTGTGAACCCACATGCACTCCCCTTATCCATAGCTTTCAATTTTATATAATATTGTATATGCACATTAATTAATAAAAATCCTTTTTAAGTGGATGTTGCTGAAATTTTACTCTCATCTTTGTGCTTAACTTTGATATTATAAAAAAAGCCGCTAAGAGCTCATTCTGACTTTCACCAGATAATGGCTATATACTCCTTAAAATCTATTCCATATTCATAAACATACTCTAATGGCTGGTGAGTTTAAACAAAATGTCATGGATAATTTTCATCTCTAATATAATAATAAAAGTGATTGTATCTCTCCTACTCAGCTTATAGGAATTAAAAATTTCAGTGCCTTCAGAAAGGAAAATATGATAAATACGCTTCATGATCTTAGTAGAGTGGATATACATCCTCAGTTATTTTTTTTTCACTTTGAGTAGAACTTTCATTTGAGATCATCCTTCCATTCTGCCTCAAAAACACAAACTGGCATCCTTTCCTAGACAAAGCCTATATTAACACTAAAAGTATTCCTTCTAGAAAATGGTATTTATTTGTTGTTTGAGGGGAATTTGATGCAGCCCTTGACAATTCTGCCATGACAACAAATTTGTTTCCATCCAGTTCTGTAGTGTCAATTTGCTTTCAAACATATCACCTCATGCACTCTCAGCATGTAGCATCTCTCTGTTATTTTAGACTTCAATCTGCTTCAGGCTCAGAGAACGCCGTGGTGTGTCTGTAATTCATGTTTATTTTTAGAGTTATGCGACTTTCATTAGAAATCACAAATCTATCTTAACCCAGTTTGTCTTGTTCTGACAAAAAAAAAAAAATGATCATGCCAGGACAGTTTCAATGAGCAGACTTTGAAAAATAATTGAAGGAACTTTCCTGGGGAGGTATGATGATGGTGGACTATATCTCTCTCTGTATCTCTGTATCTGTATCTGTATCTCTCATGCAAGATTAAAAGAACCCTTCAAGGTATTTGATTTATGCTACCAAACAATATCAAGTAAGCGTTTCTTTAAAGATAGAGATTATAAAATGCTTCTGATAAATAAACCACAGCTCCATAAAGCAAAATGAAAAGATATTTGGAAGAAAGCCTGTTTGAAAAGAAAGGGATTAACATTCATTAAGTGCCCACCAGATTCCAAGTACTTTCTGCAACATTAAGTAGGTATCGTTACTATCCCCCATTTTAGAGTTGACAAAATTGACCAAATAAAGAGCAGAGCCAAGATGTGAATCCAAGTCTGTTTAAATTTCAAAACCATTGATTTTTGTAGTGCATGTTTTGAATGAGCGTATGATCAAGCTTTTAGTGGTAGGTTGCATTAGTGTTCCCAGTTCTTCACTGCTTCCTGCATACCCTTTGCCATGTAACTTTCTAAGGCCCTCTCACTGAAGGCAGAGTATCCCCCACATCCCAAGTCTAGTCTCAACCATGTGACTGGCTTTAGCCAATGGGATATTAATAGACATAATACAAGCAGGGGGTTGAAAGCATTTGCTTGATTGGTCTTGGCCTCTTTCACTCCACCAGCACCATGAGAAAGACTCACTGACCCAGGTAGGGGATGAGAAACCCCCAAAACAAATCTACCCAGCCTGGATCAGCTGAACCCAGCAAGCTGCAGGCACATGAGGAGTCTAGCCAAAAATAGCAGAACTGCCCATTCACGCTCTGCCTAATTCAGCTACCCTTAGCCAATCCACAGATCTGTGCAAGTAAGTCCTGTTGCTTTAAACCACTGAGCTGTGGGATGATTTGTTACACAACAGTTTTGTGGCAATAGCTGACCAATCTACCCCCCATAACCTGCCCCAGAATGGAGCAGAGACGGTTGTGTTTTTCTTTGTAATCCTACAGGTTGCAAAATGTACAAAGGATTGAATATTGCTTCCACACACAATGAAGGAAAAGCTTTTGGTCAATTAATCCTAGAAATATTCTGTAAGAGCTCTTGAAATATTAAAACATCAGCCACAGTACACATTTAAGCAACATTTAAGTCCCAAGATCACCAGCTGGTTGACTTCACAGAATGTAATCACATTCCAGGAACAAAGGGGACATGCTTTTAAGAGACACGGGCAAGCCATCATTCTTCAAGAAGAGGACATATAAAAATTTCAATCTATAAAAATTACACTTTAAATAACTGAAAGAGGGGCACCTGGGTGGCTCAGTCGGTTGGCTGAGCTTCTGACTTTGGCTCAGATCGTGATCTCACAGTTCATGGATTCAAGCCCCACAGCAGGCTCTGTCCTGACAGCTCAGAGCCTGGAGCCTGCTTCGGATTCTGTCTCCCTCTCCTCTGCCCATCCCCCACTCATGCTCTGTCCCTCTCTCTCTCAAAAATAAATAAACATTAAAAAAATTTTTTAAATAAAATACCTGATAGATGTGAAAAAAACTGATAAAGTTTGATTAGTTTTTATCTTTTATTCCTACAATTTCATAGTCTCTCTCTTCCCCCAAAGCACTTACTTAATTGTCATTTACAGAAGAGAAAAAAAATGACAACATGAAAATAAACAGATCAGTTATAAGTGCATCTTCCCATTTTGCTTGTTATTGACCTTGTTCTAACACTCAGGACATGATTCTGTTTCACATATTCTTTACTATCTGCAGTCCACTCATTAGAATAAGACTTTTTTACTATATAACAAACTTATACCCTTGCTTTGAGACTCAGCTCCAATTCTGGTTCTTCAATAAAAACTTCCATAAACTATTCTCTCTTTCTATCCTAATGACTTGCCACTAGACAAATGATCTCTGTCCCACGGTTCTCTCCTGGCAATTTACTTGCACTTTAAAAAAATAGCCCCTTGGGGTGCCTGGGTGGCTCAGTCAGTTGAACATCCGATTCTTGGTTTCAGTTCAGGTCATGGGCTCAGGTCATAATCTCATGGCTTCCTGGGTTCAAGCCCCACATCAAGCTCTGCGTTGGTGGCACAGAGCCTGCTTGGGATTCTCTCTCTCTCCTCTCTCTCTGCCTCTCCCCACTCACGCTGTCTCTGTCTCTCTCAAAATAGATAAATAAACTTATTTATAGTTAAATAAATAAGTAATAAGTAACCCCTTAACACCTTCCAGTTGGATTTTGAGGTATTTTTGTGCATCTTGATCCATCTGCTAAGCAACAGGTCATCAACTGAACTGCATCCTAAGGTCAGAGGGGTAAGGATCAGTAAAGAAGGTTGACAAATGGCAACTCTGGGGAGTGGAGATTCTAGCCAGCTGAAGAGCATCTGAAGAAAGAAAGCTGTACTCAGGTCCACCGACATTTTTCCAATAGGGGAACATACGCTCAGAGGTGATAGATACTCCAGTTTTTAAGATTCTTATATAAAATTTCCCAACCTTGTATGAAATCCTCCTTTTTAAATCCTGCTATGACAGAGATTTCATTATTGTTCGCAATTACATACCTGCTGCACAGAAGCAGAATATAATCCCCCGCCCCACTGAGGAAGGGCTTGGCTACCTGACTTGCGTCAATCAGCAACGGTTGCGCTCCGTGTCTGACCAGAGCTTTCAATGCATCACCGTAGCCTCTGACCCCAAAATGACAGATACATGGAGCAGACCCCAACCCTGACCTGCAACCTGAGGCGGAGCCACCCCAGCCGACCTGCAGATCCATAAGCAGGAAACATAGATGTTTGTTGTTGCATGCCCCTGAGATTTCTGGGCTTGAATTTCATACAGCATTATTGTATCTGAAATTTGGATACAGCATTTGCCCACACATCTAAGGAAAAAATTAAAGCACAAAGCACTCTGATAACTAAGTTGGGCTCAGAGGCCTGTAGGTTTCAACCTTCATTACTGGGCGTTTTTTGAGGAGTTTGTAGGGAGTGTATTTCCATTTAAATTTCCTGTCCCCTATCAGGACAACATATAGTATTGTCCATCATAGAATAAAAACAAACAAACAAACAAAAAACTAATTTCTTACTTGATAATAATCTCTTTTACATCAAAGCTCTTCTTTTTATTTATTTTTTAATGTTTATTTTTGAGAGACAAAGACAGAGCACAAGCAGGGGAGGGGCAGACACAGAATCCAAAGTAGGCTCCAGGCTCTGAGCTGTCAGCACAGAGCCCAACGCAGGGCTGGAGCTCATGAACCGTGAGAACATGACCTGAGCCCAAGTCGGGTGCATAACCGAGTCACCCAGGTGCCCCAAATCTCTTCTTTTTAAAAATAGAAACCTCTTGCCCAGATTATGGGGAGGTCAAGCTATAAAGCATGCTGAGTCATCACTAAAATACACTAACTCACACTAATTTCCACATCCTGTTCCATATATAAACCTTACAAAAGTAGACAGGACCCTTAAGAGGAAATTTAAAAACACTACTCCCGGCACTGACAACTTTTGAGTATTCTGCAACAGACGAGAGCAGTCTCACATAGCAACAAGTGGATAGTTCAAAATTAGGTGCATCCTTAAATATGGATAATTAAAGATGCTATGCACAGAGTTTATTTCTCTCAATATAGGTTTTGTTTGGCCGTCCTGGTTGGTGCAACGGTTCACCGATATCTGTGACAAGCTCTTCTTACAATGCTCTTTTGTCATCCCTAGGTGATACCGTTGGCCTCAAGACAAACATTAAGTCACCACCATACCCACGTTCCAACTCCCTGGGAGGAGAAAGAAAACAAAAGTCAGCCTCCTTTCCTTCTAAGGCATGACCAAGAAATGGTACATAGCACTGCTGATGCAAAATGAAAACCTTTCAGAATTTCCAAAAAAAAGAAAAAAAAAGGAAGAGTTTTATTCAAGCCCATGTGAGAGCAGCTGTCCAGGATATACAATCTGGAGGAAGGAAAGAATACTACAGGGTCACCTGGGTGGCTCAGCTGGTTAAGCATCCAACTTCAGCTCAGGTCATGATCTTACACTTCATGAGTTCAAGCCCCGCATCGGGCTCCCGCTCTGTGCTGACAGCTCAGAGTCTGGAGCCTGCTTCGTATTCTGTGTGTGTGTGTGTGTGTGTGTGTCTGCTCCTCCCCCACTCATGCTCTGTCTCTGTCTCTCAAAAATAAATAAATGTTAAAAAAATAAAAATAAATACTTCAGAGAAGTAAAGTTTAATACATGGTTGTGTATGTTTTTTTGTTACATCAAGAGTTACAAATCATCATGATAAAGGACATTTCATAAAATTACAAGCTTTATCTTATGCTTTTAGTGTGGTCAAGGTTGTACGCTTCAGAGTTGTGAGAACAGAATTTAGGGAGACTTTTACTCTTATTTTTAGTTTGAAATGTTCCTTTTAGGTTATTTGCTAATGAAGCAGAAAGTTTCGAATACTATAGAAGAGAATAGGTACTTAAGAGACAACTAAGAATGTCTGTAACACGAAGATAAAGAGGAAACATTTTGACAAGTTTGTAAACCCTGATCCACTTTAGTCATTGCATGTGAGTTTACAAGTAAATCAGTGTCTATGCACTCTTCTTTAATAAAAACTACTTTGGGGTCACCTGGGTGGCTCAGCCGGTTGAGCGTCTGATTCTTGACATGGGCTCAGGTTATGATCTCATGGTTCATGGGTTTGAGCCCTGCATCGGGCTCTGCACTGATAATGGGCAACCTACTTGGGATTCTCTGTCTCTCCCTCTCTCTCTTTCTGTCTCTCTCTCTCTCTCAAATAAATAAATACACATCTCAGAAAAATACCACTTTGCCCCCTTAATTCCATCAAGTAAATATTGAAGAAAGATATTTAAAGAAATAAATTTAAGACAAGACCGTAATTTTAGACTGCTTGAAATGACCAAAGGATTTGATCTAGCCTTTTCCTTGCTTAGCATATGATTAATATTGGGTTAACTTCATTTTGAAATGAAAGGGTGTGAATTTCACAAATGATACTCAAGCAGATGATCTGTGTTTATTCACTAGGTGGTTAGTGGTTACCTATTTATTGAGGTGCCATGGCAAGGCACTTCACTAAGTACGGAAGACACGCATGGATAGCAAAGCACACATGCTCCTCGTGTTCATGGAGAGAAGACGGACATCAATCACACCATCACACAAATAGAAGCATGGTTACAAATGGATGAGGGTGCGATTAAAATTGATACAGAGTACCGGGCAGTACATTGGCCATGGGATATGGAGATAAATAGTCCTTGGAGAACACAAAAAGCTTCTCCTTTCACACTCAAGCACCAGTTCTATTTCTCTTTGTGTATCTTTTGCTTTGAGGAGAGACCAAAGGGATTCCCCAAGAATATGCTACCCAGAAAGGTAGCGTATTAGCTTCCGGGCACCACAGTTACACCTCTTAGGAGTACTGTGTTGATACAGCAATTGATTTTTACTGTAGTCTAGTTTTCTACCAAAAAATCTGTGTAGCCTGTGTGAATGATAGAAAACAGCTCAGGGATGTGTTTGTCTCAAACCATACTCTCTACTTCTCCCACAGAAGTCTTATTGAGTTGCCAACATGATAATTGATCTCATTAGAAGCATCCCAACAGTCAGTGCTCAGCAGAAATTGAGGAGGATGCTGGGAAATTGCCATTGCTGCACCAGAGCTGGGTCTAAATTAAAAGGAGCAGGTTTTCCCCGACAGGAGACTAAGGTACAAGATAAAGTTAACACCTCTGGATTATCTATTATTCAGGAGTTTTTAGAAAACTGTGGTTTCTATTTTCATTATACACACAATTCCTTAAATTTTTGTTATTAATATCTTATGACTATGGCTTTTCCAAAGCCCCTGCCTCCCGGGCTAATTGCCCCCTTTGTGCACTGCTGCGTCCTCCACGACATCCAGATGCTCCAGGAAAGCATCCTCTCAACTCTCATCTCTGCCTTTAAGCCCCCAGAAGCACCCTGAGCCTGTTCTACTCCTCAGTGTTCAGCAAAATAACACAATTTTTGAACACCCAATAATTCCACTCTCTAATACACAAGCATCTGCTGGTTTTAATAAGGAAAATAGCAAAGGGGATTATTCCTGAAGTCAGGCGATGTAAGTTGCTAAGTCTGTGGGAGACATGGTCTCTTCAACAGTAAAGTGTAGTTAAGAATAGCTGGCCTCCTTTACCTTGCGGAGCTTTGATGAGATGAAGGATATGAAAACATTCTGAAGATGACAGCAAACATGCTGTAAGCCAAAGGCGACAGAATCGGAATGTCCCCTGAACACACTGGATGTAGGATGTTTTGAAGACCCTGAAAATCTTGCTGTCTTCCTAACTTTACTCTTCCTTCACACCTCAATATAACTGTGTTTATCATGATACCAGAAATTTGCACTTCCACTGTTGTCTTTTGACATTGAGTCTTGGGTCTCCGGAAGTCCCTCTGACAATGCATAGATCTACCTGGTGTTGGTAACAAATGAACCTCAAGGGCAAAGAGAGGAGGGTATCAGATTAGTCCATTTTGGTCTTGCCAAATGGATGGGATATCCTAGAGGATGAAATGCAACATGACTACATTTGGACTGACTAGAGAAAATTCAAGTTTGAACTGAAACAGAACTATTTATGGACTTGGGTAGAACACAGGAGGATAGAAATTAAAACTGATTCCAAAAAGGAAATGTGGAGACAAGTACTATAGATGAATTTCATCTGCTGAACTACATGACTTAAATCTAGACAATAAAAACCAAGTGTGGCTCTAAAAACTAATTATCTTTCTTTCTGCATCCCTTTCATCGCATCCTCTATGAGCCTCAGTTTCCTTATTTGTGAAATGAGAGTAGTAATGCTCACCTTACAGCTTTGTTGAAGGATTGGATACTAAAATAATGAAAAGCAATATGATGCAGTGTCTGGAATATAATAGGTGCTCAGTAAATATTTTCCTCCCCTGTACTACCTGTGAAAATTTACGATATAACATTTTTATTAGGGGTGCAGAAGGAATAATTAGCATAAAGGAGAGAAAACAACATTTAAATTCTCCTTTTGGTGGGATTTTTCCTCCCTTATTTGGGAATGAAAGGGCCTAGAAACTAGTTAATGTACATAGTTCATGTAACAAAGCAAAAAAAAGAAGAGAAGACACAAGAGACACTAAAAGTTGCATAGAAATATTCAAAGTTAGAAGGTGAGGAGGTATGCATCCATGAAAGAATACAGAACTTTCAGGGCTATGCTGGAAGGAAGGAAGTGGATACAGGAAATCCATCCAACTGCTAGTGGAAGATTCCAGGTTATCAGACAAAAGGGATAAAGTGGTGTGTCCCATTTCAGTGGACTAGGAGAAACTGCAGCTCTTGTCCTGAACCCACCATCAATATTTAGGAATTTTGAAAGGGTGAGAAAAATGCAAAACAAAACAAATACTGCAGAGAGAAAAAGTCCTAATTTTTCAAATAGGGGAGGAAAGTGGAACCTGAGAACTATAATTTAATACCCCCCCCCAAAATGTTTCAGACAGATTAGTAAATATATAACTAATAAGCTGTTGGAAAAGAAAGATATGATTGCCAGGAATCTGAACACCCTTCTGAAGATCTCTGAGTAGCCTTGATTGATATGATTCTCAGACTCATTAAGAGTACCATAAAGGGTATGTTTTCATTTTAACTGAGGACTTAGCAAAAACCTTCTCAATAGTGTAGTCAAGAGAGAGCATTGTGTGATAGATACACATGGAAAAATCTCTAGAATTAAAAAAGAAAAAGAAAAAAAGAAAAATCTCTAGATTTATGGAGGATCAGTGTTCAAATAGCTGGTTTCTCAGTGTCAATAAGGACAGAAAATCTAGGGTCAGCTACAGATTTCAATCCCTGCTTGATCTTTCCTGCCCGGATATGTACCATCTCTAGAAACTGAGTCCCCAAATTCTCTCAATATTTAGGCTTGAACCAATTCCCTTTCCCAAGCCAATCTTGACAAAGCAAAATATATATCAAAAACCTCCCTAATCCAGAATAGGAGAGCTTGGAATTAAGTAAGAATTCTAGTGCTACTCCCCAGAGCTCAGTTCCTTGGTCACAATCTCTGGGGGAAAAAAATTATTTTATTCATTGTCTTAGTTCACACTGTTATAAAAAAGTACAAAAGACTGGGTGGCTTATAGACAGAAGAAATTTATTTCTCACAATTCTGGAAGCTGAGAAGTCCAACATCAAGGTGCCAGCATAGTCAGTTTCTGGTAAGGACCTTCCTCCAGGTTGCAGACTGCCAACTTCTTGTTGTGTCCTCCTGCGACAGAAATAGGGAGATAGAGCTCTCTCCGAGTCTCTTTGATAAGGGTGCTAATCCCATCCATAAGGGCTCCACCCTTGTGACCTAATTATCTCCCAAAGACAACACTTCCTAATACCATCACATTGGGGATTAGGATTTCAACAAATATATTTCAGGAAGACACAAATATTCAGTTCATAACACTGGCATTCCCATCCCTCAAGGTCTTCTTCAAAGCCATTTAGACCCAGATCTGATGAACCAGGAGCAAATCTTGGGCGCCTGGGAAGTAATCCTCAAATTTTAGTTCTAGGCTCATCCCCTCCATACAGATTACACTATAGATTTGTGTGATCCTTATAACAGTGCATTAACTGTTATTTGACTTCATTCCTTCTAGTAGCTGGGTTTTGCACATTTAATTGAAGTTGTAAAGTTCCTGAGTTCCTGATGTGCTCCTTTTGGGGAAGGACACACTCATTTGTCCTACCTAATGACAAGGATCTCTCTCCCCATATTATCATAGTGATGACTTGATCTATAGTTGTCTACCATGTGAAATCCCTAGATCTAGAACCCTGCTCACCTTCCTGAGCAAGTGAAGCTTATTTTATTCGTTTCTTTAAAAAGATTTATCCTTCATCTCAGTAAATATGCCAATAAACATGCCTCTGGTCCTCTGATATTCTCTCTCTATTGGCTGGCCCTGTGTTACCAATTCTAAATATTTCTATGGCTGAGACCATCTAATTTACAGCCTCTGAACTAGTCAAAAACATATATCTTTAAAATTTATTTATTTAACAAATATTTATTGAGCACCTAGTATATTCCTAGCACTATTCTAGAAACTAGAAGCAGAGAAATACAAACAAGTAAAAATCCCCTGCCCTCACTGAAAATAAGTATGTTTTATTTAAACTTTTTCTAAAATCTAGGAGGTAAAATCAATAAGTTAGAATACAAAGCAACCCAAATAAACTAGAACGATAAGCCAAAGCAAGTAAGACTAACTTTAGCAGAGTGATACAATTTTCAATTGGCTTTAAAGACTCCTTTGCTCAAACATAAGTTGGGGAAGATCTGGTATGCCAGCAATTCAAGTGAAAGGATATGTGCATTAATCTGTGAGTTAATTAGAGCATAGAAACCCAATATGGTAGAGCTATCTTTAAAAAAATCTGAATCTTAGGCTGAAGTAAGCACAGTTCAATGCACGCACTAGTATGGAATACTGTGATCAGTTATTGACAATATAGATGGCTTTTATTTTATTTTTTCATGTTTATTTGTTTTGAGAGAGAGAGAGAGAGAGAGAGAGAGAGAGAGAATCCCAACAGGCTCCCCACTGTCTTTGCAGAGCCCGATACGGGGCTTGATCCCACGAACCGTGAGATCATGATCTGAGCCGAAATCAAGAGTCAGATGCTCAACTGACTGAGCCACCCAGGCGCCCCAATATAGAGGGCTTTTAAACACTAGAAACTATTCATAGGAATGTGAGAAAGATGGCAAGAGACCTGGAAGTCGAATTATTGGAAGAACTATTAAGAGATCATTTAAAGACTTTTTTCTAGAAAAGAGAAAAGCTGTGAGGTACAGAATGGGTCTGGAAATCTTTCCAAATATTTGAAGTACTATCATATGGATGTGAGAATAGAATTTTCCTACTACAAAAGACAGAACTGCACTCAAACATAGACTTCCCAAAACCAAAGAAATTGGCACATAAGGCTGGCCTTTTTAACAATTTGAGCTGTGTCGAAATAGAATAGTCTGTGTAAAAGTGGTAGAGCCCCTGTCACTGAAAGTTTTCCAGCAAAGGCCAAGTTGGCACCTGCTAAGAACTGGAAGTGGGGTGAGGAGGAGGGCAGGGGCGTCTATAGTAGAGAACATATTACCCTGTAGCACTATCTAACATCTCCTCCAATTCTAAGGTTCTGTCATTCATCCATTTTACTCCACCATGTACCGAAGGAAAGAGAGATATTCTAAGGCATTAAAAAATAGATAAGCCTGATACCCCTCCTGCAGTGGAAAAAGCTGTACCTAAAACAGTGCAGTCAGTACAAATTGAGACAAAATGGTCCTTGTGAAAATTGTTAATTCAATCGCTAAAATAAAACTGTCTAAATGTGCATATGGTACTCATTTAATAAATCTTAAAAGTGACACTTCCTGACAGGCAAGGGAAATATTTAAGTGCCAACTTCAGAACCACAAATCTGTCTAAGTACTATAACTTGTAAATGAGATATTTTGCCAATATATAATGTAAATTAGACATACACACATGCACTTTTTAAAATATTCTTTCATGGGGCGCCTGGGTGGCTTAGTCAGTTAAGTGTCTGACTCTTGATCTTGGCTCAAGTCGTGATCTCCTGGCTTGTGAGATCAACCCCACACAGTAGGCTCTGCACTGGCGGTACGGACCCTGCACGGGATTCTCTCTCCCTCTCTCTCTGCCCCTCCCCAACTTGCACTCTCTCCCCCTCTCTCATAAATAAATAAATAAATAAATAAATAAATAATATTTTTTCTTACAGTGTGTAAGTTTGCCTTTATAAGGCAACTGCTCATAGCTGATATTGTACGGTATTGTTGTTTTTAAGCTTATTTCCTTTTCCTTAATACCATTGTTTTCCCCCACATCCATATTTTGTAAATAGGGGTAAATTTAATTAGTCTAATACAGCCCACATGTTGTTAAGTTATGGTAAGTAATAGCAGCTTTTGCTTCATGCTAACCTTAAAACCATATGCAATATAGTGATTGCTTGACCATTCAGATGACAAAAATATATTTGTCCTATACATCTGGTCTTCATCCAGGGTTCTTGGTTCATAGTTCCCAAAGTTCTCGGAATTTCCTAGGTGTTAAGAGTCATAAAGGTGACTTTTGCTATGTTAATGAGGTGACTTTTGAGAAGGCAGTTTGCCTGTAGAGCCAACCATGTGATTAGAGGGTTGGAACTCTCAGTCCCACCTCCAAAACCTCCAGGGAGAGAAGAGGGGCTAGAGATTGAGTTCAATCACCAGTGAGCAACCATGACTGTGTAATGAAACATTTGCAGGGTTCGGAGAGCTTCTGGGTTGATGAACGTATGGAGAGGCTGGGAGGATTGTGCGCCTGAAGAAGGCAAGGAAGCTCTGTGCTATTTTCCCATGCCTTGCCCTATGCATCTCTTCGTCTGGCTGCCCCCGAGCCAAGTCCTTTTATAGAAACCAGTGATCTAGTAAGTAAATTGCTTCTCTGACTTCTGTGAGCCACTCTAGGAAACTGATGAAACCTGAGGAGTTTGTGGAAACTTCTGGTCTATAGCCGATCTGTAGCCAATTGGTTGGAAGCACAGGTGATAACCTGGGCTTGCCACTGACATCTGAAGTTGGGGGTTGGGGAGAAGGTAGTGAGGTTTTGTAGGACTGAGCTCCTTACTTGTGAAATCTGATGCTATGTTTGGGTACAGTGTTAGAACTGAGTTGAATTCTTTGACTCTGCTAGTGTCTGAGAACTGCCTGCTGGTGTGGGGAAGCTCCCCACCCTCCCACACAAACCCCCACATCAGAACAAGAGACCATATTTAGTATTTATTTCATTCCACCAAAAGCAAATATCTTCTAAATAGTACAAGTAAACTATGCAGATTTTATTGACTGTTCAGTTAGGAAATGGAAAAGATTTACATCATTCTTCATACAGATCAAATTTTTGAAATCCCAATTGAAATGTAGAGATTAAAAGAAACTTAAGAAGCATATCAACTAATTGCAATGGATATATCATAATTGGTTCATACTAAAACAGATGAACTCAAAAAAACTCAAAACTCCTCAAAAAAAAAGAGGAAATTGAACTCTGAATATTTGACAATATCAGGAAATTATTGTTAATTTTTAAGTATAATAGTGGTATTGTGCTAACTTTTTCTTCAAAGACTCTTGAACCCTTAGTTTTCAGAAAAACATTCTAAAATATTTGTGAATGAAATCATACACTGGGATTTGCTTCTAAACAATCTACAAATGGGGAAACAGAAGAGGATATAGAAGAAAGAGGTAATTCTGACTTGATAATTATTTAATCAGGTGATGAAAACACATAGGAGTATTAATTATACAATCATCTCTATTTTTACAAATATCTGATATTTTCCATATTTTTTAAATAAAAACAAATCTTATTTAGACTTTTATTTTCTCTCTGCAAAGTCCTTCTTCAACCACCACCAGCCAATTTTTCCTGTTTTCCTACATTTTCTAACTCCTGTATTTTCTCAAGCAATTCAACTCTCAAACAGAAAAACAAAAGCCTTGAAACTAACCACGCCCAGCCCTTTAAAGAACACATTAAAGATTGTTAATTATGCTCAGAGTCTATCCCTTGAGATCTTGGGTTCATGCCAAAACATCTGTTTAATTATCTAGTCTAATTGCAGTTCTTCTTGTATATCATTACACTGGAATTTTTTAAAGAAAGAAAATGTATTACCATAAGTTTCATCATCTTAACAGCATTAAAATTCATGAGTGTGTGCATGCACATGTGCACGCATGTACGCACAGGTTTATCTCTGCCTTTGTGTGTGCTCAAGAGGCACAAAAGCATAAATAACTGAAGGTTGAAATTAATGATTTTGAGAACTTCTAAAATAAATTAAATAATGAACAAATAATAATGGAGTAAACCTCATAGATTAGGACAATGATATGAGGTATCATCTCCATTTGAACTTATCTTTTATACCCTAATTTTACCATTTTGACTCTATTTTTATACGCTATTCATGATTTACATAAAACCAACTGACAAACACAGATGGAAAATGTTATCTAACAAAGGAAATAAATGCCTATATCTGGCTCCCTCACAGACCTCTAGTCATATTTAGGTTTACCGTGTACCCTTAAATGTTTGGAACATAATAGGATTTTTGTTCTGGCAGACACTCTGGACTGTCTATCTAAAAGATCCTCATAACTCCTTTCTTCCCTGTGTTCCTCTATTGAGAGGCATAGAAGCTAAAATACATGATTTCCCAGGCTCTGTTGCAGTGAAAAATGGCCATGTGACCAAATTGTTACCAAGAAAATGTGAATGGAATTCACTGTGAATGTCTTCTCTTCCCAAATTTAAAATATAAAGTCTTAAATGGAGAAAGGTTTGTACTTTTCTACCTTCTTCATTTCTGGAATGCCAACATGAGGTGCAGAAGTATAGCAAGGCCATCTTGCAACTAAGAGGTCAAAAACACATGCTAAAGATAGTAAAGCAGTAAAAGAAAGAGCCTCGATCCAGAACAACACTGCTAAACCGCTGTTTTATCTCTGGCTTCCTTTCTTCAGATGGATTTTTATATAAGAACAACAAAACATTGTATATTTAAGCCACCGTCAAGAGTGTTTTCCAGGTTTCTGTTTTGTTTGTTTGTTTGTTTGTTTGTTTGTTTGTTTGTTTTGAAAGGAAACATATTCCTAATTTACACACTAGTGTTCCTAGGAGCAAAACAGGTGGCAGCTGTTCACAATACAGAAACGACACAAATATATGTAAGAATGTGGGCAGACTTCTGCTTCTGGCAAAGATGATGAAGTGACAGGGACTGGATTTACCTTTCCACCTAAAACAAGTAAAAGAACAGACATAAGAAACAGTTTTCAGACCTGAGCACCTGTTAGTGCAGGACATTGATCTCTGAGAGAGGAGGAAAATCTGGGTTAGTCCCAGTGATTGTCCAACGTTACTTCTGGAAAAAGTTTCTAAGCTCCAAAACAAGGTAGAGGAAACCAGGGAGAGCCTGGAGGTCTATCTGATGGAAGATATGGAGCTAAGAGTCCAGGCAGGGCAAAGTGGATAGAGTGAGTATGGCACTGGGAAGGAAGGAGCTGCAATGGAGAAAGCTCCAGAGAGCTGCAGAGCGTTCACCTCTGCTCTGCAGCCGAGTAGTGAATAAGGGTTACACGTGGGGAGAACTAATACTGGGGAACAAACCATGCAAAAGGAACGGAAGTAATGACCCCAAAGCTCACACAGGCCTAGGAATAGCTTATATTTTCAGCCAGCCAGAGTGCGAGGCTTCATAACTCACAAGACAACAGAAGAATATCACCTGAGTGGTAGGGCCAAATTTGCCCTTCATTAAGGTTGTCTGGTCCTTATACCTTACAAGACATAAAAGAAACCGTGGAAAGGGTCAAACTGTTCCCCTGTAACTTAGCTGTGTCACAGAACAAAGCTTAAAAATATTCGACACCCAACAAAAAATAATTTACAATGTCTCACATCCAATGAAAAATATTCAAAGAAGCAGGAAAATATAACCAATAAGAGGAATAAAAAGAATCAATGAATAGAAACAGATTTAGAAGTTACATGCTTTAGATGGTAAACCACAAAGAAAAGTTTATTTGCTTTTGTAAAATAATATACCACCAAGGCACAGTGAAGATATAAGGAATACTATTTTATGAGATATAATACAGAACAGAAAAATGCTTAAGAGGTAATTAACATGTAGGTAATTAACAACTGAGTAATTAATAATTAGATTGATTATATCATCAGCATGATTATTTCATAGAGTTCAGGAAGAACACTTTCTCTTAAAATCAGAAACCATGCTCTTAAGACCACAATAAACTTAATGCTGCTGGAATGATTTGGTCTGGTTAGTCTATTTTTTAGTTAGGTCATAAAAACAACAAAAGCGAGAACAACCCAAAACAAAATAACAGATAGTAATAACTTAATGAAAACTCAGTGCAACATCTTCCCCTTGCATTTCCTTTTTCAACTAACCATTGTACAGAAGATAGAAACTTAGAGGTTGCAACTTCATTGCTAAACATCTCCAATATTTATACCTACTTTTCTGGTTTAGTAATTACAAAATGCTGACATGGGCTCTGGATTCATCTTCTTGGACTTCCATATTCTTCTCTGTGCACTATGGAAGCAGATGGAGAATTATATAACACTAGGACCAGCCAGGAAGGTCAAGTTTTGTTTTTCAAT
The DNA here is from genome assembly GCF_016509475.1 of Prionailurus bengalensis. Taxonomy (NCBI): domain Eukaryota; kingdom Metazoa; phylum Chordata; class Mammalia; order Carnivora; family Felidae; genus Prionailurus; species Prionailurus bengalensis. The sequence continues at coordinate 207,410,498 of NC_057343.1, forward strand.
CCTTGATCCAGTTTATGATCTTATGATTTGCCTCCTTTCCAACAAAAATCCCAGTTCATATCTGAGTGCTACTGGTAACCAGAAATTGTATTATTTGAAACTTACCTAATTTTTTACCACCACTTCTTGGCTAAAATGTTTTTGAATAGTTTCATTTAGTAAGTTTTTTAAAACTTATTGAACGTCCACCAACTAATGAAAGGTTAAAGAAGATGTGGGGTGTGTGGGTGCGTGCGTGTGTGTGTGTGTGTGTGTGTGTGTGTGTAATGGAATATTACTCAGCACTCAAAAAGAATGAAATCTTGCCATTTGCAATAATGTGGATGGAACTAGAGTGTATTATGCTAAGTGAAATAAGTCAGAGAAAGACAAATATCATATGATTTCACTCATATGTGGAATTTAAGAAACAGAACAGATGAACATAGGGGAAGGGAAAGAAAAATAAGATAAAAACATACAGGGAGGCAAACCAAAAGAGACAAATAGAACAAACTTAGGGCTGCTGGAGGGGAGGTTGGTGAGGGGATGGGCATTAGGGATGGGCATTAGGGATGGGCATTAAGGAGAGCACTTGTTGGGATGAGCACTGGGTATTATATGTAATTGATGAATTGCTAAATTCTACTCCTGAAACCAATACTATATTATATGTTAACTAACTTGAATTTAAATAAAATCTTGGAGAAAAAAAGAGAAAAGAAAAGAAACCCAATTCCAATGCAGCTATGAGGGTCAGGGTCAGGAGGAACAGTTCTGATAGCACTACTTTATTTTTTTTAATTTTGAATATTAATTTTTAATAATGTACGATAGTTAACCAGTTTATAAAAGTTGATTTGTGTTGATTGATTTGATTTTAGATATGAAAATAGGTTGGATAAAAATTGCATATAGAAAAGGCTAGGACCACTGGCCTATGTACTTTTTTTTTAATATGAAATTTATTGTCAAATTTGTTTCCATACAACACCCAGTGCTCATCCCAACAGGTGCCCTCCTAAATGCCCATCACCCACTTTCCCCTCTCCTCCACCCCCCATCAACCCTCAGTTTGTTCTCAGTATTTAAGAGTCTCTTATGGTTTGCCTCCCTCCCTCTCTATAACTTTTCCACCCCCATTCCTTCCCCCATGGTCTTCTGTTAAGTTTCTCAGGATCCACATATGAGTAAAAACATATGGTATCTGTCCTTCTCTGACTGACTTATTTCACTTAACATAATACCTTCCAGTTCCATCCATGTTGCTACAAATGGCCAGCTTTTATTCTTTCTCATTGCCAATTAGTATTCCATTGTATACATAAACCACATCTTCTCTATCCATTCGTCAGTTGATGGATATTTAGGCTCTTTCCATAACTTGGCTGTTGTTGAAAATGCTGCTATAAACATTGGGGTACAAGTGCCCCTATGCATCAACACTCCTGTATCCCTTGGGTAAATTCCTAGCAGTGCTATTGCTGGGTCATAGGGTAGGTCTATTTTTAATTTTCTGAGGAACCTCCACACTGTTTTCCAGAGTGGCTGCACCAGTTTGCATTCCCACCAACAGTGCAAGAGGGTTCCCATTTCTCCACATCCTCGCCAGCATCTATAGTGTCTTGACTTGTTCATTTTAGCCACTCTGACTGGTGTGAGGTGGTATCTGAGTGTGGTTTTGATTTGTATTTCTCTGATGAGGAGTGATGTTGATCATCTTTTCATGTTGATAGCACTACTTTAAAGGAAAAACAAAACTTTTATTGTTAAATAAAAGAATTAGTAAACAAACAAAAAACCTCATTGAACATGGGGGATTCTGAAAATCTCTAAGTGTAACACGAAAATATTCACATTTTTAAGGCACATCTAGAATCCGTTGAAATCACCAAAATTATGAGTTAGAAATACATTGTTAATCTTATAAAAGTAATCAAAACAGAGATGTGTTTCTTTCTTTAAAAAAAAAAAAGTAAAAGATTTTTCTTTCTAAATGTGAGACATTCAGCTGGAGGTAATAAAATTGTTTTTTAATCCTTAAAAATATAATACCAATGGCTGTTTCTTCTAAAAGTTGTTACTTAGGCAGTTATGTGGCCCAAGTAACTTATTATGAAAAGCTGAGAGAATGAAAGTATCCTACTTTCAATTATCTAGCAGCCATTAAAACTGAATTCTTCATTCAAAAAGATGTTCTCATAACATGACCTGAGCATACAAGAGGTAACTGACCGTTAAAACCTAGACCTTCTAAAAGCTCTGGGAAAGGCTGAATGAACTCTAGGTCACAGAAAGCAAATTCCCTCAGATGCCAGGCTGCTAAGCAAGGTCTTCCAGAGGTAAAGGGCCCCCATTGATTCTCTCACTACTCAGTTTATGAAGTCAGTCTATGTTCCTCTCCTGGCACCTGTTGGTAACAAAGCTAGAAATGCCTACTATGAGAGGTATTTGGGAAACAATTTGCTAGACAATTACTCGCCTGCAAGACCTTCAGTTATGTATCACTTGAGAATGAAACCATTTTATAAATCCATTTGACAGTTTCCTTCCCTATCTTCAATTCTTAACTCCTTCTGAATTCCTGAAAGGATGACTATAAAACCATATTTTCAGTTTAAAAATGCATCATGCTTAGTAAAACACAGAAAAGCAGCTGCTGTTTAAACATGCTTCAGATTAGCAATTCATGGCTAATATCTCTTAAGGATTATTAATCAAGAAGCATTAAATCGGGGCGCCTGGGTGGCGCAGTCGGTTAAGCGTCGGACTTCAGCCAGGTCACGATCTCGCGGTCCGTGAGTTCGAGCCCCGCGTCAGGCTCTGGGCTGATGGCTCGGAGCCTGGAGCCTGTTTCCGATTCTGTGTCTCCCTCTCTCTCTGCCCCTCCCCCGTTCATGCTCTGTCTCTCTCTGTCCCAAAAATAAATAAAAACGTTGAAAAAAAATTAAAAAAAAAAAAAGAAGCATTAAATTAAGCTCAGTCATTATATTAGGCTGTGAGGTATAGTCACATGTCTTACCATGCTGTCCCCAGTGATGGCTGGCTTGCATTCAGTCCCTGGAAACTTCTCTGACCTCCTCCCTACATCACTAGCTGCTGCTATAAATTCAAGGTAGAAAGAAGTCTCCATGCTGGGTTTATGTGGTGCAGAATGTAAGAAATTCCCAATCCACAGAAGGCCCCAGTTAAAACAAAAGTCACTTGTAAATTTGTTGTTTAGTAATTAAAAACATTGTACATTGTTTTGGTATTACCAAGAAAGTGAAAACAAAGTTGCTTCATGCACAAAATGATCCTTGGGTCAACTAATCTGATCCTTTCATTTTTTTGCAGTTGGGAACTCAAACTCAGTCTAGAGAGGCTGATTTTTTTCATAGTAATACAACCAGGTAGTTTGAATCAAAACTAAGACACACATGAAGTTTGTGAACTCCAAGTCTAGTCCAAGTCTAATGCTGTTTCTTCTTTTCCCTTTTACTTCATACATGAACCCTTCTCTGGGGGAAAAAAAAAAGAGAAAGAAAGAAAAAGGGAAGAAAGAAAGGATGAACTTTGAATATATATTTTGTGATAAAGACATACACAAACATTGTATATTTGTTCTGAAAACAATAACAGCCTAAATCTCGGTTTAAAAAAAATAGAAAAAGCAAGAAAATGCTATTATGTTCACTATTCATGCTGAAGAAGTTAGAGGATCTGCTGTCTTCTACTTAGAGAAGGATAAAGAGAAAAAGATTTCTCTGCCTTTAGAGGACTCATCTCTACTTTCAAAGACCACCTCAAATGTTACCCCTGTCCTCTGTGCAAAGAATTCACAACTCATTCTTGTTCTTTGTTTACTCCTCAGTCATAACAATCTCTACTCTGCCTCATTGTTTCAGTTAGTTGTATCAGCAGACTGGCTTCTCCCCATGGACCATGAATTCCTTGAGGTTAACATGGCCTCTTTCATCATGGTCTGTCCGAGCAGCTCTATCATAGGGTTTCTTGCCTAAGAAGTAGTCAGTAAATGTGTTTCAAATGGAACTCAACTGAATTATGCTGAAAATTATCCTTTTATTATTACTGTTTACAACAAGTAGAAAAAGCAGAGTAAGAGAGACCAGAAAAGGGGGGTGGAGAGAAAATGACATGAGAGAATGGAAAGGAAGGAGGAAGAAGAGGAAGGAAAAGAAAGAAGCAAATGAGAGACTGCTAAAAAAGCAGGGCAACATTTAGCCCTGTATAAAATTACCATCTAATATTTCTTACCTTTCTATACACCAGAGTGTAAGCAATTGGGCTTATGTTTTAAAACTGACTGCAAAAAAAAAAAAAGCAGAGCCTAATTCCATTTTAAATATATTTTATAAAATCTAATTCTTCATTTAAAGAATAAAAGGATTCATGTCAACATTCAAATGAATTGTATTCCAAAATAAAACCATTAAAACCACAAAAATGTAAATTTCTATAAATTTTGATATTGGATAGATTGATTGATAGATATCCTCCCATAGTTTTATATTTCACCTTTACTGCCTTATTAATATTCCTGCTGATAATACCTCATTTGGGCACAGTAGTTCTGGGATTGGGTAGTCTCACTTGTCAAGTTAAACTGAAAGGGAATGGTTATCACATACCCAGGGAGACTCCTCAGTTCTTTCTTCTTAAACTTCTTCTTAAATTCAGTTCTTTAGCAAGCTGAATTTAAACTTCCTTGCAAACATATATTCAGAAACAATACTTCATTTGTCAGCACATGCCATCCTATTAGCTTTGAGAGTTAGTGTTTAGCATGCTTCCAGGGCTTCAGAGAAATCAAACCCATACTGTGTTAACCTGGTGTAAAAAGAAAAACAGGAAATAATGGGGAAATGAAACAAGATGGCCCAGAAAAATGGAACAAAAATGACAGTAAATTTGTTGTTTTGAAGTTTGACTTTTTAAAAATCTATATGCAATGTTACTATATGAAAAGAGAGATCAATGGGTAAATTTGCTATATCTGAAAGAATAGTTAGCAAAAAGATGTGTTTTGATTGCCCTGATGAGTAAATTACAAAGTCAATATAAATCAATCATCTCCTAACCTCCCTAATCTCTATGAAATCAAGGAAATCTTGATATACAGACATTCAGAAAAATTATTTGCCACCATTCACAAAATGAGTAAGAAATTGATTATAACAATTACCTAAATAGCTCACTTTCTTATTATTGATTCTATTGTACGTTGTTCTTTAAGATTCTAAGAGCACATAATTTGCAACATCTTTATTTCCCTACAAGATGTTAGGAGTTTCAGGCTACTTCAGTACCTCTCTGACCTACCAATTCTCAGCCTATTCTTCAAGGTTGAGCAAATCACGGCACTGGGGATGAGCAGTAGTCTTCTCGCCCATTCACAACAAACACCCTTCAAATAACTGCTAAATTTTCAATTATCCCCTAGTGAGTGATTGGGCAATGATCTTAGGCAGTGCTTCTCAGACTATAGTGAGCTCAAGAATCACTAGGGGTGTTCATTAAAAATACAGATTTCTGCCCCTCATTATAATTGTCCTGGGAATGGACATTTTAAGTAAGGACACCAGATGATTCCTGTTACTAGGCACTTATGGACACAATCTGGGGAATAGTGACGCTGACTTGGGAAGCTCTAGATGTTCTTAACTAGTAGCTTGCTGAGGCTCTTTATAATAAATACAATGCAAAATAATCTGTCTGTAAAAAGAATAAGGCATTCAAAGATTTAGTTGGAAGCATTTGACTTAGGAGTCTGAAATAAACTTCACCAATAAAGGAAAGATAACTGAAAAGCAGCAGCAGATGAGAATTGTCATGTGCTCCTTTCCAAGGCCCCTTTCACATCCAGACCTATAGACAGCTAGTACCCCCTTACCTAACACCGGCCACATTAACATACAGTCAGCCTGGACATACACTGAAAATCGTGGTCATATAGATTTAGGGTCAGGGGCATTGGGACCAGATTTAGGTCCATACTGGTAAAGTTGAAAGCATTATAGTCAAGGGATGTGGATAAAAAATGATTTGAAAACAAGAAGAGAAAATGGAATCAAAGAAAAAAAGCCTGAGCCTGGAGTGAGGCCAAGACCTAGACCATGTGAATGGTGGAGGGAGAAATGGGGAACAGGAAGGGAGGCAAAGAAGGCTTTGCTTTGCTGCTGTCAGTTGGACATTCCATTCAACTGCCCCTGGTGGGCATTCCGGTCCACTGAGCATGCCCAATTTGTGTGACTGACTTTCACCAAGTAGAACAATCAACAAGATCACCATAAAGGCTTTACCAACACCAGGCCAGTAAAGTCACCACTGAAAACCATTCCCAAATTTGTGATCAATGGACCCAAGTTAAGGGAGAGGAACTCCTTTGGTCTACAAAAATGGTTTGAGTCCCAGTCTCTAATTTCTTCCTTCTCAGATACTCTGGTCTCCACCCAAGGGACAGTATTCGGTGAGATGCAGTCATTTTGTTGGTCAGCAGGAGCTCAGAAGCAAGAAAATGTCATAGTGGTAGAATACAGCATCATCCTCCTCAATAGGAGCCCATCGCTGGAAGCTTCCAGATCACTGTGCCAATCAAGTAGAGGAGGGAATGTCCTTTAGAGAACCTTATGTGAACTTTATGTGAGAAACTTGCCAACTTTCTTGTTCAATTTTTTAGCCATACTATTTCTAATACTTAGGTGCTGTCTCTTAGAGAGCCTAAAACAGCCAAGACATGACTCAGGACATGGAAGAATCTGCAGGTGAGCATCACGGGATCCTGAGGAGCTAAGTGTTTTGTATCTGTACAATCATATCTATATGTGGGGAGGGGGATAGTGTGGGTCATTAAGGAAGATCTATACACCTTAAAGATGTTATGAAAAGGTACACCAAAGTAAGGTTATTTCTCTTTTACTCTCCTTTTATTCAAAAATAATAAAGCCACATTGATTGTAAAGGGCCAATGATAGACTAGGAGCCTGAGAGATAATCGTGCCTTACCTTTAAAAATAGTCTACCTGAGGAGAAAGTGGCTACAGCACAAAGATAGTCTTTTGTTTAACCTTAAATACTGGAAGAGTCCTTTGAAATATTTTCCCCTAATTTTCAAGGATGGTTGCCTATCTGCTTTGCCAAAACAGACTGTACTAACGGGCTCTGTGGCTTGATTTGGAGGCTCACCTCTAAGAGTTTCTGTCTTGCCAACTTGCCATGTGGCCTGAAATTGCTTAATTCCTTGGACTCAATTTTTTTTCACTTTTCCAATGAGATTTATTCAAATATAAATATGCCTTGAAAGTGCAAGTCAAAATAATTTAGGTCATTATCAGAAAAGAGAAGTTTCATGCACCTGAGTGGCTCAGGTGGTTAAGCGTCCAACTTCAGCACAGGTCATGACCTCATGGTTTGTGAATTCGAGTGCCATGTTGGGCTTTGTGCTGACAGCTCAGAGCCTGGAGCCTGCTTTGGATTCTGTGTCTCCTAGTCTCTCTCTCTGCACCGCCCCCCCCACTCACACACTTGGCCTCTCTCTCTCTCTCTCTCAAAAATAAATAAACATTACAAATCTTTTAAATATAAAAAATAAATAAATAAAAGTGAAGTTTCCATGAGCTTGGGACCAGAAAAGGAACCTGGCAGAAGGTTAGACAAAGGGAAAGAGAGGTAGGCCAGAGGTGGCCAAAGTATGGAAAACAACATAGGGGAGGTGCTGAGGGGGAAGTGAAAGTAAACCGTTATACCACACAATTGCCCTCTCACGTTCAAGGGTGTAAGGGTTTAATCTCATGGCATCTGAGAGCTGAGCCTTAATAGAGAGAATGTATAGGGTGATACCTACATGACAGGTGAGATAATTAGCAATACAGCATCTTTTATCTTCCCCTTCCCCTTTAATTTAGATTTTGAAAAAAATACTAAGTATCCACTATTAGCAAGAATGTCAAGTATATGAAATATGAATAAGACACAGCTCCTGCCATCAGAGTTGGCAGAGTTGGCAGTCAAGAAGAAGCACCCGGGGGCACCTGGGTGGCTCAGCTGGTTAAGTAGCGACTTCGGCTCAGGTCATGATCTTGTGGTTTGTGAGTTCCAGCCCCACGCTGGGCTCTGTGTGGATAACTCAGAGACTGAAGCCTGCTTCAGATTCTGTGTCTCCCTCTCTCTACTCTATCCCCCCCCCACTTTGTCTCTCTCCCTGAAAAATGAATAAATATTAAAAAAAGAAGAAGGGTGATAGGGGGCAAAGGAGAGAGAGAGGGAATGAGAAAGAGAGAGAGGGCAACAGAAAAAATATTTCTATAACTATTGCATTGGAATTAATAGGAGAGCATTTCAGCAGAGACTTAATTCTTTTTCTGTTCATTTTAGATACTTTTGGAGATATTAACCTCACTCTAGGCATGCTGAACATGGAAGATAATATGAGTAAGGTAAGGAAAATAGAGAAAATTCTCTTTTGCATTTATTTTCTCTAATCTAATTGCAACATTTCATACACCTCTTTCTTTCCCTTGACTTCCTCTTTTCTCTCTGGCTTCTTATGTGGCATTCAATCATTCAGAAAATACAGTTATAATGGAAATCATTATAATGTTTAAACAATGACATTAGTATTTGAGAAATCAGAGTATTTAATTATGGAAGCTAGCAAAAGAATGTCCCTTTCTATAACCTTATACAGGCAGATGTGGTAAGAGGGGGATGTCAGACTCACAACCATGTGGATGAGAGTCTCCTCCTGTATAAGCTGAGACTTCCTAGGAAAATCCCAAAAGATCTCCCCTACTCATCTGTGATGCTGTTTCACAATTAGAGATTTATTTCTCTGGGATGTGAAGGCTTTCTTGGCTTCAAAAACCTTTTATAAAATAGTATCTACCTCCAAGGACACTTGTCTGGGAAGCAGCACACTAGATGCTTCCCAAACAATAGTGAATTATATTATATTCACTCCTCACACCTTTATGAGGTAGGTATAGCTGTTTCCATTTCACAACTAAGAAGAGTGAGACCCAGAGCTGTTACATGACCAGAACAGCAGGACTACATCCAAACACAAGCCTGTCTGACTTAAAAAAAAAAAGAAAAAAAAAATTCCTCCTAATCATGATTCAATGCAGCCTCCCTGTGAAGGACAGGGCCTACATATACCTTTATCAGTGGTTCTCAACCCTGATGTGTATTGGAATCCCTTATTCGAGGGAGTTATTCCACACCTTCAACAGGGGCACAGTACCTCGAAGGCAATAGGCTTGAGACTGTTGGGCATTTCAGAACACCAGTCTCTCATCTATCAAAGGCCATGTAGCCACCTAAGGGACCTTTCACACAGCGCCTGGCCAAGCCCCATGATTTCCAAAGGTTAAGATCTGTCCAAAAGAATTCACGACTTTCTCTCTACAAGGCAGAACTAAAACTAAGGGCACAGAAATCTCTCGTAGGATCTAGCTTCATAGCTTATCAGCCTCCTTGGGAATCACAGTGTGCTCCTTATTACCATAGTCACTCCCTAGTGGTAAGAGCAGTAGTTAGGGTAATGGGCATTTCCAGTCCCCTGAGGGCCCTACAACAGTGATTTTCAAGACTTTGATATGTTAGCTAGGGTGCCTCCACCTTCAGTTAGATGTCCTTGAAGTAATGTTGTCAGGTTAAGATAGTTTTCAGAAAGAACTTTGCTTTACATATAAGCCTTCACTCCTAAAGTTGCATATTATGTTCAGGAAACCCCAATTAAGATATATAAAATCCATTGTAAAGTAGGAATACATTGCTCAGTTTGATGGTGTTATTCACTTGGACTTAATCTGATTCCTTTAGTTTTGTAACTCAAATTTCTGTGTATGTCCACAGGAAGACATTTATAGTCATCTCACTTCCGTCATTCAGAATACCGACATCCTGGATGATGCAATTGTGCAACGGTTGATTTATTATGCTTCTAAGGACATGAGAGACACCAATGTAAGTTTTATTCTTGATGATGAATCAATGTCAGGGCCAGCAACAGGTCTTTAACTGACCCAGCTGCATCCACGTGGACATTTATAAGCTTCTTGTACGTTGTTGTCTGAACCTCAAATCACTTTCATTTGTTCATATGTTATTACAATACCTATTATTTATCCCTTCACCGATAAGGAGACTGAGGCAAAGCTAAAAAAGACTTCAGAGATCATATTTACATGTTGATGTACATGTTGATGCTTAGAGACATTTTATTTTTTTTCAAAGTAACACAGCTATTGACAGAACAAGTAACTAGAACCTAGTTTCCTTTTTCTTCCCATATGAATTATGATTTCTTCATGTGTCTACTTATCTACATACGCTAGGCATTATATCTGAAAAATTATTTCTAGAAATAATTTGAATTCTAAGATGTTATTTTCTTCCAGAAAGGATTTTTACTTGTTATCTGTGAAGGGTACTAACAATCCATGATTAATTTCAGGACTTGAGATTTTGGAGCTGGGGGTGGGGGAGGCAGGGCACATCTGTGACTCCAAGTTGGGCTACAGTTCATGGAGGGCCAATTGAACCTTTCATTTAAATGCAGGCTTTTGGGGTCTTAGACCAAAAGATGAGAAGTGGGATGACCAAGGTCTTCCCGTTTGTTAGTACTAAATTCTGTTTATTCTTCCCAAAATACTGCAAAGCAATCCCAACTATAGAACTTATCTCTCCGGATTGCCAATCTTTTCCAGATCTTCATTTAGTAATTCATTCTACCCTTTGTTGTGATGTTTTTATGAGTATATTTTTTAATATCTTGTCCGGCTCTTTTTATTTTCCTCAGCAGGAGAGTTCATCAAATTTACCTAGTTGAGCATTACCAAAAGCAGAAGTCCCTCCAAATATCTCCAGTATCAATGATAACTGGATCAGGACAATACTAAAACCTCAAACTCTAGACTCCTGGCCCCATTTCCCTTCCACCATTCCCTTCAGTCTTTCAACCGTAGTGATTCATCACTTAAACACAAAACATAAATCCTAGGTTCATAGTGCCTGGCTAATTAGCAAGAAAACATATATTGACCTCATATTTACAAGAACCTTATTAAAACATGGTTTTAAACATTCATTAAAATTACATCTGGAGGTGCCTGGGTGGCTCAGTTGGTTGAGCTTCTGACTCTTGATTTGGGCTCAGGTCATGATCCCAGGGACATATGGGATCAAGCCCTTCACTGGTCTCCACGCTGAGCATGGAGCCTGCTTAAGATACTCTCTCTCTTTCCTTCTGCCCCTTTTCCGTGCTCGTGCTCCTCTCTTAAAAAAAAAATAACCTCCATTTTGGCAGCTACTGACCCCTACTCTAGAGGCTCCCCCCACACACACACACTGCCCCCGCCGGGGGAGTAACAGCCTGTTCTCTCTATCCCAAAGCCAGGGGAACTCATAATATTAGCTAGAGTGTTACCTCTCTGCAAACTCACTCTGCTCTTTCTCTAGTTGTTATTGTTATTTTCCTTTTCTTGCTCAGATCCTCAGAGAAACCAGAATGCTGGCAGGTGAGGTTTTGGTGTCTCTTGCTGCACATGATTTCAATTCTGTGATGTATGAAGTCCAAAGTAACTTCAGGATACTGGAGCTACCAAATGAATTCATTGTGCTTGCTTTGGCTGAACTGGCAACAAGCTACGGTATGGAGGAAATAACCGCCACATTTTCCTGGGAAACAACTACCCTGACTAATTGTCTAAAACCAAATGGGTGCAAACAACAGAAAGGAGAACATACCTCCCTTCTGCTGTGCTAAAGAATATCAATAGCAGGATTTAGGCAGCTGTTTCTGAGCATAGATGAGTCTGCTGACTCACCATGAGTCCATGCTGCCCTGGATTTGGCTGGACTCCCTCCCACCCTCACCATCCCTTTCATCTGTCTTTGTTTTTGCAAAAGCCCTTTTTCTGCGAGGCACGTTCCACAAACCACTGGACATTTACATGAACTAAGGGTTTGTTATGATTTTTTTTCTACACCATTTTACTTGACAGATATTTATTTGTTTGCTTGTTTACTTATTTATTGAGAGCCTATTACCTGTGCTAGACCCTGGGGATGCAGGAAATTTCTGGTGGGAAAGATGGAAATTAATAAAATAATTATCCAAATAAGCAACTGCTACCAAAAAACAGGTACAGGTGACTTTATAGCTAGCACCTTATTTTAAACCGACCACTCCTTGATTCTCTAACTACAGACAGGCATTATGGCAAGAGAGGGATAGAGGCGGATATCTTCCCGCTGCACCTCATCTGTGCCCCCCATGCAGCCTTGAAATGCTGACATGAAGAGTCACAGAACATCCCAGTGTGAGGGGTTAATGCTTTTCTCCTCTTGTGCCCCTCTTGGCAGTGTCCCAGAGTATTCCCTTCATGATGATGACCCTGCTCACCATGCAAACCATGCTCAGGCTGGCCGAAGAGGAAAGGATGAAGGGAGTTTTCTGTATTGGTGGGTATCCCTATGGTTCCCTCTTTGTGAAGACCACACTATAAATTGAGCAAATGCTTTATTTTTCCTTTCACTCTTGTTCTGTTCTTTCTAACAATAATAGCTACCATTTATTGAGTGCCTACCCCATGGAAATTTCTCTCTCAATCCTCACTGCAATTATAATTCTATCTCTCTCCATCCTCAAAGCAAGGTAAGTACTATTACCCCATTTTACAGATGAGGAACTGAGGGTCATAGAAATTAAGGAATCTCCTTAAAGTGGTGACCGTCAATGAGATGGAGAGGTAGCATTCATGTCTATGTGACCACCCAATCTATATTCTTTCCACTGCCCTGAAAGGCCTCCATTTCTAGCCTCCTTCTTTAGTTCCATCACTTTCCCCACAATGGTTCTAGGAGCTCACCAGCTCTTAGCAGCAGGCTAAATTTTGGCATTTCCTTATAACACAATATTGTAGTAATGCTAAGTAAGCAAACTAATCAAAAATACAAACAATCATAAAATTAAGGAAAATAGGTAAACAAACTGTGGGTCACAAACCCCCTCTCCCCCCAAAACTAAAATACATCTACAGTAATCAAGAGTCTACAAATAAGAACATGCCCTGGAATTCCTAGGAAAAAACATTTCCAGCACAGTGAGGGGCTTCTTGGAGGAGTCTGGAGACCTGGACTCTTCTCTCTGATCATCCACTGAACCATCAGGTGACTCTGCCCTCTTTCAATCTCATTTTCACCCGAAACATGTCAAGTAAAGTGATTACTAAGATTCCTCTCACCTCTGACGCCCCCAACACTACTGTTTTGTAATATTTAAAAGCCCATGCTGTCAGGAATGTCATCTTTACCTATCAACCAAGTCTTTTCAGTTGTTTTGTCAATTTCTTCTTGTTTTGTCCTCAATGAAGGCAACATTTGTATCTGATACATACTGAGAATTTACTATGTGCCTGAGTACTGCCTTGGGTATTTTAAGATTATTGTTTCCTTTAACCTTACAACAACCTATTAGGTAAGTAACATTTTTCCTCCATTTCACAGATGAGAAAATTGAGACGTAGAAAGGTTAACTGTTCGCCTGCGGTCACAGCTAGTATGCGGCAGAGCCAGGATTTGAATTGTGACAGTCTGGCTCAATGACTTGAGCAATTACACTAGATTAGCCCACTTTTCAATTCCTTTAATTTCCTTACTTACTATCACAGCTAACATTGTGTTCTTGCAAATAAACTTTGGTGTCTGTAATAGCATTTCTACCTACAACATCAACAACCAACAGGGAAAAGGAAATAAAATTAGAAATCATCATGGCATTGAATAAGGGATTCTCTGTCTTTGTATTATAAAGTTATCTAGAACCCTTTGGTCCTAAAGCAAATTTTGCCTGCCACTACGGAACAGGTATAAAGTTTTGTAGTAATCCATCCACTCATCTAGCTCTTCATTCAACCCATCAGCCAATAAGCAGACATCATGCTTGTTGTTTCAGATACCATCAATAGATAAGACATCCTTTCTCTCATGTTGTTTATAGGCCAGTGCAACATAAACATACATACACACACATACACACACACACACACACACACACACAAGATTATGACAAAGCATAGCAGGAGATTATCAGTTTGAAGAGAAAGTGAATTAGCCAGTTAATGGCCAGCTCTAAGATACTCAGGATGTTTCCAGAGTATTCTTTGCATGTGAGGTATCGTTAAGGAGTAAACTATGAATTTTCTTTTTCATCTAGTGAAACATGAGGGCTGAAGGAACAAAAACTATTATTTAATGCAGTTGATGTAAGTATGTATAGGTTGGTGGTGCAAGTATTTTTGCAGGCCTGACATTTTTTTAATTTTATTGAAGGGAAACAGACACATGGAAAAATACAGAAATCAGAAGTGTACAGGTTGATGAGTTGTCACAAAATGAACTTACTCATTTGACCGCCACTCAGGTTAAGAAGCAGGACATTACTAGTACCCCAGAAACTGCCTCATCTTTTCTCCCAATGATCACCATCTTCATCCTCTCCAAGGGTAACCACAACCCTGACAACCATAGATTAGTTTTGTCTATTTTTGAGATCCTACACGTTGTTGTGTGAAACTATAGTCCGTGTTCATTTCTCTATACTATTACGTGCCTGTACTACAATTTTTCCATCCTACCTGTTGGCAGATATTTAAACTGTTTCCTGTTTGAGGCTATTACGAAAAAAAAAAAGTGAATATGAACATTCTTGTATAAGTTTTTTAGTTCCTATATACTTGTGTAGCTAATGACTATATAATTAGGAGTGGAATTTCTGGGTCACGAAGAACACATATTCAACTTTGGTAGATCGCATAAAACAGCTTTCTAAAATGTTTGTATCAATTCATGCTCCACGCCCCCCCACCCCAGGCAGTATGTGAAAATACCAACTGCACCTTAGTCTTACCAACATTTGAAATTGTCTGAAATTTTAGCAATTCTGGATGGTCTGTTGCAATATCTCGTTATGGTTTTAATTTGCATTTCACTAATGTGGCTGAACACTTTTTATATGTTTATTTGGTACAGTCATAACATTTTACAGAAATTATTACACATTTGCTAATCATCAGTGCACTCTTCTCAAATTATTTTACGGTCCTTCCCATCTTTAAATTTTTCTCAGTCTGTGGTTGTTTTTAAAATGCAGCCCTTGAGAAGTTCAGCAAGGCCATTTACAAGTATGTCAACCACTGGAGAGACTTCCCCTATCCCAGATTGGACGCCAACCGACTATCTGACAAGATCTTCATGCTGTTCCGGTATATAATGGAGAAGTGGGCCCCCATTACCTCACCCGTGCAAGTGAGTGGCGGCCTCAACATGTCTCAAGCTAGCTCTCCGTCCATGCTGGTTGAACTTGCTCCATTCTTTCTGACGTGATAATGAGTCTCAGTTGTTTTGGAATGCTATGAGTTGTGATTTATCAGGTTTATCAAATTTTTTGTTTTTCCTGTTTCAAATCACTGTTTATTCATTCCTGAACTAATATTTATTGAGTCCCCATGATATGCCAGACACTGTTCCAAATTCTGGGGATACAGCAGGGATTAAACAGACCAAAATCACCACTCTCATGGAACCGACATTCCAATGTATGGAAAGAACAATAAGTAACTGAAAATGAGTAAAATATACATAAAGTTAGTTATTTCATGCCTTATATAACCCATAACCCATATTTGGGATGAGCCATTGACTGAGAAAAACAACAGGCCACAGAAATTTCCTATGTCTATGAAGATGACCATGAAATAAAATAACATCTAAAGAATGTTCATAACTGCTTCAAAATATTGTAATGTCTTGCACAGAATAGGTAACAAAGTGCATTCACATATAATCCCTTGTTTATCTTGCTTAATTGGTATAATTTTTAAATGTAGTATAAATTAAATCCTTTTTAGGTCCTTTACTGCTATATTATAAAAGATGCAACACATAGCCTTCTCTAGTTCAGTTTCTTTTCTATACTTTAAGCTACCAAGGCATTTATTTTTTTAACATGCTGGGGTAGTTAAATCATTAGCAAACATGGAACTTTTAAAATATCCTGTAGAAGTCTTCTCTTTAGGGCACCTGAAAATCAAAATTCAATAAAAATTTGCCAAGCACTTTCCTAGCTTCCCACAGAAAGAGTTAGACAAGTGACTAGAAGGTACACAAAAGTAATAAGGGAACACAGAGAGAGAAGCACTTAACTCCTGTGGTGAGTACTGGAAAGGCCATGACATTGAAACTGAGCTTGCAGCCTATAAAGACATTCACTGCAGGCAAGATGCATTCCCTAAAGAGGCAATAAAACCCACTGAAGCATAGGCTGAGATGAGATAACATGCACACTTGAGTGAGCCCAGTGGGAGAAAGAGAAGGGGAGAAGAGAAAGGGGAATATAAAGGGGCAGAAATAAATGAAACTAGATAGGTGGTCTTGGCCATACAGTGAAGGGCCTTGAATGCTACACAGGAGCTTGGACTTTTTTTTAATAGGAAATGAGAGACCTTTGAAAGGGTTCTAAGCAAGGCATAATTTTCAAGAAGCAAAGGGAGATCTATGGAGTATTGTTCCAGTGCTCAAGCAAGAATAATCTTGAAAAGTGTCCATTGCTTGGAAATGTCCAATTCCTTAAAAGAATCGTCCAGCTGACACACAGTTGGGTGAAATAAATGGTTGTTATTATGAGCCACTAAGTTTTGAGATGCTTTGCTGTATGACAAAACTTAGCAGGCAGAAAAAAATTCATCATATAATATTAGGTAGAAAAAGCAGAATGTAGAACTATAAAGAATAACACTAATTTTTTAAAAAATTAAAATGTATGGATAAAGTATAGAAAAAATTTCAAATAAATAAAAATCATATTAAAATACACCAAACAGTGTATGGTCATGGGTACTATAGATACTATTAGCAATGTGAATACTGTGTTTTCTTCTTCATCATAACTTTTGTGATTTCTAAACTTTTATAATCAACCTATTTACACTTATATTTTATACATGTTCATTTTGTGTGTCAATAGAAGCCAGATTATAATGGATTGAGGAATAAATGAGAAGTGAGAAGTGGAGATAGCAAATGTAGACCTCTCTTTCAGAGAGCTTTGCTTTTTTTGCTTGTTTGTTTCAAGTTTTTATTTAAATTCTAGTTAATTAACATATAGTGTAATATTGGTTTCAGGGGTAGAATTTACTGATTCAGCATTTCCACTTTTTTAAGGAAAGAAACAGAATTGGGGTCTAAGTAATACGGAGTCAAAGAATTTTTTTTAAACATGAGGGAAATTCGGGGCGCCTGGGTGGCTCAGTCGGTTGGGCACCCAACTTCAGCTCAGGTCATGATCTCACAGTTCGTGACTTCGTGCCTCGTGTAAGGCTCTGTTCTGACAGCTCGGAGCCTGGAGCCTGCTTCAGATTCTGTGTCTCCTTCTCTCTCTGCCTCTCCCCTGTTCATGCTCTGTCTCTGTCTCAAAAATAAATAAAAACATTTAAAAATTTTTTTAAAAATAAATATGAGGGAAATTTTAAATCTGTTAGCATATTGAAAGAAAGTGACCATTAGAGAAAGGTTTAAGAAATCTTTTCTTTTCTTTTTTTTTAATGGTTATATTTATTTTTGAGACAGAGAGAGACAGAGCATGAACAGAGGAGGGGCAGAGAGAAAGGGAGACATAGAATCCAAAGCAGGCTCCAGGCTCTGAGCTATCAGCACAGAGCCCCACGCGGGGCTCCAACTCGTCAACCGCGAGATCATGACCTGAGCCGAAGTCTGACGCTCAACCGACTGAGCCACCCAGGCACCCCAAGAACTCTTTTCTTAAGAAAGACATAGGGAGACAGGAAAAATACTAAAATGAGTAATAGTATAGATATAGGTGTAGATATAGCTATAAATACAAATATAAATATAATTGCCTCGTGCAATGATCTTAACCATTTTTTGAAGGAATCTTTCTTGGTTGAAAACAGTGAGGAAAGTTTTGGGGGGCTGTCTAAAGCCCCTGATATTCTGAGAAATGTACAAAAAACATAGTGAAATATTAGAAATGGTATTTGTTTGCTGCCTCTGCAGACTTTGGCCATTGTTAAGGCGCATGGCCCCACAGTGAGCCTGCTACTTCATCGGGAAGACCTCTGCGAATATGCCCTGGACCAGGTACCCTGGCTCCTGAACCAGTATAAAGACAAAGAGATTGATTTCCACGTCACTCAGGTAAGAGCCACGCCCTAAAGGAACCGATTCAGAGTCTACTGGCAACCATCCTGAAAGACAGTAAATCCCAAGAGGTCCAAGGGAACTGAAATACTGGTTTGGGCAGCTGAACTTAAATATTTTTTGAGGAATAGGAGGTAGAGAAGAGGTTGGCATAGCTGGGTGATGGAATCTCCAAAAAGAGATTAAGAATTTTCTTTTCAAGCTGCTGAGGCACGAATCACTAAAGAAAACTGGTAACTGCAGGAAGGTGATGCGCTTGCCTCACAAAACATAATTGTCTTCCACATCCTGCGCTGCTGCTTCACAGGCAGCCTCCAACTAACGTTTGAGAGCTTTCATTCTAGAGTCTAAAACAAATATTGACCGCGGTGGTCCTTTATGATGCTGCCCTTCCAAAGGGCTTGAGAAAAACCATCTTTATCAATTTACTCCACCAGGTAAGAAAACCCTGCTGTCAGATCTGATTGTTTCACTTTCACTGGTTTTCTGTTGTTAACATCTCCCTCCTGGTTCTTCTTTCTCATTCAGGTGTGCAGAGTTTCAGAGCCTCCAGTAAAGGAAAATGAAATTGAAGCTTCAAGCTGTTTCCTCATTCTAGGTAGGACCCAGCATCCAGAGGGTTTTCAATAAAAATGTTTCCCAGTGATGAAGACAACAATGATGAAGGGTGTGCAAACTATCACATCAGTTATTTCACACACACACACACACACACACACACACAAAACATTCCTTCAAACTCACAGCTCTCCCTATCCTACCCATTCCCAAGAGAAGCGGAACAGGTAGGGGAATCAATTACTCTGGTTTCCCCAGAAGTCCTTTACTTCTAGTTCTAAAACCAGAAAATTTCCAGACATACTTTGGGGATTAACCCCTTTCCAGATATATGGTTGGCAAATACTTTTCCCATCCCATATATTGCTTTTTCATTTTGTTAATTTATTTTTTTCTGCTGAGCAGAAGATTTTTGGCTTGATATAGTTCTGCTTATTTATTTTTGCCTTTGTTGCTTTTGGTTGCAAATCCAAAAAGATCATTCTAAGACCATCGTCAAGGAGCTTACCACCTATGTTTTCTTCCAGGAGCTTTATGGTTTCAGGTCTTACATTCATGTCACTTTTTTTTTTTTTTGACGTTTATTTATTTTTGAGACAGAGAGAGAGAGAGCATGAACAGGGGAGGGTCAGAGACAGAGGGAGACACAGAATCTGAAACAGGCTCCAGGCTCTGAGCTGTCAGCACAGAGCCCGACGCGGGGCCCGAATTCACGGACCGCGAGATCATGACCTGAGCCGAAGTCGGATGCTTAACCGACTGAGCCACCCAGGTGCCCCTCATGTCACTTTTTTTAATTTGATCTTTGTATATGGTATAAGGTAAGGATCCAGTTTCATTCTTTGACATGTGGCTGTCCAGTTTTTCCAACACAATTTATTGAAGAGTCTATCCTTTCCCTGATATATTTTTTGGCTCCTTTGTCAAAAATTAATTGACCACATATACATGAATTTATTTCCAGGCAAACAAGGGTGAATTGGTAATCCTAGGGATACAAAATGCTTTTTTTTCTTGGTATTTGAGTTTATTTGAAACTGTGTCAAACCCAAAGTCATGCTTTTTCCTCCCTGGTTATCTCTTAGTACCTATTCCTTCTCTCTCTCTCTCCCTTTACTCTTTCCCTTTCCTTCTTGCTTTCACATCACAATGCCACTTGTTGCCTGGTTAGAATAACAGGAACGAGTGGTAGAGGGAGCACAAAGCTCTCAGAGTCAGTATACAAACTCTGTTCTAACATAGATCCTAAGAAGTAAGGACAAGAGCAATCCCATGCCTCCCAGACATCCTCCCTCCCCCAAAAATGTCATTTCTATTACTTCACTACATACCTTTCTATTATATCCTAGGTCTTTCCTAATTGATCCCTCTGTTTTTATTCTTTCCTCTGTTCTATGCTCGATGTAATTAACTGTTTCACTTTATCTCTGATAATTGTGAACCTAAACTGCTCTCCTCACATCAGGCCTTCTCTCTCTTCCCTGCTTCCTGCCTTACTCATGTAGCTCTCTAGTTCCACAACTGGTGAAGCATCACTCCGACCTTTGCCTCCATGTTCATAAGGCATTCTCCCCCTGTCTCCTCTCCTTTCCTCCTCTCATATTGAATTAGGGTCAACCCTAGTAACCTTATCTTAACTTGATTCCATTGTAAAAAACCTCATTTCCAAATAAAGTCATATTCACAGGCATGAACCGATGTGGACCTAAGTATATAAATCTCTCTTAGTGACCAAACTGCCTAATTCTGTGTTGCTAAAGATGCACCAATATCATAAAATCGAATTACCAACCAAAGAGTGACAATCTCCATGGAATCCCCCTTTTCCCATTTACAAGTATTTTACCTAAGGTGAAAATGAGTTCTGTGACCAGCATTTCTTCAACCTTCAGCCCATTCCAACCCTGCAGACCTGATGGAATTTTTTGATGAACAGTTGAGAAATAATAATGAAACCTTTCGAACGGGAATCTTGACTTTGTTAAGATCGGCTATCAATGCTGAGGGTAAGCAAAGGGATGAAGTCACAGTGGTTTATTTTGTGCCAAGAAGAAAACTGAAGCCTATGCATTCTCTAACTCTATTCTATGTCTTTGGGGTGTTTATAGAGGATCACATTCAAGTGAAACTCTGTCTTCTCTGTCATCTACAATCTACTAATTTTAAACAGGCATTTTCAATCACCTCTCTTCTATCATGATATTTAGAGATATACCTAGGGGAGAAGGACAAGTAGAATTAGAATTTAAAAGATCTAGTAAGCTGGTTAAGTGGCCCAATAAATAGAGAGTAGGTGGGAGGAATGCACAATATTCTAGAGATTAGTACATTTAGAAAAGAGCAGAATTTAATGAAATATCATATTTCATTAATGCCAAGAAGCACATACTTTCATGATATTGGAGTGCATCTCATAATTGATACCATCTTTAATTATAATCGGCCACTATAAGGGGTTTTTTGGTACAATATAAAATAATGATGTCTCATAAAGTTGATGATATCTTGGATTCAATACAATATGAATTATATTACATTATAATATTTTTAAAAATTAAGTTAACCCTGGGATTTACTGAAGAATCAGCAGACAAGAAACATAGTCTCACAAAATTTAAAGCTAATCCATTGGGCATGATATATTGAGTCCACTTTGGAACCTAACATTTTAAACAAGATGAAACCAAATACAATAGGGAGCAAAGAGAGCAATTAAAATCTTTTAAAAATTGGAAAAGAAGAGAGTAAGAGAAAACTGAATAACATGAAATGTTATGGACAAAAGACTTTGCAGTTATGTGCCATAAGTCTAATAGGTTTTCATCAGTCCTAGAACATACTGTACTCCTACTGAACCCAGTCTCTTAATTTCTCTCCCTGTCTTTCAGAGCCCAAATTGAGGGATTATATCACTTCAATTGAAAGAACAGTCAAAGTTGTCATGGGCGACCTCAGTATAAAAGTAAGAGAATTAATGGGGACTTTGATTTTTGATGATGTTTTAATGAATTAATGAAATGGTTTTGATTCTTTAAAAATCTACTTATGAGATTGCTTTATAAAGAGCTCAGTGATGAATTCTATTTTTAGTAGAATTCCATCTTTCCCTGAAAGATAAACTATATCAAGGTAAATTCTAAAGTACACTCAGTTCAAGGGCTTATTAGTATAAAAAAAGATTTTTGCCTAGAGCATCACAGAGCTATGCTCTTCAAATAGTTTTAAAATTGTTAATTATAAAAATAACATATCTTCCTCCAAAAAAATAATAACCCCTAAACCTGTTTTTTTTTTTTAAATTTTAGCTTAGATACCGTATTTTCCAACTAGGAAGCACCTACAGCAAGTCTTGAACATAGTAGATTGTGTAATATTTCCTGATTATTTGATTAAAGCATTCCATATCAGAAAAGATATATAACTTGTACTGAAACAAATATAAGAACTAGAAATTATTGTATTTTTTAAATTAAAACCATATTTTGTTTGGATCAAAGTCCTATACAGAAACCAATGAAAATAAGAAAATTCCCCTAAGAGGCTTTGGTCTACAATGATTATAACAAAAGCTATGCAGTAAATAACAAAAATTATGTTAAGCGAAATAAGTCAGTCAGAGAAAGACAAATGCCATATTATTTCACTCATATATAGAATTTTAGAAACAAAACAGATGAACCTAAGGGAAAGAAGGAAACAGGCTATTAACTATAGAGAAAAAATTGAGGGCTGAAGTGGGGGTGGGTGGGGAAATGGGCTAAATGTGTGATGGGGATTAAGGAGGTCACTTGTTGGGATGAGCACTGGGTGTTACATGTAAGTGATGAATCACTAAATTTTATTCCTGAAACCAATATTACACTACATGTTAACTAACTAGAATTTAAATTAAAAATTGAGGAGCACCTGGGTGGCTCAGTCAATTAAGCATCTGACTTCCGCTCAGGTCATGATCTTGCAGTTCATGGGTTCAAGCCTTGTGCTGGGCTCTCTGCTGACAGCTCAGAGTCTGAAGCCTGCTTCATATTATGTGTCTCCCCCTCTCTCTGCCCCTCCCCTGCTTGCACTCTGTCTCTCTCTCTCTCAAAAATGAATAAACATTAAAAATAATTTTTAATTGAAACAACAAAAAAATAAATAATAAAAAATAGTTAATAAACAGTGGAGTGATTACATATAAAAAACCTGTCCAGTAAGTGGCCAAGCCAATTGAAAAAGTACTAAAAGAGTTTAGGGTAGAATAAAAGAGGACAGAAACTTTAAGGAAGTCCAGCTCCCCAGGCAAAAATAGAAAATTTGTAACTTTTTTTTCTCACTTAGGTAGACTACTAGTACCTTTATGCTAATTGCTAATTGCTACCATGTGGCCTAACTCCTTATTCAAAATTATTCTTTTTTTCCAACTCTCCATTAAAACACCCATTCAGTAAAGAATTAGATCTGAGCTTTCATTCCTCAGGGAAGCAATCCAATAAGCAAAACTAATTATTTAAACATTGTAATACAGGTTCATAATCCCTTGTTCTAATCCCTGAGGCCAGATATATTTCAGAATTCACAACCTTCCTGATTTCAGAAAAACATTTCTGTGACAGGAGTCACAAACTCATTAATATCTCTGCAAGAAAACATATGCATATTCACACTACATTGAATAAGTAAAGACTATAGTTTCAAAACAGTTCAGTTGGGGTTTGCCACCAAATGAGTTAGTGCCAAACTCAAGAAACAGAATTCCAGTTTCCAGCGTTATTTGGGTTTTGAAATTGTAGGTAAAAGATTGTAGATCTGTAGTTCAACTTGCTATCTTTCACTGAGGATTTTAAAAGCAAGGCAGTGCTTTTTTTAGCCCACAGTACCAAAATTTCATCATCTATAGTAATAGAGGATATGTTTTGGGAACTAGGGAGAAAGATTTTGGCTGTAGAGAGCTTTCCCCAAACATTAAAAAAAAAAAAAAAGCAGAAAACAAAAAAGGGGTGCCTGGGTGGCTCAGCCAGCTAAGCATCCATCCCACTCTTGACTCAGCTCTGGTCACGATCTCATGTTTCATGACATCAAGCCCCAAGTCAGGCTATGTGCTGACAGCACAGAGCCTGCTTGGGATTCTCTCTCTCCCTCTCTCTTTGCCTCTCCCCCGCTCATGCACTCATGCTCTCTTTCTTTCTCCCTGTCTCTCAAAATAAATAAATAAACACTCAAAAAAAGAAAGAGATGCTTTCCTGTAACCCCTTAAACCATAAACTATAGCTTCCTCCTCCATCTATTTATAGTACCATCATTCAATTTATACTCCTTTTTGGAAAGTTTCCCACTAAATAATCCATGAAAGTTAAAGGACAGGAGAAGCTAAATTTATATTCTGCCCAATGTAGAAGAATGTTGCAAATACATTTTTCTGATTCTAGGTAAGGAATTCCACTCTCCTCCTTATCCAAACCATGTGTGAAAAATGCTACATTGAAGCCAGGGAAGGATGGCCACTGATTGATTACATCTTCTCCCAGTTTGCCATGTCCGACAAGAATCTGGTATGATGAAGAGGGTGCGGTTTTGAAAGCTACACTGTAACCAGGACAGTTGACTCAACTGGTTTGTTTGTTTTTTAATGGCTGAGGTTCAATTCAATGACTGATTTAGAAGTTATATTTCAATCTTATCACTTTCATTGAAAGATTTTTCAGCCTTTAGTGTTCTCCTCAGTTTTCTTTCACTGATATCACTTTCAACTTATGATAAACCCCAGGTAGGTGAAACTATGGTTTTCCCTAAGGAGGAGACAACCTTTCCTCAAAGGCTTGGGACAGGGGTAGAGAAAATGAATTACTTCCGAGAAAACAAGACACATCCACTCTTGCTGCACTGGGGTTGACTTCCTGAAGACCATGTGGGTAAGAGCTCTGTGATCTTAGTAAGACCACGACAGCTGAAATTACAGTCCACTCCACTAGGAAGAAGTGTCTTTGAAAATTTTGCCCCAGAGAAAATGGCAAAGGCCTGAGGGAGAGAGAGAACATCTGCAGTTCAAGGATCCTCACAATTTTTGCTTTTCTGCTTTATCCAGCAGTGTGTTCTAACCCATTCCTACAAGGAACACTTTAAAACAGAAATTAGACACTGAAGACCAAGATTGCTGGGTTCCTTGAGCCCCTTAATTTGAGTGACTACATCCTCCACCCCAGAGTCTGAGAACGCATCCAAGTAAGGTCAGAGGGGATCAGCAGGAGGGACTATTAACAAGTCACCTGTTTCATCTTTCTTGAAGGAAAAACCAATGAAACCTAATTCTCATGAGGATGAAAAGGGAGAGAAATCTGTTCGGGAACTAAGCCTTGAGGTCTTAAAAACCCTAGACCCACTGGTCATTGGCATGCCCCAGGTAAGGGGTCTTTTGTCACCACTGACAGTTACTTTGATCATCTTTCTGAAGCTCTGCCCATTTAAGAGTAAAGACAAGAATTTGTCCTTCATGTGTCATCAGCTTTTTGATGCTCTCATTAGAGGAAGTGCATTACCATGCTCAGTGCCCAAAACATGGTAGTTTCTCAAAAACAGGTGTTGAATTAATTCGTGATCTCTTATATCTGGATAGCCAATGAGAGTTTACAAGCATCTTAACATATTGTTTCTCTTCTTCCCCTAACATATCTAGACATAACAGTAAGTGATGTGTGGAGATATTGATTCAGTGAATGGCTAACCTTTTCCCATTCATCTGGGAAGGTGTTGAAAGCACGTATTCTCAGACTTCACCTGAGGGTTAAAAATAATCTGCACCTTAAGGGGAATAAGCCTCAGAAGCTGTATTTTCCCTAAGCAAAAATAATCTGAGAAAGGATTAACTGACTAGAAATGCATAGCACAGACAGGAGAAAATCAACAGACCAATTTAAATGGATCAGAGTTTCATCTAGGATGGCATTTTTAAGATGTGGTTCTTGGATTATCTAAAATATTTCTTTAAAATGCAGATCTCCATACCCCAGACCTACTGAATCAACGTTCTGAGCAAGGGGCCCATGAATCTGCATGCAAATAAGTACCAATATTTCTGATGCATACTAAAGTTTGAAACATTTAAATCTAAAGATAAATGATGAAAAGAAGTCTCGGACCATACTCTTGTGGGCCTGAAATGCCAAATCCCTACCTTGTGTTGGATAGCCATTCAAAATTTGAAACAAAAGCTAAACATTTAAAATGATAACTTTAGGGGCACCTGGGTGGCTCAGTTGTTTGAGCATCTGACTTCAGCTCAGGTCATAATCTCGTAGTTTGTGGGTTCAAGCCCCACACTGGGCTCTGTACTGACAGCTCAGAGCCTGGACCCTTTTTCAGATTCTGTGTCTTCCTGTCCCTCCACTACTCATGCTCTGTCTCCCTGTCTCTCTCTCTCAAAAGTAAATAAACATTAACAATTAAAAAAAATTTTTTTTTCTTAATGTGTATTTATTTTTGAGACAGAGACAGAGCATGAGTGGGGGAGGGTCAGAGAGAGAGGGAGACACAGAATCTGAAACAGGCTGCAGGCTCTGAGCTGTCCACACAGAGCCCAACGCAGGGCTCGAACTCACAGACCGTGAGATCATGACCTGAGCCGAAGTCAGACGCTTAACCGACTGAGCCACCCAGGCGCCCCTACATTAAAAATTTTTTAAATGATAACTTTAAGAGATGAGTGTATTTACATAAGAATAGATTAAGAGCAAAAAGAGGGAGCTTGAGATCAGCTCCAACTTAACAGGAATAGGAGCAGGGTCATGAGAGAAGGAAAGAGATATGGAGGGGCATGGAAGATCTTCTAATGATAAAAGGACAGGGCTTGGTGATTAAGTCTGGGTGACAAGACAAAAGGAAGAGTCCATGTTGACACCTAGGTTTCCATCAGGGCAAGGGAGTTTTCCAGAGAACATGAAACAGACTGACTATAGAAACAGGTGTTCCAGAATTTCAGAGCAAGAAGGTCAGCAGTTGGAGCACAAACAGTAGCAGCAGCCCATTCACTGTCTGTGCCCAATCATCCTCTCTCAGAGCAGTCCATTCCAGTCTTTGAGTTTGGGGACGTATACAACTTTTTGGGGGTTGTCACATTGATAAGAGGCTTTGTGGCACTTGGTGAGTGGAGCCCAGGGATGCTAGACTTCCTGCATTTTGTAGAACTCATCTTCACAGTGAAGGATTGTCCTGCCCCAAATTCCAGCAGCAAACCCATGCAGAAATGCTGAGTAACACTCACTACAACTAGCACCTGAAAATGAATGTGCTGTGCAGAGATTTTATATAATGACTTCATTTTGATTTGGCCTGAAGAGCAAAAAAAAAAAAAAAAAAAAAAAAAAATAGCAAGTGAGAGAACCTACTCTAAATCAGGGGGCAACACAAGAGTGAGGACCAATTAGAAATCATGGAAAAGAACAGGCAATCCTTGTCTTGTGCCTTGTTTCCACAGGTGCTATGGCCAAGAATCCTGACTTTTGTAGTACCTGCAGAATACACAGGAACTTTGGACTACCTGTTTAATATCATCAGAAGCTTGATTATGGCAGAGGAAAGGAAGAAGAATAATGCACAGGAGTCAACAGCACTTGTCATCTCTACAGGAGCTGGTGTGTACATTCAAAAACAAAGCAAAACACTTCTCTTATGAGATGTTCATTTCCAGAAAGGCTGCAGTACCTTGACCATACACCCAATTCCAATCTGAATTTTTCTAGTTGCCACAGCAATAATGAAAATCGCTTTCTCTTTCTAGTGAAACTTCCTTCACCACAACAGCTACTGGCCAGGCTTCTGGTGAGTGAGTTACAAATAACTAATGCTGGTTAAATTTAAGCCAATATAGATCATTGAGTTCTTTTTATTTTAACGTTTATTTATTTTTAAGAGACAGAGAGAGACAGAGTGTGGGGGTGGGGAGGGCAGAGAGAGAGGGAGACACAGAATCCAAAGCAGGCTCCAGGCTCTGAGCTGTCAGCACAGAGCCCGATGTGGGGCTTGAACCCACAAACCGTGAGATCATGACCTGAGCTGAAGTCAGACACTTAATGGACTGAGTCACCCATAGATCATTCAGTTCTAAATAAATGTTAATAAAAATTACGCAGCAACTCCAAACCAAAAGAAACACTAGAAAGGCATAATAAATGTTAGGCTATTGACACTCATTAAGATTGCTGGCAAGATTATCTTCTCACTCTGAAATGCTTGTTAAACTTAATTTATTATTTTAAAATAAGCATAGACTAAATTTGATCCCTAAGTACCATTCAAACAAATTCCACATCTATTATTTAGATTTCCTTCTTTCCCCCATAGATTGGGGAACTTGAGTCTAAATCTATTATTTAGATTTCCTTTTTTTCCCCATATGTATCATTTGCTCAAATACCATTTCTACAGGCCCTTAATTAATAAATATATCTAAGTGTTGGTACCCTCCATTTATTTTTGGTTGATGGTTTCTATATATTTTTTCACCTTTATCCTCAGATAAAAATTGCAGAGTATTGTCTAAGTATTAGCTTTGCTCTAAAATAAGTAAGAACGGACTGATGATTTGTTAAGATTGTCTACCGTAGGAATCAAGGGAATCCAGGATAGTGATAAATAGAAAAGGCAAGTAGGACTTTTAAATATACCTCAATTTGATTTGCCTTTTATCTTCCATTTTTTCAGGTAATATCTATGCTTGCCAGTTTAGGGAAATTATGTGGCGCTGGTGCAATAGGACTTCTGAAGATATTGCCTGAGATAATTCACCCAAAATTGGTAGACCTATGGAAAACACGCTTACCTGAGCTCCTGCAGCCTCTGGAAGGTACAAGCATTGGGATCAGGTCTTTATCCAACGAGGCAAGAACGCAAAGAAAAAGGCACCACTTCTCTGTCTAAAACCATTATTGCTCATTCTAGGGAGTTAAAACAATGAACTTGATATGAAAGGTAGACAGCTACATTTTTTCCTTGACTCCTTATGTTCTATTTCTGTACCAAATACTTG
Organism: Prionailurus bengalensis; assembly: GCF_016509475.1. Classification (NCBI taxonomy): domain Eukaryota; kingdom Metazoa; phylum Chordata; class Mammalia; order Carnivora; family Felidae; genus Prionailurus; species Prionailurus bengalensis. The sequence goes on from NC_057343.1 coordinate 207,439,254, forward strand.
TACTACAGGAGGATCTGGGGGTAACATTCTTAACAGGAACTCTTACTTTCGCTCTGGTCTTTTCCTTATATTTAGAGAAACTCCTTTTTGGTATTGTTCTAAAAAGTTATTACTATTTATGTTAGAATATTAAAATATGGTCACTTCAGTAGTGACTGTTGAAAGTAGCAAAAAGCCTAAATTCTTATCATGGATTGAAGACTTTCTGCCCACCTGACTAGCACTTAAAGTTGGCAACATAGTAAATTACATCTGAAATAACCATCCTGTGTAAAGCTTGAAATGGGGCTCCAGCATCCACTGGGGACCTGGCAAGGGAGAAACAGAGTCCTGACCTTTGTTTTGCAGTTTATTGCATCAATTTCTATTTCTAGGAAAGAACACTAGCATCGTGCTATGGGAAACCATGCTGCTTCAGGTAAGGGTAGCTTCTAGACTAATAGTTCACGATGGGGTGATGACATCCTCTAGAGTTACCCATCTTCACTACAAAGATCTGGATACCAAAGGACAGCAAACAACATTTCCTTTCCTTAACAAGAGGACTAGAATGTTAGAAGTGATCACTTCAGAAGTACAGTCTTTGTATCACCATAATTTGAACAATAATCTTAAATCTTTGATTTAAGAGTTTCAGATAGTTTTTGAAGATATCACTTACAAATATTTGTGTCTTTCTTAAGTCTACTCTAATTTTCAGTTTTTCCTCTCCTTATAATTGCATTCTTTTACTGTTTATATAAAGAAACACAAATCGACATAATTTCCACTTCTATGCTTCTAAATGTAACTGTTTCTTCCTCTTTCTGTTTCTCACCATATTTTTCCTGATTTCTAAAAATCAGAGGGCCACATTACACCATTTTTCCAGAAAAAATCTCTTAGCTATAAATTTGTTGGAACTTTGGAACTGAACAGTGCCACAGACAGTGCCAAATCCCCCAAATGGTAAATTGGAGGTAGGAGTTGGATATTGGCTCTACAGAGGATTCTGATTTCAAGAGCCTACAGGAGGTCAAGGGGTTTGTGGGTAGGAAGCTTTTAATCAAGCAGGGTCTCCGTTCATAACCCGCCTACATAGAAATTAACTATGGCTTCTTAAAAATGTCAAGTTTTAGTGACCTTTCCACATCACCTCCATGTGCCATCACTGCCCCTTCCAGAATCAGAATCTCTAAGACTGGTTCTTGAGAACTCCATGTTTTAAAGACTCCCACAAGGGATTCTTATCCGGTATGAGATTTGAAAACAACTACTCTATTCTCCTGGTCCTTAATTCTAGGATCTACCTCTCCTAAATTCATGCTTCTTTTATCTTCCCCCTTCTCTCTCTCAAAATTCCTGCCTTATTCCCCACCCCCCCCCCACTACCATTTTAAAGTAACTTTTCTTACTAGGAGAGAAGGTTCTTTTTCCAGAGGGAAGCCTCGAGAACATTCTTTTCCCTCTTCCAGTCTTGGGTGTGCTTCCATTTAGTCTTCTTCTTCCCAAACTGCTTGCCTGTGCCTTCTTCTCTTAGACTTCCAAGGCTGTTTAATTTCTTCTCATCAAAGGACCCACTCACTGAATGAGTTCTTATTAAGAAAATACATAGAAATCTTCATTGGTTTTGAAATTAAATGTTCTTTTCTAAGCTTAAAGTAGGGAAAACACAGGAGAAATAATTGACTTTAGAAATTTCAATGGACTTTGTTCTCCAAAAAGACAAAAACACAATTTTATGTATTGTTCAATGAAGAAGGGCATGGGTTCAGATGACTGATTGAGGCCCTGGCTCAGAACAATTGGTGAAACCAGGAATATTTAGTTATTAGAGTTGAAGTTAGCAAAATGTACTTGTACATTGAATTGGTCCTTCAAGACATTTTAATTCTTTATTCAAAAAAATGTCCCTTTCTCTTAGTATATAATAAAACAAACTAACATTGACAAATGGAGTTTTCCAAATCTGATTAAAACTTTAAAATGTTAACTTTAAGTTTCAGAATGGATTAGTTTCTATTTTAATCCTTTCAGCAATTTTTATTAAGAGGAAAAAGGATGGCATTTACATGGAGTTGCTTCCACATTCTGTATAACTTGTTCTTAAAGGGAATTCAGAACATAACAGAATATGGCTATTAAAATAAACTAAGAGGGGTACCTGGGTGGCGCAGTCGGTTAAGCGTCTGACTTCAGCTCAGGTCATGATCTCCCGATCTGTGAGTTAGAGCCCGGCGTCAGGCTCTGTGCTGACAACTCAAAGCCTGGAGCCTGCTTCAGATTCTGTGTCTCCCTCTCTCTCTGCCCCTCCCCCGCTTGTGCTCCGTCTCTCTCTGTCTCTCAGAATTAAATAAATGTAAAAAAAAAAAATTTTTAATAAATAAATAAATAAGATAAAATAAGAGGGGGGACCTGGCTGGCTCAGTCTGAGGAATGTGCAACTCTTGATCGTGGGGTTCTGAGTTTGAGCCCCACATTGGGTGCAGACATTCCAAAAAAATAATAATAATAAATAAATAAATAATCTTTAATAAAATAAGAGGAAAACTTCCAAAATGACCAACTTTTTGAATGGGAAAATGAATAATCTCATTCAATATGTATCTATTCTTTGAAAAACTAAGGTAACAAAAAGTACCGAGAAAGTACATTAACCAGTTGTGTTCATATCTGACTTCCACTTCCTGCAACAGTTGCTCAAAGAATCTTTATGGAAGATCAGTGACATAGCCTGGACCATTCAATTGAGTCGAGATTTCAACCAGCAAATGAACAGTTACAGCAACACCTCCCTTGAGAAGGTTGGTTTTTCAACTAAGGGACTTTACTTCCTACTTTATAACCTAAAATGGCTGTTTAACTTCCAATTTGTCTGTACTACCACCAAAAAGAGGGATAAATTACTGGAAAAATGCTATCTTCTCTTCACCACGAATTGGACCAAAAATTATTCATAGGACTGCACCTACTGCAAGGAAAACTGAGTAGTACAATGCCTTTGAGATAAATATGTACCTAGCTGAAATTCAGGTGTTCTGTTTTAAAGAAGGAAGAAAAATAGGTAATGAAGGAAAATAGTAGTCCCTGTCCCAGTACTGATTTGATGTCAGCTTATGTATTGGTGTCCTTTGGGCCAGTTTTGTGAGGCAGGCCACAAGAAACCATCTACTACAATTTAACAAAAACTTAGAACTAAAAGAATGCTCAAAGACTAGATCTTTCCTTCCTCTATTCCCAGATGGCTTCTACCTAACCCTTTGAGTTGTAGTCATCCATTTCAAAAGGGATTCATTCTAGCTTCTGCTACTTACTACTGGTGTAACTTTAGGTAAATTACTTAACCTCTCTGGAGCCTCAGGATATTCATCTAAAATGAAAGTTATAGTATACTCTGGTTTCCCTTCAAATCGTATAAAATGAAAGTTATACTCTGTTCTGAGGGTTGTAGTGTTATAAGGGTTCAGTGAGATAAAGTATATAAAGTCCCTAGTGAAGTGCCAGGCCCAAGACTTGTGCTCCATAAAAAAGTAGATCAAGGTTATCATTATGGTTATATCATTTCTAATGATATTCCTAAGTCATCAGTTCTAGTATTAAGTATCTATTCCAACAAATTATTTATTATCAACTTCCAACTCTCCTATGCAATATTCAAAGTTCCTCTGATTGATTCTCTAATTTGGGAGAGTACTGATTCTCCAAATTGGTCTATCAAGCCTGCAGACAAACTCATCAGGAATATTTGGTGAGCAATGCCTCATCTTCTCATATACGAACTACACTTGTGCATCTCATGTAATGCCATTCGTCCGATAGCTTCCAGACTTACAAGATGAGTCCAAGGTAGTGGTGGTATGGGTAGACAGAGCAATTCAAGCAATGCGCTGCTTAAATGGCTCTCAGCCATTATACTTAACAACAAGAAAGTAAGAGTATACCAACTAGCTTTAGCTGCATAGCAAACTACCCCTAGTGGCTTAAAATAATAGGTTCCTACTTAGCTTACAATTTTGCAGATTGACAGCTTGGGCTGAGCTCACGGGAGGGGGCAGGGGGCAATCATCTGATATCAACTAGTCTCACTGGCATATACTGGGCATTGGCTGGTCTGTCATGATCTCAACTAGGACAAGTTTCTGATCCTTGTGGTCTCCCATCCTCCAGCAGGCCAGCCCAGGCTTGCTCTCATCATTGTGGTAATGAAGTATACAAAGTCTCTTGGACAGGCACAGTATTACTTCTACCACATTCTATTGGTCAAAGCAAGTCACAAGATAGAGGTGGGACGGAAAGGTTCTGGCTGTTTTTGCAATTGAACACATTTTTCCCCAGTTCTGAGATCCTGATTTCTGGGGTTCTTTGCCAAGTCTCAGAGGAAGAATGGACAATACACTGAATCTGACCAACATCAGCAGAGAAGCAATAAGTCAATATTATTGGGAGGCACCAAGGCCAACCCTTTACACAAAAGTCCCCTTCATGATATCATTTTTTTTCTGCAGCATAGGACTTTTGCAGACTCCTTCCTGTCCTTCCTCCAAGGTAGAGTTAAATGCACTCTAGCAGCTTTGGCTCTAATTAATATTTGTTCCCCTGTGGTATACAGTTTTTCTCATTATAGTTCTATTATCATGGGGGACTTTTGCCTGGAAATCCAAGAGTGCAAGGGGTGCTGCATCATTGGATTCTTACTCAGGCAGTTGTTCCACCAGTTCTATCACCTCATGTAGCCCTCTCATCCTTAGTTGGACTGATCTGTACAATTTCTCTTGAATGTCCTAATTTAACTCTATTGGTTACTACCAGTTTTTCCTTCCCTCTAGTGCCATAAGTTCCTTTTGATCCATAATGACGCCTCAATCACTACAATCCTTCAAACCCTACAGAGTCCTTAGAATGAACCTGCAACTCACCAGTCTTCTGTACTGTATGTGACAAGATGGAAATTTTAAATAAGGAGATGGCAATCTGATATTATTGTTTATTTTTTTGAAAGACAGAGACAGAGACAGAGAGAGAGAGCGCGCGTTAGCGGGGAAGGGGCAGAGAGAGAGGGAAACACAGAATCCGAAGCAGGCTCCAGGCTGTCAGCACAGAGCCCGACGCGAGGCTCCAACTCACGGACCATGAGATCATGACCTCAGTCAATGTTGGAACCTTAACCAACTGAGCCACCCAGGCAATCCTATGATATTATATAGCTGTAGATAATTTTAGTCTTAGAAAACAAATTAAGACTTCATGACTTCATTTTTCTAGCCATATAGTTGACCCGCCCAACTGGGTCAACTTCGCTCTTCAAGAACACAAGTATCTCCTCTTGTGAATTTTTTCCTTGTATCTTACCTCCACAATAATATAGATCTATCAATATGTGTACACACACACACACACACACACACGTATACATACATACACATACACATATTTACATTCAGGCATGTGTTGTGGTGTTCAAACAGAAGGCATTCTTGGGCTACCCTCTTCCCTCTGCCATAGTTCTAAATCTTGTATGGCTAAATGAACGAGAACAGAAAGTCATGTCTGTCTTGTCTTTTCTACATCTAGACATTACAGAAGTATCCATGTTAGGGCTAGCATAATGAATCCAACATTCTCATCAACTAAAGGGACGTGGAAGCCACAGAATTATGTCCCACATGCTCTCTTGCTCTCCCAAACTTGCACTGGGAGTTTTCCCTCTCTAATTCACTCAGAATCCCTTACCAAAAGATATACCATGTACGTAAAAGTTCTGTATGTATTTTCTCCTTCACCCTGGACACGTTCTACGGCACCTCTAGACAACTCACCCTACTCCTAAGAGAGATCATAGTAGAGCTTACAAAGTATTATTTTCAAAACTATATAGATTAAATCTCCTAAACTATAAAGTAAGTTAATATACTTTGAAAGTTGAGAATATCTGATGACATCATCTTTAAATAACTCACTTTTCACTGAACATGTGTATTTTAAAAGCATTTATTGAGCATTTATTAGCTACCAGGGACTGCACTGAAAGCAATCAGTAAAGCCCTCTGTTACCAAGAACTGAAATTCTGAGCACAAAGACAATCAAGAAAATTGAACATTACAGTAGGGAGTAAAAAGGTATTATAATGGCACATCACAAGGCATAGAGGAGTACAGAAGAGCACAGGTAAGGACAGAGCCTGGTGGGGAAGAAAACACTTTCAGGAAGAAATAATACTTGAAGTGCATGTTTAGTAAGTAGTCATTAAGTAACCCAAATTTCTGTCCTTTGGATAACTGTGTAAACTCTTTCCACTTTTCACTGGAGTTTTGCTTTCCGACCGTTAACATTCTGTTCCTTTTTGTCTTTTGTTTTCCAGAAATTTCTTTGGAAAGCTTTGGGAACCACCTTAGCATCCTGCCAAGATATAGATTTTGTAAGCTCACAGATTAAGGAATTTCTCATTGCTCCCAACCAACTAGGAGATCAGCGGCAGGTAGGACTCCTTTCTCTCAATTTGCTCGTATAATGACGAAAACTAATTCCATTCAGACAACCACTGACAGGTCTTATGACAATGTCTTACTTGCCCAGAATCCATGGACACATTCAAAATAATCCAACAGAATTTTTTCAGAAAATTCTGCTTTTCTGTTTAAATATCAATGTTCCATTATTTTTTAAATTTTAATTCCAGTATACTTAATATACAATGGTATATTAGTTTCAAGTGTACAGTGTAGTGCTCATCATAAGTGTATTCCTAAACCCCTTCGCTTATGGAACTAAAAAGACCCCAAATAGCCGAAGCAATGTTGAAAAAGGAAAACAAAATTGGAAGCATCAAAATTCTAGACTTCAAGTTATATTACACATCTGTAGTGATCAAGACAGTATGGTAACTGGCACAAAAAAGACACCTAGAGCAACAGAACAGACTAGAAAACCCAGAAATGAACCAATAATTATATGATCAATTAATCTTCCACAAAGCAGGAAATAATATCCAATAGGAAAAAAAAAAGATACTTTTTCAACAAATGGTTTTGGGAAAACTGGACAGCAACACGCAAAAGAATGAAACTGGACCACTTTCTTATACCATACACAAAAATAAATTCAAAATGGATTAAAGGGGGAGGAGCCATGATGGCGGAACAGCATGGAAGTTTTTTGTGGGTCTTGTGTCTAGAGAAGCCTCAGAGGGCAAGAAGCTGCTTTTATGTGTGGAGGGAGGACAGAGACCGGGGGGGGGGGGGGGGGTTGTGGGGGGGGGGTGCGGTGGAGAATACTGGAAAAGCATCCCTCCCCAAAAGCAGCTGGAGAGAAAGTGGAAAATTCGAAACAGCGCAGGGACTCAACTAAAAAGGGAGAAAGGAGAAAGGAGAAAGGAGAGGGTTTAAATTCCATTAAGACTATAAACAGGGAAAGCGCAGAGTCTGAAACTCCACAGCTCCATACCTGGTGGTGCTCTGGTGGGAAAGGTGAATCCCCAGGAGCAGAGTGGGGTCCAGGAGGTTCTCAGGCCACACAGGGAGAAGAGGTTACACTGCTGGAAACACATTTGGTAGAGGCTGAGAGGCCACCTGGTCCCAGCAGACCCCGGAAGGCAGCCACATTCACTGGTGCTGAGGCAAGGTTGTTGAGGGTAAAGCCTGGTGCCAGATGTGTGTTGCAATTTTCCATGATCCCTGAAATGCTGAGGCTACACTGCCTCGCGATTTTTTGGGGGGGGCAGGCTGGCACCTGGCCACAGTCTTGGGGCACCGGCAACAGCAGCATCCAGCAGGCATTCCTGGGTGCAGCCGACATTTGGCCACTGCTCATTCGGCCATTGCTCAGTGAGACCCTCCCGCAGAGGGGCGGAGCAGGTCAAAATCGCAGTCCTTTGGAAGTAAGGGGCTGGGGAAAACAGCCGCATCTGAGACAAAGCTCGGGAGAGAGGTACTTCCTGGGGCCCGGTCACGGAGAGTGGAAAAGCAGAGAGTGGAAGAGAGCTGAAGACGGAGGACCAGTGCGCGATTACTGATCCAGGAGAACAGACTGGGTGGCGGGATGGCGCCATTTTTCACCGCTCCCGTACATGCGCATGCGCACTGACGAGCACCGCAACAATCCACCCCAGTAGGCTAGCAGCGCCATCTAGAGGAGAGCAGAGCTGTTACACCGAGCCCCGCCCAACTGGGTCAACTTCGCTCTTCAAGAACACAAACCTCACCGCAGGCTTAATCTATGGACTATAAACAGCTACATGGACTGACCTCTAGGGGAAAACGAAGCAATTTCAGTCTGACTTCAATCTGTTAGCAGGTTCATCTATTCCATTTTTTTCTCTCTCTTTTTCCTTTTTCTCTTTTACAGTTCTTTTTTTTTCTTGAATACAGAAAGAGAAAAAACTCATTTTTATTTTCAGTTTTTGTTAAAAATATCTGTCTTTAATTTTTATTACCATATTTTTTACTTCTGTGTAAATTTTTTCAAATTCTACTTTACTTCCATCATTTTATTCTAGTCTACTTCAATGTACTCACATTTTCAAATTTTCAAACAATTTCCTTTTTTCTTTCTTGTTCTTTTTTTCTCTTTTTCATTTCTTTTCTTTTTCTTGAATGCAAAAAGAGAAAAACTTCATTTTTACTTTCAATTTCTTTTAAAAATATTTTTATTTAATTTTTATTACTATATTTTTTGCTTTTATGTAAATTTTTTCAAATTCTATCTTACTCCCATCATTTTATTTCAGTCTACTACAGTGTATTCACTTTTTCAAATTTTCAAATGATTTCTTTGTCTTTTCTTTTTTCTTTTTTTATTTTTTCTCTTTTTTGTTTCTTCTCTTTTTTCTTAGATACAGAAAATGAAAAAATTCATATTTCTTTTTAATTTTTATTAAAAATATTTTTCTATAATTTTTTTCTACCATATTCTCTACTTTTGTGTATTTTAGTCTACTTTAGTGTATTCATTTTTTCAAATTCTCAAACGATTTCCTTATTTTTTTCTCTCCTCCCCTTTTTTTTTTGTTTCTTTCTCTTGTCTGTCAAACCACTTTCTACACCCAGACCAAAACACACCTAGGATCTAGCATCATCTATTCGGTTTTTGTGTGGGTGTGTTTTTAATTTTTAATTTTAATATTTTTTTAATTTTAATTTTTTAATTTCAATTTTCTACTTCATTAATTCATTTTCTCCCTTCAAAATGACAAAACGAAAGAATTCACCCCAAAAGACAGAGCAGGAAGTAACGACAGCCAGGGATTTAACCAACACACAGACACAAGCAAGATGTCTGAACCAGAATTTAGAATCACGATAATAAGAATACTAGCTAGAGTCGAAAAAAGATTAGAATCCCTTTCTGCAGAGATAAAAGAAGTAAAAAATAGCGAGAATGAAATTAAAAATGCCACAACTGAGCTGCAATCACAGATGGATGCAGTGGTGGCAAGGATGGAAGAGGCGGAACAGAGAATCAGCAATATAGAGGACAAACTTATAGAGAATAATAAAGCAGAAAAAAAGAGGGAGATTAAGGCAAAAGAGCACGATTTAAGAATTAGAGAAATCAGTGACTCATTAAAAAGAAACAACATCAGAATCATAGGGGTCCCAGAGGAGGAAGAGAAAGAAATAGGGCTAGAAGGGTTATGTGAGCAAATCACAGGGGAAATCTTTCCTAACCTGGGGAAAGAGACAGACAGCAAAATCCAGGAAGCACAGAGGACTCCCATTAGATTCAACAAAAAACAACCATCAACAAGGCATATCATAGTCAAATTCACAAAATACTCAGACAAGCAGAGAAACATGAAAGCAGCAAGGGAAAAAAAGTCCCTAACCTACAAGGGAAGACAGATCAGGTTTGCAGCAGACCTATCCACAGAAACTTGGCAGGCCAGAAAGGAGTGGCAGGATATATTCAGTGTGCTGAATCAGAAAAATATTCAGCCAAGAATTCTTTATCCAGCAAGGCTGCCATTCAAAATAGAAGGAGAGATAAAAAGTTTCCCAGACAAACAAAAATTAAAGGAGTTTGTGACCACTAAACCAGCCCTGCAAGAAATGTTAAGGGGGACTCTCTGAGGGGAGAAAAGAGGAAAAAACACAATATTAGAAAGGACCAGAGAACACCAACAGAAACTCCACCTCTACAAGCATCATAATGGTAATAAATTCATATCTTTCGGTACTCACACTAAACGTCAATGGACTCAATGCTCCAATCAAAAGACATAGGGTAACAGAATAGATAAGAAAACAAGACCCATCTATATGCTGTTTACAAGAGACCCACTTTAGACCTAAAGACACCTACAAATTGAAAATAAGGGGATGGAGAACCATCTATCATACAAATGGTCAACAAGAGAAAGCCAGAGTAGCCATACTTATATCAGACAATCTAGACTTTAAAATGAAGAATATATCAAGAGATGCAGAAGGGTATTATATCATAATCAAGGGGTCTATAGACCTAACAATTGTAAACATTTATGCACCAAATGTGGGAAAACCCAAATATAAAAATCAATTAATCACAAACATACAGAAACTCATCGATAGTAATACGATAATAGTAGGAGACTTCAACACCCTACTCACAACAGACTGTCTAATCAAAAAATCAACAAGGAAACAATGGCTTTGAATGACACATTGGACCAGATGGCCTTAACAGATATATTCAGAAGATTTCATCCTAAGCAATGGAATATGTATTCTTCTCCAGTGCACATGGAATGTTCTCCAGAATCGATCACATACTGGGACACAAATCAGCCCTCAACAAGTACAAAAAGATAGAGATCATACCGTGCATATTTTCAGACCACAGCACTATGAAACTCGAAATCAACCACAAGAAAAAATTTGGAAAGATAACAAATACTTGCAGGCTAAAGAACATCCTACTAAAGAAAGAATGGGCTAACCAAGCAGTTAAAGAAGAAATTAAAAGTATATGGAAGTCAATGAAAATGATAGCACCACAACCCAAAACCTCTGAGATGCAGCAAAGGCAGTCATAAGAGGAAAGTATATAGCAATCCAGGCCTTCCTGAAGAAGGAAGAAAGATCTCAGATACACAACCTAAACTTACGCCTTAAGGAGCTGGAAAAAGAATAGCAAATAAAACCCCAAACCAGCAGAAGATAGGAAATAATAAAGATTAGAGCAGAAATTAATGCTATTGAAACCAAAAAAAACCAGTAGAACAGATCAATGAAACCAGAAGCTGGTTCTTTGAAAGAATTAACAAAATTGATAAACCACTAGCCAGTTTGATCAAAAAGAAAGAGGAAAGGACCCAAAGTAAAACCAAGAATGAAAGAGGAGAAATCACAACCAACACAACAGAAATAAGAACAATAACAAGAGAATATTATGAGCAATTATATGCCAATAAAATGGGCAATCTGGAAGAAATGGACAAATTCCTAGATACGTATACACTACCAAAACTGAAACAGGAAGAAATAGAAAATTTGAACAGACCCATAACCAGTAAGGAAATCAAATTAGTAATCAAAAATCTGCCAAAAAATTAGTCCAGGGCTAAATGGCTTACCAGGGAAATTCTACCAAACATTTAAAGAAGAATTAACATCTATTCTCTTGAACCTGGCCCAAAAAATAGAAATGGAAGGAAAACTTCCAAACTCTTTCCATGAGGCCATCATTACCTTGATTCCAAAACCAGACAGAGACTCCACTAAAAAGGAGAAATATAAACCAATTTCCCTGATGAATATGGATGCAAAAATCCTCAACAAGATATTAGCCAAATGGATCCATCCATACATTAAAAAAATTATTCACCACGACCAAGTGGGATTTATACCTGGGATGCAGGGCTGGTTCAATATCTGCAAAACAATTAACGTGATTCATCACATCAATAAAAGAAAGGACAAGAACCATATGATCCTCTCAATAGATGCAGAGAAAGCATTTGACAAAATACAGCATCCTTTCTTGATAAAAACCCTCAAGAAAGTAGGGATAGAAGGATCATACCTCAAGATCATAAAATCCATATATGAACGACCCAACACTAATATCATCCTCAATGGGGAAAAACTGAGAGCTTTCCCCCTAAGGTCAGGAAAAAGACAGGGATGTCCACTCTCACCACTGTTATTCAACTTAGTATTGGAAGTCTTAGCCTCTGCAATCAGACAACACAAAGAAATAAAAGGCAACCGAATCAGCCAGGAGGAGGTCAAACTTTCACTCTTTGCAGGTGACATGATACACTATATGGAAAACCCAAAAGATTCCACCAAAAAACTGCTAGAATTGATTCATGAATTCAGCAAAGTTTCAGGATATAAAATCAATGCACAGAAATCGGCTGTATTCCTATTCACCAACAATGAAGCAACAGAAAGAGAAATCAAGGAATCAATCCCATTTACAATTGCATCAAAAATCATAAAATACCTAGGAATAAATCTAACCAAAGAGGTGAAAAATTTATACACTGAAAACTATAGAAAACTTATGAAAGAAATGGAAGAAGACACAAAAAAATTGAAAAACATTCCATGCTCCTGGATAGGAAGAACAAATATTGTTAAAATGTCAGTACTACCCAAAGCAATCTGCATGTTCAATGTAATCCCTATCAAAATAACACCAGCATTCTTCACAGAGCTAGAACAAATAATCCTAAAATTTGTATGGAACTAGAAAAGACCCTGAATAGCCAAAGCGATCTTGAAAAAGAAAACCAAAGCAGGAGGCATCACAATCCCAGACTTCAAGCTATACTACAAAGCTGTAATCATCAAGACAGCATGATACTGACACAAGAACAGACACTCAGATCAGTGGAACAGAATAGAGAACCCAGAAATGGACCCACAAACATATGGCCAACTCATCTTTGACAAAGCAGGAATGCATATCCAGTGGAATAAAGATAGTCTCTTCAACAAGTGGTGCTGGAAAAACTGGACAGCGACATGCAGAATTAACCTGGACCACTTTCTTAAACCATACACAAAAATAAACTCAAAATGGATGAAAGACCTCAATGTTAGACAGGAAGCCATCAAAATCCTCAAGGATAATGAAGGCAAAAGCCTCTTTGATCTTGGCTGCAGCAACTTCTTACTCAACACGTCTCCAGAGGCAAGGGAAACAAAAGCAAAAATGAACTACTGGGACCTCATCAAAATAAAAAGCTTCTGCACAACAAAGGAAACCATCAGCAAAACTAAAAGGCAACTGACAGAATGGGAGAAGATATTTGCAAATGATGTATCAGATAAAGGGTTAGTATCCAAAATCTATAAAGAACTTATCAAACTCAACACCAAAAAACATATAATCCAGTGAAGAAATGGGCAAAAGACATGAATAAACACTTCTCCAAGGAAGATATCCAGATGGCCAACAGACACATGAAAAGATGCTCAACATCATTCATCATCAGGGAAATACAAATCAAAACCACAATGAGATACCACCTTATACCAGTCAGAATGGCTAACATTAACAACTCAGGCAACAACAGATGTTGGTGAGGATGCGGAGAAAGAAGATCTTTTGCTTTATTGGTGGGAAGGCAAGCTGGTACAGCCACTCTGGAAAACAGTCTGAAGGTTCCTCAAAAAATTAAAAATAGAACTACCCTACAACCCAGCAATTGCACTACTAGGTATTTATCCAAGAGATACAGGTGTACTGTTTAGAAGGGACATATGCACCCCTATGTTTATAGCAGCACTGTCAACAATAGCCAAAGTATGGAAAGAGCCCAAATGTCCATTGATGGATGAATGGATAAAGAAGATGTGGTATATATCTAGAATGGAGTATTACTCAGCAATCAAAAAGAATGAAATCTTGCCATTTGCAAGGAAAATGGAAATGGAAATGGAGGATGGAAATGGAGGGTATTATGCTAAGTGAAATTGGTCAATCAGAGAAAGACAAAAATCATATGACTTCACTCATCTGAGGACTTTAAGAGACAAAACAGATGAACATAAGGGAAGGGAAACAAAAATAATATAAAAACAGGACAAAACATAAGAGACTCTTAAATATGGAGAACAAACTGAGGGTTACTGGAGGGGTTGTGGGAGGGGGGATAGGCTAAATGGGTAAGGGGCATTAAGGAATCTACTCCTGAAGTCATTGTTGTGCTATATGCTAATCTGGATATAAATTTAAAAAAATAAAATTAAAAAAATGGATTAAAGACCTAAATATGAGACAGGAAACCATTAAAATCCTAGAAGAGAACACAGGCAGTAACCTCTTTGACATCAGCTGTAACAACTTCTTACTACATGGGTCTCCTGAGGCAAGGGAAATAAAAGCAAAAATGAAACTATTGGGACTACATCAAAATAAAAAGCTTCTGCTTAGCAAAGGAAACAATCAACAAAAGTAAAATACAACCCACAGAATGGGAGAAGATATTCACTAATGACATATCTGATAAAGGGTTCGTATCCAAAATACATAAAGAACTTATAAACTTATAAAACTCAATACCCCCAAAAAACAATTCAGTTCAAAAATGGGCAGAAGACATGAAAAGACATTTCTCCAAAGGAGACATCCAGATGGCCAACAAACACATGAAAAGATGCTCAACATCACTCAGCAATCATCAAGGAAATGCAAATCAAAACTACAATGAGATATCACCTCATGCCTGTAAGAAAGTCTAAAATTAACAATACAGGAAACCACAGGTGTTGGTGAGGATGTGGAGAAAGGAGAACCCTTCTGCACTATTGGTGGGAATGCAAACTGGTGCAGCCACTGTGGAAAACAGTGTGGAGCTTCCTCAAAACGTTAAAAACAGAACTACTCTATGATCCAGTAATTGCATTGGGTGTTTACCCAAAAAATACAAAAATAATAATTAGAAGTGATCCATGCACCCTGATGCTTATAGCAGCATTATTAACAATAAGCCAAATTATGGAAATAACCCAAATGTCTATCTGATGAATGGATAAAGAAGATTTGGTATATATACATAATGGAACACTACTCAGTCTTAAAAAAAAAAGTGAAATCTTGCCATTTGCAGGAAGGTGGATGGAGCTAGAGAGTATAATCTTAAGCAAAATAAGTCAGAGAAGACAAATACTATTGGGTTTCACTCATGTGGAATTTAAGAAACAACAACAACAACAACAAAACATGGGGGGTGGGGGGAAGAGAAGCAAACCAAGAAATAGACTTAACTATAAAGAACAAACTGATGGTTACCAGAGAGGAGGTGGGGGGTGGGGATGGGTTAAATAGGTGATGGGGATTAAGAGGGCACTTATAGTAGTGAGCACCAGGTGTTGTATGTAAGTGTTGAAGCACCAAATTATACACCTGAAACTAATATTACACTGTATGTTAACCAACTGGAATTTAAATAAAAACTTGGGGGGAAAAGCCATATATATATATATATATATATATATATATGCCCAATATATATATAAAATTATTTTGATGTAGTCCTAATAGCTTATTTGTGCTTTTGTTTCCCTTGCCTCAGGAAATAAACCAAGAAAAATGTTGCTATGACCAAAATCAGAGAAGTTACTGTCTATGCTCTACTCTGAGATTTTTATGGTTCCAGGTCTCACATTTAAGTCCTTAATCCATTTTGACTTATTTTTGTATATGGTGTAAGAAGGTGGTCCAGTTTCATTCTTTTGTAGGTAGCTGTCCAGTTTTCACAGCATCATTCTTGCCTCCTTTATCAAAGATTAATTGACCATATAATCATGGGTTCATTTCTGGGCTCTCTGTTCTGTTGATCTATGTGTCTATATTTTGATACTATAGCTTTGTAGTATATCTTGAAATTGTGATACCTCCAGTATTATAACTTTTTTATTTTTTTTTTAATGTTGTGTATTCATCTGACAGAGAGCATGAGCAAGTGAGGGGAGGGGCAGAGAGAGAAGAGAGAGAATCCCAAGCAGTCCCAACGTGGGGCTCAATCCCACAAACCATGAGATCATGACCTAAACTGAAACCAAGAGTCAGATGCTCAACTGACTGAGCCACCCAAGGGCCCTAGTTTTATACTTCTTTTTCAGAATTGCTTTCGCTATTCAGGGTCTTTTGTAGCTCCATTCCATTTTTTTTTTAAGTTTAGTATCTTTTATAGACACGGGACAACTGTGAATGAAGCATAGGTTCTTTTAATTTGTTAATGTTTATTTATTTATTTTGACAGAGAAGCAGAGAACATGATGAGTGTGGGTGGGGGGGGGTCAGAGAGAGAGAATCCCAAACAGGCTCTGTGCTGTCAGCACAGAGCCTGATGTGGGGCTTGATCTCACAAACCATGAGATCAAGACCAGAGTTGAAATCAAGAGTTGCAGGCTTAACTGACTGAGCCACCCAGGCACTCCTGTAGTTCCAATACAAATGTTAAGGTTATTTGTTCTAGTTCTGTGAAACATGCTGTTGGTATTTTGATAGGGATTTCATTAAGTCTGTAGATTACTTTGGGTAATGTGGACATTTTAACAATATTTGTTCTTCCAATCTATGAGGATGGAATAGCTTCCCATTTGTGCTGTCTTCAATTTCTTTCATCAGTGTTATAGTTTTCAGAGTGCATGTCTTACATGTCCTTAGTTAAGTTTATTCCTAGGTGTTTTATTATTTTTGGTGCAATTGTAAATGAAATTGTTTTCTTAATTTCTCTTTCTGCTACTTCATTATTAGTGTGTAGAAATGCAACAGATTTCTCTATACTGTTTTTGTGTCCTGTGACCTTACTGAATGCATTTACCATTTCTAGTAGTTTTTTTGTAGTCTTTAGGATTTTCTATGCATACCATCATGTTGTCTGCAAATAGTGAAAATTTTATTTCTTCCTTATCAATTTGGATGCCTTTTATTTCTTTCACTTGCCTGATTGCTGTGGCTAGGACTCTCAGTACTATGTTGAATAAAAGTGGTGAGGGTAGACATCCTTGTCTTGTTCCTGGTCTTAAGGGAAAAGCTCTTAAGTTTTTTACCATTGAGTATGATGTTAGCTCTGGGTTTTTCATGTTTAGGTATGTTTAGGTATGTTCCCTCTAAACCTACTTTATTGAGGGTTTTTATCATGAATGGGTGTACTTTGTCAAACGCTTTTTCTGCATCTATTGAAAAGGTTTTCACCCTTTCATTGATGTGGTATATCACATTCACTGATTTGTGAATATTGAACCACACTTGCATCCCAGGATCAATGCTTCATTATTTAACCAGGTTTGTGAAAGTATTGAAAAATGAATTTCAATTATTCTTAATAAAAAGTATTTTTAGTATATTTTGGCCTTGATTTTTTAACTTAAATCATAAATATCAAAATCATTGAATTTACAAGCTGAAAATAACCTTAGATGCTATTGATTTTCAACCTAGAGAAAACATAAGCATAACCTAGAGAGCTTTTTCTTTTTTTTTTTTTCAACATTTATTTATTTTTGGGACAGAGAGAGACAGAGCATGAACGGGAGAGGGGCAGAGAGAGAGGGAGACACAGAATCGGAAATAGGCTCCAGGCTCTGAGCCATCAGCCCAGAGCCTGACGCGGGGCTCGAACTCCTGGACTGCGAGATCGTGACCTGGCTGAAGTTGGACGCTCAACCGACTGCGCCACCCAGGCGCCCCTAGAGAGCTTTTTCAAAGCACTTTTACCTATTCCCTACCCTGGCCTAAGCTGCAGAGTATATGTGAATGTGGAGGAAGGAGAGTGTGTTAAAAAAAATTAAAAATAAATTTTAAAAATTCCCAGGCTAATAAAGACCACCTAGTATAAAAAAAATTTTGTAGTGTATTTTGTTATACATTGTCCTCAGAAATTTTAAGATGTTTAGGATTCTATCTTCCATATTAAATGGTCAGAAACCACTAGACTTACTGAACTTTTGAGACTGCTTTTTTATTATTTATCTTCTCCTTGTCAGATGTGATCATTTATTGCTCTTGGAATTATTTCTAACACCATTTCCCCCATCCTGTTTGGAACTCTCCTTCCCACCCAGTCCAATGGCTTGTTCCCTCATTCATTTTAGAACACTACTCAATGTTACCCTGTTAATGAAGACTTCCACCTATTTAAATTGAAAATGCCCCAACCTACAGTGCTATTCTCTTTTCTTGTTTTCCTTCTGTCCATAGCACTTCTCACCATTGAAATACTATATATTTACATATTTAGCAAATTTATGTGCTTATTTAAAGTTATTCCCCTGTCATTTCCCCCTGGTTGTGTGCACTACAAGGAAAGGGAGTTCAGTGTGTTCTGTTCACTGTTGTCTCCCCAGCACCTAGAAGAGTGCCTGCCACATAATAGGCGTTCCATAAATATTTGTTGAATAAGTGAATGGTTAAACTCAAAACTCCTATCTTTTCTGACTTTAGGGAATAACATCTATTTTAGGATACTGCGCTGAGAATCACTTGGATACTGTTTTAAAAGTTCTTAAGACATTCCAAGATCGGGAAAAGTTTTTCATGAATCGATGTAAGGTAAAAAGAACAACTTTCCGTCCCAAAGCTTTTGGTCACTGCAAGGGCAAACGACACTGATCCCATCAGTGAACAGCCTCTTCCTGTCCCCAGGTCTGTAGTCCAGGTGAGAATTGCCTGAGCCCAGGCCCTGTAGCATGACCAGCTATCTGACAGACCTACTCCATTTTCTATCACTATTGCTGACTCGAAAGGTCCTAAGGAATTCTGTGTGTGCCTAGGTTTGTCCCTCTACCAACTGTTCAGGCCTCCTGGTCAGTTTCCATTGTGTACACTGCTTCCCCTGAAGGAAAGAGATGTAATAAGTAAAAATTAATACACGCTTTCCCATGGGGACCTCTTTTAAAGCCTGATAGATCCACAACATAGTTTTGGGTGTTTAAATTTGACCAAGCAAGCATATCAGTTTTAGACTAATTTTCATCATCGCAGTCTCATTTCTTAATCCCTGTAGTGGTCCATAGAATTAGGAAACAACATGGAAGGAAGGCGACACCTTCAATCATAGTTTTTATGTCTCTCTTTCAGGGTATTTTTTCTGGGAAAAAGAGCCTCACCAAGACTGATGTCATGGTAATCTACGGAGCTGTGGCCCTCCATGCTCCTAAGGGTCAACTCCTCACCAGGCTTGATCAAGACATCGTATCCCAAGTCCTATTTCTTTATGGCCAGTGCTCTCAGGTAATGGCTAGCACAGGGCTGCCTGGATTTCTAGGCTGGGGTTCCCAAACCTTGGAGGGGCTCACCTCTTGGGAATATTCATGCTCAAAAGATACAGGCCAAAGGCAAGACAAGACCTGGTATATTTGGAAGATGAGAATGTAAGACCAAAAAAAATTTTTTTTCATAACAAAACAGGGTCAGGTAATTTGTTTCTTTCCAAAACCTTGGGCAGTTCATGTCCCATGATACCTTCCTAGGTAAGTACCCATAGCAGTCTCCCTCGAATCAAACTTAAAATTACTCCAGTACCTCATTAGGGCATTACAGATTCATTACTTCCCTGCAATAGTCTCTGAAGTGTTACTAATGGTAGTTGTTCAACCTTTTACGTGGTATAGATAAACCACATAAAACAGTGCCTCACAAATAGTAAGCGAAATACGTGTATCTTTTTAAATTTTTTTAATGTTTATTTATTCTTGAGAGAGAGGGGGACAGAACATGAGCAGGGAAGAGGCAGAGAGAGAGGGAGACAGAGGACCTGAGGCAGGCTCTGTGCTGTCAGTGCAGAGCCCGATGTGGGGCTCAAACTCACAGAACTGAACCGTGAGATCATGACCTGAGCCAAAGTCAGACACTCAACCGACTCTTTACCCAGGTGCCCCACAATACCTGTATCTTTAAGCGAATAAAAATACATCATTAACCAATCTACGCAGTCTACATCATTAGGTACTATTTCACACGCACCCCAACACACACATTCATACCAATCCCCCTGGCTGTCGCTGATGCTCTTCAAACGTGCCAGGAATATTCCTGCCTCAGAGCCACACATCTGAGTTGGAATTCATCTGATCACTTCTGTCCCCCATAGTACTTTTTATATCTTTAATAAAGTACTTTATATATATTGTCAATTTAGCCATTTTGCTAACTAGTACCAGGTCAGCCACCTAAAAATCACCTTGGGATCAAGTTTGAAATACGGCTTCCCAGAACCATTTTTCAGGGAGATTGATTCCGTAGATCTGGGGTGGAGTCTGACAGCTCTAATTTTAAAAGGTTTATAAATGATTCTTATCCATAGCCAAGTTTCAGAAGCTTCTGCTGATTACGTGCACATCTGCTCCCACATCAGACTGTCAGCACCTTGATGTTAGGGATGGTACCTTATGCTGTCTTACCTCCTCTTCTGTGCCCTCCACACACCACCTGCTTGATAAATCTGTACTCTTGATATTTATTCATGTGTGTATGTGATAAAAATGGAAACACAGGGAACTCATGATATCACAGATATAAGTATACGCCAGTGAAAGGGATTAGGGCAGTGATCCTCACCCTTCAGTTGCATGACAATTACCTGGATAGCTTGTTAAAAATAGAGATCTCTAATGAATCACAGCCTTTAGGGATGGATCTATGAATCTGTATTTTTGCCGTGCTCCTGAAAAGGTGATTCTGATGCACTCAAAATTTGAGAAGCAATGATGAAGACCAAAAATACGATTTAAAAAAAGATGTTTTCTGGGGCACCTGGGTGGCTCAGTTGGTTGGGCATCCGACTTCGGCTCAGGTCATGATCTCACAGTTCATGAGTTCAAGCCCCGCATAGGCTTCTGTGCTGACAGCTCAGAGCCTGGAGCCTGCTTCAGGTTCTGGTCTCTCTCTCTTCTCTCTCCCCACTCATACTCTGTCTCTCTCTCAAAAATAAATAAACATTAAACATTAAGATGTTTTCTGTTACATTAATTTTTAGTCGGTCATTGAGGAAAATTAGGATAAAAATAAAAGAGGAAAAGAGATAAAGATGTTTTAGATAAGATGACTGTACATTTTCAAGGTACAGCCAGTTCTGCTGTAACACAGCATATGCACAACATAGTACAAAAAAACCACAGGATTGTGGGGGAAATGGGGTAAGAGGCACAACATTCAAAAACCCCATCAATGACACAGAAAAAAATAGGAACCTAATTTTTAAAACCATTTAAGAAAAAAAAAACATTTAAGAAATATCTAAGTACTATAAAAAATTATGTCACTTTTCCTTGAAAAACACATGAATTCAATTGTGAAAGTTGTGAGTTATTATGAAATGGTGGTATAAAGAAGGGTCGTTTGAAATCAGACAGACAGCTAGAATGCCAGATTTGTATGGGAAGCAGCTCTTACCATGGTAAACTGAGGCAGCTGGCGTGTTTGAGGTGTTGTGTGAGTATTCCTATGCAGTTCAATTCAGCTTGTTCACCTTTTGCTGTCATGGACCAAACTGTGCATAAGCAAACACAAAATTCAGAATACATCAGAAGTATTTACTCACATATCAATTTCACTGGAACAAAATTGCATTTTCAATGCAAGCATCATAGCAGAACTGACTATATCTCCTTCCAAAGTCAGCTCCCTTATTACTTTCATTCTATAGCTTTTCTCTGGTCTTTCTGCCAACAGCCTCTATCCTTTTTCTTACCAAAATCTGGTAGAGTCTCTTTTAATTGTGAGGCTTGAAACCCAAACGCCTGATATCTTTATGCTGCGTTCTGTAGATCAGACTCACCTGGGGAAAATGTCTGCCAATGTACAGGACCTCACTTTGGAAATAGGGGAGGGAGTGAACAGCACCCACTCCTTGGCAAGACTCCGTGTCCTGCTTCACTCTTGTTTTCAGGTTGGTGGGTGGGTCTTTTTGCTGGTGTAAGGGAACTCTCTAACTGCGGCTCTATATCTGCTTTTGCCTTTGGTTTTCAGGTTCTGGGCATGTCTGTGATGAATAAGGTATGCAATATATTTGATATATGTATTTGATATATGTATATGATGTATTTGATACAAATACATTTGAATACCAAGTATGTTCCCTGGAAATGCAGGAAGCATATAAGTCCTCTTGGTTTGATTCCAGAGGAAAGGATCCCAATATATAACTAATTAATCCAATTCTGAAGCCAGGATCCCTGAGCTTAATCTAGGACAGAACATGGAGCTATATTTGGTTGCAGGTAGTTTGAAAGTTAGACTGCAAACTAGAACAGTATTTTTAGAACTATGGGCTGTGACCCACCAGTAGACTATGATTTCAATGTAATAGATTTAATAGACCGCACCAGCAAATTTTTTAATGAAATAAAATAGAAGAGAACATTGTACATAGCAATAAGTGTCATAAAACTTTTGTTTCAGTTATTATATATATTATATT
Source organism: Prionailurus bengalensis (assembly GCF_016509475.1). Classification (NCBI taxonomy): domain Eukaryota; kingdom Metazoa; phylum Chordata; class Mammalia; order Carnivora; family Felidae; genus Prionailurus; species Prionailurus bengalensis. The sequence goes on from NC_057343.1 coordinate 207,461,588, forward strand.
TAGATAGATAGATGATAGATAGATAGATAGATAGATAGAATGTAAGTACAGAATGGAATTGTAAACTGTTTCCTACTGTGTGGTTTATGGTCCAAAAAGTTTAAAAGCCACTGCCTTATAGAACCTCAATCTATGGGGGGGTGGGGGGTAGGGGGTGGAAGGAGTAGAAATTGACCTTTGTTTTTTTAATTTCCCTGCAACTTTGATCCTAAACTGAGGTAGAGAAGGAAAAAGAAACAGATTCTCAGTTCTGTCTGGGCACATAGTTCAACCCTAGGTCAAGAACTGGGTTTATAGAACCAGGTGTGGTACCCAAGACTTTGGCTGGCACTGTGAATCCTTTCATTTTAGGACATGGATCTGCAAATGAGTTTCACAAGAAGTATCACTGAGATTGGCATTGCTGTCCAAGATGCTGAGGATCAAGGGTTCAAGTTCTCCTACAAGGAGGTGCTACTGGGTTACATGCTGGTGAGTGGGCAGAGAGGACATGGGCAAGGCCATGAAAAGTCTGTTACCAAGAGCACAGAGCTGTCTTTTTTTAAGTGGGTAAAACTTGCCAGTCCCAGGGAACAAACAGATCTCTGCCATATTTTGGACCAAGGGCACCCAGTGGTCCAATGGGATTGCAGCTGCATGTGGAAACTCCCCTTTCTAAAATATTTCACCTCCTTGTTTGTGTTACAGGACTTCATCAGGGATGAGCCCCTGGATTCCTTAGCTAGCCCTGTTCGGTGGAAAGCTTTAATCGCCATTAGATACCTCAGGTAGAGAATTTTAGAGAATTTTTCTTGCTCTCATTGAGAAAAATATTTCCTTCCCAATATCCTCCTTCAGATCAACTGACTTCTCAGTCAGTGGATACACCAGTGCACCCTTCCCAAAGTGAACACAGCTCATGGATGGGCTATTTCAAATTGGGGCTTCTCCCTCTTTTCAGACTTACAGAACTGACTAAGAGCCCGACCATTTGATAACCAAGAGGGAGAAAGAGCAACTTAGAGGAGTGAGACTTACTGATACATCAGGATTGAAGTTTTGGTGCAAAAGGAAATTTCTTTTCCTAGACTTTGGTCTGTAGGCAAATTTTAATATTCCAATTAAAAATTTATGAAGCCCTGGGGCACCTGGGTGTCTCAGTCGGTTAAGTGTCTGACTTCAGCTCAGGTCATGATCTCAAGGTTCATGAGTTTGAGTCCCACGTGGGGCTCAATGCTGACAGCTCAGAGCCTGGAGCCTGCTATGGATTCTGTGTCTCCCTCTCTCTCTGCCCCTCCCCTACTCATGCTCTGTCTCTCTCTTACACAAAAATAAACATTAAAAAAAAACTTACGAAAGCCCTAATCATATTTTAGTTGGTTAGTAGAAATAAACCTAAAGAAGAAAATAATTTTAATCAAAATTTTGTTTTATTTTATTTTTAAATTCTTTTTTTAACATTTATTTATTTTTGAGACAGGGAGAGACAGAGCATGAACAGGGGAGGGTCAGAGAGAGGGAGACACAGAATCTGAAACAGGCTCCAGGCTCTGAGCTGTCAGCACAGAGTCCAACGCGGGGCTCAAACTCATGGACCGCGAGATCATGACCTGAGCCGAAGTCGGCCGCTTAGCCGACTGAGACACCCAGGCGCCCCTTAATCAAAATTTTAAAATAATATTTTCCCCCTGCAGTAAAGAAATACAAATTCATTGTTAAAACTTAGAAACTGTAGAAAGTTTTTAAAAATAATAAAAACTTTGGGCTCCCAGGTGGTTCAGTCAGTTGAGCAGCCGACTTCAGCTCAGGTCATGATCTCACAAAGTTTGTGAGTTTGAGCCCCGCATCGAGCTCTCTGCTGTCAGCACAGGGCCCACTTCAGATCCTGGATCCTCTGTCCCCCTCTCTCTCTGCCCCTCCTCAGCTTGTGCTCTCTCTCTCTCTAAAATAAATAATCCTTTAAAAAAATAATAATAATAATTTCCCCCTATTTTCAACATTTTGGTATGTGTCCTTCAATTCATACCCTATTCTTCGTTTTAAGTAAAGTTGAGATCGTGCTCTACATACGATCGTGCATCCTGTCTTTCCTTATTTCACCTTACATATTCCCATGTTATTACCATTCTTTACAAACATTATTCTTTTTTCATTGTTTTTAAAAAATATTTTAATTGGAGGGGTGCCTGGGTGGCTCAGTCGGTTGAGCAACCGATTTCGGCTCGGGTCATGATCTCACAGTTTGTGAGTTCGAGCCCTGCATTGGACTCCGGGCTGTCAGTGCAGAGACCGCTTCAGATCTTCTGTCTCCCTCTCTCTCTGCTCCTCACCACATTGTGTGTGTGTGTGTGTGTGTGTGTCTCTCTCAAAAATAAATAAGCATAAAAAATTTGTTTAAGAAATATTTTAATTGTTGTGAAATACCCAAAAAATGTATCATCTTAACTATTTTTTAAGTGCATAGTGCAGCAGTGTTAAGTATAATCATATTGTTGTTCAATCAACCTCAGGAATTCTTTTCATCTTGCAAAACTGAAGCTCTATACACGTTAAACAACTCCCTGTTCCCTCCTCCCACCAGAGCTGGCAAACACCATTCTACCTTCTGTCTCTATGAATATGTATTTTAGCTACCTCATATAATGGGATCATGCAGTATTTGTCTTTTTGTGCCTTTCTTATTTCACTAGAATAATGTCCATCCATATGATAACCTGTGTCAAAATTTCATTCCTTTTTAAGGCTGAATAATATTCCCTTTAATATATACACCATATTTTGTTAATCCATTCACCCAATGGATGCTTGGGTTGTGTCCATGGTTTGATTCTTGTGAATAATTCCACTAACAAACATGGGTGCCTAAATATCTTTTCCAGTCCTTGCTTTTAATTCTTTTGCGTATACACATAAAAGTAGGATTGCTGGGGGCGCCTGGGTGGCGCAGTCGGTTAAGCGTCCGACTTCAGCCAGGTCACGATCTCGCGGTCCGGGAGTTCGAGCCCCGCGTCGGGCTCTGGGCTGATGGCTCAGAGTCTGGAGCCTGTTTCCGATTCTGTGTCTCCCTCTCTCTCTGCCCCTCCCCCGTTCATGCTCTGTCTCTCTCTGTCCCAAAAATAAATAAAAAAAAAGTTGAAAAAAAAAAATTTAAAAAAAAAAAAAAAAAAGTAGGATTGCTGGATCATATGAGAATTCTATTTTTAATTTTTTAAGGAAGCACCATACTGTTTTCTGTAGCAATGGCACCATTTCATACTCCCATCAACAGTGCATAAGGGTTCTAATTTTTCCATATTTTTGCCAATACTTGTCATTTTCTGGTTTATTTTTAACAGCAGCCATCCTTAGAATCTCATTGTGGTTTTGAGTTGCATTTCTCTAATGATTTAGCAACTTTCAGCATCTTTTCATATGCTCATTACCTATCTTTACGTATTCTTTGGAAAAATGTTTACTTCTTTTGTCCATTTTTGTAATTGAGTCTTTGTTTTTTGTTGTTGAGTTGTCAGAGTTCTTTGTATATTGTGGTTATAAGCTCCTTACCAGATATGTGATTTGTAAATATTTTCTCCCATTCCATAGATTGTCTTTTTACTGTATTCATTGTGTCCTTTGATGCACAGAAGCTTTAATTTTTATTTGTCTACTGTCTATTTTCCATTTGTCTATTTTCCCTTTTGTTATCTGTGCTTTTAGTGTCATATCCAAGAAATCATTGCCAAATCCAATATCATTAAGCTTTCTCTCAAAGTTTTCTTCCAGGAGTTGAAGAGTTTTAGCTCATACATTTAGGTGTTTGGTCCATTTTGCCTTGATTTTTGTATATGGAATAAGGTAAGGGTCCCAACTTCATTTGTTGTACGTGGATATCCAGTTTTCCCAACACTATTGAAAAGACTTTCCTTTCCCTCACTGAATGGTCTTGGACCCTTGTGACCATGTATCCCAGAGTTTATTCCAGGGCTCTCTATTCCATTAGTCTATGTATGTCTGTCTCTTTATGCCAGAACCACACTGTTTTGATTACTGTGGTTTTTGTAATAATCTTTGAAACCAGGAAGTGTGAGAACTCCAACTTGGTCCTTTTTCAAGATTATTTTGGCTATTTGGGGTCCTTTGAGATTTCATATGAATTTTAGGATGGATTTTCCATTTCTACAAAAAGTGGGATTTTGATGGAGATTACATTAAATCTATAATCTGCTTTGGGTAGTATGGATACCTTAACAAAAGTAAGCACCCAAATCAATGAACATGGGATGTTTTTCCATTTATTTGTGTCTTTTTAAATTTCCTTTAGCAACCTTTTGTGGTTTTCAGTGTACAAGTCTTTCACTCCCTTGGTTAAATAAAGTATTTTATTCTTTTTGATGCTATTGTAAAAGGAATTGTTAATTTCCTTTTTGATTATTCATTGTCAATGTAGTAACACAACTGATTGGTATGTGTTGATTTTGTATTCTACGCCATTGTTGAATTTGTTTTATTCTAATAATTTTTTTGTGAATGTTGGGGTTTTCTATTTTTTTTTACTGTTTATTTATTTTTGAGAGACAGAGATAGAGCACAAGCAGGAGAAGGTCAGAGAAAGAGAGGGAGACAGAGAAGCCAAAGCAGACTCCAGGCTCTGAGCTGTCAGCACAGAGCCCAATGCAGGACTCGAACTCACAAACTGCTAGATCATGACCTGAGCCAAAGTTGGACGCTTAACCAACTAGGGTGCCACCCAGGCACCCTAGGGTTTTCTATATATAAGATCATATCTTCTGCAAACAGAGATAATTTTGCTTCTTCTTTCCAATCTACATGGCTTTTATTTCTTTTTATTGCCTAATAGCTCTGGCTGGCACTTTCAGTATTATGTTAAATAAAAGTGGCAAAAGCAAGCATCCTTATCTTGTCTCTGATCTTAGATTTTCCTCTAAATGTCAGAGGAAAAGTTTACAGTCTTTCACCATTAACATGATATTAGCTGTAGCCTTTTCATATATAGCCTTTATTATGTTGAGGTAACAAACAGCATTTTTAATGGCTGTTTAATGACTTACTGTATAGATATATCTCATTATTTAATCAACCTCCTCTTGCTATAGTTAATTGTCAGTTTTTAAAACTATAAACAGGGGTGCCTGGGTGGCTCAGCTGGTTGAGCATCAGACTTCAGGTCATGATCTCACGGATTGTGAGTTCGATCCCTGCGTTGGGCTCTGTGCTGACAGCTCAGAGCCTGGAGCCTGCTTTGGATTCTATGTCTCCCTCTCTCGCTCTGCCCCTCCCCTGCTCATGCTCTGTCTCTCTGTCTCTCTCTCTCTCTCTCTTTCAAGAATAAATAAAACATTAAAAAATAAAAACTATAAATAATATTTTGGTGAACACTTTATGCAAAAAGTGCTCTCTGAACTTTTAATTATAAAAGTTGACAATTAAAAAAAAAAAAGTTGACAATTTAGGGGCGCCTGGGTGGCGCAGTCGGTTAAGCATCCGACTTCAGCCAGGTCATGATCTCGCGGTCCGTGAGTTCGAGCCCCGCATCAGGCTCTGGGCTGATGGCTCAGAGCCTGGAGCCTGTTTCCGATTCTGTGTCTCCCTCTCTCTCTGCCCTTCCCCCGTTCATGCTCTGTCTCTCTCTGTCCCAAAATAAATAAACGTTGAAAAAAAAAATTAAAAAAAAAAGTTGACAATTTAGTTCAATAAATAGTATTCAATGTCATCCATGTACCAGGCATTGAGCTAGATTCAAAAAAGATAACCATTAACAAAATATGGCTTTGTATACTGGGGAAAATAGATGCAAAAACATACCCACATAATCTCCTAAACTGTAGCAAGAAGCAACTAAGAGAAGGCACAGGTTGCCATGTTTACAAAGATACGTGAAGTTTGAAGAAAGCTCAGATAAATAAATGTGGAAGATAAACTAAAAGTTAGCTAGGCACTAAAATAATGTTGTCAAGTAGAAATATAATGCAAGTCACATATGTCACTTAAAATTTTCTGGTAGCCACTTTTAAAAGAGTGAAAAGAAACATTAATGTTAATAACAATTTTACTTAATCCGATATATTCAGTATATTATCATTTCAACATGTATTTGATATTTAACAATGTAATGAGATAGTTTACATGATTTTTCATACAAAATCTTCAAAATCCAGTGCGTTTTAGAATTACAGCATGTCTTCATTCAGTCTAGCCACAACTCACGTATTGGATAGCTGCCTGTCGCTAGAGACTACCCTCATTTGGACAGCACGCCTATAGAACTGGCAAACCAATCTCTAATTACTGAAAACCAATCGGTTTTCAGGGGCTAGAGTGAAGGAAGAGATGAACTGTAAAAGGGCATAAGGAAAAATCTAGGTGTTCTATATTGATTATAGTGGTGGTTTCATGGGTGCAAAACCCATTTAATTGCACACTTTTAACTGGATGAAGCTTGTTGTGCATAAATTTTGCCTCAATAAGTTGATTTTTTTTTAAGTCAGCCAGACAATAAAGATGAAAAGACTGTTCAACATATTTAACACTTTCAACTGACCTGCCCCAGCTGGTACTGACTTTTATTCCCCTGTGAGAGAACCAATTTCACCCTGCCCCAACCATGTCATCATTTTCAATTTCTTTGCTAATTTGGTAGCTGACAAGTGGCATTTTATTGTCTTGATTTACATTTATTAAATAATAAATGGGGATTTTCATGTTTATCGAACATTTACATTTTTCCACGTTATGTCTAGGCTCATACCTTCGTGATGTTTATAGTAAATACCTGAAAGAAAGAAAGAAGGGAATGAAGGAAGGAAAGGAAAGAGAATAGAAAGGAGGGAGGAAGGGAGGGGGAAGGAAGGATGATTACAATGTCATTACTATAGGTACATTCATGAGTACCTATAGTATGTGTGACACCAGTTATAACCTGAGAAGACATAGGAAATGGATAAAAATCACTGCTCCAAATTTAGAATTCCCCCCACCCAACACACACACACACACACACACACACACCCCATGAGCACTAGAAAAAACAAGTGGGTTAATGTTATCACAGATCATATAATAAAGGGTTAAATACCACAAAGCTAGGGATTATTTGTTCATCACTCTAATAAATTAGAAATGAGGCATGTTGACTATGCACGCCAGTACAGTCTGATTCCATGTGCCCAACCTCTCCCTGCTTCTGTCACCACCTCCCTCGACATTCCAACATGTCGGCAAACATATCTGACCCCTTCAGGTATGGTTGGCAGTTCTTGGGTACTCTTCCGGGCTATGTTTTGTTTGTCATCCTAACGTCCATCCCTCTACATGGTTCTCGTTTCAGCAAACTGAAGCCTCAGCTCTCACTAAATGACCATCTCAATATTCTTGAAGAGACTATTCGGAGGCTGCTTCCCCTTCCACCTCTGGAAAAACTCAAAGATGAAGGCGAAACAGATAAGGACAAGGAGCACATCCATGTACGTGGGGGTGAGGCCTGAGTAAAATCAAGAACTACAGTGGGACTCTACTCTCCCGCTGGAGCCTGACACTCATGCTCACTTTGGATTTCAGTTTCTCTACGAACGATCCATGGATGCTCTGGGAAGGCTGCTGAGGACCATGATGTGGGATAATGTGAAAGCGGAGGACTGTCAAGAAATGTTCAATGTGAGTAGGGCCACTGCTCAAACTGATTCCCACATCCCCTCATCTGTGCTGCAAGGTGACACTCCAGACTCTACCTCATCCTCTTCCCAGGGAGATGTCCAGCCTGACCCATTTAACCCACCACATAGGGCCAGTCCTCTTAAAATTGTTTGTGGGAGGTGAGCACCGTTACAGAAGAGGCAGAGACAGCAGGAGCCAGAGAATGAGAATGAGTGAATATGAGGAGTGCTAAGGAAAGGACATTTATTCTTTGACCAACAGCTTCTCCGAATGTGGCTTGTTTCACAAAAAGACTGGGAAAGAGAAAGAGCCTTCCAGATCACCACACAAGTGCTGACAAATGATGTGGAGGTAAGTAATCCCCAGCAGTGAATAGATTTCATCCTTTGCTGACAGTAGGGATCAGCTGAGGCCTCTGGAATTCCAAACTTGTGCATGATGGATCTCCAGTCCCAGAATGGAGTGCTTTCCGGAGAAGCACCTGAGAGGTGTCGCCTGACCCCAGAGTGAGGCAAGGACACTAGGATTAAACTATCTGGCTGCCTTTACATGCTTGCCGGCTCACTTTTCCACTGCCCTAAAAGGGAAAGTCCAAGATTCAATTTCATTCTAAGGACCTTTAGGGGGAAAATAAGGGACTTCATCTCCAGTGCTGTTGGGAATATCCTGGGATGTCAAGCCTCCCTATCAACTTGCGCCCCATCTCCTTTATCCTCCAGGCTCCAGAACACTTTAAGATCGGCTCACTCCTCGGCCTCCTGGCTCCTCACTTCTGTGACACCCTGCCCACCATCCGTCAAGCAGCTGCCAGCTCCACGATTGGTCTGTTCTGTATAAAAGGTGAGGAAAAGATGAGAAACCCACAAATGAAGAGCAGATACCTGTTTTCTTTTGTTCTCAGTTTTCCTCTTTGTTCATCGATGTCTCTCTGTCCCTCTCTTTCCGCTGTTCAGTCGTTTTGGCATTCTAATGCATTAATTATGTATAGGATTTGTCTCTCTTTTGGATCTTTTTTCCCCAATGGCTCTGGTTTTTGCTATTTTTAGAAATAAAGATAATGACACAGATGCATTATAAAGGTCCATTGGGGTAGGTGAAAATGTTTTGAGAGTGTCCAGTTTAAATCACTGAGCACTTAGGCGTATTAGCAATGCTTCTTCTATCACAAGGTTTTCTTCAGGAAGAAATAGCACTATTACTAAAGTTCTCTAAGAGAGACAACTTTGTGGAGGTTTTTCCAGCTTCCAGAACAGAAACTCTGCTCTCCAAGTACATGTGGAGTGTCAATATCAGGAAAGGTAAGGAATTTTAAAACCTCAATCTTGGACTGAAACCAACAAGCAGGCCCTCAGGTCCAGGTTCAACCAGCAGTGGCTTCACAGAGGATGGCCTTGCACTGCACATGCGCAGTTCTGTACAGCCCAGGCGCGGCCAGGACCATGGGTCTAAGTTTTAATTATATTTTTTAATTTACATCCAAATTAGTTAGCATATAATGCAACAATGATTTCAGGAGTGTATTCCTTAGTGCCCCTTACCAATTTAGCCCATCCCCCCTCCCACAAAAAATCATATGACAAAAAGATGAACATAAGGGAAGGGAAACAAAAATAATATAAAAACCGGGAGGGGGACAAAACAGAAGAGATTCATAAATATGGAGAACAAACTGAGGGTTACTTGCGGGGTTGTGGGTCTAAGTTTTAATGCCATCTCACACCTGTGTTCCACTCTCTTTTAAGTACTCAGAAAATGTTTATTAAGCACTTTCCATGTTTCAAGCATTTCTCTGATGCTGGAGACACAGAGATACTACAACTGTAAAATTCACATAAAAAATGTGTTAAAACTAAAAGTTGGGATTTGGCTTGGGGGAGGAGGGGTGGTTAGTCAGTGGAGAAGAAAAAATAATGTTCAACAGAGTCAAACTAGGTATGAAAGTCCCTTGGGGTATGGGAAGATAATTCACTAAGGATATATGCTTGTACCAAGCCACAAAATAAAAAATGAGTTAAGGAGGTAAGAACTAAGAGGCCATCCCAGGAAGAGAAGAAACGTACCGGAGAGGAACCTCGTAGGAAGATAGGAATTTCAACTCTATTATCGTTCTACCTATTCTTCCTTTAGTGTACTTTATTTTCCTGAAACATGCAAAATTCAGGTTCTCAAGTATTCTTTGTTAATAAAAAAAATCCCATACTTCATTATTTACTTTAACTCTTTTCCTCAATGGATCGAATAAGCATGGCAGAGAGAAGGAATATGATTATGAAACACCCGTTGAATACAAGTAACAAGTGTGATGCTAAATTAAATACCCATTTATTTTTTTTTTAATTTTTTTTTCCAACGTTTATTTATTTTTGGGACAGAGAGAGACAGAGCATGAACGGGGGAGGGGCAGAGAGAGAGGGAGACACAGAATCGGAAACAGGCTCCAGGCTCCAAGCCATCAGCCCAGAGCCTGACGCAGCGCTCGAACTCACGGACAGCGAGATCGTGACCTGGCTGAAGTCGGACGCTTAACCGACTGCGCCACCCAGGCACCCTAAATACCCATTTAATAATCAGTTTTGAGATGAAGAGACCTGAAGTTAAGAAACATAGCCATCCGCCGTGCGCCTGGATGGCTCAGTTGGCTAAGTGTATGACTCTTGATTTCGGCTCAGGTTATGATCTCATGTTCATGGGATCAAGCCCCACATTGGGCTCTGCACTGACAGTGGGGAGCCTGCTTGGGATTCTCTCTCCCTCGCTTTCTGCCCCTCTCATTCTCTCTCTCTCTCTCAAAATAAATAAACTTCAAAAAACTTTTCAAAAAAAGAAAGAAATGTACCCATTCCAGCAAGTAGTGGAGCTGGGCTGTGAGCTCAGGTCTGTCTGACTCCAAAGTCCATGTGTGTTCTGTTGGGCTGGGATGCCCGCCACAAAATGGTTTAGGTGGTAGTTTCCACAATTACTATACATTCAAACAACAAGCAGAAAATCGTTACTGCTTAGGTCTGGGTTTATAAATTGATTCCAACAATCATTTACAGAGTTGCTGATGTTTTTATTGCAATAATTACCTTTCCATTTTCCCCAAAGTGGCTCACTGCAAAATGGAACTCCAACAGAGAGAGCAGCATAGCAGAGTAGTCAGAGCCCAGGCACCGATGTCAGACAGACCAGGGTTCAAATTCTGACTCTGCTATTTTTAGTCACTAGATAACCATGGCCAAATGACTTTATACCTTTCTGTCTCATCTTTCTCATCTGCAAAAACAGGAGTGTCTACCTCAGATGATGTTTATGAGTAATAGATGAGATCATTGTATGCAGAGTATTTAGCATGGTACTAAACCACCTGTACGTGTTTGCTTTTACGCCTGCCCTTTCAATATGGCCAACTTCTTCAACCCCATCAGGTCTTTAAACTCTTGCATATGTCCCCCCTTGTGGATTTTAGGCATTCACCCAGAGGTGGAAAGACTGCAGGATTTGCAGGAAGGGCTGCAGTGTGATGATGTACAGGTCCAGATCAAGATTTCTTCCAAAATAGCAAAGGTAATAGATATGGAGGACTGGCCAAGGGATGTAAAGATAGTTCTGGGTTGATTTCCAAATAAGTAAGCTGTGTATGCCCCACCACCAAGGAGAGCAGTGGTCTAGCCATTCTTTTAGGCTATCATGCATTAACCCTGGGTGCATGTGCCCAGTCAACACCTGCTGCTTATATTTCATTCTCTGAGAAATATTGTGAACCAAGATTCTTCAGGGTAAGGGAGGCAGTGGAGTGGAGTAGAAGCAACAAGAGCTTTGGAGTCTATTGAACGCATTCTGTGTGCACTGCTTGAAACCCATTTTCCTCATCTTAAAAAGAAATGCATAACCTACCTCTCAGAGTTGTTCTGAGAATTGGTCAATGAATTCATTCATTTATTTAATCATTTATGCATTCGCCTACTATGTTCTGTGCACCTATCATATGCCAGACTTTGTTCTAGGCTCTAAGAATAGAAAAAGACAAAATGCCTGCCCTGGATGACCTTGTATCCTGGTGGATGGAGTCAGCCAAATAAATATGTTAGGTAGTGATAATTGAGAAAAATATAGTCAAGTAAGGGAATAGAGAGTAAGGGAGGGGTGATTTCCTAGAAAAGGCCACTGTGAAGGGGAGACCATGAAGACTGAGGGAAAAGAACATTCCAGGCAGAGGAGAAAGCAAGTACAGAGGCCCTGAGGTAGAGAAAGAAGGAGGTAGTGAGATCCAAGAGATAGCTCAGGAATGATTCAGTTGCCTTCCAGGTCTTGTTAAAGACTTTGACTTTTTTTTTTTAGTTTATTTACTTATTTTGAGAGAGATAGAGATAGCGCAAGTTGGGGAGGGGCAGAGAAAGAGAGAGGGAGACAGAGAAACTCAAGCAGACTCTGCACTGACAATGCAGACGTGGGGCTCAAACTCATGAACCTTGAGATCATGACCTGAGCCAAAACCAAGAGTCAGATGCTTAACCGACTGAGCCACCCAGATGCTCCAAAGACTTTGACTTTTACTCCAGTTGGAAATAAAAGCCAGCACAGGGTTTTGAGCATAAGTCGGGGCACTATGTCCAATTGTGCCAGATACGAAATGCACAAGGGCCTCTTCATGTGAGGCAGCATCATTCTTAATGTAAACATTGTAGATATTTATGTATTTTAAGGTAGTTATCCACAGATGGCAGCAAAAGGTCCAACAAAATCAGTCATTATGACCATATACTTACAGAGAGAAGTGAACTGTCTTGAGGACAGGTGTCTTTTCCTAATTTGCACAAGCCCTGAATGGGCTAGGTGTGTTCCTGCAAGAAGGAACATGATCAGACTTCTATTTCAGAGGGTCATCTGGCTGCTGTGTTCATACTACAATACAGGCCAGCAGGAGTGAAATTAATGAGGTCAGATTGGAGGAAACTACAAGGAGGTGGCTTGGACTAAAGTGACAGCAGCAGAAACAACAAGAAAGTGTCCAGAATAAGGGAGAGAGGCCAGTTGAGGGGCACGGAGGAAACATAGGTCAAATGCCTAAGAAAGTGTCTGATGCATGATAACTACCCAAAAACATGAGTTCCCCTCCTTCCTTTCTTGCTAAACCATCATCCATACCAATATGAGGAAAAAACAGATAACCATTGAGTTTGGAGCCCAAGCAGGTATTTGGTGTTACATAGAACAGATGCGGCAGTCTGGGCCCTTGATCTTGGAACAAAAATGACTCAGAAACTGGTTGAGACATGCAACTATTCATGAAAAGGGACTCATTTCCTTTCAAGAACATTACTATTAAATATCAATCATCAGGTCACTTAATGCAGAGGGAAGTCAGTTGTAAAGAGTAATGTTTTCATACCTACAAACTCGTAATCACAACCATCTTGCTTGGTTAAAGCCCCAGACAATGTTCCTGGAATTCATTCAAACTGCTAACTTTTCACCTGCCTGCCTGCCTTTTCATTAGGACTCATGCACGCATGCATATGTGTTCACACACACACACACACACACGCACACTCATACTCACACACTGCTATCACCCATTCTGTATAGTTCTTGTACTTAGAGACCAAATTGCAAAGTTTTTATTTTCTAGAACTTTTGACTACTCTTAATTTTGAAACATGAAAGAGTAAAAGACAGGGATCATAACAATTCATACTTTTATGGAAACTGTGAGGCACCTGTTATTCAGCATGGCACTTAGTACCTGGTGATAGACTTTCCTAAATTCCCAAGCCTTAGCTATTCTTTGGCATACCCAAGACATATTTCTGTGATATATGAAATGTATGCTGAAGTAATTTATATCATATAAATTGTTATACAAAATTTATACATTATTTTTCCCTTGTGGAGTACACTAGAAATTTGGAGAAGAAATCGCCTCATGAGGCTTGGGATTCAATAAATATAAAATGATAAAAGGGCAACTGTAGGAAAAGTTTACCTAGAGGTTGTAGGGTATTGTCTCTATCTGTTTTAGTAGTTTCTATAGTTCTAATCATGTGCTGTTTGGAAATTCCAGTGGTTTCCAATATCTTAAAACAACAGTAGCAGCATGTTGTATGAAGTGAGATGATTGATAACATGAATCTTTCTGGGTACATTCTCAGATTGTCAGTAAACTCATCCCAAATGAAGAAATTCTAATGTTCCTGGAGGAAACCCTGGATGGTCTAGAGACCCTTAACCCCACCTGTACAAAGGCCTGTGGCATATGGATGGTTGCTGCCCTGAAGGAGCAGGGAGCTGCTTTGGAAGAACAGGTGAACTGACAGCCAGTTTGACCATCGAGCAGAATTCTAACACTTCTGAAATGCCAAGTTGATTGCTACTTCCCAGTTTGTCCTCTGTTGGGAAATAAGCAAGAGCATGCATAGCCTTGGGAGGCCTCAGCAGAGACCCAACTTGTGTATTAACAACCAGGCTCATGTTGTCTCAGCCTGTCTCAATTGCCTTTCTAGTCTGTGATCAAAAAATCTTTCCCAACTGTCACTCTTTGGCTAGAGACAGCAGCTCTGAACCAAGGGCATTTGGATTCTGGAAAACTGGACTGTTAGATCTATAAGGATGAGGGTGACTGTGTGGATCACCTTTGGGATGACCACTGAGGATCAGTAGAGTTTCTAATTCCACTGCCTCTCTTCAGGCTTCTCTTCCACACACCTTGGGGTTTGTTTTCTGGTAAGGAAGGTGTCATTGAAGAACTGATTGAGGGAAAGTCCTTTGTCCTTACTCCCAGCTGGAGAGTTAGGCAGAGTGAAAAGGATTTGAGCTCAGGAAGCTTGGTTAAGAGCTCCAAATGGGGATGCTCTAGCCTTTCTCTTGAGGTTGGACACAAAATTCAGGCAATTCAAAGATTAATAAGGAGGAAGAGAATCTTTAACTCAATGAAGGCACCTCCTATAGGTGAAAGAAGTTATGGTGCCCATGTCCCGGAGTCAACCACCCTAAATTAAAGAATTCTCCAAAGTATGACCTTTAGAAATTATTTCTGTGTTAATTACTCTCCAATCAGTTTTTTAAAAAATTTACTGAGTGTGTACTATGTGGCAGGCATTATACTGGACATGGGAAGATCAAAGGTTCATAAATTTGGAATGTTGTTGTATTTGTGTGTTTGGCATTAAAAGGGAGCAATAGGGACCTAAATCCTCCCCTAATGGGACTCTGTGGTAATCATATTTGCCAGATATTTATGTTTAAAGAATTTTAATTCAGAGTAAATGTCATGTTTAACCTAAAAATATCTATCCAAAATAAACAAGAGAAATATCTACTAGAAGCAAAGCTACTAGCAGATAGATATGCCCTTCTCCACGTCAAAAATCCAAATGTATAATATCATTTCCTGCTGCCCACAGATTCACATCCAAATTTGGAAGGTGACCTTCAGTGTTCTCTAGGATCTGGCTTCATCTTTTCTGTCAAGTTATCTTCTCTTAGCCTCATTTTCTCTGTGTTCCAAACTGGACCATTCTCTTGTTCCAGAAATGTTTGCCATATTTGCTTGGGCCCATGATCTCATGCTAGTTTATATATATATATATATATATATATATATATATATATATATATATTAGAGCAGTTTTAGGCTCACAGCAAAATTGGGCACAGAGCCCTGTACCTCCTCTCCCCACACACATGTATCCTCCCTTACCATCAACATCCTACAACATGGTGGTACATTTGTTACAATCGATGAATCTACATCAACACATTATTATCACTCAAAGTCCACAGTTTCCCTTAAAGTTAACTGTTGGTATTGACAAACGTATAATTGCACATATCCACCATTGCAGTAACATACAGAATACTTCCACTGCTCTAAAAATCTTTTGTGCTTCATCCATTATCATGCTTTTTTATTTTACATCTTTATCTATATTCTTCTTTGGGATGAGGATGACTTTCCCCACCATCCCCACCTTGCCTTTTGAAATTTCTATATATCCTTCAAGACCCACATCAGGTGTCCCTCCAAAGTGACCTCAGTTACTTCTGGGTTCCCTCACAATCCTGTGAACCTCTTGTGTACCATTTGCCATATACTGCCTGGCGCACAGGTGTTTGGATATATGGCTGGTATTCTTTCTTAGAACATTCTTTCCTTTTGAGAAAGGGCTACATCGTATTCCTCTTTGGTAAATCCCCCACAATGCCTAGCACAACACTTGGCATAATGCAGTCTTTCACTAAATATTTGCTACATTGACTTAGGAATAAATACTCAATATACCTATAACCCTCGTGAGTAAGAGATAGGCCATGCATAGAATTAACTAGTGTTTCTAAAATTATTATATAATTCATCAACTACCCATGATTAATATGCTGACTATGTGTGTCCTAAGCCATATAGTAGAGGGAAAATGGCAATTTAATGTTTGATTTGGACTTTTTTTTTTTTTAGCTGTTGGAGATCTTGAACATGATTTACTATCACATGCCAGTCCTCAGACAAAAGGAGGAAAGTTTTCAGTTTATGCTGGAAGCCATCTCTCAGATAGCCAGCTTTCACATGGATGCAGTTGTTGCTAACCTTTTACAGAAGCCTCTGCCCTTTGACAGGTAGATTCTAACCGAGCTCATTCCTTCTCCCAGGAAATGCTAATCCGCACTGAGGAAGAATTTGTGGTTTGAGAGAAAGAGAGTAAAAAGAAAGGTTGAGAACATCTCACCTAAATAATAAGTTCAAAAATGGTGTTTGAATCATAAATAATGTTTTTCCAAGTGTTTTTCATATACATATCCTCCTAATATGATAAGATTTCTTTAAAAAAAATACATCATAGGAATAAGTGAATATTAAAAAATGAGTATTTCTCTTCTTTCTGGTTGCCTTGAATTTCACCTGAGAGGTTTATGCCTTAAAGGACATTAACAAACCTCAGTAACCCAAGTCCAGAATGCTGGACTGTTAAATAACACATCCTTATCATCTCCGGGCATGTTAGCATTGCCATCTGTCCTTGAAATTTTGATTAGTCATAATGTGGTTTTAGAGGGGAACAGATGAAAAAGCTCATATTCCAAAGAGTTGTTTCTTATCAGCTTCCTGGCTTACCACCCTAGGGACACAAAGACATTGTGGAAGGCTCTGGCTGAGAACACAGCCTCCAGTGGTAAGCTCTTGAGAGCCTTAACAGACAAACTTGAGAATGAATTAGAAGATGACGTAGCTGGGCTGGAGGCGATTTCAGTGAGTTGGACAACCCATCGCATACCTGGAATTGTGTCCCACTCCATGGTCTGTCCCCACCTGGAACTTGGTGATGTAGCATTAATCGTACTTCTTCCCCTCTTATACCCTGATTTTAAATCGGCTCCAGTTAATTGGAGTTAGTTGGAAAAATATGGCAGCAATTTTGTCTGTGGCTGATCACTTTTAGAAGCAAATTTCTCATCATCCCAAAGAAAATCTGTGGGTCTGTATTTACAAATTAGTCTTAAGATATCCAGAGCACCCCTTTGAAAGACCTCAATGCTGGAAACGATTTCATTTCACCTGACTGGTGCCCCCTAGAGTTTGGAGTTGCCGAACATAACAGTCCTGAGAGAGAAACACAGTATGAGCTGAGAAGTTTCCAAACAAATACACCCTCTTTTCTGGCATTTTTTGTTTTGTTTTGTTTTGTTTCGTTTCGTTTCATTTCGTTTTGTTTCGTTTTGAGTATGAGTGTGGTCAACTTGGAAAGCAATCCTTTGGGGAGAAAACAACTTGAAGGTCAGGCCAGGGAGATGTCCTTGGAGGAAAGGAGCCTGCTTGACCACGAAGTCCTTTCTCCCCTCAGGTGGCCTGTGCTATGTATGAAGTGGTATCAGCAGGCACCCCTGTCACAAGCTTGTACCCGGAGGTGTTCACTCTTCTCCTGAAGTTAGTCAGCTGCACGCTGGGCCAGAAAATGCCCACTTCCACCTTCAGCCGCAGGCGGCGGGTGATGCCACAGGGAGAACGGCAGCAGACCGCAGACCCCTGCAGGTAAATGGCCAGGCCAGAGGGCCTGCCAGAGCTGTCTGGAGGAGGGGCTCTGTTAGTCAACGCCTATGCCTCCTGGCGTGGCCTCAACTACCCATGAGGCAACGAGTCTCCACACTGCCCTTGAGCCCTGTTGCTCTTCCTCCCTGAGCAGTACCCAGTACAGTTGCCCAGAATGGTCACTTAACAACGAATAGCAGCTCTGTTTGCTTCCATAGAGAGCCTGTCCTGCTCCATTTGTTTTCTCTCAGTGAGACCCTTCAAAGAAAGCTGGAATTCTGGGATAGTCAACGCCACCAAGGAAAGAAGAAAAATAGAAATAAATACCATATTTTATTAAATTTAAGATATCACCAATTGAAGGAAGCAAAATTATTTTGTGCACTATTGAAAAAGAAAGAAAAAAATCCTGATTAAGCCATGAATCAATGCTTTGTTATACTTTAAATTTTTTACTATGTTTTTATTCAAAGAGCTCTTTGAGAATTATTAGATGCACATTTTGATCTTACATCACAACGCTCTGTTTCTGTGCCCTTTTGCATAACTTTTCATTCCAATGTCAAATCCACCTTAGTTTTTTTTTTAATCTTTTTTTTTCCACGTTTATTCATTCTGAGGGACAGAGTGTGAGTGGGGAGGGGGAGAGAGAGAGGGAGACACAGACTCCAAAGCAGGCTCCAGGCTCTGAGCTGTCAGCACAGAGTCCGATGCAGGGCTCAAACTCACAGACTGTGAGATCATGACCTGAGCTGAAGTCAGACGCTTAACAGATTGAGCTACCCAGGCACCCCTCAAATCCACTTTGTAAAGACATTTTAAACAACGGTTAGACCCAACACATGTAGTTCCAGTAACACAATGTTACCAAAATGACAACAGTATAAACAACCGTGCCTAAATCCATGCATGTTCGTGTGCATGCACTGGTAATAACAACTATACCACAACCACTGGCCAACTGTCATAACACACTATCCATTGCAAGCCGCATCCTGCTTCTGAAGGGCTGTTTCAGAATCAGTGAAATACAGTATTTGGCACTTTCCATCTTTAGGGCTTTATTTTCTCATGAGAGGTTAACAAATTTTGTGGCATTATTTACTGGTCCAAATCACCTCAGTGTCCCCTTTGGCCCCAAAACTGAAGTGTGAGATCAGGCTGTCTGGTGTTTTCCCTCACACAACATCCATTAATCCAGGGTGAAGCAGCCTTGTGGGGAACAGAAAGAGTGAACTTGGGATTCACAACTCCCTGTATGGGGTTGACTTACTTTTGTGGTGCCCACTGTCTCCTTCAGGCTCTCAATCACAACTCTGAAGTGTGTGCAAGCCCAAGCCATGAAAGAGGGCCTTGCCAAGGAATCTGATGAGGGGGACAACTTATGGACCCTTCTCAGCAGCCCCAGTACCCACCATGTAGGAGTATGTGCACTGGCCAGGTAATGTGTGGACATTCGAGAACTGGATACAAAGGAGAAAAATTAAAAACAGAGTAAAAACTGCCATGTAGGCAACTTTACTGGAAGCAATGGACTCACCAAGGATCTGTAGTCCAGGGGAAAAAAGAGGGAAGAAAGAGCAAAGGCAGATGGGAAGGGACGGTGGGAAGAGCCCAAATCCTTAGTGCTCTTTCATGGAACATTCCTTTTGAGATCATTTATTTCCCTGAGAGAGAAATAGACTAAAATCTCCTCCATTGTTTAGAAAGAAAAAAGTCTCTCCTACAATTGGAGCCTTGCATTTTCTAGGAGTATGGCGCTGTGGCAACATGGAGTCATACTAGACATCATGGAGCAACTGTTTGCATCTCTCACCTCCTCCTCGGAGAACTACCGGATAACCGGCACAGCTTTCTTCTCTGAGGCAAGAGAGAACAGTCATGTCACGGCCCAGCAGGCTCTCTGGGTCCCCTTGGGGGCATTTCTCTTAGGGTCAGCAGTTCAGTGGGAGCTGGAACCACAGAAGAGGGCCCTTCAGGAGAGCTTTGGTAGTACAGAGATTCAGCCGCCGCCAGAAATACAGTACCTGAGAAGGGAACGAGAGAGGAAAAAGAACTCACCCAAACCTCTTCGCTCCAGTCTGCCGGAACCAACCTCCCAGGACAGAGAAGGGTGGACGATAGATATGACAGGGACAAAACAAAAAGTAACCAAGAACTATATTATTGTCCCCTCACACCCTGCCATAAAGTTTGTCCCAGACAACCCGGAGAAAGAACATTGCCAGTAACTCCCGTTTTCCTGTTTTTCCATTTAGATTAGAGACATCCTACTTAACTGGGTAGTGTGGTTCTCATCACCATGTAACCTTGGCCTGTGGGCTGCTCAAATAGATTCGTTTCTGCCAGACTTGCTGATTCACCTGAGGGCTTTCTCCCCTGCTCCAAGAGCAGCCGGGTGCTAGTCTTTAACTGTAGTTATGATGCACTTATCATTCTCCTGAAGAGAGGCCACTCCTTTAACTAAAGGGGTGAAGTGGTTGTTTTCAGCTCATGAAGGAGCCAATCCTTTGGAAGCATGGGAATCTACGGGAAGTGCTGATCCTGATGGATCAGAGTGCCTGGGACTCCAACGCCATTTTGAGGCAAATGGCCATCCGAGGGCTTGGTAATACAACTTCTGGAGCCCCTCACAAGGTAAAGGGAGTTGGGGTAGGTGCGGGGGACACTTAATCAGAGTTTAAAATAATTATTTACTAACCCACATCTCGTGCTTGTATAGCAATTAAGTAAAAATCCAGAAGAAATTGCTACAGTGGTATCTCTAGAGTTGAAATATATGTGACCCTAACAGAATTCCAGTTTCCTTGGGAGTCTCCTACCCTATTCTAGATGCACAGAGAGCAATTTTCAAGATTACGAGACCTTATTTCCAAATAGGTGAAGAAGCATAAGCAGATAATACTGGAATCTATCATCAGAGGCCTATATCACCTGGCCCGCACCGAGGTTGTCTGTGAAAGCTTGAAGGCTCTAAAAAAGATCCTGGAGCTGCTCACAGACCGGGATGTGAGCTTCTACTTCAAAGAAATAGTGCTGCAAACTAGAACTTTCTTTGAAGATGTAAGTGAGTCTGTTCAGAATTTTGCCCTCCAGGAGTGAGTGAACAGAAAGAGATTCAGGTGGTGCTGGTAGCAGGCAATGCTGGTGTCCCATCCATATTCCTTGGCCTTCCCCTGTGGTCACCCGCACACAGGTCACCTGCACAGAGGTCACTTGTACAGTTCTTATGCAGGCTGCTGGCTTCTTGCCTCTCTCTCGGCCTGAGGGTACTCTCTGGCCTGGGAATCAGGATTGCTCTGAGCAGGGTGGGCCAGACAAATGAGAACAAACAGGAAATAAACAATAAGAAACAAAAGTTTGCAAATAAACTTCCCAGCTTCCTCACCCAACACAAGGATTGAGCTCCACTTGCCCATAAGGGCAATACCCTCATGTATATTCCCTTTCACAGCTTTCCTCTCTGTCCTGTCATTCCCAAAAACTACCGCAGAACTCAACACAGAACAAAGGCCCCAGTAAAGACCTTGTCATCTCCAGCACTCTTTTCCACATCAAGATTCAAAGGTTCAAAATGCTTGTGTGGTTCACTTCATCGAGGAGTCAGTATAAACTATAGCCAGTGGGCCAAATCCCACCCCGAGCATCTTTTCATAAATTAGGTTTTATTCAGAGCACAGCCACGCTCACCGGTTACATATTGTCTATGGTTGCTTTCACACTTCATCTGCAGAGTTGATTAGCTGTTACAGAAACCATATGGCCCCCAAAGTCTAAATTAGTTACTATCTGGCCCTTTACAGAAAGAACTTGCCAACCCCCAATCTAGTCAATAGCCTAGAAATAAATTTAAAAAAAGATCAGTTGGTGACCCTAGAACAGAGGAAAGTCATTTTCCTTTATACCTTCCAGAAAACTAGATTTTATTATTATTTTTGGCTTATTCACCGTCATCAGTGTAAAATCTCTTTCACCTCCAACTTATATCTGTTTTTTATAATCGAAAACTGTTTTCTCATGTTTGTTGTCAGAGGAGATGGAAAACTGCTGGTTTCCTCCTCTTAAACATTAAGGCTTGATTAAATTACCTTTCTACCTTCTAGTCTCCAGACTGAAAAGTCTTCATTTCCTTCATTATTCATAATAAACCTAATTTTTCAGCTCCTTAAATATTTTACAAGCCAGTGACTGTGTTGTATCTCTAGATGTGGCCTGCAGAGTATTGAATACAACCTGAAGAAAAATTACCTCTCAGGTCTGATTTTTTAATTTATCCACTCCAATTTTTTTTTTAATTCTTGCCCTTTCCTCCTGACTCTTTGACAATCCATTAACTGTATAGACTTCTGGATTTTAGTCTGTAATATATACCCACAGTCAATAATTCTCCAGTTTTGTATTTTTTAGTTTCCTTTGACAGCAGCTTTCTGCTTGTTTCCAGCTACCTTCTCCAATGTTATCAACATTACTTTTTAATTCTCATCTTGTCCTCAAAACTGCTTTCTTGGCTCCCACTCAATGCTGTATCTTCCAATGATGTATCTTCTGTAAAATAACAAAGATGTTCTTTTCTCTTTTTTTTCCATTACACAGATCATTGATGACAATCTTCGACAACAAAGAGCTGAAGCAACCCCTTCAGGGCCCCCACCTGTTTGTTAGGTTCCCTAGGCTGTTGGTCCAGTGATGATAATTCTCTTGGATCTGAGCCTCCAATAATCACCTATGAGTTTTCTGGTCAACATGTTTCTCAGTCTTATGCAAAAGAAAAAAAAAACAACTAAAGTCTTGCTGGTTGTTAGGTTAGCACTTTCTCATCCTTAATAGGTATTAATTCCATCATATTTGTATAAAAGGGAAGTTTGATAAAACTTAGGTCTTAGTAATGCCATGCTATTTTTTTCTCCGGCAATGCTCTCTTCTCACCAATAAATTTAACTATACTTTATGAAAACTTGCCCCTGCAGTTTTAATCTATATATTAAGCATACAATTCTATAATCTCCAAACTTCTTCCCCCCTCCATTTCTTTCAATATTTAAGCACTTTCTTGGAATTCTCAAAACATGGTAACACTTCAGTGAAGGGGCAGAACGGAAAATATGGCTGCCATGCCACGCTCCAGTCCCTGCTTGCGCCCATCCCCATCCCTGAGCAGCCACCTTACTCTCTATGACTCCACTCTCTCAACTCGAAACAAGGACACTAAACTCTAGGATCTTTCCCAGCACCTACAACAGGTTCATTGCTTCTTTTCTGCTTTTTCATCATCCAACTGGTTGATCATTCCTTAACCTATCATTAGGTCCTACTATTTGATTTGGGAAAATTTTAAAGATTTTGAAAAAAGTAAATACCTTTCTAGGTATTTTGTTATTGGTTTGCTTTCTTTTTCCTAAAAAGAGACCTTTTAGGGAGCATAGCTGGTTCAGTCAGGAGAGCATGCAACTCTTGATCTCAGGGATATAAGTTCAAGCCCATGTTAAGTGTGGAGATTACTTGAAAATAAAACCTTTAGGGGCACCTGGGTGGCTCAGTCAGTAAAGCGTCCAACTCTTGATTAGGTCATGATCTCACAGTTTGTGAGTTTGAGCCCCGCATCAAGCTGTCATTTCAGAGCCTGCTTGGGATTCTCTGTCTCCCTCTCTCTCTGCCCCTCCCCAACCCTCTCTCTCCCTCTCTCTCTCAGAATAAATAAACTTAAAAAATTTTTTTTTTCTAGTACATCGAAATTTCTACTTCTTTTTCCATTACAAGGTCACGTCTCATGTATTCATTTAACTTTTCTGGCCTTGTCCCAACCAGCCATCTTTCTTTTTTCTGGAAGATCTTTATTAACTTCCTTTTTTCTGTCATTTTTGCTTCTGTGCCCACTTCTGATACATTCCATCTTACCACCAAAATTAATACTTCTCTATCTTCTCCCCCTCATATTCGTGGGGATGCTTTTCAAAAGTTGGCCCTTGTTTATCGCTAATCCAAAATATAATATTCTGCTACTCAGAACGACTTTTCCCTTCATCACTCTGCCTTTATATGGGTATTTTAAACTACTTTTCTGGACCTGGGAGGAAAAAAAGAAGAACCTCCAGAAAATCCATCAGTGTTTGTTAGAGCTGTGAACAATATCAGCAAGGTTTGGGGGATGATAGAAGAACATCTTTCTCCACCACCTCACCCTTTGGTTCTTAAAATCATTGTCTAACTGTCCTGGACAACAAGCAAGGAAGTTCCAGAACTTCTTATATGCAAGGGTAGGGCTAAGCACTATTTGTTTATTCTCTGTTTCTGAGACCAAGGGTCTTCCGAGTTGCCTTTCATCATATTGGAAAGTATTTGGGACCTTGGAGAAGAGGCTTAGGCCTTGGGCAATTTAGATTTGAAGCCCCATAAGTCTAGGCTAGTGGTGCAGTCAGGCTAATTTGTATAAAATACATGAGCAGGAACCCTCCCTGGCCTGTTTACCGTCCCTGTGGTCATGTTTCCCCAGTAGCTACTCAACTGACAGAAACCAAGTCCCAGACCCATGGTCATTTAAACTCGTGGAGTGTGAGTGCAGAGCTTCTGGAAAAGAAAGAGTGTTCTTGGCACACATGAGGGCAGTGACTGGAGCGCACCAGTGCCCGGGGCACAGCCTCCCTCTGCTGAAGTGGGACAGGGCAGGGTGGGGGGTGGACACCGGTTGGGAATAGCCTGTGAAGGGGACTCACCCATGACATGCATCTGTCGTCACAGGAGCAGGATGATGTGAGACTGACTGCCATCTTCTTATTTGAGAATCTGGCATCCCTAACAGGAAGAAGGTGGAAGATTTTTTTTGCGGAAGAAATAAAAAAGAGCATGATTTCATTCCTTCTCCACCTCTGGGATCCCAATCCCAAGATTGGAACTGTAAGTGGTGCTTGCACAGACACCCGCACCTCCACCCCACCCCTTCGACCCCCCACCCCTTGGCCAGAAGTGCCAGGAGAGCTGGTCTAGCTGGACCAGAAGCCAGATCTGAGGCCACCACTCCCAACTAGACCTGAAAACCGCTTCTCCAGCCCTAGGTTCTTTCTTGCCCTCTCTCTCAGATTGTTCTTCCATCCTTGAATCTGGGAAGGTGCCAGCATAGATCGTAAGCCCCTCACATTGCAGGCATCCACTACCACTCTCCCAGCCCTAGGCAGCACCCCACTCTTCCAGAAGACAATCCAGTATTCTGGACTGTGACTCAAAGAACTCTGTTTCTTAGGCTTGCCGTGATGTCCTGATCATCTGCATCCCTTTTCTGGGCCTTCAGGAACTCTATGGGGTGTTAGATCATCTCCTCGATGGTCAGGATCTACCAAGGGCCAGAGATTTCTACCGGCAACTCTGTGTGAAACTGGTGAGCATGCAGTAAATGCTGCCTGCAAAGCCATAGCCAAGAGTCCAGGCAAATCCCAGACAAGCAAACAACACAGCAAGGATCTCTGGCCAGAGTCAGAACTGTCTTGGAGGGACAGCAATGATTCTTGGTGTCCTGCCACATTACTCTCTGCTCTTTTCCAAGTCCTGACTGGGATCTGTTCTTCAAGATTCCTGAAACCCATCTGTTGATTAGTCCCAAAAGCCCCAGGACTTTTCTTTTTTATAAGTTTATTTATTTATTTTGAGAGAGAGAGAGAGAGCATGCCTGTGGGAGGAGCAGAGAGAGAAGGAGAGAGAGAATCCCAAGTAGACTCTGTATGGGCAGCATGGAGCCTGATGCAGGGCTCGAACTTATGAACCATGAGATCACGACCTGAGCAGAAATCAAGAGTTGGATGCTTAAATGACTGAGCCACCCAGGTGCTCCTACCCGCCCCCCCCCCAGTACTTTTCTGATTAAATTCAGGTTTGAAATGGCCAGAAGACATATTCCAGTAAAATAATGGCTCTGTGAGTGTTCACTGGTCTTTAGATTTCCTTTTGCAGGAACTAGAGGGTGCCAAATTTCACACAGAGTCACTTTCCCTCTTTGTCCTCTTTGTAAAATACATCTCTTTTAGGCAAAGAGAAACCAGGAAATCCTGTGGATCCTCCACACACACTCTTTCACCTTCTTCAGCAGCAACTGGGAGATGATCCGGAGTGCTGCTGTCAAACTCACAGGTGAGGGCACATCTGCACTCCCTACTCAGTTATGTTGCTCCTTCCCATCCACTTTTGCTTTGACTGGAAGCCACTCTAGCATGAACACAAGTATGACTGGTGTGACCAAAAAAGAAATGCCAGAAAGGAATTAATTTTACCTCTTGGAACATCTTCCCTCAAAGGAACCAACTTGTTCTCTTTTGCAAACATCTTCTGACTTCCCAACACCTCCTCTCCTCCTACTAGACCCTCCTCCCTACTGGGCCCTCATGCTTCTCTGGTTCCAAGTCATCACTCTTTCTTTTGCCTGAGTCTTTGCTCCCAGCCAGCTGCCACTGCCTAAATGGTTTCTTTTGCATTGTCCCTTAACATAAGCCATGGTAAACCTTTTAAGCTCAGTTGAAGCTGAGAGTTTTAGCAGCAACATGATACAAGTGGAAAGTGTGTGGGTCAAGAGGCCAGCAGACCTTGGCTCTGCTCTGTGATGCTGGACAATTCACTTAAATTCTCTGTGTTGCCTTTTTGTCTGATCTATAAAATAAAAGAGGAAAGTAAGTGAATCCCTCAGGATCTTCTATCATGAAATTCTAAAATTTATCATGAAGCCAGTTCCAACTAATCCAGCCCACTGTGAATGGGCCACCTGTAAGACTGAGTTAAAACATAAGGATTCCTTATTGGATCATGTATATGATCCCTCCAGCTACACTGTAAACTTTTTGAAGACAGGGATCATATCTTACACACGTTAGAAACCCTGACAACAACTGGCATGCCCTGCGAGGACACCGGGTGAACTTTCCCAAATGCACATTGGCCGAGGGACCACTTCCACACATGACACTTAACACCCAATAGACATTAGCCCAGCATCATTCTGGGGGCACAAAGGGAGTCATAGAGTTTGCTCATTCACTACCCAGACCATTTAACTTCTGACCAGGAGCAGAGCCTAACCTGACCAGTTTTTCATGGCCTCTCCCTCTATAACGAAATTAGCACCTGTTTCTCCTGTTGATTTTAGATGCCATTGTTCTCAATCTGACCAACCAATATGTGCAGTTATTAGACAAAGAGCAACTGACCACACGTGAGTACCAACCCTAGTTTCTGCGCAGCCTGTTGCCAGAGAAATATCTGTGAGAAGGAGAAGTTAATTATGCACCAAGTTCCATGTGAGCCCAGAAACTGAAAATCATAGTACCTCATTATTGTCTCTAATGCTCCCTAGATCCTGGGATTTCTCCAGAGTATAAAGCAACCCCCAGCTCCAGCTCTTTGCAGGCATCATTCCCAACAGACCATTATTTTCTGATTGTCTATAAACCTACTGATCACAAGGTCAGGATCTCCTCTTCCCCTATGTCAGTGTTAAAATAGATCCTCAGCTTGCAGATCCAAATCCTACCTGTTGGCATGGAATGTAAGCATGGACCCAGAGCTCTGCATAGAGCTGACCCTGAACAATGGAGCCTCACAGGGAGGCAGAGCTTGAGCCTTGGCTTTCCTCGTTCACTGAACTTTGCTATTCTTTCTGTTTCAGGGCTCCAAGCACTTCGGCAAGACCCCTGTATCAGTGTCCAGAGAGCAGCCGAAGCTGCCTTGCAGACGCTCCTGAGGAGGTGTAGAGAGATAAGCATCCTTCTGTAAACCACCAGGAAACAAACTGCTAGGCTTTTTCTACAGCTGACTCCTGTTTTCATCCTCACAACCTACAGACTTGCAGCATTTTGAGGATAGAGATGGTGCCTAGCATAGGGATCTTGGAGTAGTGATATATTCCTTACCCTCCATGGTCTCCCTGCCACCTTCCATTAGTAAAAAGTAAACCCCACAAATTCACTTGAGGGATAACCTGTGATTTCAGTAGTGACAGCCACATAGCTGGAATATTGTGTCCCAGCAGATATCAAAAAATGACAGAACTGGAAACAATTCTGCTGCCATTAAGAAAAGGACTACTGTTATTGCCACACATAGCCCTGTTCTGTATTATCTCTGCCAGCCTTGAATTACTACCCACACGCTTTACTTTCTAAAAAGCAGTCTTAAAATAAACTTGAACCTGTGTGTTCTTTCTCAGGTTGTAATTTTTGTGTCGAGGCTATGCCCGATACTTTTCTACAAAAGACCCATTCTGGCATTGTATTAAATCTCATGGTTTTCTTTCTGTCGTTATCCCAGAGCACTCCTTCCTTTGAATGGCGTGTGTGTGTGTGTGTATGTGTGTGCATGTACGTCTGTGTGTGCATGCATGTGTTAATCTTCTTCACAGCATCTGAATCATAACTCCTGACCCTTTTTCACAATGCCTACATGAAAGGTTACATACATGAAATCATGTACATAACAAGAAGTTTCTAACACAGAGGCTGGTACTCATTGGACACGACCAAACCATCACGATCATTCATTAGCAACATTATTAAATTGATGCATCCCTTTCCAAATTCCTGTTACCTATATTCTAATCTCTTCCTCCTCAACCTCTTTGGGGCAGCATCTTTTGTTCCTACCGATCTTCTAGGGACCCTAGGAATTTTTTAGGTCAGATATTTTAGGCCAGAGTCCACTTACTCATTCATTTAACAAATATTTATTGAGTGCCTAAAATTTACAAGGCATTGTTATAGCTACTAGGGCTACGACTATGAACCAAAAAAAAATAGAAAAATTCTACCCTCTTGGAACTTATATGCTATGAACTCTGGGTCTAAATTCTAGAAGATGGAGCCAGCCTCCAAGATGGCCTCCAGCGATTCTTGTCTCTGATATTCATCTTGTCCCCTCTCACAATGAATAGAGATGACCTGTGCAATCAATACAATATTTCAGAAATTACAAAGTGTGACTTCCCAGGTGAGATCACACATGGTATTGAACTCTCTTGAATCACTTACTCTGGGGGAATCCAGCTACCAAGTGAGGGAGATACTCAAACAGCCCCAAAAGAGTTCCATGTGGCAAAAAACTGATATCTGCTGCAAACAACCAGAGCTAACTTGCTAGCTATGTTAATGTGCAATCTTGGAAATAGATCATGAGCCCTCCCCAGGTCTGAAGGTCTTCAGACGATTAAAACCTCAGCTGACACATTGACTGGATTATGAGATAAGATATAGAATGCCCAATTAAATTTGAATTTCAGGTGAACTATGAATATTTTTTAGTAAAGTATGCCCTTATTATTACATGAGACATACTTATACTGAAAAAAATATTTATTGTTTATTTAAAATTAAAATTTAACTGAGCATCTTGTATTTTTATTTACTAAATCTGGCAACCCGACTACAATCTAATAAGAGTCCTGAGCCAGAATCACTAAGCTGAACTCTTCCTGAATTCCTGAACCACAAAACCATATAGTATATCTTCGTTGTTTTAAGCCACTAAGTTTTGGGGTCATTGACTAAGTTCCAGGGGGTAAACATTACACAAAGAGTCCATGATACCACCAATGTTGTATGCAAATTTCTGTGTATAATTGTGTAGGTGCATTTTCAAGGTAATGGCTTCCATTAAATTCTTAATGAAGTCAGAAGCTGTTCCCAAGCATAACATATATGAAACAGAGCAAGAAAAAGAAAATAGAGGTATGGGTTTAGTCGACATCTTTTGGCAGGTTATTTCAAGTCAAAAGACTTTTCAAAAGAGCACCGTCCACTAGAACTTTCTGCAGCGATGGAAACGTTCTATATCCGCACTAATATGGTAGCCACTAGCCACATGTGTCAACTGAGCTCTTGAAATGCAGCTAGTCTATCTGAGGAATTAAATTTTTAATATTAAGCTTAAGTAGCCATGTGTAGCTAGTAGCCACAGTATTGTACAAGACAGTTTTGAAACGTGGGGCAAAGAGTCAGAATTTGAGCTGGGCCACCTCGGAATTGTAGGATATTCTCAACATGAGTATAAACTCACTGACACAGGACTTTGTCTGATACTAATTTATATATCTCCACCACTATTCTCCATCCCACCTGGCATCCAACAAAGAGCCTTCCTCATCACTGATTGATAGAAATTAGGTAGAACATGGTACTGTAATAATGTTGCATGATGACAAATGGTAGCTATGCTTACGGTGAGCAAAGCATAACATACAGACTGATTGAATCACTATGCTGTACACCTGAAACTAATAGAACATTGTGTGTCAACTGTACTTCAATCTAAAAAGAAAAGAAACTAGGTAGAACGGGCACATGAAACACACGTTGCCACTGAAACTTTATCTCTCTAAACCCTAATCTTAAGATTCTCTCTTGACAAGAATTCCCAACACATTTTTTCCTCACATCCCAGCAACTCTCCTTACAAGTTGTGTAACTTGGGGGAAAACATCTAACCTCTCTGTACTTCAATTTCCACATCTGTAAAATCAGGGTAATGATATCTACTTCAAGGTGTTATTGTGGGGATGAAGTGTATTAATGTATATGTAAAGCATTTAGAAACCTAGAATAGAATCATTGTTAAGCAAATGTTACCTATACAATATAAATGTTTTTTATTTTTATTTTTATTTTTTGGAGAGAGAGAGAGAGGGCACAAGTGAGTGAGGGGTGGAGAGAGAGAGAGAGAGAGAGAGAGAGAGAAGCAGGGCTTACCGGAAGTGGAGCTCGAGCTCACCCGAAGTGGGACTCAAACTCAGCATGAGGTCATGACTTGAACTGAAGTCAGATGCTTAACGACTGAGCCACCCAGGTGCCCTATACAGTATAAGTATTAACAGTATGAATAAATTTATCATTAGAATCACAAATGTTAATGTAAACTCAGCAACTGTCATATACAACTAACTGATTATACCACCTCCGTGGGGCTGTGTTCCTGATCCTGTGAATGCTGCTGCCCTCCTTGGGGGGCTGAAAAAGAGGCGACCTCTCCATTCAGAAGATCCCAACTCAGCAGCTGGTGCTCCTGCTGTGCCTGCCTCACAGTCCCTGCAGTTGAGCCACAGTCGGGTTGTGTGGCAGGAAAAACGTAGATCTCTTTGTTCTCCCCAACAATTATTTCTATTAAGCCCTCCCAACGACTACTATTCCCTCTCAGAATTGCCACCAGCCCCCCCCCCCCCCCCCCGGAGGTCTCTCTTGACAGTCAGTCCTCCAATGGCCCTCTGTGGTTCATCTTTATGGTTCAAACGCAGGCATATCACCCAAGGGAGAAATACTTGTGGAGCGGTCTCAGGGAAATAGAGTTACAGAGGAAAAGCATGTTCAAGTACTATTGAAGAAATCAACAGATTCCTCACTCCTGTTGCTTGCCTTACTATTATTTGTACATTTAATCATTTCTCAACTCATGTTTACTTTAGGATAGAGTGCTTCAGGGACTAGAACTGCTTTAAAGGGCTCAGGATCACTGTTTTGCAATTCTGTACCCTGCCCTTTGACCCCATAGTGAGAGCCAGGGCTCTGCTGGTAAATCAGGGACATTTAGCTTGGCTGACCCGGCTAAAACAGTTTTACCAGAAAAGAGGAGAACAAAGATCACAGATGGGAAGAAAGAAATAGGCTTCCAGGGAAAAAAGCCAGGAGGATTGCTTAATTGGAATTGTCCCTGCACAGCCCTAGTTTTAAAGCATAAAATACAAGACCAGGCACTTTTTCTGGAACCCTCAAGACACTCTGAGATTGTAACAAAGATTTTCTAATAGTGTTTTATTACTACTAGATTTAGTCCCCAATCCCACCATTATCCTTCAGATTACCTAAGTGTGTGACTAGAGAATGCACAGTCAGCTGGATATAGTGGTAACCTGTGAGCTAATCGCGAGCTTTCTTCCAGGCCCCTGACAGAGAACAACTTTCTGATAAGCAATTTTGTATGGCTGCACTCTGGGAATGATCACTTGTTGAATTTCTCTTTCTTACTCATTTTTTACAGGTATCCCTAAAACTGGGACAATAGAAAACATGGATAGAGTCAAGAACAATATGAGAGAAAGACAATGGGATTCATTATGTGTGTGTGTGTGTGTGTGTGTGTAAACTTGCCAAGTCATGACATGAGAAATGGCATTTGCTTCTTCATTTTACTTTAAGTAAAAGTCAAACTTTATTTTCTCAACAAAACGTCCTTACTTATTTGTATTTCTTCTGGACAAACTGTCCTGGATTCTATTTATTGAATTATGTGGTTATCCTGAAAGCAAGATAAATTTGGAGAACACAATTTTATAAATACATGTGACTCATAGCTTCTTTTTCAATTTGGGAGCCACCAAAAAACATAAGATAAGGAATCCTTCTACATTACCTATCACTTCCT
This sequence comes from Prionailurus bengalensis, assembly GCF_016509475.1. NCBI lineage: Eukaryota > Metazoa > Chordata > Mammalia > Carnivora > Felidae > Prionailurus > Prionailurus bengalensis. The sequence goes on from NC_057343.1 coordinate 207,493,593, forward strand.
CCAAATAGTCTCAGAGGTAAATCCAGAGGATTAAATTGACCAATGCCCTAACACCTTCCTAAATGCACAGTGGTCAAAAAGAAGCTCTATCTTGGAGCTGGAGAGCCTGGAAAATTGCTTATTATTAGCCTGAAGGATAGGTTAACGAGGACTTGTTTTTCAGAGAGTAGAGGGGCAGTAGGAATTTATCTTTACCCTGATTCCAGTGGAATCATAAGAAAATCATTAATTACCTCACATCCAACGCTCAGAGGTTCTGCACAGGCCTGAGGATGAGGGTAGACAGGCCTATGGCAGGACTTGTGGCCTAGTCAGTTTCCAATCTATAACATTCTGTAATGTTTTATTCTGTAAAAGAATAAAACCCTATCGGACTATAACAGAAATGTTTTATTAAGAAATAAAGATGGTTAAATAGCAGAGGGCCAAATGTTGAATGACAAATCCAGTTATACTGTATCTGGAAGATAGTGGGTAGCCAAAAGAAGTTCTTGATCAAGGTAGTAAAATGATAAAAGCTGTACTTTGGCATGTGATTAACAGAGTAGATAAACTGGTATATCAGATAGTAGTGATAGGCTTTTGGACTAAGGAAATATTATGAGAATAAATGACAAGACCAATTACTAGTAAGAAGATTGAATTAGTCATCAAAAACCTGCCAACAAACAAAAGTCCAGGACAAGACAGCTTCACTGGTGAATTATACACAACATTTAAAGAAGAATTAATACCAATCCTTTCAAACTCTTCCAAAAAATAGAGAAAAGAAGGGAACACTTCCAAAATCATTTTATGAAGGCACAATTACCCTGATACCAAATCCAGAAAGGAAGCCCCAAGAAAAGAAAATTACAGACCAATTTTCCTGATAAACATAGATGTGAAAATCTTCAACAAAGTATTACCAAACCAAATTCAACAGCACATTTAAAGGACCATATACCATGATCAAGTGGAATTTAAGTTGTAATTTAGTTCACCGAGATCTCAATCACCTTTCTCTTCTATATCACACCAACTCATTGCATTGATGACATTACACTGATTGGACCAAATAAGAAAGAAACAGCAGCTAGTCCAAACCTATTGGCAAGACATTTGCATATCAGAAGGTGGGAAAGAAATCTGAATAAATTCAAGGACCTCAGTGAAATTTTTAGGAGGCCAGTGCTAGAGCATGTCGACATGTCCCATCTAAGGTGAAGGTTAAGTTGTTGCATCTGGCCCCTCCTACAACCATGAAAGGCACAATGCCTACTGGACCTCTTTAGATTTTGGAGGCAACATGTTCCTCAATTGGGGATGTTACTCTAGTACATTTACTGACTGACCCAAAAGCTGCCAGGGCTGAGTGGATCCTAGAACAAGAAAAGATTCTGCAACAGGCCTGGGCTGCTGTGCTACTTGAGCCATATGATCCAGCATATCCAGTGGTGCTTGAAGACTAGCTGCTCTTTCTTTCTTATTTGGTCCAATCAGTATAATGTCACCAATGCCTCTCTGGGATAGCCCTGAAGGACAGTGGTGAAGGGAAATCCTCCCAGAGGGCAGAACTTTGAGCAATGCGCTCAGCTGTTCACTTTGCCTAGAAGCAGAAATGGCCAGATGTGTGATTATATACTGATTCATGGGCTATGTCCAATTATTTGGCTAGAGTCACCTGCCATCTGGCCACTTTGGGCTCCTTATGCCTCTGAGTCAACAGGAAGAGAAGAAATAACTGTGCTGGATGGGGTGATTGATCCTGATTGCCAAAGGAAAATTGGACTACTACTCCACAATGAAGGTAAAGAAGAATATGTCTGGAATACAGGAGCTCCCTTAGTGCATCTCATAGTATTACTATGCCCTGTGATTAAGGTCAATGAAAAACTACAACAACCCAATCCAGGAAGGACTACTAATAGTCCATACCATTCAGCAATAAAGATATGGGTCACTCCATCAGGTAAGAAAACCACAACTAGCTGAGGTGCTTGCTGAAGGTGAAGGGAGTACAGATTGGGTAGCAGAAGAAAGAAGTTATAAATGCCAGGTAGAACCACATGACCAGTTACAGAAATGAGGACTGTGACTGCCATGAGTATTTCCTCCTTATTCTGTTACAAGTGTGTGTTGTGTATTTGCAAATATCATTATTTTCTTTGCTATCTCTATATCATGCAACATAAAATTATTTACTTTATATCATAGTATTTAAGTATTATTAATTTTACATCACAGTACTTAAGTTATAGAATATCAGGAAGGAGAGTCAACATCACTCAATTTCTTTGCCTCCTCTCTGAGGAAGGAGTTACTATGTTTTCAGTTATATTACGTTAGGTAGAATTATGACATTGTTATTATCCTTCTTTGGAGACTAAGTACATTTTGGAGATGCCTATAGGTGCCACGTTTACCAGGAGTGGACCTGTGAGTTAATTTTATGTGTCAACTTGACTGGGCCACAGGATGCCCAGGTATCTAGTTAAACTTTGTTCTGGGTGTGTCTGTGAGGGTGATTCAAGAAGACACTGGCATTTGAATCACTGAGTTGAGTAAAGCAGATGGCCCTCCCCAGTGTGGGTGGGCACTGGCTGACTGCTTGAGCTGAGACATTGATCTTCTCTTGCCCTTGAATGGGACTTACATCATTGGCGCTCCTGGCTCTCAGGGCTTCAGACTCAGACTGGAATTTATACCAGGGTTTTCTGGATCTACAGCTTGTAGATGGTAGATTGCAGAACTACTTGAGCTCCACAATCACATAAGACAACTCCTCATAATAAATATATAATAAACATATTTTATAGATAGATAATAGATAGATAGATAGATAGATAGATAGATAGAAGTTACATAGATAGAGTCTGTTTCTCTGGAGAGCCCTGATATACTCTACTTATATATATATCACTTATATATGTTACTTCTATACTAGTCAAAGGAAAACTGGTATAGCTATATGAATCCAAAGTAGACTTCAAAACAAAGGATACATCAGAGATAAAGAGACACTTCATGGCAATAAATGGCTCAATTCATCAAGAGGACATAATGATTCTAAAAGTTTATGTGCCTAATAACAGAGCTTCAAAATACATAAAGCAAATGAATAAATCCACACTTACAGTTGGAGATGTCAACACTCTCAATAACAACTGATAGAACAAGCAGAAAATCACATTTAATGAATTCTGTGCACCATATCCGTAGTACTTCAGAGGGCTCCTTATTATCATACCAAACTATTTAATCCAGTAGGGCTGTAATCATCCACTTAGTTGGCTTGTCCAGTTTTACATCATGCCTGACCTCAGGAGTTTCTCTTAATACTTAGCATCTGTGCAGAGAAGAGTTTCCAGACTTAGAGTTCTATTGGAGCCATTTATTAAATACTGTCATAATACACTCGTGGATTGTATAATAGTCTAATAACACATCAATGCTGAGCCTTTTGTGTTAATCACTTCGTCTTGAGGATGCCTGGGAAACTTAACCTTTGATGAGAAAAATTCCATTTCACAATTATAGAAAATTCCTTGACCCCTCTGTGTTCCCAGCCGACTTGATCAGCTGATTATTACATAATGGACACTCATTCTGCAGCACATACACTTTATGCCTCAAGTCAATGCATCTCTGTCTTAAACATCACTGATGTGTTGTGTACCTAAAACCCCACCCCTGGAATTCAGTGCAAGTCTCCTCTCCTAAGGACGCACGCAAATGGCAGCAATGACAGGACAGTTCTTTATGTTTGTCCTTTCACAGGAAATTGTCCTCAGCCTGTAAATCAAAAATAACATTTTATTGTCTTTCTTCTCCTACGCATCTAGTCACCATCAGCCCATTTCTTCTCAAACAACGACAGTCTTTCTATACAGTCTTGTTAACCCTTGGCTTGGAAAAGCAAATTTCCTTACATGATTGATGTTTTGAGTGTAAATCTGGAGCTTTGCCTGACAGGAATAAATAAAAAGACAAATTGTAAGTGCTTTGGTTGTCACAGCAGGGATTCCTATCATGCCATCAGCTTTCCTTCCCCGAATGTGTGAGCTGCCTGAAAGACCAAGGTAATTGAAAGGCATGCATATACCTCTGGTTTCTCAGATATTAACGGAAATTGCCTCCTACTGTGGTTGCTTTCTGGCTCGGTGTTCTGAAAAAGAAACAGGTCATTCCATTTCTAGCACAAGTGTTGAATACACTTTAGTCCATCCAGAAGGAAAAATCTCAGTGGACTGGTAGGTAGCAAGGCAAATGTGGCTGCTCATTTCTGCTAATCCTGTACTAAAAATGATTCTCTCTCTCTCTCTCTCTTTCATTTCTTTTCTCTTGTCCCTTCCCACCCCCCTCCTACCTCAGAAAAAGAACAGGTACACTTGAACACCTACTTCATTTTGTACCCAAAGTACATAGCATTTTAGTTTATCTTCAAGTTTATGATGACCACTTCCACTAGCTATTAGAAATAATCTAAATGCCAGGGCACCTGGGTGGCTCAGTTAACTAAGCATCTGATTTCAGCTCAGGTCATGATCTTGTGGTTCATGATTTCCGGCCCTATGTCGGACTCTCTCCTGTCTTTACCGAGCCAGCTTCGGATCCACTGTCCCCCCCTCTCTCTCTGCCCCTCTCCCCTCATATTCTCTCTCTCTCTCTCTCTCTCTCTCTCTCTCCCCCCCCCCCTCTCCCTCAAAAATGAACATTTTATTTATTTATTTAAAAAAAAATTTTTAACGTTTATTTTTGAGACAGAGAGAGACAGAGCATGAATGGGGGAGGATCACAGAGAGGGAGACACAGAATCTGAAACAGGCTCCAGGCTCTGAGCTGTCAGCACAGAGCCTGACACGGGACTTGAACTCACGGACCGCGAGATCATGACCTGAGCTGAAGTCGGTCGCTTAACCGACTGAGCAACCCAGGCGCCCCAAAAATGAACATTTTTTTACAAAACGAAATAACCCAAATGCTTATGGTGGGTTAGTGAGTGTGTGGGAATAAGAAATTTTGGTATCCACAGAGAGAAAATATAGAACAGATGATAAGCTATGGGGTTCAAAAGTCTTCCTTAATACACATATTTATCTTAACCCAAAGGTAAAGGCACATAACAACCTGTTTTAGGGAATGCTGGGTACACCAACCTCCCAGCACCTGCAGCTCTAAGTGACTACTTCACAACAGAATGGGATCACAATTCTCACATGAAGCTGAGATTAGTCATGACCTTCCCAGCTGAGAAGGGGAGCCCTCGATCCAATTAACCAGTTACCTGGCCAGTTGCCAGGTAACTCAGAGGTCCGGGGTGCATTTGTCAGATACTTCTGCTTGCCACCCCACACTCCCAGTACCCCGCACCTGAGTATAAGAACCTTCCTCTGTTTCAGGAGATTACAAGTGTCCCAGATTGTTGGTGGAAGGGAGGGAGGTTATATGCAGAGCAGTCTGGACAAGGTTCACTAAATCTCAGGGCATTGATAAGCAGCACTTCCATTTGGTCAGTTATTAGGAAATGTCACAAGAAGACACTCTCCAGGGGCGCCTGGGTGGCACAGTCGGTTAAGCGTCCGACTTCAGCCAGGTCACGATCTCGCGGTCCGTGAGTTCGAGCCCCGCGTCGGGCTCTGGGCTGACGGCTCGGAGCCTGGAGCCTGTTTCCGATTCTGTGTCTCCCTCTCTCTCTGCCCCTCCCCCATTCATGCTCTGTCTCTCTCTGTCCCAAAAATAAATAAACATTGAAAAAAAAAATTAAAAAAAAAAAAAAAAAAAGAAGACACTCTCCAATGTGATCAGATCTTCCAAAGCAGCTTCTCTGCCTGGGTGACTTGCTGTGTCCACTTAAATTGTGAGTGATGACGTGGAGGATGAGGCTTGGCTCCCATGTACCTCGCTGAGGCTAGGGATGGTTAATGCACCTGCCAATTCCCTCCTCTTCTGTCCCCCACTAGGTCCAGAGGCTTTAATGCCAGCACTTTCTGCCTTCTCCTCCAAGGCTATAGCCCTCTCTAACCCAGATGACCCTCACCTGGTCCGAGGCAGCGGGAAGGGCAAACGGGAGGAATTCTCACACTCCCTCTCTTCTCTTTGCAGTCAATTTTCATGGCATAAACAGTCCTCCTAGCTTTCCCCCGAGCCTTCTATTTAGATGTTCAAGAGCTTATTTTCAAGTTTCAAAACACTTTAAAAGACTTAATGTTGAAAGTTACTTTCTCCTTGCAGATTTACTGCAATGATCCTAATACTCTTATAAGCAATCATGAACATCTCTAACTAGAAGAAAGGTTGAGTGTAAGAATGTTCAGAAAAGAAAGAAAGTACAAAATTTAATACTTCAAGATGGCATCTCTCTACCTCATTCCTGCTCCCTCCTTCTCCACCAACTATTCACTAACCCCTTACTTCTCCTTCACTAAGTCTGCGAAACTTCTTTCTCAAATCTTAGTTGTCAAATCTGCTCATTTCTTTGCTTCAGACCTCATTTGACCTCTCCTATAGCATTCGATAATGTTTACCATATCCTCTGTATCAATTAGGAAGGGAGGGTGGTAGAGCACAAGTAGTAGAAATTTAACCTTATACTAGCTTAAGACAAAAGGAGAAGTTATTGAAAGGATACTGATCTCTTCCTCCCAAATAAATTACTTGTTCAACTTGGTTTTTGGATCTGCATCTGGGCCTGCAATTTCAAATCTGTCTCCCTACCCAGGGTAGAAATTAACTCCCTTATAACCTCTAACAAATGCAGTTGGCCTCAATTAAGCATTTCTGAACGTTATTGTTTTCAATCTATTTAAAGCTGCCTCCTTATAACTTCCATATATTCTATCTGACTCTTCACTCAAGGGACAATGTGGTATATAAAGCTAGACCTGGATCCTACGTGGATTTCAAGTAGGAACGCATTGAGAGAACCATTGTGGAAAACAGTATGGAGGTTCCTCAAAAAGTTATAAATAAAACTACCATGGGATCTAGTAATTCCACTTCCGAGCAAATATCCAGAGGAATTGAAATCAGGATCCCAAAGAGGTAGCTGCATTCCCATGTTCATTGCAGCATTATTCCCAACAGCCAAGATACAGAAACAACCTAAGTGTTCATCCAGGGATGAATGAATAACGAAAATGTGGTACATTTTCCATACACACAATGGAATATTATTCAGCCTTTCAAAAGGAAGGAAATCCTGCCATTTACAACAATGTGGGTGGACAAGAATGTGGACACTACGCTAAATGAAATAAACCAAACAAAGAAATACTAGATGATCTCACGTATAGGTATGATCTAAAATATTCAAGGGATGCCTGGGTAGCTCAGTTGGTTGAGTGTCTGACTCTCGATTTTGGCTCAGACCATGATCCCAAGGTCATGGGATTGAGCCCCACGTAGGGCTCTGGACTGAGTGTGGAGACTGTTTAGGATTCTCTCTCTCCGTCTCTCTCTCTCTCTCTCTCTCTCGCCTCTCCCCACTCCTCTCTCTCAAATAAATAAATAATAAAATGAAAGTCAAATTCATAAAGCAGAGTGTAGAATGGTGGCTGCCAGGGGCTGAGGAGAAGGGCATTCGGGGATGTGATGCTTAAAGAGTGCCAAGGTTTAGTTATGCAAGATGAATAAGTTCTGGAGATCCACTACATAGCATTGCTGTAGCTATGTGCTATAGTGCCTATAGCTAACAATCCTTTCACATATACTTAAGATCTTCTAAGAAGAAAGATCTTAGGTGACATTTTTAATAAAAAATAAGTGATAAATAAGAATAAATAAGAAATAAGAAAGATAATAAGAGAGGTGGGAGAAAACTTTGGGAGGTGATGGATAGGTTTATGGTCTTGATTGGTATATACTTCTCCCCAGACGCATCCAGTTGTACATATTAAATCAGTACAGCTTTTTACATGTCAATCATACCTCAATAAAGTAGTTTAAAGAATAAAAATATATTTAAAAAGAACACATTAGCCATTCTTCATGGGAAGATTCTTTAAAATTAAACATGATACAGATCAAAAAATTCCAAAGGATAGTATCTTTAATGAGATTTTAATCACTGTCATTTTAACTAAGGTTTTGCTGAAATGTCTTTATCAGTATCAGAAAAGTACACAGATATTATTTGTATATAAAAGCATATTTTAAATTCCATTTAAGCCCACTCATGTCATCTCCCACAGCTAGATTTTGTTTTGATGAAAGATGAATAAGGAATAAATAGAAGGCCAATGTCTCACACTGATGTACCTGTATGGCCCTCTGAAAAATCCAAGCATGTATTCACATTAGAGAAAACTATTCTGTCAAATATATGATCACTCAACAGCCCAGGCATGAACTGATGTTTCCTACAGAAGAAAAGGGGAGAAAGTGGGCAAATTACAGTCCTCGTGTTTGACACACACTAAAGAAAAGCCCCAAAGAGAAGACGGGATTGTGTTTGTTGTTCGACAAGAAGGCAGAAGGTACCACAATAAACTCGGTTCTGAAATTTCAGCGGTTCCATTTCCCAGTAAGATTTAAGGATCCTTACATGTGGTACTGGAGTCCACAGGGCCAGGCAAGAGATTACTCCTTGGGATGGATATTTGTATCTGTCTTTTACTGAGAGAAGCCAACCTCTCTAATCTCACCGTTTTCCTAATCCTTTTGTACAGTGTTTCCGGCCCATGGGTGGAGTCCATCATACTTAAAAGAATCATAGGGCTGAAGGGAGTATTCCAGGTTCTCCGGTCTAATCCTCTCATTTTCAGATTAAAAAGTCAAGGTCCAGGCGTGTCAGCAATTTGTCCAGGAACACACAGCTCATGCAAAGGTTTGTGCGTACTGTTCATCCTGACTGGCATTTTAAATAGGAAGAACAGGAGCATCTCGGTTCAGGTTTGGCAGAACGCAGGTCGGTGCTTCTACTGGTGGCTGGCAGTTGGGAGAAGTGACCGTATGTACGTTTTACCTCAGCCACGGCAGCTGCGGGATTCGGAACCAGCCAAGGGCCACGGGAGCCTACGGGGTCCCCGCTCCGCAGGGCCGCATGCTGGTGACCCTGACGCCCTGCCCTTGGCACCTGAGCGCGCCGGCCGCACACTCGGTCATCGTCTGCTCCACACCGTTCACTTCCACGCAGACGCTAAGGCCGCCTTCCTCGCACTCCGATGCTTCTCTGCAGACACATTTGCTGCTCTGGGCTGGAAAGAAGAGCGGCAGAGGCTTAATGGCACATGGAGGAGGTGGGAGAGTGAAGTCACATTACCTCCAAAGTCCCGATGCCCTGCGGAGATCTCTCCAAGCTCCTGCCTGGAGGCATCAACTGACCGCCCTGGGAGAGGGGGAGGGCCAGGGAAGTCCAGCATTGCGCTCCACTCAGCATGAGGAGGGTTCTAGGCTGGCACCAGGCCGCCGGAGGGGGGGGGGGGGGGTGCATGGGCCAGCCCTCTCCAAATCAGGGGCACTCCCTCTCTCTCTTCCTCCTCTGGGCTGCTGGCTAGGGGAGCCAGAAGCTGAGTAAGCCCTCAACCCCTGACCAGATAAGGAGACCTCAACAAAGACCAAGTTGACTCAAGGCTCAAACAGAGACAAAGAAAAGAACTCAACTTACTTTAAGAGAGAGGGCATAAAACACAGAAGACCACATATGGGGTGCGGGGACAGTGGGGGGGAGGGGGGCAGAGAACAAGTCTGGGGCGCCTGGGTGGGGTTAAGTGCCAACTTCAGCTCAGGTCATGATTTCACAGTTCCTGAGTACAAGCCCTGCATTGGGCTCTGTGCTGGCAGCTCAGAGCCTGGAACCTGCTTCAGATTCTGTGTCTCCCTCTCTCTCTGCCCCTCCCTGCTCACAGTCTGTCTGTCTCTCTCTCAAAAATAAACGTTAAAAAAAAAAAAAAAAAAAAGCCAGAAATGAGTTGGGGGAGAATTCACAGTGTACACTTAGGTGTCAGGCTGGAATGCACCAGCCAGGTGTCTCCAAAAGGAGTGACAAGCTCACTGGTGACTGGCGATCCTAACCCAACCCAATGGTTTAGAGTTCAGTATGTCATCGCCCGGGTGGCCAACAGTCCAGGAGCGAGAGAGCAGGGGCCCGGCTGGCACAGGCCATGGGGAGGACCTGAGTTGCTGGCAGAGATCTCACAGATCACATAGTCCGGCTCCCAAATTTACAGATGGGGAAACTGAGGCAGTGACTTGGCTGCAGCCAGCCAGGCTTTCCCCCTTGGTAATATACCTGAAACTGTGGGAGGTAGGCCATGCCAGGGGTGCTGTTCAAGATCACTGTAAGTGCTATATGGACACAGTTGACCGGCCAATCTTGAACCACAACTTGAAAGAGTAACTCCTTTTTTTATTCTCTTCAAATTCTTTTTATTACTTCTAGGAGAAAGTGTCACCTTGGCACTGATATGCTTTTAACACCCCCTAACACTTGCTGAACTCCCTTTATCCCAAAGAAGCAGCATCCCTCAAGCTGCCAGCAGCATCTGGCTAGAATCTACAACCTTATTTTGTTTCATATGTATTTTTGTGGTCATCTAATATTTATGGCAAGTGATGCTTCTTTTTAAGAAATGATAAAATTTCCTTTTTTAAAAAAGTTATTTTTATGTGAGTCCATTTTTTAAAATGTTTTTAATGTTTACTTATTTTTGAGAGGGGTGGGGAGGGGCAGAGAGAGAGAGGGAGACACAGAATCTGAAGCAGGATCCAGGTTCTGAGCTGTCTGCAGAGAGCCCGATGTGGGGCTCGAACTCACAAACTGTGAGATCATGACCTGAGCTGAAGTCAGACTCTTAACTGACTGAGCCACCCAGGCACCCCTGTGAGTCTATTTTTTTTTTAATGAGTTCATTATATGGATAATAGGAGGACAGAGCAAAAATCATGAAGGTGGAATGAGAATCACCAGTGTTTGGGAGGACATTCAAACCATCAAGAATGTCTCCTTGTCTTCTTAGATACTTGACCTACCCCATTCCCCAAGGAGGACTGTGGATAAGGACCGTTCACTCTCAAACCAGCCTGAGACTTTCATGTCCTCAGGGATCTGCTTGGATCTGCTGCTAAACTAGAAACTACCATTTAAAAGGCCTCAGTGGGGTGCCTGGGTGGCGCAGTCGGTTAAGCGTCCGACTTCAGCCAGGTCGCGATCTCGTGGTCCGTGAGTTCGAGCCCCGCGTCGGGCTCTGGGCTGATGGCTCAGAGCCTGGAGCCTGTTTCCGATTCTGTGTCTCCCTCTCTCTCTGCCCCTCCCCCGTTCATGCTCTGTCTCTCTCTGTCCCAAAAATAAATAAAAAATGTTGAAAAAAAATTTTTTTTTAAAAATAAAAATAAAAAAAATAAAAGGCCTCAGTACTGGGGCGCCTGGGTGGCTCAGTCGATTGAGCCTCCGACTTCAGCTCAGGTCATGATCTCACAGCTCGTTGAGTTCGAGCCCTGCATTGGGCTCTGTGCTGACAGCTCGGAGCCTGGAGCCTGCTTTGGATTCTTTGTCTCCCTCTCTGCCCCTAACCCGCTCACAGTCTGTCTCTGTCTCTCTCAAAAATAAATAAACATTTAAAAATAAAATAAAATAAAAGACCTCAGTACTACTACCTTAGCACTGTTATAGTTACAAATACACAATGCCCCTTACCATCGCATTTTCCCCAGAGCGGACAGGCACCACAGGCTTTCTGGGCTGGGACAGGCAGAGTGCAGCTCTCCCTATCAGCAAGAGTGTAATTTCTACCCTGACAGTGGAGAACGTGCAGCTTGCAAACTGTCAGAGGCAGTATCCTTTTGCTTCTCTCATCTCGCGCACATACATCCAAGGAGGATCTGAAACAAATTTTTTAAATTACATTATTTAGAAGACTTTCCTTCTTACAAGTGGAGGATGTGAAGTGAAAGGCGAGGCTGGGAGCTCAGTGCCTCAGATGTCACCACCCACAGGAAAAAGATGAAGCAAACACTCAAATCTCCTTCATTGCTGGGGCTCACCCTCCTCCGATCTTCGAGATGAACAAATTTTGCTCTGTATTTGCTCCCAATTTTTACAAGCTGAGATATCTAGTGTTGATCTTGTTTCATCTAGAGCAGATCAGATACAGCAACTTAGAAGAGAAGGCAAGGTCTGCTGGGGACACAGGTGGGTTGACAAGCAGGAAGGAGACAGAAAATCAGCAAAGATCACACATTCAGAGATGGCAGTCCTGTGGGACCATTGAAGGCAGGAGAAGTTAGCTCCTCCCAGTCCGGTAGCCTGGAGAGTTCCTGTCTATAACACGGCATTGTGCAACACTTCATGACCGATGCTTCAAGGGAAGATGAAACTGTATTCTTCAATAGGATTTTTTAAAGTATCTATGTTCACAAAATAGTTTAGAAATAGTTCTAGAAAAATTATTACTTTTTTTCCTTAAGCATTGGTACTCAAATGGTGAGATTCAGCTTTGTAGAAATGTCACTAATAAAAACAAGGACATTTCTGAATGTTGATGGATAAGGAAAGCATTACTGTAGTGAAACCTTAGACAACAAAGTATTTTTGTATAGTAGACGGAGTCTATATTTATTTTTATATATGTTTAGCTCTCATACTTTCTTCAATGGCCAAGAGCTAAATTTACTTGGAGTTGTTTACATCACAAAAACAAATCCTTATATCTTTCTTTTATCTGTTTATTTAAACCTTAAATCGAACTACTCAGAACAGCTTGAAGGGCAGAGACCTTGTAAAGCCACCTGGTTATCAGTATCTGATAGAAAGCTCACACCAAGTCTCTAAACAGCAGGCTGCAGATAAACTAAATGAATCAGAGAAGTTGGAAAGAGGATGAAAGTGAATCAAAGTCAACAATGATTAATAAAAAATAACACCACAGTCAGAATATTCTGGGCTGACCACCACTGCCATTTACAGTATTTAGCTATATTTTTTTCTCACAAGAAGTTACATCTTATAAGATGCCGCCAGAATCACCATTACTCCCTGTGAGTGTTCAAGGAGTTGGATATGTGTTTTGATGACAATAATAATTGAAAGCCAAGTATAGTTGATCCGTGAGCAACATTGGTTTTAACTGCATGTGTGGGTCCACTTATACATGGATTTTTTTTTAATGTTTATTTATTTATGTAGAGAGTGCGCATGCACTCGAGCAAGGGAGGAGCAGGGAGAGAGGGAGAGAGAGAATCCCCAGCAGGCTCTGGAAGTAGAACTCAATCCCATGAACTGCGAGATCATGACCTGAGCTGAAACCAAGAATTGAACGCTTAACCTACTGAGCCGTCCAGGTGCCCCTGGGTTTTTTGGATATAGTATAGTACTATAAATGTATTTTCTCTTCCTTATGATTTTCTTAATAGCATTTTCTTCTCTCTAGTTACTTTATTATAATAATACAGTAAATAATACATATAACATAGAAAATATTTATGTTATTGGTAACATAACATATGTTATTGGTAACAGTCAACAGTAGGCTCTCAGTAGTTAAGTTTTGGAGAAGTCAAAAGTTATATGTGGATTTTTGACTATGCGAGGGGATTAGCACCCCTAACCCCCCATGTTGTTCAAGGGCAAACTGTAACTGGTCAGTAAATTTGTGTTTTGATTCTTAGCCTTAAAGATGACCAATAAACGTCTTAGCCTAGATATCTCCCATTTGTGTCTCCAGATTGGTTCTCCACTCTTCCCCCCCGCTGCCAGGAAGGCTGAAACTATGAGCTATATCCATAGACTTCCTTGTCCTCTAGCTTCAGGTGAATTTGAGCAATGGCAGGAGATTTAAGGGATATTTACTGCCCTGACTCACTCCAGGGCAGTCTCTGAGGTCCCTAAAATGAGGGACTCCACTCTTCCTTGGCTGCCATCTGTACAGAATCTTCCTCTGTCTCCAGCTTTGCATAAAAGTTCTTCCTCTGGAGCACCTCTTCCTGTGAGCCTCTGACTCTTGATCTCAGCTCAGGTCATGGTCTTGCTGTTCCTTGGGTTTGAACCCCACAATGGGCTCTGCAGTATCAGTGCTTGGGATTCTCTCTCTCTCTCTTTGCCCCTCCCTTGCTCACACAGCCCCTCTCTCTCTCTCTCTCTCTCAAAATAAATAAATAAATAAATAAATAAATAAATAAATAAATCTTAAAAAAAAAAAAAAAAGCTCCTCTTGTCACTCTGCAAGCCTGGGGGCATGGATTTGTACCCTGGTTGTTTGCAGTCTGGGAGTACTGCCCTGTGGGAGTCCTGCCAGTTTCTTTCACTCTGCCCACACTTCTGTAAACAGTCCCCCTAGGAAACCTCCTCTTGTCTTAATGCAATCATACAATCTGTCCAACTAGGACCATAACATAGACATCTAGTACCTACTTCAGATATCCACCCACGGTGGAGTGATTTCAAGTTGGGTGGAATTCTCGTAATGCACATCTAGAGACACGGACATTTCAGAAACCAGTATCTCTATTGGTACTGCATTAAGAGTGTATCTTTGGACAGCTGGGTGGCTCAGTTGGTTAAGCATGGATTCTTGGTTTCAGCTCAGGTCACGATCTCACGGTTTCATGAGTTCCAGCCCTGCATTGGGCTCTGTGCTGACAGCACGGAGCCTGCTTGGGATTCTCTCTCTGCCTCTCTCTCTGCCCCTCCCCTGCTCGTGCTGTCTCTGTCTCTCTCAAAATAAAGAAATAAACTTTTTTTAAAAAAGTGTATCTTTCAAGGGAATTTCAATCCTAATCTTTGTAAGCTCTAAATCCTCAAGTTTTCATGTCGCCCCATCTTATGTAGAAAACTAGCAGTGCCCAAGTCCTTCAGCCTTTCTCTAGACAGAGTAGAACACTGCTTAACACCACTGGTGTCAGCCCCAGAGACCCAGGCAAATAACAGACAGCAGATGGGCCAGATTAAAATGCAAGCAAAAATCTTTAACCCTTGGTAAGCAACACCCTGGATCAAACAGAGACACTAGCATCTACCAAAACATTTTTTATCTTGAATAAAACAAACCAGAGAGAGGTGAGCAAAGACAGAGCTTACCCACATTCATAAGGCATTTTACAAACACATCTTGAATTCTTCAGTTTCTCCCAGGGCTGACATTCAGGCACTGCCAGGGTTAAAGTGGTTTCTAAAAAAAAAAAAGGATAAGGGAGATGCAATCATTAGAAGAGCTTCTTTGTGGTAAACAAACTATTATTTTAATTGTTGAACCAGGTTCTGTAATATTCTCAACTGCTACAAATTTGTACAGTTAAAAAAAAAAAAAAGCTGTAAAGCATTTTACAAACAACAGTGTTCCTAGGAGAAGCCTACAAATAATTTCAATTCAAATTTCAATGCTACCATATCTTGAGCATTTACTACTGTGGGAACAGTGGCTGTTGTGATATTTAATCCCCCCTAACAAATGCCCACTTCAGAGTTAAAGAAATTAAGGGTCAGAAAAGTTAAGAAACTAGTGCTAGTTCACACATTTAACAAATTGGTCAAGCCAGGATTTAAGTCCATGTTTGTCTGAATTCAAGGCCAGTGGAGCAGGCTCCCTTTCATCAAGCAGTCGGTGCTTATAAACTGTTTGTTGTTTGGACTGCATGTTGCCCCCTCTGTCTATAGTCGGGCAGAAAGCACCGTAATGTGATCTCCACATGGAGAACTCCCTGGTGCCCCAAGATCCGTTAACAACCTCTCACATGTAAGTGTCTAATTGGTCTCCTTTCAACGGTGAATAAATATCTAGAGGTACTTACATTAATTAAACCTTTTCCATTGCTTTGTGTTTTCTACAAATGGATCAAAAGTCAACCATCATTCCAACTTTGACAGGAAGACACCTTAGGCCAGCTTACAAGAGCTTAATTTAACTGTCGTCTCCTCAGCTATACCTGATTACAAGGTGACTAACCTAAAACATCCTGTTATTCCCACCGCCTTCCTGCTTCATGACAATGGAATTCAATGGTATATATACTTTCCCATCATAAAACTAGTTCTCTGTTGGATATATTTATAAAGGTAGTTCATCTGAAAAGCATATTTTTACGGATGCACAAACTATGCAATACTTCCTCACTTTGGAAAACCTAAGAGCTTTAGATAAGACAGTAAAATCTCGGGGACAATTCGTAACTTGTAAAAATGGTAATAATATGAACTGTAGCCTGCCAGGTTCAGCAATGTGTATAATAAGTACTCATTCTTTAAATACTCCCCTTTATAATAGTAGTATCCTAAATGCAATGTAGTATCCTGAATTGGATCCTAGACCATTAAAACAACATCAGTGAAGGGGTGCCTCAGTGGCTCAGTTGGTTAAGCATCCGACTCTTGGTTTTATCTCAGGTCATGATCTCACAGTTTGTGGGTTCAAGTCCCACAGTGGGCTGTGTGCAGACAGCACTGAGTGTGCTTGGGATTCTCTGTCTCTCCCTCTTTCTCTCTCTGCCCCTCCCTCACTTGTGCTTTCTCTCTCTCCCAAAATAAATAAACATTAAAAAAAAAGACATTCGTGGAAAAACTGGTGATATATAAATAAAGTCTGTAGTTTAGTCAATAGTATTGCACTAATATTAATGTCTTAGTCAACTCACTAAATTATGTCAAGTTATATAAGATGTTAATATTATGAGAACATGGTAAAGGGCATATAGAAACTCTATTTGCAACTTTTCCGAAATCTAAAATTATTCCAAAATAAAATGTTTTTTAAGGTGGTGTTATCTAGATCAGTGCTTCTCAAGCAGGGGCAATTTGGCAATATCTAAATATCTTACAATGCACAAGACAGACTCCCACAACAAAGAGCTCCCAGGTCCAAACTTCCAATAGTGTTGGGGTTAAGAAAAGTCTAATCTAAATGTACCAAAACTAAAGTTCTATGATAAAGCCATGCAAATGAGCTCTTCAGTGTGCCTAGACGTTTATTTGCTAGAGATGAGGGGAGGGGGAGGGGAATGGAAGAAGGTGGCCGAAGAGTACAAAATTCCAGTTATAAGAGAGATGAGTATTGGGGATGTAATGTGGTTGATGCTGCTCGATGATATACAGGTAGAGTGTTGGAGGAGTGGATCATAAGAGTTCTCATCACAAGGAGAAATTTGCTTTTTTTCTTTTTTTTTTTTTTAACGTTTATTTATTTTTGAGAGACAGAGCATGAGCAGGGGAGGGGCAGAGAGAGAGAGGGAGACACAGACTCTGAAGCAGGCTCCAGGCTCTGAGCTGTCAGCACAGAGCTAACATGGGGCTCGAACTCATGAACCATGAGATCATGACATAAGCAAAGTGGGACGCTTAACCGACTGAGCCATTCCGGCACCCCTCTTTTCTTTTTTTAATTGTGCTTTTGTGAGATGACGGATGTTAAGCAGACCTACAGTGGTCATCATTTCACAGTAGATGCAAATCAAACCATCACGCTGTATACCTTGAACTTCTACAGTGATGTATGTCAATTATTTCTCAATAAAACTGGAAATGATATTTTTTAAAAGTTTATTTGTTAATCATTCATAAGAATGACAGTTTAGATTTTAAATGTTTTCCAGAAGTTATTACAATTTCTTTATGAAAAATCACGGGTAGAATCAGCTAGACCGAAGACCTTTGCGTTTAAGAACACAGATTTCTTAACTTCCTATATCTTTATGTCAAAACTACATACTGATGGAGGGAGGGACAAATCAGTGGTTAGTGTTTAATGAGCACAGGGTTTCAGTTGGGAAGATGAGAAAGTCCTGGAGATGGTTGGTGATGTTGGTTGCACGATAATGGGAATGCACTTAATGCATTGAACTGTCCATTTAAAAATAGCTAAAATGGTAAATTTTATGTTATGTTTATTTTACCACAATAAAAAAAAAAGACTAAATACCGATACATCAGGTATTGAAAAAGCTCAACCTCGGAGACTGACAAACCTGGAGTTTGTTATTTGTGATAGACATATTTTAAGGGTAGTTACTATTAATATTCATCATGACTTCTGAAAAACACACAGGCCTGAAAAATACCCTTAATTAAAACTTTAATAGAATTTGCTACTGTGTAGGAGAAAATACATACTGAATTGTGCTACAAAACGAATGAAGGAGACATTTTAGAAAGATAGTATATAATATCTCATTCGGAATAAAAGAGCA
Organism: Prionailurus bengalensis; assembly: GCF_016509475.1. NCBI lineage: Eukaryota > Metazoa > Chordata > Mammalia > Carnivora > Felidae > Prionailurus > Prionailurus bengalensis. The sequence goes on from NC_057343.1 coordinate 207,511,683, forward strand.
ACCTCATCAAGTGTACATTGTTCTCTTTAATTTTAGAATTCCTGGTACAGGTCCATTACTTCAAACATGCCTGATAAATTCCTATTTATGCTTCAGCGCAGTAAAAAACAAAGCACTTGTCCCTGCTCTGGACCTCTGACTGCTAACGAGCACGTAGGAACCAGCACAGCAGGCACACCATTGGCCATGCTGCCCTCCTGTTTTCTGTCATCAGCATCTATGTTTCATACCACAGCCCATGCCCGCCATCAGCCACAGATGGCTCTGTGCAGCCTGCCCTCTCTTAAGTTGTGACCATCTGATCCATCTGATGGTATCACTCATGAAATCTAGTACTTCATACTCACTGTAAAAGGCAAACTTCAGCATTGAATTAAATAAAAGTCATACACTGGAGGGGCGCCTGGGTGGCTCAATCGGTTAAGCGTGCAACTTCGGCTCTGGTCATGATCTCACGGTTTGTGAGTTCAAACCCCACGTCGGGCTCTGTGCTGACAGCTCAGAACCGGGAGCCTGCTTCAGATTCTGTGTCTTCCCCTCTCTGCCCCTCCCATGCTCATGCTCTCTCTCTCAATAATAAATAAACATTAAAAAAAACTAATAAAAAATAAAGTCATACACTAGAAAAATAAGAATACCATACAAAATTGAATGCAAGTGAGTTTTCCTTCTTTCCTGTTTTTTAATTGTCACAAACATGTATTTTCCATTTATTTAAAAAAATGTAAGTAAAGAAGAAATAGGAGGTTATTTAAAAAATAAATCCATCCCACCGTAAATATCTCTAAAAAGAAATAGTTTGGCTTTTTAAATCTCTTCTTACCATAGCTACTTTAAAGACCATTTTAATTTGCCTGATGTTCAAAATACTGGATTTTTGGATTTCCACTCTTAAAAACGGCTTCACAAGCCACAACACTTTGCTTTAAATAACTTCTGCTCTGCAGTGTTAAATGTAAATGCTTTTAAGTTTTCTATTTCAATAATGCCAATAAACCCTCTGAAAACCCAGAAAGGAAACATACAGAATGTTTTTAAACTCGGTACTTAATAAAAGTACATTTAAAAAATCAGGAAAAAAGCCAGAAGTCATCCTTTGAAAATCCTTTATTTTCTTGGCACCAAAACAGATACAAAGCTAATCTTTGATAAGGATTTAAGTTAGTTTCAGAACCACAGGGCTCTTCTTGCTTTTCCTTGCTTTCCATGACTCTATCTATGCCACGTGAAACAAAGTCTGTTACCCCATCTATGAGCCAACCTTCTTGTAGGGGGACAAGGACAAAGGGAATAACTCACAGTTATGGCCATCCAGTGCCATAAAGGACCGCCACAAGGACCGTCACTCACCTGAGTGCAGGTGTCCTTGGACAGACCTACAAGCTACTCACCTTTCTGCACACACTGAACATTCTTCATATCAGGACTCCACTTAAGGCTGGATCCACAGAGAAATGTTGAAGGACCTTTTAAGGACATGTCACCTGAACAGGAAATGGTCACTTTCTCACCAATTGCATAGAAAGGTTTGTGGGGATGACTCTGTATCCCATCCATCAAGGCAGGTAGAACACAGGCAATTTCTAAAGATAGAAGAAAACAGAATACAAAGGTCATTGCTTTCCTAAGCCATCTTTTTTTTAAAAAGACAACTTCGAATAGTGTTAATACACATGCTCTGCTTTTTCACATTAGAGGACAAAGAGGAAGAGGTAAGTTCACTCCTAGGATGCCCTGAAAGACATGTCCCACAGTGCCCGGCATGTAATTGACCAATAAAAGACTGAAGACCAAAACAGTTCCCATCCTCCACTCCTGCCCTCAAAGCAATGTGACAACATAAAATGAATCAGCCTTATAAACAGAGACCTAAAAAGCCCAGGCTGCTGTCAAAACTAAACTTTCAATAGCTGCCACTTATCTCTCTGGTCTGATGAAGTCCCACCAGAATTTTCCCAAGAAAATTTGCATATTGTTTGCATACCATTAGCATATATCCAATTAGATATTTTTATTATTTGAAAGTTTTAAAGAACCACCTTTAACCTTGAAACCATACAAGTATTAAGTGTTCTTTGGTTTTCCATCTCTAGTCTTTCTCAGTTACATTCATTACCTCAAATCTTCTGCTTGAGAAAACAGCAAAGAGAAAAAAGAGAAACATGTATACTTATGGGAAGCAAATCAGAATTCATGATTTGAAAAAAAAAAAATTGGCAATCTCTCTAATGGACTTCGGACAATATTCTACAAAATACTGCTCTGTTTCTGTACCATTTCCATCAGAAATTCCATTCACTCATTAATTCAAAAACAGCATCTATAGAGTGCTTATATTTAATGAAGTACGTTGTATGCTGCTAGGGATTTAACAAGATACAAGTTACATATCCTGCCTTCATAAAGCTAATAATCTAGCATCAGATTTGTTTGTTTCTGGCCATGATGCAATCACTGGCTTCACAATCATGCTCCCACAAAGACAAATAGAAAAGCTATACAAAAGTAAAGGAAAAAGTACTTCCGAAAGCATCAGAGAGATACCAAGGTCATGAAAATTTGAAGGTACAAGATTCTAGCGAGAAGTCTAAAGGGGTGATTACAACATTTGGTAATGCCTTTCTCCTTGAGGTATTTGTTAAGTTTGAAAAAAAAAATGCTTAAAGGCTGCTAAACTAAGGAGGAACTATAGCTCGTGGCTGAAAAGCTGAGTAGAGTTTTTAACAGTCTAATTGGGCTAGGGGACAAAGAGGTAGAGTCCAGTCCTGTCACAAAGGAGGGACCTAGGAAGATATCTCAGACCTTCCACTAGGATCCCTTAATGGTTACACCCTAGGAATAAAGGTAAACCAGACATAAAACAGCCTCACTGTTTGCAGGAAACAAAATCAAGTCTTTTCTAGAGGAAGAGAACATCATCCAAAACCTCAGACTATTCCATTATTTTTTTCACACATAAAGTCTGGCATTTAATCAAAACTATTCTGACATTTAAAAGGAAAAGAATTCACCAAAACCCCAAAAAAGACAATAGAAACAGACCCCCAGTAGGTCCAGAGAATGGGATTAACAGCCATGGACCCTGAAATAACTGTGATTTACATGTTGGGAAAAAATTAAATGACAAGGCACAGAATTTCAATGGAGAAAAGGCAAGTATAGAAAAGTGGACAAATGAAATATCTAGAATTGGAAAATGAAATTAAGAACTCAACAGAGTTCTTAAAAGCAAATTATATACAAGTGTACAGAGAATTAATAAACTGGAAGTTAGATCAATTAAAAAATATTTAGGATGAAACGGAGAGAAGAAAAAAATTATGTAAAACAAAATAATGTAGTAATATATACAATCTAAAAAAATATATCATTTGTGTCTTGTGAGGAAAAATGGGCAAGAATTGGACAGAGGCAATAATTGAGGACACAATGGCGAAGAAGCTCCTGAAATTGACAAAAGACATAAAAGCACAGATTCAAGAAGTGCTTCAAATATTAACCAGGGTAGAGACAAAGAAAATCACACCTCAGCACATCACTGTGGAGGTGCTTCTGAAACCCAAAGACCAGAAAAAAAGAGAAATTCTCAAAAGTGTCCAGACATAAGATTTCCAAACCAGAAGTGGTATGACTAAGAGTGAATGTCTCACTAGAATAAAATCTTTAAAGAGCTTAAATAAAATAACTGCTAACCTAGAATTCCTTACCCATAAAAACATCCTTCAAAAATGAAGATAAAACAAAGACATTTTAAGATGAACAAAGACTGGGTCAACTTCTTATCAGCAGATTCACAATAAAGGGAAAAAAATCTCTTCAAGCAAAAGCATCTTATTAAATGTTTCAAAGAACCAACTTTTGGCTTTGTTACTGTAAGCTAGAAAATATTTATATTCTATTTCAGTAATTTCTGCTCAAGGACTCCAGGCAAGAGAGACAGAGAGACAGATAGAGACAGAAACAAAGAGGAAGAGAGGAGGTCCTACAAATAAGAAAAAGACAAACCAACAGAAAAGGGGAGCTAAAGATTGGACAGTCACTTCATCAAAGAGGATATGCAAATGGCAAATAAACATGAAAACAGGCATCATAACATAGTCACCAGGAAAAATATAAATTGAAAAGTCAAAATTAAAAAATAAGATATTGCTACACACTCATCAGTATAGCTAAAATTTTTTAAAGATTGTTGATATCAAGTGTTGATAAGGATACAGAGCAATCTTGGCTTCTCAGACCCTGGTAGGGATGTAAATTAGTACAACCATTTGGGAGTCTGGTAGCATCTAAGTCTAAATGTATGTACATCGTATGACTCAGAGACTTTATTCAGAGGTACATACCCAAGAAGAAAAAGATGTTCATGTGTACACTAGGTTTTTCTCCATGGCCTAGACCAACTGATATAGCAAAAAAATGTATCTCTACAGCTCTATCCATCTGCTGAACCAACTAATACTGCAGGACAATCAAGGAAGTACACTGATTTGGTCACATCCCTAGAAATTGAACTATATGGGATGTTCTGAAGGTCTTAGCCAGAATGGAGCTCCCTGGCCTATTCGAATTTGCACCAGAAACGTTAAAATTGCAGTGAAATGTGCCTCGCCTAACAGAAGCACTATCAACTAGAGACTGCTGAGGGCTTTTTCAAGACACAGCTGAAACTTGAACAGGAGCATATGAGCTTCTCAGGAAAGGAATGTCAAGACACGGGCCACACAGTGAGCGGTTATTCATCTTGATTCATTCCCTTCCACATTATTCTCTCATCTTAAGTTATATGCTACAACCAAGTCCACTCACTCTGACAATGCATTTCCCCAACAAGCCACTGTAAATCTTCTCCACATCTGGCTACAGGGTCTCCAATTAGAGAGTAACCTTCATTGCAAGTATATACTATGTTTTTCCCAACAGGAAACATGGCACCTTCATCCTAAAGAGAAATAAAAGAGAGAGAGAGAGTATGTCTATTTTGCATTAAAAAAAGTTTCTTTAGATATATTTGGGCTATAAGTGATGCCTTCTTTTAGTCATCAGGCAAACTAAGTTCAAATAACTAATTTAAAAAATTATCTGTAAAAACAATTTTCCCTGTATGGTCCTAGTCAATGACACTGGTACTACCATTAACTAAAATAAAGCCATTAATGCCACATATAATTTATTAATTGTCCCCAAATACCAAGCACTGTACTAAGCATTTTACCAAAATTACTTTTGTGGACACTGCCCAAGTCCCTTCCCCCCCGGCCCCTGCATGTTCCAGGAAAAGACAGTTGTTATCAGATCTCGGAAATGTACTTGTTGGTCAGGTCTTCATAGTAAGACGTCATGGGCTGCTCATTGGCCATACCGCCTAATAAAAGCTGGTAGGAACAGACAGAAATGTGCAAATCCTATCAGCATGTTTATGAAAGTTTAAGTTTCTCACTGATGACTTTTAGAGGGAGTGTAATGCTGATCTTCTCCTATCCTAAGCTCCAGCCCCTACCCTGTAAGGGAAGGGCCACTGTGGCTGGGCCAGATTCAAGGACATGCCAGGAGGTGAGCTTTCATGGTGAAGCAAGGAAGAATTTGAAGCTGAAACTTAAAGGGGTAATCATGCTCTTTTGGGATCTCTATTAGTTCCTTTCCTCATTCTTGGGGCTCTCTGCCACCCCAGGGGTGGTAAAGAAAATCGGCCTGGGGAAGGGCTGAGAGCTAGGCATTAGCACCTGGCTACTCCAGGCATTAGAACCAAATCCCAAGGTGCCTTCTACTATTCACTGTCAGTCCTGGTCCAGTCTGGCTCCAGTTGGTAGGAAACAAAGGGCCCAGGTTAATACTTGAGTTTGAATAAATTGGGAAAGGACAGTTGATTTGCTTTGGTTCTAGCCAATAGGCCTTCATCTGCCTGACAGAAGGGACTGTTATAACAGTGTCAAACTTGGTTCTGTATCAGAACCACTAGTAGCAATTTAAAAAAAAAAAAAAAAAAAAAAAAAAGCACAACTCTTAGGCTCTATCCTAAACCTACAGAATGAGAAAGAAAAAAAAAAAAGGAAGGTAAGGGGCAAGGAGCAATCTCTATTCTTAAGTTCTCTGTGTGACTGTGATGTAGTCCGTCCATGGGGCAGTGTTCAGAACCCTTGCCCCTTACAGGACACCACATGCACTGAAGTTTGGGACAACAGTTCATGGTTTGCTGAAGTATATGAGTTTGTTTGGCCTTGTTCACCAAGCCTGTGTTTCCTTCAGGAACTTAGTAGATTGTGGTGACTGTATTGGGACAGAATGAGTGTTAGAGATGTTGGGCTCATTCCCCTCTGTCCACACACACACACACACACACACACACACACACACAAACACACACACAGAAGCCCTCTTCCATTTCCCAACAGTATCTACATTTGGGGAAACTTCAGCAAAATGTCAGTGTGTGTGTTTAAAGGCCTAGAATTTCAAAGGTAAACCCTCTGAGAAAGCAAGGCTGGCGGCACTGAGAGGGTCCTGATGAAAGCCTCCTACGTGAGCCAGTAGGAGACTTCATTGGAGCTTGAGGCCAAAGCCTCATCACAACAAGCAGTGAGAAGAGCAGAAATTAATATGGCCGCAAGGCCAAGAAAATTCCCTAGAATGACAAGTGGCAGGTGATTTGTGTTCCTTCCTAAACAAGAAAATCGCTCCAAGTATAATGACCCATATCTCACCAATGCTGGCAAAATGTCTTATTGGCTTCTGGAATAAACCCAATATTTCTTCCCAAACCCAAAATTTCTGAAAAAAATTTTTTAAAGACATTTCTCAGGATGCCTGGGTGGCTCAGTCAGTTAAGTGTCTCTTGATTTCAGCTCAGGTCATGATCTCACAGTTCATGGGTTCAAGCCCTGCATCTGACAGCACAGAGCCTGCTTGGGATTCAATCTCTCCTTCTCTCTCTGCCCCTCCCCTGCTCTCTCTCTCTCAAAAATAAATAAATAAACATTTTTAAAAAATCTTTAGAAAGACATTTCTCAGTGGCAAGAATAGAGAAAGTCCTCTTTGCTGCAGAACTTGCTTATGGATTCTTATTTTAGTGTTAAGAATGGAAATGTTTAACAGCCTTCTGGCATGATTACATTTCTAATTTCATTGGGCAGCAGTATTGATTTACCTTACTGCAGAAGATATACTGCCTTCTGCAGAATTCTAATCACCTTGGCCAAAGAAGTAAAGTCACAAACTAAAACCCTTACCACTAAAACTAAAATGCACATATAAACTATTTGTAGCACTATTTCATCATGGAAGAAGGAAATCGATTATGACATTAGGGAGAGAGAGAACTTGGAGCAAAGAGCATATGCAGAGGAAAACAATATATCTTTCATAACCAACTTGAACAAATCCATCTTTCAAGGCAGGAGGTGATGGACAGAATTCTTTTGGAACCAAAGACAAAGGAAAACAATGTGGTTCAAGCAATCTGAAAGGAAAAGGAAACAAAACATAATTAATGTGATGGATTTCCACAGCATAATAAATATTTTGCACCACAGCGAATTTTTCATTAACATCTGAAAGAACTCCATTCCTGTAAACATGCTGATGTGCTATTTTTGTCATTCTCGGGATCAATATCTGATCATATCCTGTGATAGAAAATTCAAACATAAACTACCAAAAAATAGCTACTAAGTCAGTAGTATGAAAAACAAAGAGAAAGAAAAGGAAATAAAAGTCTCTGGACAAAACACCTACTTCATGGGATTTCTAGAGGCCAGCTGCCTCAGACCTACTTTTTCTTCGGCTGTCTGGTTCTGAAGTGCCTTTAACACAGAATTGATTCTGGATTAAAAATAAAGGAATTCCTGTTAGTGACCCTGCAAGAAAGGGAACATCTACTCTCTGCTAGGCAACTTGGCAGTTGCTCTATAAATACGCAACATCTCGATGCACCTTCACAGTAACCCTATGAGGTATGCGACGAAAAGAAAGTTTGAATGACTTGTCCAAGATTACAAGGTAAGAAATACCAAGGCTGCATTCATGTTGTAGTCGGTTCAGCTCCTAATGTCATGCTCTTTCTACCTCCCGCAAGGCAATCTCTAGAGGAAGCTCATAATAATGGTAATCCCAGTGACATCCATCATTAAACAATAGTTTTATGGTCTCTGAAGCCAACGTGCCACCAGTACCACCTCCACTCCAGAGATCTGAAATCTGAGGGAAAGCATTACAGAATAGCCCGTGAATGTTGCCTCCTTCTCAGCTGAGTTCCTTATACGCTTTCCACACTTTGAGGAAACTCAGAAATGTGAAGTATTGATCATGATTTTCCTCTTTGTACTGGCAGGAGGAGGAGAACATTCTCTCCCTCCAAGCACCAAGAAGAGTGAGAATTCCTTCAGTGCCTCCGTAGGATGCTCCTTTCCTTCCAGCTTCATGTCTAGTGGCTGGGAAAAGAAGCCCAGTCCATAGAGGCCTCCTCTGCTGGAGACCCTCATCCTCCCAGAGATATGCTCCCCGAAGGTAGCTTCTCCTCCTACAGTAATTCCATATGCTCTCCAGCTTCCTAGTCAGGAGACTTGATGAATTTGCAAGGTCCCGGCAAATGGGAAGTTGGTGTCAGACAACTGGGCTAATCAGTCAAGATATTAGCCATCTAGAGCATCTGGCTTTATGCTTAATCCTGAATGAATGAATGAATGAATGAATGAATGAATGAATACATGAATACATGAATACATGAATACATGAAAAAATGAATGAATAGGATTGGTATATCTGAAGAGTAATACAACTATTAATCAATGCTTACTATGTGCTGGGCACTGTGCTAATCACTTTCTATGCTGAATCTCATTTAATTCTGACATTTTACTATTGTTTTACCTTCTATGATTATACTAATTTTAGAGGTGTTACCAAGGTCACACAGCAAAGTGTTAGATCTGCTTGATGCCAAAGCTGCTGCTCAGATCCCCTTGGCCAGATGACCTTCTAGTTACCCAGCCTTTTGTAACATCTCTATCAGAAAAACTTGAAACACACAAGTGCAAGCTGTCTACACACGCCTTCTTCCTTCAACTGACCCCACTGCTAAAGGCAAAGTCACTGATAAAAATTGCCATTTAATTTTTAAATCTTTTAATAGCAGCAATCACATATTCCATGCTCCCTGCAGAGGGCACTCTATTCTATTGCCAGGAGATCTGGTCACCATTACCGCAAATGCTGGAGTTCCTCCTCCTCGCATTGCCTGCTTTCTGTTGGCTCTCCAATACAAGACTGCCCGCCTCCACTGGGAGGTGGGTTATTGCATTCTCGGCTCCTTGATTTCTTCCCTTGAACGCAGGGGCCCCAAGAGGACCAGCAACTCCAACCTCCATCAACCCCTCCTGTAAGATAAGAGAAAGACTGTTCAGAAAGTACTTGGAGAGAAAGATTTCAGAGTCTAGTATTAAGCTTCATGCTCAGGCAGTTATTGAGGGAGGGGACAGTCTGGGCACATACTACCTTCACTCCGTTCAGGAGGTCTTCTTCAATGACCATAATGTCTCTGCACATTGACTGGGTTTGTTGATATTAAGGCTGCATCAACGAACTTCTTGCAATTATATCTTAAATTTGTTTATTATTTTAGAACTGTTTCAGAGCATTTTGTCATACCTCATGCCATTCATTTACTTCTCACAAGAATGAATCCGGGTGGGCAGGAAGTCTGTTACCATTCTCATTTGATAGGTATGGGATCTAAGGCAAGGGGGTTAAATGTCATGTCCGGTGCTGCAATGGCTGCCGAGAGTCCTGTCCAGACAGCAACATGGTCTTATGGCCGAGTCCAGGCTCCTCTCATTACAGCAGTTCCTACTGTTAACATTTTTATTGGAAAAGCCATGGTTGGGCATGAGAAGAACATAATCTACTGGGTTCCAGACTGCCAACCTCAGAGCTGGCACTGTGCAAAATGAGGAAATGCATAAGAAGGAGAAATGCTTTTACCTCCTGTCAACATCCTTCAGTCTTCAGGCACTTCCTCAACCCAGCCTGGCCACCTTCCAACTCAGGGCCGATTCATGACCAGCGGTGCTTTTAGAATTTTCCCCCATCATATACCTTGGGGTAGGCAAGAGAGAACTTGCACTATATTCTAAGAACTTGGCTTTCCTGGTTACAAACAGATCTCAGAGACCATGCTCCTGAAACATTACTTCCAATTGATAGATGGTTTTGTTTACTGCTCCTTACCTATTTCTACCGTGTAGCCTACATCCGTCTCTCCTCCACTCGGCACCCACCCCTCAGTATCATACACACCAAAACTAAACTAATGTGATTATATCTTCCAATGAGTTTCCTTATACTTTCTTCCATAATTAGAAATTGAGTTAATAAAGTAGTCCTCTGAGTATATTAACAGGGGTAACAATAGCTTGATATATTATGATCGCTACCCCAATCCTTACCAGCAGGGGGAGCTTCCATTTTATCAAATAATAGGAAATCCAAGCCACAAAGGAATGAAATCAAAGTGGTAGAATTTCAATTTACCAGACAGGCTACTTGGGAAGACATTTGGAGGCAAGGAGGCTTTCCTGACGCTTGTCTACAAGCAATCATAGTTCAGTCATGTATTCATTCATTCATCAAACATTTGTTAAGTGACTTCTATGAATCAAGCCTTGTTGGGCTCTGGGAATAAAAAAAAGGAATCACAGCCCTGACCTTAAGAAATGAGTTTTCTAGAGGAGAGAGGCATATAAATAAATACAAAACTGTCCCACACTTTGTCTACTCATAAAGTCAAACTTCACATAGTTCTGTGTGAACTGACGTGCCTCTAAAGCACCAAGCCTTCAGTTGAGCACATTCAGCGGATGTTCATAAAGTACTTGTGAGTAATTGATTGATAAAACATAATACAAAATAGAAATAGAGATATTTCAAAGAGCTTGCGATTGGAAAGGTTAAGCCATGTGCACACTAGCTGCACAGACCTGTTACGACAAAACCTCAATGAGCTGACTATGGCATAAAAGAGAGACGTGTTTTAGGCATTAATCTATTCTAATGGAGAACAGGGAATGGAGGGCATGGTGGGTCTATTCATTAAGACAAGAAAACAGAGACAGCAGAGGGCCTTAACCCCCTTGCTAGAACCCAGAAGTGCAATAGGAAGGGAGACACTAAATTAATACACAAAGAAGCATGATCTCAGGGATCAGCAGAAAAGAGTGATTCCTTTTTCATAGTGTCCAGCATAACTAGCAAAAACTCAGCACACTGACCTGCTTCATTTCCCACGAGGACTCCTTGCTCACAAGCCACACCAAATGTGTATGGTTTGCAATGGCACTGACACTGGGTCCCCTCGACGGTGGCAATGCCGCCATTTTGACAAGGTTGGCAATGGCAGGGGTCAAATTCATCCAGATATTCCTCAAGAGCCCGCTTCAGGTATAGTCTTTTCACAGAGGCACAGGGTACTTCCTTTACCAGCTCATACAGAGGGGTCAGCTATACAGATAAAGACATCATGGCCAGTATATCAGGGTTTTAGGCAAGAATATTTTTCTCCTGGCATTTAGGCTGAATCTCCATTAAAATAAAAATCAAAAGCCACTCTCATCTTAATTCCAATTATTTCTTGTTCAAATAAAAAGAAAGCAATTCATTTTCTTTGCAAGACAAAGGGAAAAATAGGAGTGAACAGGGAAGGAATATTTTTTGTATCTTGCATAAAATTTTTCAAAACCAACAGGACATTCATTTTCTAGTTATTGAAAGATTATTTTGAAGGAAGTAAATTTCTACCCTTGCAGAGGGCAAAAGAAAAGGAAATGCACTTAAATTACAGTGAAGAAGCAAGTGCAATTAAATTTAAGATTAAATACCCAGCTCTAAGAGACTTAACATGTCTCTTAGCAGAGACCATGACTCTTTCTTCCTGACAAAATTTAAAACAGACAGACATTACTTCTCTGTGTTGAATATGTCTGATGAAAAGCAGTTTGGAGCCCCTAGATGTGCTGGCTAAGCTTTAACAATCTGCTCTCCTAAGAACAAAAATGCTCTGATTTGTAGCATTTGCCAATTTCTGCAGTATAACTACTCTTCCCATGGCCGATTTCAGGTTGCCACTGGGATGCCAGTGACCATGGAGTCGGGAAGAGATAGGCACCTTTGGCTGTTATGAGGGTCCATCTTGAGCTGGCTACAGCATACCACTGGAGTAGGAGGATAACTTACAGACCCAGCCACATCTCCCTCCGTCTCTGCCCAAACTCTCTCACGCTGCATTATAAAAGAACTGACTGGATGGCATTGCGTGAACGTATACCTATAATAAGTTAGCACAGCTATGATAGTGACAGTCCTATGTGGAGAAATGCAGAGTTGAGAATGAGAAGGAATGTCTGATCCTCCCTAATCAACAACTTAGAATTTTTTAAGATTTGTAACGGGGCACTGGTATTGAAAATAGGTCATTGTGAATATCGATGGTGGCACCTTATGATAAGACCTCCAGGAAAACTGGCCTCTTCCTTTTACCCTTACTTAGAGGCAAATGGGTGGATATGGTGTTGGGAGGGTGCTTAAGAAGCTTTTGTAATTTGGGGGGGGGGGCGGATTATAAAATGTGTCCAAGTCAAGTTTCACCTGAGACATTTCTTTTCTTTTTTTTTTTAAATTTTTTTTCAACATTTATTTATTTTGGGGACAGAGAGAGACAGAGCATGAACGGGGGAGGGGCAGAGAGAGAGGGAGACACAGAATCGGAAACAGGCTCCAGGCTCTGAGCCATCAGCCCAGAGCCTGACACGGGGCTCGAACTCACGGACCATGAGATCGTGACCTGGCTGAAGTCGGACACTTAACCGACTGAGCCACCCAGGTGCCCCAACCTGAGACATTTCTTGACTCCCATGACAAAGAATAGATCATAGAATCAGTTCTGCCATAGCACTTGTTTTGAAAGGGTAAATTTGTTCCACTGGGATGGATGTGTTAGGGAACACCATGAACATATCACAAATTTCATACAATTTCATCCGTAAGAAAAACCAGGTGAACCCAGAAAAGTGGACACAACTGAACCAACATAGGAATACACAAAACACACACACACACAAACACACACTTCAAGCATCCACGCGGTTCACCGCCTGTGTAATATACTACACCCATCCACATCTGATGCAGGAACCATCTGTCCTCTGGCAGCTCTCTTCCTACCACTTCCCAATAATTCAAAGGCTCTAACCCACCCAGCACCCAGCAAGCTTCAAGTCTTTTTCTAAGAATTGTGCTACATTAATATGTATGCGTTTCTTAACAATTTAACACATACAAAGCTATACTATTGTTTTTACTGATGCCTATTTTTTTTTAATGAGTGTCATAGATCAAGTTTTTGAGTATTGTGTCCTTAATCCATTTTCCCCATAAGCCAGGGGGTCTTCATTGTGCAATTCTGTCTAGCTGTCTGATTTTAGGAACACATACGTAGCATTATGACAGAAGTGACTGTATCAATAAAACATCCTAAAATTCTGCCAGTCAGATTTGTTCTATTTTAATTTACATGTCTCCAAGAGCCTACATGCCATGGCCAGAGGAACAAAGGTGATCTGATGAGACAGTAGACAAGCCTAAATGCCTTCCTCTTGCAAGAATCTATAATTCCTCTGAATTAGAGACCAAGGAAAACATAATCAAATTTAGGTCAAAAGCTTAAAATGCAAATTTTGTTACTAATTTCTCTTGGGATTTACAAGACATTTAACCTTTACAATTGAAATATGGACATGCAAGATAATGAATCTTCTGTTTCTTATTATTATGTATGCACTCATTTTGCTATACAAAACATAATTGGCATACAAAAATGCCAATTACAGCTGTCTCTGTTTAACCACCTTGATTTAATCTCATTTTCCCAATGCGAATAAACATGTCTGCTTTGTGTGCTCTCAACAGAGCAGGACGTACCTTTTGTTTTATGACTTGGGGAAGACCAGTCACAGATTCCGCCCACGAAGCATATCGCTCTTTGTTTCCAGCAGGATTGTCCAGCTCCAGGAAACTGAGGCCAGACACGAAGCCTGAACTGCCCCCCCTGACAAATGGGTTCCCTCGCAGAACATTGCTTTGAGTTCCTATACGAGGAGAAATCAAATGAAATAGGTCAGGATGCACAAAGGAAACAAAGAGAAGAATAAAAAAGTGAAATGTCTCTCAAGTACTAAAACACAACCCATCCTATTCTGGTAAAGGACAAACTATGGACACAATGAAAACATCAGTGATTGCCAGCAGTGGTGGGTGGGAGGAGTAAATAGTTGGAGCACGGAGGATTGTTAGAACAGTGAAATTGCTCTACATCACACTATCATGGTAGACACATGGCATTATACATTTGTCCAAGCCCATAGAATGTATAACACCAAGAAGGAACCCTAACATAAACTATGCACTTTGGGCAATGATGATATGTGAACGTAGATTCATCACTTAGAACAAATGCACCCCCGTGGTGGAGGATGCTGAGAGTGGGGAGGCCTTAGTTTCTGACAGGGGTATATGGAAACTCTTCGTACTTTTTGCTCGATTGTGCTGTAAATCTGAAATGACTCTCAAAAATATCTATTAAAAGGAAAAAGAAAAGAAAAACACAATCATTACCTGACAGTAGTTGATATTAGGGAATTATTGTTCATATTCTTAATGTTCTTAATATAATAAGAACATTATGTTATACAGGAGACTATCTTATTTCTTAGGAAATAAATATATATTTTGGGATGAAGCATCATGGAATGTGTTTCTAAATGGTTCAGCTAGGGGCGCCTGGGTGGCTCATTCAGTTAAGCGTCCAACTTTGGCTCTGGTCATGATCTCGCAGTTTGTGATTTCAAATCCCACATAGGGCTCTGTGCTGACAGCTCAGAGCCTGGAGATTGCTTTGGATTCTGTTTCTCCCTCTCTGACCCCACCCCGCTCACACTCTCTGTCTGTCTGTCTGTCTCTCTCAAAAATAAAATAAACATTTAAAAAAAATTTTTTAATAAAAATAAAAATAAATGGGGGGGAGTTCATTGCATCTGGAATATTAACTAAGCAAAAAAGCTATTAATTAACAGGCATACATTAACACATGAAAAGTGTTCTAAACAGTAAATACCAATTAAATTCTTTTCAGCATTTAAGTGCCTTATAATTTCAGAAATATTTTTGTCTCCATTTGTAATTGATTTTTATGCTGGTCATGACTGGAAATTCCTAACTTGCAAACCAGATTTGGGGTGATCTTTAGTTCATTTCTTTTAATGAAAATTTGCAATTTCATAAAATTTTGCAAACTCAAAAACTGTACATTTATCAGAAATTATTAAAGCCTAGGGTGCCTGGGTGCCTCAGTCTGTTAAGCATCTGACTGGCTCAGGTCATGATCTCACAGTTTGTGAGTTGGAGCTCCGAGACAGGCTCTGTGCTGACAGCGCAGAGCCTGCTTGGGATTCTCTCTCTTTCCCTCTTTCTCTGCCCCTCCCCTGCTCTCTCTGTTTCTCTCTCAAAATAAATAAATGAACTTTAAAAAAAAGAAACTTAAAAAAAAAGAAATTATTAAAGCCCGGTGTTTTTGACAAATTGCTGGAGTGCGTCCTCATTGTCATTGTTAGCTCTGGTTTTGATATGCACATAGTCACCCTTTTAAGGCAGCTTATCACAACTAAGTTCAGTCCCTCCGCTACCCGGAGCCGAATCATCTGGAGTGACTACACATTTCTGAGCTTCAACACCCACTAAGAGAACAGCTGGGAGGAGAGCCTTGGAACCAGCATCTTAACAACTTCCCGGGTAATCCCTGCGTATAGTAAAGTTGGAGAAATCACCGCCTGCCCTGGCACACCTGTTTATGAATTACAGATTCTGAGAAATCCGTTTTAATTTTATTTTTAAGCCTGTATCCTCTCTCTCCATACCTCAGGGAGCTCTCTGCTCCCTCTGGCCCTCTTCCCCCAGACAAGCAGCATGGTGCGACAATCAGGAGCCCAGACTGTGAAGCCACACATCATGCCTTTGAATCTCATGTCTGCCGCTTACCAAACGTGATCGTGGGCAATCTTTCTGTCACTCAGAGTCCCTGTCTGTATAATGAGAATATGAATAATACCTAGCTATGTGTGTTATGTGTGCGTTAAACACAACATCAAATAAAATCGGTGAGCAGCTTCCAGTAGCCAGCCCAGCTGATAACTGATGTCTCTATCTTCCCAAAGCTCCCACTCATCTCTATTTCCAGATCACGATATTTCCATCTCTTTCAAAAGCATGTCCTCCTGGGGCACATGGGTGGCTCGGTCGGCTGGGTGTCCGACTCTTGATTTCAGCTCAGGCCATGACCTAACAGTTTGTGATTTCGAGCCCCACATCAGCGTTGGATTGGGATTCTTTCTCTCTCCCTCTCTCTCTGCCCTTCCTCTGCTCATGAATATTCTCTCTCTCTATCCCTCTCTCTCTCAAATAAATAAACTTAAAAAAAATTTAAAAAACAAAAACAAAAACATGTCCTCTTCCTCTGTCATGCCAACTCCACGAAGACAGGCATTTTCTCCGGCATGTCACTGCTTGTACCCCAGTGCCTAGAACAAATCCTTGCATGTACCACAGGCTCCATAAACAGCTGATGAATGAAGGAAGTGAATGAGTAAATACACCTGGTTTCATTCCTCTGTCTTCGTCCTTCCTACAGTCATCTGCCAATATCCCAAGAATCCCCACTTCCTCAGGAAGAACTCTGGCATCTGGGTCAGTCTTTACCTTTGCCCCAATTTATGCTGTCACCGAGAATTTAAGCTCTAGTACCTGCTCAGTCCATTGCTACCACACTAAGAAGCTCACTGTAAGGCAAGTTAAGTTGTAATCACCAAATTCAATGAACAGTCTCCAGCCCTTCTCTTACTTAACTTCTGTCTAGAATTTCTCTTTATTGACTTCTCTTTCTCCTTTATTTTTAATGTTACTGATCTTTTCTGGTTCTTTTTTTTTTTTTTTTTTTAAGTAGGCTTTTGGCCCAAACTCACGACCCTGAGATCAAGAGTTGCATGCTCTACCAAACTGAGGCAGCCAGGCACCTCTTCGCTGATTCTTATCCTGTCAGATTATCCCTTCTCAGTCCCTCTTCTTTCTCTACAACTTGATCTTTTAACCTTTCATTTAATCACTTCCTGTACTAAATCCTTTAATGGTACCCCCTTGTTACCAGAATGAAATCCAAATTCCTTAACAGGGCATCTAGACACAATCTAAATCAGGTTTTTTTTTTTTTTCCAGTTCCTTTCTAATCACTCAAAGAATAGCACACCACCTTCCCCACTCCCTCTGCCATCACCACGACCACCACCACCACTAGCAGCAGCATCTGAGCATCCATGTCAGAGTGGAACTAAATCTCTCCTGTTGGTGTCCTTTTTCTAGGCTGGATTGCCAACTGTCACTGCAGGTGGAAAAGGTAGTATATGCTGAGGACACATCTACAGTGCCCAGGAGATACCCAGTGAACTTTCCATGGCAGTGTCTCACTGTCATGACATATGAAAGAGAGAGCAGAGGCAAAAATAACCAAATACATTTTTAAAAACACAAGATAGAACACCTGATAAAATCTCAAAGGACCTTGAGGCCAGGAATTAACCACAAGAGAGAGGGATGGAGATTAAGCTTGTAATGCAAATTGCCGCCTTCTTATTTACCTGAATCTGATTTTAAGGCATCTTCCAGCTCCTTGCATTTGCCCTTTGATGACGAATACAAAAATTTGAAACTTGATGAAGTACATGTCTTTATATCTGTTGAACTAAGACCTGAGGGAAAAGTTTTAAAGGTTTTATTTCTGCATTTGTTAAACACGTCTTTTGAGATGCAGCCAGGTGGGAGGATAGGGATACTCTACTATTGTGGCCATCTAATCAAGAGTGATATGACAGGGACATTTTCAAGTGCTGTAGGAGGATCAAGGGTCAGAAAAAGGAATATTTTTTTTTTGTTATTAAACAAAATAACACGTACATGCATACACTTAGGAATGAAGCATCGTGTGTCTGAAACTTACTTTCAAATGATTCAGCAAATTTTGGCTTCTATTATCTTGGATCAGAGAGAGGAGACTGGGGTGATTTCTACATGAAACAGTGGAAGGAACACCCGGAACAGTGATATCTTTGACCCACATACAGTCAGCTTCTCAAGTATGAAGCAAACAGATAAAAGTAGGCATGTGATGGTCCCAGTCCACCTACTGGAAACCCCAAAAGCTGGGTTCTGATTCTATAGTAATTAATTCCTAAAACCTCAGGTCTACTGCCTCAATCTCTTGATTTTAATATGCTTACTATCTCTAGTTTCTAACAATTCCTTCCCATAACTCATAACCTCAGAATGTAACAATTTCTACTCATTATCAATCAAATGGAGTTTTGTCAGTGCATTTTTTAAAGAAGGATAGAAAATAATAAGTGTGGAAATATATTTTTCTGATATAATTTTGCTAACTGTATTGTAATAATCTCAGTATTTCTTAAGGAATAATTGGGGGATCTATTACATCTCAGGAGTTTTGATTATATTTCAGTTAGAACTTTTAGGAAGGACAGAAACTTCTCAAGAGTAAAATTTTTACTTAAAAAATATGCTTTGACCAAATTGGAAAGCTTTAATAAAATTCTCCCCCATTTCTTTAAGTGCTAAGGAATAAATGGTTGGGAGGCAGTGAAACTAAGTTTATTTCAAGCCACTTGCTGGATTAATTTTCCAAAGAAATATTGTCCCTGTCATTGCTACAAAAAAAAACTTGTGCTTATACATCATTTCCAACCAGGGAAGTTAGAAAAGTTCAAATTCTAGTTAAATCTTAACTGATAACAAAAAAACTAAGCCCATTGGGGGGAAAAAAAGCCAATGGAAACATAGAAAAATATTGTAATTCACCCACAAGGGAAGGTTACAAGATTTCCTCTGAATCTCATGTAGTAAGTGTTATTCTCCTCCAAGGTTGTAAGGGAGACTTGACTGAAGAGAAAGACCCCGAAGAGGTGATTTGGAATGGAGAAGGAAGTGTGGACATCAGCTGAAGGACAAAGCTGGGAAGAAGTAGGTTTGACTTGGAATATTAGTAAACCAGCCAAAAGGTCTTTGGAGAGAAGGAATGGACACTAAGACACCACCCTCTACCCTCCCACATCGGGACACATGGTGAGGACTGTCCTCTTACTATGGGGTCCAAAAAATCATGAACTCCGTGGTGTGCACTGATTCTAACAAAAATCAGGCCATTCTAGCAACAACATAGCATAAGGAAAAAGTTCAGCTGACTTGGGAGCAAGTTAGACCTCCTTACAACCCATATGCCCTTGGGTGAGTCTTATCTAACACTGACTCTCCATGTCCCAGTCTGTGGGACAGGAATTATAGTGGCCATCTCTCTGGGTAGCGGTGAGGATCATTGCTAACATGTAACTTGCCTCTTGTAAGAAAGGCATCCAATAAATTCAAGCCATAAGAATTAGGTAGTTAGCAAACTTGTGATATCCAGAGCAGGTTTTTTTTAAAGGAATGTGAGTGGCAACGAACAGAGGTAAATAAAATACTTCTTTAAAACATTTTGATTTCTGAAATATAATACCTTATTAGCTTTTCCTCAAAGAATATTACTTAAGCTGAGAAATGGAAAACATTAAAAAGTATTCTAAAAATCCAATCAATACCTCCTGGAGACAGCCAGTAATGATGATGGTTATCTCACATTTCAGGGTACTAGCCAAAAGAGTAGGCAGTTGGAAGAGTTTGAGTAGATTATAATGGATTCACACCACTTTGGATTCCTTTGCAATTTAATCTCTATTTGTCATACTTTAAATCTCTAAAAGTTTAAGCTAACTACATGTTATTTCCCCCATTAAAATTCCTGCAATGCTTGTAGTTAATAAATTTTTTTAATACTCTACCACTTTCTTTGATTTTTTCTGGATCCACATAAAATAGAATTTTGTACTCTCCTCCTAAGGACCCAGACTGCAGATAATGTGTCCCATACTGGTCGATTAATCTTCGGTAGGCACCATAGTCATACAGAGAGGGAAGGTAGGAGAGTTCCTTCCAGAAGGGCTCAGCAAGTTGTAAAAATTCTGGATTGTTATTGATAAACTGAGCCACTTCCACAGTGTTCTGGACAACCAACAATTGATGACTCTATGGGAAGAAGGAAGAATAAAAGGAGTGTTAGTTTGAAGATAAAAAGTCAGTGAAATTACTTTCCTGTTCAATGTCTCCATCAACTGCCACCTCCAACCCAAACTATATGAATTTTTATTTTTGATGCATGATGAGGTCTTTTCTGGGCTCACTCACCTGAAGCAATCTAAAGAGTTTTTGGAATGCCAAATAGGAATATCTGAGTGATACATAATTTCTTACATATATGGCCTTTAAAATCTCAACTAGAAAAAAAAGCATCATCTTCATTCCCTACTAAACAAGCTCACAAATAGGTATATAAAATAATGTGTCCCTAAGGACTATACATTGACAATGACTTATAGGTAAGGTGAACATATAATTTATATCTCATACTATGGTTCCTCACTTTATAATGAGGCTTTTTTTTAAATTTTAGTGTAATTTACATACTATGTTATATTAGTTGCAGGTGTACAATATAGTGATTCAACAATTCCATATGCCACTTGGTGCTCATCACAAGTGCACTCCTTAATCCCCATCACCTGTTTCACCCATCCCCCCCACCTGCCTCCCTTCTGATAACCATCAGTTTGTTCTCTATAGTTGAGAGTCTGGTTTTTTGGTTTGTCTCTTTTCATTGTTGTTTGTTTTCTTTTTTTTTTATTTTTTTTAAACGTTTATTTATTTTTGAGACAGAGAGAGACAGAGCATGAACAGGGGAGGGGCAGAGAGAGAGGGAAACACAGAATCTGAAACAGGCTCCAGGCTCTGAGCAGTCAGCACAGAGCCTGACGTGGGGCTCGAACTCACGGACCATGAAATCATGACCTGAGCCGAAGTCGGACGCTTAACCTACCGAGCCACCCAGGCGCCCCTGTTGTTTGTTTTCTTAAATTCCACATGTGAGTAAAATAACATGGTATTTGTCTTTCTCTGAATGACTTATTTCACTAAACATTATACTCTCTTGATCCATCCATGTTGTTGCAAATGGCAAGATTTCATTCTTCCTTATGCCTGAGTAATATTCCATTGTATATATATAATATACCTTCTTTACCCATTCATCTACCAGTGGACACTTGGGTTGCTTCCATAATTTGGCTATTGTAAATAATGTTGCAATAAACATAGGTGTGCATCTATCTTTTCGAATTAGTGTTTGTATTCTTTGGGTAAATACCCAGTAGTGGATATGAGGTCTTTGAAACACTTCCTAAGCATCTTTTAATGGTGTCCAAGACAGCCTTATATCAAATCCTAATTTCTGTGAACAATAATACACATACAATAAATGTTTATACAATTCTTATGCCCATAGTCAGCTTCTTAGTCATAAAACAAACAAAATCAATATTCCTTTATACCTCCCTGTGATTTATTAATCAAGTTACTGACTTCAAGAATGAGATGAAGTATGCAGATTTTGAATGATCGTCAACCTGAAAATTCATCAGCAGTAGGTATACATCAATTAGTACAAGTCGTCTCAACTGTTCAGATTGCCCAGATAAAAATTTTAGTATCTCAAAACAACAAACTATCTAAAAATAAGTTTTTTAACATCCTCAGATAAAAATTTTGGTATCTCAAGGCACCTAGGTGGCCCAGTCACTTAAGCGTCCAACTCATGATTTCAGCTCAGGTCATGATCTCACAGTTTGAGACATCAAGCCCCACATCCAGTTTTGTGCTGACAGCACTTAGCTTGCTTGGGATCCTCTCTCTCTGCCCCTCCTCTTACCCCCGTGCCCTCACACACATTCTCTCTCTCTCTCTCTCTCAAAATAAATAAATAAATAACATTTTTTTAATGTGGTATCTCAAAAGTAACAAAGTGTTTTAAAATCTTTTAGGTTTATGCACCTTCTAAGAAAGATTCTAGCATTACTGTTTAGAAAGCATATATTAACAGGATTTTTTCAATTCTATAACACATATAATCATGTATAGTAATCATAAATTAGAAATTTAAGAAAATTTTAACTAGTAGATTTGAAAGTAATGCTTTTTTAAGATTTTCAAATAAGAACAAATACTTTAATAAGAAAAACAAAGTATA
Organism: Prionailurus bengalensis; assembly: GCF_016509475.1. NCBI lineage: Eukaryota > Metazoa > Chordata > Mammalia > Carnivora > Felidae > Prionailurus > Prionailurus bengalensis. The sequence goes on from NC_057343.1 coordinate 207,533,953, forward strand.
GGGGCGCCTGGCTGGCTCAGTCAGTGGAACATGAAACTCTTAACCTTGAGGTCGTGAGTTTCAGCCCCAGGTTAGTCATAGAGGAAAGAAAGAAAGACAGAAATAAAGACAGAAAGAAATACAGAAAGACAGACAGAAAGAAAGAAAGAAAGAAAGAAAGAAAGAAAGAAAGAAAGAAAAGAAAAGAAAGAAAGAAGACAAAGTATTAATAGATATATTATCCAAGAAAATTGACAAGATACAATGTTACCTCTTAAGGAAATATATTACATTGTCTCTTTGAAGAAGATACTACTACCCTAATTTAAAAATGAAAGCTGATCCTTTTGGTAAATACACTTTTGTTAATGTTAGAAATACTTAAGCAGTAAAATATGGAAAAGTTAACTCATGTTTCATACTAACCTTTTGCTTTTGGATTTCATTGCTATGTGAAATATGACTATACGAAGAAGATGCTGAAGATCTAAAAAAGGAGCGTTTCCTACTAGATGATGTATATTCTGCTGAAGTATGTTTTACATAAGACCAGCTACTGTTGTAAAATTCATAATTAAAATCATTATTTATCTTCACCTATAAAGAAAATGAAAAGTTTTGTTGTGACTAAATCAAGGCCTTGGGTATAACCCAAAATCTTTTGCCATGGATCCTTTAACGTGAATACTTTCTTTACACAATCCTCTCCAAAAAAAGGAAGCTCTTCATTGACACAAAACAACTGTGGCTCTCATTGTAACCAGGCCCATATAAATATAAGGAATAGAGTCCATTCTATAATTATTCTTTGTTAAGCAAGAGACATGGTCTCAGTAATGGTAATCCCAAGTGATTCACAGAATACATTTGTGTACAAACATCTCCCATTTTGTTTAATGTCAACATCTAGGCCAGAAGTCAGAAAATTAACAAAACCATACTAACAGAGAACTGAAAAGCACTTGGCTCTTGATTTTTCATCTAATAAAAGGGAACAGAAATGCAAATCGGTGATCTGAAGCATGTAGATCTTTTGGACTTTGGGAATGTTCTATGTGATCCAGTAGTAGCTATAACTTTCTAATTAATGCTGAAACTGGATTTTTTTTTTCTGTGATAGATAGTAGAAGAAAAGGCCATCCCACAAGAATTTTGAAGCAGGCAACAGGATAGTCACATGTGGCTAACAGAGTCATGACAGCTCCAGCACTGATGAAGAAGATAATCATTTATTTATCCCTTACTTTATCCTAGATCAAGTGTCAAAATAAAATGCCTAGAGGGGGCTGGCAAGTAATATAAATGTTGGAGGCATCCAGGGGAAGGCAGGATGATGAAGTGAACACACGCACTGTAGAAAAGGGGTACCAACGCAGGAATCCATCATACAGTTACCATGTGTAACTACAGGTTCTAGCACTGACAGGTGATCTGTTTTCAAGAAAGGAGATAAATCTGAATCTTGACACAAAAATCTCGAAATTTTTAAAAGTCATAGGCAATTAATTTGCTAACAAATGCCAATCACCGCGAGAATAAAACAAGACACGCACGAGGACTCCCTCTCACAGTGTCTGCTCCATATAAAATAGTCAAATCAGTAACTGTGTTTCCACGAGCATTTGTGTTGTTAGCATATATCCATACACATCTGTGTTTGAGATCGAAGTATAAAAAAGCACAGGGAAAATTAAAATGATGGGTATGATATACTTTAAACACAAACCTAAAAGGAAAGAAAATGACAGACTATTATGCAGTCATTTTAAATGATGCCTATGAAGAGAAATACTCATGTTAAATGAGAAACTGTTATAAATGTGATAATCCTGTTAATTACATCAATGCAAGTATATTCCCCAGCCAAAAAAAAAAAAAAAAAAAAAAAAAGACTGGAAAGAAATTCATCAGGAAAATGCCAGAAAATATTATATTACTTTTATCATTGCCCATGTTCAAAATTATGCATGAATGTTAAGAACACACCACAAGATACGAAAAGATAGATTTATTCATATCTTTTATTAGGGCATTATTTTCATTAAATTATGAAATGGATCTATTTCAAAGTCAACTGCATAAGTTTAGCTCAAAGCTGAGATGGAGAATATATGTATTATTATTGACTACAAAGAAGACGTTAATAAGAATGCTATTAGAGATTTCTGCAGCCACTAGATACTGTTTTGGTCCTATTAGGTTTTAGATAGGCACACAATTTAATTTTTTTCTCTCTCTCTCTTAAGAAAGAGAAGTTATCTATCTTCCTTTTGATGTAAAAAAAAAAAAGAAAGAAAGAAAACCTATTTTCCCTCTTCAGATCTACAATTCAAATACTCAATTCATGCAAATAAACCTCTTGGATGATTTAGTTCGGCACCTCCTCACTCTCGTCTGCTCTACATATGGCTGCCAAGTCATCTTTTTCAAGCTGATGTGATTTTCTTAGATGACCCTGAATTGATACTCTCTTTCCCATCTAACTTTGAATCCTGAATTCTCTCAGACTGATCCTTCCTCTAAAATCACAAACTCAGGGGCGCCTGGGTGGTGCAGCCGGTTAAGCGTCCAACTTCAGCCAGGTCACGATCTCGAGGTCCGGGAGTTCGAGCCCCGTGTCAGGCTCTGGGCTGATGGCTCGGAGCCTGGAGCCTGGAGCCTGTTTCCGATTTTGTGTCTCCCTCTCTCTCTGCCCCTCCCCCGTTCATGCTCTGTCTCTCTCTGTCCCAAAAATAAATTTAAAAAAAAACGTTGAAAAAAAAATTTTAAATCACAAACTCAAACATCCTACAGTCTGCCACCTATACTCTTTTGACTCTCATACTATCATCACCAGAGCAATTATTCAACTTCGTAGAAACAAGTTCTTCAACTTAGTTTCCTTTCTCTCTCCCTATCAGCACCTTCATTTTTTTCACTTCTTTCTTTTTCGGATTGCCTTCATGGTTCATGACTTCAACAGTTTCTCATCAATGAACTTAACATCCTCGCCTAGATAGACCCTGCCATCATGCTTGCCAGGCAGAATTCCAACCTGGTTCAATGCTCACAGCCAAGCTACTTAGCACTACAATAGAAAAATCACACAGCTATAGATGGGTACCACTGTAAGTCCATTCATGATTTCTGATCTCAGGGGAACCCTCAATGCAGTCCAGCAGCCCTATATTTCTTTAGTCTGTTCTCTTTCTTTCCCATTTTCTACAGTACCTATTTCAAAAGTTCAACCCCTACCTCAATCCCCCAATCTTAGAACCACTTTCCTCACTTTCAGAAAATGACCTTAACCTCTTTCTTTACAAACATTCCCATTAGCAGACAGAGGATTCCTAAATTTCTGGCTAACAAATCGACAAACATATTTACATTTCTCCTCTTCCTTTCTTCCACAGGTGTCCCTCCTCCATCTAAAGCTAAAGTAACTGATCCCATTTACAATTGCACAAGAACCATAAAATAGGAATAAACTTAGCCAAAGTTGTTTAAATATCTGTATGCTGAAAGCTATAGAAAACTTATGAAGGAAATTGAAGAAGATATAAAGAAATGGAAAAACATTCCATGCTCATGGATTGGAAGAACAAATATTGCTAAAATGTCACTACTATCCAAAGAAATCTACACATTCCATGCAATCCCAATCGAAATTGCACCAGCATTCTTCTCAAAGCTATAACAAACAGTCCTAAAATTTGTATGGAACCACAAAAGACCCCAAATAGCCAAAGTAATGTTGAAAAAGGAAACCAAAGCAGGAGTAATCACAATTCCAGACTTTAGCCTCTACTACAAAGCTGAAATCATCAAGACAGTAAGGTATTGGCACAAAAACAGATACGTAAACCAACGGAATAGAACAGAGAATCCAGAATTGGACCCACAAATGTATGGCTAACTAATCTTTGACAAAGCAGGAAAGAGTATCCGATAGGAAAAAAAACAGTCTCTTTAGTAAATGGTGCTGGGAGAACGGGACAGCAACATGCAGAAGAATGAAACTGGACCACTTTCTTATACCATACACAAAAATAAACTCAAAATGGATGAAAGACCTAAATGTGAGACAGGAAACCATCAAAACCCTAGAAAAGAAACCAGACAACAACCTCTTTGACCTCAGCTGCGGCAATTTGTTGCTCAACACATCTTCTAAGGCAAGGGAAATAAAAGCAAAAATGAACTATTTGACCTCATCAAGCTAAAAACCTTCTACACTGTAAAGGAAACAATCAACAAAACTAAAAGGCAACTGACAGAATGGGAAAAGATATTTGCAAATGACATATCAGATAAAGAGTTAGTATCCAAAGTCTATAAAGAACTTCTCAAACTCAACACTCAGAAAATGAATAACCCAGTGAAGAAATGGGCAGAAGACACAAATGGACACTTTGCCAAAGAAGACATCCAGATGGCAACAGACACATGAAAAAATGCTCAACATCACTCATCATCAGGGAAATACAAATCAAAACCACACTGAGATACCACCTCACACTGGTCAGAACAGCTAAAATTAACAACTCAGGAAACAACAGATGTTGGCAAGGATGTGGAGAAACAGGAACCATCTTGCACTGTTAGTGGGAATGCAAACTGGTGCAGTCACTCTGGAAAACAGTCTGGAGATTCTTCAAAAAATTAAAAATAGAACTGCCCTATGACCCAACAATAGCACTACTAGGAATTTATCCAAAGGATACAGGAGTGCTGATTCATAGGGCACATTTACCCCAATGTTTATAGCAGCACTTTCAACATTAGCCAAATTATGGAAAGAGTCCAAATGTTCATCAACTGATGAATGGATAAAGAAGATGTGGTTTATATATACAATGGAATACTACTTGCCAATGAGAAAGAATGAAATCCTGCCATTTGCAACAACATGGATGGAACTGGAGGATATTATGTTAAGTGAAATAAGTCAGTCAGAGAAAGATATCATATGTTTTCACTCACATGTGGAACTTGGGAAACTTAACAGAAGACCATGGGAGAAGGGAAGGGGAAAAAATAGTTTCAAACAGAGAGGGAAGCAAACCATAAGAGACTCTTAAATACAGAGAAAAAACTGAGGGTTGATGGCAGAGGGGCAAAGGAGAGGGGAAAATGGGTGATGGACATTGAGGAGGGCACTTGTTGGGATGAGCACTGGGTGTTGTATATAAGTGATAAATCACAGAAATCTACCCCCAAAACCAAGATCACACTGTATACACTGTATGTTAGCCAACTTGACAATAAATAATATTTTTTTTAAAAAACTGAGTTATCCTCCAAAAACAAATGAACAAACAAACAAAAATAATAAAGCTAACTTCTCTGTCTCTTCTCTGTATTGCATTCCTTCCCACCTCTTCTAAGGACTTATTAAATTCATTATTCATTCCCTCTCCCACAGCTTCCATTTTTCTCTCTCTACGGTTTCATTCCGTATATATCAAACTCATATATATTCCAACCCCACTTAAGTATAGTGTGTTACAAGGGTTCTGGAGACACTCTTGGGTTCAGAATCCATGTTTGTTATCTATTACCTCTATGATTGTGGGTAAATCATTCAGCATTGTTTCTTTCAGTTTCCTCAACTGTAAAATAGAGATGACAGTACCTACTTTTTTTAGGTTATTATAAAGAAAAGAAGATCCATTAAGCACTTGAAACAGTGAACAGTATATAATGTATGTGAGCTATTTTTTGATCATCATTTAAATTATTCCTGGTTCAAAAGGTAGATTTAGAAATCTCAGATATCCAGGGATGCCTCAGTGGCTCAGTCGGCTGAACATCCAACTCTTGGTTTCAGCTCAAGTCATGGTCTCGCAGTTTGTGGGATGGAGCCCCACATCGCACTCTGTGCTGACAGCAGGGAACCTGCCTGGGATTCTCTCTCTCCCTTTCTCTGTCCCCTCCCCCATCTGTATCTCTCTATCTCTCTCAAAATAAATAAATAAAATTAAAAACTAAAAAAAAAGAAATCTCAGATATCTAGATTCAGACCAACAGAGAAAGCAGAGGATCAGATCATTAATCATTAGTTAAAATAACGTTAGAATATAATTTTGTGATTCTTATTTGATATACACTAGTATCTCTTTTCGCAAAATATAATGAAGTGCATTCAAAACTAAATACAGGAGGATCCAAGAAGTAATTCATTTTCTCCACCCTAATTTTTACTCCCATCTGTGACTCATTCCAAGTTGACAATGAACAAAAAGTCTTTCGGCAGCCTCCCAGACAACTACAGGAGGGGCACCTTCCAAAGCGACCATGGAGCAGGAATGTGCTTGTGTGTCGAAGGCTTCCTCGTGGGATGAAAAATATGAGGAGATAGAGAAAGTGCATGGCATTGAAGAAAGTGACTTCATTAACGAGAGACCAGGTTTGCCCTGGATAAACTACAATGCTCAAAAGTGAAACAGAGATCACAAGAGAAATTAACTGATTCTGTTCTGTGTTTACTTACTAATGTTTATGTTCCGACAAGTCAGAAGTCATCTTCCACTCAGAGGTAGCTGAACACCCAGTGGCCTCAGGTCTATCTGCCTGTGGAAGACACTTACCACCTGCATATCCACATGGGGTTAGCACTTCAGGGACTGACTCATTGCTTCCATCTCACTTCCCTCAGGCTGGATCCTCAAAACATCTCTATAATTTCCCTCTAACTCTGACAAACTCCTTCAAATTCAGTGACTGGAAAGGCATTTCAGATGTCAATCCAAAAACCAAGCCATGCTGAGGGAAATGAATGTCAGGATTATGCTGTTATTAAATTATTTCTCTTCTTCAGAAACTGCAGACTTCCAGCATGTCTATCCTCCAACTATGTCAGAAATTCTCTCATTATTTTCTCTGCTCTGTAACATTCTAAATTTGATCCAAAAATATATATGCAATTATCCCTCTTATAATTATGAAGAATTATCAACCCATCCTCCTAGGAATAGGAGAAAAAAATTTTCTACATATGCCTATGTCACATTCTCCCTTCTGGCCAATGGTTAAATTACAATACATATTATACACCGTATAGAATTTAGAGTTGAAAAAGCAGTTAAATACAAGATACTGGGAGAGTAAAACATACTAGAAAAACAAAGGGCTGTGAGGTCTGACAGGCTGGATCCAAGCTGTACTACTTAACTAATTTGGCGATTTAGAGCAAGTCAGCTGGAGTCCTCTGAGCCTCAATTTCTACATATATACAATAGTAAAATATTACTTACCTTCCAAAGATGTTATGAGGATTAAACCTATACAAATTGCCTAAAACAGTACAGATGCCAGAGTAGGTAATCAAAAATTGGTACCTATCATTATTTTTCAGATCAGTTTCACTTTCCATTTTCATGATACAATAACTCTTAAATATAACTTATTCTGTTGTAAGTCAGAGGATGATGCTGTTTGCTGTTTATAATCAAAATTGCATTCTGAAGGGGGTTTATTTTGGTAAACGAAAAGCCCTTCTATCTGAACATCCCAATAGTTTTAGTTTACAAATTCGGGACTAAGAGATAAGAAGCACTGAACTGGAAATTTTTAGAATTCTGGGAAGAAGGGAGGAAAGAAATGAGAGAGGAGATCCTGGAAGAAGAGAACAAGATGCCAAAATGAGATGAGGCCAGAAATCTTGATCTGTTGAGGTTCTAGAAAGACAGATGTTTTGGATGCCTGAGCAGCTTAGTTAACTGAGCATCCAACTCTTGATTTCGGCTCAGATCATGATCCCAGGGTCATGGGATCGAGCACTGCATTGGGCTCCATGCTGAGCATGGAGCCTGCTTAAGATTCTTTCTCCCTCTGCCCCTCTCCCCTACTGGCACTCTAAGGACAGATGTTTTAAGACAGAGGATGTCCACCATTTTTGTGGAATGTGTTGGCACTACTCCAACAGAATATCCCCTTCCAATGTTCAGGATTCTCCCCCTAAAGCCATAACTGTTTTTTGTGTGAGTGGATTTTGTGTTGAAATCATGGAATAGAATGAGGTTAGGCATGTGTGACAGAAACAGCTTGCAAGAAGCAGAAGCCTGGAAAGAAGACCCTGAGACCTTAAGGAAAATTTAAAAGTCTAACAATACAGACGTTCACAAGGATATGGAGCACAGGGCACCCTTCCACATTGCAGATCGGGTATTAATTGATGATTCATCCATTTTGGAAACTTTACTGAGTAAAGTGTAACCTATGATAACCTGCAAGGCAGCAATCCAAGTACCAGGTGTATGCCCTAGAGAAAATCTAGTTCATTTGCATGGAACTCATGCACAAGAATGTGCAAGGCAATTTCATAAGAAAAAAGTAGAACCAGCAATAAAAACGGCATCTAGATTAACATGAATAAATTTCAAAACTGTGATTTTTGAGGGGGGAAAAAGTCATAGAAGAACATATACTATAAGATTTACTTACATAAATGGCAAAAAATAGATAAAACTAATCACAAATTTTTATGTAGGGACAAATACATATGACATAAACATATACAGAAAAACAAAGAAGTGGTTAATACAAAACAGAAGATGGTGGTTTGTCAGAGTTGGGAGGATGTGACCAGAGAGGGGTAGATGGGAGCCTTTAAGTCATTGGCAATATTCTATTTCTTAAGGTACGTGGTTGGCATATATGAGTATTCATCTAATTAGTTTTCTTCAAACTGTATGTTTATGTTACTTCCACTGTTTTGCATATATGAAATAGTTTACAATTTAACAGTAAAAGCATTTTTAAGTGAGCTGACACTGTGGCAGTGGCGAAGAGATTATCATGACCAGTTATGGCCAGGGCCTTGAGCTTTGACACTGTACAGGAACAGACCATCCTATTTGGGTCCCATGTGGTCCATGGACTTGAAAATGAGGCAAAAGAATATTTCAGCTTAAATGAGACAAATTAAAGTATCATTTCCCCGTACCACAGAGTTAAAGAATATGTGTTCTTTCTAAGCCCATATAAATCATTTATAAGAATTGATCAAATATTAGTACACAAATAAATTCTCAACAAATACCAAAAAATCAATATCACATAAATAATGACCTCTGGCAATAATTCACAGATTAAAAATAAATTAAATCAGTGAAATTAAGTACCTGGAATGTATAGGAGAGGATATTTCCACTCAGTCTATAAAAATCTCTTCCATCCCCACTAAACACCTTTCTGCATTGACCACCAAAACTTTTAGTATTAATGACTTTGTTCCTAAACTGGCCAGTGAGTTCGTTGTAACTGTTTAAAAAAAAAAAAAAAAGGAGGAAGGAAGGAAGAAAAGATGGTTAGAAATCAGAAATAGCAGTTTCTGAAAAAGAACTTCCAGAAATTTTTGAAATATAGTGAAGTATCTCTTTGAGAGAGCTCAAATAAAAAGAACAATGTCCTAATGCATACCATATATTATCCAACCTCCCCTGGGTGGTATAATAGCTAAAACTAATAACTGGAGAAATCCAACATCCTTCAGCCTAAGAACATGTTTGGAAAACATAGCCCTTTTGTATTTATGGCAACAGCTGGTTTTGAGTTGAATCTATAAATAAAACCAATACAATTAAGATGACTCTTGAGGAGAAAGAACTTTCTACAACAAATTTCAACTAATTTGCCTCTTAGTATACTGAATGGTATACTCTTTAGAGTAATTTTACCATTTTTCTGTTAATGAATTTTAAACTATGATAGAAAAGCCACTTCTATCACTCTAAAATAGACAGTTTTAAAGTCTTGAAATCTTCAACTTGGATCTGACCCTCAAAATTCCTCAGAATTCTTTTTGGAAAGACAAACATGGGATTGTCCCAACTTCACTTGAAAATGAAAGTTCCCAGCCAGTTCAGACAATTACTTTTCAAGCCTCAATATTCCAATACGTTACTTTCTCTCTTCTTTCTCTGTTCTTACTCTATTGTCTCTTCATTCTCATAAGGAGCCTCACATCAGTGTCATTGAATCAATTCTCTCCCTCTGTCTCTCTCTATTTCTACCTCTCTCCCATAGGGTGACCAGCTATCCAGGTTTCCCCAGGTCTGAGGGGTGTCCCTGGACATAGGATCTCCAGCGCTAAAAGCAGGACAGTCTAGGGACAATTGGACACTCTGCATTTACCACATTTTCAAGTATACAGGTATGAATGAAAAAATGTTTCAGGATGTGGCAAAGAGCTCTGAGCCAAAGGCTGAGCTATTAGGTGATTTGTTATCAGACTTACCAAACCATAAAATAAAACAAAACAAAATGAAAAGCTACTATCCATCAATATGCACAGAAAACTGGCCAGCACCTTACCCATTTCCAGTAAGTTCTATGTTGGGAGGAGGTTTATCAAGGTCACACGAAGGTCTGCTTTCTAAGTCCTCACATCTGTCTTCATCAGCGCTATCCTCTTCACAGTCAGAATCCCCATTGCAAACCAAAGATTTGCTGATGCACTGGCCTGTACACAAGATAAGCACCATAAATGAATGAATGAATGAATGAATGAATGAATGAATAAATAAATAAATAAATAAATAAAAGAGGGAAGAAGGTAACAACTACCTGGGATCAAAAGGGTTTTGCCTTTGATTCCCAAAATTGTATTAATATTCTAATATGAATTTGAGATCAGTCCTCAAGATGTCCAGGAAAAGACTGGTGATTATTTGGGTCCTCATATTACAATACACAAAACTGATTCTGACCTCAGCTGGACACAAAATTGAAAATAGAAGCTGAATTCAAATTCCAGGCTCTCGAGCCAAAGCATAAGAGACTGTTAAAAACTGAGAACAGGGGTGCCTGGGTGGCTCAGTCGGTTGAGCTTCCGACTTCGGCTCAGGTCATGATCTCACGGTCTGTGAGTTCGAGCCCCGCGTCGGGCTCTGTGCTGACAGCTCAGAGCCTGGAGCCTGCTTCAGATTCTGTGTCCCCTCTCTCTCTGACCCTCCCTCGTTCATGCTCTGTCTCTCTCTGTCTCAAAAATAAATAAACATTAAAAAAAAAAAACTGAGAACAAACTGAGGGTTGATGGGGGGTGGGAGGGAGAGGAGGGTGGGTGATGGGTATTGAGGAGGGCACCTTTTGGGATGAGCACTAGGTGTTGTATGGAAACCAATTTGACAATAAATTTCATATATTAAAAAAACAAAAAAACAAAAAAACAAATTCCAGGCTCTCACCCATAACCAAGCAGTTTGTCTGAATCTTCCAGAATCAAACAGTGCCGACCACTGGGAAGATAGATTGACATTCTGCCCTTCAACTTTCAGTTTATTTTTTGCCATCACTGACCAAGATGTCAAAGCCCTGCTTCTTTTGGTGATTTGATGTGTAAGCTTTTGAGAGCATAGAAACTGGATCAAAAGGTTAACATTCATCACGTCTTTAGCATATACTCTGTGCAAGACACTCTTCCAGGTGTTAGGTACAAATATAAATAAAAATGGTATGCTGGGCTTTTCATATACTTTACAAGCTAACAGAAAGGACTATGAAGACATAGATCATTATAATTTAGCAACGTAATTGCTATGATAGACATACATCCCAGGAATCAAGGAAGCACTGGAGGGTATCAGATGATCTAACCCTTGCCTACCTCCCCAGCATCCTCTCCAGCCATTCTCCTACCAGCTTCTGATGCGACAGTCACACCTGCATGAATAAAAGGCCAGGCTTCTGTCATCTCCACTGACCTTGCACTTACGGTTCCCTCAGACTAGAAGGGTTTCTCTACCTGTCACCAACCTGTCCTTCAAGAACCAAATTAAACATCATCTCCTCTTAGAGACCATCCCTCCTCCACAGGCTATAGTGCATGTCCTTCCTCTGTGTCCTCATAGTGTGCATTGCATGCAACTGTCCTGACGGTATAGCATGCATCCCACTATGCTCTCACTCAATCCGATCCAATGTTGTGGACAGTCTACTATGTACCAAGTATTCCAGATGCAAAAATTAAAGCAACAGGGGCACCTGGGTGGCTCAGTCAGTTACGTGTCTGACTTCGGCTCAGGTCATATCTGGTGGTTTGTGAGTTTGAGCCCCGCGTCAGGCTCTGTGCTGACAGCTCGGACCCTGGAGCCTGCTTCGGATTCCGTGTTTCCCCCTCTCTCAGCCCCTCCCTGCTCCCATTCTGTCTGTCTCTCTTTCTCAAAAATAAATAAACATTAAAAAATTAAAGCAATATAATCCATATCCTCAAGGAGTTCACTGTCTCCAAGAGAGATAACCAGGCCAGTAAATTCTCCAGATTACAGATAGTACAATGTATGTAGGGAACACAGAGAAGTGATTTGTTAGTTATCTGTATCAGTTGGGAAGTTAAGGAATGCTTCTGAAAAGAGGAGTCACCTGATCTGGGTTTTGAAAGTAAAATAGGAGTTTGACAGGTCTTGTTGAGGAGCACTTCTAATACAGAGATTAATTATGAACTATTCTGTGCATAAACTTTAATATTTTTCAGGGAAGAGGCTAAGCATTTCATTTGTATATCCACAGTCCTTACCACTGTATCTGGAACATAGTAACAATAATGAATATTTGGTAAACGTTGTTGAATTAACCTCACTGCACAAATGATACATAAACACTAGGTCAAATAATACTCAATGCCAAAACTTGAAATTGTGTTTCAATCACCCTGTGTATAGGAGTGACCTGTATTACTCCTTGATTAGCTAATTAGAGTTGCTTCTCTTGTAAACATAATGATAATTTGGGCAGTAAACATTGTTTTTGCCTAATCTCGGTGTACCGGACTCACTCTACATCTCCGCCAACAATGCAATGTCAAGAACTGTTTGGGTCTGGCAACAGCCATATTTCTTTTCAAAGAAGTGAGGAGTATCCTTACCTTTCTTACCAGATGCCTCCTCTTGCATTCTAAATAATGATAGCTGAGTATGTAATTAATATGCCAATAAAAATCCTGATATTGGCCTGAAATTAATTTTAAGGCCGATACACATTCAGTAAAAGTCAACAAACACATACTGAGCAAGTTAACCAAATAGCATTTGAAATTACACTCTGCCTGCCAAGCCTATGAAAACATACCTGAAAAACACCTGAAACGCTCTCCACATCCCTCTTCCGTTGGACATCCTCGGGTAGGTTCACACGATTGTGTTTCAAATGCATTTCCGACACAGGGATGGCCGCCATACTGTCCGTAAACAGCTATTGACCGCCTGCGAGTCTAAACACAGAACAGGTAGTACTTTCTGATATCTCCTTTCCTTTATCTGAGAAACAAATCTGAGAGAAATTAATGCAATTGAAGAAACAGCGTTCGGGAAATTGTTCTGGTGTTCCACAGATGTAAAACCTCCCAAATCAATAAACCCACAGACCTACTTGTCCTGGAGTGTGTGACAAGTGACACTTGGATTATTATTTGTGACATTCTCCCAGCTATGTATTTATTCTCAGGGTTGAGTATTTAAAAAATAATAGTAATAAAAACAGTGGCTCTTAAAAAAAGCAACTTGAAAGAGTTAGCTGGGTAGACATATAAGCAAATAGGTTACGATATAGAACGTTTAATGTTTCTGCTCAAGCTGTGTGCCAACTAGAAAGGAGAAATGGATTTTGTCAGAGGGCGGGAAGGAAACTGGGAACAATGGTTAAGAAGTAAAGTTAGAAAAACCTTTAGAGGGGTACCTGGGTTCAGGTGGGTTCAGGGGCCGACTCTTGATTTGGGCTCAGGTCATAATCTCAGAGTCGTGAGACTGAGCCCCATGTGGTGCTCTGCACTGGGCAAGGAGCCTGCTTGAGATTCTCTTTCTCTCTCCCTCTGCGCCTCCCTGGCTCATGTGTACCCAGGTGCACTCTCATTCTCTCTCTCAAAAAAATAAAAAATAAAAAATAACTCTTAAAAAAAAAAGGAAAAAAAAACTTTAGAAAAATGGTGGCAATTGATTTGTGCTGAATGTTAAGCCTTCTTCAGGAAGGCAACGCAAAATAAATCTGGAGAGAAAGATGCTAATATGGAAGTCAAATTTACAGTACAGAAACCTCGGTCATCCAAAGGTGAAGCTACCTCTGCAACGGAATTTTACTAGATAATAAAAATCACTGGCCTCTGAAGTGGGAAATATGTCAAAGGCAAATCTCTGGGAGAGAAAGTATGGGAAAATTGAGGAAATCATCAAGCCAACCGAGAAACACCTAAGTCATCCTAAAGTTCATTTTATCAATGTGAACACATATATCTAACACTTAAACAAAAAGAAAGGTCCACAAAATCCTTTTCCTGCCCAACAGCAATCAAAGATGCATCACTTAAGCCTCTTCCTGTACTCATCTTTTCCCCATTAAAAAAAAAAAAAAATAGAATCTGACATTCCAGAGAATTTAAACCTTGAGCAAAGATCAACAGGGAAGACTGGATCTACAAACTGATGTGGGGTCAGAAGCGAACGGTCAAGAAAGAATTCTTGAGCAACTACATGGATGGAACTGGAGGGTATTATGCTAAGTGAAATTAGTCAGAGAAAGACAAAAATCATATGACTTCACTCATATGAGGACTTTAAGAGACAAAACAGATGAGCATAAGGGAAGGGAAACAAAAATAATATAAAAACAGGGAGGGGGACAAAACAGAAGAGACTCATAAATATGGAGAACAAACTGAGGGCTACGGGAGGGCTTGTGGGAGGGGGGATGGGCTAAATGGGTAAGGGACACTAAGGAATCTACTTCTGAAATCATTGTCACACTAAATACTAACTAATTTGGATGTAAATTTAAAAAAATAAAAAATAAAACAAAATTAAAAAGAAATTAAAAATTAAAAAAATTAAAAAGGAAAAAGAAAAAAGTAAAAAGTAAAAAAAAAAAGAAAGAAAGAAAGAATTCTTGAGACATTTTTGGTGCAAAAAGGTGCTTTTATTATAGCACGGGGACAGGGCCCGTGGGGAGAAAGAGCTGCACTTTTACCATGTGAAGATGCTGGTTATTATATTAAGTGCTCAAAGGGGAGGGGACGTGCAGGGAATATTAGATCATAAATGTCTTTTTCAAATTTCTACTCTTAAAAGTAGTTTCACAGGATTTCTCCGATGCTTATCATTCAGCTTGATATTAACAAGTGAGATGAACAGTCATGAGACTCTAAGAATGCAGCAACCAGCACATATTTGATACTTATCGGAACTACGCAGGCTATAGGTCAGCCTTCTGGGCTAAATGCGAACACATTTTTGCTTCTATCCCTCATCACAAACCAACGTTGAATCTCTTCACCCATCCTAAACTGGGTTAGAAGTGGGGACTCATTGGGACAAAGGGTCACGGTAATGCAGTTTGATCTCTGAGCAGCTGTGTGTCAACCTGGGCCTGGTGCTGGCACCTTCCATTGTATCTGAGCAGAGGAGCCATGGAGGAATATGAGTGGGGAATAGAACTCAGTGCAGTTCCTTCATAAGTTCCTAGTTTCTGTATTTGATTGATGAAGACGCCTCTCATAATGTGTCTTATTAAATTATCCTTTTCTGAAGTTCTAAAGCACAGATTGTGTTGTTCATCTAAGTAATGCTTCCCTCTCTCCACATACAAGGATGACCTCAACAGCTGCCCACTGTGAGCAGCCATATTCTCACCTGACAACTTCTGATCTTATGACCCCGTTTCCATTTTCACTTGTCTCTCTCTGGATGAAAATGTTGTCGTTACCATCTAGGGATGTAATCATTGCATGATGACCTTCATGCAAAGAAAAAAATTACTAATATGAAAAATACCTCTCATCCCTTTCTATTTAGTGTTCTTTCTTAGCTTGTTTTTAAATTATAAAAATGTTTTCTGTGGTCAGTATTTGATTTTTGCCTTGTTATTCATGGACCCATTTGCCTGTCTGTATTCAGAGTAGTCATCTATTTGCCCAAAGCCAAATTCCACACTCGAGTAACTGGTTTTGTAAATACCACTCATGTAGGTACTAAATGTTTGATGAAAATGATGATTATGATGATGCTTCAAAACAGAAATTATCAGGGCACCTGGGTGGCTCAGTCGGTTAAGCATCCAACTTCAGCTCAGGTCATGATCTCACAATTTGTGGGTTCGACCCCCTCCTCAGGCTCTGTGCTGACAGCTCGGAGCCTGCCCCTCCCCTGCTTGTGCTCTGTCTCTCTCTCTCTCAAAAATAAACATCTAAAAAAATTGTTTTGATAAAATAAAAAAAAATAAAACAGAAATTATCTCCTATAATACAGTTCTGTTATTTTAAGAATTAAAAAGTGATTTTTAAATACACATTTTTATTCAAGCTGAACCACCTTTAAAATATTTTGCAACTATAGAATCATGCTATAGACCTGAAACTAATATAAATGTTATGTGTTAAGTATATCTCAATAAAAACACTTATTCATTCAAATATTTAGAATCTTTAACATGAACATTATATTTGTGGAAGTTGTCCTAAGAAAATTATCAGAAAAGAGGACAGATTTCTATGTACAAAAATATTCACTCAAGTTTCACTCAAACAAAAATGTAGATAATCTAAATCTCAAACAATATGAAAGTGGATACATAAGATGGGTATATTCATATAACGGCAAATAATACAGCTGTTAAAATTCACGCTGAGAGTATCATGGTAAAATAGTAGAATATAGGGGTACCTGGCTGGCTTAGTCTGTGGAGCATATGACTCTTGATCTCGAGGTCATGAGTTTGAGCCCCACGTGTGGCATGGAGTTTACCTTAAAAGCAATTTTTTTAATAAACAAATAAAGGGGTGTCTACATGTTCAGTCGGTTGAGCATCCTACTCCTGATTTCGGCTCAGGTCATGATCCCAGGCTCGTAGGATTGAGCCCCACATTGGGCTCAGTACTGAGCATGGAACCTGCGTAAGATTCTCTCTCTCCCTCTGTCTCTACCCAGCTTGTGCTCTCTCTCTCTAAAAGTTTTAATAAACAAACAAACAAAAATTTTTAAATAGTAGAATATAAAACTTTAATCAAACAATTGTATTTTTAAAAATTATAAACAGGGGCGCCTGGGTGGCTTGGTTGGTTAAGCGTCCGCCTTCCGCTCAGGTCATGATCTCACGGTCCATAAGTTCAAGCCCCGCGTCAGGCTCTGGGCTGACAGCTCAGAGCCTGGAGCCTGTTTCAGATTCTGTGTCTCCCTCTCTCTCTGCCCCTCCCCTGTTCATTCTCTCTCTCTGTCTCAAAAATAAATAAATGTTAAAAAAAATTAAAAAAAATTATAAACATAGAGAAAGAAGATAAATTGAAAGAATAAATACCAAAATGATGGTATATTGGTTTCTTTTAAAAATTTTTTCTTAATGTCTATTCATTTTTGAGAGAGAGAAAAAAAAGAGAGAGAGAGAGAGAGAGAGAGTATAAGTGGGGGAGGAGCAGAGAGAGACACACACACAGAATGTGAAGCAGGCTGCAGGTTCCGAGCTGTCAGCACAGACATGTGCCCATTGCGGGGCTCAAACTCATGAACTGTGAAATCATGACCTGAGCTGAAGTCGGACACTTAACCAACTGAGCCACACAGGCACCTCTAAAATCTCATGCTTTTTTTTTTTTTAAGTGGGCTTCATACCCAGTGTGGAGCCCAACGCAGGACTTGAACTCAGGACCCCGAGATCATAACCTGAGCTGAGATTAGGAGTCAGGCGCTTAACCAACTGAGCCATCCAGACACCCCTGGTTTCTTTTAAATGGTAAAATTGTAAATAGTGTTTTCTTTATTTAGACCTTCCTGTTTCCTCCAATGAATAACTTATAAGGAAAAAAAAAAACACTTTTAGAAGTACTTTATAATCTCCAGATCAAGTCCAGTATTTTATTTGTATTACTCAGAAATTAAAGTTTAAAAAGTTTAAAAATACAGGGACACCTGCCTGGCTCAGTCAGTAGAACAGGTGATTCTTAATCTTGGGGTTGTGGGTTTGAGCTCCACCTTGGGTGTAGAGATTACTTAAATATAAAATCTTTTTTAAAAAGGTGCAAATGTTTCATTTTTCATGATCATTCAGTTCATTAGGTAAAACAAAGTTTTGCTACTCATTAGCGTTCCTTTCAAATAAGAAGAAAAGTTGAACCCAGTAAATATGAAACAGATTTTGAATTACCTACTATCTTCATTTCATGCTACTCTATTCCTCTAATTAAAGAGTTCTCTAGTTAAAGAGTTAGTGAATTGCTATACCCTGTGTATATTTCTAGGCTCAAATGTAAGATTTAGAAAAGTCCTGCAAGAAAAATAGGAAACACAGAAATTACTTTATTACATTATTAATCACTAGAGTCATACTTTTCTCCCTTTAAAACTACCAATTATATTTTCAACATAAAAAATAACATTCAAAAGCTAATGTCATTTTGTCCATATGTAAGGTATTTCTGCATAGGAAACAATAAATACAAAGTTTTGTATGGTCCTACCTGAGTCTTGGTACAACCACTGCATTCTGACCACAGGGCATAGGAATCCCACTGGCAATTGACTGGAGAGGAAGCACTGCCAAATTATGATAAATCAGGTAGAAAGATAATGGGGGGGAGGGGGCACAAAGAGCAGTTAAAAATATTTCAAAAAAAATAATTGCTTTACAATTTTTTAAGAGACATCAAAAGTATCCCAAGATCTATAAAAATACATGTGGAAGGAACCAACTTTTCTCAAGATTAATGCTTATCAAGCATCTATAATGTACCAGGCACTATTTAGATACTAAAGTTGTAGACACTTGGGGTGCCTGGGTGGCGCAGTCGGTTAAGCGTCCGACTTTAGCCAGGTCACGATCTCGCGGTCCGTGAGTTCGAGCCCCGTGTCAGGCTCTGGGCTGATGGCTCAGAGCCTGGAGCCTGTTTCCGATTCTGTGTCTCCCTCTCTCTCTGCCCCTCCCCCGTTCATGCTCTGTCTCTCTCTGTCCCAAAAATAAATAAACGTTGAAAAAAAAATTTTTTTTAAGTTGTAGACACAATAACAGAGAGATCACTGACCATTGATAGAGAAGAGGACAAAGACACATATGTAAACAAATAATTATAATATAATAATACAAACATGATCCATAATGCAATGTACCTACTTTGATCAATTTCATAACAAAAATGTATACAGTATAATGTGTTATGGAAATATAGATAAAGGAGTGTTCACAGTTGGAAGGGTAAGTGACAACTTGTGGGAGGAAGGTATACGGTCTTTGAAAGGATTCTGGGGGCGCCTGGGTGGCGCAGTCGGTTAAGAGTCCGACTTTAGCCAGGTCACGATCTCTCGGTCCGTGAGTTCGAGCCCCGTGTCAGGCTCTGGGCTGATGGCTCAGAGCCTGGAGCCTGTTTCCGATTCTGTGTCTCCCTCTCTCTCTGCCCCTCCCCCGTTCATGCTCTGTCTCTCTCTGTCCCAAAAATAAATAAACATTGAAAAAAATTAAAAAAAAAAAAAATGAAAGGATTCTGAATAATGAACTGAAGAGTTATAACAGAAACTCTTAAGTGGAAGACAAAAGGCTCTAAAAAGACCCTATCAGAAGAGAAAAACTAAGAACTGGCAAAGATGAAATGGACAGAAATTGATTTTTAAATATTCCCCCTGTGCATTTAGGCTACTCCTCAAGAACACATCCAAGTAGCGTCCATTTGAGCTTAAACAATTCTGCTCCACTAAAATACATGAAGAATGGAGAATCTGTCGTGTGATGCTTAACTCCAGCTTTGTAGAGAGCATATCATGACTTCATCCTCAGCGATTAAGGAAGTCTAACTTAAAGCATATTTTACAAGGGGTAAAGGAAATCAGAATCCTGATTTCTGGATTTTGAGCAGATTCCTAGCCTTGGGACACCTTCAGTCAAGGTGATTTGTGCTTATCTTAAGCCTGTGAGGTGATCCTGAAAGTAAGAAGTTTGATCTGAAGTGCATGTGCCTCTCATGCTTTTTTTTCAAGCCAAACTTGCTAACTTGTAGTCTTGACATGGCGCCAATGATTCAAATGCCTCACTGTTTTTGACCCTTAAACAATAGGAACTTGCTATTGTTCTATGTTGTGCTCCAGGGACAGGCAGAGACCTTCCCCAAACACTGAGGCTTAGGAAGGGAAGCCAGCTTGGTCTCATCTCTCTGTGCTCCCACAGTATCCCATGCAGGCCTGTCCCAGAGGCCTACCACATTTATATTGACATCAACCGTTTCAAGATCTGTATCACCCAGTGGACTCTCAGACACTTGGCCCCCTTTGTGTCCCCAGTCACCATCACGACCCCTGACACATATTCTGTAGTTTGAAAACATGAACTGACCTGGTCCTATCCCATCAAACTGAAAGTGAAAGCAAGAGAAAGCCATGAATAAATGATGGTGGCTTTTTTCCAGGTCTCAAGAGTCAGCACACCTATTTTCTTAAAAAAAAAAAAAAAAAATCTCTCAACCAGACGGAAGTTACCCTTGTGGGGAACAGAGCATAATGTATAGACTTGTCAAATTACTATGTTGTACACCTGAAATTAATATAACATTGTGTATCAACTGTATTTCAATTAAGAAAAAAAAAAACTCTCAACCTTTAAAATCCAAAGAATGTTTTGCAATGACTACATTTAAAGATCACATTCTACTCCAAGATGTGTTAATTCTAAGGTCGGTGCAATTCTCTGAATTGCAGGTACAATCATGGTACTGGAACAAGAAGAAAACTTTGAGGTAGTTTTAGTCTTCAAGTTTCTTCCTTATGGGAAATAAAATAAAGTAAAATAAGAATGAGAATAAACAAGCTTTTGCTATCATTGCCTGTTCTCAAAACGCAGAAAGATAAGTGTTGAAGGGAAAAAGATGTTCAGGCTGCAATGTTAAAATCAGGCCATATGATAAAGAACTTCCTAAAAATAAAAAAAAATAATAATGATTTTTAATGATCTCCAATACAATCCAAAACATTCTCACCTTGAAAAAATTTGGAACTCTCCTGCAAATCCCACCAAGATGAAAAAACTTATTGCCTGGGGGGAGAATAAAGCATTGTTTTAGTTTATATTTCTTTAATGAGTTGAAAGTGAATACATTTGTGCAAGTCAAGATTTGTGAGTTGTGAATATAAAGAAGGAAAGAAGCATGGAGAAGGCTCCATGACTCTGTTTGTCCTTTAAGTTTCCATTTTAAATAAAAGTTTAATACAATTCTGTTGAGCTCACCTCTTACTATTCATTTCTGTAAAGAAGGCTAGGGACTGGGGAACATCATAGCCAAGCAAATAGAAAATGTAGCTCATTAGAGCATTTCTTTAAGGACCCATCATCTTTTCATTCCTTTCTCTACCCTCCTTCACTCTAACTTCAACACATATAAAGACACCCAAAGAGGATGAAGCCTGGAAGAAAGACCAGCCAAAAGTGAGAAGTTAGAAGGGAAGTAAGTTTCATAAATGAAGAGTCAACCAAAAGTTGAGGCACATCCCCAGTCAGAGGGCCCGTGATCCTCACCCTGCCCCTTAGTTCTATGGGCAGCTCCTCTGGTTTTTAAAATACCTGTGAGGCCTGTTGCAATCATCTGTCCATGACAGCACCAGCCTAAATATTGAAGGTCACAAAATTGTATATAAAATGGCATTACATTTTGTTTGAAAAGTCAAACATAGGGGCACCTGGGTGGCGCAGTCGGTTAAGTGTCCGACTTCAGCCAGGTCACGATCTCGCGGTCTGAGAGTTCGAGCCCCGCGTCCGGCTCTGGGCTGATGGCTCAGAGCCTGGAGCCTGTTTCCGATTCTGTGTCTCCCTCTCTCTCTGACCCTCCCCCGTTCATGCTCTGTCTCTCTCTGTCCCAAAAATAAATAAACGTTGAAAAAATAATAATAATAAATAAATAAATAAATAAATAAATAAATAAATAAATAAAAGAAAAAGAAAAGTCAAACATGTATTAAAAACAAATCTAGAAAGAAATATAATAAAGGATAATAGTTCATTTCTGGCAATGAAATTATAAGTAATTTCTATTAACTTTTTTTTACTTTTATGTATTTCCCTACTTTGACAACTGAGGGTGTCCGGGAATATCATTCAAATCTTTCCTGGAGATTCTCCAAGGATATCAATTGTATTCAATATATAACCCAGTGTAAAAGTCCTTAAAACCATCTTACTCCATATTTTAACAGGCCAATATTCTTTCTCTTCTCCCTGACCTCCTCAAACCTTTTCTTTCAATGTATTTGTGGAGTGGCCTCCCAATATTTTTTCCAGATCCTTCTCCCTGCCTTCCTACATCACCTGCCATCTTATTAGGTATCTTCCTTTCAGTTGTAAAGTCCTAGTTGCCCACTTCTATCCTTTATTGTTCTCAGAAGCTTTTAGCCTATTATTCTGATTAGCATAACCAAACAGCTATGGGCATCCTGGAAATGAGTGGGGGGAGGTATGAATACTTATGTGATTTTTAAAAATGAGCAGGTAAAGCACATAACATAAAGCAACACCTTCTACAGGTTTTGTTTTTAATTAAAAATTACAAGGATTAAAAACAATTAAAAAAAAAAAACCTACAAGGGTTTGGGTTAATTTTTCTGTTTTTCAACAATATATCTTTACTCCATGCTGTCAACTTCTTTTTCCGTCCCTGGGAAACCCTATCTCCATAGCTTTATTAGTCACTCATAGGCACTAACAGATAGTCACATTTTTGGAAAACAAAGATTCTGAAACACTCTAACAGTCAAATTTCAATTCGATATCCAATTTTAAGTGTCTCTCCTACTCCTGGGTCCTGGATCCTCATAATGGGAGTGGGGTGGAGTCTGATTCCAAATTCCTCCTCCTTGTTCTGCTTTTCTTCTCGACATCCCCAGACTGCCTCTGTCTTCTTCAAAGTCACAGCAGCAGGAGAGGGACAAGAGCCAAAAAGGGTCTTGTGTGACTAATCCAGCTGGAGTCCATAATGGTGACCCAGGATGTGGTGAATATTTGAATGCCAAGTCTTTATCTCCCACTGTGTTTTTATGGTTCTTTGGATGGCCCCCATTGGTGATCTACAACCACTATGCTCTTGGCAAAAATGATTCATCTCTTTGTTTATCACACTTGACTCTCCCCAGTGCTTGCCTCCTGGGACTCCTTTTCCATATGGATGCTGCCTGTTGGAGTTGCTTCATCCTGCAGGCAGTTTCTCAGGCAGAAGCCCTGACAACCCAAGTCTGGCTCCTTTCTAAAGGTCCACATTGTATCCATGCGATACCTGCACACATCCTTATCCTGTCAGACTCTGGATGTCCAGAATGTAACCAATAATGCTATGTTGATTAACTCTGTTAAAGGCAGGCTAGGGAACCAGCCTGTGCCTTTAGATTTTCCCAGACATGACTAGAGTATGATTCCCTACATCCCCTATACTCTAAGGGGCACGATCCTGTATATTCTGGAGGATGGGGATAGCCAAAGGTCACTAGACACTATCCTTTTGTAAAACTGCTTTGAATGTCCAGTATCTCACTTTAAAATGTGGGGATACTGAGCACTTATTCTTCTTGGCCTTTGACTCTCAGTCAAAGCAGTCATCATGAAAAAATTCATTCTTAACAATCTATTATTACACGTGTTTTAAAAGAATTTCAATCAAGCTTTTAGGGAATATACATTTTTTTTCAGCAGTGTCTTTGCCAACACCTTCCCCATATACATACTCCTTATTGTAACTTCTGAAGATCTGCCTAATTACAAGGCAGTTCTGTTCATGAGTTACACAAGCTGAATCTATTAACCAAAAGAATTTCTTGAATTTGCTAGCTAAGTCCCTGAAAACAAGTCATCAAGTTATCATTTCCCACCTTCAGAAAGAGTATCTTAACAAATGGACAAGATAGAACAATCATAAATTAATAATAAATGATACTTGGGGCACCTGGGTGACTCAGTTGGTTAAGCAACTGACTTCGGCTCAAGTCACAACCTCACAGTTCATGGGTTCGAGCCCCGTGTTGGGCTCTGTGCTGACAGCTCAGAGCCTTGGAGCTGCTTCAAATTCTGTCTCCCTCTCTCTCTGCCCCTCCACTGTTTGTGCTCTTTCTCAAAAATAAATAAACATTTTAAAAACTTTTTAAAAATGATACAAAAATTGGGGCCCCTGCATGACTCAGTGGGTTGAGTGGCCAACTTCGGCTCGGGTCATGGTCTCATGGTTCATGAGTTCAAGCCCCACATGGGCTCGCTGCTGTCAGGGCAGTGCCTGTTTAGGTCCTCTGTCGCCGTCTCTCTCTGCCCCTCCTCTGCTTGTGTGCTCTCTCTCTCTGTCTCTGTCTCTCAAAAATAAATAAAACATTTAAAAAATAAATAAGTTGGAGTTGAAGTTGCTGTCTTTGGTCCTGTATTTAGTTGAATAGTAATTTTTCTAACATTTGGCTACATTGCACTGGGCCAACATGTACATTTGGTAAGCCTTTCATTGCATTCGTCTCTCTGTGTCTTCCACTCTCACATTCCTGACCCTTTGGTCCAGGATTCCAAATTCTAAAGTTCCAAGTTTCCGAACTCACTTTTCTATAAAGCTTTTAGATAAGTCAGATCATGGGGACTCATTGCATAGCTGCAAATCAAACAAACAAACAAAATACACGACAGGTATTTTTCCCTAAAAATAACAATGGCACTATTGTTTTCCTTGATGGCTTTCTCAGGACTTTCATAAACATAGTCTCCACTCTCATTTCCATACCTTCGAACCACTAATTTTACTGCAAAACAAGAAAAAGGAATTCACTTTGTCTGAATTGTTAAATATATTTAAATAAGGATTTTTTTAAGTTATCCCCATATCTTTCTCTTTCCTATCTCCCCATGTCTTCTCCTTATTTGAGCCATTTCAGGTAAGCCTCACTCCCTTTTGAGATTGCTTCACTTACAAAAGTAATGAAATTATTATCTTACCTTCATGTTTGGGAAAACACTCAGGGCAGAAGAAAGGAAGAAAATTTCCGCTGAGCGCCTGGTGAATTTTCAACAGTGGGAAGAGCCCAGCAGTGGGCTCTGTCCCTGTCTCTTCCTGCTGGGGATTAACTTGGCACTCACTCACAAACACAGCAAGTGGTTCTGAGACTTAGTTCCTACCCCAACCAGATTCTCTGGGGACACAAAGAGCCTGCCCCTGTACTTAGTTGGTGTCTTGAAGCCAGATGCTTCTTATCAATTTACACAGGCCTTAGCTACAGCCAGCTGGGACTGTTTGGCAATGTAGTTCTAAGAAAACATCTGTAAATCAAAAAAGGCAACAAATGTTCTCAGTTCAATGTTTAAGTGATTTTCAACCAAAGGAGACCGTGTACAAGGCAAAGGATAAGCCTCCTTCCTGTTTCAATCTTCTAAATGAAATAGATGTTTTCATGATTCTCTTAAAGTGTGTTGTACACCAAACTTTGAGATGAAAGGATTTAAATGCAGTTCTGTCACTCAGGAGGTAAATGGAACATTCTGGAGTAGAATTTCCACACCTCCCCCAACAAAAAGAAAGGAAAACAAAACAAACACCACCACCACCACACACACACACACACACACACACACACACACACACACACACATATACATATCCTAACACAATATTACATCCATGACTCACACTTGACTTTCACAGATGGATAAAAAAAAGCATATTTTGCAAACATATTTAAAAGCCTCACTAATTTTTCCCAAGTGCTTTCCCTATTCCGTTGACTTGCAGATCATCGTTGGAAAGTTCCTATCATGGTCATTAACTGTCCATTTTCCCTTCTTCAGTTATTGTCTTGTCTAACTCTGCTAGATCCTTGTTCCCCACAGCTTTGCATTTATTCTAGCAGTTCCCAACATCACTTCCAGAGGTTTCATGAATGCTGTATTTTATTTTTTTGCAAGATTTCAGATTTTCTATTTGTGAGAAGGCAGGGAGATGATTCATTTTCAGAAGTACCAAATAAAAGCTGTGCTGTCTAGGGCCAGCTGGGTGTCTCAGTTGGTTAAGCATCTGACTTGAGCTCAGGTCATGATCTCATGGCCCCTCGTCAGGCTCTGTGCTGACAGCTGGGAGCTATTAACCTATTAACCTATTAACAATAGGTTAATTTCCAACCTATTGGAAAATGTACAACACCCCCCCCCCCACCATGGAGTCCCAAATCCTTGGACATTTCACTTCCTGGTTCTTTCCCTCTTGGTTTGGCAAGGTTACTTTCGCAGTCTTTGCAATGAGCATGTGCCAAAGAACTGAAGTCTCTGCATCACCTCAAGGAATGTACATCAGACTACTTTTTGCCTTACATGGGCATAGGCATTGTCTGGGTAAGGCTGTAACCTCTGTAGTATTCAGTCAATGAGGAATCAGGGGAGGGACCTGCATAGTAGGAGATAAATTGTCTGCTGTAACCGCCCCGAGTGTGTCTGTCCATCAGACACCCGCTCTTGTAAGAACATTGATTAAAGCTTTGCTTTACCCGAGTCCCCACATCCCTCCTTCAATTGGAGCAGTGGGCTTATTTCTCACACTATTAAAGCTGAGCTAGGTTTTATTCACACAGTTTGGCCAAATATTCTGACACTTGCTACTAGGGTATTATGAGTGGGAAAGACATAAGTGTTAAGTGGGAAAGGATTTTCTGAGTTGAGTGATTTTATAACTAAATATTTCATTAGTGAATATTCCCAGTTTTAATGATTTATTTCTTTCTTTATCCAAAGAGCTTGAAAATAGAGAACAACCCTCACCTTTCCCTCATAAATTGACAGTGGGTTTCCAAAAATAGTTTACACATCTTTTGTTAAAACCATTAGTAATTTGTGTGGAAGAAATTTTGCCACAGAGAAGATGACCTCTAATTCCTGAAAGTTTGTTCGTTTGTTTGTTTGTTTTATTCAACTCCAATTGTATGACTTCCAGATGTTATGGACTCTTCTTACGTACTCAGTGTGCAATTCCACATTTGGGGGCTTAGTTTGTGTTTGTGTTCCTCCTGAAAGCAGATTCTGAGAGAGGAAATCAATTGAAAATAGGGTTTTGGTTTTGTGTGTGTCTGAGTGTGTGTGTGTGTGTGTGTGTGTGTGTGTGTGTGTGTGTGCTTTGGTTTGGTCTTTTGGCTTGGGTTTTGGTTGGGTTTTTTGTGAGGTTTTGTTTGTTTTTGTTTTGTTTTCCGTTTTGAGAAGTGATCCTACAAAGCATTGCTGGGAGATGGGAAAGTGAGACAAGGAAGGAGAGGTGGTCAGTAAATGGTACTTTATCATGCAAGATACCACTGTGGGAATTGGAACTCAGTCTCAATGTGGAAATATGAGAGATGTTGCAGAACGCTTCTCAGAATTATTCTGACTAAAGGAATGTATCTACCAACATCCTATCATTGATTGAGGGTAGTTCCTAGACTCATCAACTCTCTGACACTTCAGTTTGCTCTGGGGGGTAGCTGAGCACACACCTGTAGCTAGGGGGGAGAAAAGCCTTCAAGTAGATGGTTGCTGGTATTAGCAGTATTTGCAGACATTTGCCTTTGTCCTGTAGCAATGAGTGCTAAGGGAATATAAGCAGGATACCAACAGCACCTGCCACAATAGCTTGTCATTCATGCATGAATGCATTCATTAATTTTTTATTCTAAATTCAACAAATATTTACTGAGGATGCATAATATAACAGGCTATAGATTTTGACAGAAGCTTTGAGAAATATCCTTTATTATTTTCATTCCTTACATGCCATAAAGATCATATGAGCCCATTTATAAAGTATCCTTAGTCTAGAGGATGAGTCACATGCATACAGTGTGTCTACAATAACGTAGAAATTGAATTGTCCAGCTCCCAGAGACTGTATGCCAGAGATCATTTAAAAAGTTAACAAAAACTTCCTTTCCCCAAGTGCTTTTCACTCTCCCATCTCCACCACATCTTTACTCTCACATAAACAATGTTTCTTCAACAGGAGGAATGTCAATGGAGAAGTCATTGGAACAAAGGCTTTAACTGTAGGTAGGAGATGTACTGTGGCAAATTTGACTGCTGGCATGCGTTGTGTGTAATTTATTCAAAGGACAATGGAAACTCACTCAATGGAAGTTTTAAAGAAAGAATCAAAGTGATGTTTTCAGATGATCAAAACAGTGGTAATATGCAGACCACATAGGTAAGGAGGGGAAGAAGGACATGTAACTTGGAATTCATTTCAGTAGTCAGACAAGAGTGAATCAAAGCCTCCTCTAAGAAGGGATAGATAAAGAACCACAAGGCTGTGATTAAACGTGATTTCATGTCTGATTGAGAAAATTAGAAGAATGTAAACAAATTAATAAAGGACAGAAATAGGAAGTTGAAGAGGAAGAGGTGATTTTGGAGAGGGGACATTTTACTTTGGAGAAAATAACCAACACATAACCAGAAATGTAGATCTTTTTGGAAAGAAATATAGGAAATACCTGGGACAAGGATATAGGTAGAGCTACTGGCATGAGGACACATAAGTGAAATCATGGGAGACTGATCACAATGAAATATAAAGCAATACGATATGCCACTACTCAGGGAGCAGAAGGAAGGGAAAGAGCCAGAAAGAAGAGAGAGAGGTTACAGAAGGGGGAGGAAAACCAAAACAATGCAGTGTCCAGCCAATTCAGGAGAAACATACAGAGAGGTCAGTCAACAGTGGCAAGTGCCATACGGAATTCAAAGAGAAATAGTATTGAGGGAAAACCTCACCACTTGGCAACTGAAACATAATTAAAACATTGTGGATAAACTGAGGGCAGAGTTTCCCCACATATTTTCCACTCTGGTGCTACAAGATATCTCAAGAAAAAATCATTAATTTTATGTTTAATTAATTGTAAGAAGCTGTATGTATTATAGAGAAGAGTTTCTTAACCTTTGAATTACTGACCTTTGGAGCATGATCATTCTTTGTTGGTAGAGGGGGTAGGCGAAGCTTGTCCTGTGCACTGGAGGATATTCAGCAGCGTCTTTGGTATCTACCCACTTGATGCCAGTAACACTCTTCCCTAGATAGTCCAAAATGTCTCCAGATATTGTCAAATGCCCCCTGGAAGCAGAATCATCCCTCCTCCATTGAGAACCACCATTATGGTGTCTACTCCTAGCCAGTACTCAGCCTTAGATTCACAAAACACATGCCACAATGCATTATAATGCATTAAATGTTCTAAAAATTGTACACGAAGTAAAATTTCTTAAAAGTTGTTTCAAACCAGAATTTTCCAAATTCATGTGACCCCAGAGCTTGTATTTCTGACAACCTCAAAAACTGGTATAGCAGATGCACTTCGGCAAACGTCTAAGCCAAACCAAATCAGTGGAAGAGGAAAGCAGATTTCTGCTGACTAGGGAA
The DNA here is from genome assembly GCF_016509475.1 of Prionailurus bengalensis. Lineage (NCBI taxonomy): Eukaryota > Metazoa > Chordata > Mammalia > Carnivora > Felidae > Prionailurus > Prionailurus bengalensis. The sequence continues at coordinate 207,563,243 of NC_057343.1, forward strand.
GGGTCCACAGGGGTTCAGCCCTCTCCCTATCTCCTGCTATGACACACTCCCTATTCCCCATTAGTCTTCACTTCTCTTGGTAACACCTCAAAAACCTTAACATCCCCAGACTCTAATGAAACAGATCACTGATGATACCAAGAAGCTGTTATGGCCCACCTTGGGGAGATATCTGAAAACATTTTAACAAGCCAATTTCATTCTGAATTGTTCCACTGACTCTAGCAGCATAAGAGGAATAAACTTGCTGAGGAAGGATGAAGCCTCCTTTTCTCTCTTCTGTTGAGTCTGAGAAGGTCAGAATTGAAACTGCCAGAAGTTAGAGCAAAAAGCAACAGCATCCCCTAGTGGCAGGCATGCTCCAGTCCCTTGAGTAAGAGAAGAGCATTAGGCCCTGGAGTTAAAACACTCAGGAGTGAAAAACATTGAATCTTAGTCTCCAAGTCAAGTGCTTGTTAAGCTAATAAGTACTCCAGGTAGTATCTCTTTTTCCATTAAAGTGTCACTGTGTGAATAGTTTGAGAATGAAAAATGGCTGCTAGGCAATACCTTATCTAAAGGAATTTTTCAGCAAAACAATGATTGTTAAATGCTTTATCATTATACCTAATAGGATGCTGCCCATCAATACTGATAGCACTGCATTAAATACTGTGATTTGTGCATTAATTTATTTGTTTTCTTATTTTTTAAAAGAGAAGTTTATTGAATACACTGCAAAGAAGCAGTGGGCAAGACAGCAAAGGAGAGACTGTCTGCCTGCATTAATTTAAAGCGAGATCACTAGATTGGCATCCAATCCCTCATAAGAATGATGTTTAAGGTTTAAATAGATTAAGAAGTATTTCCAGGTCATCATACTTTCTTTTAGACCATTGTCCTTGCCCTTTACAACACTGGACAAGCCTTTGCCCTGGTGGCCGCAGATGGCAAGGATAGCAAGGATCAAAGTACAATCAGGAAGCGATAAGACACTTTGTCGTTATGGTTTTCAATAGTGGCAGGCACTTGCTAAATTTAGGAGAAGGCCTGGATTTGTTCGGGTTCCTAGCTGTCAGCTGGGTTTTTCAGTTATCTGCAATGCACATTGTGGCAGTAGCCTGCAATTCGAAGATACATTTCATTTGGTTTAAATTTGAATTAAGTCAAGCAGCTCTGAGAAGGAAGACACAAAATGCAAAGATTCTCATGGTTCCATAACTGAATTAAGACCCGCAGGGGAAGGGTGACTAGCAAAGGACAAGGTCATTTATCTGATCTGCACAGTAAACTCGGAGTGTCTACACAGAGAGTTGTTTGTTGTTGTGTTGTTTTTCCAGATCAAGAATCCAGCATATTGTAACCATAAAATAAAAAGTAATTGATTTCCCAAAATGTCAGTCTGTGCCATAATTTTAAGCTTTACTTCCTTAAGCTGCCTTTACACAGATATATTTTGATGTCAGATTTATCATTGCATGTTCCAAAGGCCAAGGAAAAATAAAGAATGAGTGTGTGGAAATAAAATCCTGGGGCGCCTGGGTGGCTCAGTCAGTTAAGCATCCCACTCTTGGTTTCGGTTCAGGTCGTGATCTCACGGTTTGTGAGATGGAGCCTCAAGTTGGGATCCATGCTGACAGTGAGCAGTCTGCTTGTGATTCTCTCTCCCTCTCTCTCTGCCCCTCCCCCACTCATGCACGTGTGAGTGCACACTCTCTCTCAAAATAAATAAAACTTTTTTTCAAAATACAATTTTTTAAAAAAGAAATAAAATTCTGAATTATACAACTCTTCAAATGTTTGTGATAAAGTTTTAGAAAACAGTAAAGCACAGTCACAAACACATAACTAGAAACTTCTTAAAAGTAGGAATTCCCCTGAAAGCAAAAAGGCACTAATTTGTGTACAAATATCTGCCCTAAAGGCAGAGAGTCTGGGTTCAAATCTTGGGCAAGTTACTCAGCCTCTTTGTTCCTCTTGTTTCCTCACCTAAAAAGTGGAAATAATATTATCTAACTGATAGGATTGTTATACGAAATAAATCTAAGTAAAGCAATTAGCACTTGCTTGGAATATACTAAGTTTAGTCCAATAAATGTGAGCTAGTATGCAAAAGATTAGAAACAACCCAGGGGTGCCTGGCTGGCTCAGTCAGCAGAACATGTGACTCTTAATCTCGGGGGTGTGAGTTCAAGCCCCATGTTGGGCATAGAGTGCACTTTAAAAAAGAAAAGAAAAAAACCCAAAAAACAAGTAATCCAGTGAAGAAATGGGCAAAAGACATGAATAGACAGTTTTCCAAAGAAGGCATCCAGATGGCTAACAAACACATGAAAAAATGTTCAATATCACTCATCATCAGGGAAATACAAATCAAAACCACAATGAGATACTACCTCACACCAGTCAGAATGGCAAAATATAACAGCTCAGTCAACAACAGATGTTGGCAAGGATGTGGAGAAAGGGAAACTCTTTTCCACTGCTGGTGGGAATGCAAACTGGTGCAGTCACTCTGGAAAACAGTATGGAGGTTCCTCAAAAGATTAAAAATAGAGCTACCCTATGACCCAACAATTGCCCTACTAGGTATTTATCCAAAGGATACAGGTGTGCTGTTTCAAAGGGACACATGCACCCCAATGTTTATAGCAGCACTATCGACAATAGCCAAAGTATGGAAAGAGCCCAAATGTCCATCAACAGATTAATGGATAAAGAACATATGGTATATAACACAATGAAATATTACTCGGCAATCAAAAAGAGTGAAATCTTGCCGTTTACAACAACGTGGATGGAACTAGAAGATATTATGCTAAGCGAAATTAGAGGAAGACAAATGTCACATGACTTCACCCATATGTGAAATTTAAGATACAAAACAGTTGAACATAGGGAAAGGGAAGCAAAAATAATATAAAACCAGGGAGGGGGACAAAACGTAAGAGACTCTTAAAAACAGAGAACAAACTGAGGGTTGCTGGAGGGGTTGTGGGTGGGGGGATGGGCTAAATAGGTAAAGAGCATTAAGGAAGACACTTGTTGGGATGAGCACTGGATGTTATACATAGGGGATGAATCACTAGGTTCTACTCCTGAAATCATTATTGCACTATATGCTAACTAACTTGGATGTAAATTAAAAAATAAAAAATAAAAAGAAATAAATAAAAAGAAAAGAAAAGAAACAACCCAAACACTCATCCATAGTGGATTGGTCAACCAAATTACAGTGTACACATTACATTGAACATTATGCAGCTATGAAAAACTGAAGTGGTTCTCTACACACTGACATGCAAATATAAAATACACTGTTAGGCAGAAAAAAGAAAAGTACAGAGCAGTAGTTACTTTGGGGTTGAAAGGAATATATATTTACATTGGTTTATACTTGCATGAAGAAACTCTGGGAGAACAAGAAAGAAACTAATAAAATTATCTCAAGGGGCAAATGTATGAAAAGGGAACTAGGTGGAAAGATGGAAATAAGATAGAAAAAGAGATGAGACTAAGGCCTTTTACCTTACACTAGTTTATATTTTTAATACATTAATGAATGCATTACCTATTCAAAAAAGAAATTGTAGATTATTTAATTGTATTTCATTAGCTTCCATTATTTTATTATTCTAACTATAGAATAGCATCCTAAAGATTCTCTGCCCTTCGCTGGCTTGTTTGTTTATTCATTTGTCTGAAAGAGCTGGGGTATATAGTAAGGATGTACATTGCAATAACAGAAACAAGAATTTTAATGAAATGCTTCATGAATACCAGGGCCGAAGGAATGGTCTGGATGCCAGGTAGATCTGGTGATTGATAGATCTTCACTTCAGTGCACTGTTGATATATTTCCACAATTTCTATGTGATCATGTTTAAAAATGTATCCTATTTCATTTCATAGTGAGCAGATAAATAAAGTACACTGACCATGTATACTTAAATACGCATAAAGATGTAATAAGGTACCCATTCTCATAAAGAAGGTAGTTTCGCTCTCTCTTTGCTCCTTCTTCAGCTTCTGCTAGTGCGGGCCTGCTTCTTGGGAGAACATGGCTTCTCAGAAAGGACATCAGACAAGTCTGTGTCAAATTTAGGCTTTACCACTCACTGTAAGTGATATCCTCTTAACCCTCAATTTTCTTTTTTTTTTTAAGATTTTATTTTTAAGCAATCTCTACACCCATTATGGGGCTCAAACTCACAACCCCTAGATCAAGAGTCAAGTGCTCTACCAATTGAGCCAGTCAGACATCCCTCAACCCTCAATTTTCTTAAAAAAAAAAAAGAAAAGAAAAAAAGGATAAATGAGACCTTCTTTGTGGGGCTGATGAAATTCAAAATACATAAAATGCACACGAAATCATCTTGAGTACATATAGATCTCCACACCTTCCTCACCCATGAACAATAAATAAGTTTTAAAATATATGCATTGGGCGCCTGGGTGGCTCAGTTTGTTAAGCGACCAACTTCGGCTCAGGTCATGATCTCGCAGTTCGTAGGTTCAAGCCCCATGTACTGACAGCTCAGAGCCTGGAGCCTGCTTCAGATTCTGTGTCTCCTTCTCTGTTCCTCCCCTGCTCACACTCTGTCTCTCTCTCTCTCAAAAATAAATAAAGATTTAAAAAAAATTTTTTTAATAAATAAAATATATGCATAAACAGGGACACCTGGGTGGCTCAGTCGGTTGACTATCCAACTTCAGCTCAGGTCAAGACCTCGTGGTGTGTGAGTCTGAGCCCCACATCAGGCTTGCTGCTGTCAGCACAGAGCCGGAGTTGGATCCTCTGTCCCCTCTCTCTCTGCCCCTCCCCCCTCATGCTCTCTCTCTGTCTCAAAAATAAACATTAAAAAATAAATAAAATAAAATAAAATAAAGTAAAATAAATACACAAACAAATATGAGCCAAAGAAAAATTTTAGCAAAACAGTTTATCTGAAGATATTCCTCCAATGATACACAATTTGACTGACTTCCTGAGAACAATCAACTTGCAATTAATCAGAAGGTACCTGATTAATAATTAATTACCAGGGAAATCACCAACTATGTGACATTAGATTCTTAGGGGTCTGTGAAGATAGTCACCAGGAGACCAAGGGCTATTTTACTGACCAAAATTTACGTGAACTAAAATGAGAATGTACAGATTTATCAAACTATCAAGATCCTTTTCTCTAGATTGAAATGATATCAACTAGCATTGTGAGTGACAGTGCAGTTCATACCAGTGAGAAGGTCCAGTTGACAGTTGCATTATTACAACTTTGGTTGAGCAAAAAGTGAAATCAGTTATGTTAACAAATGCTTTTATTGTTAAAAAAAAAAAAAAAAGTCTTCCAAAACATGTGGCCCAAAGCAAGGTGAAGTGAAGACAGCAGACAGCACCTCTTTGGGGAAAAGTTGGGAAGAACTTGACAGAACATCCAACACTTAATGTGGAGTCAACAGAGGTTAGTGCTTCTCTCATCAAGACTAAAATGGGGAAACCTCAAAATTGTCCAAACACAGGACAAACTTCTCTCTTCACAGGGGAAAATGAGCACCACTCTTGAATTGCATAAAGCAGACCCATGAAAATGGAAACCTTTGTTGATGTTTTATCTGAAGTGTGTCTGAAACTGCCACTTACTTCCCCTTCCCCATAGAATGGACCCAATGTATTTAGCCAAGGTAGGTTGAAGAACATGTATTCTAATGGGATGGGCAAATACATAAATAAATCAATGAAACACAAGGTGATAAGGCACCTCTGAATCGTTCGATTTTTCCTCCTTCTCACTGCCTCCCACACCCAATCATTCAACAAGTTCTGTAGAATATTCTTCTGATTTATACCCTCTGCATTCATTCATACTGTCAGTGTATAGTCATGCCCTCCATATCGTTTGCTCCCTTATTACTTGTCTGGTGTATTTGTTTATTGGGATATAATTCACACACCATAAAACTCACCCATTTAAAGCACATAACTTGGGGCGCCTGGGTGGCTCAGTCGGTTGAGCGTCCGACTTCGGCTCAGGTCATGATCTCACAGTCCGTGAGTTCGAGCCCCGCATCGGGCTCTGTGCTGACAGCTCAGAGCCTGGAGCCTGCTTCAGATTCTGTGTCTCCCTCTCTCTCTGACCCTCCCCTGTTCATGCTCTGTCTCTCTCTGTCTCAAAAATAAACATTAAAAAAAATAAATAAAGCACATAACTTAGTGGTTTAAAATATATGTGTGTGTGAAGCCATCACCACTATCTAATTCCAGAATATTTTTATCATTCCCAAAAGAAATCCTGTATCCATTAGCTGCCACTCCCCATTGCCCACAACCACAAGCTCTCTGGCTTGTGGCAACCGCTAATCTACTCTCTGGCTCTATAAATTTGCCTCTTCTGGATATTTCATATAAATGGAATTACACAATATGTGCCCTTTTTTGTCTGACTTCTTCACTTAGCATAATGTTTTCAAGGTTCATCCATGTTGTAGCATATATCAGTATTTCATTGCTTTGTATGGCTGAATATCTATGGATATACCGAATATAACAGTATTCTGTGGGTATATATCAACAATATTCTGTGCATATACCATTTCAATTGTTTTGAAAATATACAGGCATAGTTCAGAAATATTGTGGGTTCAGTTCCAGGCCATGGCAATAAAGTGAATGTCACAATAAAGTGAATCAAAGTTTTTGGTTTCCCAGTGCATATAAAAGTTATATTTATACTATACTATAGTCTTTTAAGTGTGCAACAGCATTAAGTCTAAAAACACAATATGCATACCTTAATTTTAAAATACTTTTATTGCTGGGGCGCCTGGGTGGCTCAGTTGGTTGAGCATCTGACTTCCAGTTCATGTCATGATCTCACAGTTTGTGGGTTTGAGCCCTTCATTAGGCTTCAGGTTCTGTGTTTCCCTCTCTCTCTGCCCCTCCCCTGCTTGCACTCCCTAAAAATAAATAAATAAACTTAAAAAAAAACCAGAAACACAATATCTGTGAAGCACAATAATGTGATATGCAATAAAACAAGGTATGCCTATACCTAAGACTAGAATTACTGGGTCATATGGTAACTCTTTGCTTAACATTTTGATGAACTACCAAACTGTTTTCAAAATCAGTTACACTATTTATATTCCAATCAACCATGTATGAGAGTTCTAATTTCTCTACATCCTCATCAGCACCTCTGTCTATCTTTTAATTATAGCTATCTGAGAGGGCTCAAAGTGGCTTCTCATTGTGGCTTTCATTTTCATTTATCTAATATATAATAATGTTGATCATCGTTTCATGTGCCTTTGGTTATTTGTATTTCTTCTTTGGAGAAATGTCTTTTACCTATTCTCTTAATTGAATTTCTTGTCTTTTTGTTATTAGGTATAAGAGTTCTTCATATATCTTAGATACTAAAGCCTTATTAGTCATATAATTCACATTCATTTTCTCCCATTCTGTAGGTTGTCTTTTCACCTCAATAGTGTCCTTTCATGGACAAAAGTTTTTAATTTTGATAAAATCCAATTTACCTAACTTTTTCTTTGTCTCCCTTGCTTTGGTGTCATTCCTAAGAATCCCTTGCCAAAATCAAGGTCATGAAGATTTAGCCCTATACATTTTTCAAAGAGTTTCAAAGCTCTTTTTAAGACTTCATTCATTTTGAGTTAACCTTGAATACGGTGAGGTAGGGGTCCAACTTCATTCTTTTGCACATGGATATCTAGTTGTCCCAGTACCATTTGTGAAAGAGAAAGTTTTATTTACCCATTGAATGGTCTATCTTTGTTTAAAATCAATTGACTATACGGGGCGCCTGGGTGGCTCAGTTGGTTAAGCGGCCAACTTTAGCTCAGGTCATGATCTCGCGGTCTGTGAGTTCGTGCCCCACGTGAGGCTCTGTGCTGACAGCTCAGAGCCTGGAGACTGTTTCAGATTCTGTGTCTCCCTCTCTCTGATCCTCCCCCGTTCATGCTCTCTCTCTGTCTCAAAAACAAATAAACATTAAAAAATATATAAAATAAAATAAATTGACTATAGATGTATGAATTTATTTCTGGACTCAGTTATATTTCATTGTTCTATGTTTCTATCTTTGTGCCAGTACCATACTGTTTTGAGTACTGTAGCTTTGTAGTAAGTTGTTTGGTTTGGTTTGGTTCTGTTCTGTTCTGTTCTGTTAGTTCTGTTCTGTTCTGTTAAGGATGGAAGAAGAAGCGGTAGTAAGTGTCAAAATCAGGAATTACAATCCTCAGTCAGGCAGTCTAGCCAGGAAAGGAGCCTCTGCCCCAATTCTCACCCCTGGAACTAAACTAGTGTCTTCTGAGACACTGGAGTAAACATGAAAATGGGTGATATTTTGTGGCAGGATCAAAGGTCCTTCTTGGCCCCATAAGGGCTTGGAAGAATCGATCCCAGGCTTAACCATTCTTTGCCTTGCATGTCAGTCCCCTATGACATTCCTCTCTCATTCATCTTGTTAAGTTTGTCATTCAATCTTTCTTCACTGGCTTCAATTTAATATTGATAACTGGGATAGTATGGATAGGTAGCGGGTGTAAAGGGGAACGTTGGTGAGTGTAACTTAGACTGAAAAGAATCCAAGACTTCTTACATGGAAAAACTTGTGGATAGCTAGTTCATACTTTTGCCCTCATAGCGTACCTCCAATATCTATTGTCTCACACTCATTCTTAACCAATGGCTTCCTTTTAAAAAATTTTTTAATGTTTATTTATTTTTGAGAGAGAGCACAAGTAGGGGAGGGGCAGAGAGAGAGGGAGATAGAGAATCCGAAGCAGGCTCCCACATCACAAAGCCTGACGTGGGGCTCAAACCCACGAACCATGAGATCATGCCCCGACCTGAAGTCGGACACCCAACCAACTAAGCCATACAGGTGCCTCTCAACCAACAACTTTCTTATTTCATTAATTTCATCAATATTTCACCTTCTTATTTCAATAATGCCATTTTTTTCAATAATAAAATGGAATGCATTATAAGAGGACTTCCATATGCTCCCATTGTGCATCTGCCCACCAGGATCTGTGCCCCAATACTCTGCCTGACCCTTTGTTACCACAGGTGAACTCTGTGTGCTCCTAACTAAGCCCAATTCTTCCACTTATTGACCAGATCCCATCCTGTCCACGTGCAGTAAGAACCTAAGGATCCAGCCTTCATTATTCTTAAAACTCTGCTTGGAAATAACCCTGCACTCAGTGAGACTGTATCCCCATTCCCTTTACAATTAAGTATTGCATGATGGAGTGATTGTGTGACCCTTGTTCCAGGCGAGATATGTAATGTTTCCCCCAAACAAGTGCATTTCCAAGACCCAGTGACACTCTTCATTTGGGTTCATAGTAGGTGCTCAGAGTATTTTGCAGAGTGACAGTCATACATACAACCCCAGATCCCCGGTCTGCAACTCCAGCCAGAGTTTCTAACCCTCTCAGGAAAAGTTTTGCCTAGTTAGTGTTTGATCAATTATTGATGAATGCTTCTGATAAAGTACAAAAAGTATATTGATTAGGCCTATTTCAAGAAACAAAACTTATTATACTTTCTAATCCAATATGTTCCCCACACCTTATGCTGGGGGAGATATTTTTCATTCTCATAACCACTGAGTGCTCTGCTGAGTGATGTGCCCTTTTGGTTTAAAAAGAGAGAGAGAGCAAGAGATAAAACTGACCTACTGTTCACCCCAAGTCCCCTCAGCAAGAATATAAAAAATATGATGCTTCGCATAACTAAAATTGGTTTCTAAAGTATTTTATATTCCATCTGAGAGCAGCCTTCAAAAATATCTGGAAAGAATGCCACTGATGAATTATGCTCCGAGGTAATGAAAGGAGCTATTGAGCCTGACTCTTTAGATAGATCAAGTGCAGTAAAGCAGTGTTTCTCCTGAGTTAGCAGCAACACTAGTGCAAAGACTTTCCCTATGCCCCAACCTTTGTCTTCTGCCCTTGCTTTTTTTCACTTCTCTTTCAACAACAACAAAAAATCCCCTGTGCCAATTTTCACACACTTATTCAGGACACATTTTCCAGATACCTTTTACCCAAATATTTATCTGTCATGAGACCTGAAATTATAGGTTTACCAATTTATTCTTTGCTTAATATAATCCTTCTCCAGGGTGGACCACTTGAAAGTCCTACTTGAAAGGGGAAAGAAAAAAGAAAGACAAGGAAAAGACAGAAGAAAGAAATTAAGCAACATACTAGCCTTTCAGTCCCAGCGGTAGCAGGGCCGAGCCAGCAAAGCCCACACTCCTGGCTCTCAAAGCACCCACTCTGGCCTCACCTCCTCCTCCAGCCCATTCTGCTGCCATGGCTACTCAGGTCATCTACTTCACCAAGGACTTCTTGACGACACCATCACCAGTGTCACCTGCAGGGTCCAATCAAGCAGGAGAAGTTGCTATGGCGGATGCAACGTGTGAGCCACCAAGTGGCTGCTGACTCCTTGTACAAAGGCAGAGTGGATTGTATATTCCACCTTCCCAAAGCGCAAGAGGTGTTCTCCTTCTGGAAGGGCACGATGATAAGTGTCAACAGATCTTTCCTTGCTCAAGCCCTTCTCTTGGCCTTCTAGGGTAACTATGAGCAGGTGTTCTTAGGAAGAATAGGCAAGCACACACAACACCGGAAGTGTTTTCCTGGCAAGATGATCTCTGGTAGAGCAGCTATAGTTACTTCAATCTTTTTCACCTACCCGGCAGATTTTCCCAGAACCCATGTGGCAGCTGATGTTGGAGAATCTGCCAAGTAAGCACAATGGAAAAGACAAGGCAGTTTCCTACTCCTGCAATACTGCAAGCCAATGGTTGATGTTGCAATGTGGGCACAAAGGAGCTGACAACATGTATACTGGGCCCCTCAAATGCTAGAGGAAGATTTCCAAACATGCAGTGGAAAAGCCTTTTTCCAGGTACATGATCCAAAATTCTCAAAGGCTAGATGGAGCCCCTGTTAGTGTTCTGAGACTCAATTTGAAAATGGGGCTGGGAAAACTACCCTCTACTACAAAGCTGAAATCATCAAGACAGCATGGTATTGGCACAAAAACAGACACATAGACCAATGGAATAGAGAACCCAGAATTGGGCCCACAAAAGTATGGCCAACTAATCTTTGACAAAGCAGAAAAGAATATCCAATGAAAAAAAAGTCTCTTTAACAAATGGTGCTGGGAGAACTGGACAGCAACATGCAGAAGAATGAAACTAGACCACTTTCTTACACCATACACAAAAATAAAATCAAAATAGATGAAGGACCTGAATATGAGACAGGAAACTATCAAAATCCTAGAGGAGAAAGCAGGAAAAAAACCTCTCTGACCTCCGTTGCAGCAATTTCTCACTTGACACATCTCCAAAGGCAAGGGAATTAAAAGCAAAAATGAACTATTGGGATCTCATGAAGATATAAACCTTCTGCACTACAAAGGAAACAATCAACAAAACTAAAAGGCAACTGACAGAATGGGAAAAGATATTTGCAAACGACATATGGGACAAAGGGCTAGTATCCAAAATCTATAAAGAACTCACCAAACTCCACACCCGAAAAACAAAGAATCCAGTGAAGAAATGGGCAGAAGACATGAATAGACACTTTTCCAAAGAAGACATCCAGATGGCCAACAGGCACATGAAAAGATGCTCAACATGAAAAGATACTCAACGTCACTCTTCATCAGGGAAATACAAATCAAAACCACACTGAGATATCACCTCACACCAGTCAGAGTGGCTAAAACAAACAAATCAGGAGACTATAGATGCTGGAAAGGATGTGGAGAAACCCTCTTGCACTGTTGGAGGGAATGCAAACTGATGCAGCCACTCTGGAAACCAGTGTGGAGGTTCCTCAAAAAATTAAAAATAGATCTACCCTATGACCCAGCAATAGCACTGCTAGGAATCTACCCAAGGGATACAGGAGTGCTGATGCACAGGGCACTTGTACCCCAATGTTTATAGCAGCACTTTCAACAATAGCCAAACTATGGAAAGAGCCTAAATGTCCATCAACCGATGAATGGATAAAGAAGTTGTGGTTTATATATACAATGGAATACTACTTGGCAATGAGAAAGAATGAAATATGGCCTTTTGTAGCAACGTGGATGGAACTGGAAAGTGTTATGTTAAGTGAAATAAGTCATACAGAGAAATATAGATACCATATGTTTTCGTTCTTAGGTGGGTCCTGAGAAACTTAACCGAAGACCATGGGGAGGGGAAGGGGGAAAAAAGTTACAGAGAGGGAAGGAGCCAAATCATAAGAGACTCTTAAAAACTGAGAATAAACTGAGGGTTGATGGGGGGGGTGGAAGGGAGGGGAAAGTAGGTGATGGTCATTGAGGAAGGCATCTGTTGGGATGAGCACTGGGTGTTGTATGGAAACCAATTTGACGATAAATTTCATATGAAAAATTTTCATATTAAAGAAAGAAAGCAAGAAAGCAAGAAAGAAAGCAAGAAAGAAAGCAAGAAAGAAAGCAAGAAAGAAAGCAAGAAAGCAAGAAAGCAAGAAAGCAAGAAAGCAAGAAAGCAAGAAAGCAAGAAAGCAAGAAAGCAAGAAAGCAAGAAAGCAAGAAAGAAAATGGGTCTGGGAAAATCTTCCCATACAACACCAAGCAATTCTAGGACACAAGTAGGGTGTCTGCGAATTCAACTCAATTCTGACATTATCCACTAGGAGATAGCACCAGATTCCACAAGTTGAGGGCTTGGTCCCATAAGACTGCCCCCACACTCACCCCACTTCAGCCTCCAGTTGTAAGTCCCGGCTGTTACTTATGTTCCAACAAACTCACTATAAAATGGAGGTTCCAATGACCCCCTCTGACTTGGGATACCAACCTCAAGCCCAGGTTGTTTCCTATACTTATGACTGACTGGTTATAAATTAAAGGTTCCTATCACCCCTTACTCAGGTTCAGTTAATTTACGAGAGAGGCTCACAGAACTCAGAGAAACATCTTACCAGATCACCAATTCATCATAAAAGCATATATGACTCAGGAATATCCAGATGGAAGAGATACCTAGGACAGGGCATGAGGAAAAGACGTCTCCAGATGCACCACTCCCCCAGCACCTCCACCAGTTCACCAACCCGGGAAGTCTCCAAACTCAGTCCTTCCGGGTTTTTATGAAGGCTTCATTACATAATCATGATTGATTAAATTATTAGCCATTGATTCAACCCCCAGTCCCTCTCTCCTCCCTAGAGGTCAAAGGGTGGGACTGAAAGTTCCAAATCACAGGGTTGGTTCCCCTAGCAACCAGCCCCCATCCTTAGGTGGGGTCAGAAAATCACCGCATTAACATAACAAGACATACCTATAAGGCTTTCATTGCAGGAAATTCCAAAAGTTTAAGGACCTCTGTGCCAGAAAAGGGAAGAAGACTAAATACATTATTTCGTCTTATAAATCACAATATCACAGAGCCCTTGTGCTTGTCCTGTATAATATATTGAAGAAAGTCATCTAGCTGCAGTCTAACTAGAAATAGCAAACAAGGGATTCGTGTAGAATACTCACCACACTGACCACATGAACCACTCTCCTTTGAGAAAATTCTGGCGTCTTTTACCCAAGGCAGCTCATATTTGTATGATGATGGCATGGAAAGCTTTAGGAAAAGGAACCAAATGTGATCACACCCAACCATTGGCCTTGATGCTCCCACATATTGGTTATTTGAGTTTGGCCAGGGAAAGAATGACTGTTATTTGGGATCCAGACCAATCAGATTTGGAAACCATCTAATCAAAGTACTATTTTGTAAGACCCCAAATTATGTCTAAGTATTTATTTGGACAAATTATGGTTCCATTTGTACTTATATCCTACATACCATGATGCACAACAGAATATTTTCAGTTATGTTCTATGCTGGGTATTGTGTTGTAAAATAATAAACAGAGAGAACACATTTTAGAAAAGACCTATGGAAAGGGAAAGCATGAGTTTTGACAGAGAAACTGGCTTCCTTACCATTTTGCCAATGATTGGCCATGGATGAAAGAACTCTTTCTTCTTATCTCTCTTGCCCCTTCCAAATGAGAAAAAATATGTGAAAGTCTCTAATCAGGTGCCTGGCATGTTGCCAGAAATAAACATTAGTTTCCTTTTCTTTTCCATTAAGCTTCACCTCCCCAGCCTACCTGGTATGCTTTGGAATATATTAAAACCCATAAGTAAGCTACAAAAATAGCAACCTTTGGAACACTAACTAGAAATTGTGAGAGGTAAACTATACACAGAAGACTTGAAACAATTAATGTTATTCCAACTAATGTCATTGAATAACTGGATTTGAGACTGTTTTTGGTCCCCTTATGTTCATTCTCCCCTTTTTATGTAGTAATGGAAGCTTAATGTGGCACCTGGGCACCTGATGATATGGCATAAAGACTACATTTTATAATCTCCCTTGCGGTTAGGCAAGGACACGATGCTAACCTCTGGCGAAGGAGATTCCAGCAACAGGGGTGTGTGCAGCTTCCTGGAAGAGACCTTACCTCAGTCCCACCCCCAAATCACAATAAAACCCCAAGCTGGCCTCTCTCTCTGTTCTCATGCCATTCTTGGCCCACCTGGGAAGCCTGCCCAGGAGGCTTTCTATCCCCCAAAACTTCAGTATGTATTTTTTATATCCTTTTGATACATACATGGCATATGTGTACCAAATTTTGGGGGTGCATTCATTAAGATATAAAAATATATAATGAAGCTTTCTGGGGATCTACTTTTTTCTGGTATCTAAATGTTTAACAAGAAGTTTTCATAACCACCAAGACTTGAGAAACATTTTTGTAAAGCATATAAATTATACAGAATGGCAGACCAGTAGTAGGCCAATGATGTCACAGTCAAAAGAAGAAAAGAAGAACGAGAAAAACTTCTGGTTTCTCAATCTAGTTACTAAATGTTTGCTGAGCATTTAGTCTGAGCTGTGACCTATGTCTCGGGGTGTAGCAGTAAACAGAACAGACAAAACTCCTGTCTTCATGGGTCTTATGCTGCATATTAGTGTGAGAACATTACAATACAATTGAGAGTTTTCAGTGGAAGGGTTGTGGGGGAAGGATGCTTGTCAGTGTCATTCGGGGAAACACCTACCCTTATTTCCTCTCAAATAATAATGACGACAAGAATTATCATCAATATTTTGTGAGTAATTATTCTGTGCCAGGCAGTGTGCTTAGCACTTCATACATGTCACCAGGAATTTCAGTGCAGGCATTGACACCGATTTGTTCCCCGTTTGACCCATTTGGGCATAATACAAAGAGCACTGTGTATGAATTCAGAATTACTTACACTCAATTCCTGATTTAACCATTTGCCGGCTGTGTGATCTTTGGAAGTCACTCAGCTGTCCTTACTCTCTATTTTATTAAATAGGAAGGAATATTGCCTTTACACTGTGTTTCTAGAGTCATGGAGAGGACCAACTGACATCTCCCATGCTAACCACTTAGGCAGCACTCAGCACATAGAAAAGACTTGATAAATATCAGTCATTATTACTAAACTATTTAATATTTTATTATTAAATAGAGAGTAAGCAAAAAGACATTGCACTATAAAGTTAGCCTCATGGTATGGATTTCACAGGGCACCACGGTTTTCTTCGTGTTAGTTTAAATTTTTCCTCAATAGAAACCACACAATATAACTTACACTCAAATTATTTTTATCTTATTTATTGTATTAGATTATGAAGCTAAGATTATACTTTATTGCCTCATGTTCCATTCTTAAAACTCTGAGTGTATCATTCTTCTAGCGGCAGAAATCCAAATGTAGATTTTGCTACATAAATATCTGCTAGTAGAAAATTGGAAAAGAGGGATGCCTGGCTGGCTCAGTCGGTTAAGCCTCTAACTTCAGCTCAAGTCATGGTCTCACGGTTTGTGAGTTTGAACTCTGTGTCGGGCTCTGTGCTGACAGCTCTGAGCCTGGAGCCTGCTTGAGATTCTGTGTCTCCCTCTCTCCGTGCCTCTCTTTCTCTCTCTCTCTCTCTCTCTCTCTCTCTCTCTCCCTCCCTCCCTCCCTCAAAAGAAAATTGTAAAAGAGTACTTATTTTATGTAGTGTCTTCCAGCTCTGGGCCAAGATATTTTTTAAAAACTTCTTTTGGGGCACCTGGGGCTCAGACAGTTAAGCATCTGTATTAGATTATGTATTCAATTATTAGATTAATTGAATTTTTTCAATTAACTAAAGAAATATTTTTTAAAATTTTTTTTAATGTTTTTTATTTATTTTTGAGACTGAGAGAGACAGAACATGAACGGGGGAGGGGCAGAGAGAGAGGGAGACACAGAATCGGAAGCAGGCTCCAGGCTCTGAGCCATCAGCCCAGACCCCGACGCGGGGCTCGAACCCACGGACCGCGAGATCGTGACCTGAGCCGAAGTCGGACGCTTAACCGACTGAGCCACCCAGGCACCCCAGGAAATAATTTTAATTATACAAAGTTTAATATGTCAGCTCAGATCATGATCTCACAGTTTGTGAGTTCAAGCCCTACATCAGGCTCTGCACTGACAGGGCAGAGCTTGCTTGGAATTCTCCCCCTCCCCCTAACTCTCAAAATAAATCAATAAACTTTAAAAAATAAATAAATAAAACCTCTTTTAATATCAGTTATTATTACCAGCATAACTGCAACATTATTGTCAACCAACTTCATAAAATCACATTGCATAGGTATCATATTTCCTTAAGTATTCTAGGTTTTTCTAGTCCTTTATAGACAATGTGAGATTGTACATTCTTTACATATATATCTTTGCACACATCAACAAGAATATATGTAGGACGATTTCATAAAGTAAATTTACTGGGCCAAAAGTTACACGTGTTTAATTTTATTTCTAATATATATAGTCAAATGGCTTTCCCAGAGGTCTGCAATAATTTATACTCCCACCAACAGTGGAAAAGCCTTTTTACCTGCCACCTCTATTAACATAATCTTAAAAACTATCATTGGAAGAGGGTGAAATTAATGGCCAAAAGGTGGCTGCTGAATTACTTGTAAATTTTAAGTATGTATCTTTGTTTCCATCCCCTCTATAAAAAATAAATAACTGATCTCTGAATATATGTAACTTTAGCCTCCACATTTGATATGTATTAAACTGTTAAAGAATTTTTTCAATTAACTAAAGAAATAATTTTAATTATACAAAGTTTAATATGTCAGCCCTAGATTGGAAAGAGCTGGACAGACCTAGTTTTAAATTCTCTGTATTGTTGTTGATGTGTTAGCTTTCAAAAGGCCAGAAGATGGCAGTATAATGATGTTTTTCCTAAATTTTAAAGAAAAAATTTAGTAGGAAAATCTGAAAATATATAGATTGTTCCCATTTTTATATTCTCTTTTCTTAAAATGATGCAAGATCATGAGTTTCAAGCCACTAAGAAATGAGCACAGGAGCCTTCACACATAGGAAAGAGGAAGAGTGACCAGGTGGGAAGGGCACCCAACAGGGAATTTGAGAACTCCTCTGCTTTAAATTTCGGCCCTTTGGGCAAGTGCCTTACTCTCTACATTTTGGGGGCATCTGGGTGGCTCAGTTGGTTGAACATATGACTATTGATTTCGGCTCAGGTCATGATCCCAGAGTCATGGGATCGAGCCTTGTGTCAGGCTCCACACTGAGTACAGAACCTGCTTAAGATTCTTGTTCTCTCTCTCTCTCTCTCCCTCTGCCCCTCTCCCTTGCTCATGCTCTCTCTGTGTCTCTCTAAAATTAAAAAAAAAATTCTTGTAGGTGAAGTCATCTAGCAATGCCCACCTCACAAAACAATTGTGAAGGATTAGCTGCAATATATAAATGTGTGCAGCACCCTGGAGCACTACAAATGAGTGAGCATTCTGGTTACAGTACTTTATAATTTTTTTTATATTTATTTATTTTTGAAAGAGAGAGAGAGAGACAGAGCATGAGTGGGGGAAGGGCAGAGAGAGAGGGAGACACAGAATCAGAAGCAGGCTCCAGGCTCTGAACTGTCAGCACAGCTCACAGACCTCAAGATCATGACCTGAGCTGAAGTCGGACGCTCAACTGACTGAGTCACCCAGCTCAACTACTGAGCCTCTGGCTATAGTACTTTTAAAAATCCTTCTCCATTAGAGATACCTACTGAAATATTTACGGTTGAAATGATATGGCTATCTTGGGTTTGCTTTTAAATACTTTTTTTTTTTTAACGTGAAGGTGTGAACATAGATAAAACAAGATTCACAAATTATTGACCACTTTTGGAGCAGTTGTGATGCGGTGGTTATACTACCCTGTTTGTGGGTATGATTTTACTTATTTAATTTTATTAAAAAAATTTTTTTTTAATTTTTTTTTTTCAATGTTTATTTATTTTTGGGACAGAGAGAGGCAGAGCATGAACGGGGGAGGGGCAGAGAGAGAGGGAGACACAGAATCGGAAACTGGCTCCAGGCTCTGAGCCATCAGCCCAGAGCCCGACGCGGGGCTCGAACTCACGGACCGCGAGATCGTGACCTGGCTGAAGTCGGACGCTTAACCGACTGTGCCACCCAGGCGCCCCTATTAAAAAATTTTTAATGTTTATTTTTGAGAGAGAGACAGAGCGTGAGTGAGGAAGGAGCAGAGAGAAAGAGGGACAAAGAATCCAAAGCAGGCACCAGGATCTGAGCTGTCAGCAAAGAGCCTGATGCAGGGCTAGAACCCACAGACTGTGAGATCATGACCTAAGCCAAAGTCGGATGCTTAACTGACTGAGCCACCCAGGTACCCCTTGTGGGTATGATTTTTAAATGGCCATGTACATGCACACACCTCACTGTGGCTGAAATGCGCAGAACAGGTTCCAGGGAGGCAATGGCAGAGGCAGAGAGGGTGGCTGGTCTGTGTAGGAGGTGACAGTGGCTTAGGCTGGCCTGATGGTAGTGGAGATGTTACTCAAGTGTGGGGACTCAGAATACTATGGAGATCAAATTGACCAGACTTCTTGGTGACTTGGGGATGGGTGCAACAGAAGCACTTCCAGGAGAAGTCCTGGAATTTTAGCTTTATTATGATGAGTGGGGTCGAGGGTGGGGTACAGCTTTGGGAAGAGTTCTCTTTGCCCAGTTTGAGATTCCTATCAGGCAATATTATGGAATTGTCAAGTCTGCAACTTAGTGGTGTTCATGGCACAGATCAGGCCCGGAAATGTAGATCTGGGATTCAGAGTCATGTGGATAACATTTACAGGGGCACTGAGTGATGTCACCGAAGGAGTGAAGACATATAGAAGGAACCTCAGAACAGATGTTTAGAGACTGAGCATCAATATTCCCATGTGTATAACAGAATCATCATAGCGCTACTGGAAAGATTACATATGATTTTTGTTTGCAAAACACGGTGAGTGAGTGTTCAATACCTCATCCATTGTTAGCAAATGACCTCTCCTACTTCCTTGTAAGAAGCAGAAAACAAAGGCCATCAGGAGGCTACTGCCCTGCCTTCAAATCTGCTTGTAAGTCTATCATTCATTCTCTTTTCTTCCAAAGTCATAAGGAAACAAATTCCCTTTCCTCTTCAAAGTCCATTTTTCCCAACAGGCTGTCAGTTCTATCCCTCCCACCACTTCTGGGACATTGTCCTACCAATTATGACATTCTGTTTTATACTTTGTATTCTTTCTCCTTTATAGGCTTTTCCTCTCAGTCTACAAGCATGAGTGTATTCCACCTTTAAAAAAAAAAAGTCTTCCTTATTGCTTTTAATGATTTTTCTATAGAACGCGCTTCTCTGTTTTTATTATGCATATGAAAATCAGGGGATCTTGTTGAAATGCAGGTTATGATTCAGCAGGTAGAGAGGGAGTGCAGAGCTGAGATTCTGTTGAATGCTGATGCTTGTGCCACTGGTCCACAGACCATACTTTGAGTAGCAAAGTCCTGGAGCAGTGGTTCTCAACCCTGACTGTATACTGGAGTCATCTAGAAAGCCTTAAAGAATGTTCATACCTGGGTGCCATGTCTTTGACATGGGCTGTGGGCTTGGCATCAGGCTTTAAAAATAAGTCTCCCTAGAGGCCCCTGGGGGCTCAGCTGGTTAAGTGTCTGACTCTTTGATCTCGGTCAGGTCATGATCTCACGGTTTGTGAATTTGAACGCCTCGTGCTTGGGATTCTGTCTCTCCCTCTCTGTGCCCCTCCCCTGCTCTCACCTGCTCTCGCAAAATAAATAAACTTAAAAAAAAATCTCCCTGGATGATTCTAATATGCAATATGCAACCAGAATTGAGAACTCCTGCTTTCCAGAGGGTGGCATTACAAGGAACTTCCAACATCATATATTTCCAACAGTGTCTGAAATCTTTACCAATACTATGTTAACTTGGCTGCAAACAAAACAAAACAAAAAGGAAGATGGATCAGAAGAAAATAAGGGGGAAAGAAAAAAAAAAGGAAAGTATGGGAAGAAGGAAGGGGGAGAAGGAGGGAAGAGGATGAGAAGAAGAAAGGCTCTTCTTGGCCAAATAAGTAAAGCACTTTGCTTCTCAATCAAATTTCCTGAAGTGTCCACTTCCTCACTTTCCATTAACACCTTGACCCTGTTCAGCCTGGCTTCTGTGCCTTTATCTCCCTAAAACTGAACTGACACCGAGCACACAAGGCAAGGGCACGTGTCTCAGTTCTTACCTTACTGGTCTTGCTGACGTATTTGACACTATTAGCCACCACTGGAAGAGATCCCACAGACCTGAAGCAACATGCTGGCACTCATCATATTACTATGCTGTTTTTCTTCTTTCTTGTGAGCTACAAAAGAGAATAGCAAATTGTGAATTATTTTTGGTTATCTTTAAGCTTTTTCAAAGCTCTTGCAAAAAATTCTGCGTTTAAAATCAATATGTCCGACCTAAAAAAGATAATTAAAAAGGGTCAAAGCATTTTTTCTCTCTTTGAAGAAAGCTCTCAACACTAGGGACAAAATTCAACAGGTCTGCTTTCTCATACAAGAGTTGAGGGGGGGAGTAGGTGAGCCCACGACCAAACAGACACTTGTAAAAAAGAAGAAACATTTTTCACAAAGAACTTGCGGCAGTTCAAGTCCTTCACGACGCATAGGCTAAGATAGCATTCAAGCGCAGGGAAAGCCTGCGAAGCAAAAGGAAGATAAGAGCAGGAGTGGGCAAGAAGGGTGTCCCACCACCCTGCAGGTCTGACATGTGGAAGGCAAAACGAGGGGGCAGGACTTGGATGGGGGCAGCAGTTGGGGCAGCGTGGGGGGAGAGCATCAGACCACGGTGCAGCTCAGAGAAAGTCTCAGAGCCCAGAGCAGACAGAGGTGGCCCGCTGGAGCGCCCCCGCGTGGGGAGGACCCGCCCGGCTCTAGCTCCCCTGCCCTGCAGAGTCACTAGCTGAGAGCAGCCGGCCCGCGTGTGCTTTGGGGAATCCTGCAGTGGACCCTCAGGCAGCACAGGTGGATCCGCGGTGAGCGGAGAACCGAGCAGCACACCCCATGGCTGCCCAGGACCGAAACTATATGGGCAGTTCTTCGGGTAGTTTTCAGTATGATTGGGAAAGCAGAATAATCTTTGACAGGTCTTCCTCTTAGCTTCTGAAACTTTCATCTCATTCCTGATCTTCTTAAAAGCATCCAAAGTAGGTCCAGTCTAAAAGCAAGGAAATTGGCCCCGATTTGATAAAATGCCCAAGACAGACCGTGCTGTCCTCTGGAAACAGACCCCAGCCAGGGTTTAAACCACACCCCTCTTGGCTCTCCTCCATCCGGTCCTCCTCCTGGCGCTCCGTTCCTGTTGGGATGGGATTTGAAGTACTAATTAATATGCTTTTTTATTAATAGTTTTTCCTCCTCTCTTACCTCATCCCTTAACCCAATCCGGCCGTGAAAAGTGGGACAGACATTAAAGGTACACAGTATTCAAATCTCTCTTTGGGTTGTATTGCTCATCCGCGGGGCCCAGAGGTGGGAGTGGGGAATTTGCCAAGAACTGGGGGTAGGGAGCAAGGACCAGTCTGGGGGACACACACACAACATCTCAGAATCTTGACTATTCTCCTTTCTCTCTGCTTTTCCACCCCAGAGAAGTTTATCTAGTTTGTGAGGCCTAGCCTAGAGACATGGGAGTGTCAAATCAAGACCCAAGCCCAAAATCATCTGCATTAATCCCTAGCAAAGTCATTTTGCCATTTGTGAAAGAATAATATGATCTATACTGGTGACACTGGGCAAGAGGAAGAAAGGACCGAGGCTTGATGCAAAAAAAAGTCATGTCTTAGCCATGCAGCAAAGAGAAAGCAGCACATTTTGAAAAGTAAAAGGACATTTTTAAATTTAATCAGGTACAAAACTTGCAGACAAAATGTGAAGTGTTAGATATAGAAAACCTATAGGTAGAACAGAACAGTCCTAGTCTTAAATGGCTAAAACTTTTTACCTCATTATCACCTCCTTACAACAGCTCTTAAGTGCACAATTTTCCAGCAGGAGATGAACAATGAATTTAATGAGAATGATAAATGAAGGGAAATTACCCCAGACCGGAGTCCTGGTCCAGATGAAAATTTCTTTCTCTGAGCACCTGAAAACAGGTTTGCAGCCTGGGCCCTCTATGGGTTTTTCAGAATGTGGCCCCAGGATCTTCTGCCTCAGTGGGAGTCCCTGTTAAAAAGCCATTCCTCAGGCTTACCCCAGACTTACTGAGCCAATCTGTAATACACAATTTTATTATTTTTTTTAAACATTTATTTATTTTTGAGACAGAGAGAGACAGAGCATGAGTGGGGGAAGGCCAGAGAGAGAGGGAGACACAGAATCTGAAACAGGCTCCAGGTTCTGAGCTGTCAGCACAGAGCCCGACGCGGGGCTCGAACTCACGGATCGAGAGATCATGACCTGAGCCGAAGTCGGATGCGTAACCGACTGAGCCACCCAGGCGCCCCTGTAATACACAATTTTAACAACCACGTTGGGTGATTGTTATGCATGCTCATGTTATACAATCACTACTTCTGAATTTAAGGAAACTTGCCAAAAGAGTGTGAAGAATGCTAATACCTGGGATAAGGGAATAGTCTAGTTTGTATTTCTATTATAGAATAATAGAAAACATTATGGCCCTTGTGTATAATTTAGGATCAGGAGCAGACAATACCCAGATCACAGTAGCAACCTTATTTTATTTAAAAGTTTTTAAGGTTTTTATTTATTTTTGAGAGAGAGAGAAACAGAGCATGAGTGGGGGAAGGGCAGAGAGAAAGAGGGAGACACAGAATCTGAAGTAGGCTCCAGGCTTTGAGCTGTCAGCACAGAGCCCAACACAGGGCTCAAACTTGGGAACAGCGAGATCATAACCTAGGCTGAAATCAGATGCTCTGCCGATGGAGCCACCCAGGTGCCCCTGGGCCTCTGATGTTCTTGATATTCTGTGATATGTAGGCAAAGTGCTGCTTCTTCTCTTCTTCCTGGATGCATGGCCACCCACCTGGTTACTGCATTTCCCAGCCTCCTTTCCAGCTACATGTGGCCATATGACCAAGTGTGGGCCAATGGAATGTGATTGAAAGACAGTACACAATTTCAAATCATCCCTAACTTAAGTCAGGCTACTCTCTGGAATATGGCTTTTCTCACATTCTGTGAATTGCATCAAGGTAACGAGAGTGACTTCAATCATACAGAAAAGGGCAATGTCCAAAGAAATGGAGTAACGAGGTGGTAGGAACTTAGTTCTTGATGAGCCCTGTGGAGGAGAGCTGCTCCATCAGCTTAGACAGACTGTATTATTATATACATGAAAGAAAAATTAGCTCCCATATTATTTAAGCCACTATATTTTTTGCCTTGCCTTTGCTATCACAACTTACTTAGGCTTTACCCTAACAAACACTAAGAACTACCCTTAAGCAATTACCACTTAGAAGCACCCATTAAATCAGATTTCTAAATCCTTGGCAGTCAGTGTCATGTTTATCTTCCCCAACAGACACTTTGCTTACATGGACCCTATATAGCAAACATCAGAAAGGGAGCTATACCTTACCAAGAAGGAGACTATAAAAAATTCTAAGACATAAAGAAATGCAGAAGGTCACCATGCATGTAGGTAAAACACAGATTTATGAGGCTAATGTGATTTATGAGGCAGCTTTGTCCCTATGGCCAGACTTTGTATGACATTGGAATATACTCCTTTCCAGCATCTCAACAAAGAACACCCTTTTTCAATGTTTTTTAAAAAGGTAATCTTTATTGGTTTTCTTGTAAAAAATATAAATTGACTTAAGGTGTTTAAGAAAGAATTTTCAGGTGTTGAAAGAGGCGTCATTGGGTAGACTCTTCAATCTCCTAACAGCAACAACAAAAAAAGCCAAGTACAAATTGAATGCTCTCAATTTAGTAAATGACACACATATAAACAAGTGGTTCTGAATTTTTGCACATTTGACTTATAACACTTGAACTTGTGCATTATACAAAGATGCCCTTTAACTATATTTCATGTCCTGAATTCAGACTTTCTTAAGTCTGGAAAACCAATATTTTATACTATTTATACTGCCTGTCCCAAAACAGACTATATTTATACTGCCTGTCCCAAAACAAACTAGACTATTCCCTTATTTGATTTTGCCACATTCAACCATAGCATAGACTTGAATATGTAACTGAGTGCTGTCTATAAATATACACAAATAGAAAAAATTTATGAAAATCTTATTAGTGAATCAGAGGGCTACATTACCCTCTGAGTTAAGAGACTGCAGACTATTTTTATATTCCTTTGTCTAGTTTTGCATTTTCAAAACTATATATAATTAGCTTAGAGGTTTTTTGTGGGTTTTTTTTTCATTTTATTTATTTTAGAGACAGAGCACAAGAGTGAGAGGGGGAGAGGGGCAGAGGGAGAGAGAATCTTTTTTTTTCTTTTTATTTAAATCCAAGTTAGTTAACATATAGTGTAATAATGGTTTCAGGAGTAGAATTTAGTGATTCATCACTTACATATAATGTCCAGTGCTCATCACAACAAGTGTGCTCCCAAGTGCCCATCACCCTTTAGCCCATCCCCACACCCACCTCCCCTCCAGCAACCCTCAGTTTGTTCTCTGTATTTAAGAGTCTCTTATGGTTTGCCTCCCGCTCTGTTTTTATCTTATTTTCCTTTCCTTCCCCTATGTTCATCTGTTTTGTTTCTTAAATTCCTCATGAGTGAAATCATATGGTATCTTTCTCTGACTTATTTCACTTAGCATAATACCCTCCAGTTCCACCCACGTTGTTGCAAATGGCAAGATTTCATTCTTTTTGATCTCCGAGTAATATTCCATTGTGTATATATACTACATCTTCTTTATCCATTTGTCAGTCGATGGGCATTTGGGCTCTTTCCATAATTTGGCTATTGTTGATAGTGCTGCTATAAACATTGGGGGGAGGGCATATGCCTCTTTGAATCAGCATTTTTGTATCCATTGGATAAATACCTAGTAGTGCAATTGCTGGCTCGTAGGGTAGCTCTATTTTTAATTTTGTGAGGAACCTCCATACTGTTTTCCAGAGTGGCTGCACCAGTTTGCATTCCCACCAACAGTGCAAAAGAGTTCCACTTTTCTGTGTCCTCACCAACATCTGTAGTTTCTCGAGTGGTTAATTTTAGCCATTCTGACAGGTGAGAGGTGGTATCTCATTGTGGTTTTGATATGTATTTCCCAAGAGGAAGATAATCTTAAGTAGGTTCCATGCTCAGCACAGAGTCCGATGAAGGGCTCGATCCCACAACCCTGGGATCATGACTTGAGCTGAAATCAGGAGTCGGACGCTCAACTGACTGAGCCACCCAGGCACCCCAATAAGCTTATAGTTTTATAATAAAGAGGAAACAGACTTATAGGGTCTCACAACTATAGTAGGATTTCTCATTCTCTTTCCATGTCTCCTCAGTTCCTGCTCCAATGCCTTACACATAATATATGCTCAATAAATAAGTGCAAGAGAAGGAAGAAGGGAGAAAAGAGAAAAGGAAGGAAGAATGAAATGGAAAGGGAGAAATCTGTTAAGTGCCATCTGTTTGCCCCTCCAGGTTCACTCTCCACCTTGCTCTGAACCCTAAGACTGATCAACATGAACTGCCTAAGTGGGTTCCTTGTTTCCTGGTTTCTGGTTGGCTTTGGCCAAGGGGATGCACCATCAGATCGGGTGTGGAGTAAATATTTATTCCCCGGAATCACTCCCTGTGGATCACTGTAGCCTGCTGTCCCCCTCAACCAGCCAGACCCAAGACCCTTCCTACACAGCTCTTCTGACTGGAGAAAGCACTGACCCCTTCTCTCCCTTCAGATCTTGGGGTGACAATGTGCCTCACACTCACATCCAGTGTGCTGCCCTCTCTTTTATACTGTTTATACCTCTTGTCCAGCCCTTTATAAATAGTCCCATTATTAAACTCTCCTAAAGGTGTCCGATTTGAATAAACCACATATGTATTGTCATGACCCAAACTGCCACAGAATCTGTTGGTGACAAAGAGCCCAACAAGTTCTCTCCTCCAATAGCTAATCTTGAAGAAATGTTCAGAAAAACATTTTTAAAACATCACTAATATTGCTCATTTCAAAAGTTTAAACAACAAAAAGATTATTTTCATTGAGAAGCTCCACTTTAACATCAAAGATTTTGTAGTCATGATAGTTATGCTTTTTCTCTTGAAAAGACAAATAGAAAAATCTACATGCATAGTCCCTTCTTTCTTCATCCTTTCAATAACCTTTAGAGATTTAGCACCCTCTAAATACTCAATATTAATTGCTTAAAACAGGCACAAATGAAGGATACCTATTATAGTATGAGAATATTCTCAGAGATTAGTTATTCCTTTTTAAAGATCATTTCTTAACTATGAATCAATATGATTTTTTTCCCTTGGTGTCCTTCAAGGCAAAAAAGAAAAAAAAAAAAAAAACCAGGAAAGACAAGCAGGGTTATTTTAGTACTTAAAAATTAGTATTAATTTTTTTAAAAATCAAAATCCAAAAACAGAGGTCTTAATCCAATTTACAAATCTTATTATTTTATTTCTACATCTAGTGAATTTTAACATGAATCTTTAAAGTGACCTTTTAATAATATTTGATGTCATTTACAATTAAACTTTGCTTGAATATTCTAAATTTAATACATTCCTTTTACTTATCCTTCTAATTAGCAGAACTTACCTGTATGTTTAGGATAATAATGAATCCAATGAATTAAAATTGTAAATTTTGTAAATCTTAAGTTCTGTTAAACATTGCAATGCTTTTTACAAGCTTTGTAAACCTATCTTAATCTTTTCAACTTAAAAAGTCACAACTCTAAAATTAAAAACTCAAGTATACATTTTAAGTTGGAATCTTGAGGACAATGTATAAGATCCTCTAATAAGCCAAATTATCTTAACTATTACAAACATTTTAAGTATAAAACATAGTCAAATCATACCCAAGTTAATGCAAAATAATTTATATCATTGGTTGTTAGTTCGTTATTTCTATATGTAAGGGTCAAATGAGAGAGTTATATTATCCAAGCAAATTGGAACTATTATCACAAGTAAGTTGATTTAAACATCCCCCAAACAAACAAGGTTATCTGCTTAGTGGCTGATATTGACCACAAACTTTTGACCAAGACACCTCTGGAGCAGCCAACATTTAGAGCAATTTTTGTTGCAACAATCAGGCAGCCTGAGCCTTATTTTATGGGGTGGTCTCAACAGCCCCATTCCTCGGATTCAGGTTATATATCACCTAATACTCAAGGTTGGATTTAGTTCATTTATTTACTCCTCGATTCTACTCTTAATTGTTTCATATTTTTCCTGTTGGAAAAAATCATTCTTACAAATGTTTTAATGATACCGTTTAGGTTGTGTATATCTTTTCTTTTTCTGTGTCATGCTAATAATAGTGGTCTCTTACCATGACTACCACTCTTCTTTAGGTTACCACATGATAGCAATGGTCTGGGTTAAGGATACGTTTCATAGGTCTCTAGAGTAAGAACTTTAATGTTTCCCAGCCTTCTTGGGCCCTGCTCTTGCATGGTATGCCTTAGCCTGTGCAGGACTAGTCTTAGATGACTTGGGTTGAGTGGCCCTGGGCTGAGAAGGCTTATACTGGGAGGACTGGGATGGGCATGGTTTGGGCTGAGTGGGTTTGGGTGGACAAAGCTTAGTGTGGGAGGGGTGGCACTCAGTGGGTTTTGTTTGAGTGGGTTTGGGTTGAGAGGGCACAGGTTGAGAGTGTTTGACCTGGGATGGCTTGGGCTGACTGGGTTTGAACTGAGAGCTGGGTAAACATTTGCTACTGGACCTTTGGAAGGCTGGATTTAAAGGCCCATCCTGTGTCTTCAGTTTGGCTCCTTGATGAGAGGCAGGCCTTAAAGGTTTTTTTGTGGCTCCTGCTGGTTGAAAGGCCTGAGGGTAAAAACCTTCAATATGGGATGTTGTTTTCATAGGTTTCCCAGGTGCCCTTGGTGGCTGTGTTCTATGGGTGTAACCTTGCTTAGGCTGTGGCTTCCCAGCTGCTTCTGCTGGCTGCAGACCCAGGGAGTGGGAGTGACCTACCTGGGAGACCACTACCCCAGACCTTTCAAGAGCTCCTGTTGTCTGTGGTCTCCTGGACCAGGCGTGTACATGCTGAGACACAGGTCTTGGTAGTCCTCCAATTGTTTTAGACATAGGATGTCCCAAAGCAGTTCTTGAAAATTTCGTGAAAATCTCTGGGGCTGGAAGTACCGAAACCCAAAACTTTTACCTCGACCATAGGCCCTTGTTTTCTGAAAGGGCCAGGGATGGAACCACTTAGACCTCTGCTCTGACCAAAAGTGGGAGCCCGTAACCCAGGGGGCTTTCACAGAAACGTGGCTAAAGTTCCCTCCAATTCTGGTTGGTAAAGGACAGTTTTCCAGACGAGGCATGAATCCTGGGAGGAGGTAGAAATTCTGGAGATTCTGGCTAGCCCCAGATTCTCCAGGCATCACAGCTGGGCTTTCACATGAGCTTTCTGACTGACTGGGTCTTTGTTGTCTCTCATCTTTAGCTGTTCCAGACAAATTTTCACTAGGGGGAGTTTGAATCCCCTGAACATCCTCAAAGTCTTGGTCTACCTGGATTCCCAACTCCCTGGCCAGGGAGCCCATGTCCTCCACAGACACACATCTGAGCGAAGAGGACATCACTTCCTGGAGAGCAGCTTGAAGACCCTCAATATTCTTCCCTCTCTCCCCAGGTGCCTCCCCCTTCCAAAACAGTAGCTGTGATGGCTTCAACTTCAGAGTCGTCTGGAAAAGCTGTGTCTCTTCACTCTCCTGGGCCTGGGGACTGAGGACAAAGTAGAATCTCTCGGTGGCAGCTTCTCCTAAAAACATTAGCAAGTCCCACTCCTTCTCACCTAGGTAGTCAGTGAAAAAAAACACAGCTGAGGAAACTTCCACCAAGAAACCAAACTGTGTCCAAAAACTTTCTAGATCTCCACGAAGGTTGGCCAGAGCAACAGGCTTTTGGAAAACACTAGGATTTTCCATTAGACCATCGCTATCAGGAAAATGCCACATTATCTCTACCAGGCCGTCAGAGATCTGCCGGGGAAACACCGGGCCAGTAAAATCCTGATGGAGAAAGATTTTGTGTGATTTTAGTTGGTCAGAGACAAGCAGTGTGTTGAGGATTCTGGACTTGGAGAAGCTACAGTATCCTAGGCGCACAAAAGAGATGACAGGCATCTTCATGAGAGTCAGGCACTTTTCTGTATCCCCTGGAGGCCCTCCTGAAGATTGTGCTGACCACTTCTTCACAATGCCCTTCATGGCCCCCAGCATTAAGATGCTTTTGTTGTTTTCTGCATCTGGCAGGAGCAGGGGAAGAGCAAACCGGCACTGATACATGTTTGACATGACCTCGCGTTGCAACGAGCTGTCTGAACAGAGCATAGATGCACAAAGAACATCAAAGGGATTAATGGTTTGTATGTCTCTAATTTCCAAATTCTCTACTCCAGTCAGCAGTTCCTCTTTGTTACCCTCACCCGGAAGCTTGTGTCTGAGGATTGTATCTCTGGCCGTGACATCCAGCGCTTGAACTTTCATCAGGAAATTCCAGGCTAAGTCTCCTGGAGTCTCAGGTGTCCACATACATCCTCGATCTAAGGAGAATTGTTTAACAACATCTGGCAGAAGCTTTCTGCTCCTATCCATGTTCAAACATGACAGGACATCTTTAAATACCTTTTTTCTTTCTGTAGGGAAAAAGATACTCAGTGAATGTCACATTCAGAATCTAAGCTACCTTCACTGACTTTTAAAATTAAGTGAGTAATTGACTTTTTCGTTGTAAGAAGATGGAACGATACAAATATAGTGAAAGTTCCTTTTTGCCAGTCTGCCAATTCCATTTTCCTTCTAAGAGATGCCAATATGTTACGTATATTTGCTTCCCATCCTTTTTCTATGCAAGTATATAGGTAATGCATGAACACAGAGAAATATATCATTTGGTTCAGTGGATGCTATTTTATTTTTACATAAATCATATTATCCTAAATAAATGATTCTTCAACTTCGTTTCACTTAATGGTATTCTTTGCAAATTCTTCTAAGTCAGTTCATACACAGATTGACTTAATTCATTTTTAGCTAATCCATCGTACTTCATGATTTGGACGGACCATTACTTATTTAACCATTGTCTACTGATGGTCATTTAGGTTTTCCAATTTTTTGGCTAATGTTTGTATGCAATGATGAAAAACCTTGCTAATATTCCATGATATGCACACGTGTATGAGGAATTCTCTAGGATGATACTGATTTGTTTTTTTAATATTTTTTAATGTTTGTTTATTTTTCAGAGAGAGTGTGTACAGGGGAGGGGCAGAAAGAGGGAGACAGAGGATTCAAAGTAGGCTCCATGCTGTGAGCACAGAACCAGATGCAGGGCTTGAACTCAAGAACGGTGAGATTATGACATGAGCCGAAATCAAGAGTCTGCTGCTTAACTGACTGAGCCACCCAGGCACCCCGATACTGGTTTCTTTTTCTTTCTTGCTTGCTTTCTTGCTTTCTCTTTTTCTTTTTCTCTTTCTGGTTTTTAATTTCTTTTTTTAATGTTTATTTATTTTTGAGAGAGAGACAGACAGAGGATGAGTGGGGAGGGCAGAGAGAGAGAGACAGAGAGACACAGAATCCGAAGCAGTCTGCAGGCTCTGAGCTGTCATCACAGAGCCTGACACTGGCTCAAACTCATAAACCCCAAGATCATGACCTGAGCCAAAGCTCGACCCTTAACTGACTGAGCCACCCAGGTGCTCCTGATTTCTTTCTTAAATGCATCTCTTGCTACAGTTTGGAGAAATGAAAGATTTTATGTCCATTAAAGTTTCCTCAGAATTTATGTGCTGTACCTACTTTCTCCTAATCTCCCATTTCCTAATATACCTCCTAACCACTTCTTGGGAATACAGAGATAGTGCTTAGAGAAAGAAGGTCAGAGAGCACTTTTTTCTACTCCTGGTAGTATTTACTCCTGGCAAACGAGCATAAGCTTCTTGGATCCCCTATAAAATTAGCCTGGTAAGAAACAACAGAAGTGAGAGAAAGGTATGGATTTCAAGGATTAACAAAGATAACTAAGAAATCCTTGGACAGTCTAAAAGTTGCTTCAAGTGGAATATGTGTTGGGCTAAGAAGGTAAGGGAGGAGTTGGGGCTAGTAAAAAGGGTTCCCAGGGGAGGCAGTGAGAGGCTAGGTTTCAGGAAAGCTTTTAGGTCCTGCTCTTGCCTATCACCTATTTTGCCTTTGGACAACAATCCTCTGTTTCTTCAGCACAAAAACTGGTACCCACACAGCCCAGGCCAAGTACTGACAAGGTAAGGACTTGTTAGTCTTTCCTGACTACTACAGAGCTCATCTGGATACCATACCCAGAAGCAACAGAGTAAACGAATCTTATATAGAGCAACAATGATACAATCAACAAGCACAGAAATGGATAAAAAGAAAAAAAGTTAAGAAGCAATAATATCTAGAACCCAATATATGTTTGTAAACTTAAAATTTATGAAAATACCCCAGCTAAGGCAAAAAGAAATGATTTTAGCTGCCACCTACTGAAAGGAGATTCTTGAATTTGAGTCCAATGTATAAAGCCTTAGAACCCATGGAAGAGTAATAAAAACTTTAACATATATGTACTTGAAGTGTCAGAAAGAGAGGAGGGAACAAGTGGGACAGAAATATATATTTAGATAAATAATGGCTGAAGATTTTCCAAATTTGGTTAAAAAATTTTTTACAGATTCTGCAAATCCTAAGGGGGATAAAAACAAAGAAAATCATATCTAACTATATAAGAGTCAACTGCTAAAAAAAATTTTTTTTACGTAAAAAAAATAACACTTACAGGGAACAATGATAAAATAACTGTAGACTTAGCATCAGAAACAATGGAAGCCAAAAGACAGGAATGGCATCCATAAAGTGCTGAAGGCAGAAAACCTGTCAATCTATAATTCAATATCTAGCAAAAATATCCTTCTGGAATGAAGGCAAAATAAAGACATTTCTCAATAAGCAAAAAATAAGAGAATTTCCCACTAATGGGCCTACACTAAAAGAAATTTAAAAAAAATAATAATAAATAAAAATTCTTCAGGCTAAACGGAAACAACATCACATTAAATCTTAGATCTTCAGGAAGAAAGGGCACAGGAAATGGTAAATATATGGGTTCCTGCCACTGGATGAACTCAACTGTAAGCTGGAAGGGAAGGGAGCTGATTGCTATAGTCTATACACAAGTTGACCTTATACAGTGCAGAGCACACAAAGCAACACCATAAGCCTTCCTGAGACTTAGATTTGACACTGTGATTTTTTTTGTCATGAAATTTAACATAACAAAAAACATAATGATGTTTCTCCTTTGAATCAGATACATTTGGATTTTTTTTTTGAGTTCCTAGCTGCATAGACAAACAAATATTACAGAGGAAAAAGACAGAGTTAGCCTCATGCCTCCAGCCAACTAGACTGGATTGGTTAGCTACTAGAATTACATTGCAAGTCAGAACTACATTATTACTGAAACTTTCCTTGACATGTTTTACTAAAGGTCCTAGATTAATTGCAAAAAATAGCCCCAATTAATGGCTTTCTGGATATATTTTGGATTTCTGCAATATTACTTTGTAAGAAGTGGTATCTGTTTTTCCCCAACTCTTGAATCTGTTTTCCCCAACTCTTGAGTATGTCACAACTGTCTTTGTGTGACATACTCTGGCCAACAGAATGTGGCAAAAGTGATGGTGTTATGGGTTGAATTGTGCTCCCCCCCCCCAAAAAAAAATTGTGTTGAAGTCCCCAGTACCTCAGAATGTGGCCTTATTTGTAAACAAAATCTTTAAAGAGGTCAAATTAAAATGAGGTCATTAGGGTGAGCTCCCATGAAGTATGACTGGTGTCCTTACAAAAAAGGGAAATTTGAAAACAGAGACATGCACAGAGGGAAAGTGATTGAGACACACAGAGAGAAGATGGGCATTTAAAGCCAGGAAATAACTGAGGCTACCAGAAACTAGAGAGTACTGGAACAGATCTTTCCCTAATGCCTGCAGAGAGCCCTTGACCCTGCTAACACCTTGGTTTCAGATCTCTGGCCTCCATAACTATGAGACAATAAATCTCCCATTGTCCTAAGCTACCCTTGTGTAGTGCTTTCTTCAGCCCTAGGAAACTAATTCAGATGGCATGATAGTACTAAATCTAAGCCTTCTCTTCTGTCTCTTTCTCTCTCTCCCTCTTGCCTTCTCTCATACTCCTGTGTCCTCTCCGTAAGAATATGCCCCATCTAGTCCGAGAATAAGTCCAGACTAGACTGACAGAAGACGACAGACTAGTCTATAGCCAGCTGACCACAGACACATGAGAAAACTCAGGAAAGACCAGAGGAACTGCCCAGCCAACTACAGACACATGAATAATAACACACACTTATTGTTTTAAGCAACTGAATTTTGATAAGCTCTATTATTACACTAAATAACTGACATAGAAAAGAAGATCATACAAAGTAAACAGTAACATGCAAGAAACACATCATAATATTAGAATGTTACCTATAGAATAAGGGGAATGGGGAATAAAGAAAAAAGGGAATAAAAAGACATGGGGCTTTTCACAGTATAATGATGATACTATGCAGTGAATAATTAAGTCAACCCTATACGATAAGTGAAATATGTAAATAAATTTTAAAAATTAAGAATGAGCCCTAGGGCGCCTGGGTGGCTCAGTCATTTAAGCATCTGACTTATGATTTTGGCTCAGGTCTTGATCTCAGTTTGTGAGATAGAGCCCTGTGTCAGGTTCCATGCCAGCAGTGCAGAGCCTCCTTGGGATTCTCTCTCTCCCCCTCTCTCTGCCCATCCCATGCTCATGCTCATGCTCTCTCTCTCTCTCTCAAAATAAATAAATAAACTTAAAAAAAAATGAGGCCTAAAAATGACTATGGATTGGGAAGGTATGAGGGTGGAACAAGAATTGTGTTGTAAATGGAATATTACTCAGCCATTAAAAAGAATGAACTCTTGGGGTATATGGGTGGCTCAGTAGGTTAAGTGTCTGACTTCAACTCAGGTCATGATCTCGTGGTTCATGAGTTTAAGCCCCACGTGGTGCTCTGTGCTGACAGCTCAAAGCCTGGAGCCTGCTTTGGATTCTGTGTCTCCCTCTCTCTCTCTTTGCCCGCCCCCCCCCACTCATGCTCTGTCTCTCTCTCTCTCTCTCTCAAAAAGAAATAAACACTAAAATATTTTAATTTAAAAAAATGAAATACTGTAATTTTTAATGACACGGATGGAGCTAGAGTGTATTATGCTGAATGAAATAAGTCATTCAGAGAAAGACAAATACCATATAATTTCACTCATATGTGGAATTTAAGAAACAAAACAGATGAACATATGGGAGGGGAGAAAATAAAAAATAAAAAAGAAGGAGGGAAACAAACCACAAGAGACTCTTAACAATAGAGAACAAATTGAGTGTTGATGGAGGGAAGTGGGCAGGGGATGGGCTAGGTGGGCGATGGATATTATTAGTAGGGCACTTGTTGTGACGAGCAGTGAGTGCTGAATGTAACTGGTGAATCACTGAATTCTACTCCTGAAACCAATATTACATTGTATGTTAACTTACTACAATTCAAATAAAAATTTGAAAAGAAAAAAAAAAAAAGAATTGTGTTGTAGGTTAAATTATGTATCCCTCAAATTCCTATGTTGAATTCCTAACCCCCAATGCCTCCGTGATATTATTTGGAAATAGGGTCATTGCAGATATAATTAGTAAAGATGAAGTATTAGGGTGAGCCCTGATCCAATATGACTAATGTCTTTATAAAAAGGGGAAATGCACCCCTAGAGAACCTAGAGACCTAGGGACCTAGAGAAATGCACCCAGGGAGACAACTATGAATGCAGACGAGAGGGATATTTTTACAAGCCAAAGAATGCCAAAGATGTCCAACAAACTGCCAGAAACTAGGAACAGATTCTTCTTTACAGCCTTCAGAAGTAACCAACCTTGATTTCAGACTTCTGGCCTCCAAACTGAGATGCCACATTTCTGTTGTTTATTGTTTAAGCTACCTCCTTTGTGGCACTTTGTTACAGCAGCAGTAGCAAACTAATACAAGGTGTGATGAGGAGGACATTACTCCTCTCCTACCTAGAACTGGATGATGGATCCCCACGATTTGGACTGAGTGTGAGACAATAGCTATGTTTCTTTCCCTTCTCTGCTCAGAAGTTGGTGATATTTATTTTCATAGACAATATCTCTCCAAATGAAGCATTTCTAACATTTTGAATTTTCATTCAGAAATATTCCAATTCAAGATACCAATATAATTTCCCTTATCAAGATGATAATTTATGACTGGATCAAGCCAAGTACCAATATTTTGGGATCTTATCCAATTATTATAAGCTCCTCTCTGATTTTCACTTCAGTAGTTAGGCCCATAATCTCCATATCCCTCTGACTGGTCACAAAGGCACTGAAATGACTTAAGAGGCTTAATTTGAGGCTTAATTTGAGCAAAGTTAGTGGTTAGCAACTTATATGTACCATGGAGGTGACTGCAGAAACCTGTAAGCTGACAGTCAGTATTTAGTTTTGCTTATATTGTCCATCATTTTGTAGGGCCTAGGTCTTCCTCTCTGTCAACCCCACCCATAAGGAAATTCCAAATTAGAGAGGCATAAGGAGTTTCTGAGTAGCTGCTTTTCTGGTGCCTTTCCTTACCCCTTCTCCCCATTGTGTCGTGGAAACCTAAAAATAAGTTGTGGCCCAACTACCACATAGTATGGC
Organism: Prionailurus bengalensis; assembly: GCF_016509475.1. Lineage (NCBI taxonomy): Eukaryota > Metazoa > Chordata > Mammalia > Carnivora > Felidae > Prionailurus > Prionailurus bengalensis. Next base: position 207,599,681 of record NC_057343.1, read on the forward strand.
CATACCTTCCATCCTTTTCTCCTCCTCCGCTGCAAATGACATGCCAGTTTCGGAATCCTCATAACTCTGTTTTTCATCAGAGAACTGTGTGGTCTCTGAATATGCAGCGCCCTCTTCGCCATCATAAACACCGTGCTCTGAGTCATTATAATCCTCTTCTTCCACAGAGGTTTCTCCATCTTCAGAGTGTCCAACAGATTCAAAATATTCCTCTTTTCCTAAGTACAAAGAATCATCTGGCTCCTCGTATCTCTGTCCATCCTGTAAATACTCAATGGTTGCTGGAATTTCATATTTAACGTTCTCAACTAAAGGTGGCAATATGCCTTTTGGTGTGTTGTATTCCTCCTCATTTTCCCTTGAGGACCAAGCAGCTTCCTTATAAGTAGTTTTCGTGTCCCTGAAGCACTCAGAAATTCCCATATCCAGGTGTTCTTTCTCTTTGAAGGACACTGTGATTTCAGGATTCTCGGGCTGTTTCTCTCCAGAGGAAAAAACATCTTCTGAATTCTTGCTTATCCCGATAGCTTGAAGAGGTTCTATATTCTTATGTTTTAAAAATTCTGAAAAGCAAAAGAAAGTTGGAGGGGGGGGGGTATTTTGTTTTTTTCAAATTAACAAAAAGACCTCGAAGCATCATCTCTCTTCTTTATTTCAAAACTGGAGGATAAGAATACCTAGCATCTCCCAGACAAATAACAAGTCAATTGTCATTCTTTCTCTCACTGGAAAAAAATCAGATCACATTCCTACCTTGCTCAAAAGTTTGGCTCTTCATAGCAAACTCAAAGAGTACATGAATGAAACAGAAAATTTGAATCCTATGAATAGTGCTGACTTGTGGATTTACTGTGACCCAAAACCAAGTCAGATTTCCTAGGGCCGTTGCTGATGAAATCTGAACCTGATAACTTCTAATTGGGAAGCAAATAGCTCTAATTTGGAATAGTAAGTTCTAGAAATAATAATATCTATTTCTCTAAGCACATGGGTCTTGTCCTACATTACAGACTGTTAACATGAACCTTTTTGGCTGAACCTCTACCTCTCTAATACCTCTTGAAATAATCTTCAATATTTTTTAGATTTTTAGAAAAAGGAGCTACATCTGTCTCTGGTAGTAATGTACAGAGTCACTAAAAAATCCATTCTGGAAGAATTACTCCCTCATCTGCCACTAATTATCTTTAAACATTGAAGAATTAGCATTTGAATTGTTTCAGAAGAGTAGGCTTCTGTAGGTATTCTTATCACAGAAAAAAAATGAAGTTACTGATCCACCATATAGGTGTGCTACAAAATCATGTTTCTGATATTTCCAAAATGGCTATACTAAGTGAAAGATGCAGCATTTGGTCTTGGGGTTGTAAAACATCCATGAATTTACTTATTGAATAATAAGCAGTTTATACTAGCACTAAAAAACCGCAAGTTTTGGATACAGTTTGAACAAAAACTTATCAATCCCCTAAACCAATAAAATACATTGTTCCCTGCTTTTAAAATCCTGGACACTTTTCCCCTTTTTCATATGCTAGTGAAAATTATCTCCAGGAGAAAGACAAATGAAAACAAAAGACAATAATGTTCTTTTTTCAGGGAATCTGCCTTGTCACTCTTACTCTTACCCCCCAAAAAAGTACAGAAATCCAACTTACCGTTTTGTAAGCCACCAACAGTAGCTGACTCTGGAAAAGTACTAAGTAAACACTTGAGAAAATGCTGACAGCTCACCTCTCCCCTTTTCTGTACCAAAATTAACAGCTTTCGACTTTTCTTCAGGGGATCTGTAACATTCTCCAGAGTCTCATACTCTTCCTCAGAAATCAGCCCCCGAGAGGTTAACGAATCTAAGACAGAATCAGGATCGTGTTGGAGGATTTCAAGTAACTTTTTTCGTTCTTTTTCTATGATCTCTGAAGGAACACTCCTGGCAGCCATTGTTCCTGTGTCCTCTAGACCAGGAAATGGATTTTGAAACCGTTCCAATAGTAAACAAATACAGGTTTAAAAAAATGGCAAAGATGGGGCACCTGGGTGGCGCAGTCGGTTAAGCGTCCCGACTTCAGCCAGGTCACGATCTCGCGGTCCGTGAGTTCCAGCCCCGCGTCAGGCTCTGGGCTGATGGCTTGGCGCCTGGAGCCTGTTTCGGATTCTGTGTCTCCCTCTCTCTCTGCCCCTCCCCCATTCATGCTCGCTCTCTCTCTGTCCCAAAAATAAATAAACGTGGAAAAAAAATGGCAAAGAGTAATTCTATTCAGCAAAGATTAAACAGGTCAAAGATACCTAGCATTGGAGAGGGCAAGTACAAACAAGTGGGGGGTGGGGGGTGGAGCCAGCCCTAAACCCAGCCAGGCCTGCCTCCCTATAGATTATTTATCTGCTCTTTTGCACACTTGACTCAGTCTCATTTTGACTCAGCCCCAGTGTCAATTCCTCTGAGAAGTCTCTCCTGAAATTTAGTTTGGACTAGGTATTCCCTGCTCGGAGCTCTATTCGTGATAAGAATGAATTGATTAATTCTTTCTAGAGAGAAATCCTGCAATATGCAGCAATAAATAAATAAATGCTGAAAGATAAAAATACAAATTAAGGGGTGCCTGGGTGGCTCAGTCGGTTAAGTGTCTGACTTTTGATCTCAGCCGAGATCATGATCTCAGTTCCTGAGCCTCATGTCATCAGGTTCTGTGCTGGGCATGGAGCCTGCTTGGGATTCTCTCTCTCCCTCTCTCTGCACCTCCCCTGCTTACACACACACACACACACACACACTCTCTCTCAAAATATATAAACACTTTAAAAGTAAAAAATAATACAAATTTATACCTTTCAACTCAGCAGTTTCACTTCTCGAAAATTTCTTAAGGAAATAATCAGACAAATGCCCAAAGATACATGTGTAAGAATCTTCGTGACAGCATTATTTATGATAGCAGAAAAATTTTAAATAACCAAGATTTAAATAAAGTGGGCATTTGTGGAATAAATGTTGATACATCAACGGTGAAACAGAAAAGAACAGCTTACAAGGACGAAAGCAGGGCATCTGTCAGGCTTAGTAGAGCATGCGACTCTTGATCCCAGGGTCATGATCCTGATCCCCACAGTGGGGACAGAGTTTACTTAACAAAAAATAATACATAAATAAGTAAAAACGATGAAGTGAGTTATACATATTGACAGCTAGTAATACCCATGATATATCATTATGAAAGATAGCAAGTTAAGATCCCATTTTTGTTTAAAAAATTAAAATGTGCATAGCATACATATATTATATGCATATGTAGATATAGATTTAAAAGAACACAGTCAGGAGAGAGATAGCCCAATGGTAACACTGGTTAACTCTGAGGATATGATGACAGGGGGATTCATACTTTCTACTTTAAACACTCCTGTTTATTTTAATATTTCATAGTTTTTGTTTTTATTAGCAGACTTCATTTTGATTTTTCTAAAAAAACTACCTGGGTGGTTTTTATTTATAGGTATGTAGTTCACAAGAACCTGAAAACAAAACAATTTAAATAACTATCAACAGGATACTGGATAAATAAACTCTAGTGTTGCATTAACAGTATACACCATTCAAAAAGAATGACCTTCAGTGACCCAGAAGATAACCATATATTAAGGGAAAACTTTAAGTCCCAAAAGATTATACGCAGCAAGACACTCTTTTTAAAAGTTGAATGTGTACCTGGGTAGCTCAGTCAGTTGAGCGTCGACAGCTCTTGATTTCGGTTCAGGTCATGATCTCACGGTTCATGACTTTGAGCCCCATGTTGGGCTCTGTGCTGACAGTACAGAGCCTGCTTGGGCTTGGGATTCTGTGTCTCCCTTTCTCTCTGCTCCTCCCCTGGTCACAATCTCTCTCTCTCAAAAATAAACATTTTTTTTTAAAAAATAGAAAGAAAAGTCAGCAGTAATTTCATTTACTATAGGTGGGGGGGGAAAGGAGGGCTAGTGCCAAGTTCTGGTGGTCAAGAGCCTTGGATTGTACCAGAATCATGGATGCAGTGTTTACGTAGTCTCCATCATTCTCTGCTGAAAGGCAACATGTCATAGAGCAAATACCTAGGTAGCAGCATATATCATGTTTCAGAAGTTCATTTACTCCTGACCTAAACATGGCATTTGGACAGGAACCTGGAGGTTCTGAATTGGCTTTGCAGAGCTAAGGGTTAACCTGACTAGGACCAAAATAGCGTGGAATCAAGCACACCAAAAACAACTACTTTACATCAAAGAGCAAAAATATTTCACTTTCCCTGTCTACAACTGGGAGAGTAAAAAAAGAATCTCACACAGTGCCAGTCATACTGCTTTGGTTCCTCAGTGGTTGCCACCTGCCCTACCTTTTCTTTTTTTTTTAAATTTTTTTTTTCAACATTTTTTATTTTATTTTTGGGACAGAGAGAGACAGAGCATGAACGGGGGAGGGGCAGAGAGAGACGGAGACACAGAATCGGAAACAGGCTCCAGGCTCTGAGCCATCAGCCCAGAGCCTGATGCGGGGCTCGAACTCACGGACCGTGAGATCGTGACCTGGCTGAAGTCGGACGCTTAACCGACTGCGCCACCCAGGCGCCCCATGCCCTACCTTTTCTAATCTCATTTATTTGGACACCTGTGCTAGGCAGAGTGCCATCCCCCCCCCCCCCACCCCAGTGTCTATGTCCTTATTAACACAACCTATAAATATGTTAGGTTACATGGCAAAGGACAATTAAGGTTGCAGATGTAATTAAGGTTGCTAATCAGCTGATCTTGAGCTAAGGAAGTTATCTGGTGGGGCCAATGTAATCATAAGGGGCTGTTAAAAGATAAACTGAGGCATATTTAAATTTTGAAGAGTTTGTTTGAGCAAAAGTGAATTCTAATAGGGCAGTGTCAAACCAGAAGTGGTTAGGAGTCTCAGACTTCAAGAGCCTGGGAAAACAGAAAGTGCAGAAGCAAAGAAAGGCAAGGACTTGATTGGGTGTAACTTTAAGCCTAGTTAGTTTTAACTGGTTGTCCTTAGTGGTTTTGTGTTTGTTTTTTGTTTGGTTCGTTGTTTTTTTAAGTCCTCTCTACGCCCCACTCAAGACCCTGAGACCAAGAGTCGCGTGCTCTGACTGCCAGGCACCCTCTCCTTAATGTTTTGCTTTCCCAACGTGGAGGCATTTACGGGCTTAGATTTGTTTGCTTACGTAGGTCTCCACGGCATTAGAGCCACCTCAGTGGCTGTCACTTGTGAGATATTAGCAAAGGTAATGGAATAACTGCTAGCAGAACAAAATGAACTCTAGAAATCAGACATTTAATTTGAACAGGTTAACAGTCGCTGTAGAAGTACTAGACTCTCTTCTAGGGGCTGGGAATAAAAATGTTCACAGGGCAGTCTCTGTCCTCGAGATAGTGGCAGATCGGGGATGAGGGGTCAGCAGCCAAGGGATAAAGAGGAGGCCAACATTTAAGTGCCCAGACTAAACTGCAATTCCAGGAACTTTCTGCATTAGGTGCTGTTTCTTACTACGGTTCTAATAAGTTCCTACAAACTTAAGAGGCTTAAAACGAAACAAATTAGTGGTGCCTGAATGGCTCTGTCTGTTGAGCAACAAAATCCTGATTTCGGTTAAGGTCATGATCCCAGAGCAGTAGGACCACGCTCCAGGTTGGGCCCTGAGCTGAGCCTGCTGGGGATTCTCTCTCTCCCTGCCTCTGCCCCTCTCCCCCACCCTCACGTGCTCTCTTAAAAAATGTTTTTTAAATAATAAAAGTGCTTAAGTACAGACTGCCAGGCCCTACCTAAAGGGGCCAAATCAGATTTCCTCACATCAGGGTGCAGGAAACTACATCTACAGGTTCCCTTGACACAATATAATTTTAGATCAAAATACTTGCCACTAAATTACTACAGCTAGAAAAAAACATGATTCGCCTTTGTTTTTAGATTCGGAACCCAGCTCTTCCGAGGCCGGTCCGTGTTCTCCATACCGCTGACGACCTCTAGGGAAGAACCGGCTCAGCCAAGAGCGTCTAGCCAGAAGCGCTAGTTTCTCCCAGCTGGGGATTCCAGTCCTATCCCGAACCCAACACCTCACGCCGGTAGCGCAGGGTCAGCACGGGCATCCCTAGGTTCCCCACTGAAATCTGCGGTGTGGCCACAACTCTGAGAACCCGAGAAGGTGGAAGAGCAGGAGCAGGCGCACAAAGAACGCAAGTCTGGCGTGAACGTTGCTCTCGGCCAAGGCGGGTCCAGCGAAGTCACGCCCATTCGGACACCAGGAAGCTGTGAGCCCTCCCGCCACCCGGCCCTGAAACCCTTATTGGCCCCGCCTGGCTCTGGATCCTCCTCTAGACCCACCCACACTGCGCTACGGGCGTTTGAGAACGGTGCACCGGTCCCGCCGGAAGTACTTTCCTGGGCGGAAGCTTCTGAGCCACCATATAGCGGAAGTGCCTTCTTTTCCGGCCTCTTTGGTCTCGGTTGCGGAAACAAGATGGTGAGTTTCTTCCAAGGGTTGATGGAATCGCCTTCCATCCTCATCCTCTGCGTTGTCCTCCTTGCCATCCTTAGGGGGCCGGCAAGGCTCCTGATAAGGGGAGCGGGTGGGCAGCAACGGGGCCAGTAGAATGGCTCCTAACTGTAACTGGGGTACTCAGTCTGCATCCGTGGAGCAGGCGCCACTCTCGGTCCCTTGCTCCCTTTGATTTTGGGGGAACTCCCACAGCCCTGTCCTCGGATGAGAACTGGAAAAAGCAGCATGTTTTGGGAGTGTTTGGCTCTGTAAGCAAAGGAATTCATTGAAGGGGAGACCTGGCAGGAGCTCTTAGATTTTGGGGGTCGGAATACGTAGGAAAACCACCACCTTATTTCGTCTTGCGACTTGTTTTTTCTTTAAAAAAAAAAAAACGTAGCTGATTTCAAAATACAGCAACCCTTGTAGAATGCTTTAGGTAACGTGAAATGCTGGTAGTTAATTTAACATTTAAAAAGTTAGAAGCTTCCGCTGCAGTTTCAGCCGTAGATTGTCTTTAAAAATCTTAAAGAGTTAATTTTCTTATCCTGAAAACATCGGAATTCATATAGAAATTATTAGATCTCCGAATCGTTCATCCCCTTTGCAGACGAAGGGGACGTCATCGTTTGGAAAGCGTCGCAATAAGACGCACACGTTGTGCCGCCGCTGTGGCTCGAAGGCCTACCACCTTCAGAAGTCGACCTGTGGCAAATGTGGCTATCCTGCCAAGCGAAAGAGAAAGTGTAAGTTGATTGATGTTTCAACACAACTGTATTAGCTGTTGGAAGGGATGTTAATAGTCTGTTTGAGTTGTACCTAAGTGGGCATGGCTTTGGGCAGTACTTGGTACTTAACATAAAAGTGCATCTGTATGTGGACGAAGTGGATTTAAAAAACAAGGCACTTTTTAAAGTATATTGACCGACAGTGCGTACAACGTGTGTAGGAAAAACCAGTTAGAACCTGACCTGAATTTATGTTTTAGATAACTGGAGTGCCAAGGCTAAAAGAAGAAATACCACTGGGACCGGTCGAATGAGGCACCTAAAAATTGTATACCGCAGATTCAGGTACGGTTTTTGTGTTTCTATCGTAATTGGTTCTGTGAGCTTAAACAAGAACCTCTTTATCTACTGTAAACTAGGGATACTACCCTGGTTGGTGGGAATGACTCATTGGAAGGTTTTGTTTTGTTTGTTTTTTTGCTGCCACTGTAAACTTCAGATCAGTTAATCTGCATTTTGTTAATCTTTCAGTGAGCAATAGTATAAGCTATAAACGTGTAGAGTGATTTGAGCTAGACTCCCTCAAATGTAATAATACCAGGGATAATCTACATCTTTCTCACCAAAATTTGTCAGGACAGTAGTGGTGAATGAGGCCTGGGGTCAGGCCTTCACTTCTGTGGCTTTGAGCAAATCTGCTATAGAAAACTGTCATAGTTATTGCATTAGTATAGAATGAAAGATACCTTTCTGTCTTGTCAAAGCCAGGCTTTAGAGTTAGAATGCAGAATTTCAGCTCCAACCTGGACTTTCAGAGAAACTGCATTTTAACGGCATCTTTTAAGGTGTCTTAGGTCTCAACTAAGATCATTCTTTGTTGGGGAATCCCTGGCCTTTGCCCCCTCAATTCCAGATTTTCTAATTTTTAAAAATAACAAGGAATTTTGAGGCTTTGTAAACACCACACGCTTACATGTGTTTGTGTTCATGTGCTGAGATGACCTTTCTTTGCCCTTAAAAGCATTATACAGTAGTGGGGGCTTAGTATTGAGTGGTCTGCTAGTTTAATGTCAGTTTAAGAGCATGAACTGATCAGAAGTCTTTAAAAGGGGGGTAACTACAGCTGTTGCAGCATCCAGTTCATCTTAAGGATTTCAACCATTAGTCACACAATAAATGTTCTGGTTTTAAAAAATACGTGGTGTGCTAAGGTATTTTTAATTGCCTTAGTGTGTATGCATATTAAAAGTTAAAAATGTAAAGCATAGTTAAGCAGTTTAGAAAATATCCACCATTAAACCTGCTCCTTTTTTGCCTTGGTTAAAGGATACTGCCCAATAGCCTAGGGACACGTTTTCACAAATAACCTTAGGGCTCTTAATCTGGAAAGAAGTACTGGCCCAGTGATCAGTACAACCAAATAAATTGTTGACCTTTTTTCCAATTGCAGTTAAGTATATGCTTAAAATGGGTGATTTGATGCAGAAGTAATAAATAAAATGTTGCAGCTTATCCATGATGTTGTAAAAATAAATGTCTGAACATATGAATTTGATACTGATTTCAGCATTCAACTGAGATAAGCTCATTTAAATCTGTATTAGTAAAAGTTGAAATGTAAATATTGGAGTTGCTGAAGTAATGGTTTTGTTTTTAACATTACGCAGGCATGGATTCCGTGAAGGAACAACGCCTAAACCCAAGAGGGCAGCTGTTGCAGCATCCAGTTCATCTTAAGGATTTCAACGATTAGTCACACAATAAATGTTCTGGTTTTAAAAAATATGTGGTGTGCTAAGGTATTTTTAATTGCCTTGTATCAGTGAATTACTGTAGGATTGGGGATAGGACAACTTAATATTAGAGTTACTTGTTAAGTTACTGTTCTGGGGCACTAGTTTTGACCTGGGTTGTCTTCAAGCAGACAACACTGGAAGATAATGGAAAGAAAGTATGAGTTAGCACAGCAGAGTTCATGTGACATACATGGATATTTAAAATGTTAGAGTAAATGAGAAAGCATAACTGCTTTTAGTAGCCTTTATCTGCTATAGTCTAATGATTGGAGAGTGGTCATTAATCCTATGTGATAGGATTTGGAGTACCAGTGAGAACATGAAGGACGGGTGTTGAATGAGTTTTGGAAAGGTGATGTTAGCTCATCGAGTCTCCAAAACGCTTGGTTGGTGTCTAGTATACAGGCTTATGTGTTATTTAAGGTGGCCAGCTAAGTGAATACCTGAAGCTACTTGCTAGGTGGGAGTCCAAAACACTTGAGTGGGGTGGGTTAAGAGAAAGTCTGTAGGGCCATACACAAACGCAGTGGATTGAATAGAAAGTAAAGGAAAACGAAATATGTAAATGTGGATTTGTGGACAAAAGGCAATGATAAATAAGGTCCCCAGTAGAATTTTTGTAACCCTCAAATGATCATTGATCTTTCTGTGTTAAAGTGCTCTGAAATTTTTTACCATGCTTTCCCAGCTCTGGTGGTTTATTGTCCGTTATTTGAAATGTGACAAGGCCAACTTAGTTGGAGTGACAGCAGAGAAGATTAAGTGGAGCACGAGTGTTCGAACAGTCACCATAAAATAGAGTGGTCAAGTACTGTCTAACTTACAGCTTTCATTGATTGCAACTTGACCTGTGGAGGATGTTCATGATCTTCAGTGCCTCGCTAACCTTACTTTACTGCACCCTATAATGCTTTGCCAGGATACTAGCTAAGTCTTGCCCTCCTGATTTTCTCTTTAGCTCCTAACTCATACTTCAGATCACAGCTTACAGTCAGTTGTACAGGAGCCCCTGCTGATAGAAACCGATATTGGGCTTCCTGACACAAGATCTGAAATGACAAGAGTTCTGTACTTTAGGGATCTATTAAGAGTATGGTTCCTGGAGCTTGGCTGCCATTTGTTAGTGTGATTTTCCTAACCTCAGTGCCTCTGCTCACTGGTAAACTAGAAGGCTAATGGTAACTTTCATGTGTTTGTGAGCACAGTCAAATAGTTAAGCAAAGGTGCTTTTACAGTAGACACCTGAATAATTAGGTTCAAGTTTATGAAATTGCTTTTGATCTAAAACATACAGGTGGTCCTTGAACAACCAGGTTTGAACTGTCTCAATAAATGCAGTATAGCACTACAGACATCTTCCTGATGATTTCTTCACATTATATCTAGCTTGACTAAGAATATGGTGTATGATACATATATAACATGCATGTTGACTGTTAACTAGTAAAGTTTCCAGTCCATTGTTAAGTTTGGGGGGAATTGAATTTACACGTGGATTTTTGACTGCATGGTACGTTTGCATGCTAACCCTCCATCGTTCAAGGCTTAGCTATACTTTGGCTTGAGAGAACTGAACTGAAATAATCTGACTTGATTGCAAAGTCTTTCTGAAATCTTCCAGTGTTACTGCTAGTTGGTTCCTGAATGATGGAGGGACCCATTAAGATAGGTAATGGCCAGTATAGAATAACTAGGCTTTGAGGCAAATGAGCACTGACCTGAAGACCTGTGGAATTAACTGAATACTAGGTCAGGAAAAGCATTGGTGCAAAGGGGAAGGGGGTGTGGGGACTGGTGGGCAGGGATGCATTAACAAAGGCCTGTGTGTTGGAGTATAAGGTGAGCTTACTTCATTTGCCAATGCGTGTGACCCTTAGCACAGAGTAAGTTTTGAAAACTACTCTGGCTCCGTGGTAATTCTCCCCACAGACCATGGAAGGCACATGGACCAGATGAAACCGCTCTGATGAATTAGAAGTGATTTTAAAGCCCAGGGAGAAGCAATGGGAAAGAGATGGGGCTGGGTTGGCACATTCTGAAGAGTGCAAACAGGTGTATTCAGTTGAGTCAGTTTGCAGAAGTTCATGTCTGATGAATTGGATAATATCCTGAGGATTGGTTGAGGTTTGGGCAGTAGGTCCCAGTCTGACAAAAGATGCCCCACTTAATTCTATTGAGACAGTAAAAGGGACACCTGAGCCACCTAATCACCTTACTGAACTGCTGAGGAATTTGTGTTTCTTGGGCAGAGGCTACTCAGGACCAGATGAGTATCACCAACGTGTGGCTGAAATGAGAACCAGAAATACTGAGTGCCTTGTGTCATGTATTATTTACTTGGTCCTTTAATCACAGATCGTGTGGTTTGTCAAGAGAGGGAAGAATCTAGAGGTGTAAGTAAGCTGTGAGCAGATGAAGAAAAGTTTCAAGTAGTAATTAAAGTGCTAATGTAATGAGAAGTCATTGAAGGTTTTGGACCCCCCAGTGGCACTAAGGTTAGTTTTCATTATCAAGATAAATGTGGAAGGTGGTGATGTGGATGTCATGAGTCTTGAAGCTGGAAAATCAGGAAGCAGGTTCTGAAATGGTGTGAAAATGAGGAGTGGGCTAAGGTAGTGGCAGGACTGGCTGTATTAGGGAGGTCTCTAACGAGAATATCTAAATCAAAGGGAGCTTCCAGCCCCCCTCCCATTTCCTTCTGTAACAGGCTGTGTGAACATTCCATGAGATCATATATGCAAAAATATTACCAGGGAGATAGGAATCTTTGATGACAGTTTTCTGGCCATGGCAAAGAGGTGATTTGTTCATTTCACTGAGGAAGTAGAGTAGAATGGAGGCAAGAGGGGGAAACACTAAACTCGGGTTTTGTTGCAATGCCTGTGGGACACCATGAAGAAGTGTTCAGAAGGAATTGAATAAACCTGGTGGCAGTTCTAGTTAGAAGGCTAGGCTGGAGGGGCGCCTGGGTGGCTCAGTTGGGTAAGCATCCGACTTCAGCTCAGGTCATGATCTCACAGTTTTGTGAGTTCAAGCCCCGCAACGGGCACTGTGCTGACAGCTCAGAACCTGGAGCCTGCTTCAGATTCTGTGTCTCCCTCTCTGCCCCTCCCATGCTCATACTCTGTCTCTCAATAATAAATAAAAAAATTTTTTAAAAAGGTGGCTAGACTGGAGCTCTATAGTAGAAGTAGTGAACTTAGAGGTTGTGAAAGGGAACATATTTTAGGCCGCCTAGGCAGCTCAGTCAGTGGGGATTCCCACTCGTAATTTCAGCTCAGGTCATGATCTTGCTGTTTGTGGGTTTGAGCCCCTCATGGGGGCTGTGCAGAGCCTGCTTGGGACTTCTCCCTCTCTGCCTCTCCCCACTCACTGTCTCAAAATAAACTAAAAAAAAGGGGGAGGTGGGGCCTATTTTAAAGGTTAGAATGGTGAAGATAATTTCCACAGAGATGGGAGGTGATGGTGAGACCTAGTGGCCATTTAGAAATGATGGATGCAATTTCTTGACTGAGGAACTTCAGTAGCCCTCGTTCAGACAGTAATGGTTGAAACTGAAAAGATACAAACTCAAAAAAAAAAAAAAAAGACGGTTTAGAGAGGCTCAAAGAAAGATGTGGGGAAATGTCCATATACTAGAGAGAGTAGTTCATTCATTTGTTCACCATACAATCTGTGTAGTAATGTTCCTACTATGCGCCTTCCATGTTAGAGGTGCAGTGGGAACAAAAACGTGGTTGAATTTGACAATCAACTCCAGTGTTTGCAGAATAATGAACCCATGAACTAGGACAGGGTTGAGTCAGAAAGAAAGGGGATTATTTTATTTGACAGGGCATTCAATCACCTGGCTGAGGTCAAGTAGAATGAAGTGGTGGTGGTGGGGGGGGGGTGTTTGTTTTTGAGAATGAAGACTTTAAAAATAAAGATTTCCAGATTTGGCAAAATTTGGGTTAGTGTTTACTTTCCATAAAGTTTATTTCAGTAGAGTATTGAGAATAAAGCCAGTTTTCTAAGGATTCAGCAAAGATGGGCAATGAGGAATGGAGAGTTTAGTTTTAAAAAGACGCTTTTGGAAAGATACTGGAAATTCTGTGGTTTTCTTCATTTCTGTTGATGACATAGTGCCCCTTCTCATATATCAAATACCTGTTTAGTGACCTCTGTGTGCCAGAAGTAGTTCCAGGTCCAGGAGATATGTAGAAAATGACAAAAGGACCCTGCTCTGACAGATTTCAATCGTGTGGACTAGGCTTGTGTGTGTGTGTGTGTGTGTGTGTGTGTGTGTGTGTGTGTGTGTGTGTGTTGGAGGTTGACCATTAGCAAGTAGGCAATTTCAGGTAGTGATAAGTGCTGTGAAGACAAAGATGTGAAAGAGAATGGGGGTGGGGGTAGAGAACCCTTCTTAGAAAGGTGGTTAAGAGGGGTGCCTGGGTGGCTCAGTCGGTTAAGTATCGGACCAGCTCAGGTCGTGATCTCACGGCTCGTGGGTTTGAGCCCTGCTTTGGGCTCTGTGCTGACAGCTCAGAGCCTGGAGCCTGCTTCAGATTCTGTGTCTCCCTCTCTCTCTGCCCCTTCCTGACTAGTGCTCTCTTCTCTCTCTCTCTCTCTCTCTTTTTTTTTTTTTTTTAAAAAGGTGGCTAAGCTAAATGAAAAGGAGCCACCCCCGCAAAGACCAGAACAGTCATTCAGGCAGAGATTATACGCTGCCTTTTTTGAGTTCTGGATTGGTTGCAAAATTTAGCTTAGGCTATAATTAGCTGAAATTTTGTAATACTGTATATTCATGTAAGAAAAGCAAAGTAACAGGGTGCCTGGCTGGCTCAGTTGGTAGGGCACATAACTATTTTTGGGTTGTGAGTTCAAGCCCCATCGTGGGTGCAGATACGACTTAATTAATTAAACTTCTTTTTAAAAATGTTAAAAAGTAATGCATTATAGAATTGTTTTATTTCAGAGAAAGCTTTCTTTTTCACAGTACATATGGATTATATTTAGTTTTTTTTTTTTCCTCAAAACAAAAGTAGTTTGAATCATAAGAAAAGCACAGGGTAGAGACTATCAGTAAACTTAGGAATCAAGAATGGAATCTGAAGCAAAAGTGTCCTTGTACACTAAGAGAGGGATGTTTGTCAAGGAAAATTCCATTGAAAAAATGGTTCCTTATTCAAGTGGTTTGTAGAATAAGCATGGTAAGTGGATTGAGATAAAAACCTAACTTTTTGTGTCCTTTCTTTATACAGTGGGAATATGCTCCAGTGCCCCAGGATGAAGACTTGGTCTGACCCATGTATTTTTAGAGCACTCACAGATAATAAAAAATATCTTCCAGCCATGATTAGTTGTAAAAACAGTTTTACTTCAATAAGTAAAATGTCCAGTCCTTTGTAATAAGCCAAAACTCAAAGATGACTTAACCTTAACTCAGTTCTTCCAGCCTGACTTCCTTTGGGCTGGATGCCAGCAGTGGAAAAGGGGGAATGGTTGCTCTGGTTTCAGCTTTCTGTATAACTCTGGGACTTGTAAACAGCAATTTTATTCCTCCCTGGACCCAGCAGAGGATTAAGCTGACTTTTACTCTTTGGGCTCTTGGATTACCTTGGAGATTTCCTACTGATTTCCCTCTCCTGTAGTTCTCATCTCCATTCAGAATAGTCTTTTGTGACTTCTTCCTAGCCCATAGTATCCAGCTTCTTTCTCCTAGGATTTTCTCTACCTCTCAGGGATGTATTGGCAGGATCCAAAACTATTCCATGCTGTCTCTTTCCTGAGTGGCCCTCATTTGGTCCACAGGAAACATTCCCACACCCCTGACCTGACCAAATTCTGAAGTGCAGGGAGATACGGCAGCAGGCCTCTCCTGGCACGCCACCAAAACAGTTGCAGGAAACACATTTCAAAGCTCTGAGTGGTCCCTTTGAAATTCCCTTCACCATATTTAGGACTAGAAGGTATAGCAACCCTTGTTTCCAAGGTTGGATTAAATACTTAAAACTCTTCAAAGGTTTTTCTTTGCCAGTCTCTCCCTTGTAACCCTTTTATATCATCGATCCAAGGATTCTAAAAGCTGTGACCAGGTTTTTGGATATATTTTCTTGGGGGAGGTGGTGAGAATGTGTGTCTAATTTTGGTAGTTTCCTAAAGCAAGAAAAGTCCTATTCTGGTAAAGTGTTACATTTATATAGCTCTGCACCATAAACATCTGGCAATGTAAAAAAGTATTTGGTTTGCCCTTAAAAATGTTTAAAATGATTTGAACTCCCACGTGTTCTATAGAGAAAGTAAGTCCTGGAGAGGAAAGGTCTTGAAAAAAACAACAACTGGTAAAATGGTATCAGAGAAAAGTCCAGCTTCCCCAAGTTAGGATAGAGTTAGTAGAGGTGGCTGAAGAGGAAGCAAATGATACTGTGCCAGGCGGCAAATGGTATTATTTCAGGAACATCATTATCTTGGGTAAATGGGAGGAATGGAGGGGTGGCATATGATCCAGCCACCTCAGAATGGGTAAGGCATAGTCAGGGCAGAAACTGTTGATGCCTCCTGTGTCCCAGAGGAGCAGCCCTCAGAGAAGAGTTCCCCAGGCGAGGACACAGGAAGCGGAAAGCCTCAGAGAGAAGTACTGTCCAATTAGGGACGGCTCCTGGGAGAGACACCTCTGGGAACATCCCCTGTGAGGTAGCACAGCATTGCGCGGTGCTTTTACAGTTTCAGGAAACTTGAGACGGTGTGAAAGGACTCCTTTATTATGGAGAGGAGTAAAGGGCATAGATTACTTTTAAAGGCACATATTTTCTTTGTTAATAAAAATTTGACAGCAGTGAGTGTTGTTGGAATGCATTCCTTTAATGAAGACATTGCACAATGTGAGCTTTTAGCAAATTTAGCTTCATTAGTAGAACCCTTACTCATCCATGGCCTGGAGGTGGAACCACTGTGCTAATCATATGTGATAAAGTATAGATCCAAGATACCATGCACATACATAATTTTAGCATTGGGTTAACTTGTTTAAAAGGTAAGAAGAAACCATTTTCCAGTAATCTTGATCAGAGCAAATCTGCTCTTTTCTGATCTACTCCCTCTTAAAAAGTCCTGTGACAGAATATATTATAGAGTAAAATCCTCAACAGTTAAATTTTGAATGGTTTAAAATTTTTGAATAAATTTCATATTCATTAAAGAGAACTTTTAAAGTCTAAATAGACCAATTATAGGTAGATTTAAAGACAGCATCACGGACATTCTCCCTTCTGGGTTTTTTCAATGTCTTGAGTTTAGACTATGCTAAAATCTGTGTAGATGCAAGCACAGACAGGCATTTAGTATTTGCAAAATAAGGAAGCCACTTACTGTATCAAAACATGGTAGTTTACCACATAAATGCCAGAGATAACATGTAGAGTGTAAAATACAAACATCCAGCAAAAATAGTTGGTATATCAGGGTTCAATGAGACAGAAACCACACAATAATCTGAACAGGAATCCTATAATATAAGGGATGGAGGTAATGAAGAGTTGAATACAAAAATGAAAGAGAACTCTACAGAATATAGGAAGAGCAGAAATAAAGGAGCAGGCACTACCCCTAGAAGCAGAGATAAGGCACCAAAGGAAAAGGCCTCACCCCTGGAATTGAGATTCAGATGTCAGAGAAAGTAGAGCATAGCTCATTGGGTATTGGAGTGTCTTGTTGCTGGGACTTGGCTGGGAAGCCCAGTGGGATGTTGATGGAGAAGCCATTTACGGGGAGGTGTGCTGCCCAATAGCCTTCTGCTGTGAAACTGCCTGAAGGGGCTCTGAGGGAAGCTTCTGGTCATTTAGGCACCTGTGGCCATTGCAGTAGCCTGGCTCTGGAAAAATCGTAGGCCTCTTTCCCAAGTTTACCAAGAATCATTTTATTTTTAAAGATTTTAAGTAATCTCCACACCCAATATGGGGCTCAAACTTCACAACCCCGAGATCAAGAGTCACATACTCTGCCAACTGAGCCAGCCAGGCACCCCAAGAATAATTTTATTTATTTTTTTTATTTTAATGCGCACAAGTGGTGGAGTGGGGGTAGGGGCAGAGGGGGAGAGAGAGAGAGAGAGAGAGAGAGAGAGAGAATCTTAAGATACAGGCTCCACAGTGGACCCCGATGCCAGGCTCGATCCCATGACCCTGGGATCATGACCTGAGGCAAATTCAAGAGTTGGGCACTTAACCGACTGAGCCACCCAGGTGCCTCCCCACCCCAAGAATCATTTTAATACAGCTTAGAGTTCTTTGTCAGATTTAATCTAAGTAAAATTTGTGCTGACTTGGCCAATATAAATGTCTGTAAAATATGCTAGACAGTCATTGTCTAATTTAGAAATATAATGTGAGCCACAAATGCAAACCACGTATGTAGTTTTAAATTTTCTAGCAGCCACATTTAAAAATGTAAGAAAACAGGGTGCCTGCCTGGCTCAGTCGATAGAGCATGTGACTCCTGATCTCATAATCATGAGTTTGAGCCTTATGTTGGGTGTGAGATTACTTTAAAAAAATGTAAAAAGAGGTGCCTGGTGGCTCAATTGGTTAAGCACCTGACCCTTGATTTAGGCTCAGGTCATGATCTCACAGTTCTTGGATTCAAGCCCTGCGTCCATGCTCAGCAATGGAGCCTGCTTCGAATTCTTTCTCTGTCTCTCCCCCACCCACACTCTCTCTCTCTCTCAGAATACATAAATAAACTTTTTTTTAATGTAAAAAAAGTGAAGCTAATTATATATATATTTTTTACGTTTATTTTGAGACAGCGAGCAAGCAAGGAAGGGGCAGAGAGAGGGAGAGAGATTTTAATATTTTTTAACAGTATGTCTAACATCATTTACCATGTAATTAGTATAAAACTGGAGACATTTTTCGTTCTTTTTTCATACCAAGTCTTCAAAATACAGTCTGTATTCTATAGTTCCAACACATCTCAGTTCAGATGTCACATTTCAAACGTTCAATTGCTATGTGTGGCTAGGGGTTACCCTATCGGATAGCATGAACCTTGACATCAAGTTTAACATTTTGAGGTTGAGTGATCATTGAAGCCGTCTGAATCAGAAATAGTGTTGAGGGCACCTGGTGGCTTAGCAGTTAAGCATCCGACTCTTCATTTTGGCTCAGGTCATGATCTCACAGTTTGTGAGTTTGAACCCCACATTGGGCTCCATGCTGACAGCGAGAGCCTGCTTGGGATTCTCTCTCCCTTTCTCTCTGCCCCTCCCCCACTCTCTCTCTTTCTCTCAAAATAAATTAAAAAAAAAATGGTGCTGCATTCACCATGTAAATCTATAGGTAAAATCAAAACATACAAAAGTTACTACCTTTTAGGTCAATTAAGCCCAGGTTTTACCTGTAAATTGGTAAAAATAAGTAAGTAAGTAAGTAAGTAAATAAATAAATAAATAAATAAAATGTGCCTATCTAATAATGTTGTTGTTGCAAAGTGTTCCTATGAGAACAAAATGAGATCGTACATATAAGTTATCAGCCCAGTGCCTGGTAAAAGTTTGATAAATGTTAGTGGTCATTATTATTACTATATAGGTATCATTCCTGGATAAGGGATATCACTTTGATAATAGCAGAAAGTCAGAAAGAACCCTATAAAGACAACATGTATCTAGGTGAATCGACTACAATCAATGATCTATGCCATATTAGACTCTATAGCACTGTAGGCTCAGAAATTTGATTTGATCAGAACAATGAGCATGGCTTATCTCTCAGGTGAAACTCATATTAAGCAAGTAACCAAGATGACCATATATCCAACAAACTTGTTTTTAACCTTCTGTCTACAAAAGTAAACTGAAAACTGTCTTTGTGCCAGGCACTGATCTAGGCATTGGGGATATATCAGTGAACCAAGAGGGGAAGGCAGGAAAATGGTCATGGATAAGCCTAAGTCATGTTTAAAACAAAATGACCATCAACTCTTATTATCTAGGTAGGGGTAGGTTAACCATTTGGGAATTATTTCTGATTAAGGATCAGCTACTTGGCGAAGATTCAGTTGAAAGGCAGAGGGAGCAGACAAGGCATGATCCCGAGATATCTACTACATGAGTTCAGGTTCAATCTCAAGGTCATACATTCACCATTTACTCAATTTCTCCACCACACCATGCACTTCACCTGCCTTCATGGTTAATCAGCAAACTGATTAACCCACTCCCAGATAATTAAAAATTGTTTGAAAATTGGTTTGCCAACTTATCAAAAATATAACTGTCAAAAGGGTAGAATGCTTTGGAAGTCTCAACAAACACTTTCTTTAACTCTGAAAGAGCATTCTTATCTTTCTGTTCTTGAGAAAGCACCTTTCCATAGCTTCCATGAACTGACCAAAGAAGAAAGCAGGAAATCCTTGTTTTAACAAAGAGCTAGTAGGCTGAAAGACATGGTTTAAGATCAGATGCAGGGCCTTGGAACACAGCCAAGACAGTCTAATTCATTCCACTCTAAGGCCAACCCAAGTGGGTCTGGACCTGAAAGCAGATGCAATTACTAGAGAAAAGTGTGAGGAAACACTGATCCAACATTGCCAGTTCTAAACATGTATACTACCCAAGCACTATCACAAGGGCACAAAGTTCTATGCCCACCGGCATTTATTATTGCATTATTTATAATATATACTTTAAAAACCTAAGTCCCCTGAGTAGAGGTTGAGTTAAATAGAGTACATTCTTACAATGGAATAATAACGCAATTGCTAAACACACACACACAAGGACTCACTATAAAGCTACAGTAGTCAAAGTAGTGTAGTACTTGTATAAGAACAGACATAAATAAGTAGAACATATCAGAGTCCACAAATAGGCCCACACATATATGGTAAATTGATTTTTAAAAGAGGTGCCAAGGTAATTCAACGAAGAAAGAATAGTCTTTTCAGCAAATGGTCATGGAACAATTGGACGTCCATATGCCAAAAAAATTTTTTAAATAAAAAGAATCTCAAGCCATACCTTATACTATGAAATCAAGATGGATCATACGTAAAACCTAAAACTACCCAATACTATGAAAAAAAAAACAGGAGAAGATCTTTGTGAACTTGGGTTAGGCAAAAATTCCTTAGATATGACATAAAGAGCACAACCTACAAAACAAAAAACTGGTAAATTGGACTTCATCAAAACTAAACATTCCTGTTCTCCAAAAGAAGTAATTAAAAAATAAATAAAAAGACCAGACACGAGCTTGAAGAAAATATATGCAAAACATATATGACAAATGACTTGTATTTAGAAGAAGTAATTAAAAAAATTAATTTCCCATTTTTTAAAATGGGCAAAAGAATCAAACAGACAGTTCACCAAAGAATAATTAAGCATGACAAATAAACACACGAAAAGATGCTCAACATCATTAGTCGTCAGGGAAATGCACATTAAAACCACAATGACATAGCACCACATATCTACTAGAGTGGCTAAAATGAAAAGCAAATAAATAAAAAATGCTAATACCAAGTGCTAATAAATGCTTGTACATTGCTGGTGGAATTGAAAAATGGTATAGCCATTTTGGAAAACAATCTGGCTGCTTCTTATAAAGTTACACATATACCTACCGTGCAACCCCAGCAATCTGACTCTTGAGTATTGTATGCTAATGTGTATAGCAGGCTATTCCTGCTGTCCGAACTGAAACAATGCAAACAGCACAGCACGAATGGAGAATAGGTAAATACACTTTGGTATATGCACATAATGGGATACTATTAAGTAATAAGTAGCAATAAGCTACTGACACATGACACAACCTGGATAAATCTCAAAAGGGTTATGCTAAGTGAAAGAAGCTGGATGCAAAAGTCTATATATTGTATGATTTTCTTTGTATGGCATTCTGGGAAAGGCAAAATTATGTGGCCAGAAATCAAAAGGGCACGAAGGAATTTTAGGGGGTGGTGGAGGTATTCCATATTTTAACAGTGGTGGTGGTTACTGTATATATATTTTTTTCAAAACTCATTGAATTCTACACCTACAAAAAGGTGAATTGTATTAAATGCCAATCATACTTGAATAAACGTGTTTAAAAATAAAAAGAAGGAAGGTCAGAAGACAATGGAGCAATATCTTCAAAATTCTCAAGGAAACTCTCGAAGTTAAAACCCTATATCCAATCAAACTACCAAGTGTGAGGGTAGAATAAAGCATTTTCAAAGACATAAGCTCTCAGAAAAATTTACTTCCCTGTGCCTTTTTCTTAAAGATACTGGTGGAATAGATTTCACACAAACCAGGGAAAACAGAAACAAAAACAGGCGGAAAAAAAAAAAAAAGGAAACCATTGTTTTGTATACATGAAACAATTTAAGTCCAACACAGGACAAAGGTAAAGGGACTCTCTAGGAAGATGGTGAAGGGGGGTTCTTGGGTGATAACTCTGACACATGTGTAGAAGGCAAATAAGGTAAGAAAGCTCTGTCTAGGAGAGTTGTGTTCAAGAAGATCAAACTAATATATATCACACATGTTTTAATGTCTTAAGAGATTTTAGGCAATTGGAATGGGGCTGAATTGATAAGTACATAGAAAACTAAGCAAGTAAAAAACATGACAAAGCATTAATTCTTTCTGCATGTCATACATTTCATGACAATTATTTAAAAAAATTTTTTAATATTTATTTTTGAGAGACAGAGAGACAAAGGGTGAGTGGGAGAGGGGCAGAGAGAGAGACACACACCCACAGAATCTGAAGCAGGCTCCAGGCTCTGAGCTGTCAGCACAGAGCCCGATGTGGGGGCTCAGACTCACAAACTGTGAGATCATGACTTGAGCCAATGTAGGATGCCCAACCGACTAAGTCCCCCAGGTGTCCCAAGGAAGAGAGAATCTTAAGCAGGCTCCACACCCAGCACAGAGCCCAACGTTGGGCTCGATCTCAGGACTGTGAGATCATGACTCAAGCCGAAATCAAGAGTTGGATGCTAAGTCTACTAAGCCACCCAGGCGCCCCTCCACACATTTTGTAATGTACTTGAATCTGTGCTTTACTTTTTATAAGAAAAATAATATATATAAAGAATATGAGAATTAAATTAGTAATACCATGTACTGATTACATACATAAGGAATGATATTCCTTACTAAAACAGGAAAAAAATCAGGTCTTGAACTCCTTTCTTTCCTCCATAATTTACTAGTTACTGAGGAAACCACCAAAGCTAAATAACAGCGTGCATCTATCTATCTACCTAGCTAATCTCCTCTTGATACATTCATCATAACTTTTAGCAAAGCTGTACCATTGTAAGATTCTTTTAAAAAGTATAAAATATTTTAAATATCTGAAGAAAATATTTTAGAATGGAGACCTATCTTAGATTTTAACCATTTTATATTTTCCTTACTTCAAAAGCATTTAAGGGTGACAGAAAAGATAGAAATAAAACTCATATGGTTATTGCTAAGTGAAAGAAGCCAAGTCTGGAAAGACTCCATGTTATATGATTCCAATTAGATGACATTCTGAAAAGGGCGAAATGATAGAAACAGGAAAAAGTGGACAGAGTTGAACACAGGAAGCACAAGGGATTTTTAGGGTGGTGGAAATATCCTTTTTCTTGTTTTGTTTTGTTTATTTTTGATAGAGAGAGAGACGGAGCATGAGTAGGGGAGGGGCAGAGAAAGAGGGAGACAGAATCTGAAGCAGGCTCCAGGCTCTGAACTGTCAGCACAGAGCCCGACACAAGGTTCAACTCCATGAACTGCAGGATCATGACCTGAGCCAAAGTCAGACACTTAACAGATTGAACCATCCACGCACCTCAAGTATGGTGAAAATATTCTGATACCTTAATATTGGGATACATGGCATTGAACCCAAACCCACAGAACTCTATAGCTGGAAGTGAACCTTAATGTATGCAAATTTTAAAAAGTCACTTGCAAGGTTGTGGTATAAGGCCAAATATTAAGTCTCAATATTATATGTTGCCTTGACATCCGGTAATATTGAGAGGGCCTCAAATGGCCCAGCTCTAAGTTCCCCTCTCCATTCTGCTCCCACAGAGAAGTTTCTGTAGCCAAACAACCCTCGTTACCCAAGAGGCCAGGCATAGTTAGTGCTAATCCCTGACTAGTGGGTTCGGTTCCCTGTCAGCTTGTAGAATTATTCAAACAACTAATCACATTCTTCATAGGAACCAGGAGGCACCCCACCCTCGTGATACTATAAGGACTGCCTTCTGAAGCCACTGGTTGTTCATTCTGTTCCTGAGTGCAACCTCTGTGTGGCCCAAATGGTATGTGGTGCCCCCCTCCGCTAGGCTGTGCATACATGTGACCAATAGACTGCTGTTGACACATCTGTCTTGTGTTGGGTGTTGTGTGTTTGGCCATCTCCATAACCCAAAGGAGGGAATTTCTCCCTCCCCAACATGGTGCATAGGAGATTAAAACAAAGGCCAGAGTGTCCCAGGAAGGAATGCAAATTGTGACAACACAATCTCCTGGTATTATGCGTGTATGAAATGACCTCACTGAAGGGGGTGGAGGGAAAAGGTGCTTACCTAACAAAATGGTGGAGTCCAGACTAGGACTTGGAAATGAAGGGAGTGTATACGACTAAAGACAAAAGGAACTGCACACAAGCACTGGATTCAAGTTGATACAGTTGTTATTCACAGGGTTAAGGTTAACAATTCTGATACTTCCATAAATATATACGCTACTCCAGCTGAGCAATTAAGTAAATGGATGTTAAGTAATGGAAGCTAGGTTCTCACTGTTGGAGCGGGAATTTATAGGTAAGCAAAGGGAAGAAGATAGGATAACCTAGGCAGTAACGAATTAGAGTTGGTTGTATAAAATCATGGTTAGCTTATTATGGAGAGGGGCAGTTCTACATATAGACTTATTTAGAGATATGGGTATATTTATTGGTTAGTATATACATATATATTTCCTTGCTCTGTCAGCTGAGAGGTTCTAGAAGCAATGACACACCACACACCAAATCTTGTGTTCTAATACTACTTTCCAAAAAAGGTAATCAGGACACCTTGGAGAAATGGCTGATCCTAGTACTGGGGCAGGAAATATACAAGATGAGCCTGCAGCATCTTGTAGTGCCAGAAAGTAAGAAAGTAGTAAACAAAAAAAGCAATAAAGGCTACATTGATGGAGGTATGTCAAAAGGACACAGGAGCCAACTGAAAAAGCACCCACTGACCAAAGCTGGAACAATTTGAGCAATAAAATGAAGGAGTATTGGATTATAACCCAGTTATAAAACAAATATTCATGAGTCTACACTGCTATAAATAAATTATTGAATAAATGAGTGAATGAATGAATGAATGAATGAATGGAGGACAAGAGGGAAATCTCCTGTGGAGAATTCCAAATAATTTATGTAGATAGCATACCGTGAAGGAGTGGAAGCATAACTCTCCAACCCTTAAATGTGGGATGTGGTTAGTGATTTCCTTCCAAAGAATACAGAAAGGAGTACAGTATGGAAAGGAGGGAAAAGAGAGTAACTCTACAGTAGAGAAACCTGACAAACACAACCTTTGGCAGGTAATTAAAGTCAACATCAACAATGATGAACAAATCATGTGGATAGTATGAACACTTGATATAGTGTGATTAAAATGGACCATTGTCTTTGTTCTTCCTCCCAAACCCATAACACCAGTCTAGCCATAAGGAAAACACCAAATTCCACAAGAGGCATTATACAAAATGTCTGACTAATACACCTCAATAATGTCAAGGTCATCAAAACCAGGAATACCTGAGAAAACCAGAAATACTTGTCACGGCCAAGAGGAGCCTAAGGGGACATGATAATTAAATGTAATGTTGTATTCTGGATTTTGGAACAGAAAAAGAGCATTAGGTAGAAATTAAGGAAATTGTGGACTTAAGTTAATGATAACATATCAGCATTGGTTCATTAATTGTTACAAATGTAAGGTGTTGGTAATAGTAGAAACTCGCTGTGGAGTTTATGAAAACTCTGTACTATCTTTACATATTTTCTGTAATGTTAAAGCTGTTCTAAAAAATAAAGTCTACCAGGGCACCTGAGTGGCTCAGTCAGTTCAGCATCTGACTCTTGATCTGGGCTCAGGTCATGATCCCAGAGCCATAGGATCAAACCCCACATTGGGCTCCATGCTGGCCATGGGCCTACTTAAGATTTCTCTCCCTCTGCCCCCTCCCTGTCCCTGTGCGTGTACACTCTCTCTCGCAAATAAATATATAAGTAAATAAATAAATAAAATCTACTAGAGGCGCGTGACTGGCTCAGTCAGAGGAGTGTAGAGCTCTTCATTTCAGGGTAGTGAGTTTGAGCCCACATTGGGTGTAGAGATTACTTAAATAAACTTAAAAAATTTTTTGTTTAAAAACTACTCATGTCTCTGGAGGCAAGGAAAATAAAAGCAAAAATGAACTACTGGGACCTCATCAAGGTAAAAACTTCTGCACACCAAAGGAAACAATCAACAAAACTAAAAGGCAACCAACAGAATGGGAGAAGATATTTGCAAATGACATATTGGATAAAAATTATCTAGTGAAGAAATGGGCAGAAGACGTGAATACTTTTCCAAAGAAGACATCCAGATGGCTAACAGACACATGAAAAGATGCTCCACATCACTCATCATCAGGGAAATACAAATCAGAAACGACAATGAGATACCATCTCACACCTGTCAGAATGGTTAAAATTAACAACTCAGGAAACAACAGATGTTGGTAAGGATGCAGAGAAAAGGGAACACTCTTGAACTGTTTGTGGGAATGCAAACTGGTGCAGCCACTCTGGAAAATAGTATGGAGGTTCTTCAAAAAATTAAAAATAGAACTACCCTATGACCCAGCAATTGTACTATTTGGAATTTATCCAAAGGATACAGGAGTGCTGATTCAAAGGGGCACATGTACCCCAATGTTTATAGCAGTGCTATCAACAATAGCCAAACTATGGAAAGAACTCAAATGTCCATCGATGGATGAATGGATAAAGAAGATGTGGTATATATATATGCAACGGAATATTACTTGGCAATCAAAAAGAATGAAATCTTGCTATTTGCAACAATGTGGATGGAACTAGAGTGTATTATGCAAGGCAAAATAAATCAGAGAAAGACAAGTATCACATGATTTCACTCATGTGGAATTTAAGAAACATACCAGATGAACATAGGGGAAGGGAAGGAAAAATAAGATAAAAGCAGAGGGAGGCAAACCATAAGAGACTCTTAAATACAGAGAACAAACTGAGGGCTGCTGGAGGGGAGATGGGGGGGAGGGGCTAAATGGATGATGGGCATTAAGGAGGGCACTTGTTGGGATGAGCCCTGGGTCTTATATGTAAGTGGTGAATCACTGGATTCTACTCCTGAAGCCAAGACTACACTGTATGTCACCTAACCTGAATTTAAATAAATAAATTAAAAAAAATAAGATTCTATCAACCACATTTTATAGCTTAAAAAAAATCTAAAAAAGCATCTGGGGAGCCTAAAGAGTAATATTTCCCTGAAAGTAAAGAATAAATAACCGAAGAATAAGGCACACAGGGGAAATATGTGTTATGACATATGACAAATATGACAAGCCCAGGTATGAGGTTAGAACGCTAAAGTGCACACCTTTAGTAACTATCTTTGTTAGAGGCAGGCTGTAAATCTGGACAAGCAGGAGTGAAGAGGCCTTGTATGTCTGCTTCTTATCGCATCCCTCACATTCTTACACTACATCTGCACTGAGGACGGGATGGTAGCACAAGATTAGAGGGATCTAAGCTGGGCAGCTGCACAGGACTCAGTCTGTAAGGGATACTGCACATCTCTGGGGTGCCACGACATCACTCAAACTTTTGTCTATCTGAGCGCTTCTTGGAAAGGGATGGTGAAAAAGAACTACTTTGATAAATTACTTGGGGTGGGAGAAGACCCCCACCCTACAGAATGTGTGCTTGGTCGGTCTGTTGACTGCTAAGAAGTGAGGGTCTGGGAACGGCAGTGTCTTTGCTCCCTGGGACATTGTTCCAGCAATCTTCTATTTTGTACCCTTCCACTTAGGTGAATGTTCAACAACAAAAAAATTTTTTAAGATTTTATTATTTTTTTAAGCAATCTCTACATCCATCATGGGGCTGGAGCTCACAATTCCAAGATCAAGAGTGGCACACTTTTCTGACTGAGCCAGCTAGGTGCCCCCATGTCAAATATATTTTTAAAGAATATCGTTTTGAGGCGAACCAAACGAGTAGTCTGAATGGAGAGCCAAATTATTAGCCCATTCACGATATCCAAGTGTTTATCAGCTCCTTGTATTAGCAAATTGAGTAAAAACAAGTCTAATAGTGACCAAAAACAGGAAAGTCCAATTATCTCTTTCTCTCTCCCTAATATTCCCAAGGATATTATTTCCCTTAACTGATAAGAATAGGGCAACAAAGTTTGGAGTTACATTTTTTGGTGAATGAATGCACTTTATGCTGCTGATCATGAGTAGATCCACACGCCTGGTACTCAAGAGAATCAACTTGGAGGTGGGCAGGGCTGATGTTTTCTCATTAATAGTAAGTAATCCAACAAGGATCAACCAACCACCTGTACATAGAGATGGGCCAAATGAGTCCTTGCAAACAGTACCAAGATTTTCCCTAGAAAACAGATAATTCTACTGTTCTATCACCACTTTGGTCTTGATCTTTTCCAATCCATCCTCCACACTGAATTCAGACTTTACAATTTTTTTCTAACAGTTAAAGTTTTCAACTCTGTAATGTATGCATAAGGTTCAAAAACAAAAAGTTAAGAAGGGTACAGAGGGAAAAGGGTGCCCCTTACACCTGACTTCTTGGTCACCCTCCTACCAAAGGTACAGATAGCCATCAATTTCTTTGGTAAAGAAAGTAATTCTAAAATGCATCTACTTCATATCTTCTGTGCCTCATTATAATGTCCAAATTGAGAAGTGCAAATGAGGTCTTTCAGGATTTACTCCTGTTTCTCTTTTGTTTCTTCTAGTAAGTCCTTCTGTACATGTAGATTTCATCCCCTGTAACTACTTTGTTCTTCTCCAAAAGCCTAAGTCTTCTTTCCATCTGTGATTTTACTTATGCTTTTCCCCCTACCTGGGATCCCCATGTTCCCCCACATGATGCCACCCTTCTTTGAGTGTAGTGCAATATCCCTTACTATTCCCCTAACTATATTCAGGCTGAAGCCTTTGTGAACCTCCAAAGATAAAGGTTATGTATGCCTTCCCTTCATGAAACTCTTTTGAAAGGACCATATACAGGGGCACCTGGCTGGCTCAGTTGGTGGAGCATGCGAGTCTTGACCTTGGGGTTGTGAGTTTAAGCTCTATGTTGGGTGTAGAGATTACTTAAAAATAAAATCTTTGGGGTGCCTGGGTGGCTCAGTTGGTTAAACGACTGACTCTTGATTTCAGCTCAGGTCATGATCTCACAGCCAAGAGACAGAGCCCTGCGTCAGGCTCTGCGTTGAGGGTGGAGCCTGCTTAAGATTCTCTTTCTCCCTCTCTCCCTCTGCTCCTCCCCCGTTTGCGTGTGCACTTGCACGCTCTATCTCAAAATAACCCAAAAAAAACTTTTTAAAGAAGAAATATATATGTGTTTTTATTACAGCACCTATCACATTGACTTGTTGAAGGCAGTACAGTGTTCTTTGTTTTTTGAGTCCTCAGAGTTTAGCAAACTAATACCTAGTTGTTATTGAATATTAGTTACAGTGTAACTACAAGTAAACTAAGGACATATTAGGCTGCATTAATAGAAGTGCGGTCTTAGAATTTTTATTTCTGGCTATCATATTCACTTTTTAATTTTTAATTTTACTTAATTTTAATGTTTGTTTCCTTATTTGTTTATTTTGAGAGAAAGAGAGAGCGTGAGCAGGGGAGGGGCAAGAGAGAGGGAGACAAAGACTCTGAAGCAGGATCCAGGCTTTGCGCCGGCAGCACAGAGCCTGATGTGGGGCTTGAACCCACGAACCGTGAGATCATGACCTAAGCCAAAGTCAGATGCTTAACTGACTGAGCCACCCAGGCCCCCCCTGGCCACCGTATTTAGAGAAAGAGATTGAAGAAGTGTAATATCCACCTGACAGTGTATGGTTTACTAACACTGTGATGGCCTTAAGAAAAGACCAAGAGAATGCACAGCTCCCTTAGACTCTCCAAAGCGCCAAAAAGGAAACAGTTGACAATTACTTAGCTTCCTTATACCAGAGGTTCTCCACCGTGGTGTTGGGTCATTGTGGTGTGTCTTCATCAGTGCCAAGATGTATGCAACTTGTTTGTACTAATAAAAGCTGAAGCACTGAAATCGGAAAACAATTTACTTTTCCCTCCCTCTTAAACTAGTGCGGAATCAAGGTTGCTCCTGTAAAGTCACTCCTGTCCACTTATATTCCAATATACTCTGCTGAGAATAGGGGCAGAGTTACAACTGATGGGTTTGGAAACTGGGGGTGAGCCACAGTTTGCCTTATCTTCACTTCTACACTGTGACAATGTTGATTGAGCATGTGAATATTATCTGTCTTGGGTGGGAGAAATATAGAGAACTGTCACCCTAACCTATGAGCTCAAGGGTAGGGGCCACGAATTTTCATTTTGTATTTATCCACCGTGTGGCAGTGCTTGAAGAAAGAAAGGAGGAGGGTTTGTGGATGGATCAATGGGAGAATCAAAGGAAGAGAGGGTGGAAGAAAAGGTGACAAAAAACTTTTTAAAAGGAATGAAGAGAAAAAGCAAAGGATTAAAGGAGACTTATTATTTACTTTCTTAGAAACTTAACTGAATTCAGTGTTTAACTCAACATAAGGAAAAACAACAACAACAACAACAACAACCCAGCAATAAAAGCTGCTTAAACAGAGACTATGGGAGACCAAATAAGGCGACCTCTAAGTTCCTATTCGATTCTTTGATCTAAGATGCTAGGTTTTATTTCCCCAACAATGCTTTTGAGTAAACAGTGGCATTTAATGAATATTTATTAAATAAAATTATAATCTAAAACATTATAGCAGAAACAAACTGATTTTTCTGTTAAAAAAAGTTTGTATTACTTTTTTAATTGGGTTTTCATAGTTTTGTGGAGATTGACAATTGGTTTGCAAAATTCAGCTTCAGTTTGCTCCCTTGTAAGATTCTCTGTGGCTTAACCACAAAGGGCTGAGGTACTTTGTGATTTTTTTCTTTTAGGTTAAAAGAAATAACAGAATTTTGCTAGGCTGAATTCTAGACATGATGCAAATTTAAAGTAATTTAAGATGATATTTCAGGGTAGGGGATTAAAGATTTTTGGTGTGTGTGTGTGTGTGTGTGTGTGTGTGTGTGTGTGTGTTTTCCCTGAGAGAATCCAGCAAGCTATTTCTGCTTTGTAAAGATCCAAAATGTCTGAGCTGCAGAAACTCACAAGGCAAACAAGTAAAGGTGAAGAAACCAGACAGCAAAAATTACTACTGTGACCACTGCCCACCCCACAAATATGTCATAGTCAAAGACTTCTTCTTAAGTTTCTGGTCCGTCAGAATATGTACTGTCCATAAAAAATTCATCCAAGGCTAGTTGTTAACTATTCTGTGTTTATTTGATCAAAAGCTCAAGCTTTTGCTTCTGCTGCGGTGCCTCGGTTGGAACAAAGCCGTGCTTAATGCATGTTACTTTGATTTCATAAATAGCATATAAAAATCAGAGGAACCGGGTAGCTTTGGTTAGGAAGAAAAAGGGTAACATTTTTAGTCTCACTTTTTTATATTATTTTCTTGAAGAGCTCAACTCTTTGCCCACTGACACTGGCCCAAATGCTATGACTCTGCAAAATTGAGATATCTTGTTTTTTTAGACATTTGATTTTGCCCGTGTCAGCAGAATACAACTGAGTAGTGAACTGGCTTAACAATTTTAATATGAATAAGCATACTTTCTCTACTTCCTCTGTGATATGGCACGATCACGTCTGTATAGATAATAGAGTAAATTTTACTCGTTGCAGGTACAATACATACTTGTCGACTGATCTGGTTGATGCAACTGTAAGCTTTTTTTCAGTTCAGAGTCTACATTTTACCGACACCCGAAAAATACTAATTCCTATGTCTGTAACATCCCATTCCTGAGCAAACACACGTTCACAATATTCGCAACCTAATCCCTTCCAACAGAGCTTGCTTTTGGGAAGGAAATTTCAGAAAAAGCATCCAGAAGGAGGAAAGACCAACAACGCTACTTGAGCTGTCGAGGTGCCCAGTGACAACTTACTGGCTTAAAGTAACAACAACAACAACAACAACAAAGAGCAAGGGGAGGTGGGTGGAGAAAGGGGAAACTCCATCAAAGATGCAACTGACAACTCCCAGCGGCTCTTAGATTCCATCCGAACAGGAAAAACGAAAAGGTTAGAAAGCAGTGGCAGGGCGGTGTCCCCTGCCATGTTTCAATTCACGCTGCGCTAGTAACGAGCCACGCAACTGCTTCACCAGGGCGGGCTTCCTCAGTGCCCAACTCTCCCCTCGGAATCACGAGGAGATCGGTCCCCCTGCCCAGGAGGAACGACCGGGGGAGACCGCTGCCGGCACAAACTCCGCCGCGGGGCCGAGGGGCTGCCGCCCGCCCCTGCAGCTCGCGAAGCCCTCGCCCGCGCGCAGGTGGGCGGGCGCCCCAGGCCCAAAGGAAGCCGCGCGAGGCAGGGGGTCCCGGCGGCCCTGGCAGCGACCCGCGCCCGCCCCGCCAGGGGGAGCGTCTGCGCCCGACGGCCGGCGGCGGGGACCCGGCGGGCGGCGCTGGGCGGCGGCCCCGCGGCGCGGCTGCCCTCCCGCGTCCCCACCCCCCGCCCCGCCCGCCCCCGGCGCGGCCCTGCCCGCCCCCTCCGCCCCCTCCCGCGGCGCCATGCGCAGACTCAGTTCCTGGAGAAAGATGGCGACAGCCGAGAAGCAGAAACACGACGGGCGGGTGAAGATCGGCCACTACATCCTGGGGGACACGCTGGGGGTCGGCACCTTCGGCAAAGTGAAGGGTGAGGACCCCCGCGGCAAGGGCGGGCCCCGGCCCGCGGTCCGGGCGACTTCCGCCTTCCTCACCCCTTCATCCTCCCCCGGCCCCGGCGTTCCTCCTCTGCCGGGCTCGGCAGCCCCCGTCCGGGCTCCAGCGGGAGCGGAGCCCGCGGCCCCGCCGCGGGACTGCGGCGCGACCCTCCCCGGCGGGGTGGGGGTGGGGGTGGGGAGGGGACCGGTCGCCATGGCGACGGCGCCGCGGCCGGAGGGGCTCGCCCGTGCGAGGGGCGGGGATGCGGAGGTGCGAACTTTCGCAGGTGGGGCAGGCTGGCGCTGGGTGCAGGCGCCGGGGTCTCGGCGCCGAGCCCGGGCGAGAGGGCCTCCCGTTCGCCGGGGCTGTGCTCCCCGGGCTCAGGGCCGGCCCATCGCTTCCCCGGGAGTCCTCAGTATTGTCCGTATTTCCGTCCTCTTTAGGAGGTTCTCGACTTACCTGCCCCGGCCGATTCTCAAGTGTGAAATGTGTCGTTCCCCTCCTTCCTCCGCCCCCGCCCCCTCCCAACTAAGCTTGCTTTGGGCTTAGCTTACGGAATTCAAAAAAGAGGGCCATCTCGTCCGGAAGGATGACTAATTTTTTTCGAAGCAGTTAATGAATGTAAACTGGTCCTGTATTTGCGATGCATGGTTTGTGTTTTGAACGCAGACTCCGTGCCTTTAGTGTTTCTGATTTATCAGTTTTGCAGTCTCTATGTGCCAAACCTGGTAGGTAGTGCAGACGTTGCCTGCAGATAGTATTTATTAGCTCATTAATGTAGTTCGTTTCCATTTATTTGCACAGGATATTTTTAACAACTTAGTGCACGTCATTTGAACTTTTTTAAGGAAAGTGGAATCTCTTATCCTTGTGTTTCAACACAATATTCTGGAAATAACAAACTTGATCTCCAGCCCACCAATTCTGGCACAAAAAGTGTTTTTTTTTTTTCTTTTTAAGTGTATTTATTTATTTTGAGGGGCAGAGAGAGAGAGACGGGGAGAGAAAGAATCCCAAGCCGGCTCCACGCTGTCAGTACAGAGCCACGTGCTCCATGCAAACCTGACATCCTGACCTGAGGTGGAATCAAGAGTGAGTCCCTTAACTGATGGAACCACCCAGGTGCCCGTGGCACAAAAAGTTTAATTGCAAACCTTGTGAGACATAAGGTTTTTTTTCTTTAAAATATTTGACTTTGTTATTAGGGAGGTAGAGGAAGAAAGCATGGAACTGATAAATATAATTCATGCATTGGCTTTGGATAGATAATAACCTGTGACTTGCATATACTGAGCTCTTGGTAAATATTTGACTTGAAAGAACAAAAAAGTTGTGAAAGTCTGTGCAGTGAATTAACTAACTGAGCCTTGCTTTACCGGAGCTAAAATAAACATTTTCTGATTTTATCTAGGGATGGAAGAGGAGAACCCTTCCTTCTCTTGCTCTTTCTGAGTCATAGAACTGGAAAATTGCTGTATAGCCCACAGGGAAGCAACTGCCTAAGTCTTCTTATGAGAATCAGCAAGGCCAACAATGTAAGAAAGTAAGAAGCAAATGCCAGAATAGGGTAACAACAGCCATCAGGGTGGGTCTGTATTAGGCCAGTAAGATGTCTCTGTGCCCTTGAAGTTATTTATTTTGGGCTATGCTGTTTCTTTACTTGTTAGCAATCGCAAACTGCTTTTCCTTTTCAAGTATTTGTAAGACATGGTCATTAATGCCCCCAAATAGTCTTGATAACCTCACTCCTCCCAGGACTCTGCTTGGATTAGGATGCTCATCATTCTAGTGTAGAACTGTGCAACGTCAGTTCTCATTTTCTTATTTGCTAGATGGCTTTTGGCATGGCAGATAGGAAAGCAAGAGGAAAATGTTCATGTTCTGATTTGATCTGTGATGTGGCTGTACCATGAATCCCTCCAGTGAGTGCTGTTCTTTATCCTTCACTCTCTCACATGTGCCTGTCTTGAAGTACCAAATACTGTCAAAGTCGGCCTCTCCAAATTGACTACTATTGGCCAAATGTAGAAAGGCCAATATTAGTCAAAGAATCACATGTCTCATAGATAGGGTTAAATTTGTTCATAAATATATTAGTTGATATTAGTCAAAATCTTCAGCCAGTGCTTTTTTCTTTTCTTTTTTTTTTTTTAAGAGAGAGCGGGCATAAATGAGTGATGGGCAGAGAAGGGAGGAGAGAGAGAGAGAGAGAGATAGAAAGAGAGAGAGAGAGGGAAGCAGGACTCATCCGAAGTGGGCCTTGTGATTTTTTTTTTTTACCCAAAGCGGGGCACCTGAAGCAGGGCTCAAGCTCACCCGTTGCAGGACTCGAACTCACGAACCATAAGATCACGATGATCTGAGCTGAAGTCACATGCTTAACTGACTGAGCCACTCTCTTTCTGTGGTTCTCTCTCCAAAGCAAGGAAACCTCAGCCTACCTCTCATGAATCTCATTGGCTCATACAGTCCCTGGGGTCGGGGATGCCAGGTGCTTATGTTCCTAAGTAGGTACCAGCAAGGGAGATAGCATTACTCTTGGGAGGACCGTGGCCCACTGTTAGATGTGTGTGTGTGTGTGTGTGTGTGTGTGTGTGTGTGTGTGTGTGTGTGGTGGGGGCATCTTATCTTCTTCTGAAGTACTTATTGGGAGACAGAATAAATACTTTACACAGAAATGGGTATTAATTGTTAGAAGAAAGAAAAGGGGGCCTATATGCTCAGGGAGCCGGCAGAAATAACCTATGACAGTGGCGATGTTGGCAACTTTCACTAGCCTTAATTTGACGAGAATTTTTATGAATGCTACAATTAGCCATATATTTCAATGGAGATAATTCAGAGTATATGCAGCTTTTAAAATTAGTTATACACTTTGGTAAATTTAACATAGAAAAGGAATCTAATAGAAGATGTGACACTGATATGCAGAAAAATTCCTGATATGATATCTCATGCTTAGAGGGACTGTGAATTTGCAATGATTATTTTGTTTATTATTACAGTCTAAAAAAGTCCTTTGGTAACTTAATGGCAACGTTTTGAGGGAAAGGTTTAAACAGACAACTCGGGTTGGTTTGGGATTATGCTTGAATTATCTTCTTTATTTCCAAGTTCTCTTTTTTTTTTCTTTCTTTTTCCTGGTTGTCAAGGTGTTAGTCTCCATTCCCGCACAGAGTCCACTCACTTTTCCCCAGGTACAACCATTATAAAAGCACAGATGAGCACAGTCATGTTATTGTTGTAGTAAATTAAAATGGCACTTTCTGTTAAGTTTTCCAAGAGAAGAGAAGATGGTCTTTTTAGTGGTGTAGGTGGTCTCTAGCAAATGAGTTGTTTATACAAATAATCTATTAATTAAGTTGGTATTTTTCTACATAAAACTGCAATTTCAGGTAAATAGGCCACTGTTCCCTTTGTGAATGAATCACAGTAGAAGTTATTTAAAAATTTAAGGAGGGTGTGTCTGCTGTAACTCTTAATCTTGGGGTCATGAGTTTAAGGCCCTACATTGGTATGGAGCTTACTAAAAAAAAATCTTTATGGACAAAAAACATATATATGTGTGTGT
The DNA here is from genome assembly GCF_016509475.1 of Prionailurus bengalensis. Taxonomy (NCBI): domain Eukaryota; kingdom Metazoa; phylum Chordata; class Mammalia; order Carnivora; family Felidae; genus Prionailurus; species Prionailurus bengalensis. Next base: position 207,635,356 of record NC_057343.1, read on the forward strand.
GTGTGTGTGTGTGTATCAGCATCGGTAGATCTCAAGTTTATAAGAGTAGGCCACAAAAAACAAAGAAGTAGAAGAACATGTACAGTCATGCTGTTTATATAATTTTTTTAAATTCTTTGTTGGGGGGTATTTGTTTATTTTTGAGAGAGAGAGAGCATGAGCAGAGGAGGGGCAGAGAGAGAGGGAGACACAGAATCCGAAGCAGGCTCCAGGCTCCTAGCTGTCAGCACAGAGCCTGACTTGGGGCTTGAACCCACGAACTGTGAGATCATGACCTGAGCCTAAGTTGGACGCTCTACCGACTGAGCCATTCAGGCTTCCCATATAAATTTTAAAGTCATGCAAAAACACTCAGACATTCCTAATGCGAGTAAATTGGTACAGTATTTATTAAAGTGAACCCACCAATTCAACTTCTAGGAATTTATCTTATAGATACACTCCTGTGTGAAATAATGAGTTATTCATTGACACATTGTTTATAGATACAAGAGGTTGAAAGTAACTTTTCTAATAGGATAGTAGTTAAATTATGGTCAGCTGTGCAGTGATACATCCTGCAGACGTTAAAAACAAAAGCAGGAGACTTTATATAATTTAGGGAACAATTTCTAAGGTGTATTTTTAGGGGGAGAAATACGGCTAGTCAAACAAATGTGTATAGTATACCTACCATTTGTGTATAAAAAAACAGGAGCCAAAAGGTATTTAAGTGTAACTACTTGCATATGTGTGGAGTGTTCCTTTAAAGATACACGTAAAAGTTACATTAGTTGGTCAGTTACATTATATTAGATACACATAAAACAGCTACATTAGGTAGCAGGGGGACATTTCACTGTATATCCTTTTGTACTGTTTAATTGTCTAGTGCAGGTATTACGTTTTGAAAAGAATGTATAAAATTTGTAGAAATAAACATAGGGAAAACATTGTTAAAATATTGTTTGTGTGTTCTTGTATGTGGAGCAGACAAACATTCAAGGTAGTGGTTACCTCTGGGAAGGGGGAGAAGAGCAAGGGATCTAGGAAGAGGCGTTCAGAGCTTCCCCTGCATTTACATTTTTGCAGTGTTGTGTTGGCAGACTGGTGGTGGGTGGCACATGGCGGACATCTGGTTTGCCGTTTGGGATGCTTGAAGTGTTTTGTTAAGAAAACCTACCTTTCACATTTCCACCTTTTAAAACTCACTCCTCTCTAGGATTAAGTTATTTCCCTTCTGCTTTAAGATACGAGATGTTCTGACTCTTAGAATTTTAGAGTTGGTAGCTAATCGTTGACGAATCTGATGTTCGTGTGAGGGAGATGTGAATTCTGGGAGCCTGTGCTGTGAGTGGCCTACAAGCCTTCCATGGCAGAAATACCCGTTTCCATTTTGTTCAAAAACGGTATCTTAGCACTACTGGAAAGCAGTGACAGTCTCAAGAGCAAATTTTGAGCTTTGGGAGGGGGGTGTGGTTGACTTGATGCCTATTTTGCCAACAGTAGGGTCCGCTTGTTACTGTAGACTGACTGTGGAGCAGCAGTTAATTTGGCTGCAACTGAGTTTAGTCAATGGAGAATCTTTTGCTTAGTTTTGAGAAAGCAGTTCAGAGTTTGATACCGTACCAAACCTTTTCCCCAGTTCTGCAGAGATAGATGGTAGAATACGTAGGTCTTAAGACTCGGAGTCAGAAGACCTATCCCAACTTGATCATATAATAGCTTTACTTCATCGAATTACATAATCGCTCAGAGCCTCCTAATTACCTGTATCATAGGTTTGTTGTGAGGCTCAAATGTGATAATGTGTTTTTTTCCTAAGCTGTTATATACTATATTTTCAAAAGTTTTATGCTACTGAAGTTCTAATATTGAAGTTTGTTGGTAATTGGGTTCAAGGCAAATATTTGTTCCCATAATTAAGGAAAAGAATAGATTACCGTATCATAGCTTTAAATTACCAAGCTTTTGCTGGGAAGAAAGAGGAAGAAAGACAATATTCAGAAGGACTATTGCCTACTCTAAAAGAGAAAATATTTGAGTCATCAGTGTTGGGACATTATTTGAAAACCTCAGAGGGAAAAGCCTGTATCCAAAGAAGACAGATTAAAAATGTTTAACTGGTTTCTCTACCAGGTGCTTCAGAGCCATTATTGTGTTAATATTCATAGTGCTTTCCCAAAAGGGAGAACATACATCCTCTCCCAAATGTGTCTTCTGTCCTAGTATATTGTAGGGCATACTTCATAAAATTCGTTGTGATAATTTTAGTTTTATGATTTTTCTAGCCTATAGAAAATTCAAATTCCCAAATTAGAACATTGGAGAGGGGGCTGTAAGAGTTGACTCCTGATAGGCTGTGAAGGGGAGGACACAACTTCAAAATGCAGAAAACCATGGAGCTGGAACAAATAGCCTAGGAGTAAGAGGTCCTATCCTGCTAACTCCCACAGATGTCACTGTGTGAAGGCACAGGGGAGTAAATGACGCTCATACAAGGTGAACATTTGCTTGGTTCCCATTCATTTTGTACAGTGTATCCCATTTAAGAATTCTGGGCATGTGTAGTACAGATTAGAAAACCTGTTTTCAGAAAAGATTACTTCTGTTAACTTGTTAATTTTAATGGTGAATTTCAAATATGAGAAAAAACTATTCGTTTCCTAGGGCTGCAGTAACAGAGTACCACAAACTGAGTGGTTTAGAACAACAGAAATTTATTCTTTCATAGTTCTGGAGGCCTAAAGTCCGAAATTAAGGGGTTTGTAGGGTTATACTCCTTCTGAAGGCTCTTGGTGAGAATCTTTTCCTTGCCTTTTCCAGCTTTTGGTGGCTCCTGGTGTTTCTTGGCTTGTGGTAGCAAAACTGTAGTCTCTGCCTTTGTCTTCCAGTGGCCTCCTGTAGGTGTGTCTGTGTTCTCTCTTCTTATTTAGGACAACATTCATTAAATACAGAACCCACTCTAAAGCTAGGATGATTCATTTTGAGATCCACACCTGATTACATTTGCAAATACCCTATTTCCACATAAGATCACATTCTGGGCTGTAGGGGCATTATTCAACCCACTACACTTGCCATTTTATATGCTTTTGGTTTTATGATCTTGGTTTCTCCCTTATAATACTTTAATGTTTGAGAGACTTTTTAAAACTTTTTGAAAACAATATTTATTTATTTTGAGAGAGAGAGAGTGCGTGCGTGAGTGAGCATACACGTATTCGTGTGCTCTTGTGAGCAGGGGAGGGGCAGAAAGAGTCTCAAGCAGGCTCCATGCTGTCAGCACAGAGCCCAACGTGGGGCTTGATGTTACAAACTGAGATCATGACCTGAGCCAAAATCAAGAGTCGGACGCTTAACTGACTGAGCCACCCAGGTGCCTCAGTTTTGAGAAACTTTCAATTGGTTTGCTAGAATGAATAAAGTGTGTTCTTGGTATCCTGTCTTAAAATGTTGAAATTGATGAGGCAGGTTTTTGGTAGACTGAATTAATTTTCTAGTACAGGAAAAAGATCACAGGAGCGGTGCCAGACACATAGTAGGTGCAGGTACTCAACTATTTCTTCTTTTTTTAATTTTTAATTTATTTTTTAAATTTACCTCCAAGTGAGTTATCATATAGTGCAACAATGATTTCAGGAGTAGATTCCTTAATGCCCCTTACCCATTTAGCCCATCCCCCCTCCCACAACCCTTAGTTTGTTCTCTGTATTTATGAGTCTCTTATGTTTTTGTCCCCTTCCCTGTTTTTATATTATTTTTGCTTCCCTTCCCTTACGTTCATCTGTTTTGTCTCTTAAAGTTCTCAGATGAGTGAAGTCATACGATTTTTGTCTTTCTCTGACTGACTAATTTCCCTTAGCATAATACCCTCCAGTTCCATCTACGTAGGTGCAAATGGCAAGATTTCATTCTTTCTGATTGCTGAGTAATACTCCATTGTACAAATATACCACATCTTCTTTATCCATTCATCCATCGATGGACATTTGGGCTCTTTCCATACTTTGGCTCTTGTTGATAGTGCTGCTATAAACATGGGGGTGCATGTGCCCCTTCAAAACAGCATATCTGTATCCCTTGGATAAATACCTAGTAGTGCAATTGCTGGGTTGTAGGGTAGTTCTGTTTTTAATTTTTTGAGGAACCTCCATACTGTTTTCCAGAGTAGTTGCACCAGTTTTCATTCCCACCAGCAGTGCAAAAGAGATCCTCTTTCTCTGCATCCTTGCCAACATCTGTTGTTGCCTGAATTGCTAACGTTAGCCATTCTGACTGGTGTGAGGTGGTATCTCATTGTGGTTTTTTGATTTGTGTTTCCCTGATGATGAGTGATGTTGAGCATTTTTTCTTGTGTTGGTTGGCCATCTGGATGTCTTCTGTATAGAAGTGTCTATTCATGTCTTTTGCCCATTTCTTCACTGGATTATTTGTTTTTTGGGTGTTGAGTTTGAGAAGTTCTTTATAGATTTTGGATACTAACCCTTCATCTGATATGTCGTTTGCAAATATCTTCTCCCATTCCGTTGGTTGCCTTTTAGTTTTGCTGATTGTTTCCTTCGCTGTGCAGAAGCTTTTTATTTTAATGAGGTCCCAGTAGTTCATTTTTACTTTTGTTTCCCTTGCCTCCAGAGACATGTTGAGTGGTACTCAACTATTTCTTAATGAACAAAGTTTTAGAATAACTCTTATTGGCATGTGAGAATTCAGTCTATTATTCTTTTCAAAACTGTGAGCCTATAAATTAAGGATTCCTCTGAATGTTCAACTTCTTAGACTTATCCTTTATTAAAAGGATATCTGTATCTGTATTATTATACTATGTAATGCCCTTTTAGGATTATCTTTTTAGGGGTGCTTGGGTGGGTCAGTTGGTTAAGTGTCCGATTTCAGCTCAGGTCATGATCTTGCAGTCTGTGAATTCCAGCCTGCGTCGGGTTCTGTGCTGACAGCTCAGAGCCTGGAGCCTGCTTAGGATTCTGTGTCTTCCTCCCTCTCTCTCTCTGCCCCTCCCCTGCTCATGCTTGCTTGCTCTCTCTCAAAAATAAATAAAACAATAAATTTAAAAAAAGGATTATCTTTTTAAAAAAGTTATCATGGGGTACCTGGATGGCTCCGTTGGTTAAGTGTCCGACTTGGGCTCAGGTCATGATCTGATGGTTCCTGGATTCGAGCCCCACGTCGGGCTCTGTGCTCACAGCTCAGAGCTTGGAGCCTGCTTCATATTCTGTGTCTCCCTCCCTCTCTGTTCCTCCCCAGCTCATAGTCTGTCTTTCTGTCTGTCTGTCTCTCAACAATACATAAACATTTAAAAAAATTTAAAAATAGCTTTATAAAAAAATTAAAAAGTTATCACATTTCACTTACTGTTTTGGGGAAAGCACAAGTTTTTGAGCTAGATCTGGGTTCATGTTTTGATTTTACTAACCACCAGCTATAGGCCTTTGGGCAAGTTATTTCATCTTCCTGTGCCTCAGTTACCTGTCAAGTGTTGCTAATAGTATCAGTCTTCCAGAGTTGGTTAGAGTTAGAGGGTCAGTAGGTTTGGACACAAAGTGGCTGTGTCATCATGCCTATTAATTACTAAGTTGTGTATCTTAATTAAATTGTTATGTGTTGCAAATCAATTAGATTTATATTTAAAAATAGTATTTGTTTACAAAAATGTGATTTAAGCTGAGTCAAATTACTCTGCGCTCTTCTATGACTGAATAAGCGTTCCTATAGTTTTTAGGTATTAGGTGAAATCACCGTCAAGGACTTGGTGCCAAGTGTATATGTCTAGCACTAATATGTTGAAAATTAACCAAAGTCAGGAAAGGGTCGAACTTTGGAAGCTAGAAATCTCAGGATTGATGGTTGATGGAAGGGGGAAGGATGGAGCAGGTTGGTGGAATTGAAGCTTATGAGGATGGGAGCTAGATGGATAGAAATCATAGCTATTAATTATTTAGCACTTATTATGTGCTTAAAGGGATGCTACTGACTCTAAGTGGATAAGGGGCACAAATCAAAGAGCTGAGATAATTGGCCGTGTGTGGATTAAACCAGAACATTTAGAGCTGATTAGATAGGGAGAGGGGGCAGGTCTGGGAGCGATTGAAAATAAATAGCCCTAAATGGTAATAGCCACCATTTATTCATCAAGCATTTACTGTGCTGGACACTGTGGAAAGTGCTTTATAAACCCTACCTCATGTATTCCTTATAGTCACTCTTGTGTATGTGGTATTCTTATTTTTACAGACAACTGAATAGAAGGTTGAAGTTACTTAACTTTCCCAGGTCAAACATTTAGTAAATACCTTCATACACAGAACCCAGGTCTGTGTGACTACAAAGTCTATGCTTTGTACACAGACTGCCTTCTTATGTGAAAGGAAAATGGGGCATTCAACCTGTTACTGAAAAATGTGAATCTAACACCCATCGTTTTTTCTTTTTTTTCTTCCCTTTGGGATTTTTGAATTGTAAAGAATATAAAACAGTAAGTAAAATATGAAAAAAAAACACTATAGAATAACTTTTAATTTTGGTACATTATCATTTTCTTTTTTTTTTAATTTTCTTTTTTATTTTTTAAAATGTACATCCAAATTAGTTAGCATATAGTGAAACAGTGATTTCAGGAGTAGATTCCTTAATGCCCCTTACCCATTTAGCCCACCCCCGCCTCTCACAACCCCTCCAGTAACCCTCAGTTTGTTCTCCATATTTAAGAGTCTCTTATGTTTTGTCCCCCTCCCTGTTTTTATATTATTTTTGTTTCCCTTCCCTTGTGTCCATCTGTTTTGTCTCTTAAAGTCCTCATATGAGTGAAGTCATATGATTTTTGTCTTTCTCTGACTAATTTCACTTAGCATCATACCCTCCAGTTCCATCCACGTAGTTGCAAATGGCAAGATTTTATTTTTTTGATTGCCGAGTAATCCTCCATTGTGTATAGATACCACATCTTCTTTATCCATTCATCCATCGATGGCCATTTGGGCTCTTTCCATACTTTGGCTATTGTTGGTAGTGCTGCTATAATCATCGGGGTGCACGTGCCCCTTCAAAACAGCATACCTGTATCCCTTGGATAAATGCCTAGTAGTGCAATTGCTGGGTCGTAGGGTAGTTCTATTTTTAATTTTTGAGGAACCTCCATACTGTTTTCCAGAGTGGCTGCACCAGCTTGCATTTCCAGGCACATTATCATTTTCATAGAAATATTTTTGGTATAGGTAGACAATGTAGAATACATATGTTTTTGTTTGCTCTTTTCATGATTATAAGAACATTTTCTATAGTCTTCCTCTGAGAGAGAGTTAGAATAAAAATGTATTAAACTGTTCTCTAAAATTGGTCATTTAGTCTTTTCTTAAATAAAACACTATAATAAAAATAATTATGTACATGTTAAAATGTACTTAATTCTAAGTTAAATTCTGAGGAACTATATAAAAAATATATATCACTCTTTCTCTTAAAAACATTTTTTTAAATGTTTATTCATTCTTGAGATAGAGCATGAGTGGGGGAGGGGCACAGAGAGAGGGAGACCCAGAATCCCAAGCAGGCTCCAGGTTCTGAGTTATCAGCACAGAGCCTGACGCAGGGCTCAAACCCACAAACCGTGAGATCATGACCTGAGCCAAACTCGGACACTTAACCAACTGAGCCACCCAGGTGCCCCAAAATCACTCTTAATGCGGTCTAGTATATCAGCTTTTCTTCCCCTAAAATGTTTCTATTGGTTTGCCAGCCATGAAAAAGGAATTAGTGCACTAATTTTCCCTTAAAAAAACAAACTGATCATGTACCCTGCTTATTTACTTAGTTGTGTGTGTGTGTGAGAGAGAGAGAGTCAGAGAGGTTGAATTTGATCTCTACAGTGGCTGTTACGACACCTTTCTCCTCCCTGTTACTGTTCAATTTTTGTTTGAATACTATTTGTACAGTCATACTTCTGTGATTTCTGTTGTTTCAGAAATGAAGATATGCCTCTATTTCTTCTAAGTAATCTCTAATTTGATGAAATGCTCAGGTATTAGAACAACGTCTTTAGTCGTACTTTGTTTGGTTATTGATTTCGTTCTGTTTACTTACTCTTCTTTTACTGGGGAGGGACTTCTATTATTCATAGGTGGAATAGTATTTATTCTCTACTCGCTATTACTCATGAGTTGAATTTCACTTGATTTCCTGTTCTTTGTCTATCAGCATCCATCCTTTGAGTGCTAATTTTGATTTCTTCCTAATTTTTGGTATGTTTACAATAAAATTTTCTCATATTTTTACAATTTACTGCTTTCTAATTGTTGTAAAATTCATCTTGCTCTGCTCTTCCTTTTATATTTCCTTTTTTGTTTAAAAGATTTTATTTTATTTATTAAAAATTTTTAAAAATATTTATTTTTGAGAGATAGAGAGACAGAATGTCTCGGTGGAGGAACAGAGAGAGAGGGAGACACAGTCTGAAGCAGGCTCCAGGCTCTGAGCTGTCAGCACAGAGCCCAAGGTGGAGTTCCAACCTACAAACTGTGAGATCATGACCTGAGCTGAAGATGCTTAATTGACTGAGCCACCCAGGTGCCCCTTTATTTTTATTTTTTTTAAATGGGCCTAATGCCCAGTGCAGAGCCCAGTTCAGGGCTTGAACTCAAAACCCTGAGATCAAGACCTGATCTGAGATGGAGAGTAGGACGCTTAACTGACTGAGCCACCCAGGCACTCCTTAAAAGATTAAAATTATTTAAAATAATTTAAACATAAATGTTTGAGTAATTTCTACACCCAATGTGGGTTCGAACTTACAACCCTGAGATCAAGAGGCACATGCTCTACTGACTGAGCCAGCCAGATGCTCTAACTTCTGTATTTCTTATTACCTTGTGATAGTTAATTTTTTTCTACAACATTCATGTATTCTTGGGTTCATGTTTTAAATGTTCATGTTTTAATTAATGTCTGTTCTTCTTGCTTTATTCTTTTGTACTTTAAAAAACTTTTTGGTTTTTCCTACCTTACAGTTATTTTGGTCATCTTCAGTGGCCAGGAAGGTCCCAGGGACCCAGGTTGCTTTTGGTCAGTTCTGTTTTCTGTGGCAGTGTTAACTGGTATGTAGCAGATGTTCAGTACATGAAATGAATTTGAAAGAATACTTTGAGTCTGTATTGCACTTCCTTCTTTAATGATAGAATGCACATCTGGAGTTTTGATAAGACCCATTGTTTCTTGGGTGCCTGGGTGGCTCAGTTGGTTGAGTGACCTACTCTTGATTTTGGCTCAGGTCACGATCCCAGGGTCATGGGATCCCTGACATGGGATCAAGCCTTGCGTCAGGTTCCATACCGAGTGTGAAGTCTGCTTAAGATTCTCTCCCTGTCTTCCTCAGCCCCTCTACTTTGTGCATGCTCTCTTTAAAAAAAAAAAAAAAAAAAAAGACTGTTGTTGCATAGTTAATCTGGGTTGAGATTAAGTTGAGCAGGGTATCCTATGAGAGGAGACTGGTTGATTTGTGATGAATTGGGAGTTCAGTCCCAAATGGATTCTGCTTTAACATTCCTTCTGATTCAGAGTCTGCCAGTAGTATCCAGTATTGTGGCTATTTCCCAGTCCTGTTTCAGCTATGCAGCTAATGGGAGAGAGTTTCTACTAAGCCATTGCTTGGAGATTTTGGGGGTAGTTCAGACAGATGAGATTACTACTTCAGGTATCAATAAACTAGGTCTCAACAAACTAAGATACTTCCTGAATTAGGGTTTAACAGTCAATTTGACTGCACTTAATCACATCTGATTGGTATAGGAGATTGGAGAAAGCCTTATCCGAAATTAGAATGTGCTTCCAATTTTCTGTCCCATTTCAGCTGTGATTATAGGTTTTTCTTTGTTACTGATTTCATGTGTATTTAGTTTTTGATGGAAGTATGTCCAGTGTATTCCTATTCTACCATCTTTCAGGAAAGTTCTATATTTTATTAGCCGTGGGTGGTTTTGAGATTAGTCAAGCTATACAAATGGTGGTTATAAGAAAATTTAGAGATTCCATTTACATTGTAGTAGTTTGAAACTGGCATTTTTGATTCTGTGATAATGCTTTGGGTTAGGGTAGACTGTGTTGCAGTTGTATATTTGTTCACTTGCTGGGAAGATGTACATTCCAGAGGTATTGTGCGGGTTAAAGAATCTGGACAAAGTAGGAGGTGAATTTAGGTGATAAATTGTATTTTTGAGAAGGATTGAGACTTACTGTGACTTAAACAGTTTTCTTGGAGTCTTAATGAAATATCTGTATAACTTACCTTGGATTTAATATTATTAATTAAAACATTTAAGGAAAATAGCAAATGCTTAAAAAAATTCAAAGTAATTAGAAACTACCCCATCCCCTGACCTTCTCAACTGAAGGGAGCGTGGGGGGCAGAGAAGCCCATCACTCATTGTCTTGGTTGGCCTGGTGGAGGGAAAATGTTGAATTATTGAAAACCATTGGACTAGATGATCTGTAAGGTTCTCTTTAGTTCTAAAATTTTATTGTTAAGTCACCAAGAGCACCTATTAAGTGAGGAGCAAGCAGTGAATTTTGTCTTTAGAAAGCTAATTTAATTATCTTGTTGCTCCCCTGCTTAAAAACATGCAGTGGTTCATAATCCTTGAGGGTTTCTAAAAGGTGGGCAGGCTCAACTCCATCCCAAATCCCAGATCAAGCAGGAAAGCCTATTTAGATTGGAATAATGAGAAAAAGTTCTTGTTTAAAATAATGTTTTAAACACAAGAAGTTTAAATCTTTTTTTAAAAAACTTATTTATTTTGAGAGAGAGAACACATGCTCATGTGTGCATGCATGAGCAGGGGAGAGGCAGAGAGAGAGAGGGAGAGAGAGAGAATCCCAAGCAGGCTCCATGCTGTCAGTGCAGAACCCAAGGTGGGGCTCGATCCCACGATCTTGAGATCACAACCTGAGCTGAAATCGACAGTCAGATGTTTGACCGACTGCCACCCAGGCACCCCTAAACACAAGAAGTTTAAATGATCAGTATTGAGTTTTCAACTTGGAAATGATAAAAAGTATCATAATTATCTGCTAAGGGCTGCCATAACAAAATACCTCAGCCAGAATGGCTTGAACAGCAGTTTATTTTCTTACAGTCTGGAGGCTAAACATCGGAGATCAAGGTTTCAGAAGGGTTGATGCCTTCTGAGGCTTTCTCCTTAGCTTGCAGATGGCTGCCTCTTCCCTCTGTCCTCCCAGGGTTTCCCATGTGAACCCCTGCTCTCTCTCTCTCTCTCTCTCTCTCTCTCTCTCTCTCTCTCTGTGTGTACAGATTTACTCTTATAAAGATACACCAGTCAGGGGGTATTCAGACCTACCTGATCTATTTCAACAGTCACTTTTTTACAGGCCCTATTTCCACGTACTGTCACATTCTGAGAGGGAGGGTTCCAACATGAATTTTGGGGGGAGACACAATTCAGCACATAACATACATAAATAACTAAGAAGGAATTTCTTATTTATCGTTACCTTTGCCTTTCAGTTGGTAATTACCAAGATCACCAGGGAAAGCTCTCAGCTATTGGTCTTGGTCTTACAAACTATGTTCTACTTTAGAAGACAGCATTTTCTTCCTAAAAAGCTAAAACCCTAAACCACTTATTTAAAAAAAATTGATACATGTATATTTCAAAAAGTCAAATAGTGCTAAGAGGTGTATTTATAAAACAATTCCTTACCCACACTCTCAACTCTTAGCTGTTTTTTCTTGTATTTATCTCTAGGTTGTTGTTTTTTTTTTAAACCTCCATATTTCAAATTGATCCATGCATGTGTACAAACTATTTCTTAATTCTTGTTGTCAGATTTTTATTGTTGTTGTTGAGTTTCTGTTAGAGTAGATATGGATTTCAGTTCTCTTACACCTTTTCCTCTATACCCTCATTCTAATAATTATATCATAGTTAAAAAACCCTACATTTAGCATTTCATAATTGTGACTGTGTAAAAACTATATGCCAAGGCACTACTGTGACTATATATATTTTTTAAATGTTCATTTATTTTGAGAGGGGGCTGGTAGAGAGAGAGAGGGAGACAGAGAATCCCAAGCAGTTTTCATGCTTGGTGTGGAGTCCATTGTGGGGCTTGATCTTATGACCCCAAGATCATGACCTGAGCTGATATCAAGAGTCGGATGCTCAACTGAGCCACCCAGGTGCCCTGTGACTATATTTTCTTACATTACTTTTAATTTTTCCTGGAGTTATTAAGTTAACCTTGGTTTGTCCATTTTCTTAGTTTTCTTTAAACCTGAGGCTAAATTTCTCGTATCTTCAAATGCTTTTGTAAAATCTCTCTCAATACAGCATTCTAAACTTTCAAACCTATAAAATAATTTATCTGCCCCCCCCCCCCCCCCCCCCCCCCCCGGTCTTGGCTCCTCTGTCACATTTCTGTCTGGATTTGTTGCCTCTAGGCCTTCTACACATCTGTTACCTAGGACTTCGCTCCATTACCATATTGGAGATCTCTTAGTTTTTCTCCTATATTTGATCCCTTCTTTAGTGGATATTATCTTTCTTCATTTTCTTCCTAATTTTGATAGAATATATATTCTCCAGTAGGTTCTAGGGAAAGGGTAAATAAAAGCTAAAATTTTGGAGACTAAATCCTATTATTACCATTGATTATCTGGGCATAGCATTCAGAATTGAAAGAAAATCACTGAAATTTTTTATTCTTGGGGCACTTGGGTAGCTCAGTTGGTTAAGCGTCCGACTTTGGCTCAGGTCATGATCTCATGGTTCATGAATTTGAGCCCTGTGTTGGGCTCTGTGCGGACAGCTCTGAGCCTGGAGCCTGCTTCAAATTCTGTGTCTCCCTCTCTCTCTCTCTGCCCCGCCCCTGTGCACACTTTCTCTCTCTCTCAAAAATGAAAACATTAAAAATTTTTTAAAATTTTATTCTTAAAAATAGAAATGGCATGCTCATGAACTGAAATTTGAATGGTTCAAGGGGTTATGGAGAGGGGGAGTGTGTCTGTGGCATGAGGGCATTTTGGGGGATGGTGGAACTATTCTGTATTTGATTCTAATGGTGGCTTTACCAGTTACTATATGTTCAACTTCATAGAACTGCTCACCAAAAGCAAAAAGTTCAGTTTTTTTTTTAAAGTTCAGGTTGTATGTATGATAGCTTAAGAATTAAAAAATCAGAATTTAAAAGTGCAAAAAAGTATATAGCAAAAAGGAAGTCTCTTCTTTCTCTCTGTGTTAGCTTTCCAGTTTTCCTTTCTGGAAGAAACCACTGTTACCAGTTTCTTATGTATTCTCTCACTTAATCACTCTTGAACATGTAAACAACATTTAGAGGCAAATCAGGTAGAATTGAAAGGAACTTAAATTTGCTCAGTATTTTCTGAGAGTGCAAACTCTTAGAATACATGTAAATATGTTATTAATCAAGCCTGGCACTAACTGGTTAAAATTATTTCTCCTACAGTTGGCAAACATGAATTGACTGGGCACAAAGTTGCTGTGAAGATACTCAATCGACAGAAGATTCGAAGCCTTGATGTGGTAGGAAAAATCCGCAGAGAAATTCAGAACCTCAAGCTTTTCAGGCATCCTCATATAATTAAACTGTAAGAACTGATTGTATTAAATGTAGTCATATCATTTTAAAATAATTTTTGTTAACCAACTTACTCTGACAAGTGAGAAGGATGACTGACATTTCTTGAATCTTCCTCAAGATTTAAAGATTTTTGCCTGTTCGTGTATTTATCTATATCTAACCCTGTTCTTGGTCACCTAAGCCTGTGTTCATGTTTTGCCCTTGTGCTTATCAGCTGTTACCTTTCTCATTCTTTCTTGTCTTCTGGACATGCCTTTCTGATAGGTAACTTTCTGTGTCCCTGTTGCTGTAGAACCAACAATGATTTGCTAGTAAAAACTCTTGACATCCAAATTTCCACATGATGTCACTTAGCCAGTAGAAAGGGTGTTCCCCTGTACTGCTTATATCTGAGAAAACAAATAATGACCGATAAAATTTTAGGACTCCAGTATTTCAGAAGGGCAGTGATATTATGGTTGTTTTACAGTGGCCAATTGTAGGGTCTCCATATAACTTACTTATTGCTCAGTTTTCTCATGCGGGCTGTCAGTGACAACTGCTTAGCTTTTGTACTGAATGAGCTGACTCAAAATTTGTTTCACTCTCCTCTCTTCTCATTTGCTGAGGTGCTGTAGTTTTAAGTGCTGTCCATATGCTGATGACTTCTCCATACACATCTCCTGCTTTGTTACCTCTTCCCCTAACTCCAGATCCCTCACTCACTGCGTACTTCACATCCCCATGGGGATGCTAGAGCTGAACTTTCTGTTACCCTCCCCCAAGCCTGCTCTTCCCACAGCTGTCACCCTCTGTGAATATCCAGTTCCTTAGGGCAGAGACTTAGGAACCATCCTGAACTTCCTGTCATCCATTCCATTTCTTTCTTCAAAATCTATCTAGAATCCAAGTGTTCCTCAATTCCTTCATTACCATCAGCCTAGTTTGAGCCACTGTCATCTCTGTCACAGACTCCTGCAGTAGACTATTGTTTCCACGTTTACCATCCCATCAGTTCTTCATGTTGTTGCCATAAATTAAAGTTTCCTTTTTAAGAGATCAGATCACATGACTACTTTGCTTAAAACCTTTAATAGCTTTGCATCTCCCTTAGAGTAGAAGTCAGGCCTCATCGTGGTTTGTAAGGTTCTGTCCTCTGGTCTCCAGTTAGCTTTTTGAGTCCACATCCTATTTCTTTCTGCCAGCTCACTCTGCTCTAGCCGTCTTACCATTCCTCAAACATGCCAGACAGACTTGTACCTCGGGGCCTTTGCACTTGCTGGCTCACCTTCTTCCTAGATCGTGGTATGGTTTGCTCCCTTCCATCAGGTTCTGCTCAAATGTTACTTTATTGGACAGTAGTCCTTCCTTAAATGCCCTGTGTAAGAGGTTCCTCGTAGTTTGTTTTATTTCTCTTCATAGCAAGTTCTACCACCTGAGATATTGCTTATTTATTTAGTGTCTGTTTCCTGGCTCCTGGAACATGAACTCCATGAAGGCAGAGAATTTGTTTTGTTCCCTGCAGCTTTCCTGGATTCTAGCACAGTGCCTGCTATATTATAGGCACTTAGTAAATATTTACTGAATGATGAATATACATGTTTTAATATTGGTAGATAAATGTTTTCTCTCACCAGGTACCAGGTCATCAGTACACCATCTGATATTTTCATGGTGATGGAATATGTCTCAGGAGGAGAGCTATTTGATTATATCTGTAAAAATGGAAGGGTAAGCAGTTCTGATTTAATCCTGTATATATTTTGTAACTCCCCTTATTCCTTACTAGCTTCAAGATGTCAGAGAGCAATTTTGTTAAGAGGTCTACTTAATAACCAGTTTCCTTAGTCATATATTTGTCTAGAATCATAGACGATTTAGAGTTAGAAAAGACCTTAAAGACTATTTCCTTAGTCTACTTACATGGAAGTGGAAGCTGAGACTCACGATTTATAGATTTACTCAAGGTCACATGATTTATTAATGACAGAATTGGATTGAGACCCCAGAACTCATGATCCTCCAACTCATGCTTTTGGGGTATACAAATACTTGTAATATATATCTTGAAGTATATATTTAATCCTTACAAAACATATTAAAGATCTAGGCCTTGCTAGTCAACCCTAGCCACATTTAAATTGCATTCATTTTTTGGTTTCAGAAATCTGATGTACCTGGAGTAGTAAGAACAGGCTCCATGAAGGAGGTAGGAATTAGACTTAAAGAATTTAGAGTTGGAAGGAACTTTAGAAGATATTTTGAACAGTTTCTTAAGTTACAGACATAAAAAGTAAACACCGCCCCTCCTGCCCATGTTTTTCTCATACCCAGGTTATGTGGTATGGCTAAAACCTCTTTCTAGAAGAGCTGTGTCTAGCAGTGAGAAGCCATTTTTTCCCCTCTCAATCTAAAGTTCTTTATATCATTCACTCATTTGTTCTATGTAGCATATCTATTTACTTTCATCAAAATCAAACTCATTAACCAAGTTAATTTTGATTTTACCATTTTTTAACATGGTTCATTTCAATTTTCAGGTATTCCACTTCTCTATTCACTGTACCCCCTCCCCCCATGCTATGCTATGCCTGGAAAAATGGAAACAGGCACAAGTTGGATTGGTATCTTGTTTTCTTATCTTTTCCATTTGTCATTTCTTGGTCATTTTTCTTCTGTGGTATATTAAAATTTCAGCTGTTGGGGTGCCTGAGTGGCTCAGTCAGTTGTGTCCGACTTTGGCTCAGGTCATGGTCTTGTAGCTGGTTAGTTTGAGCCCCACATCGGACTCTGTGCTGATAGCTCAGAGCCTGGAGCCTGCTTCTGATTGTGTCTCTCTCTGCCCCTCCCCCACTCACGCTGTGTCTCTGCCTCTCTCTCAAAAATAAATATTTAAAAAATTTTAAATTTCAGCTGTCATATTTTTTATTTCAAAGATCTTGTTTTCTGAAATTTTCTTTTTTCTTTATATTTTTTTTAAAGTTTATTTATTTATTTAGAGAGAGAGAGCAAGTGTGCAGGTATGCACATGTGGGAGGGGCAGAGAGAGAGAGGGAAAGAGAGAATCCTAAGCAGGTTTCATGGAGCCTGATGAGTGAGATCTTGACCTGAGCTGAAATCAAGACTTGGACGCTTAACTGACTGAGCCATCTAGGCGCCTCTGAAATTTTCTTTTTTAAATAGCCAGTTCTGCTCCACAGATATAATAACCTTATCTGTCTAAGGATAATAATTAGTTGGTTTTTTTTAAGGTTTTAATTTTAATTCCAATGTAGTTAACATGCAGTGTTATATTTGTTTCAGGTGTAAAATACAGTGATTCAACAATTCTGTACCTTACTTAGTCAGTGCTCAACATAAGTGTACTCTTAATCCCCATCACACTTTCACCCATTCCGCCCACCTCTGGTAACCATCAGTTTGTTCTCTGTAGCTAAGAGTCAACAGTTGTTACTTATTTATTTATTTATTTATTTATTATTTAAGTTTTCCTCTGTTCCCTGCATTGTTACTGTACCTTTTGTGCTCCCTGTTCCTTTTTTTTTTTTTTTTTTTCCTGTTCATTTTATCAGTCTCTGTCTTTTGTAAAGGTCCTTCCTCAGATATCTGGTGATTCTTGGTTGTCCACTTATATTTGAGTGAGGTACTAAATGCCAAGCTCATGTAGGAGGAACTTAATGATTGGTGAGCCTTCCCATAGGTGGAATAGGTAGGGATCTGTCCATTTTGTTAGGGTGCACCAAATACCAGTAATTTCAAATAGTTTTCCTTAGATCAGAGGGTTGCTCTGGAAGCAATGTTTCAATTTCCTTGAGGGTATTAGCTTAGCTTGCAGTTCTCTGAGAGCTGAATTGGGAAGAGGCCTGCAAGTCTCAGTAGTTAGTATGTTGACTTTCACTTAATCCCTGTGTTTTCCTTCGGGCGCCTCATCCCTGCCTTGGTGTCCTTGAGAACAGAGCTGGTTTGGTCTTACTCAAGAGCAAATCATGGGTCTTATTCCCCCGTAGGGGTGAATTTAAAACTTCAACCAATTGTCCTGCTTTCGGTCCACCTCTCATTTCTCCCTTCACGAATTTTCTAATTTCTAAGCTTTTCCAGAGTTCTGTGTGCAGGCTAGTTTATTATTGGTTTCCACCCTGCAGGCTTAAGGTTTCTGCTTTCTCTGTTTGGTCAAGTCTTCATCGTTCATCCACTCTATAGCTTGGTGACTCCTTCTGATTTTACTGTTGTCACTTTTCTTGCTCTTTTCGTCTTTTTATGCTAATGTCCTTTTAGTGATGTTTCAAGGTGTGGAGACAAAAGATTCAGTCTACCATGTTTAACTGCAAATATGCTTTAACTTTTCTAACTTTCCTTTGGAGACTTCTCCTTTTTCATCTTTTGTACTGTATTTATTGTTAATATGGTATAATTTTCATTTTTGTAGTCTGTTTAGTTAATTTACCTGTTATATTTTGTTTAATCAACTAAGTTTTATTTCACATTTAGAACACATTCTTTTTTTTATTTAGTATATTTAATATAAATAAAGTTGTGTTAAAAAAAGTGAACCTACATTTCTTCTAGAAATAAATGTGTTAGATTATTAGCAGGTTATTTTCTCTAGAGGAAGGGTGTACTTCATTGTACTTCATTGTACTTCATTAGTTTTAATTTTGCTTTCAAAAGAAATTACTAGTTCACCTTTTCTCCCAGATTGTCCATGCCATTTAAAGTGTAGAAGCCTGGCTTTAGAATGCTAATTTGTGACCTCTGTTAGAAAATTGCATATTATAGAGAATTAATAGGCTATTTATTAAATATGACTTCATGGGTACAGGCTCATCCAAATAATGGTTATAGCTTTGGGGAAAAAAATCCTAAAACAAGACAATATGGATAAATGGATAAATGGAAGTTCTTAAAGAATATTTTTTAAAATGTTAGTTCCTGCATAAGATAATTTTTTCAGAAAACAGACTAAAGATACATGTTTTTATATTTTATAAAACAAATGAATTAAGGTTTTTCTTTTGTTAAAACTAAAAAGTCTTTATTTCAGGACATATAACTTGATTGCTTGCTAATTCATTAACAGTCTTGAATGTTACTTCCTCATATAGTCTAAAATAGTATCACCCACCCCAATATAATTCTGTGCCCTTATTCTGCTTTATTTTTCTTAAAATACTCCTTGATGGTCTCTTTATTTCTTTATTGTCTATTTTCATCAACTAGATTAAGAGCCTTTGTTTTATTCATTGCTGTATCTTGAGTGCCTAGAACTACTTGGCACACTAAAGATGTTCAATAAATATTTGTTAAAGGAATGAAGGATTAAATGTTTCCAGTGTATAGGAGAAAACATATCTAGTTTCAAGGAGAAGTTGAAACTATTTGAAATAGCTCATGAAATACAGGGGAAAGCAATGTAGTCACAAGAGTGGTAACAGAAAGTTGAGTTCCAAGATCCTCTTAGCATTTTGGCTTTGTGCTGATTGTACCCATCTCCCCATTGCAAAAGTATCTCAGGATGAGTTTCATTTGGAAGGTTTCATGCGTTTTGATGGTTTTATAGGTTGGAGAGTTGTAGATAGAAAAATTTCTTCTGAAAAGCACACCTTTAAAATGCCTCTCTACTTTTCGTAGCTGGATGAAAAAGAAAGTCGGCGTCTGTTTCAACAGATCCTTTCTGGTGTGGATTACTGTCACAGGCATATGGTGGTCCATAGAGATTTGAAACCTGAAAATGTCCTGCTTGATGCACACATGAATGCAAAGATAGCTGATTTTGGTAAGGAGATTTTTATAGTTTCGAATATTCATTATGTTTAATGAACATCAAAGCATTCTTCAGATAAGTTTTACTTCTATGCAATGGACTAAGTATCCCAAAATAGTGTATCATCACCATTTTGCCTATGAGCATACAGAAAGGAGAAGAAGTGACAAATTCTCTTCTTAACTTTGTCTTTAAAATTTAGTTTTAGGACAATAGGTAAATAAGTTGGCAGCATTAGAGACATCATTTGAATAGAGACTATTATTTGTGAAGGAGAAGTTAGCAACTTTATTTCCAGTTCTTTTTTTTTCTTAAAGTTTATTTTGAGAGAGAGCATAAGTGGGGGGTGGGGGGCAGAGAGAGAGAGGGAGAGAATGAAAATGAATTATAAGCAGGCTCTGAGATGCCAGTGCAGAGCCTGCCCTGAGGCTTGAACTCATGACCTGAACCCAAATCCAGAGTCATGCTTAACTGATTAAACCACCTAGGTTCCCCTCCAGTATGTTCTTTTGATCAAGTATGGAGCCAGAGGAAAGAGACTGAATGGAGTTATACAAACTCTGAAAGCCAGAAGGTAAACTGTATGAACAAAATCATTCATTCATTTATTTTTAAGAAGTTTATTTCTTTATTTGGAGAGAGAGAGTGCACGCACTCAAGTTGGGGAGAGGCAGAGGGAGAGCGAGAATCTTAAGCAGGCTGCATGCTCAGCTTGGAGCCCGGCGCTCTTTTTTTTTTTTTTCAACGTTTATTTATTTTTGGGACAGAGAGAGACAGAGCATGAATGGGGGAGGGGCAGAGAGAGAGGGAGACACAGAATCGGAAACAGGCTCCAGGCTCCGAGCCATCAGCCCAGAGCCTGACGCGGGACTCGAACTCACAGACCGCGAGATCGTGACCTGGCTGAAGTCGGACGCTTAACCGACTGCGCCACCCAGGCGCCCCCGGCGCTCTTGATCATGCCACTGTAAGATCATGACCTGGACTGAAATCAAGAGTCAGATGTCTAACCGACTGAGCCACCCAGGTGCCCCATGAACAGAATTATTTTTTAAAAAACTAGTAAAATATTTTACATGATAGAAAAGCATAATTTCACCTTGGGAAGAACATTGTCAAAAATGAATTTATTTTCCTTTTATGTTCTATATAAATTGCCATTGATATTATTTTATTAAATTTAAGAAAAATTAATCTCTGCAACTCAATTTTGTTTAGCTTAAGTTCTAATCAGAGGTGATTTCATAAGTATTTTTCTCAGATTTGAATATATGTATTTTAATCTATAGAGATTCACTAAGCAGTGCCAGTCAACTCTGAGCTACTGATTTGCTATTGTTGTTGTTGTAACTGACTAAATTATTTGACTTCCTTATTCCTTAATTGTCATTATTTTAAGATTTTATTTTTAAGTAATCTCTATACCCAACATGGGGCTCAAACTCACAACCCTGAGATCAAGAGCTGCATGCTGGCAACTGAGCCAGCCAGGCACTCCTTTCATGATTATTTTTATCTAGTACATTTTTGAGAAGGCAGAGGTTTCTTTCTGGAGTAAAACTATGCGGGAGGGAGCTTTGATATTCAGAGTTACTGTTTTGTTTTTTAAAGAAGCAGAACAGGGTCATAGAATCTTTGAATTTTAATTTTTCTACTCATCTACATTTTTTCTAGTAATTTATTAATAAATTTAAACATGCTGAGTTTATTCTAATAAACAGAACAACAGATAGCTTAATATATACTCATTAACTTCCAGGAGTGCACTAACTTAATTTTCTTAATGTTTGTTTATTTTTGAGGACACGTTGGGGGGAAAGAGAGAGGGAGAGGAAGAGGGAGAGGGAGGGAGAGAGCGAGAAAGAACAAGCCAGAGGAGGGGCAGAGAGAGGGAGACAGAGAATCCCAAGCAGGCTCCTAGCTGCCAGCACAGAGCCCAGCTCGGGGCTGGATCTCACTGTGAGATTATGACCTGAGCCAAAATCAAGAGTTGGATACTTAAGTGACTGAGCCACTAAGCTGCCCCCAAATAATGCACTAACCTTAAATGCTGAAATAGATTACAAATTTTAGGGCATAATGACAAAATATTTGGGAACAGTAAAGACTAGGAATTTGTTTAAGCAAAGAATATAGTGATGATTTATCACTTTAGTGCAAACCCAATTTTATTGTTTAATGGAGTTTTGTTTTTATTTCCTTGGGAAATCTTGAATAGTTGATTTTTTGTACATTTTCAGGTCTTTCAAACATGATGTCAGATGGTGAATTTTTAAGAACAAGCTGTGGCTCACCCAACTACGCTGCACCAGAAGTAATTTCAGGAAGGTAGTATTTGACACCCTCCCACACTAATACATTTGTAATTATCTTTTTTTTCCTAGATTTTGTCTGTCTGTGGTGTCATATTAAATTGTAGTGAAAGGAAAGACATTTAGGGCTTATTCTTTTCTTATCCAGAAAGTGTTATATTTTAGGGATAAAACATAAGAATTAAGGATTCCATTTATAGAAGAGAATTCTTTTTTCCCCCTGGTGGAAGAAATTGAAGGTTTAAAACTAGCAAGTTTTAAAGGTAGGTCAGACATTAAAAACTTGCATAATACAGGAATACCTACTATTTAGAAATGGTTTACTTAGATGAAGGGTTAAAAGTATAATGTGTACCTCTTTAATTTTTCAGATAGAAGACATTTTGTAGTAGCTTTTTGTTTTATGATAAGGTGATTGGGGGATTGGACTGAAGTATGATAAAATCTTTAGACTTCATTTATTTTCTGGAGACTGCAGTATTATAAGAATTCTAATCTCTCAATTTATTGACCACCAGCATTGAGAACATGAGGATCTTTATACAGTGCAGCTTTTTGAATAGATTAGATGACAGGAAAATTTAATTTTTAAAGAGTAATTGTTTTTCACTGTACTACTGAAATTGAAAACAGATGGCTAGGTTTGTTACTAGTCTTTATAATTACCTTTTAATAACGTTTCACTCAAACCATGTTTCTCTGTTTGAATGTGTCATATCCTAATTCAGAATGCAGAAATAGTATAGTATTTTCTCTCTGTTTTCATAACCTTGCTTGCCTGGCCTGCTCAGAGAAATTATATTTGGGTAAAGTCATGGCTATGATTAAGGCAGAAGTATCTAATTTTAGATTTATCAAGCTTCATCATTATTTTTTTTGATCAGCTTAATGTTCAAAGAATGTTTTTAAATTATTTCATTTGTGCCATCTAAATTCTTTTGGGAAAAAACAATTATGGGGGCAATGTTAATTAAAAAAAAATAAAAGAAAGAAATGTAAATATGCATATATGCATGGGCCATTTCTGAAGTCTAATTTTCCAGTTTGGAAAGGTCTTTCTGTGAGCCCTGGATGAGTGGGAACTTGTATTCAAAGCACTATTTATGGATTAGTTCAACAGTTTATTTGATCAGTTTACAGACATCCTTTCCCCAAAGCCAGACTTTGTGCTAACAGTCTGCAGTAGTTAAGTCAGTTGGCTACAGTGTATTGTAAATACCAGTTTAGGATCTTCTTTGTGAACCAGTCAGCTTGGCTTTCTTTCACAGCCTCAGGCCCCTTTTACCTTGGTAGGAAGCCTTGGGTTTTGGGGGGAGAGTGGGTTTAGGGTTCATCACTAAAGAACATTCTTAATTGATATCATGAGGAACAAAGTAAAGGAGTAAGAACAGAATTTTTTAGCTATAGTCTAACCTAAAAATTCTTAACTTTTGTTTTCAAAGATAATGATGATAGAATTATATAGAATCTTTCTGTATAGTGTAAAGCAATGACTATAGAAACCATACTCTAATAATTCTTTATAAAGTATCCATATTTAAAACTTTTGATTAATTAACTCTCAAGTTACTAATGATTATTTAATCCAATTGGTATTTCCTGTTACAGATTGTATGCAGGTCCAGAGGTAGACATATGGAGCAGTGGGGTTATTCTCTATGCTTTATTATGTGGAACCCTTCCGTTTGATGATGATCATGTGCCAACTCTTTTTAAGAAGATATGTGATGGGATCTTTTATACCCCTCAGTATTTAAATCCATCTGTGATTAGCCTTTTGAAACATATGCTACAGGTGGATCCCATGAAGAGGGCCACAATCAAAGATATCAGGTAATAATGCAACTTGGAGATTATCAGATCTAATAGCTTCAATGATTTAAATTAAGTGAAAGAAAGAGTTGCAGGACAGTATGTATAATGTCATGTCATTTGTATGTTAAAAAATACAGTGTATAGGCACATTTGTTTTTGTATTTAAAAATACACAGTAAACTGGTTACCTTAGGGAAGGAAGATTAGTAGGAGGGAGGGCTTTTACTTTTCACTTACACGTCTTTCTTTTGAAAGAAAATAAAAATAGACCCTGATGGGATGTTAAATTTTGTAGTGGCTCTTTAAGATTTTCTGTTGTATGCTTCATATTTGACTTTTATGCATTCTCATTAGGATTAATGCTTTTTAGTAGGAGTAAATTTGTGTGTTGCCATTTGAGTTCTATCTCATAAATTACTCCCTTTTTTCCTTTTGTTCATCTCAAGTAATGAGGAATTTTTAATTTAATCAATGACATGCTTTTGTTTTTTGGGTACTATACATTGAATCACATGTGGAATTACTGATTTGTAAGTTTCATATGGAAGGGCATGCTTTTACCACCAATGGAAAAGGATAAATCATTCTTTAAAATTTAAAATATCTAAGTGAAAGGTGCTTTCATTTGTGTTTTACATGTTTTTTTTTCCAATTTAAATGCAATATGTGACAATTAGAAGACTTAGAAAACACCAAAAACAAAACAAAAAAAAACCAAAACCAAAACAAAAAAAACCCCACCAGAAAATGATCTTTAATTCCATCACCCAGAAGATAATCGTTGTTCTTTTGAGTGTTTTCCTTTCATGATGTTTTTAGTTTTAGCAGTTTTTGACATAGTTTAGGTCAAACATATTCTTTTATATTTGAAGAGTTGTTATCTTCATAGAGTTGTTTTATAAGGTGAGATAATGTATATGAAGTATTTAGCCTAAAATCTACCACAGAGTAAGCATTCAGTGAATGATAGTTGTCTGTTTTTGTTGTTTTTTTCACCTAACATTGTATCAAGAATATTATAATAATGAAGCCACAGAATATATTCTTTTCTCTGAACTGGAAATAAGCTGGTCTTGGTCATTTGTTTGTCATTGTCATTTGTGCCAAAACTTTAAATAAAAGTGAAGACATTTCTTTTCCAGTTAGTGCAGCACTGCTTTTTCCCTCTTAAAATCTGAGGGAGGTTGGAGCATTTCCCCCAATATATACAGTGAAATGTGAGCCAGAAGAAAGCCTCAGTTTAAAAAAAATGAAAATACCCTATGTGTATAAATAGAAATGAATTCATATCCTAAATCCCCCAAACTGTTACTTACAGTCTCACCTCCTAACTTTGTCTCAGGGAGCATGAATGGTTTAAACAAGATCTTCCAAAATATCTCTTTCCTGAGGATCCATCATATAGTTCAACCATGATTGATGATGAAGCCTTAAAAGAAGTGTGTGAAAAATTTGAATGCTCAGAAGAGGAGGTTCTCAGCTGCCTTTATAATAGAAATCACCAGGACCCGTTGGCAGTTGCCTATCACCTCATAATAGATAACAGGAGGATAATGAATGAGGCCAAAGATTTTTACTTGGCAACAAGCCCACCTGATTCTTTTCTCGATGATCATCATTTGACTCGGCCCCATCCTGAAAGAGTACCATTCTTGGTTGCTGAAACGCCAAGGGCACGCCACACCCTCGATGAATTAAACCCACAGAAATCAAAACACCAAGGTGTAAGGAAAGCAAAATGGCATTTGGGAATTAGAAGTCAAAGTCGACCGAATGATATCATGGCAGAAGTTTGTAGAGCAATTAAACAACTGGATTACGAATGGAAGGTAAAAAAGAAAGGGCATTCTGACTTTAAGCACATTTGCTAAACCTGTAGTCTATAAAATGTTTTATAGAAGAACTGCTTTTGACTTTCTTTTTGTCCATAACACACACTAGGTTGTAAACCCATATTATTTGCGTGTTCGAAGGAAGAATCCTGTAACAAGTACATACTCCAAAATGAGTCTACAGTTATACCAAGTGGATAGTAGAACGTACTTACTGGATTTCCGTAGTATTGATGGTATGTACCTTCCACAAAACAACTTAGTTGACAAACTAGACCTTGTTAACTAACTTGGCTTTTTAGTCTTTGATTCTTTTGAAGCTTTTTGAACTGTTCCTAGTAATTCAATAGCAAAAGAACATTAAATGTGAGATTTGGTGCCTCTGTGATGTCAGCATTTGTGAATCTTAGGTTTGCTGTAATCTTACAGTGTATTGTCCTTTTATGATTACCTTAAAGCCAGATGCAGTCCGATCCTAAAATGATAGTTTCTGCCACATTTCTGTTTTTTGGTGTGGTTCATTTTGGTAAGATAAAATGTTTTATTTAGAAATAAATGTTAACTTTTTATTAAATTTTTTTATATCTGATATTTAATAAATTTTTTTTTTCATTTAAGAATTAGAGTACAGTTATTACCTTTTAGAGTTGATTGATAAGGCAGTGTGAATAGATTTGATTAGTAGCTCATAGGACAAGAAATCATTTGTCAAGTAAGGTTTCTTACAGGGGACTGAGAGAGAAATGTTTTGGATAGGTAAGGGACCTAATGGATAGTTTTCTCCTCTCATCCAGCCTTTTGCTCCCAGCCTGACACTAGAGACATATCAGAGGTATGCATCCTGTATTAGTTTTGTGAGTTACATGATTCCAATTTTATCTCTTAATAAAGTGTTCTTAAATAATAGACCACTTTTGTATGAAAGCATGATATAGGGATTCCTGGGACTAAAGATAATGTTCAAGATAATGATCATAATTCGTTAAAAGTGACATTGTTGGGGCGCCTGGGTGGCGCAGTCGGTTAAGCGTCTGACTTCAGCCAGGTCACGATCTCACGGTCCGTGAGTTCGAGCCCCGCATCAGGCTCTGGGCTGATGGCTCGGAGCCTGGAGCCTGTTTCCAATTCTGTGTCTCCCTCTCTCTCTGCCCCTCCCCCGTTCATGCTCTGTCTCTCTCTGTCCCAAAAATAAATAAAAACGTTAAAAAAAAAAAAAAGTGACATTGTTAACCTCAATTTTAGATTGCTGTGCATTTGTATTTACCTACAGTCATAAATAATCAGAGACAGCCTGATGATCAAATTGAAATATTCAGACTTTTTAAGTTAGGTGTATTTTAATTGGTCATCAAAATAATGATTTACTTCAGTATAAAATCTTAAAAGTACCTCCTTGAATATTTTTAAAGAAACATTAAATTATGATAAGTATTGGTTTACTGTTTCAATAGTTTGAAAGTGAAAACCTATACTTAGAAAATATATCTCTGATTACCATTATGTATAGTTTGCCAGAATATCTTAACTATTTATATTGATTAAGTTGAGGTAAATTATTAATTGCAGAAAGCAGACATTTTTGTTATTGTTGTTTGTTTGTTTATTAAATTTAAATCCAAGTTAGTTAACATACAGTGTAATAATTATTCCAGGAATAGGATTTAGTGATTTATCACTTACATATAACATGAGCACCCAGTGCTCATCCGAAATGTCTTCCTTAATGCCTCTCACCCGTTTTTAGCCCTCCCCCCCACCTAACACCCCACCACCAACCCTCTGTTTGTTTTCTGCATTTAAGAGTCTCTTATGGTTGGTCTCTTTTTCTGTTTTTATATTATTTTTGCTTCCCTTCCCTTATGTTCTTCTGTTTTGTCTTAAATTCCACATATGAACACAATCATATATTTGTCTTTCTCTGACTTACTTCGCTTAGCATAATACATTCTAGTTCCATCCACATTGTTGCAAATGGCAAGATTTCATCCTTTTTGAATGCCAAGTAATATTCCAGTGTGTGTGTGTGTGTGTGTGTGTGTGTGTGTGTGTGTGTGTGTACATATACACTCACACCCCACATCTTCTTTATCTATTCATCAGTCAGTGGACATTGGGCACTTTCCATACTTTGGCTATAGCCAAGAGTGGTGCTATAAACTTTGGGGTGCATGTGCCCCTTCGAATCAGCACTCTTGTATCCCTTGCATAAGTACCTAGTAGTGCAATTGCTGGGTCATAGGGTAGTTCTGTTTTTTGAGGCACTTGCATACTGTTTTCCTGAGTGGCTGCATCAGTTTGCATTCCCACCAGCAGTGCAAAAGGGTTCCCTTTTCTCTGCATCCTCGTCAACATCTGTTGCTTCCTGAGTTGTTAATTTTAACCATTCTGACAGGTGTGAGATGGTATCTTATTGTTGTTTTTGATTTGTATTTTTCTGATGATGAGTGATGTTGAGCATCTTTTTATGTGTCTGCTAGCCATCTGGATGTCTTCTTTGGAAAAGTGTCTATTCATGTCTTTTGCCCATTTCTTCACTGGATTATTTGTTTTTTTGGCGTTGAGTTTGATAAGTTCCTTATAGATTTTGGATACTAACCCTTTATCTGATATGTCATTTGCAAATGTCTTCTCCCATTCCATCAGCTGCCTTTTAGTTTTGTTGATTATTTCCTTTGCAATGCAGAAGCTTTTTATCTCGATGAGGTCTCGGTAGTTCATTTTTGCTTTTGTTTCCCTTGCTTTGGGAGACAGGTTAAGTAAGAAGTTGTTGTGGCTCAGGTCAAAGAGGTTGTTGCCTGTTTTCTCCAGTATTTTGATAGCTTCCTGTCTTATGTTTAGGTCTTTCATCCATTTTGAGTTTATTTTTGTGTATGGTGTAAGAAAGTGGTTCAGGCTCATTCTTCTGCATGTTGCTGTCCAGTTTTCCCAACACCATTTGCTGAAGAGACTGTCTTTTTTCCATTGGATATTCTTTCCTGCTTTGTCAAAGATTAGTTGGCTATATGTTTGTGGGTCCATTTCTGGGTTCTCTATTCTGTTCCAATGATCTTGTGCCAATACCACACTGTCTTGAAGATTATAGCTTTGTAATATAGCTTGAAGTCCAGAATTGTGATGTTTCCAGCTTTGGTTTTCTTTTTCAGGACTAATTGGCTACGTGGGGTCTTTTGTGGTTCCATACAAATTTTAGGATTGTTTGTTCTAGTTCAGTGAACAGTAGTGTGCTATTTTGATAGGGATTACTTTATTTTTATTTTTAAATGGGAAAAATATCTTTATGCCAATGTTTGTATGAGTAAACTATAATAGACTTCTAGTAAATGATACGATACTATAACATGGTTTGAAATTTTTATAATTCAGATTTCCCATATGCATACGCTCTCAAAACGAATTTAACACTATCTATTAAAAAGCCTGACAGAGCACACTTGACTCATAATATCAAGTAAATACTCTATCCTAGCATTTCAAGAGTATAACTGTATATATAAATGTTTTCTCATAAACAGAGCCTTTAATTAAGTACAAGTTTTTAGCAGTTCTTCATTGGCCATATCCATTAAGATCTGTTACCACTTTTGTTTATCTAAGATCCTATGGAATTATTAGATTTACCTATAAATTTTTTGTCTTTTTCATAAACAAAAGAATAGTACCTACTTAGTGTCAGAAAGGCACAGGTTTCAGCGGTAATGTACTGGCCTCAAATTTATAACCTTAGGTTTATTAGCCCCTGGGTTTGCCAGTTGAATGAACATTTACTGTTTTTGTGTACTGTATTTTCAACTCTAGTTTTTCCTTAATTTGTTCATTGGAATCATTTCATGAGATCTTATATACAAAGAGAAAGTGGGAGAGTGAAAAGCAGTGAGATGACAGGCAAAGGAGGTTCTAGATTTACCTCTTTATTACCTATGGCAAGTCACTACACTTTTTGAAGGTTATATTTTCTTTATCAATAGAATGAAGCATTGGATGAGGTGATTTCCAAGATTTCTCCCAAATTTTAAGTGCATTTATTCTATGATTTTAATATAAATTTTTTTTTCAATGTTTATTTATTTTTGGGACAGAGAGAGACAGAGCATGAACGGGGGAGGGTCAGAGAGAGAGGGAGACACAGAATCGGAAACAGGCTCCAGGCTCTGAGCCATCAGCCCAGAGCCTGACGCAGGGCTCGAACTCACGGACCGCGAGATCGTGACCTGGCTGAAGTCGGATGCTTAACCGACTGCGCCACCCAGGCGCCCCTGCTATGATTTTAATATAGAGAAATGAATTTTTATTGTTAGGGAAGGATGTTTATTGAGCCCCATGTTATTAGTTTATTGGGCTATTAATTTTGGAGTGTAAGTCTGATGAGTAGCTACATACTGATGAGTAGCTATGTGCTATACCCAATGTTGATTAGGCATGAGGAGAATATGTACTGTATGTAAAGAAGACAAATGGTTTAACACAGATTCATCACTTCTATTTTAGAAAGTTTTCAAAATAAACTTGCTCTTGATAGGTGGTCAGTGGTCTCACTCAAAGAAGCAAATTAAATACTATTCAACTTTTGTTGGGGGCTGGAAGCGCACCTGGGTGGATCAGTCGGTTAAGCATCCAACTCTTGATTTCTGCTCAGGTCATGATCTCACGGTTTGTGAGATTGAGCCCTGTGTTGGGCTGTGTCTGCACTGGCAGCATGGGGCCTGCTTGGGATTCTCTCTCCCTCTCTCTCTGCCCTTCCTCCCCTCCCTCATGCTTGCACGCGCTCTCTCTCTCTCTCTCAAAATAAACAAAACTTAAAAGAATAAAAATTATGGGGTGTAATGGATTATAATAAATTGAATTTTTTTTTTACCCAGATGAAATTACTGAAGCCAAATCAGGGACTGCTACTCCACAGAGATCAGGATCAGTTAGCAACTATCGATCTTGCCAAAGGAATGATTCAGATGCTGATGCTCAAGGAAAATCCTCAGAAGCTTCACTTACCTCATCTGTGACCTCACTTGACTCTTCTCCTGTTGACTTAACTCCAAGACCTGGAAGTCACACGATAGAATTTTTTGAAATGTGTGCGAATCTAATTAAAATTCTTGCACAGTAAACCTAAAACTTTGCTTATTTCTTTGATAGCAATAAGCATGCATAAAAAATCATAGCCAAATGCTTCCATTTATAATCAAGTTATAATTATAACTGAGGATTGGCCTTTTGGAATGCAATTTGCACAGGAATTGGAACATGATTAATAGTTAAAAGCCTAATGTGCAAAAATGAATTAAGATAATTTTGTTCATTGTTCAGTAGGCATATAGCATAATGTAATTTTCACAATGAATTATAGGTCTCTCAGGCTCACTTGATTTTTGGCTGTTTTATATTTAATGTATACAGGGCTTTGTAGAATATTAATTTACCATAAAGGCCTTCATGTATTATTACAAGTTGATATGTTCTATAATTGCTTCATAAATTTATTCAATAAATATTTGCCTAGAATCCCCAGCGACCTTTATAGGTGATTTGTTTTGGGGGGATCCTGAACTTCTTACATAGCAGGTATTTTCTAGTAGTGACAGGCTGGACAACTCTTCCATATCTCTTCCCTTAATATTCTTTAGTATACGGTAAGCATATCAAAGATTAAATTAGACATAACTAAAATTTTTTCTTTAGCTTGATAAATCCAAAAACACACAGAACTTATATATTCAGATACTCTAGGCACTAAGTTAAATCTTAAAATTTGTCTCACTATATTCTGTACATAAATTTCTCTTTTTGTCACAAGAGCTGAGTTGCATATGCTATAAATAAATCATGTTTTTGTCAATCTCACAAATTCCGCTGCTCATGTCCGTCAGTATTGAATGTATACAAAAATTTCTAGTCATTCAATTATGTATCTTTTAAATTGATTTAGCACACAGAATATTTCCTACCATTTAAATGCTCAGATAAGACCTTTTCTCCCAAATTTTATCGTGACCATTTTTAAAAACAAAAATAGAAAGGCTATAGGGTGATCACATGTGTATCTACCACTTAGATTCAACACTGGTTAACATTTTGCCACATTTGCTTTATATCTATGTATGTATATAGACATAGTGTATATATGTACGTGTATATAGATATATATGTTTTTTTCTCCTTGAACCATTTGGATGTTGCTGACATACTTATCACCCTCAACATTTCAAGCATCTCCTAAAAAAAATAACATTTTCCTAAAAACACATAATACTATTATCAGATTAGTAATTCCCTAAAGTCATCTAATCATGCATATTTAGGTTTCCCCAGTTGTCTTTCAAATTTCTTTTATAGCTGGCTATTTCAAACCAGGATTCAGTGAAAATTTAGACATTGCCAGGTATGACATTATTACTTCAATAAAATAATGGAACGAATCAGTTAGTGCTTCTAAATGGTCACATTTGTTTTAGATTTTAATCATTTTTTAAAAAGCATTATGGGAACTGCCTAAAGATGCTTAATTAATCTTTGTAAGATCTCTATACTTTCTTTTCCTTGATCCTTCCTTTTTCCTAGTAGCATTC
This sequence comes from Prionailurus bengalensis, assembly GCF_016509475.1. Taxonomy (NCBI): domain Eukaryota; kingdom Metazoa; phylum Chordata; class Mammalia; order Carnivora; family Felidae; genus Prionailurus; species Prionailurus bengalensis. Next base: position 207,667,217 of record NC_057343.1, read on the forward strand.
CATAATAGTTGTAAATGAAGATTTAAAGGCACTTCAGTTAAAATTGGTGTCCTGTGTATGCTAATAAAAAATAAAAAGTACTATATCACCCATAATTGCCTTATACTATTTTAACTTCAAGGTATTGATTTTCTTTGGTATCAATCATTTTTCCATTGCAGAAGAGCTATCTTATTTCTCATTTAATACTTTTGTATTATAGGACTATTTTTGGCAAATACAGTGAACACCTTTGTAACCAGACAGTAATATACTCAAGTGTCTTGATAGCTTGCACAGTTAACTATAGTTGTAGATTTGGTTCCAGTACCCCTAGAAACATGCAGTGAATTCAAAAGAAAAATCTTGCTTATGTCCAGGACTTATCTATTCAACTTAGAATCTGAAAGCTGTATAAAATAATAGGAGTGCAACTTAAATACTAAGTTCAAAACTGTATAACTTGTATGTGGCCCTGCATTTTTGGGATATTGATTTAATGTAGGGTCTCTAAATGCAGCATTATGTTCCTGATGTTAAGAACAGAAGACTGTATTTTTGAAAAGTTACAGATTTGTACATAGAACTAAGACATTGTCAGAATGTCTCTATAAGCTGTTGTGGGGAGGTGGTGGGGCGGTGGGGGGGGGATTGAAAGGAGGAACCAATTAAATAGGACCTTCTAAAAATTGTTAATTTTGTAAACTTTGCTGCTTGTTAAGTTATTGTGATTCCTTTTAGTTACTGAGTTTTATTTTGAAGATATTTAAATATTGCACTTGTACAAATAGTATGATAAACGCACAGATTATTGCAGCAGATTCTTTTTTAAGCTGGGATATTTGAAATGACAACTTTTGGTTGAATGTGTCGAGGTTGCATCAGAATTTTCAAAAATTTATTGTAGTTTGCAAATTCTTACTAACTGAAGATGTAAGGGAGTCAATGCAAATGATTTTTAATCTTTTTTTATTATCTTTTCAGCAATTTATATTTTTTGTGATTTATGCAACCATATTTTTACTTTGTCTTGACAACTGAAAGATGTATAAGGTTTTTGCCAGAAATGTACTGTATACATAGTTTTAAATATAACAGATTTTACTGATATGTAAAAATTTTGCCATTAAAATAAATGATTTCTCACTAAGAGGAAATTTTCTACCAGGTTGGGGGATATGGGAGCTTAATATATCTAATTTAAAATAATTTCACTGAAATAAATTCCATTGCTTTTACTTTGATTATATTTTCTCTTGAGATGCTTTTGTAGTTTTTCAGAGTTTTAAATGATTTTATATAAAAAGTCCTGTGCTTTCACCTTCCCCATCCCCCCTCCAATCCCTGCTTTTTGACCTTGTAGTTTTACCATTCACACTGAATGAATGCTTGGTGGACTGTGGCTAGATGTAGGACTCCATGCATCTATGCTTGGACTGGCATCCTTGGAATGAAAAACAAATGGTGTGCTGTTTAAATCTTTTCCTCTTAATTCTTGTCCATCTCCTCCATACACAGCAGAAGTCTTATTTTCATTGTGAATTCTCCTGACAAGATGAATGAAATTCCACATACAACATAACTATAAATTGGTAATGGGGTAGAAATCAATCTTTGTGGTACAGTATTTCTGAGATGTGTTTGCATATGTTTCAACCGGGGTATATTTAGGTATATAATTTAAAATACTTTGATTTAGAAAGTGGATGATAAAAACATAATTTTTCCTGTTACAGTGTGCTTAAATTTTTAACTTCCGGAAAAATTAAATAAAAAGCACTTACTCCTAGCTGACCATGTGTGCACCTTTTTGACAGTGTGCCTAAATATAAAACATAGTGCTTAAACAAATGTTAACACTCAGACGTGTGATTTTTGTGTCAACTAAATTACTGAGTTTTGATTTCATGTAAAAGTTAACCACCTGAACAAAATATTAAGATATATACAATAAAAGCCAAAGTGGTTACCAGTTTTCCTTGGTTGCTAACATTAGATTTGGTTAGAATTCCACTACTGTTAGAATTGAACTGTAATGAAATCTTATATCCCGTATGGCACTGTTAGGCCTTGTGCCAGATTGTTGGCATTCCAAATCGTTAAAATAGTTTGATAATTGTAACAAAAGAAAACAGTACTAAAGAATGCTATGAATAGCACATAAGATTGTTCTTTAGGGAACTTATAAATTGCTCTAGATATTTATTTACCCTGACTGTATAAAACTGTACAATAAATGCTCTTGTTTGAAAAATCAATATTTATTGAAATGTTCTATTGTAGGCAAATAGACTGTTCTACTTATTGTGAATGCCAATAAATGCTAAGTATGATAAATTTAGAGGATTTCTAGCAACTTGGAAGATCATATTGTCAATAAATAGCCTGAGAAATGTATTAAATAAATTAATAAGTACATCAAGTTCATAGGACAAAGTAAGTAGGGAAGTGGTGGGTCAAGTGTGAAAACTCAGTGTTGGAGGTAGCCTTTATCAGAGTAAAGTTATTTGGGAGATTTAGGAAAGACCCCTAGAAAGGAGTACAGCTTTAAGCACCGCTTAATTAGTCACTCTACAAATTATATCCCCTCATATAGCTACTATGAACCAAGCACTAAGAATGTGACTATAAAGGCATAAATCCTGCTGAATGTCTTGTCCGAGAGACACGTGTTATAAAGGCTTAAAGAAGTATTACAGAAAAGTGTGCAAATCATAAATATTTGACTTGATGAATTGTCACTGATTTAGGTTTGCAGTGAACAGTCATGTAAACCTCTACCCTTCTTAAGAAACATTCTACTACCTTTGTATCTTTTATAATTAATGTCAGTAGTTGTATACTCCAAATGATAATACTTCTATGATATGACAGTATAATTGGCAACACTGTCCATTGTTTTCCTGAAGTAACAGGCTCCTTTTGTTCATTTTCATAAGGCCTGTCACATACCCAATCCTGAATAACCAGCTGGACTGCTGGCTGTTTTCTAAATAAGAGTTGCATTCCACACGACAAAAGTGTATACCTCAGTTTATAATGCGATCTCACAATTGCTTTCACTGGTGACATCATACTTCAATACACGGCAAAAGTACTTAATGAGTACTTCCCGTTTTGTGATACAGATTAAAAACTACTCCAGGGTCATTTTAATGATTTTTACCGCTTCCTAAAGGACATTCTTGAGTGGTTTTGTTTTGTGTTTTTGGTAGTATGAGTGTGGTGGTGAAACTGCAAGGACAACTAGCACAGTTTGGTATCATTGGCTTGATACCAGCTGAGCTGTCAGCAGTTTTACCCATCACTGCTTTTCCATTATCAGTGCAAAGTTAACATGGTGAAAAAGGCCAGCGAGGTCTTCCTATGAGCATAAAAATAGTTTGAAGAAGCCTTGGCAACCCTCAGGGGTCTGAGGATCACCTTGGAGAATCGTTGTTGTCCAAGAGCAGTTCTCAATGCGGCAGGGGCGGGTGAACAATTTTTCTTCCAGGAACATTGGGCAATGACTGGAGACGTTTTTGATTGGTCACAACTGGAGGTAAAATGGTGGTGGTAGTGGATGCTAACGGCATCGAGTGGGTAGATTCCAGAGATGCTGCTAAACACCCTTCGGGGCACAGGAGACTCCATTTCTCCAACAAAGATTATGCAGTTTGACAAACAACGCTGAGGTTGAAAAGGCATGGTCTACAAAATTGGTCTTCCCTTGCACAAGATAGCCACGTCGATAAATTAACCATCTTTTCAATTTCCTAAACAGTCTCCTGGGTTACGTTTCCCCACTTAATTACTTTCAAGACATAAACTACACCTACGTTTAGGTTTTAATTCTTCTGGTCCCAATTTACTTATGTTTTCCGACGTGAAGCGTACAGTTGAACCAAGGGCCTCCTTGATCTGCTTCATCTGTTCCCCTGAACCCTTTTTCAATGGAGTTTTCCCTTAGTCCTTTGCGTCTAGGCTGGCCTCTCAGCTGGACTGTAAACTCCTTTAAGGCAGGATCCCATTTTAATGCTATGAATTCCCGTCCAAGTCCTTCTCCCCTACCCCCGTTTGTTTTACCTCGCGACTGAACGAGTCCCGCAGTCTCACGGGGCCTGATTTTGACTGCGCGCACCTCAACCTGCGCAGCCGCAGTTTCCCGCGCTCCGGCACTGCCGTCGTCCGCGCGCCTGACGCCCCCGACTGCTGCTAGAGGGCGCTCCGGGTCCGGGTGGCCCGGACTACAGATCCCAGAGGATAATGGGGGTGGAGGCTACCGCAGCGACTTCTGGGATTTGTGGTCCCGGGAAAGGGACTGGCCGACCTTAAGGGCTTTGAGAGTCGCCTCTTCCCTACCCGCTTCCCTGAGCGGTTCCGACGCCTCGGGTCGGCCAGGCCAGTTTCTTGAGAGACCTGGCATCAAAGGCAGGCAGGTAGGAGGTCGGGCATGTTAGTTTCCGCTTCCGGTCGGCAAAGGGCAAGCACAATGTAAACACGGGACCAGGGGAGTGGTCATTAGGTAACTGAGGGTACGCTGACCGTGGTGGAAGCCCAGGAAGAGGAGGAAAACGAGGCTGGTGGGTCTTGTGGTTAGGGGAGAAAGGACCTTCAGAAGTCGGAGTTGAGACGCGACGGAGGTGCGGCAGGGCCGGGACGCTAAGGTTGGTCTTTAGGGACGAGCATTTCTAGGGGTCGGGCCCTCCCTTACACCAAGGCAGGAGCGGCTTCCGCGTTTCCACGGCGGCGGGTGCGGCTTTGACCTTCCCTTAACGGTGGGAGGAGCGGAACCGAGCTTGCTTCCCACCTCTGGTTGAGCGTGTCTGCAGCTGCTGGCGGCCTGGTGGACTCGCGGGGGACGTCCAGGGCAGCCTTTATGAGCTTCGCATATCTTTATTGTTTTGGAAACGAGAGGAACTTAGTAATACAAGTTTCTCTCGCGCGGTGACATTTTCGGGTAAATTGCTTCTTGAATCTCTCGCCTCTGAATACATCCCGATACCCGAAGGATCCTGCTTTGATTTCCTAATGGTGTTCATCTAGTGGTTTCTCGCCTTAGGTGCTGCCTCCTCCTATGCAGTGAAGACAGGCATTCTCGGTTTGTGGTTGGATAAACTGTCCAGCCGACAACAGTAACTGAATGCCTACTGTAGAGATCATTGAACCAGCAAAAGAATTTAGAACACAACATTGTTGTTTAGAGTTTCATGGCATTCATTAACTATGATTCTATGTGAAATGAATTTATGTTTCATGAGTTTAACGTGAAACCTCTGTGATTATGGTTTACCCATATGGTTTCTTATCCGGGTGAAAAAACGTGAAGGCTAAGATGTTGGCGCCTTGTGCATCTAACTATAGATTCAGGAAAACCTTATTTATAAGAAGCTTTAATTTCATGTTCAGATATCCTTAGAGGAACAGCAAACTAGTACTAATTAAGATACCTTAATACCTGAGTATTAAGTTTTTCAGGATAGAAACTGTTTTGCATGTGTCCTAGGACTAACCCGACTTTTATTTTTGAAAACCTGTCAGCCTCCCCTCCAGGAAGCCTCAAGAGTCTCCACTGAAGTCATAGTATCCTTTTTTGTTTACTCTCCAATAGCACTTATCCTGGAGTGGATTGACTATACCCTTGTCTCCAGACAGTTGAAGAAAATACAAAACTGTGCTAATGGCCCTTGGTAACAGATTCAGTGGATTTTAACCTCAGTGGCCCTTGATACTGTTTGGTATCTTTATTCATCCCTTATTGTTGATTTTCCTATCTTCCCATTCTCTCTAGTGACTCAGAACTTTTCTTCTCAAGTACTCAGATCTGTTTCTTTTCCCTTTACTTGGAGCCAATGACTAGCCATCTATTTCTCTGGGAAATTTGAAGCTTGGGGTATGAAATCCTTCATTGTCTTTTCCCTCTACCCCTGAACTTGTCTGTACTTTTCACTCAGTATGAACTCTTGTCCGAGAGGAATGTATTTTTTTCACTCTCTTCAAGGCTAAACTTGTCAGTTACTAGCAGTCATCAGGCCTTTTATACCCTGTAACCTCATTCTCTCCTGATCTCCACAGCCTCTGGTCTCTAGAAGAGCTTAAAGCATTTGTGGAGGAAAATGGCAGACACACCTGAGGCAGTGCTGTGCATGGCTTTTCACACATGCTTGAGAACCACCATCTGGGGACTTAGCCTATACCTGTCTTTGACATTTAGAACAATGGTTCAGGTTGGAGATAGGGGATGGTAATGGGAGTCTGATTACCCATTAATTTTTAAAAAAATATATTTGGGTCTCTCTGTTCCTTTTTCCTTTCCTCGCCACCTTAAACCCTGCTTCCAATAATATATAGACCTGACTGATGATTTCTAATGTAATTTGACGTTAATGAATACACCAGACTTTCCTCTGTTAACAGCGTTCCCACAGTACCTGGTTCCTCACATTGCTGCTTTAGGAACAGAGTTCATTTGGAAACTTGAAGGCAGGTAATGTAGTCATCCTCATTCTTGTCACTTTTAGGGACAGTCATAAATACAAGAGTTCTTCTTGATATCCTGATGTCTTATGAGACCTTCCTAATGATTTATTTTCTGACATTGTTTTCATTTTGTGCCTCTGGCCTTCTTTTCCATAGTAACCACACTTCATTTTCAGCCATTTCTTGGTTCTTCCCCTAAGTTACTTATAGTCATCTTCAAACATAGGAAACTCATTCTTCTCTATTATAACGGGTCTGGGTAGAGAGTCTGGCATTATCCTGATTTCCTAGTATAGCTTATAATACATTACTACTCTGGGTTGTTTTTTGTTTTTTGTTTTTTAAATAATCCCTGCTCCAGGGGAGAATATGTGGTTCACCCATATCTGCTTGTGCATTTCTTGATCGCAATAATTTATTGAGACTTCCTTGTATTCATTAGAAACTTAGGCACATGACCTATAATCTTCTCATCCCTACAAGTTCTGCCATTATCTTAGGCCTTTCCATGTGAATAACCTCATAGTCACCTTTACTTTTTTGTCCCCTCCCTTCTATTGATTACTTATATTTCATTTCAGCCATGTGCCTCAGTGATGAAGACCTTGACACCTGGTAGAACTTATTCATTATTTCGTTTCTCTTCTTCCTTTACTCCTCGAATGCCCATTATTTGATAATTTTATAAAAACATCTGCTTCATTGCTTTTCTTTATCCCCCTGGTTGATTACTCAGTTGATCATAATCTCTTTGGAGTTATGGAGTCCCTTGAGAATGGAATGAAAGTTTAGACACTCTTCTCCAGAAAACACACAGACATAACAGAAATTTATATGCCTTTCCAGGAGTTTCTCAGTATCTTTAAGCTCATCCATATAATTAGTAAGAGTTCTTGGATCTCATCATAAATTCCTTCTGTAAATAAATACTTGTTGAATGCTTTTATGGTTTTCTTTAATTTTGTTCCATCAATTGTCCTTTCTTATCCTTTACATTTGTGTATCATTGCTGATATACAAAACAGTTTAACATTTGTTATTTAAAAATTTTTTTTAATGTTTTATTTATTTTTGAGAGAGAGAGGGCCAGAGGGCCAGAGGGGAAGAGGCAGAGAGAGAGGGAGACACAATCTGAAGCAGGCTCTAGGTTCTGAGCTATCAGCACAGGGCCCAGAGTGGGGCTCGAACCCACGAACTGAGATCATGACCTGAGCTAAAGTCAGGTGCTCAACTGACTGAGCCATCCAGGTGCCCCTAACATTTGTTATTTTTTTAGATTTACCCAATAGTTCTGTGAATTAAGTTATATACCAAGTTTGACTCTTAAAACTTTTTACTGTGAAAAATTTCAAACGTGTATGAGAGAGGAAAGTGCAAGGAATCCTATGTGCATATCACCTAACTGTATCTATTACCAACTCAGAGCAATGTTTTCATCTGTATTTCTCCTGTGTTGTACCCTGCCCCCTCTGGTGATCACTTTGAAACAATTTCTAGATATCATAGGATTCCATGTGAAATATTTTAGTATACATTCCTAAAAGATAATAGTACTGTAATTATGTTTATAGCAAGAATGCTTATCTTTTTGTTATAAACATAATTACAGTACTATTATCAGACCTTAAAAAATAGCAGTAATTTTTTAATACCATCAAGTATCAAATCAGTGTTCCGATTTTCCCTATTATTTCCTAAATGTTTCCTCCCAATTGGCTTGCTTGAATCCAGAGCTAAACAAAACCCATGCATTATATTTGGTTATTAAATCTTTGAAGTCTCTTTTTACCTCCATCTTTCTCTGTCTCTCTCTCTCTCTGTCTCTCTGTCTCTCTGTCTCTCTGTCTCTCTGTCTCTCTCTCTCTCTCTCTGCTTTCCTGGAAGTTTATTTCCTGAAGAAACCAGTTTTATTTTTTAGTTTTTGTTATTTGCTGTCTGCATCTCTGGCATGTTATTTAACACACTCATCTGCATTCCGTATTTTCTATAAACTGGTAGAATTTGTTAGACTTGATCTGATTCAGGATTAATTTTTGGCAAGGATACTTCATGGGTAGTATGCCACTTCCAACAGGAGATACTTACTGACCAGTTGTGTTCCTTTGTGATGTTAGCACCCTTTGTTGATTATTGCCTTGATCCATTATTTAATTAAGAGTTTAAAAAGTGGTGACAGTTAAGCATCTGACTCTTTTTTTTCTTTTAATGTTTTATTTTTCTTTTTGAGAGAGAGCGAGTGTGAGCAGGAGAGGGGCAGAGAGAGAGGGCGATAGAGGATCCAGAGTGGGCTCTGAACTAATAGCAGAGAGCCCAATGACGGGTTCGAACTCATGAATGGTGAAATCCTGACCTGAGCCCAAGTTGGACGCATAGCTGACTGAGCCACCCAGGCTCCCCAAGTGTTTGACTTTTGATTTCAGCTCAGGTCAGGATCTCACAGTCAGTTGTGAGATCAAGGTATGAGATCGAATCCTGCCTGCTTGGAATTCTCTTTCTCCCTTTCCCCGTCCCCTGCATGTGTGCTCTCTCAAAACAAAACAAACCATGGGGCGCCTGGGTGGCGCAGTCGGTTAAGCGTCCAACTTCAGCCAGGTCACGATCTCGCAGTCCGTGAGTTCAAGCCCCGCGTCAGGCTCTGGGCTGATGGCTCAGAGCCTGGAGCCTGTTTCCGATTCTGTGTCTCCCTCTCTCCCTGCCCCTCCCTTGTTCATGCTCTGTCTCTCTCTGTCCCAAAAATAAATAAACGTTGAAAAAAAAAATTAAAAAAAAACAAAAAACAAAAAACAAAAACAAACCAAAACAACAACAAAAAAACTGGTGACAGTCTGATTCTCTTATCTGTCTTCACCTATCATTTGTAATACTTCTCTAAAGGCCAAATTTGAATTTTAAAGTTGTTTGTTTGTTTGTAATTTTCCAGAATGGCTTCCTTTGGATGGAAGAGAAGAATTGGGGAGAAGGTCTCAAAGGTCACTTCACAGCAATTTGAAGCTGAAGCTGCTGATGAGAAGGATGTAGTTGAGAATGAAGAAGGGAACTGGCTTCATGCGGTTAAACGCAGGAAAGAAAGTCTCCTCGAGGGCTGTGTTGAGAAAAGTAAGCAGCTGAAGGATGAAGGAGCCAGTTTGGTTGAAAATAAAAGGTATGTTTTTGGAGTTTTCTTACGGAGAACAGTTTACATTTCTGACTGCCAGTAATGAGATGAAGAGTTATGAATTCTATAAATTTATGTTTTAAAAATCTGATCTAGGTGCTAAATTCATCAAATAAATAAGTTTTAAAGACGTATTTCAGCATTCCCATGGAATCTGAAAGTTTGTAGAAGAGTCTTCAAGATACTTGTAATGTCTGCTTTTGCCATCATTTTTGTTCTGTCTAAATAAGGGTATATGCTAAATGAAATGTAATGCAAATTATTGCTTGATAGGAGATAGTTTAATTTCTGGAATCTTTCTCTTTGTGTTATTATATACCAGATATATTAGATGTTTCTTGAAGGGTTTTGAGGACATGTACTTTTTTGTTTTTTTAAATAGATGTTCAGTTATCCTTTGCCATTGGCTTTTATATACTTCAGTAAATATGGTTGGTGCACAGGAATTTGACAGTAGTTTCATTTATCCTCAGCCCTATCCTCAGCTAAGCTCTTACACTCTTCTGTTTACCCTTTACCCTTTTCTTTTTTCCTTTTTTCCCTTTCCTCTTTTTCCCTTTTTTCCCTTTCCTCTTTTTCCTATTCTCTTATTCCTTTTCCCCTGCCTCTGCTTAGGTCTTTCAGTGGGACCAAAAATCATTCTTTCACAAATCAGTGGGGAGAGGACCCATTGGTTAGTAGATTGTGTAGAAAACGCTAGAAGTTTATATATGGGAAAACACAATTCTATTTGTAGGAAAATAAAATACATAAGAAAACAAAATATATATAAAAAATGTATCTAATACCACATACAAAGATGGACTCCAGAGAGATAGAAAATCTCAATGTGAAATGTAAAACTTACACAGTTAACGAAAGAAAATATAGAAGGGTAGCTTTATAACCTAGAGGCAGGAAAGGACTTTTTTTTTTTTTTTAAGTTTATTTATTTAGTTAGTTAGTTAGAATTTTATTTATTTATTAGTTTATTTATTTATTTATTAGTGTTTTTTTAAGTTTATTTATTTAGTTAGTTAGTTAGAATTTATTTATTTATTTATTTAGTTAGTTATTTAGTTAGTTAGTTAGAATGAGAGAGAGCATGTGTGCATGCACAGGCAGGGGAGGGACAGAGAGGAGAGACAGAATCCCAAGCAGGTTCCTCGCCATCAGCACAGAACCTGATGCAGGACTTGAACTCACAAACTGTGAGATCATGACTTGAATTGAGATCAAGAGTTGGACGCTTAACCAACTGTGCCACCCAGGTGCCCCACAACATTTTTATTTTTTGAAATTTCAGTTCTGTATTAGAGTCGAAAGAAGCTCAACCCCCCCCCTGTATTTCCTCTTATCTAGACTCAAAATTTCCAATAATTGCTTTAGTTATCTTTCTGTACGTAAATATGCACACACTGACATACATAGTTGTATATTTCCAGTTTTTTTGGTGATCTATTTGAAAATAAGTTGTAAACATAATGACACCTCTCTCCTAATTTAGCATGCTTCTTATAAGAATAAAGATATGCTTGGGGCTCCTGGCTGGCTCCCTTGGTGGAGCATGTTGCTCTTTATCTTGATCTTGGTCATGAGTTCAAGCCCCACATTGGGAATGGAGACTACTTCAAGAAAGAATAAGGAAATTCTTTTATTAAACACAATAACTGTTAACTCTATGAATGTTAACATTCCTATAAACTAATATGCAGCCCATATTTAGTTTTTTCTAATTTTCACTGAAACGTCTTTTACAATATTTTTTAAAAACCAGGATCCAATCAGAGTTCATACGTTTCATTTGGTGATTATATCTCTTTAGTGTTTATGTAGGTCCTCTACTGTATCCCCCATGATAATGACTTTTTGAAGTCTAGACCAATTTTCTATTTGATTATTCCTTTATGGATGTCATTTAACTTGTTTCTCTTTCTCACATGTTTCTTGTAAACTGAGGTGTGGAGGTTTGATTTAGATTCTGAGTAACCTTTTTGGCAAGAATACTTAAGAGTTATGTTTGTGCTTTCTATTGCATCATATTGGGAGATAAATAATAGCAGGTTGTTAGCAATGCGGCTGTTTGAAAGACATCATGCCTGTGTCAGTCAGTTTGCTGTGTTTAATATCTGCTGAAAGTCGTATTTTTATAAAATTTTGAAACATTTATCCTTAGTGAAGGAAATACATCGTATTAAGAGAATTAATCAGCATGAGGACTGTTGTTTTATTTGCACTATGGATATGATTTTGAGAAGATGTATGGTCAGCAGTAGTATCTGAATAGGTCTTTGTTTAGGACGGCATATTCTTCAGATCATCCAGAGATCTAAAGTCAGGTCTGTGTGCCTTTGGTATCTTCCATGTGATAAAGAAGAATTTGAGAAATTAAAAGAAGTAGTACTGAGCAAAAAGCAAATTTCTTTTCTTTGCTCTTTTTTTCTTCTTTCTTAATTAAATTTTGTCAGGGTGGTTATAAGATTCCTTGTTAATCATTTTTTTAAAAATATTTTTTGGGGGGCGCCTGTGTGGCGCAGTCGGTTAGGCGTCCGACTTCAGCCAGGTCACGATCTCGCGGTCCGTGAGCTCGAGCCCCGCGTCGGGCTCTGGGCTGATGGCTCAGAGCCTGGAGCCTGTTTCCGATTCTGTGTCTCCCTCTCTCTCTGCCCCTCCCCCGTTCATGCTCTGTCTCTCTCTGTCCCCAAAATAAATAAAAACGTTGAAAAAAAAATATTTTTTAACATCTATTCATTTTTGAGAGTGAGAGAGACAGAACATGAGCAGGGGAGGGGCAGAGAGAGAGGGAGACACAGAATCTGAAGTAGGTTCCAGGCTCCTAGCTGCCAGCACAGAGTCCGCTGTGGGGCTCGAACTCACGTACTGCGAGATCGTGACCTGAGCCGAAGTCGGATGCTTAACCGACTGAGCCACCCAGGCACCCCCTTGTTAATCATTTTTGTCATGAATGAGTCAGAGTTGAGGAAGCAGCATTTTAGTGTCTAGGTCTGTTTTTATTTTAGATTCTTGGAGTAGTCTTTTATTACTATATTTTAATATAAGATATCAAAAGGTGCCTAAACTATAGTATGTTAGCACCTCAAATTGGAAATGAGATAGAAAATAAATAACAGTCAAGGACAATTAACAGCTTAACAGTCTAGTGTTACTTTGTGAATTCTCATTTGTGGTATTTTAGCCATAAAAACTTTTTCTTTTGTAGAACTTTGCAAGATTGACCATTCTGTCTTAGTCAGAAGAAACCAACTATAAATTTTCCACATTTATGAAATCATTTGCAGAACATCCATAAAACATCTTTAGAAATTCCTGTAAATGCCTGTTAAAAGTTCATTAACTTTGTTTTTGCCTTTTTCTCTAGACCACACTAGTGCAGAAGGGAAAAGCTATTCAGTTATTGCCATGGGAGTCCCTGTGAATTTCCTGTGGTAGAGGAGAGCTATCCACTGTGTAGATAAACAAAATAACTCTTGTTTTCTGCCTGCATGTCAAAACATTGAGTCATTTCACCAAAATCAGCTGGGTTGGATGCTTTATTTTGAATGGAGAACACGGTGAGATGATTAAGTTTTTTGCTGGTTAGCATTTGTTTTGGAGTATACATACACAGCTTAGGAGAGAACTAAACAGAATAAAAAGAATCTAGTGGAATTGAATGGTTTGGCTACTCTATGCCAAAACTAAATAAAAATAATACTTTAAAAATATCTGAGATAAAAAGCATACATAAGATAATGTTAAACTTCATTTAAGTAATATGAGGAATAAAAAAAAATAAGGAGGGACAGTGAAGCTAAATTAAACAACAATAACCACAACCCCCCCAGTCCCTGTCTTTGAATCAACTTAATCTTTAAGCATTCTCATTTTTACTACATTTTAGTCACACCAGCCTTCCTTGGGTTTTTGAACACAGTTCTGATACAGCTTTGTCTCCTGACACCTCTGTCTGAAAAGCTCTTGTCTTCTGTTTTCTGACGTCTGTCTTCTTGTCCTTCTGATCTCTGCGCACATGTTTTCATCTCTGTGAGCCCCTCTCTGGGCATCCAGTTGGAAGTAGTACCCCAGGTCCCCTTGGTCTTTAATTACACGAACCTTTTTTGTTAGCATTTCTCCCTTTTTGAAGTTACCTTATACACTTAGTTAGCTATTTGCTCATATGTTATCTGTTTCTCTTCTGTAGGAATGTGAGTTCCAGGACAGTAGGGGCTTTGTGTGACTTTTCTATAATATCTTCAGCACTTAGAACAATTTGTGGCACCTACCAGACCCCCAGTCAATATATGTTAAATATTTATAAAACTACATTTTATTTGCTATATTGTGGCCAAATAGGTGTTTTGTGGGTTAACTACCATTTGTTTAATTGTATCTATAGGAATATACATTTGTAAAAAAATATTTATTTATTTTGAGAGAGGGAGCATGTGCATGAGCAGGGAGAGGGGCAGAGAGAGGAGGGAGAGAGAATCCAATCCCTGTCAGCGTAGAGCCTGATGTGGGGCTCAATTTCACAAACTTTGAGATCATGATCTGAACTGAAATCAAGTTAGATGCTTAAGGACTAAGCCACCCAGGCTATAGGAATGTACATTTTTAAACTCCAAATTAGAACACAGTATTTTATTTTTTATTTCATATCCCAGCCCCAAAGGGCCTTTGGGATTAGAAGTTTCCTACCCTCCTCTTGCATGAGAATATGGTACTTGAGGATCATTGCTCTTTTCTGAGTCTCATTTCTTTCCTCATAACCCACACTTCTCCCTATTATATCATCCTCTAGGAAACCAGATGGATCCTAGTGTCTGGAGCTGGAGATGGGGTTTTAGAGAGGCTGAGGCAGCTAGAAGTTGTGGAGCAGAGTACCAGAGGAGAGGGGGCTCCTCAGAGGAAGTGCTCTAGAAATCTGTACGAGGTCCCCTGTATTTGTTGAACGTTAAGCCATTCAGCTATGGGGGAAATTCCACAAGTCCAGCAAACTGACCGGGGAGTTGTAAGCTGAATCATTCCAGAGTTCATACAGAGCAGAGAGACATTCAAGCTTCATCCACAGAGTGGAGAGTCTTTGGTGGTCACCGGTGACATTCACTAAAGTCCCCAAAGGAGATACGCCATACTAGAACAACTATACTAGAACGCCATACTAGAACAACTATACTATCCCTGGAGGGAGGGGTATGATAGACCTTCCCTAGCAGAGCTCAAAAACAGGTTTTGAAAGGTTTCAACTCCTATAGAAGTTATTTAAATGCCTGCCAGAGTAGTCAAAAATTTCCAGTCAGCTGCATAACATTTACAAATAGCTAGCATTTGGTGAAAAATTACTAGACATGCTGAGGAGGAGAAAATTGACTTGTAAACAGGAGAAAAACCAACTGACAGAAACAGATTCAGAAATGAGATAGATGATGGAAATAGCAGATGAAGACTTTACAGTGGTAATATAACTGTTCAAATACTTAAAAGGAAACATGAACCTCATCAGGAGTGAAATGAAAGATAAACAAATGGCACATCTAGAGGTGAAAGATACAGTATCCAAAGTAAAAATACACTTAATGGTATTAACAGCTGTGCTAGTTGAGTCCTTTGACAAGCAGATGCCAAGAGCAGATTAAGTATGCAAAGATTTTATTAGTGGAAACCTGTGAATGAAAGAAAATGGGAAGGGAGCTGGGTTATTTGGGAGAGCCATCAGACCACGGTGTCTGACCCGGAGTGAAAGAGAAAAAGAAGGATATTGGAGTGGAAGCATCTTAGGCAAGACCTTGGGTACTCTTCCAAGTCCAGGTCATCCATAAGGGAAGTCCCATGGCCTCCAGCGAATGGGCCCATCTTACTGTCACCTGCTATTCTCAGTCAATGCGGGGAACAGCCCATGGGAAACATCCTTGCTGCAGATGTGGCTGTGGATTTCAAAGTGTAGCAGTGGAGGTGAAGGTCTAGTTAAGGTAATAGGATGACATTTTTAAGGTTCTGAAAGAAAATAAAATTATCGGCTTAGAATTACATATGCCACAAAAAATATCTTTCAAAAATAAAGGCAAATGCGCCTGGGCAGCTCAGTCAGTTAAGCGTCCAGCTCGTGATTTCAGCTCAGGTCATGATCTCACGGTTTGTGAGATTGAGCTCCGCGCAGGGCTCTGCACTGACAGCATGGAGCCTGACAACAGGGATTCTCTCTCCCTCTCTCTTGGCCCCTCCCTTGCACTCTCTCCCTCTCTCTCAAAATAAATAAACTTAAAAAAATTAAAATAAGGCAAAGTAACTTTATCAAACAAAAGCTGAAGTAACTCATTGCCAGTAAGCCTACGCTTCAAAAAATATTAAAAGAAACTCTTCAGGGGGAAGAAAATGGTATGAAATGAAATTTTTATCTAAACAGAACAATAAGGGGGCACCTGGGTGGCTCAGTTGGTTAAGCGTCCAACTTCAGCTCAGGTCATGATCTTGAGGTTTGTGAGTTCAAGCCCTGTGTCAGACTCTGTGTTGACAGCTTGCTCAGAGCTGGAGCCTGCTCCAGATTCTGTCTCCCTTTCTCTCTGCCCCTCTCGTGCTCACATTCTGTCTCTGTCTCTCTCAAAAATAAATAAACATTAAAAAAATTTTTTAAACAGAAGAATAATGGGTGCTAGAAATGATAAATAAACATGGGTAAGTACGAAGACTTTTTAAGTTTTAGAATTCTTTTAAAGGATAATTGATTTTAAAAAACTAGCAACATGTTCCTCAAAAAACTAAAATTAGAACTACCCTACGACCCAGTGATTGCATTACTAGGAGTTTATCTAAGGGATACAGCTGTGCTCTTTCGAAGGGACACATGCACCCCCATGTTTATAGCAGCACTATCAACAATAGCCAAAGTATGGAAAGATCCCAAATGTCCATCAATGGATGAATGGATAAAGAAGATGTGGTATATATATATATATATATATATATATATATATATATATATACACAATGGAGTATTACTCGGCAATCAAAAAAAAGAATGAAATCTTGCCATTTGCAACTACGTGGATGGAACTGGAGGGTATTATGCTAAGCAAAATTAGTCAGAGAAAGACAAATATCATATGACTCCACCCATATGAGGACTTTAAGAGACAAAACAGATGAACATAAGGGAAGAGAAACAAAAAGAATATAAAAACAGGGAGGGGGACAAAACAGAAGAGACTCATAAATATGGAGAACAAACTGAGGGTCACGGGAGGGGTAGTGGGAGGGGGGATGGGCTAAATGGGTAAGGGGCACTAAGGAATCTACTCCTGAAATCAGTGTTGCCCTATATGCTAACTAATTTGGATGTAAATTTACAAAAATAAAATTTAAAAAAATAAATAAACTGGCAACATATTAGAGATTTATTACGTGCAGAAGTAAATACATGACAACAGTAGTAATTGAGCAGGCAGAGGTAAAAGGAATTATATTGCTACTAGGCTCTTATAGTATATGTGAAGTAGTATAGTGTTATTTGAACCTAAACTCTAGAGCAACCACGAAAAATAATAGGAAGAAGGTCATAAGCCAAGGGTGGAGATAAAATGAAACATTGGAAAGTGAAATTTTTAAAAAGTACCATTTACAGTACCATCCCCAAACAAAATTATTAGAAAAAAATTCAACAAAATATGTATAAGAACTGTACATGGTAAACTATGGAACATCGGTAAGAAAAATTCAAGGAACTGAGATAAATATATACATGTATATCTATACATATTTGTATTGTATATGTATATTTATTCCATACACATATACACACATGTATATATTTATACACACATACATGCATCTATTTACACACACACATAGAGATGTACATATTTATACACATATATACACATATATGTATATATTTATACATACACATATACACACACATATATATATATACCCAGTTCATGAATCAGAAGATGACGTTCTGTTAAGATGTTAGTTCTCCCCGGGGCGCCTGGGTGGCTCTGCCGGTTGAGCATCCGACTTCGGCTCAGGTCATGATCTCACGGCTTGTGAGTTCGAGCCCCGTGTTGGGCTCTGTGCTGACAGCTCAGAGCCTGGAGCCTGCTTTGGATTCTGTGTCTCCCTCTCTCTCTGCCCCTAACCCACTCTCATTCTGTCTCTGTCTCTCTCAAAAAGAAATAAGCATTAAAAAAAAAAAAAAAAAGATGTTAGTTCTCCCCAAATTGAGCTGTAAACTCGATGCAGTTCCCATCAAAACCCTAGCAATCTTGATTTTGTAGTAATTGACAAGCTTATGCTAAGATTTATGTGGAAACGTGAAGAATCTAGACTGGCCAAAACAATTTTACATAATAAAAAAGACTTAGAGAACTTACGCTACTTTATTTTGTCACCATGTTTTTTATTTTATTTTTGTTTTTAGAAGATTCACTTTTTTTAAAGCTTATTTATTTTGAGAGAGAGAGAGTGGGGGAGGGGCAGAGAGAGAGAGAATCCCAAGCCGGCTCTGTGCTAATAGCACAGGACTCACTCTCACGAACTGTCATCACCACATTCTTGAATGCTGTACCTGTATAGTTTTAGTGTAAGAATGGACATCTGCAGATCATAAAGAATATAAAATACAGAAATGACTCGCATTTATGCAGTGAATTGATCAAAGTTAAAGCTTCTGGTTATCAAAAGGCATAATTAAGGAAATGGAAAGTCAGGCCACAGACTGCAAGAAAATATTTATAATACATATATCTGACATAAGACGTTTTCCTAGGCTATGTAAGGCACTCTCACAACTCACTGGTAGGACACTATCCAGTTAAAGAGTGGATACAAAATTTGACCTGAAGCTCTACAAAAGAAGATAGATGAATAGCCAGTAAGCACATGAAAAGCTGCTCAGCATGATTAGTCACCAGAAAACTTCACATTCAAATCACAGCATACTAGTACATAACCACTGGAATGGTAAAATTGAAAAGACTGGCAATATCAAGCAAGGATGTGGAGCAACTCAAAGTTTCATATATTGCGTATGAAAATGTGAAATAGTTTCACTACTTTGGAAAACAGTCTGGCTGTTTTGTGAAGTTAAACATACACTTTTCCATACAATCCAGCAGTCTGCTCCTTCCTAGATATTTATTCAGGAGAAAGGAAAACATATATTCACTCAAAGGCTTATCTAACAATGTTCCTAGTAGTTTTATTCCTAGTGTTCATGAAATGGAAACAGTCAAAATGTCCATCAACAGGTAAATGCATAAACAACTTTTTGTGTATCCATCCAGTAGTATCCTATGGAGTAATGAAAAGGAATGATTGATGCATCCAGAACTACTATGCTCAGAGAATGAAATCGGAAAGAGTGCACACTATCTAATTTCATCTGTGTACATCTCTTTAAAGACACATCTAATCTATTGTGACAATCCTATTGAGTGATGAAAAGGAACGATTAATGCATCCAAAAAATCAGTATGTTCAGAGAAAGAAGTCAGGGGGAGGGCATACTCTCTGATTCCATCTATGTACATTTCTAAAGACAAATATAATCTATAGTGACAGAATATCAGTGGTTGTCTGGAACCAGAAATTGGGGTGGGTTGACTGTGAAAGGGCATAGGGAACTTTTGTGTTCTTTGTTATGATGGTTGTGGTATTTACATAAGTATACACATTAGTAAAAACTCGAAGAGTATGCTTAGAATGGGTACATGTTTTGTCATCTAAATTATACTCCAGTAAATTTGATTAAAAAAATCAGCCTTGAGTGCTTGATAAATGTGAAATAATTCTTTATTTGTTTCATTTATCTCTATGTTCAGGATACATTTTTGTTCTGTAGTTGCTGTTATTTTGCAAGTTAATTGATACAATGATTTCAATTTCAAGCAGACTCTGACTCTGGATATTGTGTATTTGGGGGTCTCGATCATTTTATCACCATTTTATCACCCTGTTGGCCTTCTTAGTTACCTCCTGTGCTCTGGAAGCAGTGGCAGAAGTCCCCAGTCTTAATCTGGAAGTGGGGAGGGGAATTTCACAGTTGTGTATATTCCCAGTTCTTGGGTTGGAATCCCTCCTCCTCAAGTTACCATCTTAAAGGTTGTAAAAAATCAAGTCGCCGTTTTTAGGTTGGATTTTTTGTAAAATGATGACATGGATTAAGTACATCAAAATGTGGAAGAGCTTGAACTTGGCATGAGTACTAATCATTAGAGTGGTGGAGAAGTAGGAGTGCCTCTGGAGGAACCCCTAGAGGTTGAATGACAAGAGGAAGCTATTTCTACTTCCTAGGATACAAACTTTTGCTTCCTTGTGATTCCCTTTCTCTGGTCCGTCCTTCCTTCGTCTTTTTTACTCTTGATATTTTCTCATTTATTTAGCACTTAAAGGGTTGTTGAACAGTGAAATGTAGCACAATCCAAGTATGTTAATGTCACCCTTCCTTCAAAGGCAGCACAGTTCTTTAGCATTACAGAACCTCCTGCTGTCAGTTTACTTCATTAGTAACTAACTGTAACTACTCTTGGAAGACTTCAGTTTGCAATAGAGTGGGTTTTAAGATCTGAAGTTCTACCTTACAGTGTTTATGATTCTTTGTAACCAAAATCTGGTGTATTCTTCTATCTAACCAGTAAGTAATTTTGACGCTTAACAGAGACAGTATTGTGAGTATAGTGGTTTAAGAGTGTGGAGTTTGAAGTCATTTTACCTCCCTTCAGATCCTAGCTTTATCATTTCTATCTATATAACCTTTGGCAGATTATTAACTTTTTAAGTATTAATTTCCTCATATGTAAAATGGTGAGCCTTCTCTCATAGACTATTTGGGGG
Source organism: Prionailurus bengalensis (assembly GCF_016509475.1). Taxonomy (NCBI): domain Eukaryota; kingdom Metazoa; phylum Chordata; class Mammalia; order Carnivora; family Felidae; genus Prionailurus; species Prionailurus bengalensis. Next base: position 207,687,618 of record NC_057343.1, read on the forward strand.
ATTAAAAGGCAAGTTAATGTAAAGGAGATTAACATGGCACCTAGCATCTAGGAAACATTCAATAAATGTATTTCAGATATTGTATTTTAGGATTTTATATGTGATTGGCACATTTCATGTAATATTAAGACTTTTTATGAGTTATTTTGTTCAGATGTCATTTTCTAGAATTGTTACTAACTGGGATATGCACCTTTTCAAGAGTCGCAGGTTGAGTCCCAACTTTGAAATGTTGGCTTTTAAGGTTTCAGCCACTAGATGGTGATATTTGATTATGTAGCTAAGTTCGATTTTTCTCTGTGGGAATTAGTGTGTACGTGTGTGAAGCAGATATATCATTAGAATTTACCATGAATTTTGTCTCTTGTCTAGAAAAGTATACCTACCAAAACGAACATGAGGGCGATCTGGCCTTATGATAAGCATTTTACTGGCATCCGCATGAATCTAATGACTGATCTTCATTTTAATGTCATCTGTTCCTCTCTTTGGTTTCTTCTCACTGGTATACAAACATACCCTGATAACAACCATTTAAAAAGCTTTCCTTGACTCCTACCATTTCTTTGCTCCCCTTTCACCATAAACTCCATTCTTTTTTTTATGTTTATTTTTGAGAGAGACAGAGACAGAATGAGAGTGGGTTAGGGGCAGAGAGAGAGGGAGACACAGAATCGGAAGCAGGCTCCAGTCTCCGAGCTGTCAGCACAGAGCCCGATGCGGGGCTCGAACTCACAAGCTGTGAGATCATGACCTGAGCTGAAGTCGGTCGCTCAACCCACTGAGCCACAAACTCCGTTTCTTGATGAATCATCCTCTGGGTCCATTCCAGTCAGGTTTCTGTTCCCACTGGTCCCCTGAAGCCACTCTTGTAAAGGTTATATGACCTTCATGTTGTCAAATCCAGTCATCATGTCTCTGTTCTCATTTATTACCGTGCCTCTCATCGTTCAGCATAGTTCACCACTGTCTTCCTAAATACACTGCTCTCTCATCTACAGAACATCACACTGATGGTTTTTCTTTTGTTTCACTGCCCACTTCTTAATCTTCTTTGCTTCCTGTTTTCTTGTCTTCATTTTCTAAATATTGGTGGGCCACAGTATTTAGAAAGTACTTCTCTTTTCTATGTCCATTTTTTCCCTTCTTAAACTTATATAGTCTCCTGCTTTCAGTATGCCATCTCTATACTGATGACTGCCAAATACGTCTGCAGTGCTGTCTTCCCACCTGAATTCCAGACTCTTAAATCTCCAGTGCTTACTTTATACCCACTTGGATATCTAATTAGTATCTGAAACTTAACATGTCCTAAGCAGAGGTCTTGATTCCCTGACCCCCCTCCCCCCGCCCCCCGCTACACACACACACACACACACACACACACACACACACACACACACACAAATATCTGGTCTTTTTTAGTCTTCCCCATGTCAGTAAAAGGCATCACTGTTTACCCAGTTACTTATGCCCAGAAGCCAGGGGTCAACTCTGCTGTGCATGTGCCATTACAGAGCTAATCAACCCCAGTCACCTCCAGCTCCCTGCCCTTCATGCTGTTCTTACGGCCATAAAGCCTGGGCGGCGGCTGCTGTTGTTACAGACCAACAGCCCCCGTTCATGGTGCTAACTGACAATCAAAGACCATCCATCACACCTTGACACTGGCCAGCTTGGACCTGTAGATGCTCAGACGGGACCAGGTTACGACTCTGTGGGGTAGAATTTGACGGATGGGAAACAGGGTATGGGAGGGAGCCTGCAGATAAATTCTTTTCCCTTCTTCCCCTCACTGGACAGTTTCCAAGGCACACAGGTTTTATACAGGCTTCTGAAGAAGTTCTACAAGATTAGCAGTCATCTGTTTGTTTTTTAAGCTGTTGCCAGCCTAGCAGATGCCTTGTATTTATTCTCCCTCCTTCCGGCCTCACTTCTTTTTCCCCTCACTCTTGCTTCCCTGGGATCCTACCCCCACAAAGTAGAAGCTTAGGCCCCCGGGCTCTATTTCCCTGGGAACTCAAGCTAAGACATCATCCTGGATTTCCTTTCTTTTTTTTTTACTCTTCATATCCAGTCCAAGTTAGAGTGACTTTATTTTTTAAACATATTTTAAATCTTTTTTATCCTCTCCTCTGTTTTCGTGGCTGTCCTCCTAATCTAATCCCCTGTCATCTCTTACCTGCATCATTCAAGTAGTCTCCTAACTGCTCTCCCTGTGCTCCTTCTTACACCCCTACAGACCACTCTCTCTGGGCCTCACTGATTTTTTCAAGATGTAAAGCAAGTCTGTATGTTTGTTGCACAAAAACTCTGCAGATTCCTCATCACACGTACAGTTAGAGCCGGGGCTTTGGGTCTACACCTCCCATTGCCCTTCCTCCTCCTCCATAGCCATGCCGGTTTCCTTTCATTTCCTCAAAACTTGGGGTGTTTGGCCCTCTCTTGGCTTGGGCTCTTCCTTTGTCTGGAGTGAACTTTCTCCAGATCTTCAATTAGCTGACCACTTTTGGTTAGTCAGATCGCAGCTCAGATGCCTTCCTAGAGAGACTTTTTCTGACCACATGTTCAGAGTAGCCATCCAGTGACCTCCCTTTCACATCCCTCCCCCCACCCCGCTTGTTTTTTTTTTTTTTTTTTTTTTTAATCACACTTACCATATTTTAAGTTAGGCTTGTTGTTTTTCCCTGCCTTCTTCCTGCCTGTGAACATTCTAGAATGTAACATCTAGAAAAATGGTAGGGTCATTTTATATCTTGTTGAGTGCTACAGCCTCAGTACCCAGAATACTACCTGGGCCAGAGTAGATGTTTAATAAATGTTTATTAAATGAATAAGCTGATGACTATAGAGCTCATTAAACCTGAAGCTGTCATAAATTGGAAATCTAATTGGGAGCAAAGTAGTTAAACACTTTGACATTTCTGTCTGATAAATGAGTGTGCTAATTTATTTGGCTTGCTCACCAGCTGTTCCTTACCTCACTCAGCATAGGGTATTGTCTCACCCTGCCCCTACGCAGGCCTTGCAGCCATTCTAGTTGCTTCCTGCCTTGGCTGGTTCCCCAGCACACTGTCAAGGTTGTCTTTAAACTGGCCAAGTCAGACTCTGGTCATTTATTAACCATAGTGACTTTAAACCAAGTTTTTATCTTTTAATGCTTCCTATCCGACAGCCGCAGCTGGGCTGTGTCTGTTCGGTGCGTTCCAAACTGAAGTTGAATTAAGAGATATGCTGTAGGAGCCATAAGAGACCATCGGTGTTATTACGTGCCAGGCTTCCTGCGATCTCCAAATGGAGGACCTGGGCGGTGCCACCCTTTATTTGTAGGCCAGGGGACGTCTGTCAAAGAGAGAAATGAAAAATGAGGGCGGAGAGGGAATTCAGTAAGCTTATGATAGTGAAGTAAGTGCCCACCGGTTGCTGCTTCTCTCTAGCCAGTGGAAAACAGCTCACGTGTTCCTTTAAACTTTTGCATGTTTTGTGGGCAGAAAGCACTTTTCACTTAGCTGTGCCTCTGCTGCCGCCAATGCCAATGGCTTCAAAATAAAAGCAGCATGGTTTGGGGGGGTGCAGTGGACATTTCCCCCCTCAAATCTGTGTGCCTGTTTTTGCACATGTATATGTTTATATGTGTGTCTGTGTCAACATGCTGCCTAATGAAAAGAGGAAACAGAACTAGTGATGGTCAATGATCACTTCGAACTTCTTAGTTTACTTTGTACTTTGTGATAATGTAAGCAGCTTTGGGGTTGGAGGGCGGGGGTGGTGTAAGCCACCCTGTTTCTCAGCAGTAGTGCTGTTGGCATTTTGGGCATGACAGGCGTTTGGTGTTTGTCGGTCAGGGTGGCCCTCTGCCTTGCCAGATGTTAACATCCCTGAACCCTTGTCACTAGGCCTCCAGTGACAACCAAAAATGCCTCCATAAATTGATATAAATGCCTACCTTGGGGTGATGAATGTTCCTGGTTGAGTTAGGCAGAAAATAGGGCTGAAAGTAAAAAGGATATTTGATAAATGTGACAGAAACAGTGGTTGGACCAAGTAGTGCAGGGGTTGGCAAACCACAGCCTGTTTTTATAAAGTTTTATTGGATGCAGACATGCACATTTGTGTAAGATGATGATGTGTATGATGACGTTCTGTGGCTGATTTTTGTGCTACAGCAGAATTGAGCAGCTGTGAAGGAGACTATATGGTCCACAAAACCTAAAATACTCATGGACCTTTGCTGTGCTGACCTTGGTCTCTGGACCAGCTGCTTCCTCAAAAGCCACAAAGACTCCTGAAACCTCACACAGCCCGGGGCTTTAAAGTCCTCTACCTAGAATTAAAAACAAAAACCTAATGTTTATTTATTTTTGAGAGAGAGAGAGACAGCGTGAGCAGAGGAGGGGCAGAGAGAGAGGGTAACAGAATATGAAGCAGGCTCTAGGCTCTGATCTGTCAACACAGAGCCTGATGTGGGGCTTGAGCTCATGAACTGCAAGATCATGACTTGAGCCAAAGTTGGACACTTAATCGACTGAGCCACCCAGGTGCCCCTCTACCTAGAATTTTAATCTCTTGGTTCTTTCCACCCATATTCCCATTTCCCTTGTCTTGGGATTTCTTGTGATTTCTGTATCTGGAGTGGTAACATGGAACAAAGTAAGAATTAAAGTATTTCCTGCTTTTGTTGTAAGGTAAAATTTGTTTGTATTTCTTTCCATTTTTTTTTCTGAGGTATTTTCATCATACTAGCTCTTGTCTCCTCTTTTCATGTCTTTCATGCTTTTCTTTGCTGTCTTTCAAGACTTCTTTTGGAGAAGGTAAGACAAATGAGGTAGATAGAATCTGGGATATTAGCACCTTCTGTGTGCCTGGCCATGTTCTGGGTGTTGTAGATACAAGTGAATCTACCTTTTGGTCCCTGAACTCATTAGTGAAGAGAAGATAAAAATGCATGGAAGAATTAGAAAAATTCAATGGAAGACAATGGGGTAGTTGGAAAAGTATTAGTCTTGTAATTGAACTAGCTTCAGATCATGGCTTTTCCAGGGTTAATACCATTTGTCCTGTAGCTGCTCTCTACCTTTGTTTCCTCATCAGTAAAATGAGAACAAGCAATGCCAATCGTATGAGCACGAAGTGAATGAACTTTTCGTGAGAATAGTTGTTTGTTAAGTGATTGTACAGAAAGTACTTTGTAAAACAAATACTATGGGAATAGAAGTGTTACTCTGTGATCATGTAAGTGGTACTCATGGTCTTCATGATAAACAGAATTTTAATTTGGTCTTGGAGAGAGAGAGCCTTTGAATAAGTGAAGAGGAGGAGGAATGAAATCCTAGATGTGCTTATGTTTGTGTACTGCTCAGCCCACATGAACAGGAACATGATACGTGGGTAGGGAATGGGCGAATGTGCAGCCAGCAGGGAGCAAAGGTGGGGATGGGGCGTCATAGAAAACAGATTGGACTGATAAGCTAATACTGGAAGAAATATATTCACTAGTATCAAGTCCTACAGAATTTGCTACTACTACATTTCTTAGAATATTATGAGTAAGAGGATTATTATGAAGGAGTGAATCAATTTTTCAGAGACAGAAGAACATAGCAAATTTCCAAAGTTTTTCATGTTGTGTCTGTAATAACATTTGGAAATATTTAGAGATTAGGCTTGAAATCACCCATAAAGAAGTACACTTTCTCTTTAGGTGACATAGTTATAAATAGTCAAAATGGGTATTAAGTATTGTTGAGTGTCATATACCTTTTTCCCTCCATTATCAGTTACATATGAAAGTTTCTCTAATGCTTCTCTGAGGTATTTTCTACATGGTCATGTGGACTTCATACTTTTTAATAAGTTGCTGGATTTAATTTATTAATTCTTTATTTAGGATTTTTATCTTATGGACTAGAAAGTCTGGAGTAATGATTAGGATTCTCTTTTTTCAGATAGTGTATCTTTTTGAGGACAAAAGCATTCTTTATTTTTATTGCTAGGTTATCCAAATATACTGAAATACACTAGGAGTCTTAAGACTACGTCTTTAGCTGTGGTATTTAAAACTTTGGTGGGGCGCCTGCGTGGCGCAGTCGGTTAAGCGTCCGACTTCAGCCAGGTCACGATTTCACGGTCCGTGAGTTCGAGCCCCGCGTCGGGCTCTGGGCTGATGGCTCAGAGCCTGGAGCCTGTTTCCGATTCTGTGTCTCCCTCTCTCTCAGCCCCTCCCCCGTTCATGCTCTCTCTCTGTCCCAAAAATAAATAACGTTGAAAAAAAAATTTTTTAACTTTGGCTTAGGCAGTGGCAACTATTTTCTGGTTCAGGCCATATTGTCCTCCTTTACCCCACAAAGACTGTAGACCACTTGTGTCTGCCTTATTCCTTTAGAAATTATTGATATATGTTAGGTCCTATTGTGTTAGCTGCATTTACCTTGGTCTGCATAGAGCTTTTATTTTTTTTTTTAATTTTTTTTAATGTTTATTTATTTTTGAGACAGAGGAAGACAGAGCATGAGTGGGGGAGGGGCAGAGAGAGAAGGAGACACAGAATCTGAAACAGGCTCCAGGCTCTGAGCTGTCAGCACAGAGCCTGATGCGGGGCTCGAACCCACGAACCGTGAGATCGTGACCTGAGCCGAAGTCGGATGCTTAACCGACTGAGCCACCCAAGCACCCCTGCATAGAGCTTTTAAACAAACACAGAAGTAAATGTAAACAGGGGGTCACAGTGAGCCTGTCTGAGGACGCAGGAAGGCAGGGTGATTTGGTTTAGCTAGGGGAAGGGAGTCCTATTTATTGTTTTGCCTTTTGCAGACTTCGTGATTTTATCATATATTTATCATTAAAATAAGGCACTTATTGTAGTCCTTCCCATTTATTTACGTGTTTTAATTTGATCAAATTATTCCATGATACTGGAATTAATTTCTAGTGAAATTTATTTGTTTATTTATTTACTTTTTTTAGAGAGAGAGAGAGAGAGAGAGAGAGAGAGCACAAGAGGGGGAGGGACAGAGACACACACACACACACACACACACACACACACACAGAATCCGAAGCAGGCTCCAGGTTCTGAGCTGTCAGCGCAGAGCCTGATGTGGGGCTCGAACTCTCAAACTGTGAGATCATGACCTGAGCTGAAGTCAGATGTTTAACTGACTGAGCCACCCAAGTGCCCCTCTAGTGAATATTACTTTATGACATTTGTGTGTATGCTCAATGAGTGAATAATCTGGGGGTAAATAATTTTATTTTATTTTTTAAATTTATTTAATTGTTTTGAGAGGGAGAGAGGGAGAGAGAGAGAGAGAGAGGGAGAGGGAGGGGCAGAGTGAGAGGAAGAGAGAGAGAATCGCAAGCAGGCTCCACACCAACAGTGCAGAGCCTGACCTGGGGCTCCCATCTCACGAACTGCAAGATCCTGACTTGAGCCAAATTTGAGAGCCAGATGTTTAATGGACTGAGCCACCCAGGCACCCCTAGGTGATAAAATAATTTAAAATTTTTTTTCAACGTTTATTTATTTTTGGGACAGAGAGAATAATTTTAAATGATCTCTATATCTGAAGTAGAAATTGGGAGGTTAAAATTGTGACTTTTTACTTGTTTCAGAAAACTCATTGTCTAGTATGGCAACGAGTAGACCAGGGCAATTGCTTTCAATACAGGAACAACTAGGGAACATCCTGTACCACGTAGAAGTTGACATCATTGTTTTAATTTGCTTTGGAAAATGACCTTTATTCAGTGTGCATACATCTTTATGTAATTTCAGAGCTCCTTCCTACTGTTTCCAGAGGCAGTTGATCTGCTCTGAATTGTTTGTTCTTGTCTATAATAAAAAATTAAAAACTTTTAAGATGTGTTTGTTCTTTTATGTAAGTAAATAGTTTAAATTATTACTGAAAGTGGGCTTTATGATTCAGCCTAATCCTGAGTCCACGTAATTTTAATAAGTGATAGTGACTAAAACTCGGAGCAGTTTGGAATTTAAAGTATATTTATATCTTTCCCTTGCCTAATAAAACCACCCAGGAACTCTACTCTGAGCATTATCTCAGCACTTCTTTCCAATCCAGCCCTCCTTTCACTAAATATGTATGTCTTGAGAAGATATGCAATAATTATGTTTTTTCTCTTTTATTGCCTCTTGCAGATTCTTTTTTCTTTCTTTCTGAGCTATGGAAATTAGGTTCCTTATTAGAATGTTCGTTGTATTAGCTACACATTATTTTGTCCTTGCTTTCTTCAGAATGCTACTCCAAATTCTAGACAGAAAAACCTCAAAATAACTTGAGGAATTTTTTTTGTTTAATTCAGAAAATTTATCATTGTCTAAAAGTTGGAACCTGATTTACCTACATTGGAAATCACACAACTTTCACTCAAATTAAACCTGTCTAAAACTACTTTCTGTATCATTATAACGTCTATATGAAAGTGTTTATAAAATCAAGGAAGCAAACTAAACTTTTAATTTCAAATATATCCTGAACAAAAGAAAACCACTTCCAATATGAAAATATAAATTCAGCCAGAGAAGTTATTTCTATCATTTTGGGGTACAATTATTATTATTTTTTAAATGTTTATTTATTTTTGAGGGGGAGATGAGTGGGGGAGGGCCAGAGAGAATGGGAGACAGAGTATCCAAAGTGGGTCTGTTCGGTCCGCCCCCCCCACCCCCCATGGGAGCCTTGAACTCACAAACCATGAGATCATGACCTGAGCCAAAGTCATGCTTAACTGGACTGACTCACCCAGGTGCCCATGGGGCACAATTACTGTAAATATTATTAGAAACACAATATAAAATAAGGTGAAAACTTTAAAGTTCTTGATGACATAGGTTTTAAGGAGGAAATAAAATTATTTAATGATAATCTATAATAATGAGGAATCTTAATATTCACTAGGGATTTGATAAAAATGTAGCTGTATGGAAATAGCTTTTAAATTTATTTTGATGTTTCCACATAAGGATGTAAAATTGATAGAAATCAATTAGAAATCTGTCATGATATTAGTGAAAGTGATACTCCTTTGTAGCTATATTTTATTTGACATAGAAAAAATGCTATAACATTTCTTCTTAAATACAGTGAAACCTCATTCATGGCTTCCTCATTTATGAGTTTACCCACTCACAAATATATTGGTAACCCCCAAATCAGTGCTCACGGTGCTTTCACAGTTGTTAGTGGACATCGGCAGAGCTGAGAAGAATCTGAGTGCCTCCTGTGTGTATTCCCAGCTGAGTCCAACACGGCAGGTGCTCTGCCTTCTTGTTTCAGCTCTCACACTGTATAAACAAGTGTCCCTTTTTGGGGTCTGTCTAGTGTTATATTTTCCACATTTTTGTGCCCTTTGTTGGTGATTTTGCTGTTTAAAACGCCTCCGAAGTATAGTTCAGAAGTGCTGTCTAGTGTTCCTAAAGACAAGAAGGCTGTGATGTGCCTTACAGAGAAACTACATGTGTTCATTCATTAAGCTTTGTCCAGTAAGCTTCGTCCAGGCATGAGTTACAGTGCTGTGGGCTGTGAGATCAATGTTAATGAATCAGCAATATTTATTAAATAAGATGTCTTTAAACAGGAGCACATAAAACAAGGCTATATATTAGTCAGTTGATACAAATATGACCAGAGGCTTGCAGAAACTTAACCCTGTATTCCCCTATGAGCCATGATTCAGTATTCACTAATTCAGTCTTTACAGCAGCTTTATAGAACATAACTACAAGAATGAGAATCAACTATATCTGGAAGACAGCTAATGAGTTACATTACATTTTAATGTATGCAGCTTTTCTTTTTATCAAAAATCTAATGGAATTAAATTTTATTTTTTTTTTTAAATTTTTTTTCAACGTTTGTTTATTTTTGGGACAGAGAGAGACAGAGCATGAATGGGGGAGGGGCAGAGAGAGAGGGAGACACAGAATCGGAAACAGGCTCCAGGCTCAGCCATCAGCCCAGAGCCCGACGTGGGGCTCGAACTCACGGACCGCGAGATCGTGACCTGGCTGAAGTCGGACGCTCAACCGACTGCGCCACCCAGGCGCCCCTTAAATTTTAAATTAAAATTTAAAGCTGTGTAAAGTCTGGAAGTCTTTCTAAAAAAATTTTTTAAAAGTCTTTCTGATTTGGCAAAGATAAAATTATATTCAACATCATTTGACATTTGTTATTTTATATTCTACTCTCCTCACCCAAATTAGTCTAGCATATTAATTTTATATATATATATATATATTTTTTTTTTTACTCACTGAAAATGTATTTGGTGATTTTGTTAAGCGTGGATGCCACAAAGAAAATATTAAATAAACACCTTTTGTGGGTGATACACAGAAACTGTTTCGATATGTAGTAAAGAGGACTATTTAGAGAGTTCTTTGGATGATCTAAAAGAAGGGCATTTAACTAAATGGGGAAATAGAAGCATTAAAGAGTATTTGAGATGATTTTTGGGAGGAGAGGGCATCAGGGCAAGAGTCAGGAAAGACACATTGGAATTAGCTGAAGAACAGGCCGAACAGTGTTCCAGCCGAAAGGAGGCCGACGAAAGTCATTACTTGGGGCGCCTGGGTGGCTCAGTCAGTTAAGCGTCCGACTGACTTGGGCTCAGGTCATGATCTCACAGCTTGTGAGTTTGGGCCTACTTTGGATTCTGTGTCTCCCTCTCTCTGTCCTTCCCTTGCTCTTGCTCTGTCTCACAAATAAATAAACATTGAAAAAATTTTTAAAAATCATTACTTGAATTTTTGATAATCCCAGCAAGGAAGGCTGAGGACTTACACTAAATAGGAGCAGTGACAGTGAGTTAAAGGATGAATTAGAGAATTGACGACTCATGTAACCTAGGGCAGGGCAAGAGTAGTCAAGGCTAACTCCGGGATTCTGTCTCAGTGACTCGGTGGTGCTGTTCTCTAAGCCATAGTTGCAAGCATAGAGTAAGTCTGGAGTGGGAGATGATGATAAGTCCAGTCTGGACATGTGTTAGAGATCTATGTCAACCTTCTCTGGATTTTATATTCCTAGTTAGTTATCTTTTCATTTCCCTTTTTGGTATTCACAGACTTCCCCAATGAGTTGCCAGCATTTGTTGTTCCTACTTCTTACTCCCACTTTGCTCAGCGGTCTGGTGTCCACTCCTGCCCTTCCAGGAATGCTGTTTGGTCAGTGTCACCAATGATTGACATGTTGCTGCATCTCTCTTAGGTACAACCCAGCACTCTCTCTGTGACAGGCTTCTCTTTGGTTTCTTTGAAATCACACACACTCCTGAATTTCTTCCTTTCTTTCTCAACTTCTCAGTCATCTTTGCTAGCCCTTCCTTCTCTGCTTGACCTCTGAATTTTGAAAACTTGAGCCCTGGTATCTTTTCTCTTTCTCATTTACTCTCTCTCTGTATGAACTTAACCAATCCATGGTTTGTTTAATGTATTTGTATAATTTTTAATGAAAAGAAAAAGACAGTAACATATGTACATGATTTAAAAAAAAAGCAAATGCAATAGCAACAAAGGCTATACAATGAAGACTAAATCTTGCCCTTACTCCTGTCCTCTGGTCTCTTAATTCACTTTCCCACAGGAAACCAGTTACCAGTTCTTTGATATCTTGCCAAAGATAATCTTTAGATTTATAAGCATGTGTATGTATTTATCTTTTAAAACATCATAAATGTTGATATTCTAAATATATACACCATTCTCTCCCTTGCCTTTTTTACTTATATCTTAGAGATTATTTTGTATAGAACTGGCTTTAAGAAAAAAAAAGACCATATACTATCCCTTAACCATCCAGACTCTAAAACCAGACTCTAAAACTAGACTCTATCTAAAACCAGAAACCAAACCAGAAAGATTTGGATATGATGGGGTATTTGTATTTCATTGCATGATGTATTAAAATGTATCTTGCCATCTCTTTTTTGAGAAGGATGTTTTCATCTTTAATTTTTATGAATGATATAGTGACTGGCCTTTCAGAGATAGAAGTGTGCATACATCCAGGTCAGCTCGAAAGAAAGATTTATAGAAATGGAATTGCTGGGTCAAACAGGATGTGCATTTAAAAAGGCATTTTCCCCCCTCCCAAGCCCTCCCCTTTTTTCTTGGAGTATATTGTTAACCAAGTAAGTAACAGATGGGTTTTAAGGGGGCATGTGCACATGAGCTGATTTTTCCCACTGTAAAGAACATTTCCTTACTGGCCTTTGTTTAGAGGTTTGTAATTTTTATTTGTAAGTTTTTGAGAGAAAAAAGTTGTCTTTGTCCCTCACAGAGGTTTTGAGAATAGTGTTCATGTACATGTTCTTTTATTGTTTACACAGTGCAAATTGAAAGTCATTGTTCATTTGAAGTGGAGCTTCTAAGTGTATCCGTTTATGTGCATGCGTTTTGAAGGCTAGATTGAGGAGGACAGAGAGGGCTGCTTATTTGTGTTTCATTGTAAGGATTTTCCCCCTTTTCTGTAAGACCTAAAGTAAATATTTTAAAAGTATCATTCTAGTTGTTAAACAGGTAAGCTAGTTTTTGAGGATTGAACAGCTTAAATATGATTTGTATTTTAGGTGTACATAATCTTATCAAAGAGTATTAGTGCCATTTGAATTTTTGATTAGCATAAAGATGGCTAGTTTTTGGCGCAGTCGGTTGGGCGTCCGACTTCAGCCAGGTCACGATCTCGCGGTCCCGGAGTTGGAGCCCCGCGTCAGGCTCTGGGCTGATGGCTTGGAGCCTGTTTCCGATTCTGTGTCTCCTTCTCTCTCTGCCCCTCCCCCGTTCGTGCTCTGTCTCTCTCTGTCCCAAAAATAAATAAACGTTGAAAAAAAAAAAATTAAAAAAAAAGAACCAAACCAACTGGGAACTGAAGTTATGTTTCCTGTAAAGCTGGCGGGTCGTATCAATAGAAAATTGGAAGGGGAGTAGTACAGACAAGGAAATATAGTGTTTATTTCTTCCCTCATTGGCTTTTTTGTTAATTAAAGGAAATCAATGAGAATGCTATCTTAAGTTAGACTAACCTTCCTTCTAAGGTGATCTCATTTCCAGTCAGTTTTACATCAAACATAACATGTGTATTATATTTGATCTCCAAAATACAATTTTCTTCAATAATTATTCCTGGCCCACTTCCTTCCAAAAGATCATTGTAATGGCCAAAGGGTAATTTTTTCCAGTTTTATTGAGATATAATTGATGTATAAGTTTCAAGTGGAGAATGTGATTATTTCATGAACATATATATTGCAAAATAATTACCACAGTAAAAGATTAGTTGACACATCTGTTATCTCATATAATTCCTTTTTTTTTTTTTTTTGTGGTAAGAACATTTAAGATTTACTCTTAGCAGCTTTTTAAGTGTAATGTCTAACAGTAGAGGATTTATTTGAATTAATTTTGCATTGAAATAGTAGTAATCAGTTACTAAGCATTATGCTATAGAGAGAAGCATTTGATAATTTAAAGACAAAATAATGTTTCATATGTATGATATATGTTAAACACTTGGAAGAATATACAATAAAAATGTTAACTATGGTTGTCATCTTTTGGTGAAATTATGAGTGTCTTTAATTTCTGTGTGTGTGTGCGCGTGTGTGTGTGTGTGCACACGCGTGTGCAGTTTCCTTTCTGGTTCTTCTCTATTCGTGTGTTTGGGAAGCAATTTTTTCTATCAAAACAATTATGTCAAAACTGTCGTCATTTACTCAGGTATAGAATATAAGGAAGGCCAGATTTAAGAACATTTTGTGTTAAAAAAAAAAAAAATCAAATGCTTTTTGTGAACCAACCACATGTTTAGTTGCCAGCATAGGTTTGGAGTCCCGGGCCACCATACTAGATGTGCGTGTGCGGATCAAAGAAGGAAGAGGTCCTCTGGGATCATGCCTTCCTCCTCCTTCCCTTTCTCTCTTATCCACAAGCTGTTGTTTTTATCCCCTTAAGAGTCCACCAGTGAAGTTCAGACTTTCTCATTTTTTCTTTGTAGATCCCTTTTCATCTTCTCCTTTCCTAGCTTGAGTACCAGGTGAGGCCCATGCATCTCTTCTCTGCCATCATTCTTTTTTAAAAGTATGTTTTGCTTAAAGGAGGCTACTTTATCTGGGGGGCTGGGAAAGGAAGGACTATAAGAACGGCATCCTTGAGAGGTTAGCACATGAATCCAAGCAGTGTGATCTGATAGGTGGTAACCCTACAGAAGCAGCTAGTTAATTAATTCTGATAGTTGATGGTGTTTTAGTAAGAGGAGAATTCATAAATAAGAAATTTTAATGGTACCTGAAAAGATACATTAAATGCCTTACTTTGAAGTTCAGTGGGCAGTTTCTAAGCTAACATTAACGTATGAATTATCTAAAAATATCTGTGAGTCTCGGATTCCCATTCAGGGTAACTAGGAGGCAGCAGTGGGACACTGCTGTTTAACCAACCCGTGTCCATCACCTGCTGAGCACAGAGTTTATAGGAAAGTCATGTGGCAGCCATTTAACACCTGTGCCGGCCACGCTTACAGGCATAGCCTGACACCGTGCAGAAGTGTCCGAATATGTGGAAAGCAGAGACGTATGGGCACTCCAGAGGGATCTCAGAGTGAGATGAAGGAAGAGCATTGACAAACAGCAGCCAGTGACACTGCCTGTTTCAACTTTGGGGACCCTGGCTCTAGATACATGCTTGAATTTGGGAAAATCCTTAATAAAGAAATAATTCTCAATTAACGGAGCTCTCAGAGGTTTGATTTGTGACACAATATTGCGATGCAGGCAGAGGCAGAGAGAAACATAGACCATTGGGGCAGCAGATCATAAAAATGAGGTGAATAATGGCCACACTGTTCCTAAACTTCCAGTAGTCTTTCACCCAGAGTTCAACAGTTTTCAAACAGGTATTTCTTCAGTGCTCAGCAAGAGCCCCTGAAGAAGATACTAACCATGGTCCAGGCAGTAGTTGTGATAGCCCCTCTGCATGTTCACATTTGGTTTGCTTGGAAACAAAGACTACCAGCTTTTGTGGGGTGAATCTTTTTCTGTTTTAATTTTTTAAAGTTTATTTATTTATTTTGAGTGAGAGAAAGAAAGCTGAGTGGGGGAGGGGCAGAGAGGAAGAGAGAGAATCCCAAGCAGGCTCCATGTTCAGCACAGAGCCCAACGTGGCGCTCAATCTCACCACCACAAGGTGGTGACCTGAGCCAGTATCAGGAGTTGAACACTTACCTGACTGAGCGACCCAGGTTCCCTGTGGGATGAATCTTCAGCTTATAGTTATATATAGCCGGCTACTACAAAATAGCAGTAGCCACTGCTACAACCTATCATGGCAGCTAAGGCAGGCTTTGTAAAGCACACTCCCATCATGTCCACCCTCACCCCTGCTGCTGGCCATGGAGTTGGCTCTGTGGCAAACTTATTTTTTTTTCAACGTTTATTTATTTTTGGGACAGAGAGAGAAAGAGCATGAACGGGGGAGGGGCAGAGAGAGAGGGAGACACAGAATCGGAAACAGGCTCCAGGCTCTGAGCCATCAGCCCAGAGCCCGACGCGGGGCTCGAACTCACGGACCGCGAGATCGTGACCTGGCTGAAGTCGGACGTTTAACCGACTGCGCCACCCAGGTGCCCCAGTGGCAAACTTATTTTAAGGTGTCGGTAGCCCATTTGTCATTTGTCAGGCTGGCGTAAGACCCCTGGATGTGACGTTGTCCGTTTGTACTACTAGTAAAGGAACTCTATAGCAAGGTGAAAACAGAACGTACTTTTTTATGTTCTTCACCTTTGTATTTTCTATCAAATTTTGCCTTTATTTCTTTATTTCACCGCCCTCTGTTTAAATAATAATCAGTGCATATTAGCCCATATTTTGGTTGTTATGTTTGGTTTGGACCTTCACACATCCAGTAGGAAATTGTGGAGAAGAACACATACAGAGGAAATAAGGGTCTGGAAAACAGGTAATAATGAGTGATTCAAGAGAAGGCAGCACATGGATAGGGCTTACTACGCTATGAAAGATATTTTCCATGGTTCACAACCTTGGTGTTTATTAGCATTACCTGGTTTAAAAAATATAGATGCCTGGGTCCTATTCTGAGAATATCTGTTTTAGTTGATTGAGGCAGGGGCCAGCTGTGGTGTGTGTGTGTGTGTGTGTGTGTGTGTGGTGTGTGTGTGTGTGTGTGTGTGTGTGTGTGTGTGTCGTGTTGTGTATTTCTTCCCCTCCAGAATCTCCCTAGATCATTCTGTATGTAGCCAAGAATTAAAACTAGTGGATTATATATTTTCTGTTTAGTACTAGAAAGCAGAATTAGTAGCACTGGGGGAAAGGTACAAGATAGAAAGTTTCAGCTCATAATGGAAAATATTCTGGTAAATAGAACTTTCTCCTCCTACAGTATTCAAGGATACAAGAGTTAATCACTTGTGAAGGATGCCGTGAGAATGACTGCTTTGGATAACACGAAGGACTCAGTAGTGCCTTCATTTTATTTACAAAAGGAAGTGCTGCGGTGCTTCCACAGATTTGGCAGGTGGCGTGCTAAGACCAGCTTTGGGCAGAGGGAGCCTGAGGTGTCTGTGGCACATCTTTGTGGAGATGTGAGTTGACCACACAGCTTTGGAGCTCACAGGAGAAACCTGACTAGGAGAATGTCGGTGAAAAGGTGGTGGTGGAAACCACCATCTCTGTACTGTTTATCATTCATTTGACCCCTTTTGTTATAAGCTTGCCGTGCGTTACTAGTCCCCGAGTTCCTGGAATTTACGGACAAGGAAGCTTAAATCTGAAGAATCCTTACGCAATTACCAGACAACTTCTTAAATTGTTCTGTGCCTAGATTGCTCAGCCAAGCCCAGGATTACAACTGGATTATAAATTCCTCATTAACGTCCTTTGCAATACATCTAACATGCATGACAACATTTGCACGTTGAGGTTGATGAAAAAGAGGGAAATTTTGGTGGTGATTTCTCAGCCCAGAAAATAAAATTGGAAAAAGATTTCTAAGATACCTTTTATTTAATTTATGTTTGTCTTTTTTTCTTTTGCCACCCTTTCCTTTATCTCTTAATTTTCTTGCTTTTGTACCATTGTTATTATTGTCATCAGTTCTTGAATAGAGCTATTTCTTGATATACAGTTATTCCTTAGTACCTGATTTTAACATCTGGTCATGTACTCTCAAGGATTTAGTGAAGATAAGATACTAATGTAACTTCACAACCACAGGTATCGAGAGGCGATTCAAAAATGGGACGAAGCACTGCAGTTAACCCCAGATGATGCTACCCTGTACGAGATGAAATCACAGGTAATGATTATGAAGAATTTCACTTCCATTATGAAATTGTACTATGTTTATATTTGTTTGGTGAATAGAAATGAACCAAAATAGCATTTCTTTCCATTTTCTTTCTCAAATATGTCTTTTTAAATGTTTTTCAATATTTCCTTTATAGAAAACATGTCACCATGTTTATTGCTCTGCCTCTTGCACAACATTAGAAATTCATTTCTTTTCACAATGAAGTTAACTTATTTCAGCCTATGGTAAGATATGAACAGATGGCTATCTTTTAGGAAGTCACTGGTGATTTCTTAAATAAATGAAATGTGTTTGTTTTCCTTGAAAATTAATTATAGTGGACTGACCAATAACTTCATTTCTTCAGAATGAGGGTGGATTGGACTCCGGATGATATGTCTCTAAAAATGGCCTAGTCCTTAGCAAAAGGTCAGAATAGACTCAATTTATTTTTAAAAATAACATTTGAATTTTAAAAATACATTTCTAATATTTTGTGGGAAAGTCTGTAAAGAAAATCTCTGAGCAACTGGATTAAGTTATCCAAAAGATGTAAAAAGTCTCTAATAGAGCATCAAACATATTTTTGGCAGGGAGTAGTCGTGCTTCAGCCTTGATCTACACACCTTACAGGTATCTTTCAGGTAATGATTTCAAACGTAGGGCACATTCTTTATCAACTTTGATTTTAGATCAGCCAAGAAAACCCCAAATAAATTATGCCCACTGGATGAAGTGCTGTGAGGACCTTCATTTGGTTAAGTCTTTAATTTTCAGTCTTGACTAGATATATATTAAAGGCAGTATTTGTGGTGAACTGTATGAAATAGATTGTTTAACTTGGAACCTGATAATGACAGTTGTGTTACAAATCTTATGAAATGTGAATGGTCCCCAAAATGATAGATAAAATCTAGCCTTTTCCCATAGATTGAAGTGGAAGGTTCTAGAACTCCCTATTTTTCTGCTTTGCATGGTTTGGAGAACCCAGTTGTGGGGAGGCCTGTGGAATGTTTAAATGATTTTTGTAGCAGGAAGATGTTTATAGGGTGGTGGTTGAACAAATTTAAATTTGTCTCATTTAACAATGAGACCTGGGATCTCCTGAAAACCACATCGTAAATAGAACAATCAGAAGTGGAATTAAGAGTTCAAATAGCTCTGAGCCACCATGGCTAGAGTATGACCACCTTATTTTGACCAGATGGACAACAGGGTTCAGTGACTGAAAAGGAGATGTTTTACATTTTCATAGTTATTTTAGGAATAGGAAGAAGAATATTTGTTCCTGACCCTGATGGGCAGAGGAGTGGGTCAAAACCACTGAAGTACTATATTTACCAGACTAAAAATATTTTTTTTTTTAATGAAAAGATTTGTTTGCATATGGTTATTCATTAGTAGTTTGCTAGTTTATGAAAACTGCTGACAGGTTTTATTTCTTCTTTTTGGTTATAGGTCCTAATGTCTCTTCATGAAATGTTCCCTGCAGTACATGCAGCTGAAATGGCCGTGCAGAGAAACCCACATTCATGGGAGTCTTGGCAAACTTTGGGACGTGCTCAGCTTGGATTAGGAGAGATAGTCCTGGTAATGAAGTCAGATTATTATAATGATGAAATTTTGTTTTGTTGTGTTTTTGATTAGCTGAACCAAAAAGTAAATAGCTATTTATCATGTCTATGCAGAGAGTAAATAGCAAATTACCTGTTAAAGGTATTAATCCATAAACACAGATAAAAGTTATTACTGAACATCTTTTCCATTTTATTTTATTTTTTTATTTATTTTTTATTTTTTAACGTTTATTTATTTTTGAGACTGAGAGAGACAGAGCATGAACAGGGGAGGGGAAGAGAGAGAGGGAGACACAGAATCCAAAGCAGGCTCCAGGCTCTGAGCCATCAGCCCAGAGCCCGATGCGGGCCTCGAACTCACGGACCGCGAGATCGTGACCTGGGCTGAAGTCGGACATCTAACCAACTGAGCCACCCAGGCACCCCCATCTTTTCCATTTTAAACATCAATTATATTAGAGTCAGAATATTTTTTCAGGTATTAGACATCATGAAAATTTTTTAAAAATGGCATTTGGTAAACCTTACTGAAATACATATAAGCAACATTTTGCAACATTAAGGTCTCCACTTATAAAGTGATGCCAGTAGCACATGGAGACAAAACCCCTAATAGATTATGTAAGGGAAGGAAGAAAGTAGAGTATGGGAGAGTAATGATGATAAATATTTAGACGGAAAAGTTGTCAGGCTTAGTGAGGGGAAAACGGGGCAGGATAGAAGCTTATGAAAGTGGAAGACTTATTGTGTTGTTTTGTTATTAATTGGTACGTAATGCATTTCTCAACTTGTCTGGACCATAACTTGTAGGAAGCACAGGCTAAATAGATGAGAGGTGGTTAAGACAATTATCCTGTTTTTGTTTTTGTTTTGGCAGGGCTACATATACCTGGCAGCTGACTTCCTAAAGAGTGTTTGCAAATCTAATCTAGTACTGGCAGATTTTGTTTGTCATTAACTAAGATTGTTTCAAGGCTTTATTTGCCTTTTACAGGTAGAAGTAAAACAACAAATAAAAAATTAAAAATGGTTTCTTTAAAGGCTAAGGAAATTACTGGTAAAACCTGAATTTAACTTTACTAACAATGGCTTTAGTAAGTTATAGATAACTTAGGTTTTTCTGGTACTCTTGTAAATATTATTTCTATTTACCAAAAAGTGTCAAATTCTCAGAAATCATAGATATGGAATTTTGATGAGAGAATAATTGGTTTCAAGTAACTTAAATATGATAATCCAAAATGAGGTTCACACTGATGGAAACCAGTTTAACCGAAGTCCATTTTCCTGTTTTTTTTTTTTTTTAACCTGAAGACTTAAATCATACCAGAGTTGGAGAAAAGAAATTCATGGTATTTTGTTTTCTATAGGTTAACAGGAAAACAAATGAAGCTTATTACACAATACTTTCCCCGCATTTCTCCTTTATTTAAAAACTTACAAAGCATTATCACTTTTGCTTGTTAAGTGTCTATGGTAATGTGGAAAAAAATCTCTAGGATGTAATGTTTAGCAAAGACTGCCCAATGGAGAAAGAAACTCTTGCAGGTGACACAGTAGAGATACTTTCAACCAGTCGGTAAAAGTAAAATTGCTTAATATTTTAAATTGTTTTGAATAAGGGAACCAGTTGTTCAACTCTTATTTTTTTTTCCTGTTGATATGGTTCTGCCGATTAAAATTGTGAAATTCTTAGAGGGATTAAAAGTGTTATTTTTTTTTCCCTTAGTTAATGTAATTTTTTAGAGCTCTACTTGGAAAAATCGGAGTGTAATTTTTATGTCAACTTAAGAGATTCTTTTGAAAGACTGGAATGGTAAGAAAAAAATGACTATACTTAAAATGTCATAGAGGAAGGGTCACTATGAGAAATATATTGAAAACATGCTAAAAACTGTAACATCTAACCATTCTTCCTATATATGTATATATTTGGACAAAAACACAAGAAAATACTTACATAAATAGATCAGGTAGTAAGTTAAAAGTCCATAGTTGGGGATAGCCCCAATAGTAATTATTTAGGTTTTTACATAGAGTTGAGTATTGGAAGTTATCAGTCACTAAGTTCTTCACCTGAAACTAATATTACACTCTATGTTAACTAACTGGAATTTAAATAACTTGAAACTAAAAAACAAAACACGCCTGGGTGGCTCAGTCGGTTAAGCGTCCAACTTTGGCTCAGGTCTCCTGGTCTGTGAGTTCGAGCCCCATGTCGGGCTCTGTGCTGACAGCTCAGAGCCTGGAACCTGCTTCAGATTCTGTGTCTCCCTCTCTCTCTGCCCCTCCCCTGCTCATGCTCTGTCTCTCTCTGTCCCTCAATAATAAATAAATGTTAAAAAAATTAAAAACAAAACAAAACAAAAGTTGGCTGTTGGAAAATGATTATGACTTAGTTTGTTCTTCATTTTCTAATTGAAGTGTAAATTTAACTTACCAATCGAGATCTTTTTTTAAATTTTTTTAATGTTTTTATTTATTTATTTTTGAGAGAGAGAAAGAGAAAGCAGGGGAGGGGCAGAGAAAGAGGGAGACACAGAATCTGAAGCAAGCTCCAGACTCTGAACTCTCAGCACAGAGCCTGATATAGGGCCTAAACCCACGAACCTTGAGACCATGACCTGAGCTGAAGTCAGACGCTTATCCAATTGAACCACCAAAGTGTCCCATCTTTCTTCTTTTTTAATGCAGGCAATTATCTCTATAAAATTCCCTTTTAGTTCTACTTTTGCTCTATCCCATAAATGTTAATGTGTTATATTTTCATTCTCATTGGTCTCAAGATGTTACTCCCTTTTGATTTCTTTGACCCATTGGTTGTTCAAGATTGTGTTGTGTAGTTTCTACTTGTTTGTGAATTTCCCAGTTTTTCTTCTGTTGATTTCTAGTTTTATTCTGTTGTCATCAGAAAACGGGGCTCCTGGGTGGCTCAGTTGGTTAAGCGTCTGACTCTTGATTTCAGCTCAGGTCACGATCTCAGGGTCGTAAGATCAAGCCCCGAGTCAGGCTCCAAGCTGAGCGTGAAGCCTGCTTAAGTTTCTCTCCCTCTGTCTCTCTGCCCCTCCCCCACTCACTCTCCTGTACTCACTCACTCTCTCAAAAAGAAGAAAAGATGACATAGTTGGTATGATCTTAGTCACCTTAAATTTGTTAAGAAGACTTGTTTTGTGACCTAACATGTGATGCTATCCACTTATCATGTGATCTTTCCTAGAAAATGTTGTTTGTCCTTGAGAACAGTGCGTATTCTGGTGCTGTTGGGTGGAATGTTTTGTATATGTCTGTTCAGTCCCTTTGATCTATAGTGTTGTTCAGGCTCTCTGTTCCCGTATTGATCTTCCTTCCGGATGCTGTCTGTATTCATTACTGGGATTTGGGTATTGCAGTCTCCTGCTATTACTTTATTTGCTATTTCTCCCTTCACTTCTGTCAGTGTTTACTTTATATATTTAGGTGTTCTGATGTTGGGATGCATACATATTTATAATTGTTATATATTCTGGGCCAATTGACCCTTTTATCATTCTTTAATATCCTTTGTCTCTTGTGACAGTCAATACATGTTAACATTATGCGGAGCTAAGCTCTTGGCTTCAGAGGTAGGCATTCTTGGTACCTTCCTGATCGTGGTTTAGTCAAGAAATCCCTAGATTCTTATATTTGCTAGTCTGCAGAAGCTGAACAATGCATTTGCTCTGTCTTAAACCATATCCTTAATTGTACTTCAGTGGACTTTTACTCCTCAGCAGTGATGTGTCAGTCACTTTCTTTCACACTTCTTTAACTTTTTTTTTCATCATAATCATCATGCAGTATTAAGGGTACAGCCTAAATGTCTATCCTTGCATTCTAATATGTTTTTTAAACAGATATACATATGTATATATCTTACATACATACATACATATATATATACATATTAATATATATTATATATTATATCATATATATACATATATAGTAAAAAAAGATATAGATGGAGATATTATGGATTCTATTAAATCCACTCATTTTTTAAAATAAAGCAAAGGAAAAACTCTGATTTTTTTTTTTTATCTCCCTTAGGCAATTCGAAGTTTTCAGGTAGCCCTTCACATCTATCCAATGAACCCTGAAATATGGAAAGAAGACCTTTCTTGGGCAAGAACCCTCCAGGAGCAGCAGAAGGTAGCACAGAAGATTAAGAAGTGTGACGCGTCAGCGGAAATGACACATTTCTCACCAAAGTCAATCCCCGACTATGACTTTGAAAGTGATGAGATTGTTGCTGTTTGTGCAGCAATTGCGGAGAAACAGAAGACAGTTTCAGCAAATAAGACAATGGTTATTGTTTCGGCCTCTGGGACTGTAGAGACGGTCACTGAGAAGGAAGATGGTGCTACACCACCAGATGGCTCTGTTTTTATCAAAGCCCGATAAAGTAGCAGGAACCCTTTGAATCTGGCTTTTTGATTGCTCTTAAAGTTTGAGGCCTAGGGACATCTACTGTGGAGAGACAGAATAAAACTCCTGTTTGTAAAATGAGTTTTGCAGATGAGGCATATAAAAACTAAATGGTAGAATCATTGTATAGTGTTTGGGCTGTGCTTTGATAAGTTACGATT
Organism: Prionailurus bengalensis; assembly: GCF_016509475.1. Taxonomy (NCBI): domain Eukaryota; kingdom Metazoa; phylum Chordata; class Mammalia; order Carnivora; family Felidae; genus Prionailurus; species Prionailurus bengalensis. Next base: position 207,711,116 of record NC_057343.1, read on the forward strand.
TAAACTTCTTAAGATTAGAATTGTGAGTACAGTGGGGTTTGACTAATAAACTTAAAAAAATAATCCAAAAATGTAAGTGAATGCGTTTTAAAGACACAACTTGAAAAGTGAATTCTCTAATAGTGAATAACTTGATGGCCAGTGTTATTAAAATGTAGACTCGTTGGCTTTTGTTTCACGGTAAAGGAAGTTGGTGATTTCTTTCCCTCCTAATACTCCTGTTACTATTCACTCTTCTGTTTTTCTGGTTGCATTAGAGGAAGTCTCCCAAAGGTCAAATATTTTTTGACATTTATTTTGATTCAAAGTTGTCATTTGGTTATTTTTGGCATCTTTGAAAGTTTGGCTGAAAATGCATGCAAATGTGTACATTCTAAACATTTTCTGGACTTTCTCTTCATTCTGATTTGTGCTTATATTTTGACTTCAAAATTATTACAACAATGGTAGTTGCCTTCTTCAGTATTAGATATGTGAAATACTGATCAATGTCACAATGATGGTTTTATTGTTTTAGTTGTAGAAGTAGATAGAGTATTCCTTACCACAAGGGAGTCATGTTTAAGATGTGCATTTTTGAAAAATGCTTTTATAGATGTGTCATATCAAATTGTACTGCTGCACTGGCCCAGTCAAAAGTAGTATTTTCTTCTCCTTATTTTTAAAAGCTTAAAAACTCTGAAAAAAACTTACCTTTTGCTTTTAACGTTCCAGCTGACGGTTTGGAATTCTTCTTCTAGATAACTTTTTTGGAACTACTCAATTAAATTACAATTTTAAATAGCTAAATTATGTCTTTCTAAAAAATTAGGGATGTTTATGAGTGTCAGTGAATGTATATATCTTGGGCATGACATACATAGGAACTGAAACATGACTTAACAGTACAATCCCATGAGTAGAGAAGAATATATTTAAAGAAATATTTCGTTGAAAGGCCACGATCGCATTCACAAATCAATACTGTCATTGCTAATATGAGTTATTTTTATACTACATATATTATAGTACAATTATATAGAACTACTGGGTCCTGTTACTTCTGACACTCAGGAAGCTATTTTTGCTGTAAAATTAATTTTTTCCTTGTCAGAGATGAAAGTAAGCTGTTTTAAAGAATCTTACCTTAACCTGTTGGAGCATGTAAGTAATGGTCTACATTTTTCTGAGATGATTTAAAAAATGTTTCCTTTAGCGGAATGCTTACCTCTTTTTTTTTTTCAGAGTGTTATATTTTCCCTCAAAGTTACATCAGAAGGTTAGCTGTGGTTAGGTTAGTTTTAGAGTAATTGAAAAACACAAATATTAGTTACATTTTATTTTGTTTAATAAAGGATATTCTCACAGGGTAGATACTTGAGTATATACAGAAGTGAGCATTCACCATTTGGTATGTGGTTTTGAGTAGTGGGTTTTTGTTTATCGTGTAATTTGTGAATAAATAGTTTTTTTCTGCACTTTAAAGATTTGCCTCTGTGTTGTTAGCTTTTGAAAAATTTGATTTATTTAATTTATTTCTTATGTGAAAATAAAATATGTAAGGCACCTTGTATCTTGCATAGGAAGTACTCAGTAAATGTTAGCTATTTCTATGAAGAACTTGAATTAGTATGGAGATATTTAACCTCAGTTTCTTCTGATTTTAGGAAGGTAGGAGAACTTTGTAATCTTTATCAGAAAGTGAGAAGTCACTACTTTTGGTATTATAGGACAGATGGTTATCAGTTCTTGGCATAACAGGTGGGATTGTTCTTGGCATAAAATCTATGCCTCAGCCCCAAAAGAGGCAAGACCCAGGATGGAAGGCATGTAGCCACTAAATTCTGTTAACAGAACCTAGTGTTTTTTCTGTATTATGGAGAGGGAAGGCAGCTCATTTATCCATGCTCCAAAAGATTCTCAGCTAGTATCTTCTATGCATGAGGAGAAAAATGCATATATCATTTTGTAAAGATGTGAATAGTGATCTACAGACATTTGCTAAACCTGTTAACTTCACTAACAAATACTTTTGAGTCTGAAAGAAAAATAGTTGATGCTACAGTGATGTAATTTAAGATGTTTAATATACCTTCTGAAATAACACTAAACACTGTATTGAACATAATTTATATTATTCTTGTTTGAAAATTGTATGGCGTAGATACTCATTAGTCAGAACACCACACATCCAGGTCATGCCTGATAATTTGAGAATCCATATATTATTCTGTAGATGACAGGATTTTAGATTATAGAGTATTTATCCTAAATGTGCTAATAAATACTACATACATGTTGAAAAATCATGCAAGGTATAAATCACAGAACCCAGATCTGTAATTGGGACCTCGGTGCAAAATTTTATGGTAGTAGTCTTAGCATAAAGACTTTTAAATTGATGTTACTTGGTAAAACTATAATGAAGACTTAACTAAAGAAGCTTTGTCTGAGAAAGCTAAGAGTTTTCATGCTTATAACTGACCAGGATAGCCTCTTCAGTTTGGAAATTATGTTTTATGTAATGACATCAAAAGCTTGTCACTACCGTTCCCAGCAGTAAGAAAAGTTTGTATGTGTGTGTATAGAGGCTTTTTCACAAAGCCTGAAAACACACACACACACTATATATATATATATATATATATATATATATATATACACACACACACCTTTCTAATTTGACTCTGGACCAGCCATTCTGAGCTCTGATTTCATGACATATGTGTATCTAAATGAGTTATGAGTTGACACAAGAACCATAGTTCCATAATTATCTTTAAATCAATGGGTATATTAGATGTGTTTTTTTCTGAGAGATTTTTATCGAGCCTGTGGTGTGTACTTTGTAACTGATGACATTTTAGGATGGAGAAAGTAAGGGTTTTTTTTTTTTTTAATACCAGTAATAAAATACAGAAATTTGTGATTTACTCATTATCAAAGTAAATTAAAATGAAATGTCACTTAAAAAAAAATTTTTTTTTTCAGCGTTTATTTATTTTTGGGACAGAGAGAGACAGAGCATGAACGGGGGAGGGTCAGAGAGAGGGAGACACAGAATCGGAAACAGGCTCCAGGCTCTGAGCCATCAGCCCGAGCCCGACGCGGGGCTCGAACTCCTGGACCGCGAGATCGTGACCTGGCCGAAGTCGGACGCTTAACCGACTGCGCCACCCAGGCGCCCCCCAAAAATTTTTTTAATGTTTATTTATTTTTGAGAAAGAGAGAGAGTGTGAACAGGGAAGGGGCAGAGAGAGAGGGAGACATAGAATTTGAAGCAGGCTCCAGACTCTGAGCTGTCGGCACAGAGCCCGACATGGGGCTTGAACTCATGAACCACGAGATCATGACCTGAGCCGAAGTCGGACGCTTAACCGACTGAGCCACCCAGGCACCCCTGAAATATGTCACTTTAGTCATTTGCAATTGAATATGCCCCCTTGAATGGAAGGGAAGGGGTAGCCCTGGATAGCCTTGTGGCTGGTGTACCATGAATTGTGCCTTTGTGAGTGTTGTATGTGAACTTGCTGTGTGTGCCAAGGTGGAGAAATGTTGATCTCCCCTTTGTGGGGAAGTCAGAGGGCAGAGGTAGCCTCCTTTCACACTGCTTCTTTGGACATCCATTAAGCAAGCAATTGCTCCCTTCCCTTATCCCTCCCGTCTCCCTGGGAAAGAGCGTTTGGGATAAAAAAAACTGGACACGCAAACCCCTTTTTTGGGATTTATCATGTTTGTGGAGCCTATGTTGTGTTCTCTTGCCAGACATGTAAACTTTGCAGTGAAGGCTCTCTGCTCTGTGGTTGTGTAGGATTGCCCATGCCTTGGTGAGCAGGTCTGTCTAATTCTGGGTTAGCTATTAGGTGGCCATTTTCGGCACAAACCTAAATTACATCCTTTAACCTAGATCTTTCTGCAATTAATCTGACATACTGAATCTCCATTTGCCTGACTTGGTCTCTCAAGTGGCTCAGAAGACAGGAGGGGACAAAAGGTATTATTTTATGATTTCCTCAAACTCCAACAAAAATTAATGAAAATTATATTTCATTTTTTTTAGAAATAAATTTGTTTAGTCTTTTTTTTAAGGTTATTTATTTATTTTTAGAGAGGGAGAGCAATCAGAGGAGGGGCAGAGAGAGGGAGAGAGAGAATCCAAAGCAGGTTCTGTGCTATCTTCGAGGAGCCTGACACGGGGCTTAATCTCATGGAACTGTGAGATCATGATCTGAGCCAAAACCAAGAGTTGGACACTTAACCAACTGAGCCACTCAGGCACCCTATGAAAATTACATTTCAAAGCATGAGATAAATTAAAAACCAAATTGGGAATTTTTTTCTAATTTTATTTTTTTTTATCATGGTAATTCTATGTTATTGGAATGTTAATTTTAAGGTAATGTTAATTACAAGGTAATATGTAAACATTTTCAGAATATTTAAAAGATCTACTCACTTGGAATTGTCATAGACCACAATATTGACTTGATTTAAAAAAAAAAGTGGGGGGTTGGCACCTGGGTGACTCAGTGGGTCTAAGTGTCTGACTTTAGCTCGGGTCATGATCTTACAGTTCATGGTTCGAGCCCCGTGTCAGGCTCTGTGCCGACAGCTCAGAGCCTGGAGCCTGCTTCAGATTCTGACTCTCCCTCTCTCTCTGCCCCTCCCCCACTCACACTCTTTGTCTCTCTCAAAAATAAAATATTTTTTAAAAATCAAAAAAATTTTTAATGTTTATTTTTGACAGAGAGTGCAAGCAGGGAAGGGCAGAGAGAGAGACACACACACAGAATTTGAAGCATTCTGAGCTGTCAGCACAGAGCCTGGCACTGGGCTTGAACTCACGAACAGTGAGATCGTGAACTGAGCCGAAGTCGGACACTTAACTGACTGAGCCACCCAGGTGCCCCATTGACTCACTTTAATTAGAATGAAAGAATGTAAAATAAATCAAATTCTCTGCCTACCCTGTCAACTTTCTTAAAAGTGTAATATACATATAATAAAATGCACCCTATGTTATAAGTCTACAGTTAGAGTTTTTTGGGGTTTTTTTTAATGTTTATTTTTTGAGAGAGAGAAAATCCCAAGCAGGCTCCATGTTGCTGGTGTGGAAGCTGATGTGGGGCTCGATCCCACAAACCATGAGTTCATGACCTGAACTGAAATCAAGAGTTAGCCACTGAACCACCTGAGCCACTCAGGTGCCCCTACAGTGTGGAGTTTTAACAAATGTGAACAACCACAGAATCCCCAATACCATCAAGAGATAGAATATTTACATCACCCAAAAAGTTCTCTAATGCTCATTTGCAGTCAGTTCTTCTCCACTCCAACAACCAGTACTGTTCAACTACTATACTTCCTGTGACTATAAATTAGATTTGATTTTTGTAGAATTTCAAATAAATCATACAATATTTACTCTGTGTCTGACACTTTGTTCAGCATACTTTTGAAATCCACCCATGTTGGGATTCATCTATGCTATTTTGTATATTGGCAATATGTTTTATTTTTATTGCTGAGAATTATTCTGTTGTATGGATACACCACAATTTGTAGCTATTCATATATGTTGATGGACATCTAGGTTGTTGATAAACATCTAAGTTGTGGTCTCTTATGAATAAAGCTGCTGTGTACATATGTTGCAGGTCTGTGTGTGGATATGTGTTTTCATTTCTCTTGGTTAAATACCTGGAGGTAGGATTGTTGCGTCTTATGGTAAGTTATGTGTAACTTTACAGGAAACTGAAACTTTCCCATAGTATCTGTGCCATTTTGCATTCTGACAAGCAGTGTATTTAAAGGTTTCAGTTGCTCTATATCCTTGTCAAAGCTTGATATTGTCATTGTTTTTTAACTAGTGGATGTATATATAGTATATCTCATTTTTAAACATTTTTTTGTTTTAGAGAGAGAGCATGAGTGGCAGACATGGGCAGAAGGAAAGAGAATCTTAAGCAAGCTCCACACTCAGTGCAGAGCCCAACACAGGGTTCAGTCCCACAACCCTGGCGTCATGACCTGAGCTGAAATGAACAGTCGGATGCTCAACCAGCTGAGCCACCCAGGCTCTCCTCATTGTAGTTTTAATATGCATTTCTCTGGTAATGTTAAATGTTTCTTCATATGCTTATTTGACATTTGTGTATCTTCTGGGAAGGGCCTGTTCAAGTATTTTGCCAGTTTTTCATTTGGGTTATCTAATTATTGAGTTGTAAGGATTTCTTCTATATTCTGGATAAAAACTCTTTATGAGATATTTGTATTGTGAATAATTTGTCCCTATCTGTGGTTTGCCTTTGGTTTTCTTTCTTCGTTTTTTTTTTTAAGTTTGTTTATTTTGAGAGAGAACGTGAGTGGGAGAGGGGCAGAGAGGGAGAGAGAGAATCCCAAGCAGGCTCTGCACTGATGGTTCAGCTGTTAGCTGGGCTCCATGCAAGGCTCAATCTCATGAACTGTGAGATCATGACTTGAGCTGAGATCAACAGTTGGACACTTAACCCGTCTGAGGCACAAGGTGCTCTGCCCTTTTGTTTTCTTAATGATATTTTTCAAAGGGCAGAATTTTAAATTTTTGATGAAGTCCAATTTATATATACGCACACGAATATTTATATTTATATTTATATTTATATTTATATTTATATTTATATTTATGGTTTTGCTTTTTGTGTGCTGAGAAATCTGTACTTACTCCAAGATCAGGAAGATGTTCTGTGTTTTCTGCTAGAAGTTTTATAGTTTTAGCTTTTATAATTAAGGTTGAGGTTCATTTTTTGATGTCCCTTTACTCAAACACTGTTGAAAAACTGTTCTTTCCCTTTGAAATACCTTGGCATCTTGAAAATCCATTCATCATGTCTTTGTGGGTCTGAGTTCCGTATTCTGTTACACTGATTCATATGTGTATTCTTATACCAATTCCACACTGTCTTGATTACTATGGCTTAAAAATTGTAGTCTTAAAAACCATTGTGATTTTTCCAATTTTGTCCTTCCTCACCCCCCATAATTGTTTAGCTGTTCTAGTTTCTTTCCATTTGCATATATATATTTTTTAATTTTTTAAAGTTTTATTTTCTTTTTGTCTTCATAATACATTTTAAAATCAACTTGTCTATCTATAAGTCTGCTAGGATTTTGTTTGGAATCACATTGGATCTACAAGTCAATTTGGGAAGAATTACCATCTTAACAATATCCTATCTTTGAATTCATGATTGTGGCATAACTGTCTTTTAGATCTTTAATTTCTCTTAGTGGTGTTTTATGGTTTTCTATGAATAGGTCTTGACCTCGTTTATCCATAAGTATGCCATATTTTTGATGCTATTACAAGGAGTGTTTTTAAAATTTTATATTCTAATTTGATGCTATTATATAGACATATAATCAATTTTTTGTATGTTGACCTTGTGTCCTACCACCTTGATAGTTCATTTATTAGTTGAATTAGCTTTTTTGTACATTTTTTACAATATTGTACCTATGTTATCATGTTTTTGTGAATAAGGACAGTTTTTCTTCTTCCTTTTCAAACTATATGCCTTTTATTCCCATCTGTCTTATTGCAATGGCTAGAACCTCCAGTATAGTATTAAATGGAAGCTGTGAGAAAGGACATTCTTGCCTTGTTATAATCTTTTGGTCTTTCACCATCAAGTATAATGGCACCTGTAGTTTTGTTTTATGTGTGTGTGTGTGTGTGTGTGTGTGTGTGTGCGCGCTTTATTCAATTGATGAAGATCCTGGGTAAATAAATTTTGTTAAATGTGTTTTCTGTATGTATCAGAAGATCTTATAATTTTTCTTTTTAGCCTGTTAATATGATGAACTGTATTTATTTTTCAAATGGCAAATCAACAGCATTTCTGGGATAAACCTTACTTATTCATGCTGGATTATCCATTTTAGATCTTTCTTCATTCAATTTGGTAATATTAAGGATTTTTATATCTATCTTCATGAAGAATATTGGTCTGTAGTTTTTTGTAGTTCTTGAATCAGGATAATGCTTACCTCAATTTTTAAGAAGTTTAGTATTTCCACCTACTCTTGTCTTAAAATGTTTCTGTAGATTTGGAATTTCTTTCAATAGTGTTTAATAGAACTAACAAGTGAAGTCACCTACGCTTAGTGTTTTCTTTGAGGGAGGGTTTTAAATTATAAGTGCGGTTTTAAAATAGCACACTGTAGTCTTGTCAATTATGTCACATTGAGTGATAGCATGGTCTGATTAAATTAGGATCCAAGAAAAGTCCATTCATTGCATCTGTTGATATGTCTCTTAATCTTTTTTTCTTTTTAATGTTTATTTATTTTGAGACAGAGGAAGTACTTGCAGGGGAGGGGCAGAGACAACGAGTGAGGAGAGAGAGAATCCCAAGTAGGCTGTCCCAAGTAGTGCAGAGCTCAGTGAGGGGCTCAATCCCATGAACTGTGAGATCATGACCTGAGCCGAAATCAAGACTTGGACACTTAACCGACTGAGCCACCCAGATGCTCCTCTTAATCTTTTATAATATAGGTTCCCTTCCTATTTTTCCTTGCAATTTACTTTTCAAGGAACTGAATGTCCTTTAGAATTTCTCAGATTTTATGTTTTGTTTATTGCATCCCACCTAATGTCATTAATGTTCTTTTATATTTACTTTTCTTATAAATTGATCAGGTTCATTGAACTCTTTAGCAAGAATACAGCATAGGTGGCTTTCAGTGCTTAGACCAGAAATAAAATATTTCTGGCTGTCTCTTTTTGTAGTATCAGTAGCCATTGACTATCATTGCCTAGATCTATTATTTTATTAGCATCTACAAAATATTGTTAGTCTTTTTGTGCTAAAACAAAACAAAACAAAACAAAAAAAACTCTTAAAAAAAAACACTTACCCTTATTTTGTGGCCAGGAAAACAATTTATGTAATAAAGGCAGGTTTTTTTAGTGGAGGCTTTGTTCTTTCCATTTATTTAGCACTTCTCAAATAAGAGGTTGGTTCCCTTAGCATCCTTCAAAGGTGACTAGTGAGATATTTCATCTTGTTTTGGTATCATTATGAAGTCATGCAGTGAGACATATTTGATATATTTCAATTCCTACAGTATTATGTTGGTAGTGTGTACATCTAAACTTCAGAAGGTAATGCCAAATTTATTTTTTCAAGATGGTTATATCAATTTTATATCCCACCAACAGTATGAGAATTTCAAAAGCATACTTGGTGTTTTCAGACTATAAAGTTTTTACAAATATGATCGCTGTATATCATTGTTGTGGAGCATCCTGATTGGGTGGAGGCTTTTGGCATGGGGGTGGGGGGAATAATTCACCTGTGGCAGAACAAAAGAGAAGTTTGTTGAATACACTACAAGGGAGTAGTGGGCGGCACAGTAAAAGAGAGACTGCCACATGGTGGTGGTGGTGAGGGGCCATAGTTACATGGTGGAATGAGGAAGTATGGGGGACATATGGAATTTTCCCTTTTTTGGTAATCTTAAGAACTATGCCTGGTTGTAAGTAGCCCTTTTATCAATTAGGGGCTTAATGAGCCTCTGTCAGGTCGGTGGTCCCTGTGGGCCCTTTTGCCTTGCTCAGGTTTCCATTGCTCAAGCATGTTGCCTAAAAGCAGCCTCTTTAGTTGTGATATCACCGCTTGTTCATTTTTAGACATCTATGACATGAACTTGATTTCTTACTATAGATGAATATGGTTTAGCTCTCCTGCATTTCCCCAGTATATTTATTTACTACTTCTGACTCCATTCCCAATAAAATTGACTATAATTTTGGCTTCAGTCTATATTTATTATTTAATAGGACTGTGTAATTATTACACATAGTTAATCTCACCTAGTATATTATTATTTTACCTTTTTTGTACTTCTCTTTGTTTCTCATGAAGTCAATAATTGCTTTTTTATTGCTATTCTTTAGTTTTCCGTGTATGTATTACTAATTTTTCCCTTGACGTCTAATAGAAATCTAATACTACTCTCAATATTGCCAAATGTGAAATAATCTGTCAAAAAAATTTTTTAAACCTTAGAGACATTCTACAGCCCCCTTTCCTGCCTCAGTCTGGTTGCACATCCTGTTAGCCTGCTACAGAGCTGTTGTCTTGAGCTCTTTCATTATTGTTCTTGGAGTTCTCTTTGCTTCTCCTTTGCACTGAATCTTGTTTCATCCCTTTCCAAAAAGAAATATTGACCTAATTGTTCAGATTTTAGCAGGTGGGCTTGCCATGGTTAAAAGTTTTTAGGACTTGAATGTTTGGTGTACTCTTCTGTTCTATGGTGTGGAACGCAGTGGATGATCTGGACAGGTGAAGATAGGGTAATGAATGAACGGTAGGGACACTGATATTGATGTGAGGATAAGAGGCCCAACTATCTTTCTCTTTTCTTTTTTCCCAAAGTGCTTCCAGCCCGCAGCTAAAGCCCCAGGTGTGGCCCAGGACAGCTCCATGCTAAACAATAGGGTGACATATTCTTGGCTAGGAGTCTCTTTTTCTCTGGTTCCAGTTCTTGTGTATCTGGAGAGCAATCTTGGGATCATACTTGCAGCATCTCAAGACTCGGATCTGGTGGTGGTAGGAAGGGCATGTGGTGGGGAGAGCAGTGGAAGAAAGCACATTTCATGGTTTGTTTTCTTCTGAAACTATTACCGGTACAGGTTCACTGCTAGCCAAAAGTAGAGCTTTCCTGTTGGACCTTTCATTGGTTGAAACGGTATAAAGTGAAGTAGCAATTACCATTCATTTATAAGGAAAAAAATTTGAGCTTTCTCAAACTTTAAAAACCTCTCTTAGACTTTTTTGATACCTTAGGACACATTTTGCCAAAAAAAAAAAAAATGCACAAAATAAATCCAGATAAAGCACAGATACTCACAGACACAGTTCAAGCTCTGGCAGCTTGATGCTGAGATGCTGAGTGTAGTTCTGGGGCAGGAGCGTGGCGGGGCCTCTGTTGCTGCTCAGGGCTGTGCTGCTTCTGGAATGGCTCGATCCAAAGCCAACATTGAATGCTATTTTTGCTTTTCACCTTTTTTGGTAAAAGCAAAAATCTTCTTCAGAGTTTTTTGGTTGGTGAAACGTAGACCTTTTGTAAAAGGGGAGTGATGTAATGCAAACTTTGGGAAAGTAGGGGATGGTTGGAGTTTACTATCACATTATTACAGAAATTCTGTATTATTACAGAAATAATGCAGCTATTTCTGTCTTAAGGTTTAAGGCCAAAGGCATAGCTAACAGTAAATAGTACTATGTCTTGGTTTTCCCATGGACCTTTGTGTGTATGACCCCAATAAGAAAGAAACTCACGGAGAGGGTGAGCGTACTTTGGGAAAGGACTTTTGTCCTTATGTATTCCATGTCTTCTCATCAAAGTGCCATTTTAATAGCTGTATGAATCTCACAGTCTTTCCCAATACACGTGACCTGGTTGGCTAGATTGTCTTAAAGATTATGAGGTGGAGTTAAAATTATTTGTCAGCTATGACCCATTGGGGCCAGGTAGAATTTAATAATACCAGCCAGTTAGACTATCAGAACTTTCTTGCACAGAAAGTTTGAAGCTCTTAATGATCAGGAACAGGTTTCCCACAAGAAACCGTCTTCATATAACATGGCTGGTAAGTTTTATAAATAGATGTAGAACAAATGATGAATAATGCTGGTTTTTCTTCCTTGGTTCTCTTTTTTTTTCTTTAATTTTCTTTTTTTTTTAATGTTTATTTTTGAGAGAGAGAGAGAGAGTACAAGCAGGAGAGGGGCAGAGAGAGAGAGAGAGAGAGAGAGAGAGAGAATCCCAAGCAGGATCCAGACTGTGAGCTGTCAGCACAAGAGTCTGACGCGGGGCTCGAACACACAAACTGCAAGATCATGACCTGAGCCGAAGTCGGACGCTTATCCAACTGAGCCACCTGGCACCCCTTTGGTTGTTCTTTTAATAAGCCAGGCTCAACAAACAAAAGACACTGTCATGGACTGAATTGTATCTCCTTGAATTCATTGATGAAGTCCTACCCTCCTTGCCACCCTCCCCCCAACCTGACTATGTAACTGTATTTGGAGGTAGGGCCTTTAAAGAGATAATTCAGGTTAAACAAGGTCATAAGGGTGGACCCTAATCCAATATGAGTAGTGTCCTTATAAGAAGAGACATCAGGGAAGCATGTGTACAGAGAGGCCATGTGACAGTATAGCAATAAGATGGCCCTCTGCAAGGCAAGGATAAGCCAAGCCTGCCAGCACCTTGATCTTGGACCCCTAGCCCCCAGAACTGTGAGAAAAATGTCTGTTTAAAGCCATGCAGTCTGTGTGGTGTTTTGTTATGGCAACCCTAACAAACTAATGCGGACATATAACCCAATTTAAAAATGCACAAAGGATTTGAATAGACATTTCTCTGGAGAAGATCTACAAATGGCCCATAAGTATATGCAAAGATTCTCAACATCATTAATCATTAGGAATATGCAAATCAAAACTGTGAGGTACTGCTTCATATTCATTAGGATGGCTATAACTGAAAAAGACAATAATGAGTATGAAAGAGGATATGGAGAAATCCAAACCCTTGTACATTGGTGGTGGGAATGTAAAATGGTACAGCTACTTGGGAAACAGTTTGGCAGTTGCTCAAAAAATTAAACATACAGTTAACATATGACCCAGCAATGTTATTCCCAGGTATATAGAGAATTGAAAACATATGTTCACATAAAACCTTGTATACAGATGCTGCTATCAGTAATACAGAAATATTATTCAGCCAGAAAAAGGAAATGAAGTACTGATTCATGCTACAACATGGATGGACCTTGAAAATATTACGCCAAGTGAACAAAGCCTGATAGTAAAGGCCATATATTGTATGATTCCATTTATGTCCAGAATCGGAGAATCCGTGGAAATACAGCCAGGTGCTAAGGAAAGAGGCGAATGGGGAGTAACTGTAGATGGGTTTCTTTTTGGGATGATATATATGTTCTGGAATCAGCAGTGATGGTTGCATTCTGTGAACATAATAAAATATGGGGCAAGCTTCATAATCTGTGAATCGTATTTGAATTAAAAAAGAATAAGCTAGAATCAGTATTCTGGGTTGTGAACCTGAAGTGAAGAATGAGTGAGATTATGCTCTAAATATTATTAGTAATGCTAACTTGTGAATGAGGCTTTTGTTTTTCCTCCCTAAACACAGGTGATATATAAACATATATATATATAGTAATAAATATATTTCATTTGTATACAAATCTGGGGGTTGTCTCATTGTCCACATACATGGGAGAAAAATGAAAGCCTCTTTCACAGGTAAAATATTTCTGAAATCATTTTCTTAGTTGTGGTTAGCATGGTGAAATAGAACATCTCAGGCTTGAGCCAGATCCTCCTTTTCTAAGCTATTCTGACCTCAGCTGAGAATCACTGTGCCTTCAGGTCTGTGAAGATGACAGTCCTATTTTTCTGACTTCAACCAAAAATATTTTTTTAACTTGCAAATAGCAAATCACAACCACACTCCTGGGTATTACTTCTACTCCAAGGGCACCACGAGAATCACCGGGGAGTTTTCTTTCAGAAATGTACACACACCCCAGACCTACTAAATCAGAAACCATTCTCATGAGCTCTCCAGATGTTCTGATGAATGATAAAGTTTGAGAAGCCCTGATTCAGAGAATTTACAAGTAGGAAGGGCCATAAGCTTATGTTAATTTTTTTGTAATATGTGGGTTCTTCACACACAGCAAGTTAGGCATTAAGACTGTCTCTGCCACACTTTCCACCACAAACTCTCCATAGACAAATGTGACTTTGAGTACACCTTACACCCAGATCTTAGTTTCTAAGGATCATTCTCCAGTAAGTGGATCCAAGGCTTTGCACTGTTGCAACTTTTTTTCTAAATTTGACATTACTTCAAATAAAACAATTTATTCCAATTTAAAAGGATATAGACGATGACCCAAAACAAACAATTTCCAAAACTGATGATATGGAACTCAGACTGAGTGTATTTATTTATTATAATCTCCAAAATAATTTCAGTTAGTACAACCGCTTCTCAAAACCACATCACTATCAGGCTCAGAATTTGGTTATAACCAAGCGATTCACAAAAACACTTTTAAGCAACAAAACATGCTTAGTATTTCCTTGGGAAAGGTCCTTCAAATGTGTACAGCATCACTGGGTAATTCACAAAACCACTAGAAGGGCACCCTCATGTGTCCAACTTCTATACCCCTTATGTTGTTGAACTCACAAAATTTGTGATCCTTCCACATCTCAAAATAAAGGCCTTCATGGTACAATCTGCCTTCCTCTTAAATTTTAAAGGATATTCTAGATCATTCCTTAGGAAAGTAAAACTATGAACACTTTAAGAGGGAAACAAGTTGCTTGGACTTCTTTTATATTATACACTTCAATTATGGGTTAGTGAGACTTTAAAAATTTTATATTTTAAAAAGTATCAGAGGGGACAAAAATAGAAAATATTTACCAGCAGGTTAGCCTCTCCTGAAATCACCATTTTCTGAATACATGTAGCATCACTAAAAATTTTCACCATGTATTATTATACATAGCTTGGAAAGAACTAACATTTTGGGCTAATATTCATGTCTTAAAATAGCATTTTGCTTGATTCCTTTTATAATCCTAAACTCTTTCTTTTAAAAATTTGTATAGCTCTGAGTCTCACTGTGATTTTCAACACCTTGGCCTGAACTTGTTTATGAAAAAAAATACATAACTTCTGCAACTTGAGCTGGTTATACTGGGAAGAGAGGAATTACCATAATTTCATTATACCTTGTATTAACAATAAACCTTCTCACAGAGAAGAAAATACTTTAAATACCTTAAACCATATTTACAACAATAAAATTCACATTTCATGCTTTAGTGAAACACTTAAGTCATAAGACAGTCCTCATAGTTTATTGGAATAGAGCCCTTCTGTACCTGGCCTTCTGCTGTACGCCGGGTATAAAGCTCTGGGTGTTATGAAAATAGCAAAACCTATGCCATCCTCCTATCAAGTAGAAAAACTGAGGGTAGATCTTGCCAGCCATCAAGTGGTGATAGAAATCCTGTGTCCTAGTAAAGTGACAACCAATGTGCTTCAGACATCGGGTCCTGTAGGAATCACCTTGATTGCTTGAAAAGTGCTAAAAAGCCCAAATGTTCTTTAATGTGAGTTGAAGGGCCCGAACAGCCCTTCTGAGCACAGCTAAACACTTCATTTATGTGTCTATTGTACAGGATTTTTATGTTCTTCCAGAACTAGTGCTGTGTTTCTTTCTGTAGCTACTATATACATTTTTCTGATAAGTTCAGCGTTTCATTGGGAAATGTGACTTGCAGAGAGTTCCCCTTTGGGGCAGGGCCAGACCTGCTACTCCCACTGACCTCGTCCACCAGTAAAACACTCTCTGAATCCTGCCCCTGGGAGGAGTCCGAAGTCTCCGATATTCGCAAAGTCCTCAGTGAGGTGGTGTCTATTTGGGCCAGGCCCATGCCGGGTACACCCGGAAGCAGATTCCTGCCTCCGAGACCGTTTTCACTGAGGTCGGGCATGTAAAGGAGGGTCTGAGATGTGCTGCTGATCTCCTTCAGCTCTCGCGAGAGGAAGGAGCGCGAGTGAGCAGACATGGCGGAAGATGTCCTTCTGCTGTCTGAGCAGTGCTGTCCGGAACGGTCTCTGCGGGACCCGCCGATGCGGCAGAAGAGGCATTTAATCTTCTCGATTGCTTTGCTGAGCACGGTCTTCCGCAGAAGGATATATATCCAGGGGTCCAGGATGGGGTTCACAGCAGCAATTCGGATGGCCTGCAAATCTGGGTTTTTGCTGATTTCTGGCACCAAACGTGGCTGATATAACTGGTTGATGAACACCCGTACCTGCATAAATGAGACGTCCACGTTTAGATTTCACCATTAATCAACTAGGGAAATATTTACCCGCAATGTCTAACCTAGTAACATTAGCTAGCTGCCTTATTTTCTGTTAATAACCGCCAAGAAAGAGCAACTTACATGATAAGCCTCAGGAAAACCAGCGATTGTGCAATTACGTTTGTTTTGAGTTAGTGTAACTTTAAAATTTTGTAACTATCCTATGAATATCTTCCTTAGATCAAAGATGGTATACAAAAATGCAATGTATGTACAGGCGACAGAAGCATAAAGTTTCTTTGGGAAACATTTTATTAACTTCATTTTTGTGAGTGCTTTTAAGTTTTTGTGATTCTAATGAGGTATCTTTTTCCCTCCAGATAGCCACTGATTTCCCTTATTCCAGTTGCTTTTTTTTATATATTTAAATGAAATTCATTTTTTAAGTCAACTAACCAGTCATCACAGAAAAGCCCAGAGATCCCTTTAATTATAGAGTCCAGTAAGAATATACTGAGAACTTTTAAACCAATGTCTGAATCTCCTGTCATCCAGAATGACCAGTGAATAGTTTCTATTTTTTCTATAGAGTCTGTGCCCCAGTTATAAGAATCATCTAGTGTTAACGACTCTTCCTTCAAAAACCTCTTCCAATCTTTGCCCTTTCACTGCATTCCTCACCTGGATTATTGCATCAGCCACCAAAGTAGCTTTCCCACCTGTAGTTTCTGTCCTCTCCAATCCAGCCTCCAAACTGCCACGAGAGGATTGCTTCTAGAAAGTAGATCTGTTTGTGCTGCTTAATCCCTAAGCATTCAGTGGCCCTCTACTGCTTGCAAACTGTAGTTTGGCTCAATGACTGCCACTTGGTGAATCCATCCTGAAACTCTAGTCAGAATCAATCCCTCCTTTGTGTCTATAGAGCATTAGAGCCAGTAAAGAGCCAAGTGCTAAAAGCGCACTCTGCACAGACCAGTGGGGAAGACAATTCATTCTACTGCTCTTTGAGGCAAAGGGCACATCTGCCAGCCCACCATGGGATGGGCAGGCATAAATGAAGTAAACAGAAGGAGACCCTAACAACCTGTTTGCTATTTTGGGGTCTTATTTTTGGTGGTTCAAAATTTTGCTCTTCCTATAATTACTTTCATTGTTTCATGCATTTAATCATTTAATAGTAAGTACTTACTGTCTATTAGGCATTGTGATAAGTCTGGCCACAAAAAGCTGCATTTAGAATACCACGAATTTTTTTAATGTTTTTATTTTATTTTTGAGAGAGAGACAGAGACAGAGACAGAATCGGAAGCAGGCTCCAAGCTCTGAGCTGGCAGCACAGATCACGATGTGGGGCTTGAACCCACAAACCACAAGATCATGACCTGAGCTGAAGTCGGAGGCTTAACTGACTGAGCCACGCAGGCACCACTGAATACCACAAACTTCTTGAAGGCAGAGAGTAATCTACAGCACAGAACATAGGAAGGAAGATCAACTCTGACTGCAGGGTGATTAAATGAAATGGGAAAGGTATATATGGGGGCACAACTAATCCAGATCTGGAGGGGAGGGCGTCAGTGGATGCCTCCTGCAGAAGAGGAATCTTGCAGGGAGTTTTTGGTGGGTGAGTGGGAATTTGCTAAATTTAGAAGGAAGGACATAACATTTCAAATAGAGGTCATTCCCTGTGTAAAGTCATTGTAAGTGATTTCTGGGAATTTCAAATGATTCAATGAAGAGAGTATGAATTTATGCAAACTTAAGGAAGACTATATTTTATTCCTTAGAGGAGAAAGCACTTGCTAAATGTACACTCATATTTATTCTTGGAGTATTACTGTTATTACTGTCTAAATCTTCTAATTCCACTAGGAGGTGTGTTTTTGTTTTTTCTTTTTGAGAGACAGAATAGGGCAGGGGCAGAGGGAGATGAAGAGAGAGAATCTTAAGCAGGCTCCATACCCGCACAGAGCCCAACTTGGGGCTGAGTCTCAGGACAGTGAGACCATGACCTGAGCCAAAATCAAGAGTTGGACGCTCAACGGACTGAGCCACTCAGACACCCCTCCAATAGGAACTTGTATGTAAAAAACTCACCTCATATAAAAAGGGGCTTTAAAAGTGATCTCTGTCTTGGGGTGCCTGGGTGGTTCAGTCGGTTAATCGTCAACTCTTGGTGTCAGCTCAGGTCAAGATCTTATGGTTCATGAGTTGGAACTCTGCATCAGGCTCTGCAATGACAGCACGGAGCCTGCTTGGGATTCTCTCTCTCTGCCCCTCCCCTGCTTGTGCTCCTGCTCTCTCAAAATAAATAAATAAACTTAAAAAAAGGTACATGATCTCTATCTTTAGTAATTACTTAATAATTATTACTTGCCTTTAGTAATTGTTTTCATAAGGGAGAAGTAAGAGGCAAGTCTCAGCCAAGGAGGATGCACAAAAACCATAAAAAGGAGAAAGAACCCACAAAAGCAGAGCTGGAGCCATTTAGGGGCAAATATCTCTAACTTTAACAAGACTCGAGGATACTGCTACTTTATTATGCAGTATAATAATTAATATTCATGGTCTATGAATCACCATGAAAGAAGGGATAGTTTAGAAAGATTTCTTTTTTTTTTTTTTAATGTTTTTATTTTTTATTTATTTCTGAGACAGAGAGAGACAGAGCATGAGTGGGGAAGGGGCAGAGAGAGAGGGAGACACAGAATCTGAAACAGGCTCCAGGCTCTGAGCTGTCAGCACAGAGCCCATCGCGGGGCTTGAACTCACGGACTGTGAGATCATGACCTGAGCTGAAGTCGGACGCTTAACCGACTGAGCCACCCAGGCGCCCCTAGAAAGATTTCTAACAATTTGGATAAAATAAGTTTAAAATGTTTAAGGAAATAAGTGCATTAATCTGTAAAACTCAATTCATGAGAAACTTATCTCTAGATGAGCCTAGATTAGTGAGATGTAGCTGTATTTCTATTTCTTCCTTAGCTGGAATTCAGACTGTGATCTATACAGGTCTATAGTCCCTTGTTAAGAAATTATTGGTTTTCAGTTGCTGTTCCTTTGTTGTTATTCATTTGTTTTGTTTTGTTTTGTTTTGTTTTAATTTTTTTTCCCAACGTTTATTTATTTTTGGGACAGAGAGAGACAGAGCATGAACGGGGGAGGGGCAGAGAGAGAGGGAGACACAGAATCGGAAACAGGCTCCAGGCTCTGAGCCATCAGCCCAGAGCCTGACGCGGGGCTCGAACTCCCGGACCGCAAGATCGTGACCTGGCTGAAGTCGGACGCTCAACCGACTGCGCCACCCAGGCGCCCCTGTTTTGTTTTGTTTTTGATTACAAAACCTGACCTAAACTTATTTCGGCAGTAAAACTGGAACCGAACTAGACTGTGAGGCTATTTATAGTTTGTTTATTCTACTTAGTATAAGTATTCCTGGGTTTTGCTTTGGAGGTATTGTCCCAATTTTGATGGGAATATTACATATGATTAAGATGTAATATTACCTATTACTAAAATTCTAAAAGCCAAGAAATTCTGAATTCTAAAACACATCTGGCCCTAAATGTTTTGAATCAGGTTATTGTCCTGTAAATCTCACAGAATAAAATAAAATGGTCAAATGGCTCTAACTAGCATGAAATTAATACCTTGATCTCTGGCAGACAGCTAAAAAAAAACTGAACTAGAATAAACAGAAGTATATGATGACTTAAAATACCTTTAGAAACTGTGCTTGGATAAATGATATTATCAAGACAAAGCATGATTGATTTTCCATTTTCTAAAAACTAGTGACACAAAGTACTTTGGTTTCTTCTTGCCATAGCTGTATTTGGGCACTGAGAGATGCCCTCAGGTCTACGGGCCTTTTCTCAGATGAAATGTTACTGAGACCTGAAGGTTTTGAGGAACTTATCAAGCCACCTTGTTGGTGGCTCATTCTGGTCTTCTAGTGACTTCCATGTCCCTTTTTCTGTTCTACCAGGTTGGCTGGCTTTCTGCTTAAGAATTATTTCCTGACAATGGAATCACTGGTAAAACGTATGAGGTCTGTATTTTACTCACATCACATACTATGTTCCTAAGAGTAAAAGAAACATTGGACTAAAATGTGTTAGTATCAGGCCTTCCCTGTGCATAGTCTTTAGAAAAAAACAAAACAAAACAAAACTGAGACAGGGTCTGTGAGGACTGGAGACTTACAGCCTCTAGGTGGCAGTGTTGGTCCACCTGGAAGTTTTTGGTCCACAGGTTCTCCCTAAGAAGCGGTTTGCTTAGCCATCTCTAAGACCCTCTTTCAGAACAGAATCTTGGTAAAGTCTGGACTTTGCATTTTTGAGATTTTTAACATTGAAATCTCTTGTTGCTGGTTGCCTCTCCCACCTCAAAGGAAACACGGTTAGTACTGAAAGGAGGAACATTTTTGAACAGTTGAAATGGATATAAAAGGAATGAAATTTGTATCTATTTACTGGAATGTATTAGGACTTAGCATTTTATTTTAAAATTTTTGTGACCTTTCAGAAAAGCTAGACTGTTGTAAAAAAAATTAATGAGATTTCATAATCAAAGGTGATGAGAAGCAAGGAAAGATCACATCACTCCATGTCTCACTTCCTCCACAGTTTTAAGTGATTTTGACTAGCATCCAAGGGAATGAAGGAAGCCCTATTTTAGAGTTCCATGGAGGGGGGACAGGCTTACAATTAATACAAGCCACTGAGCCTGGTTATTTAATGTCATTTCAGCAAAAGGGAGCTCACAAGATAGCAATAAAGAGGAGAATGAAAAGCAACATTTAAAACTTCAGCTAAAAACATTCTCAAATTATTTAAAAAAAATGAAGACACATTAGTTTTCCTTCATAGCATGTTCGCATTGGAGACTGCCCTGGGGCAGAGAAAAAGACAAAATGAACAAAATCTCCATGTACTCTGTAATGTTTGAAAAAGTTTAGTGATCTCTGCCTCACTTAAAAAAATTTTTTTTAACATTTATTTATTGTTGAGAGACAGAGCATGAGCATGGGAGGGACAGAGAGAGGGGGAGACACAGAATCTGAAGCAGGCTCCAATCTCTGAGCTGTCTGCCCAAAACCCCACATGGGGCTCGAGCTCGCAAACCATGAGATCATGACCTGAGCCAAAGTGGGACGCTTAACCGACTGAGCCACCCAGGCACCCCTGTCTCTGCCTCACTTTAAAGGCTACTTGGTTTGCTCTCCCCATAGCAGGGGAAAGTCCAAATGAATATGGGAATATCCACAGCAGTACTCCAATGTCATGTGGGGTGGGTGGTGAAAGCACTTTTCTGGAATTCCTGTCCTTATATGCTTCAGAAATACACATGTTCAGGCAGTTTTCAGTGTTGGAAGAGTGTGCTGCTGATAAAACAGAATCTCTGTGTCAGGGGAAAAAGCTTAAAAAGTTCATTCAACGCAAACAACATATATACTCTCTTGCAATTTTAAAAGTGAATCAAGGAGCTTAGAATATTGGCATATGTTACAATATTCTAAGCTTCTTGAGAGGATGACTACAAATTAGGATTCGGGAGCATTGGAACAGAACTTGGAGATGATAAATTCAAAAGAAGGTGTGATGACAGGAGAGCTGTAAGGGAGGCTGTATGTTGTAGAGGTCCATGCACAAGCTTTGGAATGAAACAAACCTCTCTTCAAATCCTGGCTCTGCTCCTTCTAATTAATGTACAAATTATGATAGTGCTTCATTCAATGCCTAGCACGTAACATAAATATCTGCTGCCCTTGCTTTTTTGGTAA
Organism: Prionailurus bengalensis; assembly: GCF_016509475.1. NCBI lineage: Eukaryota > Metazoa > Chordata > Mammalia > Carnivora > Felidae > Prionailurus > Prionailurus bengalensis. Next base: position 207,732,797 of record NC_057343.1, read on the forward strand.
CCCATACATGGTATTTCGGCTACTGTGGAATAATTCCAAAACCACAGCTCAGAGGTAGCTTTGGTGTCAAAAGACATTTACTTCCTATGTGAGAAAAACCTGTTGGCAGGGAATGTCTAATTGAAAAAGAATGTTGAAATTTTGATAAGACCGATTTAGTAATTGACTGTCAAAGTACAAATGTTTTCCAATAAACGACATGGTCCTACAGCTGAATTTGTGTGCGCTATGTGTTCTGTTCCAAGAACATAAAAGGAATTATCTGTGTGTGCTCGGTTATCTAACTGCCCTGTGAAGAATCCAAAATTGACACAGCTGTTACTAGAAATTTTTACCACTTCTTTTTAGTGACAAAAACAAAAAAACAAAAAAAAAAACTTTAAGTAAAGGATAGTGGAAAGAGTTCTTGAGTGTGGTGATGTAAGAGAGTTCTCCCTCTTTCTAGGTCACCATTTACTACAGGCAAATTATTTAATCACTACAGGTCAGTCTCTACATTGAACATTTATTTCTGAAGGTTTTTGTTTTTGTTTTTTTAACTCTAACTTTCAATATTCTAATAGGAGATTACAGGAATCACTTCATCTCTGGGGAGAAAAAAATCTTGTTAGTAGATGTTCCATAAAACCAAGGCTTGACAGGTCAGCCAAGCATGGTGACAGTCTGTTAGACTGGGACTCCCCCCAGCAAGTTGCAGAAGGATATAAATTCCTCAACTGCAGTTGAGAAAACTGAGAAGCAGAATGAAAATACTGGCCAGCCCTGGGTTCTTCCTAGAGCTTTCAAGACTCAGATGAGATGCTGTACGTGGGAATCCTTTTGATGTGCTACTCTGCAGTCTTCAAGGTTCTACCAATTCCATGGTTACGACTAAAACACTGCTTTCAGGAACTGCTAATTTTTTGAGAGAGAGATAGAGAGAGAGAGAGAGAGAGAGGAGAGAACACTCACGCAGAGGAGGGGCAGAGAGAGAGTCCATGCTCAGCATGGAGCCCCCACGCAGGGATTGATCCCACGTCCCTGGGTTCATGATCTGGGCAGAAATCAAGAGTCCAAGGCTTAACAAACTGAGTCACCCAGGCACCCCAGGAACTGCCATTTTTAACTTAGCCAAATTTATTTGAAAAACTAATCAAATCCTTCAGGTTCTGCTGTAATGGCACTCAAATTTATGGCATTACTCTTACACCTTTAAATGTGATTTGTACTCATCTGAAATCCCATCAGTTGTTCTGTGACTCTACTTCAGTTTGCCTACAGTAAACAAAAGTGTAACTATTTACAGCTTCCTCTGGTATAATAAATTTTCCTTGATCAAATGCTGGTGAAGGCTTTATCAAGACAACTGGTTTATTAGTAAACAGTCAAATAAACACTCACAGGAAGCTATTTTCCTAACCATCTGTTTTACCTGTCCAAGGCAGAAGACGAATCAAATTGGCCATTCTACCCCTAACAGAGATGAATACTTGTTACTTCAGAGTAAGAAGAAAGAAAATGAAAGAAACAAGTAAGCTATTAATATGCCTCGGCTTGCCTATGCATGGGGGAAAATGCCTTTCCAAAAATCTTACAGTCTAGCTGTTTAGTCCTGCGGCAAAAGATTTGATTTTAATTGTTATCTTAACGTTAGTAACTGCAAAAATTGGGCACCAGATGTTGATACAGCTATAGCATGTAACATGGGACCTTAGAAACCTGTCTTGCTTGCATGTTTCTGAAGAATTCAGTCCCTTTTATTTATTTTAAGCATAGACTCTTTCATTTCTTCAGCTTTTTCTGGGTTAAAAAAAAACAGAGACTGGTTTTAAATAGAATAGACAAAATGACAGGAACCACCAAATCTTGTCATGTAATGTTCCTTGTCAAATGTACTTACACCTTCTCTATTTGTTGATTATGACTCATTTGAGAGTTTCTCAAGTCTAGCCCAGTTTCTTATATCCACGATTAATTCCCTAAGCTTTCTCAATTTCCATTCCAAGCTCTATTTGTGAGACATATGTTTTGGAAAACAAATTAAAATTTACTTTTTCTATGAAACTCAATATCAACTGCCCTTTAAGAGACACTGTAGTTTTTTTTTTTCTTCCCTAGTGTCCAAGAGACAAAATTTGCCTTTCAAGTGACTGTTAACCTCATATACTATGTCAGGCTTTTTGAAATTCCAAGTAAACTATATTTGCTCTATTAGCCTTTCCAAAGCATTTTAAGTGTTTTGAAGGATTTGATTTTCCTCAAGTAGGATTAGCCACCAACTTGATTTGATATAAGTAAAAAAAGGTGCTTCAATAGTTTCCTTGGAACTGAAGATAGGTCCGACTTGCTTCAAATGTCACAGTTCAGAAGCTTTAAACTTAAATTACAATCTCAATATGAGAAACATGAAAATACATGAAAGTTGCGAAAGGAAGCCAAGGAAGATGACAGTTATGGGTAAATTCCCCTTTTAACTCTTTCAGTAACAGCCAAACTGTGGGTGGGTGAGTAGTATAATGACCTCATTGCTTATCATTAATTTACAATTAAACTGAATCTGAAGTTAAGAGGTTGTAGCCAGAACTAAAGGCTAAAAACTGAAGCTACTGTTACTCTTTATTACTGTTATTCTTTATTACTCAAAGGCATGTGAGTACATCACTATGTGATTACTTCTTAGTTCAGCCAGTTCCAATTTTCAGAGTAAAATTACTTAGTATCTACTGCACGTTCCTGACTTTATATAACAGAGTGGATAGTAGTTGTTAGTTAAAATGTAGCTCTTTTGCAAACTACAAATATAGCTCCTATAATTTCTTGCCTCTAGCTTCTCAAATAACTTCAAACATTTTGTGCTAAATGGCCCTGTACCATAGGGGTCGGGTCCACCACTTCTGCCCATGAAATGAATGAAGTTTTTAATGCATCTCTTGATGCTCCAAGAAAACAATTCATCTGTGACTGTGCAGTCATCAGCAGCTCATATCCTTACCTTCATATTTTAAAAGTATGTGCACGTTGCTAAACTTCTAGCTCTAATTCCTCAGCTCCTTAAAGTGGATGTTCTGTACATAACAAACACTCACTTTGTCATTTACTGTTCTGTAAAACATAAGGCAGAAGCTAAAGAAGGGAGTCCCAGCTGGAGCAGATTTGTTTCTTCCAAATCTCACTGTATTGAGTTGCCATTACAGACAGTAAAATATATTTATGTGGCTCAAGTGTGACTTAACTTGGTAAGTTATATTGGGTCCTGGAATGGTTTAAAGGCCCTTCTGGCCAATTATATTTATTTCTGTTTATACAAATTGTCAAGAAGCTACTGTAAGCTGGCTCTCAGCCACATCTAAGTTCCTTCCATTTACACCCACTTTTATCAGAGATATAATATTTTTATATTAAATATCCCTGGACCGTATTAATAAGAGAAAGGAATACTAGCTCATTACATTTATTTTCTCTTGCTCCCAATCAGCATAAGACAGAGAAGTCATTTCTTTTTGAGTTGGTAGTTTAGAATTTCCAGAAATGCAGTGTTTTGAGAGACAAAAGAATTCAGAACCTGTTGCTTTCAGTAGAAACTCTAGATAAAGTAATTTGCGTGTGAACCCAGCAGTTTCTGGTGCACTCCGTTTTAATGACAGGCAAAGTAGAGAACTAGGTACGTTTTCCACCTTTCTGCTTATAACAAAGTTAATCCAAAGGCAATTTTAAGAAGGCGGTGTCCTGAAAGTGAAGTGTGCCAAAACTCAAATGCACACACTGTACGAAGGCCAAAATTAGAAATGTTCTAGGAGTGAGACGTGATGTAATATTATATGAACAGGGTTTGGAGTCAGGTGGGTCTGAGGTTCATCACAAGCTGCAGGGTTTGGGCTTGGCAATAATTAGATGACCATCTCTAAAGCTTCCTTTCTTTAGAATGACACTGTACCTCTCAGGGTTGTTGAGAATTCAAATTCAGTGATCCATGTACATCAGTCTGAACTTAATTGGCCCCCCTGAGAAACCTGGCTTTCCTGGTTCCAAGAAAGAATGAAGGAACCTGACGCTAGGCCATGCCCGGGTAGGAATGGTGACCCACATGCGCAACGAGATGTTCTCCCAGGGCACAGCCTGGGAAGGAGCAGGGAATCGCGCCTGACAGTGTGGTTCTGCTCGATTATTTTAAGCAAGTCAAGCCCTATGTAAAGTGAGGGTGATTAGATTAGACCAAAAGATATCCAGTCTCTCTAGCTCTAAACTTCTACATAATCTACCAAAAGAAGCAAGCAAAAAAACCAAAACCAAAACCCAAAACAAAAGCAAAAAACAAATCCGTACAAAAATCAAAGCACCAAGCCCGCGCTGCCCCTAAGGAATCGGGGAGAACAAAGAAATCACCACCCCCGAAGTTTCGGGCTTCTGCGGTTCACTGTGGAGGACGGGGCTAAGTCACCCTACAGCGGTTTCCCCTCCACATCTGAAGGAGTGGCAGGTGTTCCCGGAAGGCTCAAGGCCAATGTCAGGCAGCAAGGGGTAGGGGCTGTCCCGGGAGAGAAAGGAAACCAGGCTTTCGGAGAAAGTAACTCGGGGATGTAGGAGAAAATCACCTACTACATCTCACGAGGGATGCGGCCGAAGAGGAGGTTGGGCCTGGTCTGAGTAGCCGAGGGTCAAGATTCCAGGCTGGAGCTGGAGGGCAAGTTCACTGCCGAGGCAGGAGAGGGCAAGGAGGAAGCGTTAGACGGAGGAGGGAGGTGCATGCGAGGAAAGGGCCCAGAAGGGCCCCGTTCCCGGCCACTCACCACGAGAGGGATGGAGCAGATGAGCACCACCAGGGAGGTGGCGATGAGTAAGATGACCATCTGGATCTCGGCACCCGCGATGCGGCGGAAACTCCGGCGGCGGCGAAAGTCGCTGAGGCGCGGCAGGGCGGGGGAGGCGGCGGCCGGGTTGCCCCGGCAGGGGGCCCAGGGCACGGCCAAGGGACCCGCCGCGTGGTGCTGCTCGGTGCCCAGCGAGGTGCGGCGCATGAACTGGCGGTGCATGCGGAGCAGCGCGCCGCACACGAGCACGTTGCAGAGCACCGTGGCGAGAATGAGGAAGGAGCTGAAGCCCGCGTACATGTAGGAGAAGGCGGCGTGCGCCGTCACGTTGGTGGTCCAGTCGATGAAACACCAGGTGTCCGGGTACTGCAGCCGCGAGCTGCCCAGGCCCATGTTGGGCAGCGCGCAGAAGAGCACGTTGGACGCATAGACCGCGACAAGCGTCAGGCCCGCCAGCCGCTTGTCCACGTAGTGGCTGTAGAAGTAGGCGTGGTTGATGGCCAGGTAGCGCTCGATACTCATGGCACAGATGATGCTGAGGCCCGACAGGCCGAAGAAGAGCAGGATGAAGGTGCTGTACTCGCAGAGCGCTTCGCCTCCGGGCCACTGGCCCTTCATGTATGTGGCGATGGTCACCGGGCTTACCAGCAACGTGCCCAGCAGGTCGGTGACGGCCAGTCCGCAAACCAACGTATAAAAGGTCGTCTCCTTCTGCTCCTTGCGCGACTTGCACAGCACCACAATGGCCACCAGGTTGCCCACCACCCCGAAGATGAACATCACCGCCGGGATGGTCACCGGGCTGTTGGGACGGTCGGGGGTAGAGGAGGCGGACGCATTGACCCCAGGGGTGGACATGGTGGTGGTCCGCGGTACACAGCCTTGCCCTTCGAAGCTGGGCCTGGGGATGGTAGGAGAGACAAAGGCGCGGTGAGATGAAATTACCACTTGTCAGACCCGCTCCCAAGAAACAATATGCTGGTGAGACAAGACCAACAACTGGATCCCGCCTGCATCGTGGAGGGTAGCCATTTACCAACTTCGGCTACCGAAATCGCCAGGCTCAGGATACCTCCTGCCAGCAGCCCCCCACTCTGCTGTCATTAATATTTGCTAGTTGATACTTCCATTCTCTCCTCCTCCCTGCCCCCTCCAGCCCAACTCACTCCACTGCCAAGATGAACAAGGCCTATCTCAAGGGAAAAGCGAGTGGTTCGCTCTTATTCCCGACAGATTCTGAGTCAATAAAATCCTCACCGAAAACAAGTTACGGAAGGCAATTTGGAAAGCGCGCTCGCTCCTCCCGGGCTCCGCTCGAGGAGCGCCCGCCCATCGCTCTCCGCCCGGTGCCCTCAAAGCCTCATCTCACCTGTGGTTGCCGCGGCGGTGGCAGCCGCGTAAGCCCCCAGGGTCAACACTCAGATGTCCAGGATAAGCCTCCAACCTGCCCTAAGTCTCGCCCAGCTCAGTGTGGAGCTTGCCAAGTCTTTGCCTTCTCAGAGCCGGGTCTCCGCGGCTGCCAGTTTTCCGGAACTGGGGTCGGAATGGCCAGCTTTCAAAGAACTTGGGAGAACCAGAAGGGTAGCGGGATGGGTCAATGAAGTCTGATCTTGGATTTCTTTCTTTCTTTCCTCTTCTGCTTCTTTTTTCCCTCGTTCCTTCAAAGACGGGACCAAACTTTTCGGAGCCCGCAGGTCCCGTCCCCGGGCGGACAGCAGTCAGATGTGGGGGCCGCGCGCGCAGGTGGCGCGGATCCTCACTCCCGGAATCAGGTCGCCCCTCCTCGGAAGCCCAGGGCAGCACCGGCGGCTATCGGGGCTGGCGGCTGCCACTGAGGCTGCTTCCGGCGCCCTGGGGGCGGCTTGAGGTCCACTCGGCCTGAGGCTCTGACCTGGGACCTTTCATCTTCTTCCTCTTGGCTACAGGGTTCCGAGCTCCGCTCTCGCCTTTCCAGCCTCTGTACAAACTTTTCTCCAGCTCCAAGTTTCCCCGGCGGAGGCGGGGACACACAGTGCGCGGCCCGGGCGCCCATTGGCCGGACGGGAAGGGGGCGGGGCGTGTCCTCAGTGCTCGGCGCCGAGAGGCGGTGCACCGGCCTGGGGGGGCGGGGTTCCGAGCTGCGCGGGCCCTCGCGCCCCGCCTGGACCCTCTCCTTCCTGCGTTCCCGGCCCCGGCCGGGCTGGGGTCGCAAGGACATGGCCGCGCGCCTCAGGCTTGTGTGCCGAGTGCCGCCGTCGGCGCGGAGCCTCGGAAGCCCTGGTGTTCTCCCGGGAACCCTCTTAGCCACTCAGAGGGGGCTAACTCTGAAACCAGCATCCCCTCTCCCTAGTTGCCTCCTGCTCCGAGTGGGCTGTTTCTCGCACCTTCCACACGTGGATCGCAACACCTGGGCGTTAGGCAGGCAGGTCAACTGCTCTAGAACTGCACCTTGGAGCGGCCGAGGTGTGTGTGTGCGCGCGCGCGTGGCCCCGCGGGACGTAGGGTGGCGAGGCTCGCGTTGTGCGCGCGCGCGGCCCCGGGCTCGAAGTCAGGAGCGCGCATCGGACGGGGCGGGTGGTTGGGCCGGCGGGTGCGGGCGGGGGAACGACGAAGAATCTGCCCTTTGAAAGGAATTACAATCCATCCATGAAGGTAGTTGGTTGGCAGTGCCCAGGCTGTGGGCTGCGCCCCGTTGGGCATCCCCAGGCTAAAAAAAAAAAAAAAAAAAAAGAGAGAGAGAGAGAGAGACAGAGACAGAGACAGAGACCGCAGCCTCTCCCGGCGCTGGTGGCGGAGCCTTGCGGCTGTGGAAGGAGGTGACCCGCAGGTACCTCGTGGGAGTGTTAGGGTGGGAGGGGTGTGTAACCGCGGAGATCTTTCTCCTCCTCCGGGGAACTACTCCTCCCAGGAAGAACGGTAGTCTGAGCTTCGTGGCTCGGCCCTGTTATATTCACTTTGGACACTTTGACCACGAATCCTTTGGTCGGCGGGCTGATGGAGGGTGCGACGGGGATTTGAAAGTTATTGGAGTCAAGGAGTTCTCCAGTCATTACCTCCGTGATTTACTCTTGGATCCGCCTAGTCGCTCTACCTTTTTTCTTTAAATTACAGTTGGACTTACTTTGTGGTGGAAGTAGTTTTTTTGTAAACGCATTATTTAACTTCTTTGTGCTCTGGTTCCTAAAATCGGGACTGAAAACTAAAAAGAAACGATTGCAAAACTCCATGGTGTTTTAACTGCTTCACCATTTTTTTTTTTTAACCATGAAGTAGGATTGTATGGGCCTTTTAAATTCCTAGAAAAACCTGTTTCCAAGTGCGGGATACATGCATTTTAACATATTGCATCCCATCGTAGATTAAGCAAATAACTCGATTCTTTTATATGAGGAGCAGGTATTCATTCATTCCTTAAAATGCGATTTCATGAATAAACCTCCTAAGAATTGATCCGGTTCTCCTGTTATTGTGAAATGGCACAGCAACAAATGAGTAATAGGAGAAACAAAGCATCCCAGACTTAACTAATTACTGATAAAGATAATTAAAGATTCCATATGGATATATTAGTATAACATTCTCTTGTTTATGCTATTTCCTCATGAATATCAAGGATTCAGAAGGAGTCTGTAAAAATAACTGATGGCAATTGGTCAGGTTCTCAGTTTTCCCTTTATCACCATAATAACCACGTCTGTTGTCTATGCTTTCTTTGAGTAGTAACCTCTAGGGTTGTGTTAGCATTGAAAACAAGTTGGCACTAGAAAAAGGAAACAGCACATTCTACCCCCATCCTTCCCTAACTGAATTGCATCACTGTCACCCTGTCAGGTGGTTATCAGTAAACACACCAAGGGGAGGTGGGAAGTTCCACTTAGACTCATTTTATGTTAGTAAAAATAGTTTTTCCAGTTTTCTTTCCATTTGAAGTTCCTCACATGGAAAACAGTTAGGCTGGGTACCTGTTAAATTTTTAAGGATGAAGAGTATATTAAATGTAACAGTTGAGGCACACTGCTGAAGTAATTAGTGAGTGTTACAGGATTTCGCACGTCATTGATGAACTGGGCTTGTTATCAATGGAGCTTTTAAAAAAAATTTTTTTAATGTTTATTTTTATTTTTGAGAGAGAGAGAGAGAGACAGAACGCGAGCTGGGGAGGGGCAGAGAGAGGGAGACACCGAATCTGAAGCAGGCTCCAGGCTGTGAGCTGGCAGCACAGAGCCTGACATAGGGCTCACAGGGCTCCAACTCACAGACCATGAGGTCATGACCTGAGTTGAAGTCAGATGCTTAACTGACTGAGCCACCCAGCCGCCTCCCCAGTTTTTTTTAATGTTTACTTATTTTTGAGATTCGGTGGGGAGAGAGAGAGAGAGAGAGAGAGAGAGAGAGAGAGAGAGAGACAGGCGGAATCTGAAGCAGGTTCCAGGCTCTGAGCTGTCAGCACAAAGCCCGACGCAGGCCTCGAACCCATGAACCATGGGATCATGACCCAAGTCGAAGCTGGACGCTTAACCAACTGAGCCACCCAGGCACCCCTAGAGCTATCTTTTCTTACTGGTCCTTTAAATATTTATCATCACAGTAGCTTTAGGAAGATTGACGTAAGTGCGAAACCAGGACATACGATTAAAAAATTTTAATAAGGTTTACCTGTACCCTCTCTTGGTGTATGTTTCTAAAAGCTTAAGTTTAGGGGTGCCTGGGTGGCTCAGTCAGCTCAGGTCATGATCTCATGGTTCATGGGTTCAAGTCCCACATCAGGCTGTCTGCTGTCAGCACAGAGCCCGCTTCAGACACTCTGTTTACCTCTCTATCTGCCCCTCCCCACTCACACTTTCTTTCTCTCTCAAAAATAAAAATCAACATTAAAACAAAAAAACTTAAGTTTAGCTTTTAGAAGTAGAATCTGAAGGTTAGGGAAACAATTATTTTACTTTCTCAGTTTGAAAAACCGGGATGGTGTAGTTCAATTTCCCTCACACTCTGCTAGGAATCTACATTGCAAAAGGAAATGAAGAATTGCCATGGGCATATGGACAGTTCTTGTCATTATTTGTATATTTCAGTGAAAAGATTTTTATTCTAAACGTTGTTTTGTATCCTCCCTTGCAGTTTTCACCTCAATCCCTACTTCTCTGCACTGGAAGACCTGGGTTCAGTTCTTTAGAACTGTTGTTAAATCCTCTTTGAAGGTTTGACCTAGTCCAAGAACTGCCTGACTGATCAGGTTGATTGCTCTGCTTTAGCTAGTTATTTGACAACTTTTTTTGAGTAAACACCTGAAGGTGGGAACCTGTTCAAAAGCAAAGGCTGCTTGGAGGTTATCAACCACATTCCCCTTGACTAAGTGGAATCTTCCTTGGATCGAAGGGATGGGTAAGAAAGAGGATAATTCTTGGGAGGAAGACAGCAAGATGAAACAGATCTGGTCTGGACCCTTTGCAGAGCCTAACCTGGCCAGACCTTAGAGCATTCCTAAAGCACTAACATTCATGTAGTAACCCTGAGTAAGTTGTGTTTGCTCTCCGTCTTTCATGACAGGGCATGCAGATGCTAAAAACAGTGAAAAAGGTATCTAGCTGGTGTAAATAACCCAGTGCTCTTGGATGCATTTGCTTTCCACGCATTCACCCAGTGGTTCAGTGGATCATAAAATGTGGCGTTAACCTGACCGTGGGCATGAGGCGAGGTCCACAATTGTGGCTTTGGCCATCAAATGATTGCCCTCCCTTTTTAGTGGTGCATTTCAAATGTGTGGTCTCCCAATTATTATCATTTTCTGAGGGTGAATTTTATGTTGAGTCTAGTGCCTAAAGTTTGTACACATGTCAGTACTGTGATTAAGTCCCCAACATCTTCATATGATGATAAATTGACTGCTGTGGAGGCTGGTTGCCAGCAACTGAAACTTCAGGTTATTTCCTTGTCCAGCAGTTTTATTCCTCAAAGTGATAGCTTTCTGCCCTTTTAATTTTTCCCCTCTCCCCCCACTCCCCCCCCCCCCCGATATTTCCACCACTCTTCCATTGTGGATAGAAAAAAGAGGGCAAAGAAAGAGGATTATTTACTTATTGTTGTCCACTTTGAAGGTGTGGTAGAGAGGGAGGCCTTCCTAGTTTAGGAGTCTCTTTTCTAGGAAGACAGACATTCGGATTATATGTCAGGTTCTTCTCACACCCACCTGTCTCTCTGTGGCGTTAGACAAAGTCTAGGCCAACTGAAAGGAGGAACTTACGACTTGAGAGAATCGGTCATTCAGCTACGTGTGATGCTTAGTGAACCCCTGCAACAGAAGTTCGAAGCTCTTCGTTGGGGAGCAGAGGGAGAGATGAAGTAGATTGCCATTTGTTGAAATCCAATTCAAAAATTCATCTCTTCCCTGACATGCTCCTTAACCTCCAGCGTAATGGGTATTGATCCCAAAGCACACTAAAGTTACAAGTTGAACCTCTGCTATAGTTTATGAAGGTCTAAAGATAAATGGAAGTCTGAGGTAGGTCAGTTCCTTCAGAGTAAATGAACCAGATGGACAGCTAATTTTATAGGAAAACTTAATCTTTTTATTTTTATTTTTTAAATAGCTACAGTGCTGGATCTAACAAGAAATGAGATTTGATTTTTCATGTAAACAGCAATTTTAAGTATGATTTTCTGATACCGAGTTATTTAGAGTATTTTCCTATAAGATAATAGATTATGTGTTAAAAAGAGCTATAAAATATACCTAAAGCATTTTGGTGGAAACATTTATTCATCTAATCTAGTAAAGGAAAAGCAAGTACATTTTGAGGATGTCTAATAGGAGGGCTGAGTATCAAATATGGATTTTTTTTCTTCTCTGAATCTTGAATTAGTATAAGGTGTCAACTGTTAAGAAGTAAAAAAAAAAAAATTGTGAAATTTTAGTAGCTGAAAAAGCAGAATACACTTTTCAAAATTGTCTTGCTGTGTTAATGAGTTGTCTGCATCTCTGATCATATTACACCAGTGCTGCGGTGTTTTTAAAAGATATATTGGCAGTGCATTGTCTAAAATGCGACTCACTCTAAACTGTATATGTTTAAGTTAAACTTTAGTTTTTAACTTTTTTTTTTTTTATTTTAGAGAGAGCAAGGGAGGAGGCAGAGGGAGAGAGAATCAATTTTTTTCTTTTAAGTTTACTTATTTATTTATTTTTGAGAGAGAAAGAAAGTCTGAGTGGGGGAGGGACAGAGAGAGAGGGAGACTGAGAATCCCAAGCAGGCTTCCTGCTCACTGAAGAGCCCAACCAGGGGCTTGATCCCATGACCCTGGGATCATGACCAGAGCCAAAATCAAGAGTCAGATGCTCAACTGACTGAACCACTCAAGTGCCCCTAACTTTTTTTTATTTGAAGATTTTATTTTTGGGGTGCCTGAGTGGGTGAGTCAGTTGAGCATCCGACTCCATTTTGGCTCAGGGCATGCATGATCTCATGGTTTTGTGGGTTTGAGCCCCATGTCAGGCACTGTGCTGGCAGTGCGGAGCCTGCTTGGGATTCTCTCTCCTTTTCTCTCTGCCCGTCCCCTACTTGTGCTGTCTCTGTCTCTCTCAAAATAAGTAAATAAACTTAAAAAAAATAATAAAGATTTTATTTTTAAGTAATCTCTATACCCAATGTGGGACTCGAACTCAGAACCATGAGATCAAGAGTTGCATGTTCTACAGACAGAGCCAGCCAGGCACCCCTAATTTAAACTTTGATAGCAGTTACTTATTACCTGAGTATTCTACCTGTTGATTAAAATTTTTTTTTTGTTTTTTTGCTTTTTTTTTTACAGCCAAGCAAACCATAACAAGAAAAAGTATTATTTAGTTTTGTCTTCCTTTTCCTGGCGTGCAGCTCATCTTTTGCTTCCCAAATTGAACACTTTAAAAAAATCCTCCGAAAAGAATAAAAATAAAATATATTTTCCTCTTGAGGAGGAAGACATATGCTACATACGATTTTCCCTGGACTCCCATAATTTTGGAGATCCTGTTTACAGACTGCTTTGGGTTCTTATAGGCGTGGTGGTAGAAATGCCCATTTTATGAAGTGTCCATAAATCCTAGGTTGTCGAAGGAAGTCCAGGGGTCTCTCCTTTTGGCTTAGATGGCAGATGATTCAGCTTTTAACCCCAAATCAAATGGTTTTGCTTTTGCCAAAGGCAAGTCCTAAGAATGATTTAAAAGTATATTTTAAACCGTAATTTGTATTTTTCAAAAATGTCCCTTTGCTATTTTTTTTAAGGATTAGTGTACTCTCCTAGGACTTTGACAAAAATGTGTTTTTGCATTGACTTTTTCCCCTGTGTTTTTCTAAGATGGGCTCTGTACAAGAGAGTTAGAGGCTTGCATCTACTGTTTTAGAGATTTCCCACAAACACCACTTTTGGAGAAAGGGGCCTGAGATCTGTAGCTTTATAAAAGCTGTGTTTATCCGAAATTCTTGTTTCAGGAATTTATCAGTTCTGCCCAAGTAACCCCTGCATTGCCGTGTGGAGCTTTGTGGGGCTCTTGTTTATTTTTAGAAATCTGAGGGAATCATTTCCCTTGCAGAGCCAGCATCAACTCTGTAATCCCTGAGCTAATGTGTTAATTGTAGTGGCATTTTAAACTTTGGGCAAATGCTAATATCTCATTTCCCCCTTCCATCCATAATAATGATAAAAGCTTTCCTATCATTCAAATTAAGCCTCATTATTGAGAACTTCCCTTTCCACACCCTGTCCCTGCTCTGCAACAATGGGTCCCCACCACTCTTCTCCAGAATGGCAGACCTGTTGAGCTTTAAGTCCACAGACCCTTGGGTCTAGACAAACAGGATTCCAGACACCTTGTAAAATTACTTACGAAGCAAAGCCACGCACATCTCCCCTCTTTCTTTTTCTCCTCACCCTTTCCATTTCTGTATCAGCGATATCAATAACTAACATTTATTAAGTAGTTACCATGTACCAGGCAATGTGCATCATGCTTTGGGTGAATTTTTTTTTTTTTTGCCGTTTGTTACAAATTAGGATATTGAGGCAGAGAGAAGTTGAGTAATTTTTTCAGGGTCACAGAGCTCATAAGTGCTGTGACAGAGCATGCAAGTTACTGACCACAGAATTACAGAGTCTCCTTCCCCAGCACTGAGCAGGGGACCACTCCTAAACACTGCAGCCTATCCCTTAAAAAAGCAAAAGGAAACAAAAGGCCACTACATTTTAATAAAGGATACAGGCAAAACTTCTCTGAATAATAATGATATGTTCAGTCTAGACACCCACCACCTATCCCTGTGCCCCTAGGAAGCAGGTGCAAAATAAGAAGTAGAAAATGCACAGTGTTTCTGATTTGAGTTTATAGCCACTTATTTTAACTTTCAATTTTATGTGGAGTAGGTAACAACTTCTGCAACTACCAAGGGGATCTTAACAGTTTCTATGACATTTAAATGATCGAATACTTCCTTATGAAGCTCTGGCTTATTTTGTTCACAGACACACAGTGAAAATCAACTTTCCTGCTTAGGTTGAGCCTATAGGTGGAGAGTGCTGTCAAGAACATGAAAAAGCATCAATCGAGTATAAACTGTGTGCTATAGTTTATAGCTTGGCTTATACTAAACCCTTTATATTTGTCTTTGATAAGTTTATGGTAATTCTTCAAGGGAGTTGGCATTATTGCACCTGCAGTTCTGTCAGGGTGTCAAGTCAGTTAGAAAAATCTGCATTCATTTGGCATGTCTCTTTTAGGGGAAATGGTGTTGGGAATGGGCATAATCAAGAAAGTAAACATAAACTCAGGGATGGTGGTGGAAGGAGAAATACATCATCTACCCCTTTTTATTTTTCTATACTCATTGCAAACATTGCTAATAACATCACTCTTTCCTTCAAGGGTCCACCACTGATTTACTAGCAATGGCACAAGAAATGAAACTCCTTTGTCATGCTTGATCTGACCTATGACGTGTACAGAGTTGGTTTGAAGAGACCCTAATAGATGGTGCTTTTGTAAATTTGTGATGATATGTGTTTGTGGTCCTTTTTGCCTAGGAGGTTATGGAAGGGCTATGAAAATCTTTTATCAAGACTTTTTGCTTTGGAGGGCAAACTTCGTATGAAGAGAATGTGAAGTGGGTACAGCAGGAGAGAGATCATCATCATTAAATACGTAACTAGAAAAATAAATCTCAGGATAGAGGGTCTTGCAAAGCAGCATATTCACCTATTAGATGCTTTAAGAATGTCTGGAATGTGTCTCATAGTATAATAAATGACTTTATGCAAAATACCCACATTTGCAAGTCAGGGAGCAGCAGGAGACAAATTGAAGAGTCAGGAACAGCTTGTTCTTGGGTCAAACCAGCATTTATATCTGAATGTTTTCAGCTCCAACTAGCTAAATCTTCCAATAACTCAAATAGAATTTTGGGACCCAAGTAAGGAGTAAATGATTGAAAAAAAGATGAATCGCGATCATTAAAACCTAACTTTACATTATTCAGTGGTATTGTGATGTTTAAATGTACACAAAAATGAATATTTGAAAAATTAAATCATTTAAAACCTATGCATAGAGGTTTGCTAAAATACTAGAGCCCTTTGGGGGGAATGTTTCCCTAAAGGATCAAACATTTATTAGTTATATCTATTTTATCTTTTACTCTTGGTGTATTTTAACAATTCTCACTTGTATCAAGTAGAGTACATAGTTCTAATCGTATTTATACAAGTTGAACTCTTGTTTACCTCCTTTACCAAATGGGTGAAATGCTATTTATTTCTTCATTATAAGTGTAGGACGGTGCACAATTAATTTTAGAACCAGAGAGAGGAGAAAACTCCATTTTTAGTCTCAGTTTCTACCTACCTTAAATTCCAGAGAATTGAGCTTATTCAAGCTGATTATGTTGCAGTGTATCAGTCTTAAGTATGGTCACTTATAAGAGCTGAATCATCTTCCTGAATGTTTCCCTGACATCCGGTGTTTGGTGGGGAACCTCAGAAGAATACGGCTTTCTAGTTAATAAATATTTTTGAACAAGAGAACAAAACACATTCTATAGAATAAAAATTAACTCTGTAAGTTGATAACCCCTATAAGGTGTGGAGGAAGACTATATTGAACCTTTGGTTGTTGGGAAAAAATAAGTATTTATTAAGGATAGAATACTCAAAATGGCCTGTGAATTGGTGCATGGTCAGATGAAGGAACGCTTTTTTCTTAACATATCAGGGTTCTTCTGTATTAATGTAATAATCACTTTCATTATACTGAAAAAGGGTATTATAGCGTTTTCTTTGCTTTGAGTTTGGTTCTTAATTTTATTTGAAAATGCAGTAGAAAGAAATATTCATATACTTCGGCTTTAAAGCATTAGTTTAAAACAAACAAAAAGCAGAATCAGACCTGTAAGTACAGAGAACAAATTGATGGTTGCCATAGGGAAGGGCGGTGGGGGATGGGCAAAATGGGCGCAGGGCAGCAGGAGATACAGGCTTCCTGTTATAGAAAGGGTAAGTCACAGGAATAAAAGGCACAGCAGGGGGAATATAGTCAGTGATATTGTGATATTGTGATAGCATTATATGGTGACAGATGGTAACTAAACTTGGGGTGAGCATAGCATAACGTATAGAGAAGTTGAATCACTATGTTGTACACCTGAAACTAATGTAACATTGTCCACTATACTCAAATAACACTATTTAAAGATATTAA
Organism: Prionailurus bengalensis; assembly: GCF_016509475.1. Classification (NCBI taxonomy): domain Eukaryota; kingdom Metazoa; phylum Chordata; class Mammalia; order Carnivora; family Felidae; genus Prionailurus; species Prionailurus bengalensis. Next base: position 207,749,282 of record NC_057343.1, read on the forward strand.
ATATTAATAATCTTATTAATATTAAAATATTTAAAAATATTTTCTCCATGATACCACAAATACTCAAAGATAAGAATGCCTAAAGAAGATAAAAATTCTATTCTTTTTTACCACTATAAAAATATTCTGAATATGCTAATAGAAATACAGTGTAAATTACTATTTATAATATCCATTTGTATAATTTATAGACTCAAAAAGAAAAATTAGCTTTTTGAAAATTAGTACAGCTTAGAAAATGTTTTCAATACTGATCCTGCCTGGAAGAAAGGCTTTCATGGTCAAATACGTTTTGGAGATGTTGTACTGTATTCCTGTTAGAAAGTCTCATTGCATATTGCTATAAAGGGCCCTGAGATGTCTGACAATTTAAAAAACTCAAAACTGTCTTACTTTGTTTTAGTTAACATCTCCCAGGTTTATATGATCATGCATCCTTTCATCAGTAACACCTATTAACATGATATAGGTTAGAATTCCTTGCAACACATGCAGGGAATCTTTCCTAATATGGGAAAGGATATTTTATTATTTGGGGGAGTGGTTCAGAGACCAACATTGTAATTGCAATAGATATGTATTTATTTTTATGTATTAGGAAAAATGCGTATCTCATTCATGATTTTACGACTATTGTTGCTTGGACTGCATCTAAGTTAATGTATGTGAGAAATGAGTAGATTTAAAGAAAGTATAAAGTGAATGATAGTAGACATATAGATATGGCAAAATCGTGAAGGTAGAAGGTGAGTAATTGAGGATTGGGAAATATTAATAGGTTGCAGTAATTTGCATGTGTATATTCAAACTCATCATCAGGACATATAGGGAAGAGGGACAGTAGCTCTCTGGTTCTGGTTTTAAAATAATTTTATGACCTGGAAGAGAAGCCTGTTCTAGACCCCAGTTTCCTTATCTGTAAATAGGGATTGCTGGATTGGAGAACATCTGAGGCTGATTTAAGCTCAGCAACATTGATGTGAATGGAAGATTACAGTGACCATCTGATCTGCTAACTCCCCTCAGGCACTCAGGCAAAGCTCCTTTATTGTTGCATAGCTGGAGAATTGTAATCCTGTAGCTATCTCTACCGGGAAAACCGTGGCCAAATGTTGCACTGACTGCACCTTACTGAAGGTTTACTTGGGCTGTCAGGTTTGCTTTGGTTCCTGGGTGTCGGTGAAGCAGAACGCTTCGTTCGTTGACATGCCATTATTTGGGATCTTTTTGCGCCCTTTTCTCAAAATAGTTGAGCCAGGTTCTTGGATTTGAGCTCTTCGTGTGAATGGGGCACCCTGCAGTTCTAGCTCCAGGGAATTCTCTGGCCTGTGGATGAGACTATCTGGAGGGCAAGGTTTACTCTCTTTGGTTTTACACCCACCCCACCTCCCCTCTCTGCAGTTTTTTGTTATTTTGGAGAATTGTCAGCCATATAATGTAGTATTTAGACTTCCAGTCTGGTCTTGTCTTAAATTTTCAAAAATAATGACTTTCTTTAGATAGATTTATCCCTAGGGCTTTTTAGTTTTTTGTTTTGATTTTTGTGTTTTTAATGATTCTTGATTTATGAATACGATCCTGCGATCTATTACATTTCTAATGGCTTACGGTTAAGTAACTGTAATATAATGGTTAATGTATACAAACTCTATCAGGCTCTGTCACTTACTAACTGACTTTACACAAGTTTCTTACTTGTCTCTTCCTTTGGGTGTTTTTAATCTTTAAAATAAGGATAATACTACTAATCTCCCTCAGAATTAAATAGTAAATACATTAAAAAGCACTCAGTACGGTGCCTGATAAATAGCCCTCAAAAACTGTTAGCTATTATTATTACAGCCAGCGTCTAGGACAATTTTTTGGTAAGATTCCTGAACTGTCACTCATATTGGTACACTGTCAGTTGATTTTCTTGAAAGTTCTAGGCACATAATTATATCACATGAAAAGAATATCAGCTTAAATATGTTTTTCCTGATTTGTTTTTCTAGAGGAACTCTTTACTGGGATTCTTCAGCACAACATCAAATAGTAGTTGAGATGATTTCTGTCTTGTAGTGACGATTCCAACTTTCTTTCACATAATCTATCTACTATAATTTATAATCAATTTTATATCCTTTTTTTAACTCATCATTATGACATGAGCATTTTTCATGTTAATAAATTTTAGCAAACATTATTTGTCCTAGAGTATATAAAATTGTATATTATAAAATGTAACATAGACACACATACTAGTATATAAAATATAGGTATAGTTTAAATAATGATAATAATAGGAATATCTGTGTATACACCAAACTTCAATAGAATATGAGGAGGCAGTTGGGAGCTCTTAGTGCCTTTGCTCACTTGTATCAGGAATTTTTAGCCATCATTTCCTTTTTATTTTTACTACCAGTGAATAAATATTGCCATATAGATGTATTATGATTTACTTAGTAGTTCCCCTATTGTGATTATTTATACTGGTTTATATTTTGGATGTTGAGACTAGAGCTTTCCCATATTGATGATGCTTTCCATGGGATAGATCCTGAGGAGTGGAATTACTAGGCCAACGGGTGTACGATTGTTTTAAAAGCTTTGGTCAAATATTGATTATCAAATTGCTTTTCAGAAGGTTTGCATGTATTTATATTCCCCCAAAATAATGCATACAAGAATGACAATTTCAGTTCAACAGTCATCAAAACTGAGGGTTAGTAATGCAAAAGGCAAGACATATCACGTTTTTATAGAACTCCTAATTAGGTTGGATTTTTTAAAAGATCAATTAAAATTTTTTGAGCAGTACTCTGTATACAGAAATGTTGATATACTACAAGTGTTTAGCTTGATGAATTTTTACAAAGAGAACACAACTTTGTAACAAACACCAAGATGAAGAAACACATCTCACCCAGCTATAGTTGTGTTCACCTTCCAGTGTAAAGACCATTTTGTGTGCTAAAACCTTTGAAGAAAGAAAATTGACTTTGCTTTGACCAATTTAGTTTTGACAGCCAGCAGCAAGTTTTGAATTATATTCTCCTCATATAGTAAAATAGGATTTATAATTGAGTATAATTAATATATTATAAATAATATAATTCTGATCTCTTTTGAAATGGTTTGATGTCATTTGACTATCAAACCAGATAACTTTGCAACTACTCAAGAGTTTTTATGTAAGCCATGATAGTGTATCCTATAATGCAGGTACTTTAATTATAGTGTATATAAATAGGGGTTATCTCCATGCTTATTTAAGACTCAGATTCAAGGGACCCAGCTAAGACTCACTGAATCAGCATTTGCATTTTCATGAGCATGTGGGTGATGCTGATGCTTGCAAAGGGCCCCTGGACCACACTTGAGTAATGTTGCTCTAGGGGATAAATGTCTCTTCTGAAGAAAGACATTCTGCAAATGTTGGTAATTGAAGCAGTTACCTAAGACAACCCTTCCACATTTCGTGATCAGTTTTTAAAACATGTAAGAAAATATTTTTCATCCGTCAGTCCTTTCTAGACTTTCCTACTGTAGACCTAGACACATGGTGTTTAACATAGGGGTGGTACAGTTTGTGTAACCAGAACAGGAAACATCCAGCTCAGAACACACCCCTTGATTGCAAAATCTTTGGAACTGACCTGGTAGAATGGATCTAGCTTTCAAAGGATCACCCTTAGCTTATTTATCTTGGCAATCTTATGGGTATATTATCTGTATTATGTAGTAGCCAGGTGAAACACTGTAACTTAAGGTTTTACCTGACTGTACAAGTAGCAATAAAATGGAAACAAACAAACAACTGACTCGCTCACTCCCGAAGGTGTTCTATTTAACCTAAGTCCACCCGTTTGGTGTTGCAGGTTTGGAAGTGGATCATTTTATAAATGGTTGATAATTCAAATTTTTAGCCAAAAGAGAAGTTTAGAAAACTATCCCTTTGTTTCTTCTCTTTAGACATTGAAGGACACTAAAGTTCATATGTTTCTGGAGAGTCGTTTAGAAAAAGCAGACTCGGGGTGCCTGGGTGGCGCAGTCGGTTAAGCGTCCGACTTCAGCCAGGTCACGATCTCGAGGTCCGTGAGTTCGAGCCCCGCGTCGGGCTCTGGGCTGATGGCTCAGAGCCTGGAGCCTGTTTCCGATTCTGTGTCTTCCTCTCTCTCTGCCCCTCCCCCATTCATGCTCTGTCTCTCTCTGTCCCAAAAACAAATAAACGTTGAAAAAAAAAAAAAAAAGAAAAGAAAAAGCAGACTGCTTACCAAGTAGTGAGATATTTGGCAATAACTCGTAGAAAAATTTTTGTGGAGTTTGGTTTTGCTTTCAATTATCTGAATTAGAGGTTTTGCTTGTCCTGCTGGACTTGATGGATTAAAGTCATATTGACCCTGATCCTTCGATATTGCTTGACCCCACCTAGTTCTCTCCACCCGCACCACCACCCTGGGCTGATGATGTACTTGCTTCTCCCTGCTGGTCTAGAGCCATGGGCTCCTGTTTCCCCTCGTATTCTTGACCCCTTCTAATTAGTTCTCCACATTACTATCAGAACGGTCTTTTTAATAAAATAAATTGGATCATGTCATTCTTCCACCTCCTCCAGAGGCTTTCCTTGGGTGCAAAGTCCTCATCATGGTCCACAAATTCCTGCACCATCTGTCTCTGGACTCCCTTTTCCGACCTCAGCTCAATCCTGTCTCTCTCTTGCCCATTACACTTAAGATGTTCTTTAACCCGTGCAAGCCCTTTCTTAACTCAGAGCCTTCATGCAGGCTGTTCCCTCTATCTGTAAGTCTCTTGCTACCTGGCTAACTCTTGGCCCTCTTTTCCATCCGTGTTTAAATGCCACATCCTTAGAGAGACCCTCCAAGTCTACATTATGTCTCTGCAGTGTTTCTCCTCCCTGTGTATTTCTTTTCTCTTGGTACTTATCACAATTTATAAATGCATGTGTTTATTGGTATCTGTTTTCCTCACTCGTGTGTTTTGAGAGAAGAGTTTTAGGCTACATTGTTCATCATCATATCCCCAGTCCCTAGCATACCACCTGGTCCTGAATAAATACAAGATCTGTAATTACCCAGTATGTGAGTTACCTACTGCTGTGTAGCAAATGAAGGCACAAGTTTAGACATTTACTTAAAATATTTACTCAAAACAACAAAGAGTTCTCATGTCATAGTTTCAGTAAGCCAGGAATTTTTTAAAAAAATTAACTAATTTTTCTATTTTCTGTGGGTTATTAGGGCTGTTGGCAGAAGGCCTCTGTTACATGCCTCATGGTGACTCTATAGGGCTGTTGGAGTGTTCTCACATATGACAGTTGGCTTCTCCTAAAGGGATGATCCAAAAGGCAAAGAGAACTTTGGCTGTCACGTATTGTCACTTTTGCTATATTCTCTTTGTTAAAAGGAAGTCACCAAATACAGGTCACATTTAAAGGGAGAGGAAGTTGGCTCCATTTTTTTTTTTAATGTTTATTTATTTTGAATGATAGAGAAAGAGACAGAGGGAGAGAGTGCAAACAGGGGAGGAGCCAAGAGAGAAGGAAGGAGAGAGAATCCCAAGCAGGCTCCAAGCTGTCAGTGCAGAGCCTGATGTACGGCTTGAACCTAGGAACTGTGAGATAATCACCTAAGGCAAAATCAAGAGTCAGGTGCTCAACGGACTGAGCCACCCAGGTGTCCCACTCCATCATTTGAAGGGAGGGGTATCAGAGAATTTGTGGGCATATTTGGAAACCACCACAGTTCTTCCTCTAGCCATAAATTACTTATATTGCCTCCACATGAAAAATATCCAAACCCCTCCTACCATCCCCCCCCCAATTGTATTCATTTAAATTATGAGCTTGGAATGTGGGATGTTAGCTTCAAAATCAGGTCCAAGTATGGAGAGACAAGTTCATGGGCGTAGTCCCTTACGTATAGCTCCTTTAATACCATTCCTCTTGATCTTAAGACCAGTGAACTGAAGAGACAAGTTATCTACTCCACCCCAGCCAGCCTACAATGGTGGGATGGGCCTAGCAGAACCACTGTAAACAGTTCTGTCAGAAAGAGGGTGAACCGAATGTGCACAGTAGTGCTTGGTCCCTGCAGTTCTGATTTCTCGCTGGGCACAGGTTAACAGTTCTTAATTAGGAATCAAGTCTTGGAAATAATGCTCCTTGGTTCTTTGCTCTTATTTTCAAGCTCTCAGCCATTTTTTTTTTTTTTTCCATGAGAGGTATGTGTTTGCAGCTCAGTAGTCAATGTGTAGCTTACTTCCTGCTTGTAGAAGTTTGGTATAAAGTCCTCTTTTCACTTTGTATTATCTCTGTCCTTTTCAGTCCGAGCTGTTGATATCTATATCAATGTGTTATATGTAAAAAGTATAAGTATTTACAAGACACAGAAATTATATGGAAGAAGAGATTAATTCTCCTGTGGGCAGGGAGGGACTGGGAAGGCTCTAAGACAGACAGCAGCATTTTCAAGACTGAGTAGAAATCCATTAGGAAGACCACACAGACAAGAACAATCTAAATATAGGGAAGAACATGTACAGAAGTACCACTGGACTGAAACTGTAACACGTATACAGGGGCTATGTATAGCTTGCTATTGAGAGAACATACAGCTTGCCAAGACATTTGGATTTTATTCTGTAACTCAATATTTCTCAAAATGTGGTCTACCAATGTCTCACATCCAAATCATTTGGGGACTTTCCTGAACCCCACTCTAGACTTACTGAAGACATATTCTGGACCCTCTGGAGGAGGAACTCAAGTTGAGTTTTAAGGTTAGCTGCTCTAAGGGAGTTAGAAGGTTCTCAGTAGGTTCTCAGCCTGATTTACATTTTTGATAAATTACTTGGGGAGCTGTGCAGAGGGTGGTAAGATGGTGAGAAAGGGAGATCAGTATGCAAGCTTTTGCGATGGGCCAGGTAAGAGAAATGGAAGGCCTGTGGAGATGTAAAAAGGAGAATACAAGAGTTGTAACAATAATGAAGATCACACAAATAGAAGAGATTGATACAGTGAAGTTTTTATTTATACACATATAGACATATTGAAATTTACAGTGCATACATGTGTAAAGTTTTATGGGAACACAGGAGGCAGAAAATAACACTAGTATTCAGAGAAATGAGGTGGAGAAGAGTGGGAGTGATATTTGAACTGGGGACTTGAAGTATGAATAGGAGTTCATAAAACAAACGAACTTACATGTAGCGAAGATGCATAAGGCAAAATGAGGATCTGATATGCTTTGAAATAATAAGAGGTTGGGTTGGATTTGAATGTAGTTGCTTGAGGGAGAGGTGGGATATGAAGCAGAAAAGAGAAGTTAAGGTCTCACCAGAGTGGCTTGCTGATCCCAAGGCTATTTCCTCCTCTTCCTGAGCACGCATATTTCCCAGTCTTTCTTGCAGTTAGCTGAGGCCATGTGATAGAGTTCTCACGGTTGCAATGTGTGTGGAAGTGATTTGCGTCGTTCTAGACTTCTTTGCACCCTTAAAAGTCTCCCACAAGCTAGTCTCCATCTCACTGTAAACATTTGTGGCAACTTTAGAAGTCACTTATAGAAGATGGTAAAGCCATAAGACGGACAGTGCCTAGGTTCTTGAATCACCTTTTGGAACATAGTTGCCTGCAGATAAGGAACACCCTTTTTGGATTCAGTATAAGGAAGAAACTGACTCCCTGGGTTTGAGCCATGGCATATGCTTGCCATGCAAAGGAATTGGGACATCGCCTCATAGGTGAAGAGTCATTTCCAATAGGGAGTGATGTGATTTGGCTTGTTTTTAGGGGAAAATCACTTTCAATACATAGTTTAAAAAAAGCCCTGGGATAACGTCTTCCACAAACGTTCAAAGGCTGTCTAGTGAATGGGGAATGAGATTTTCTAGGGCTAAGGTGCAAACCAAATACTGAATGCTTGCCTAAGTGAAAGCTATAGGGGAAAGGAGTGCATCTCTACTAGAAAGAAATTGCTAGCAGTCAGAGCTGCTTGTACAGAGGTTTCCTCAGTAAGCTTCCTCTCCCTGAAGAGATAGCCAGAGTGAGGCTGGAGGACTTCTGCTCGCTCAAGTCTTTGGTGGGGGCCTGAAATAGGACACTTGTAGGATGTTTTCTATTTGGGATACCATGACCCAAAGTGATTATTTCAGTCTAAATTAACAGACATATGCATATATGCCCCATACAAGCCATGTGATTAATCTCTTCTTCATTTATGCCATTACACATATGTTTGTATTATCTAAGCACTGACTTTGAATTCTCTTGTTTCATTTTATGTGTAAAGCCACATAAAAAGTGAAGGTTCATAAAGTTTGAACCTGCAAGCACAGTTTAGCAGCTATGAAATTTGCGCTAACTCCTCATGTGTTTATTAATATTACTTTCTATTTCCTCAGTGTCATTTCTGAACTATCATTTGTGAGAATGAATGGACGCTGGATGCTTCAAACACACACACACACACACACACACACATACACACAGTTCTCATGAAAAATAACCTATAAATTACTTATTTTTAAAAACATACAGAACTTAATTTTCCTAATGACTTTGCCTCTTTTTCCTGAGACCTGTCTTGATTTCATTTAGTTCCTGGTAGTATGGCCTATGTTAATTTACATAATTCTATAAAATATTGCCAGAGATTGTTGAAGAAACCAACTAGATTATAACATAGCAGTCTTTTGATTCCTAGATTATATAGCGCTTGAAAATGAAAAAGGTGATTGACATGGTATCTTTTACTTCCTACATATTTTCTGGGATCTGGCTGGCCATCTTGGCTTTAAGAAGACTGAACTTGATCTTAAATGGTTAGGAATCAGGGGTAAAGTTTATTAGGTTTGCCTTAATTAAACTGGTGCCATGCAGGAGGGAGCAAGGATATCACTGCCCTGTTGTTACTCTTGGCAGTCTTCCAATTTCTCTTTTGTGATAAATTACCCACCCTTTGGCCTGTGATCAACCACCAGGGAAACAGGTTATTGCTTTGTGGAGCAGAGGGGGAAGTATATTATCGTTTAATTTTCAACGACAAGGGCTGACATATTGTGTCAGGAACAAATAAATCTTAACAGTTACTCATCTAATGTTTAAACAATTCTAGGATTCTTTTATTAGGACTTGATAGAAGCCTTTCTGTAAAGGTTGACATTCTTCTCTGGCTGGCAGATACCCAGGTTATGAAGCCATGGCTGGGTCTCTGTCTCTAGAAACGAAGGAGGAGGTATCTTTCTGGGCCGGGAGTGAGACATCTTGCAGAAGAGTCTGTGGAGAAATCTGTAGAGTATTGCAAATGTGATGTTAAAAAGGTCGCCCTATTTAAAGCAGGAGTTTTACACACCATGTTGTCAACAGTGGGTATTTCTTTGGAGAAGGATTTGGTCAGCAAATAGGAGTTGCTTCCATTTTCAACTTTGTATACGCTCATATTGTTTGATTTTTAAAAACATAATTAATATAAATTACATTTGTAATAAAAATGATTCGTACAAAACTAGTAGCTTCCCAAACGCTTTTAGTTTTGGAGAGAGACTCTGACCTAGTATACCGTTCTTGTTGAAAACAAAAAAGCTGTCGGCATTTCTGCATGTGGTTCAGAAGTGATCCTCTTACCAGAACTATAGCTTGTATTTTAAAATTAGGCATGACTGAGTAAAGAAATGGAGAGGAAGCATGACATGGAGGGAAGGCAGAGCCCGAGGTGATATGGACAAAGCAGAGCACATGAAGTTGACTCTAAGGAACTGACTTGGGAAAGGAGAGTACGCTCCTCCGTGGGTGTAGGAGTTTGCTAGGCTGCCATCCAAAATACCACAGTCTCGGGGGCTTAAACAGAAATTATTTCCTCCCAGTTCTGGAGGCTACAAGTCTAAGATCAAGGTGCTGGCAGGTTCATTTACTGGTGAGAGCTCTCTGCCTGGCTTGCAGATGGCCACCTTCTCACTGTGTCCTCCCCCGGTCTTTCCTCTGTGGGTGCTCTTCTGGGTGTGTCCTGATTTCCTCTTATAAGGACACCAATCAGAATGGATTAGGGCAGACCTAAATTGCCTCATTTTAGCTTAATTATCTCTTCGCAGATCTTCTCTCCAAATACAGTCAGACTGAGGTTTAGGCTTTAGCATGAATTTGGCGGAGGGGTGGGTGGTGGTATACAATTCAGTCTGTATCACTGGATACATTTTCTTAGAGCTTTTTATTCTTACAGACTTCAGTGAAAATGAGTTGGGAATGAAAATGACTATAAACATTCAGACTCAAAGTAACCATAGTTCACTGAAGAATAACACGTTAATCATGAACCCACTGTGCAAAATAAAATTAAAACTGAATATCATCTTGAGATGTAAGCAAAGTTATGTGACACATTTAATGCATGAAGAATAATCAAGAAATTGTACATTTACAGAGGAAGGAAGGTAACTTGTTAAGAATCCTGGCATTTTTGGTGTTTGCGTGATTTATTTGGAAATATATATATATATATATATATATATTTTTTTTTTTTTTTTAATTTTTAAAAGTTTTTATTTTCAAGAGAGAAAGTGTGCGAGTAGCAGAGAGGGGCAGGGGAGGGGGAGAGAGAGAAAAAGAGAGAAAGAGAATCCCAAGCAGGCTCCACACTCAGTACAGAGCCCGACATGGTGCTCAATCCCATGACCCTGGTACAATGACCTGAGCTGAAATTGAGTCAGACGCTCAACAGACGGAGCCATCCAGGCGCCCCATCTTTATTATATTTTAAAGAAAAGCAGACATGGCAAGAAGGTATAAACATTAAACACACCGAAGCTTTTATAGAATATGTTGTTCAGTTACAAAGGAAATATATACCTGGTATCCAATTCAAAATCTTTTTAAAAGCATAATCCAACTATTTAAATCAGAGTATATATTTAATAAAATGTTTATTTGATTATACCAAGATTTGAAAAGTAATAGCACCACAATTATAATAGAAAATACAAAACTTTCCACAATTTTATAAATTTGAGTTATTCCAAGAGGTTTTTATATTCCTTAGTGTTTAGAATGCTCAATGCCCAAATTATTTCTAGAAGAATTTCTTTTTTACACTTAATGTCAGCCTCCCAATTTGACATGTACCATGCATTGCCTGTGTTGTTGCCTTTTTTTCCCCCCTATGTTCAAATATTGTCTTCACCAGTAAGACAGTGAGCATCTTGGGAAAGGCCATGACTAATTTATGATTATTGCTCCAGAGCCTGGCACATAGTAGGTAGCTAGTGAAATATTTAACGTATCAAGGTCAAGTAGTATACAAAATTTCTTATACATATGATTATTTTGTAAAACTGAAAATGTGAACTAAATTATGATTAAAACAAAAGTCAGATAAATGCATGGTTGAGTCTTTAGCTGTTGGGTCAGTTGTCCAAATAATTATCTCAGATCCCCATATACTTTTAACTTGAAATGCTTAGAAAATGGAGATTGAAAGGTTTTCATTTCTTTTTTCAAATTACCTGTGGTAGGTATGGCATAATGGTAAAAATAGGAACTGCTGAGTTCATAATCCTGGCCTTGACACTTACTAGCTGTGTGATGAGGGGCAAGTTACCTACTTTATCTGTGCCTGAGTTTCCCATCTATAAAATGGCATGGTATTAATACTTGCCTGTCAGGGGTTTTCTTCAAGATTTAATGAGTTAATCAGTGAAAAGCTCTTAGAAGAGTGTCTGATGCATCATAAGTGCTCCAAGGGTCTGCTTTTTAAGGTGTCTTTATCAGTTCACTGAAATAGGTGTAGACCCCTGACTGCCAAGCCAGCTACTTTATTGGTGTCCTATACTTGTGATGTTACTCAGTTAAGCAAACAAAACAAAATCATTTCACTGGTAAATGCGTTCCACAAGCAAAGTAGATTTTAACCTGTGAAATTAAGACATGCTTCCCACACCAAATTTGAGACTGTTTACCGGCTGAGCACTAATGGCACAATCCTTCTTCAGAAACGGTGGCTCCCTTGGATCTTGTACAGTGAGTGCTATGCAGTGAGTGCATGCCCCCAAAACGAGCTGATTAAAGTGAAGTACAGACAGTATTGATCATAGTTCCCTACAAAGGAGTCACTTCAGAAATTTGAATAGAACACAGAATGAGCTTTTCTCAGAACTCCACAGATGTGGCTTCAATGTGGTGAGTTACTTAACAGAATGATGAAGGACACAGTAGACCAAGAGCACTCACTTGACAGCCTTTGTAGGGCCATCAGGTTAATGCCCAACAGTTGGGAATTTAGCGCTAGCAAATAAGTCAGGATGGAATCACAAGGAAGCTGTGTGTGTGGTGCTTGGTTTGTAGCAACTGAGAGCTACTGCTAGCCTGTTGGAGGTTGCCTCCTCCAACAACTAGGATACCTTTGGTTACACTCCTAAAATTAACCATCGCGATGTTATGAGAGGTTCTAACGCTACCTGGCCATATGGCTTCCGGCTTGTCACCTAACTACTTTGAATCTTAGTTCCCTCATGTGTGAGGGAATAGAACAAGGTGTTCTTTAATTTCCCATCTAAATTCAGTGGTCTGTGATGATTCTGCAGTGCAAGTAGAAGTACAGTCAATAAAGATCTACTTCATTAACTCATTACATGTCTTCATAAGGGCAAAATCTAAGTGTTTTCAATAATACAGTTAATCCTACATTTGAAAAAAAGCCCCTCTGTTTTGTGATTATAAAATGATGACTGGAAATGCACTAATTTGGACTTCTAATTTAATGAATTGTTTAAGCATTGGACTTTTAGGAGAAACAAGCAAATCTAAAGAAGACAGTTTATTATAAAAACCAAATATCCCCAAGTCAATTGTCATCAACAATTCAGTTCTATCTCCTATAATTTTTACATCTTTAATATGCTTCTGACATAATTGACGCTCAGTAATATTTCCCTAAAATATCAAAGACAGATTAAATTACTTAAATAGGCTATACTTAGAAGTAATATGCCCCAATATTTTTTATATCCTTGCAGATATATTTTAGAAAGCTTTTTTGAACACAGCTACAAATCAAATGGATGTCTTGTACAACTTTAATGAGAAAATTCAATTTACTAGACAAGAGTTTGATCAGCAGTAGTTCATTATATTTCACTAATAATCGGTGTGCATTTAGGCAAGTCACTTCACTTTGTAATCCTCACTTTTCTCACATAAACGCAGGGTAAGAGAAGAGGCAACGTCTAGGATACTTCTTTATTTCTAGAATTCCATGTGAAGTCACGTTCTCTACTTTTTTCTCCTATTTAAAAGATCCTTCCAGTTATTTTTATTTTGATTCTCCCAAAAAACTCCCTTGGCACCCACTGTACTCTCTGTATTACCAGGAGATACTGGATGCTTTCACTGACAGTAATGGGCAAAAGAAATGTTTAAGTACTTTTTTCCTTTGCTGCTTGCAGAGACTTGGGTGTGGGTGGTTTCTTGGGCGGTTTCATCATCTTTGCAAGCCCTGGCCAGAGAACAGATGTAGAGATTAACAGATAAGAGGTGCAGATGACTGAAACCTGAGTTTGTTGCCTAACACAAAGCAAAAATGTTTCCTAAATTTAATCAGCCAAATACCTAATAAATGTGTGACAGACGAGGTCTAAGTGATAGCCTTGGCCTTGAGAAATGTAAACTCTTACCCAAACAAGTTAGTGCTGATATATCTGAAATATTCAGATAATTCTGAAATGCTAACCTGTATGAAACTAACTGTAATTGTATTAGAAGTTCACAGAAGGGAGAGTTTTGGGTTTGGAGTGGTCAGCAGAGTCTGATGGAGGAAATTTGACTTGCAGAGCATCTTTAGGGAAGAATAGTATGCATGATACTTCAATATATCAGTTCATTCAACAAATATTTGTTTAGTGGCCATGATGCTTTGAACTTCTCTAAGTGCTGGAAGTATACAGCAGTGAACAAAATGGGAAGAAGTCTTTGCCCACACAACTTGCATTCTAATGGAGGGATGTAAGAAAAAAAATGAGTAAAATATATATTATGTCAAATGATAAGTACTACGGAATTAAACGAATATTTAGGTTAAATTAGAGAAAGCTCTAAGAAGTGACATAGTTAGACAATATCAAGCTAACCCTCTCATCTTATAAATGAAGAAACCGAGACTCAGGAAGGTTAAACAACATAGCTAAGGTCACCCAGTTTATTAGCAAGAAAGGAATAAGATCCGGGCTTACTATCTCCTAATCTGGTGTCTTTCCCATATGCACACACCCCCTGGATGGTCAAGTCACCCTGTGCCAAAGGTGCAGGGGAGGGGCTAGCACTTTGCGTTGGGGGAAAACGGAAGGTCTATGTAAAGGGTAAGTGCCAAATCTGCTAAACCAGAGAGAAGTTGACGTTAGGTGTGCTGTCAGGAAAGACATGCATGAAATGATCCCCAGAAAATTCTGAAACTAGTTGTACTAATTCGTCAGATTAAAAAATGCTTCTGTGATTGCCTTCCTCTCTCTTTCCTTCTCACCCCCTCAGTTCCCTGAGAAGGAATTCCTTTGCCTCACGCTGTTTACCGTCAGGTAGAGCGCTAATGTTCTCTGTGAATATCAAAGGCCTCTGCTGTGGTTTGTCTTGAAACTAGAAAGGGGTTTTAGCTAAACCCAGATATTCTACAGTAGCTCCACTTTTAGGGATTCAGCTGGTGGTGAAATGCGTGCTGAGTGAGAACTAAATCTAGATATTCGATTTGGATAAAATGAGCAAGTTGAATCAAATTGAGAGCTGCTGTTACTCATACTTTCTTCATAAATTAGGAGTTAAATACGTTCCTTCGGGAGTCGGTGCATAAATTATAAAGCAGATCATACATTTCCTTAAGTGCAGCATTCGCTGTTGCTGATTCATTTTCATGTTAAGTTTCCAACAATTAGGTGGGAAGGAGGGGCAGAAAGAGAGAGAGAGAGAGAAACCAACCAAGTGCGCAAAGGAAGATTTATTTGCAGGTATAAAGATGCCATAACAACAATGAATGTGCAGAAATAGCTTTAGTTTTCACTTTAAGAAAAGCAGGAGCTTAAAGTAGGAAGAAAATATATGCATTAAAATACAACTATAAGTTCAATAGCCAGAGAGTTGTCAATAGGGCAAAATCTTACCACTGTAGCTGCTGATGACATGATAGATATGAGTGCTTACTTTGTCCTAAATCTTATGTTAGACATGAGAAGTAGTTTGGAAAGGCTTCAGATGCTTTTGTATAAGGTTCTAACCAGGAGATTGTGAGCCTTTATTGTTAGGGGGGTCATGGAATACATTCAAGGACCTAACTACATTTTGAGGCCCAAGTAAACTTTAAGGAAATGGTCTAAGTCCATGACTGTCTAATTCCAAACATACATTTAATGCAATACAAAGGCTACTTAGGTTTTTATGTCTTATGATTGGGATGGGGATGGGGATATTAACTCTTAACACTCACCTATAGGTCATTCATTGCCTATTGCAATCTTCCCACCAAAAGACCAGAATCACTTGCATAAGTAATACAGAGTTACTCAACAAGAGGGTCTCTCCTACATACTTTATCTCAAGCTTCTGGCCGCCTTGGGGTTAATGATCCCTGGCACTAATAGACCTCTAAGTAGTGAGAAAAATATCCATCACTGAATTTTGAATATGCTGTTGGAGGTCAGGAGAGGAGTCACCCTCAGGTCTTCATCCAGAATACACAGAATACATACAGCAAGAGTGCAAGGTAGAAGAAGGTCTCAAAAGTTGAAGCACTAGATTATGTATCTTGAGCACAATAGGTACTTAAGCTTTGTGGGATAAACGTATGGAAAGGGCTAAGGGAGAAAAGTGCCAAAGAGGACATCAAAATATGAGGGTCAGCAAAATAATACCATGACAAGAAATGGGGAAAACAGGAGGGGAAGAGTCACTTTTGCAGAAAGATAGATTCCATTTTGGATATGTGACATTTGTGGGGAGAATAATCATGTCAACAGCTAACCTTTTGCACCTCGTCTACCTGCATGATGGGACCCCTCCTGCACTCAGGATCTCCCGCCATGGCCGCTCTTTCCAGCTCTAGGGTTTTCTCATAAGCCCTTCCTTAACCTTGCTTGGGATCTTGTTCCTACTCTTTCCTTGACCCCATTTTACTCAGACCGAGTTTCCTCATGGAAGATTTTTTTGCCGTGCCACCACCAAAATTAACTTCCCTGTTACAATCCTCAGTATCCTATCTCCAGATGGTTCCTTCATAACAGACCACTCTTGTACTTTTGCAGTGATTGGTTCAAGAGCTTGTTCCCCCGCTATATAACCTCTCTATGGTGCGGCATTCCCAGGTTCTAGGACTGTGCCTGTCACACGGTCAGTGCTTGAATCATTGAATGAAAATGTGTCAAGCATATATATACATATAAGTAATTGACATATAGCATAATAGTGTCGGGTGTACAACATAATGATTATCGAATAATGATTCGATATTTATACATACTGTGAAATGATCACCACAGTAAGTCTACATGTCAAGCACTTTGCATGCTGTATCTCATTTAATCCTCACAACAAGCGCATGAGGTAGATACTATTATTAATCTCATTTTACAGATAAGGCACAATAACTTACCCAAAGTTGCACAGCTGGTGTGTCGTAGGATTGGACCTTGAATTCTGGTTTCTCTGCTGCCAGAGCTCTGTACTTTTTAATCTCTGGTCTCTCCTGCCTCTGCCAGTTGATTAAATATATAGGAGCTCAGGAGCACAAGCACAACTGTAAGAAGTCAGAAGGGAGGGGGTGCAAAGAAAAAGGAGTGAGGAGTTTTAGGAAATTGCAGATATTTGAGTAGGAGGAGATCTTAAATTTCATGGAGCCCATGCCCTTGATTGCACAGGTGAAGAAAATCAGTCTAGGGAGTTAAGTTCCTGTGCCAGGGCCACACTACTGGTTGTTGTTTGGAGCGTGCTGGATGCCAGGTTTCCAAAGTCTAGCTGTGTGCCCTTTCTATGGGCAGGACAGATGGGGATAATGAGAATGCCAGTCATTTTGACTAAGTTAAAGACAGAGGGAAAAGAAGTAGGAAGGAACTGAAATGAGTATCTGATTATGCTCTAACCATCCTTTGTTATAGCAACAGAATTGGTTTTCCTTTGCTATTGGTGCCTCAGGTTCCTTTCACTTCGGTCCCCACACTTGGCCAGCATGACTGGGGAAGGGAGATGATAGCTATGCCTTTGCCTCTTGAAGGAATATGGGGGTTTCTCTAATACTCTGGGATTGTCATTGCCTAAATGTAATCCATACCCGCTCCCAACTGCCCCACCAATTTTGCTGATGAGGAAACTAAAATACAGGGAGGTTAAATGATTTGTCACTTTTGGGTACGAAAGTGGGGGTAACCAAGAAGTAACAGGGAAAGAGGAAGAAGGGGAGGTAAGTTAATCCGTTACCAGAATTAAATTTGGGATATGTGTCCTGTCTTATACATGTCCAGGGTGACATAAACCAGTCAAGTCAACATACATTTCTAATTTTCTTGTCCTCAAGAATACCTGAGTGAGTACCTACCTTCAGACTTCCCCTTGCATCAGACCCAGAACTCTTTTCTCTAATTTGAACTTCTAGGACTGGGCAGGAATTAACCTCACCTTGGAAAGAAGGGCGATGGTGCTCCCTTTCTAGGACCTTCTCAGAGTGTCCAGTATGATGCTGTGGCTGCCACAGAACTGCCTTTATCACTGTCAGGCCCAGGACAGAGAGGGATTAGAAATCAGAAGGCAATGGCTCGGTGCCCCGATCTGAGCTTTATTTATATTAATACAAATGATGCAGACTGCTTTTACTTTATTTCTTTTCAAGGCTATTCTCTTCGTTCAAAGCTTGGCTACTCAATGTAGGCATTTCCCTGACATAAACGTTGGCTGCTGTATTCCCCACGGTGTTACCTCCCCATCTACTTTCACAGGGTTTTTGTGTGAGAGCAGGTAGGTAAGAGTCAAATAAATGCTGCTGCATTCTTCTTCTTCTTCTTCTTCTTCTTCTTCTTCTTCTTCTTCTTCTTCTTCTTTTCTTCTTCTTCTTCTTCTTCCTATGCATGTTTGATGAAAGCTGAAGTTTGGTTAAGATAATTTCCCTGAAGTTATGACTAGTGAAAATTTCTACAGTCTGGCCTTTGTAACGTTCTTCTAACAATGCCAGGAATTTATCTGGCATCCGTTTATATGGACCTCAAAGTGATTACCAGATGTGATCCAGTTATCCTCCTAAATCCCCGGGTGTAGCAGGCAGCAGGGCATATCCGCCTAATAGCAATGTTGGATCTCCAGGATTGAGGTGAAAGGTTCTTTCAGCCAGGCCTTGTCTTCATAGAGCAAGGTATGCTTGTGGTTTAGCTCAGTTTCCCAAAGATAGACCTTTCCCCTGAGGGACTGTACTTCTCCATACTGTAATGAAAGAGGAACAGAAATACAG
Source organism: Prionailurus bengalensis (assembly GCF_016509475.1). Classification (NCBI taxonomy): domain Eukaryota; kingdom Metazoa; phylum Chordata; class Mammalia; order Carnivora; family Felidae; genus Prionailurus; species Prionailurus bengalensis. Next base: position 207,767,743 of record NC_057343.1, read on the forward strand.
TTCTCAAGATCTGCACTTACTCTGCTTGCTCATAGAGTAGAAGAAAATCAGAACCTGAGCCAGAATGTTCTAGATAGAGTTCTTTACCTTAAAAGCAACTGAAAAACAGGATGCATGTGATTGAGGCTTATGATTAGAGCAAGCATATGATTATCTTGCTAAACCCGACACTGTTACCTTACAGCAGCAGGCTTGAACTGCGGCTGGCCTGGCTAAATGAGTGTCATGTATTCACCCTAACAATGGTGATGGCAGCATGTTGTAATTTCCCAGAGTTGAGTGTTTGGCATGTTTCGTTCCTGAAGCTAATATGTAATAAAGTCCTATTGTAGGTGCTGTGAGAGAAATAGATATACATCTCCTACCGTCAAGGAGTTTACAGTGTCGAGAAAGAGATGGCTATTACTGAGTCAAAACAATACTGGTATGTTCTTATTTATTTTAGTCTCTATTCTCCTGATGTTAATCTCACAGATTACCTCTACTTCCTTATTTGAAAGGAAATGCCATATTAATAGCATTTCTTCGTTAACATCATTAAGTGAGATATATTTTACAGAAATTCATCTCTCCTTATAAAATGTTTCTCTTTTCTAGTTGATTTTAGAGATTTTTTTTCAACTATATTCTTATGGAGCATAACAAATACAAGGTCTGACAAAATGTTTTAACAATAAAATAAGGAGTTATTTTTTAAAAAATTGTATTCACTTACATAAGCAAACATATTGTCTTGTGTAGTGCTTTCAAGGTTACAAATTACTTTAACATGAATAGTCACTCAAATATCTACCACACAGGGGGCTTCTCTGTCTTGTTCACAAGGAAAACTCTAGCACCTAGAACAACGTCTGGTGCATAGTCCCTACTCAACAAATGCTTGACATGAATAAATTTCCTAGAATATTTTTATTTATTTTGTCCAGGGAATTATTTATTCAAATAAAATCTTACTTAGATTTAGAAAAGAAAACTGATTATAGTAAAATTTTTATGGCTAAAAGGAGGACATGGTTGTGAGGTCCATACTCCCATCTTTTATAAACCCCATTCTTTGGAGCAGATATGAAGACAACTCATCAAAGATATGGAACCATGGAGAATAGAGCATTATCACATAAAGGCAGGGAACTCATTTTTGTCTATAGATGAAGAAAATGAAGCTCAGTGAATCTAAATAAAATACTGCAGGTTCTTTGTTATATGACATGACCAGGATAGGCACTCAAATCAGCTGGCCCCAGGGCAGAGACTTTCCTGTTATAGCCAGAGCTAGATTAAGAGGAGTAAAAGGTAGGTTAGTCAGGCAGCTCTGGAGGAAGCCAGTTTGCCTAGGAACTGGATATTACTAAGAAAGTAACAGAAAGTAACAGGGAAGAAATGATATGTACCAGAACTCTTCCCTGAAAGACTACTGACTTTGTTGGAAGATATATTTTGATAAGTCATGTGCATGAGATGTGAGGTACCCTCAAGTATTGTGTTTGAGAAACTCAAATAAATTAGTCCTGGAACTGCTTTCAAGGGCTGGTGGATCAGGTCTTTGTATCTATCATTGGTTTGAGTTTGCAGATTTGGGGCCAGTCTTGCTGATCAAATTGCCTCTTTAGGACTCAAAAGTCTAGATCCAGTCCAGATGACTGAACTCTGATTTTCTCATTTGCAAGTTGGAATTGAGACTCTTACCTTTAGAAACAGAAATATGTTAGGTTGTGATATTGTAATCATAAAGATAAACAGAGAGATTGAAAGGGTATTCTAATATTCCTTTAAAGAAGATAAAAGTATGTCAACCTGATAATAACTTTTAAGGAAATAAACCAAAATTTTGGACCACTCAAAAATGTTTAAAATCGGCTTCAGTCTGCAAAAATCAATTAATCAATATTATTGAATGCTTCTTATGCTATTATAGTAATATTTTTCAAACATTTTTGATTATGGCATAGTATAAGAAATACATTAGATATCACAACCAGTATACACATTATAAATATAATTGAAAAAACCCAAAAGTATTATGTAATGGTTCTTACCTTTATTATGTATTGCACCTATCACTCTAGAGTGATATCATAACTCTCAAATGGGTCATTACACAAAATGTAAAAAGTAATGATGCAAACAGTATGAGAGGAATAAAAAAGGTAAAGTTCCTGAGGGAGACAGACTTGTATAGTCTACTTGGGGAGAGAAAACTAACTTACAAACTATTGGACCATATTTTTTCTCTTTATTAAGTTTTTAATTTTAATTCTAGTATAGTTAATGTACAGCATTATATTAGTTTCAGGTGTGCAATAGAGTGATTCGACATTTTTATACATTGCTCAGTGCTCACCATGATAAGTGTACTATTAATCCCCTTTTCCTATTTCACTCATCCTCCCACACACACACACCACATCTTCTTTATCCATCCATCTATTGATGGACCCATGGGCTGCTTCCACAGTTCGGCTATTGCAAATAATGCTGTAATAAACATAGGGGTGCATATATCCTTTCAAATTGGTATTCTTTGGGTAAATACCCAGTAGTGCAATTACTGGCTCATACAAAATTAATTTTTTTTTGTATGAAATTCCTTACTTTATTGACATCTCAATTACTGATGGCAAAGGAGAAATCACCCCCATTCAACATACAGCACAGTTTTCTTTTTTATTGTTTTGTTTTGGTGGTCAGTACAAGAAATAACAGTCTTTTTAAAAATTGCAGTATAGGGGCATCTGAGTGGCTCAGTCAGTTAAGCGTCTGACTTCAGCTCAGGTCATGATCTCACAGTTTGTGAGTTCGAGCCCCACGTCAGACTCTGTGCTGACAGCTCGGAGCCCGGAGCCTGCTTCAGATTCTAGGTCTCCTCCTCTTTCTGCCCCTCCCCTGCTCATGCTGTGTGTCTCTCTGTCTCTCAATAATAAATAAACGTTAAAAATTAAAAAAAAAATTTGCGGTATAATCAATATACAACATTACATTAGTTTCAGGTGTACAACATTTGGTATATGTACATATTCCAAAATGATCATCCCAGTGAGTCTAGTTAACATCTAAAGTCATTTTTTAAATTGTAGTTGACATAAATGTTATAATAGTGATTCAACAATTCTATGCATTGTGCAATGCTCACCATAAGTGTAGTATGTCTGTTATCATGCAAAGTTATTACAATATTATTGACTATATTCCCTATGCTGTACTTTTCATCTTTATAACTTATTTTATTTTATTTTATTTTATTTTATTTTATTTTATTTTTTTATGAAATTTATTGACAAATTGGTTTCCATACAACACCCAGTGCTCATCCCAAAAGGTGCCCTCCTCAATACCCATCACCCACTTTTCCCTCCCTCCCACCCCCATCAACCCTCAGTTTGTTCTCAGTTTTTAAGTCTCTTATGCTTTGGCTCTCTCCCACTCTAACCTCCTTTTTTTTTTTCCTTCCCCTCCCCTATGGGTTCCCGTTAAGTTTCTCAGGATCCACATAAGAGTGAAACCATATGGTATCTGTCTTTCTCTGTATGGCTTATTTCACTTAGCATCACACTCTCCAGTTCCATCCACGTTGCTACAAAAGGCCATATTTCATTTTTTCTCATTGCCACGTAATATTCCATTGTGTATATAAACCACAATTTCTTTATCCATTCATCAGTTGACGGACAAAATTAATTTTTTGAAGAACCTCTGTATTACTTTCCAGAGTGGCTGCACCAGTTTGCATTCCCACCAATAGTGCACGAGGGTTCCTTTTCCTCCATATCCTTGCTAACACTTGTTTCTTGTGTTTTTTTATTTTAGCCATTCTGATGGGTATGAGGTGATACCTCATTGTAGTTTTTGTTTGCATTTCTCTGATAATGAGTGATGTTGAGCATCTTCTCATGTGTCTCTTGGCCATCTGTATGTCTTCTTTGGAGAAGTGTCTGCTCATATCTTCTGCCCTATTTAATTGGATTATTTATTTTTTTGGTGTTGAGTTGTATCAGTTCTTTTTTTTTTTAATTTTTTTTTTCAACGTTTATTTATTTTTGGGACAGAGAGAGACAGAGCATGAACGGGCGAGGGGCAGAGAGAGGGAGACACAGAGTCGGAAACAGGCTTCAGGCTCCGGGCCATCAGCCCAGAGCCCGACGCGGGGCTCGAACTCACGGACCGCGAGATCGTGACCTGGCTGAAGCCAGATGCTTAACCGACTGCGCCACCCAGGCGCCCCAAGTTGTATCAGTTCTTTATATATTTTGGATACTAACCCTTTATCAGACAAGTCATTTGCAAGTATCTTCTTCCATTCAGTAGGTTGCCTTTTAGTTTTGTTGTTTCCTTCACTGTGCAGAAGCTTTTTATTTTTATATAGTCCCAAAAGTTTATTGTTGCTTTTATTTCCCTTGCCCCAGGAGACATATCTAGAAAAATGTTGCTATGGCCAATGTCAGAGAAATTACTGCCATTGGAGTATATTTTAAGACAGTGATTAATTGGTTGCTAAATTGCATGATGTAGTTTAAGAATGATAGACATTCAGCTTTTATTTGTATATTTTCTGTATTGAAATACACAAATCTAAGATAAAGAAGACCACTTTTAAAAAGTATGTTTACTTTATACCGTATTTCGTGTTTCCTAGATGCACCTATTTATATCTTCTTACATCTCTAAAAGTGGGGTGTATCTTATAATTGATGATATTTTACAATAACTACTTTTGGGCAGTTAATTCAGCAAACAAAAAGTTGATGGTATCTTAGATTTTATGAAATATGGATTTTTCTTTAAGACAATATTTAAGATATAGAAGATAACAAAAACAGAAAGAGGGAGCAATTACTTATATTTGCACCACACAAAAATAATCATTTAAAAATGTTAGATATTTTCCTCCTTTAGTCTTTTCCATTTCCCCTTATGTATGGTTGTATCACAAATGGCATTCCTAACTACCTTCCTTGTGGAGTTGATGTTAGAAACTATACAAACTGAATGAGAGATTTCATGGTGTTCCTGGTTGTTGATCTTGTTTATGCTGATGTATCCAAAAAGTTCATGTTTGGGTTCTTGTAATATCTCTATGCAGTGTGAATCAAAGAATTGGAAATATTTATAGTAATTATTTTAAATCATGTGTCCCTTGGCACCTGGGTGGCTCAGTCGGTTAAGTGTCCAACTTTGGCTCAGGTCATGATGTCACTGTTCGTAGATTCAAGCCCCGTGTTGGGCTCTGTGCTGACAGCTCAGAGCCTGGAGCCTGCTTCAGATTCTGTGTCTTCCTTTCTCTGTGCCCCTTCCCCGCTCATCCTCTGTCTGTCTCTCTCTCTTAAAAATAAATAAACATTAAATCATGTGTTCCAAAGACATTGGATTTCATCACTGAGAAAGAACTCTAGTACAGAACTAAACTATATTATTTAGAGGAAATGTTAGAACCAAGCCCTAAAGATAGGAATCGTTAGATACTGAGATATATATAATACCTGGTAATGTGAGGGAACCTTGTTGAGGTGCAGATTAATTTTTTTATAGGCTTAGAAAATGTGCATAAGTGATTCTGTAGGCTTTCCTCAGTAATAAAGGGATTTGTATTGACATAAACTGAACCATTCCCCATGTGCCTACTTTATAAAGTTAGATAAGGGGAGATGGGTTAGCATGTCTGCTTATTGCTTTGTGGTTATAAACTCAAGCTTAGCAGTGGTTGGGGTGAGGAGGTTTTAAGGGAGAAGGTCTAGACCCTAGCCTTGGGACATAGACTATTCTGACACTGAAGTTTTCATGCACCTTGCTTTGTTTTTTTATATTTTATTTTTTATTTATTCTCAAGTTAGATAACATACAGTGTATGCTATGAGGGAGGCAAACCATAAGAGACTCTTAAATACAGAGAACAAACTGAGGGTTGATGGGGGGAATGGGTGATGAGCATTAAGTAGGGCACTTGTTGAGATGAGCACTGTGTGTTATATGTAAGAGATGAATCACTGGTTCCACTCCTAAAGCCAAGATGACAAGATTTCATTCTTTTTCATCTCTGAGTAGTATTCCATTGTGTGTGTGTGTGTGTGTGTGTGTGTGTGTGTGTGTGTGTGTATACTGCATCTTCTTAATCCATTCATCAATTGATGGACATTTGGGCTCTTTCCGTAATTTGACTATTGTTGATAGCGCTGCTGTAAACATTGCGGTGCACATGCCCCTTTGAATCAGCACTCCTGTATCCTTTGGATAAATTACTAGTAGTTTTTTTGCTGGGTCATAGGGTAATTCTATTTTTAATTTTTTGAGGAACCTCCACACCATTTTCCAGATCAGCTGCACCAGTTTGCATTCCCACCAACAGATACAACTTGCTTTGTATAATAAACTGTATTTCACAGATGTCCTTGTGGCTGTGAATGGAGTGAAAGGAAGACCTCCTTGGAATCAGGTGACCTGTCCTAAGAGCCAGGTGGAGGCCAGTGTTCCTGAGGGCAGGGTAGCGGTAGGAGATAGTGGCTTCCACATATGATCCCCTTCTGATGCTGACAGAGGCCAGTATTTTCTGAATGTGGAGACACTTACTCCAAGTCTACCAACTTCTGAACTCCAGTTCCTGAACCCTGGGTCTTTATGTCTTCCAGTGAGAACTTAGTGTAAGTTTCTTTCTTGAGTGATTACTACATACCAGGGGCTTTTCATAGGTCACCTCATTTAACCCATACAGCTACCACAAGAGGCAAGTTTTTCTCATTTCCATTTCTCAGTCCATCCTAAGAAGGCTGAGGATCTTGCCTAAGGCCACACAGCTAGTCAGTGAAACTTGGGCTCCCTTTACCATCACATGGGAAATTTCTTTCTGTTTGGATTTGAGAAAACAAGCCAGTACTTTTGAACTGGGATATGAGAAAGGAATCTGATATCACCCATGCTTCCATGTAAATTTATATTGTCAGCCTCATTTTCTTTAAAATTTTAAAGAGTTCTAGTCCCTTATGGGTATTCTTACGGTATTAGACCTTGGACAAGTTCCCCTTTTCCCTTTTCCTGTAAGAAAGAAAAAAGTTACCCAAAGAAATTTTAGCAAGTTGCTTTTCTTCTCTAAGCCTTAGTTTCTTTATCTGTAAAGTGCAGATAACAACCATACTGATCTCATAAGGCTGCGATGGAAGTTGGGTGGAGATAGTGTGTGTAAAGCTGTGAACAAAGTCAGAATTCCAGATTGTTGTTATTATCACTACTGTTTTCAGATAGTTTTTTTTTTTCACATGCAAAGGGAAGTGGGGACAGAAGCCTGTATGTGGAAATATTTTCCCCTTCTTGTACTTAACCTAGATGAACAGAGAACTTAAGGTATGATATTTCTGACCTGAGAAATTCTAACTCCCTTGCTTTCTGTTTTGAGAGTGGGGAAATGACTTTAGAGAAAATTCAGTGGCCATGAAGATGATTGACTGAAGATGCTGTAGGAGATATGTTCATTTTTTTCTCAATCTGGTTTGGTTAAACTGTAAGGAAAACCTTTTTCTGTCATTCAGTGGTAGAATAGAAAATATAACCACGGTTTTGGGGCACCCGGTTGGCTCAGTCAGTTAAACATTTGACTTCAGCTCAGGTCATGATCTCGCGGTTCGTGGGGTCAAGCCCTGCATCGGGCTCTGTGCTAACAGCTCGGAGCCTGGAACCTGCTTTGGATTCTGTGTCTCCCTCTCTCTCTGCCCCTCCCCTGCTCACGCTCTATCTTTCTGTCTCTCAAAAAAATAAACACTAAAAAAATTAAAAAGAGAAAATATAACCAGGGTTTTCAAATATGAAACATGTTAATATTTCTATGTATCTAATTTAATTTTGTGTGTGTGTGTGTGTGTGTGTAGAAGAGGCCTAAATTCCCTCTTGTCCCTTGTTTTTTATTTTGTTTTGTTTTTTCTTGTATTAGGATAAAAAGGAAAGAAAGGCTGTGACAGTTAAATGTCACCGCATAGAATATAACAAGTTTAAACTTTTTTTTGAACGTTTATTCCTTTTTGAGAGACAGAGAATAAGCAGGGGTGGGGGAGAGAAAGAGGGAGACACAGAATCTAAAGCAGGCTCCAGGCTCTGAGCTGTCAGCAGCCTGATGCAGGCCTTGAACCCATGAACTGTGAGATTATGACCTGAGCCGAAGTCGACCGCTCAATCGACTGAGCCACCCAGATACCCCATAAAATACAAGCTTAAAGACTAATATTCAAAATATTGACAACTGGTATTTGAATGCTATATACAAAACGTTATGCTTAAGACATGGCATCCTGATGATCAATTTGACACAGGAAATCCTTCATAGTAGTCATGGAGAACTGGTCTGTATGTATAGAAATAGATCTTCCCATTGGTGCACTTGTAATTAAAAGACCTGTATTAATAGCACAGCCTCAATTTGGAATTTTTTAATTCAACAAGAATTTATTGCAGAGCATTGTATTGCTGGGAAAAGAAGATGACTAAAGCCCCAGTCTCTGCAAAGCAGTAATTTAAGGAAGGAAAATGGGAAAGGAAGAACACCATGTGTGTACAACAGACAGGAAGATCTGCCTTGTCTGCTGGGCAAAGAGCTTTTGTATGCTATGGAATGCTGATGGCAGGAGCTCTGCTCTGCCTCTTCTGGGTAGTAATAGGTGTATGGCCATTGATACCCTCATGTGAGATGCCTTCTGGCCTGGCCTCCGTTCCAAAAATACTTTCCTTTCAATGAACCGAACTTAGAAGACTTCTCCTCTCTTGGTAGTGTTTTTGTCCGATGGGGGGTTTGGTGGTTTTACTGTAGCAACTTGTTTTATGGTTTGAGTTCCGCCTTTGATTATGTAATCTTTGAACTATTTTATCATCCTTCACTTCCCTTTTTCTTTCACTTTGAAATGCAGAATATGACACAGAGTATATAGTGATGAGAAGTGTAGAGAGTGAAAATGGGAAGAAGTGGAATTTACAGCTACTGTGTGATGTGACAGCCTGTGTCCCCAACAGGGAAGACCTCTGTGTCTCCTCTAGACATCCCTGCCCAAGGAAGGTCTTTATCTTTTTCAGAGCAGCCCTCATAAGCTGGCCTATGGAGAAGCTCCAATCTTACATCTGATGAATTAGAAAGGCCCTTCCACCTTCCAAAAGGGTCCTTCCAGGTAATTCAGGAGATCCAGAGAGTAAGCTTTCTTGCGAGAGGGTAGTAGGTTAGTCCTAAAGATAGCTCATGGAAGTTTCTAGATAATGCTATTTTCTTACTTCCAGAGCAATTCAGACACTGTCACAAGAGCCAAAATGAAGCCAAATGAAACCTCCAATTAGAACCTTGAAGTTTTGATGCCAATTAAAAATAAATGATGCTGTTTATGAAAGAGTCATACATGGATCTGAGGGAGGAGGAACAAACCACAGAGAGGGACATTAAAAGCTTGATATTTAAAAATATGAGCAAACTTCATTAATAAATGAATGAATATTTCAGAGAGTATAGTTGCTGAGCTTGAGCCTAAAATGCTAATAGGGAATTCAAGGTTTTCAAGGGAGAAGATCATTAATGTAAAAAGGAGATAGAATGAGAAATGTGTAAAGGTTATGATTTTTGAGTTTACAAAGTTAAAATGTTTTAGGGACAGAAGAAAAATTCAACTGTGTTTCCAGTTGGCGATATATTGCAAATTGTTGTTCGGGTAAATTGACTTTGGTTATACCCAAACACAGAGCTTCTCAAAAGATCTAGTTTCTGGTTTCCCCAAGAAATCACAGAGCGGTTAATGTGCTTAAGTTTATATTGATATTACTGTATGCTAATATGATGGTTTCCCATTTTCCTTCTTAAGAAAGCTAAGTTTTTCTTTTAGCAATTGAGGGCTTCTACTTACCCTTAAGCAGAGAGATACTACCTAAAATGTCCTCAATTTTACTTTTTTTTTTTTTTTTAACAAATTTACTGTTTTGAGTGGCTGGTTCTCTTGTAGTTCCCAGTGTAAAGTCATCCAAAGCAGTGTTTTAATGTCAATCACAATCTTTAACACATGAGTGTGAGAAACCCTCCTCAGTTTACTAATTTCTTATTTCTACTGACATATAATCCTGCTGTTCTACATAATACATGGCATCAGGTAGAGTGGAAACATTTCTTTTCAGACAAGCTTTGAAAGGATGAAAGGAAAAATTTTCCTTAAATTGAACAGAGAAACAATAGATGGTGAACAATTTCCCCTAAATTATAAAGCAATTATATTTCCTATTTCAAAACAGACTGCACTGGGGCATGGTTTCTTTCTTATTATATTTCTAATAAAGTCCTATGTGAGAAGAGACAGAGCAATAGAAATTATTTTCCAGAAACACCAGATGTTGACCCACCTGTCTGATTACTGTTAAGAGGTCTAATCTTGTAGTTAGGTAAATACCTTAATTAAATCACATGCCATTTCTGCATCATTAGAATAAGTCAAAAGCTGAAGCTCTGTTCAGAAATTTGAGCTTGTGTTGGTTTGTATACTGTATACTGTTTGTATACTGCTCATATACATGTAGGCATCCACCAGGAAGAACTACTATGTCATTTTTGTAAAACCAGATTCCAGCTTTGCTGTTCATCAACACTGAATCACCGTAGGCCTCCATTCCCTAATTTGGGATAACAATGTCCACTTAATAGGCTGGTTCTAAGTATGAACCAGCCTGATACATAGGGAACACTCAGTGGATGTTAGCTGTTGTCTATCTCTTCTTTCTTCTGTTATAATATTGAAGCAATCTCCCTTAACCATTATCATCATCTCTATTGACTGAATTGCCTAAGGTAATTATTCATTCATTTATTCAACGTTTCATTCAAAAATACAAATTTGATATTATGTTTATTTTAAAATGAACAAAAACATGATTTCTGCTTCTAAGAAGTTCACAGTCTAACACACCAAATTAATTCCAGAATTTAAAGCTGTCTTTTAACTAAGTTGCAAATATCTGTTTCCCATTTCAAGTACATCATCTTTCCTTACTGAGTTACATGGTCCTTTTACTCAGGGATTCTCAACATTGGCTGAACACCAGAACCACGTGGGGAATTCTCTTAAAAATACTCATGCCTGGGCACTACATGGATCAGTGAAGTTAGAACTCTGGGTGTGGGTGTGTTTAAAAAGTTTGCCGGTGCAATTAAAGACGGAAATCATTGATAGCCCAAGCCAAACTTGACCTCCAGGCCTTATTCTGCATAACACTCTTTTGTTCCCCTTCCGTTGAGTGCGCCTTTTCTCTGTCAGTGTCCCCATGACCTTCAGAATACAACTTCAGTGAGCAATTGCACTGCTAGGAATTTATCCAAAGGATACAAAAATGCTGATTCAAAGGGGACATGTACCCCAATGTTTGACTATCAACAATAGTCAAATTATGGAAAGATACACACACACACACACACACACACACACACACACACACACACACACTGGAATACTACTCAGAGATGAAAAATAAGAAATCTTGCCATTTGCAACAATGTGGATGAAACTAGAGGGTATTATACTAAGGGAAACAAGTCAGTCAGAGAAAGACAGATACCATATGATTTCACTCATATGTGGTATTTGGGAAACTCGACAAATGAACGTAGGGGAAGGGAAGGAAAAATAAGATAAAAACAGAGAGGGAGGCAAACCATAAGAGACTCTTAAATACAGAGAATAAACTGAGGGTCACTCAAGAGGTGTTGGGTAGAGGGTAGGTTAAATGGGTAATGGGCATTAAGGAGGGCACCTTTGGGGTGAGCACTGGGCGTCATATGTAAGAGCCAAGTCACTGGGTTCTACTCCTGAAGCCAAGACTACATTGTATGTTAACTAACTTGAACTAAAAAAACCCCCAAAACCCAAAAAACAACTTCAAATACTTTGTACTACAATTTTCACCCTAGATTATGGTCCCTGTTCCTGTGGTGCCCTCTTTACTTCTATGCACTATTTTTCCCTTTTGGATATATTGACAAATGAAATTTATAAAAGTTTTCTTTGACTATTTCTTTTGTGTTTTGTTTCCCAGGTCAGCATAGAAGCTTCTTGTGGAAGAGATAGAATGTTCTATTTTTTGGACACTGTTTCACAGTATCTTTACACTGCTTGAGGCTGCTGTGGCACTCAACAAATGGTTTTGGCCAACTGACTCACTTCTGGTAAGCTGACTTCTTCCTCCAGCCTATTTTGGTGTTAGCAGCTGTGGAATCACAACATGAATTATTGGACTTTTAACTTGATTTTCTAACTCCAAATTTTAATGTCTTTCATCAGTCAGTTCTTTGGAATTTAATCTTCCTTCTTTCCCACCAGTGGAAATAAAGTATTCAAAAATTTCTTATCTTTTGTCAGTTTTTGGGAAGCTACCTGCATTAATTAAGTCCAAATATAATAAAAGCTATAGCATTGAACTATGTTCTGCTAAGCGTCTTGAATGCAGGGACCATGTCATATTTATCTTTGTGTCCCAGACACATGGACAAGTGCCCGGCATACATCAGGTTCTCAGTAAAGATTTGATGAATTAATTGAATTAGTTTTTTGGTCAAATTTAACTTCATTACCAGAGACGTTCTGAATTCATTTGTCTTGCAGATTATTTGGAAAATCAGATGCATTTCTAATAGCAATTTTTCTCTGTATTTATCCTCTTATTACTCATAAGTTCTGGGAATCTAACTTTCCTGTTTTATATTACTGTGTCTCCTTTAGCTTTTCAGTTTGCTGACATTCTTTCGGATTTTGTGTTTGTTCATGTTGGTCATTGGTCTGTCTGGCTGTCTGTGGATCTATGAATATGTAATACCATACCTAAACAGGGCTATTCTGAGTTATTGCATTTAATGCACTTAATTTATTTCTTGAAGCTTATTAGAGAAAACAGGGAAAATATGAAAAGTAAAATAATATGTCAGTCAGTTATTTCACTCAAAGACCATCATTGAGGATCTTTTGATATATTTCTTGTGTCTGTGCCTTTTTAAAGCAGGGTTGTGATCTAAACTCCAACTGTTTACTTGATTTTATATTTTGGTTTATTTCTTAATATTTTAAATTAAGTGATTTTCAAGGGTTTATAAACTTTTTGTTAAGTTCTACTTAATGGATCTATTTTATACTAATACATAGATGTATAATCCTTTAAAAAAATCATTGTCTTGTTGAACTTTTGGATTGTACCGTTTTTTAATTACTGTAAATAATCCTGTGATGACCACCTTCATACATAAAGAATTTTCTCTAAATAGCATTATGTTCTAGAAGCTGGGTCCAAAGATATGAACATTTTCAAGTTCTTGATACAGGCGAATAAATTGCTTCCCAAAAGATTATAATCTCCCACAGCCTTGACTATAGTGCATCAATATTTCCCTTTTTAATGAACTCTTGTCAGACTTGAGGACCTATTTTTATTTTTGTTAAAAAAAAATTTTTTTTTTAATTTTTTTTTCAACATTTATTTATTTTTGGGACAGAGAGAGACAGAGCATGAACGGGGGAGGGGCAGAGAGAGAGGGAGACACAGAATCGGAAACAGGCTCCAGGCTCTGAGCCATCAGCCCAGAGCCTGACGCGGGGCTCGAACTCACGGGCCGCGAGATCGTGACCTGGCTGAAGTCGGACGCTTAACCGACTGCGCCACCCAGGCGCCCCCAAAAAATTTTTTTATTAATGTTTCTGAGAGAGAGAGAGAGAGAGAGAGAGAGAGAGAGAGAATGCATAGGAGGTGGAGAGAGAGAGGGAGACACAGACTCTGAAGCAAGCTCCAGGCTCTGAGCTGTCAGCACAGAGCCCGACATGGGGCTCAGACTCACAAACTGTGAGATCGTGACCTGAGCCAAAGTTGAATGCTTAACCTACTGAGCCACCCAAGGCGCCCCTTGAGGACTTATTTTTAATATAAAAATGATAATTTTTATTATATTTAAGATCCCCCTACAGAGTCCCACTGTGCACATGTCTTTATGATTTTACTCCATTCACTATGGTATATTGCCTCACCTATGTGTGAATCTTTCCACACCAATACTGTCCTGATGCAGTTGCTGATAGGAAGAAACAGGTTACTTGGGTTGGTTTGAAAGAGCTGCTCTGTGTGTGTGATAGAGGCTGGTTGGAGTGTGCAGCTGTGGATGTCCTAATAGAGATGTGTGCATGAGCCAGCATGTCATGTGTGATAATATATGTCTTTGTAGGTTGAGGATATCCCCAAAGAGAAACTGAAGCTTAATTCTTTGGCTGGAATTCTTGATACATGAGTTTGGGTATTTAAGCTAGAGAAAGCTATGATACAGTCACAGGGCATCTACAGACCTCTAAAAATGGAGTTGAATGTTTTGTAATGATAAAAGGCAATGTGGGCTCTTTGGAAGGCTTCAGTTGACTCCGTCTATATCCTCAGGCCACTTCCATATTTTATTGTAATTTTTTGGGTCCATTATCACACCAAAAGAGATGAAATGTGGTCTTTATTTTGGCAATGGGGTTGCCCATCCCCCCTTGTCAGAAGGAAATTTTATTTAGGACCATGTTCAAGTTGGCTGGAGCACTGTGTCTTCTTTTTTAATGTTTATTTTTATTTTTGAAAGAGAGAGAGCACATGAGCAGGGGAGGGGCAGAGAGAGGGGGAGACAGAGGATCCGAAGCAGGCTCCGCACTATCAGTGCAGAGCCTGATGTAGGGCTCGAACCCACGACCCATGAGGATCATTATTTGTGCCAAAGTCAAACACTTAACTGAGTCAACCAGGTACCCCTGGAGCACTGGTTTTTAACGTGTCATGAAAGTAGACCAAAGTCTACTAAAGTCTATTAAAATGGTGCTACATGGAGAGAGAGATTTTATAGAAAAATATGAAATATTCATTTTTCAAGGTACTAATCAAATGTCACATCTTCTCTGAAGTGTTACCTGAACACCCTAACTCGTTTGCTCTCTTATAGCACTGGGACCGTACCTCTGTTGTAGCAGTAACACTGAATTAGAGTTACTTGTTTACATGACTATTCCCCTCTACCCAATTATGGTCTTGTAGAAGGCAAAGATAATGTTTTACATATTGTATCCCTAAAACATTATAGACCCATGTAGTACCTCACAGGGTCTGACATATGGGTCTGACATATGATCATTGGTTAGTGGATGATGGAAACATGGAGATGTAGGAAGAAATGCAAACTATTCTTAAATGGATGTATCCTAAACAGCATGTATCTTAAATTAGCTTCTTTCAGTCAAAACAGACAAAATGGAAATGTGCTCTTCAGTTTATAGATGAGGAAGTGGGTCATAGGAGAGGTGAAGTGACTTTCTCAAGTGGCACAGCTGACTGAGACACAAAGCCAGGTTCAACATGCAGATGTTCCAGTTCTCAGTTCCATGTTCTTTTCAGTCTATCTCAGTGTAATTCACTTTCAAACAGTGGATGAATAGAAGTTATTTTCTGATTATATGGAGGAAAACATCCAGCAAAATAAGCTTCCTTCATTATGGTGCAAGTTGATTCCTTCTGGTGTATTTGAGACTAATGCAAATGGAGGAACACTCTTAGTCAACATAAGGTTCATGGTATTTTTGGACTTCATAAAGAAGATTAAAGAACTGAATCTTCTCAGTGGAAGAATTTATAAAAATTGTAGGGGTGCCTCAGTGGCTCAGTTGGTTGAGCGTCTGACTTTGGCTCAGGTCATGATCTCAGGGCTCATGAGTTCGAGCCCTGCATCGGGCTCTGTGCTGACAGCTCAGAGCCTGGAGCCTGTTTCGGATTCTGTGTGTGTGTCTCTCTCTCTCTGGCCCTCCCCTGCTCATGCTCTGTCTCTCTCTGTCTCTCAAAAGAAATAAACATTAAAACATTTTTTAAAAATTTTCATGTTTTAGTGTTAGTCACATACTGATGACTTCTAACTAAGCTTTATATTTGAGTAATTGTCATACCTGTATTTATACTTCATAACTTTTTGTGAGTTGAATAGTTGAGTAAACTTACATAATACAAATAAAACTGTGTTTGGCCCCTAGTGCAGCAAGTGCTCAATATTTTTGTTCTTCTTTTGCTTTATTTTTGAGAGAGAGAGAATGAGGGAGAGAGCGTGCATAAGTTGGGGAGGGGCAGAGAGAGAGAGAGACAGAGGATCTGAAGCAGGCTCTTCGCTGACAGCAGAGAGCCCGATTCGGGGCTCGACCTCACGAACTGTGAGGTCATGAACAGAGCCGAAGTTGGACACTTACCCAAATGAGCCACCCAGGTGCCCTTCTTCTTTTTCTTAATATAACATGTTTTTTTTTTAAACATATTTCCAAGCTTATCTGTAGTTCTTTCTTTTTTAAATTTAATTTAATTTAATTTAATTTAATTTAATTTAATTTAATTAATTTAATTTTTAAATTTACATCCAAGTTAGTTAGCATATAGTGCAACAATGATTTTAGGAGTAGATTCCTTAATGCCCCTACCCATTTAGCCCATCCCCCCTCCCATAATCCCTCCAGTAACCCTTTGTTTGTTCTCCATATTTAAGTCTCTTATGTTTTGTCCCCCTCCCTGTTTTTATATTATTTTTGCTTCCCTTCCCTTGTGTTCATTTGTTCTGTATCTTTAATGTAATATTCTTTAACCAGATTTTTTTTCTGTCCTGAGACATTCAGAAGAAGCCCTGAGAAGCTTTTTTATGGTAGCTAGAAGAAGCAGTTGACAATTTAAAAGAGGTTATTTTAGGCAAAGGGAGGTTCCAGAAGAGACAGTTGACCTAATATACACCAGTCAGTTCATACTCTTGACAGGTTGCCATGTCAGGCTTTGATAATTAGGATTCTACTGGGCCTTAGAGGGAGCCAATCCATGAAGTAAATCATTCTCTTTCTTTCTCTCTTTTCCTTTCAAAAGTGGACACTGGAGGAAGCCGGTGGAGGAGGGTCATATGAGAACCAGGCAGTGTCCTGGTTTTCTAAGAACATAAAGGCATCGAGTAGATACTATGAAAGCAAAAAAGACAGAATCAAAACAACAAAAATAAACTTTGTATCTTCTGAAAACTGGAAAGTGACATCTGAGAATGGTAGAGAAGAGGGACAAAGGGACAGAGCATGGGGGTTGTGAGGGAGCACAGGCCCATAAGTAAAGTCAGTGTTCCACATGGGTTTCTGTCTGGTCTTTCTGCCATGCTTTCCAGCCAGGTGGCCTCCATGTCCTTCGATTTCTCCATTAGTAAAAACAAGATGGATGACAAAAGGTTTTTTGCTGGGTCTTTTGGAATAAGATAAGGGAATGTACCATTAGCTAGGATGTCCATTTAATCTAACCATCACCATAGTCTAGCTTACGGTTTTAATTAGCACTATTTTCTTTGATTATATTTAATTACCCTTATAAGCCCTAAGCATTTTGGCAGGGATGCAGTAGAGAAAGTTACTATAAACCAAATTATGAATTTTATTGCTATAATTGCAGTTGAAACCCATGGCATCAATTAAATCCTCATTTCTTATTTACTTGGTTCATGTGATCATCATTCTAGGTATGTATAAAATCTCCATGTGACATAATTATGTAATTCCTTAAGCAAAGGAGCTCCAGCACATTAGTAATACCCTGCTTAGGAGAGGCAGGAGTCTAAAACCTTGCTGGTAATAAAACTGGGAGTGTTGTGAGAGCCTAAACCATGTCTTTTTCTTTCTTTTCACTCCACATCATGTAGCTCAGATCAAGGAACATAGAAGAAGTTTAATAAGTGGTTCCTATGGAGACACTGATGCTTCATCTCCCCAGTTACCTCCATGTTCAATTGCTTATGGTCTGTCGCAACTTGACAGGTAGGTTTAAGTCTATGTTCAAGTTTCAAATAGCATTGAAGTCCCAAAATCTTCTGCAGAATCAGAGTTCCAAGATATATTATGGTAACTACTCTTAGTTGCCACAACAAATAAAACCTTGAAATCTCCCGGGCTTACCAAATAAATGCTTAGTTCTTACTTATTTCCTATTTTGCTGGTATGGAATTTGGAACGTGTGGTTTTCTGGGGTGGTTGTGGGTGGGAAAATGGAGACAGTTGAGGTGCATTGGCTCTCGCCTGCCTTGGCCTGGAAGTGACACGCATCCGCTCAGAGTCCTTGGGCTAGAATTAGTTACATGATCCCAAATGTACTGTGAAATATAGGGGAGTTCATGGAATATTCATTCGATGAGCACTGTCTATGACACATCAGGATTTCTGTAGAGCCCTGGGGATTCTACCTGTAGCTTTAGATATTGACCTCTGAATGCCAAATAATGTAAACATACAGATGAGCTCACCTGTCAGTTCTATGGGAAATTCTTTTTTTTTTAACTGAAAAAAGTAATTTATTTTTTATCAAAGTATAATTGACATGTAACAGTATATTAGTTTCAGATGTACACATGATTTGATATTTGTATATGTTGTGAAATGACCACCACAGTAAGTCTAATTAGTATCTGTCATCATAGTTATATTTATTTCCAATGAGAACTTTTAAGATTGCTCGATATGCAATACTGTATTCTTACTGTAGTCACCATGCTGTACATTATATCCCCATGACTTATTTATTTATAACTGGAAGTTTGTACCTTTTGATGCCTTTCACCCGTTTTGTCTACCCACACCCTCAGCCTCTGGCAACCACCAATTTGTTGTCTGTATCTATAAGTTCAATTTTTTTTTTTTTTAGATTCTACATGTGAGTGAGATCGTCTAGTATTTGTCTTTCTCTCTTTGACTAGTTTCACTAGCATAATGCCCTCAGTGCCTGTCCATGTTGTGGTAAATGGCAAGATTTCATTCTTTTAGTGGCTGACTAGTACTCTATCTCGTGTGTGCATGTGTATGTGTGTGTGCATGTATATACATTTTCGTCATCCATTCATTCATCAGTGGACACTTAGGCTGCTTCCATATCTTGGCTATTGTAAATAATGCTACAATGTAATGAAGCCGTATATCCATTTGAGTTATTGTTTTCATTTTCTTTGAGTAATATGCAGAAGTGTAATTGCTAGATCATGTGGTAGTTCTATTTTTAATTTTTTGAGGAACCTCCATACTGTTTTCCACAGTAGCTGCACCTATTTACATTCCCACCAGTAGTGCACAAGGGTTCTCTGCACATCCTTGACCACGCTTGTTATTTTTGTCTTTTTTTAAATATTTATTTTTGAGAGAGAGAGAGAGAGTGTGAGCAAGAGAGAGAGAGAGAGCATGTGCACCCATGTACATGGGGAAGGAGCTGACTGAAGGAGACAGAAAAATCTAAAGTAGGCTCCGCATGGGCAGTACAAAGCCCAACATGGGGCTTGAACCCTGAACCATGAGATCATGACCTGAGCCAAAGTTGGACACTCAACACACTGAGCCACCCACGTACCCCCTTGTCTTTTTGATGATGTACCCCCTTGTCTTTTTGATGATAGCCATTCTGACTGGTGTGAGGTGATATTCTCATTGTGGTTTTTTGTTTTTGTTTTGAGAGAGAGAGAGAGAGAGAGAAAGAAAGTGCCAGCAAGGGAGGGGCAGAGGGGGAGGGAGAGAATCTTTTTTTTTTTTTTTAGGGAATTTCTTTTTTTTATTTTTAAAATTTATTTATTTTGAGAGAGACAGCTAGCATGAGTGGGGGAGGGACAGAGAGAGAGGGACAGAGAGAGAATCCCAAGCAGGCTCTGTGCTGCCTGCTGTGGAGCCCAACTCGAGGCTCAAACCCATGAACCGTGAGATCATGACCTGAGCTGAAATCAAGAGTCAGTCGCTTAACCAACTGAGGCACCCAGGCACCCCTCATTGTGGTTTTGATTTGCATTTTCCTCATGATTAGTGATGTTGAGCATCTTTTCATGCACCTGTTGGCCATTTGTATGTCTTCAATTTTTAAATGGATTTTTTTTTGTTGTTGTTATTGACTTTTTGCTTTTGAGGTCTTTGACCTCTTTGCTTAAATTTATTTCTAGGTATTTTATTCTCGTTGTTGCAGAAATTCTTTTATTAAAATAAGTTAAACATGCAAGATAATTAAAGTCAGGTTATCCTTTTGCCATGCCCTGGTTCTGCAAGATGTTTAACTGGACTCTTCCGTGGAAGCCCAACTGAAAAAAATTATATAAGCAAGTTCCATTATAGATTTTCAGTTGCAAATATTCTTTTGTTATATAGTTCTCATCCAACCTGTAGAATATTTTCTTTTTAATTGGTATCTGTATTAGTCTGCTAGGGCTGTCATAACAAAATACTGTAAACCGGGGGCTTAAGTAACAGAGATTTATTATGTCCACAATTTTGGAGGCTGGGAACTCCAAAATCGAGGTGCTGGCCGATTTGGTTCCTGTGAAAGCAGACAGCCACCTTCTCACTGTGTCTGCACATGACAGAGAGAATGAGCTGAACTCTGTTGTTTCTTCTTATAAGGACTCTATTGCTATCAGATCAAGGCCCTACATTTATGATCTCATTTAATCTTCATTACTTCCATAAAGGCCCTTTCTCCAAATATAGTCACATTGAGGGTTAGGCATTCAGCATGTGCATTTTGAGGGGACATAAACATTAAGCCTATAATAGTGTTTAAGGATTTCTTATAAGAGATGAGTTCCTCTTGCCTAAGGGAACAAAAAGAATGCAGGAAACTTTGCCAAAATACCAAGCATCCTCCTTAAACCAAAAGAGAACCAAGGTTTCATATTAAAGATTAATCTGGATTTTTTTGGTTGTTGTTCAGGATATTGAAATAAGCCTTAAGGAAGCTGGTTTAGGTTGTTGTTTTTGCAATTTTTTAAAGCCCATCTGTCAAGAATTTTGTCTCTTTTTTCCTTACTGACCCCAAGAGCTGGTTTCTTGAATGTTGCATGTGGTCACATTTCTGTACAGAATAGTTTGAATTACAGTTGTGCATCTTGCAGCTCTAGGAACCCAAGAAGGGTCCCATGTATTTCTCTAGATTTAGTTTTGAAGTTGTGCTCCTGAGAGACCCATGTTTCCATGTAAATAATTGTTATTTGGGAATCCTTAAAGAAAGTCTTTAAATAATATAAAAAATTAATAGAAAAGTGTTATGTTATGTAACTATTACAACAAATTACAATAAAATAGTAGATGAAACTGGCCACAGTTGTATAGAACAACTCCAGTGTCCATATATAGATGAATGGATAAAGATGTGGCGCGCGCACACACACACACACACACACACACACACACACACAGTGGAATAGTACTCAACCATAAAAAGAATGAAATCTTGCCATTTGCAACAACATGAATGGATGTAGAGGATATAATCGTAAGTGAAATAAGTCAGAGAAAGACAAATACCACATGATTTCATTCATATGTGGAATGTAAGAAACACAACAGGGATGCCTGTGTGGCTCAGTCCGTTAGTCTTCCAACTTTGGCTCCGGTCATGATCTCACCACTTGTGGGTTTGAGCCCTGTGTCGGGCTCTGTCCTAACTGCTCGGAGCCTGGAGCCTGCTTCAGATTCTGTGTCACCCTCTCTCCCTGCCCCTCCCCCACTCATGCTCTGTCTCTCTGTCTCTCTCTCTCTCTCTCAAAAATGAATAAACATTAAAAAAAAGAAAGAAAGAAACAGGACAAAGAAAAAAAAGAGATGTGCAAAAAAACCCCAGACTCTTAAATACAGGGAACTGGTTGTTGCCAGAGGAAATGTGGGTGAGGCGATGAAGAACACATTGTAGAATCATTATATTGGACACCTGAAACTTTTATAACACTGTATGTTAAGTATACTTGAATAAAAATATATAAAAATAAAACTAAGAAAGCAATAAACTGTATATTAATATTTTTAAAAGCCAATACAGAACCAGGGAAGTATTATTTGATCTTCTGAATAATATTCTGAGGTGGCAAAGGGTTGTTTGACAGCAACCTCATGTGTGTTCATTCTTAACTCAGTCTTAGCCAGTGTGAGGTCAGCTATTGTATAATATAGTTCACTGGGATTTCAGCTTTTTCCTTACATCATATACCACATTATCATAATTGATGGAAGCCACCTTTTAAAATACTAAATTATATGGCTGAAGGAACATCTTATCTAAACAAGTGCCTTTTGAGCTGCGTGGCTAATAGATGGGAAGATTTCCATTAATTTCCAGCCTTTGTTCTCACTACTTTCTGCTCTGTCCTCCTCATGTTCAGGAGGCTGTACTCCCCAAAATGAGAGTCAGAACCCCCTGTGCTGTCAGGCAAGAGTCAGAATTGCTTTACCCTAAGACACTTTTGCTTCCGTGGGTTAAAAGATATTTAGTATTATATGAAAGCACCAATTAATTGATAGTTGTAAAGTTCTTTGAAAAGAAAGAGCACCCATTGTATGAATTTAAGGAGATACTATCTTTTTATTATTTATAAAACACCTTGAAGAGTAATTATCCTTGTTTTTACAAAAACATTTTGTTTGAACTCAACAGGATGTTGTGATTATTGTCTGAATTAGCAAATCTTCTAAGAGCTATAATTAGACTAGAGAAACCACAGGGGGATGGGACAGATTGGAGGCTTGGCTAAGGACTAGAACTTGAGAAGAGGCCCACACGGAAGGACTGGATTGTGAGTGATTGCAATGGCTTTCTTTCTGCCACTGGCTCTGGATGGCCACAATATGGCAGAGAAAAGGAATTTTTCATCACAAATAGCTAACTCTAAAAATTTGTCATAGCTATAGCATTCTCTTGCCTTCAAGTATTATAAAGCACGGTATATAGAAGGAACATGGGCTTTGGCATCAGACAGTTCTGGTTGGAATCTTGACTTTGTTTCTTTTTTAAAAAATATTAAATATTTAATGGGCACCTGAGTGGCTCAGTTGGTTAAGCATCCGACTTTAGCTCAGGTCATGATCTCACAGCTTGTGAGTTCAAGCTCCTCGTTGGGCTCTGTGCTGACAGCTCAGAGCCTGGAGCCTTCTTCGAATTCTGTGTCTTCTTCTTTCTCTGACTCTTCCTCTGCTCACGCTCTGTCTCTCCTTCAAAAATAAATAAATATTTAAAAAATATTTTAAATATTTAATATATAAATATTAAACAACACACTACTGCACAAGCAGTGGGCCAAATAAAAAATCAAATGGCAAATTAAAATATGTCTCAAAACAAACAGAAAAAAGAAACCACAATATTCCAAAACGTATGGGATGCAGCAAAACCAAATGTTAGAATGAAGTTTATGCTATAAATGCTTGTATTAAGAAAAAAATTTCAAGTAAACAACTTAACATTACACCACAAGGAACTAGAAAAAGAAGAAACTTAGCTGAAATTTATTAGAGGAAAAACATAACAAAGAAATTTCAAAAATAAAAGAGACTAGAAGAAACAATAACATAACATTGAAAGTAATGACCAGGTTTTCCAAAAAATAAACAAAATTGGTAATGTTTTAAACTACATTAACTAAGGAATAAAAGAGAGAAAACTCAAAAATCAAAATGAGAAATGGAAGAGAAAACAATACAATAGATAACCACAGTGATAGTGTGATAACAGATAACAATAAACAATTATATACTAACAAATCAGATAACTTAGAGAAAAACACAGATAATTCCTAAAAATGCACAAGTTACCAAGATTGAGTCATGAATCTTGTATCCAAGAAATAGGAAATCTTCTTAGACCAATAACAAGAAGGAAAGTTGAATTAGGAATAAAAAAAATATCTAATACAGAAAAGCCCCAAACCATTCATAAATGGTTTCATTGATGAATTGTACAAAACATTAAAAAAAATTAATGACAGTCTTTATCAAAATCTTATAAATAATGAAATAGAGGGAACATATTTAAAATCATTCCTTCAGGCTAGTAGTATCCTGATCAAAGCAGGATGAAAACAAGAACAAAAAAGTCTGGTTTGTCTAGTGTAAGTATTGCCACTATGACTTTCTTTTGATATCCATTTGCATAATAAATTTCACTTTAAATTTGCAGGTGTCTTTTGGTCTGGAAGGAGTCTCTTGTAGGCAGCATATAGATGGGTCTTGTTTTTTATCCATTCTGATACCCTATATCTTTTGATTGGAATGTTTAGTCCATTTACATTCAAAGTAATTATTAATAGATATGTATTTATTGCCATTTTATTACTTGTTTTGTCATTGTTTCTGGGGATTTTCTCCTGATCCTTTCTTATTTTTGTCTCCCCTTTGCCCTAGAAGAGTCCCCTTTAATATTCCTTGTAGGGCTGGTTTAGCGTTCACGAACTCCTTTAGTTTTTGTTAGTCTGGGGAACTCTATCTTTCCTTCTATTCTGAGTGATAGTCTTGCTGGGTAGAGCATTCTTGGCTGCAGATTTTTCCCATTCAGCACTTTGAATATATTATGCCACTTCTTCTGGCTTGCCACGTTTCTGTTGAGAAATCTCCAGCTAGCCTTATGGGTTTTCCTTGTAAGTTAAGGACTTCTTTTGTCTTACTGCTTTTAAGATTATTCCTTTATCACTATATGTTGCAAACTTAATTATAATACGTCTTGGTGTTGGCCTGCTTTTGTTGATTTTAGTGGGAGTTCTCTGTGCCTCCTGGATCTGGATGTCTGTTTCCTTCCCCAGATTATGGAAACTTTCTGCTATTATTTTTTGAAGTATATTTTCTGCTCCCTTTTCTCTCTCTTCTGGGATCCCTGTAATATGAATGTTACTATGTTTGATGGAGTCACTGAATTCCCTAAGTCTATCCTCTTATTCCATAATACTTCTTTCTCTTTTTTTCAGCTTCATTATTTTCCATTACTTTGTGTTCTATATCACTAATTCATTGTTCTGCTTCTTCCAACCTGCTGTTCATTGCATCAAACCTGTTTCCAATCTCATTTGTTGTATTCTTCATCTCTGACTGATTCTTTTTTAACTCTTTTATCTCTGTGTTAAGGGTCTCTTTGATGTCTTCCATTCTTTTCTCAAGCCCAGTGAGTATTCTTATGATTGTTGCTTTAAATTTTTCATCAGGCATGTTATTTATACCTATTTTGCTTATATCTCTGGCTGTGGCCTTATCTTCTTTCATTTGGGATAAATTCCTCTGTCTTGGCATTTTATCTGAGTCTCTGCCTTCGTCTGTGTGCTATAAAAGCCAAAAATGTCTCCTGCTCCTGAAAGTAATGGTCTTATGAAGAAGAGGTGCTGTAGTGCCCAAGGCCTGGCACTTCAAGGAGTGTCTCCAGGGTGTGCTGCATGTGCTATGCTGTTGTCTATGCTGCTCTATCCTTCAGGCCACTCATCTGCAGAGGCTCACCTTGCTGCTGTGGACAGTGTTTGGTCCCAGGCATGATGTAGCAAGTTTTAACCAGGTGTGCTCCGGTCTGCTTGTGAAATGAGAACTGACACCAACTCCACCCAAACTGAGGCTCTGCAGAACTCTCTGGTCAGGAGATATGGTGTGAGCAGGGGTTTGTGCTGGTCTTCTGGGGAGTGGGAGGTGCTGCATTGGGACTGAAGCAAGCATGACTGAGAAGGGCAGTTCCACTGAAGTGCAGGAGAAGTGGGGCTTGATGTTAAGCAAGTTAGACAGCCAGCATTGGTGCTGTGCTGCTTCCCACATAAACACAGGTGGCTCTGTGTTTATGCTAAGGGGGGGGGGAAGGAAGTGCTGCTGGCCAGCTCCTTTGTTTTTGGAGAGGAGTCTCCAAGAATGCTGCCTCTCAGGGGTGCACTCAGAGAAGAGTGAATAATCTCCTTGTGTGCCACAGGCCCTCTTCAGATCACCGTTTCCACACTGTCTGTCCTTGGGTTCTTTGCCTTCCTTCTCTCCAGGAGCTGGGCAGTGTCCTCCAGGCTCTATCACAGCCAAACCTGCTGACCTTTAAAACTCTAGACTATAAGCCCCACTAGTTGCAAGAACTTACAAAAGTCAGCCCTCTTCTTTTCCAAACCAGTGGCTTTAGGGAAGTGTTCTGTTTGTGCATTCTCCTGTATACTCCTCCCTCTCTCTCTCGCTTGCCCTTCTCCATAACCACAGCTCCCTCCCCTCCTCAGCAGCCACAATCTGTTTCTCCCCTAAACCATGTCCCTGCACTTGCTACTTTCTTTGATGTGTCCTCTTCTCTCCCTTTAGTTGTGAAATTTGTTCTGTCAGTCCTCAGGCTGATTTCTGGGGGGTATTTAGGATGATTTGATAGTTAGCTAGATGTATTTATGGGATGAATAAATAGGGTCCTCCTACTCTGCCATCATCTTGGGGATTCCAACTTTGTTTCTTAGGGGCTGTTTGATCCTGACTGATCACCTAATTTCATTGATCTCAGTTTCCTAATCCATGAAATGGGAAAAGTAGTACGTAATATGTGGCAAGTACTAACTACTGGGCCCAATTCATTATGGGTGCTCAATAAATTGTACTGATAATAATGATCATTTTTATTAATATAACATGAGAAAAAGATGAAGAAGTTAAACCCAATCACCAATCAACAATGGATTTTTTTTTTTCTGAGTTGAGCCTTGCATTGGTTTCATCATCTAAAACTTTTGGTTCTAACAGGTTAATTGGTTACTCCTTTAAGAAAACCACTACAGTATTTGTATTTTGAGAGATATTCTGTAGGCATTACAGCAATTTAACCCAAAGAATGGGTTTAGTAGGAATTTCAAGCATAGAGTTAGGCTGGTGGAGAAAGATTTAGGGAGTATGACCTACTCTGGACTTTTATATGAGGACAGTTTACATAACAAACAGCCAGTGGCAGTTTACATTATTCAGAGTTTAAGAGTTTGGTGTGTGATATGGGGATTAATGCTGTGGACAGGAAAGGGCATAGTGCATTATAAGTCAATTGTTGCTACATTAAGATAAAGGATGACAATATTAGTCCTTTGTTGACGTATAAAATGGGCTTTTCTGCCTCTATTATTGCACCTCATAGTTTCCAGACTTATGCTATGACTATGCCAAAAAGAATGCAAAAAAAAAATTATATGAATATTTCAGACACAATTTGATTGCCCTAGTATACTTATTTTTTAATTACTGAAATAATTCATATTTATTCTAAAAAAATCTTAGCAATTCAGAAGTTTATAGAATAAAAATCGAATATTCTTAACCTTAAAGAAGTTTTAACTCTGAAAGTTTTTTGAAAAAATATTTCATCAGGGCACCTGGGCGGCTCAGTCGGTTAAGCGGCTGACTCTTGATCTTGGCTCAGGTCATGATCTCACGGTTCGTGGGTTTGAGCCCCACATCAGGCTCCGCACCGACAGTGTGGATCCTGCTTAAAATTCTTTCTCTTTCCCTCTCTCTCTGCCCCTCCCCCCCCAATAAATAAATAAAATTTTAAAAAAAGAAAAAGTATTTCATCAACATTTCAGTTTTCATTGTCATTTGAAACATGATGAGGGGCCTGGTTGTATTCTGGTAGAGGTTTACAAACTGTAAGCATTTTATGTGAGCACACTGTAGCCTCTTTTATTCACAGTTTCTTTCAGGATGACTCCTAGGCATAGTGGCAAGACAAGAACACAAGCTTCTGGCCTGGGTGCCTCCATACAGGTATTAGGGGTTTGTCACACATGAATGCATGGCAGAGAGATATAAAATTTCCCTTTAGGAATAACCAACCTTATAACCACTGATTAAAAAAATACGCCTGACTCAGTTGGTTAAGCTTCTGACCCTTGATTTCAGCTCAGGTCATGATCTCATGGTTCATGAGATCGAGCCGTGCATCAGGCTCCATGCTGACAGTGCAGAGCCTGCTTGGAATTCTGTCTCTCCCTCTCTCTCTCTCTCTGCCCCTCCTTGACTCATGCTCACTCTCTCTCTCTCAAAATAAATAAACTTAAAAAAAAATACTCCTGTAGAATAAGCCTATGGTCACCGTGTAATGTATTTTGTTGGTGGGAGGAGTGCAGGAGAGGGTCTTATGGTTTCAGTGTCAAAAAGATGACATTAGGCTTTCAAAATGGAGTTTCTGTCTGAGGTTCCATTTCTAGACTTATCAGTATGGAGAAGTAGCAAGACTTCTAGGACATAGTGTTGATCATTGCTGAATCCTCTGCGGAAATTATTATTGCTAAAAAGCCTTTATAAAAGACCTGTTAAAATTCTTGGTTTCTGACCAGCAGGAGCTTGCAAGTTCTGTTTGGATGGCAGCAGATATTGGGGACATATGTATAGCTGAGAAAGTATTGAACGAATTTATGGATATGCCATTGTATATGGGAAGGAGTAAGTCTGTGCTGGACGGTGGAATAACTGATAATAATTTAGGAACTTCATTTAAAAAATTCTCTTATTTGTTACCCATTCCTTCTTTGTTCAGAGAAAAGATGAGGCCAGCTTTTAGGAATGTGTTTCAGTCATCTACTGCAGCATAACAAACCATTCTGAAACTTAATGGCTTAAAATAAGAATAGCTGTCCATGGACTGAATTCAATTCAGTGGTTCTTCTCCTGGTCTCATCTGGGGTTATGCAGCTTCAGTTATCTGGAGCTGATCTAGGGCTGGAAGTCCAAAGTGGCTTTACTCATATGTCTGGTACCTCAGCTGAGATGTCTGGACTAGATATGGACTGGCTGGGAATCAATTTCTCTCTCTACACAGTGTCTGCAGCAGAATAGCTGGACCTCTTTGCATTGGTTTAAGGCTCCAAAGAGGATGAAAGCAGAAGAAGCTTTCATACCTCTTATGGCCTAGGCTAGAACTGGCAAAATGTCACTTTCCCCAAATTCCCATGATTAGAGAGAGTTACAAGACCAGCCTGGATTCCATGTCAAAGGGAAAGGAGACTAATTTCTTGATGAAAGGAAAGCCAAGACTTTAGGTCATCTTCAGTTCACTAATATACAAGATGTACAATAATAATGTCTAAAAATTGCCATTAAACTTTTTGATTGAAGGGCAGCTATCAGATATGACGTGTTTACAACAACACAAATGGTCTAATTTCAAGGGCCTTAAAAGGTCAATTTGCCAACTAGCGGGGCCCAAGGTTTAAGATTTTTTTTTTTTGACCAGAGTCACTCATAAAATTTTACAATATTAGAGTTAGGAGAGAATATGAAGCTTACCTAGCCCAACTGAATGTCTTTTGATAAAAAACAAGATTAGACACATTAATCTGTGGCACATCAGTGTAGCATATGGGCTAGCTAGTTTGTTTATATGACTAATTCACTGTGACTTCGATTAAGGACAGGATCTAAGGAGATTGAACATAGGACAAACACATTTTACATGGAAGAGAAAAGGTAGGAAGATGTTAAGAGTATGGGGTGTATCCTTACCCCAGCAAGGCCCTAGGAATGGAGATGTGCATGATAGTCCTAGATAGCACAAAGTACTTAGAATGGAGGAGGGATCAGAAAATCTGTCAGATGTATTTTACTAAGCTTACAATTTTGCTTCAAGGAGGAACTCTAAAGTGATTTACTACAACCCTCTTCCCATTAGTCAGAGAGAAGACTTCTTGGAAGAACTGTTTCAACATCATTGGAAATGAGAAGCAGCTTTCTCATGAACTGCTTGGTTAGTATAGAGAAATGCATAATTTTCCTCCCAGAGATTGTCATTTTTTCATATCCTTGTATGAGCTCAAGGTTTATCGAAAGCTAAATCTTGGCTGATTCTCATCTTTGTCTTTTTATAATTCCTCTTCCTTATCTTCTTAGAGGAGGAGGGTGTTCAATCAAGTGACCTGGGATTGTGTTGCTCGCTGGCCTGCTCTGATATTTTCAGAACATATGTTTCTGGTGTGGGCTAGTATCCTAGAGTGTGTTTATCCAAATAGAGCTAAGTGAAGCCCGGCCTGCCGGCCTTTGCCCCTGCGCTTATTGAAACACATTTCCATTTCATTTTGTAGCTTTCCTTGCTAGTTGGGCTTAGCAGCTTAGGTCTTCTCATTTTCTCAAAATATGGGGATGCTTTGAGGTGTCAACATGCCTGAACATGTTCTCAAGGAAGCTTCAAGAGGACCTTTACAGTGAAGCTGATACATCTCAGCTGGAAAAGGACAACTCTGTAACAGAGAAAAATGACAGGCAAGGGATTTCCCCCTGACAGTGGTAAGCCAGGGATTCCCTCCATCCCCCTTTCCCGCCCCTGAGCTGGCTGATGGCATTGCTATTTCCTCTTCCCAGCTTCTGGCCTCTGTTTCCTCACTGACCAGCCCCGTGTCCATAACAGGAGCTGTTCCCGTCTGCACTCTGAAAGGGGTAGAACTCCTTTTTGTAACACTTGTGAGGTTCTTTTTGGGTCTGAGTAGGTTTTTTTTTTTTTTTCTCGTCAGTATAACAAGCACTGCGATTCCCGAACTCTTTCAGAGAGAATCTGTGCATGTAGTGGTGTATAAAAAAACCCTGATTCAATAAAATATTTTTTTCTTAGACACAGAATAATTTCTTATGATTCTGAAGTACTTAAAATGTCTTAGTATTTTGGAACAAAGTACTCAGGTCCTAGCCTGTTTCTCAACCTGAAAGATTTATGGAACTTGGAACTAATTCATACCTCTAGGTTCTGCTTAACTTGGTGCCCTTATGATTGAATTAACTAAAATACTATTTAATGAGTTGAAAAGACAGACTTCCTGGTCCCACATGTAATATTTACAAAAACTTTAGATATCTTTCTTTAAAAAGCTTAAACAGAAATTCTTTCTTTTAAATTACAAAACATTTTTTGTAGCACCTGGGTGGCTCACGGTGATCTCACAGTTCCTGAGTTTGAGCCCTGCATCAGACCGTCTGCTCTCAGCGCAGAGCCTGCTTCAGATTCTCTGTCTCCCTCTTTCTGCCCCACTCTCTCTCTCTCTCTCTCTCAAAAATAAATAAACATTTAAAAATTAAATAAATAAAATTAAATTAAAACTTTTTTTAGAGAGAGAGAGAGCATGCCTGAGCAGGGGAGGGAGGAGGGGAAGAGAGAGAGAATCTTAAGCAGGCAGCACACTCAGTGAGGAGCCTGGCACGGGGCTCCATCCAACGACCCTGGGATCATCAAGACCCCAGCTGAAATCAAGAGTCAGATGTTTAACCGACTGAGCCACCCAGGTCCCCTAAACAGAAATTCTATGCAATTAATTCTGTGCAATTAATTTATAGGACTCTTGATTGATCAGGAAAGCTGGCCACTGTTGATGTGTGCCTCTGCTGGAGTGTGATTTTTCTTTTGAAACTTCATTAAAGTATAGCAGGGGTAAATCAGTGTCTACTGATTCACAATTTTGTTTTCTCATTTGTTCTGCTGACCTGATGTGATGGCTTCTTGACTCATTTAGCAGTATTAGAAAGACACCCGTGGCTGGAAAGGTCCCTGGCTGTTTGGAGTGCTTACACATTTGTCCTTCTGTCTTTACTCTCCCTTTTCCTGTGTGATTCCTGAAGGACAGGTTTTCTCGGAGACTTTCTAATCTGGTCAATATCAGAATATCTAGGTGGTCATCAGAAAAACAGTGTCTTAGGAGTCTGAGGCTGAGAGAGACGTCAGTGAGTCTAAGACAATTTAGCTGAAGGGGGAAACATCTGCCAAAGTCTGCCTTTCAGGTTCCTTGGGAATCTGTGCTAGCATGGGCCTGCTGTGAGTGTTTTCTGATGTTGCTTCACTTGCAGGAACCTATATAAGGCTTGGAAGGCAGGTGGGTGTGGCATTCATAAAATGACTGGGACCTCCCACACCTTTCCATGAGGGGAAACTGAGAGAAGAGGTAACCCCCACCTTGGCCTCCAGACCCAGAGTTTCTGCCCCATGTTAGCAGAAACCAGATTTCAGACAGCAGCCATCTTCCCATGGTTATGGAGTCTCTTGAAACAGGCTAAAACAAGAAGAGAACAAGCTGTCAACCAATTTTGTGCAAAGTTTAGCCTCAGAGAAAAAGAACAATTTTGTCTGAAGGCATTTCTGGGACTGATCACAGGCTGAGGGGTTCTGAGAGCCATGCAGCTCCTGACTTGGAATAGCTTGTTAGCTTCTGGGTGGTGGTTTGCAGAAGAGGGTGGGTGGTAAGGAGATATGCGATCAATCCTGTAATCGGAGGGCGTAGCTGAAGATACAGATAGGAGAGGAGGAAGGAGAAAGACTTGGGTTACAGAGGTTTTCCAAGGGAGTAGAAGTAGAAGGGATTGGGAGGCCAAAGACAGATCCTTGAGGGACTCCTGTCCCTAATGGCCTCTTTGTCAATCCACCTAGTAAGGTGTTATCTCCATAGGACAATCTGTAGAACAGTCTTCCCTTTTTTCAAAGTCATGAGACACATCTAGGTTTCTGGCATGCAGCATATTTTATTTCTTCTTGGAGATTTATTTTTTTGAGTAAACTCCTCAAAAGAATTAGCTGTATTGCCACCTCAACTCCTCATTTCCCAACCTCTTTTGAACTCACTTCAGTTAGGCTTTCTTCCTTTCCATGCAGGTGAAACTCCTATCAAGATCTCTAGAGTGCTCCAAACACCCACCCCAACCTCATCATCTACCAGTCTCCCCTCCATCCCACGTTGGCCTTACTGTTCTTTCAATACCTGAAGAAATCTTGGACCCCAGGACTTTGTACTTGCTCTTTTCTTCTCTGGAATGCTCCTGTTCTAGCTAGACTCAGTTTCATGTTTCATTCTGTTTCTCAGAGAGGCTTCCAAGATTACTCTGTCTTTTCTCTGTTTCCATGTCTTGCATTCTTCATATTATTGCTCATGACATGACAATATCTACAATATTAGAATTTAAGCGTCATGAAGGCAGGTACTTTGCCATTTGCTGCATTGTCCTCAGAATCTAGAACAGAGCCTGGGACATAGTTGGTGCTGCTTCATGGATGACAAACCTGGATCAACCAGCTACAGTACCATATGGCACTCACATAGCTCTCAGGATGAGACAGCTTGTTTTCTAATTCTCTTCTTCATGTAAAAAACTGCAGAAAGGCAGAAAACTATCAGACTTGGCATATGATGGCTGCAGAAGAAAATGCAAACACAAACGAACGAACAAAAGAACAACAACAACAGCCCACAACAACCCAGTAAAACTCAGGCTCCTATTGAAAAACAATTCAGCTCAGCTAAATATTGACCATGTGTTTTGATGTAAGAAGTATGATAAGGCATTTGTTTTCATCTAGACTTAAACACAGAATTGTTGCACACTGTGTATAGGTATTTAAATTTTATTTTTACTTTTTATACTTTTTCTGGTTTTATCTTAGTTTTGTCTTCAAGTGTACAGAATTGGACAAACCTCAGTCAATGTCTCATGATACAGTTTTATCATTGGCTTATGTATAGCCTGCATCTATCTATCTATCTATCTATCTATCTATCTATCTATCATCTATCATTAATAATGTAATCATTCATGAACCCATCACTAAAAAGAAGAGCTAATTCTTGTTAATAACTTACATCAAATTATATGGTTCCCCTCTCCCTAGCCACCCCTTGCCTTTCACTTCCTGAAGAAGCATCACCCTTAACACTGTGGTTTTCTTTTACTTGCTTTCTCACTTCTTTTAATATAGCTTTATTGCATCGATAGCTAAGATTTACCCATATTGGTGCGTATTGCTGTAGTTATTCCACGTTGACTTTAGGATAGTGTTTCATTGTATGGATAGACCACAGGGGTTTCCATCCGTTCTCCTGTTGATGGGCTTTTTAGTTATTCCTAGGTTTTGGCTTTCTGCTGCTTTAGCCATTCTTGAGCGGGTCTCTTGGAGTAATAGCATAAGGGTTTCTTTTGGGTCTATACGTAGGAGTGAAAAAGAATATGTGAATATTCAACTACATGAGATAGTGCCAAATTATTTTCCAAAGTGATTGAGCCAATTTACACTTTCTTCAGCAGTGAATAAAAGATTCTGTGGATCCACACCCTCTCCAGCACTTGGCCTGGTCAGACTTTTTTTTTTTTTTTCTTTTCCCAATTCAGTGGGTTTAAGGTGGTATCTCTTGTGGTCGTTCCCTGATTACTAATGACGTTGAGCAGCTCTTCATATTGTTACTGACTATATTTGGTATATCCAGTGAAATACCTGCTTATGTTTGTTTTTCTACTAAGAATTTTAATTCCTTTTCTGTTTGCAAATAATAGTCATTCAACTTACAAAATGCCAGTAACTTCAGAAAGAGGTCAGTAGAAAGCAAAAAAAGCCTTTGTTATAAGCCAATCTAACTTAACATTAGTCATGCAAAACTTTTAGGTTCTTTCTTTTTGGTACATTTCAATAATTGCAAAAGGTATTTGAGGTGGTGATGGTTGACTTCACAACCTCACTACCAGGTTATAAAGAATACTAAGATATGTGTATATCTCAGACGAAGTTCTCCTGTATATTCAAATGCATGTTCAACAAACGTTCATTAACAATTCATTAGCAGGCACAGAACCATTCACAGGTTTGATCTGTAGCCTCCTTGA
The DNA here is from genome assembly GCF_016509475.1 of Prionailurus bengalensis. NCBI lineage: Eukaryota > Metazoa > Chordata > Mammalia > Carnivora > Felidae > Prionailurus > Prionailurus bengalensis. The sequence continues at coordinate 207,802,101 of NC_057343.1, forward strand.
AACCTCTGTAATCTGTTCTTTCAGAGCATCAGAGTACATATTGTCATGCTTTAGTGTCTTCTAGTCAGTCAGATCAATGGCTGGATATCGGATGTATTAGGAATTAGGTTCCATCCCTTAAGGGGACAAGATATTCATATTCCTTGTGTGTGAAAGTGTGGACAGATTTTTGACAATGCTAGACAATCCACATTCTTTGAATGCTTTTAATTGTACCAATGGGAGAACATTTATAGCTTGCATTGTGCAAATAAATAACTCGTTAGTTTCACCAGTACCATCCATTTTAACATAATATGCTACTTAACAAACAATCAGTTGTCAATCAAGATATGGAGAGTAGAGAGACTTAGAATAATCACCCCTGGAAATTGACCCTTCCTGATTTAATGCTAGCTGGCATCCCTGGACTATGCATTCTTGAAAGAATGTTGCTGAATACCCTGAGAATTAAAGTTTGAGCTAATCAGTACTTATATAATATCACAATATTGATACAGAAATATTTTAAGTAAAGTAATAGTCACTGTATTCTCTCTTGGTATAAGGGAGAGAATGTGGATCAAATATCCCTTTATTTGAATCCCACCTCTGCCTTTTATGTCTCTGTGACCTTGGGCAGGTTACTTAACTTGTCTAGGCCTCAGTTTTATTGTCTATTAAGTGGGGATATATATTAACAATTACATTGTAGGGTTCTTATAAGAATTAAAGGTGTCTAAAAAAAGAAATAAAGGGGCACCTGGGTGGCTTAGTCAGTTAAACGTCTAACTTCAGCTCAGGTCATGGCTTCACGGTTCGGTTTGTGGGTTCGAGCCCCACATCGAGCTCTGTGCTGATATGATAGCTCAGAGCCTGGAGTCTGCTTTAGATTCTGGGTCTCCCTCTCTCTCTGCCCCTCCCCCACTCATGCTCTGTCTCTCTCCTTCAAAAAGTAAAAATAAAACATTAAAAAAAATTTTTTTTAAATAATTGAAGGGGTCTAGCACAGTGCTTGACCATACATATACATATATATCCCACAGATTTGCTTCTAAGCCCTGGACAGTTTTCAAGAATCAAGTACTTCTTTAAAAAAAAAGATACCATGATTTTTACGGAAGAGAATTACAGAATCTGAAGGTTGGAATGAACCTTCTAGATCACTGATTGAAGATTTCCAAAACTATCTATGTGTCAGTATAACTTGAAGAACTTTAGAACATGCACTTTCCCAAACTCTAATGCCAGAAGGTACTGATTTATTGGGTCTAGAGTGGAGGGAAGGAGGTCTAATCTTTAAAAAGTTCCATTGATAATGATGGATACGTGTCATTACACATGTGTCAAAACCCACAGAGAGTACAGTACTGAGGGTTAACTCTATGTGTTGAACTATGGACTTCAGGTGACAGTGATGTTTCAATGTAGGTTCAGTGACTGTAACAAATGTACCAATGTGGTTCAAATTGTTAACAGTAGGGGAGGCTTTGTATATGAGGAGACAAGGAGTATATGGATATTTTCTGTACTTACTGCTCAGTTTTGTGGTGAGCAGTGAATAAAGTCTATTAAAAATAGTTCTGTTGAGGATTCAGATAAACAGGTTTGGGAACCAGTGGTCTCGCTAGCTCACCATTTGGAGCAGAAACACCTGCAGCTGCAATGATCTCAGTCATGACTTCCTCCTGTGCTGCCCCTGGAAGCTCGCTGTTCTCCCAAAGCCACCGTGGTTGGGTGGCACCAGGATTCGAAAGTTCTTCCTTATATGGAACTGACGTCAGCCTGCCTCATTGTTACTTCCAATCATTGTGTGTGATTCCTCCCACCCAAGCTACAGAGACCAAATCTAATGTTTCTCACATGAGGCCATGCAAGTATTTGAAGGCAACACTCCCATTCCTCCTGTCCCCACGCCATCTCATGTGTTCTCCTTTCAAGGCTAAAGATGCCGGAACTCTTCCTTGGATATAATTTCCAGGCAATTCCCTCTCCTGGTTAGTTGCTTTTCTAGGTATTTCCATTTTGAAAATATTAACAATGCATCTGGCAGCAGGTAACACCCAATCAGAGTGGAGACCTGGGTATGCCTCTCATTAACCTTTACGTTGTTGGGGAGGGGCGAGGTCCTGGGAGAAGGGCTGAAATGACCTGGGGGCTCTAAGCAGCAGCTATTCACCAACTGGTACTGAAGCATTTCAGTGTTATAACAGTCACTCTGGCCATCCTGGTGCACACTTGCCAAATATCAGCCTAGTCAACCTCGCTCTTAAAACAACTCCAAAGGCGCCTGGGTGGCTCAGTCGGTTGAGCATCTGACTCTTGATTTTGGCATAAGTCATGACCTCAGGGTTGTGGGATCAAGCCCCACTTTGGGCTCTACACTGAGAAGCCTGCTTAAGATTCCCTCTCTCTCCCTCTGCCTCTCTCCCCTCCTCTCTCTCTCTCTCTAAAAACAAAAAACAAAAAACCTCTCTAGTTTGGAACATGATGCTGTAGAGGTGGTCTGAGGCAGAGTTGAGTGGGAAGGTGTCAGCTTGCAGACATCTGCATCACCCAGTAGGCTGTGTGTCTGGTGGTAAAACAAACCTAGGAAATATTTTCAACTGAAGAGCTGTGAAACATTTTTTATGGCACCTGTTTATTGCAATTTTACATTTGACTTCTGAATCTGAATGAAGGTTCATTTGTCATGAGATTTACGGTTTATTTTTTCCTGCATTTTTGGACTCTTGGGCTGGTCAGGCAGCATGTTGTCCTGTCTCATGACTTTGTCCTATCTGCAGTTGATAGCTTTTGACATCATTAAGGACAATAAGGTTGCAGAGGTGGGGCTGAACAGACCATACAGCCACACACCTCTAGAGATCTCTCTGTAGCAGTGTTCAGTCCATTCATTCTGACTGGTTGTAGTTGGAAATTACTGGGAGAATTTTTAAAAAATCAAAATGCCAGACTTTACCTCAGACCTTTTGAGTCATCTCCTCCAGGGTATCGATTTTTACAAAAGCTCCCCAGGTTAAGTGTGACACATGGTCAGGTTTAGGGATTGCCACTTTAATGCTCGCTAGGTATTATTTTTAAACTTTATGAATGCACTTGCTGGATAGGTTTTTAGTACTTTTCGTGAAATTTTTTCAAGCCTAATACCTTTAAAAATCCTCTTTATTCATGACTCCAAAAATAGTATTACTGTTAATATCTTTTCTAACTTGGAGTCATTACTTCCCCTGAGGAAAAATTTTCTCATGATAAAATGGAAGCAGTTTCGTGACTGGTTCTTTTTAACATGTTCTAGAATTCCACCACCACCCCCCCCCCCATCTCCCCCCTGCCCTCCTTCACGCTCTCTGTTCACCAGTTTACTTTATTTGGGGATATTCTGAATCCACAGCTTTCTTCTTTGAAAAATTCACTAACATAATCCCCTCCCCCCAAATTGTCTTCAGCATACATTGTCTTCCACTGCTCCAATTGAATGGAGTGGGCTGATAATATATTGATTTTGTTTATCTCATGTAGTTAGCAGAACTTAGAACGTCTCATGTGATAGACATTCTTCTGAGAGGTCTACACATATTAATTTATTTAATTTTTATAACATGTTATGAGGTAATAGTATTGTCTTTATTTCTCAGATGAAATTGAAGCAAAAGAGGTGAAGTAATTTGCTGAATGTCATACATATAGAGAGAATGGACCTGGTTCCAGATTCCATGCCCTTAGCTCTTAGCAAATACAAAAAAGGATAGCAGTAAATTGCAAGCAGTTTTTAATTTGATGTTTTTCTGCTTTTGGCAGTGGTGGTGGTGGTGGGGAGTTTGATGTAAGTATGACAGGTGTCACATAAATGAACCCACACCAGAAGTGGAAGTGGTTGGCATCTGGACTGTTCGTTTTTCATTTACATAAATTTATGAGTTCTATACATTGAATTCCACGTAGAAAATTAATTCTCCTATTTTTTTTAAAATACCCTAGCTCTATAATGTTGAAAATGTGTTTTGGGGCGCCTGGGTGGCTTAGTCAGTTAAGCATCTGCCTTCAGCTCAGGCTTGTGGGTTCAACACCCATGTTGGGCTCTGTGCTGCCAACTCAGAGCTTGGAGCCTGCTTCAGATTCTGTGGCTCCCACTCTCTCTGTCTCTCTCTCTCTCTCTCTCAAAATTAGATAAACATTAAAGGGGCTCCTAGGTGGCTCAGTCAGTTAAGCATCTGCCTTTGGCTCAGGTCATGATCTCACGGTTGGTGAATCCTCAAATTGTCTGCCCTCAGCATAGAGCCTGCTTCGGATCCACTGTCCCCCCGCTCTCTCTGTCCTCTCCCACTTGCACTCTCTCTCAGTCTCTCTCAAAATAAATAAATAAACTAAAAAAAGAAACCCATAATAAATAAATAAATAAATAAATAAATAAATAAATAAGTGTGTTTTGAAATGAATAAGGGGAATGCAACTGTACAAATTTTGTTCTTTCTGTCTCCAATATAAGGAAAAAACAACTGACAATGAATAATGTGGACCTTCAGGATGTAGCCTCTAACTTTGCCCTTAACTATTTAGATTCATTTCTTTTATGTCCCTGTGACTTGGCCATTCATTCATTCCTTTGTTAACTCAACAAATATTTTTTGAGAACTAATCATACGCCAGATTTTGGGGGAATAATGACCAGAAAAATCTAGGTTCTTATCCTCATGGAGCTTAGACTCTAGTGGAAGAAAAGACATAATCAAACAATCAAAATGTCCTCCATAACTGTACTGTGTATAATTTGTTCCATCCTAGCAATTATCATAGTGAATTATAAACGTGGAGTTAACAGCCTGTCCCTGTTCTGATTCTAATGGGTTTGAGGGAATGCCCTAGGTTTGTTTCTTCTCTGTACTCCCTGTGTTTGCTAATTCACTTAGTACTTAATTATGTGTTAAATCAATATGTAGATTCATGTTTTTCTAAATATGGATCTGAAATAATTGGCCTATAGTGATTCCAATTTTATCTTTATAGTTCAGAATGTGGAAAGATAATGTCATTTTGGGAGCAGTTCAGGAGCGTTTTAGGGGCTTAGTTAATGAATGGGAAGATGATTTGGCTGACATCTTTGCTGAACTACTATTAGAAATTTCACCATTTTCTTAACGTAAAGAATATAGAAGATAGATGACATTTCTTAATAATCAGTCATTGAAGTATTTGGACTCATAGAGACATTAAAGATCACCTGACTCAACCTCCACATATTGTCAAAGAGGAACTTGAGGGCAGGGGCTAATGAATTTAACCAAGGCCACATAAATGTTAACAGAGCCACAGCTGGACACTGAGCTCTGCACAGTCATCTTTTTTTTTTTTTTTAACGTTTTTATTTATTTTTGAGACAGAGAGAGACAGAGCATGAATGGGGAGGGGCGGAGAGAGAGGGAGACACAGAATCGGAAGCAGGCTCCAGGCTCTGAGCCATCAGCCCAGAGCCCGACGCGGGGCTTGAACTCAGATCGTGACCTGAGCTGAAGTCGGCCGCTTAACCGACTGAGCCACCCAGGCGCCCCTGCACAGTTATCTTTAAAGCAAAACATAATGAATACTAGATGGTGCTTGGTTTTTCATTTCATTTCATTTCATTTCATTTCATTTCATTTCATTTCATTTCATTTCATTTATTTATTTAAAAGTAGTTGCCTTTTTTTTTTTTAATAGAATCAGTTCTCTGTGTGGTTGTATTTATTTTTGAGAGTAAGAGAAAGAGAGAGAGAGAGAACATGAGCTAGGGAGGGGTAGAGAGAGAGGGGGACAGAGGATCCGAAGCAGGTTCTGTTCTGACAACAGAGAGTCTGATGTGGGGCTCAAAGTCACAAACCATGAGATTATGACCTGAGCTGAAATCAAGAGTTGGATGCTTAACCGACTGAGCCACCCAGGTGCCCTGGTTTTTCATTAAAAAAAAAAAGAAGAGTATGTGAATTTATTTTCCCATCACGGTTTACTGAAATTTTAGAATTTATTGATTAATTGACTGAAATGGCCCCATCATGTTATTTACTGACAAAAGCAGATCTTGCTAGAACACACGTTATTCATGAAGATTAATTATCTTGTTCATTCTAGTCTTCCTTTTTTTTTAAAAAAAACTTTTTTTCAATGTTTATTTTTGAGAGAGGGAGAGAGACAGAGTACAAACTGAGGAGAGGCAGAGAGAGAGAGGAAGACGCAGAATCCAAAGCAGGCTCCAGGCTCTGAGCTGTCAGCGCAGAGCCTGACGCAGGGCTCCAGTTTATGAACTGCAAGGTCATGACCTGAGCTGAAGTCAGGCTCTTAACTGACTGAGCTGCCCAGGCACCCCTAGTCTTCCCTCTCGAATGGGTAGTGCAGAAGCTTATAGAGTAAGATATGGAGATTGTGGTCATAGGGAGGTTGCTGGATTCAAAGGCAGCTTGCACAGGGAAATTAAATAGGCAGGTTCAGATCTGCTTAAAAAGGAACAGCAAAATAGCTAACTAACTGACTGGGTTTTCCTAGAAAATACATTGATTGGGATTATACATATGCAAATTCCAAAATACATTTTTCTAGTCAATGGAAAAGTGAAACTAAACCATTCTGTTTCATTTTCTCTAATCTGTAGTTTCTATCTTTGCTGGAAATCCAGACAGGATCGATTCTTAGAACCCTGCAAATAGCGATTTCTATACTTTAAATTATTTGTAGGATAGTGAAATTATTGAGCCCTGGACTTGGGTTTCTTTTCTTCCAGTTTCCATCTTTTCCATTCATTGATTGATTGATTGATTGATTCATTTTTTATCCAAGAATATTTTAAATCTATGTGTTCCTCTGTATTATGCCAGATCAGAATACGACTGTGAGAATTAACATTGACAAGACTTACAGTTTATTTGGCTCAGCAGCACCAAGAAGTGTCAAGGCACAGAGCCCTGTTACACTCTCTGATGTCACCCAAAAGCTTATGGCCTCTGCAAACACAATTCTTCTTTAAAACTTACCAAAGAAATATCATCTAGTGACTTATGTAAACATTTTGGAAACCATTTCTGTATTTCATTTTATATTATTTAAGATGTTTATAAATCTTCCAAAAGACTACTGTGTTCTAGATACATGTCTTTCAAGTTTCATGTTTTTTTTTTTTTTAATTTTTTTTTCAACGTTTATTTATTTTTGGGACAGAGAGAGACAGAGCATGAATGGGGGAGGGGCAGAGAGAGAGGGAGACACAGAATCGGAAACAGGCTCCAGACTCTGAGCCATCAGCCCAGAGCCCGACGCGGGGCTCGAACTCCCGGACCGCGAGATCGTGACCTGGCTGAAGTCGGACGTTTAACCGACTGCGCCACCCAGGCGCCCCGTCAAGTTTCATGTTTTAATTGTAGTATTTGGATATTAGGCGATGAGATGCGTATTCATTCAATTCAGGGTTTTATAAACTAGGGACAGTGTTTCTCAGATATGTTCTGAGGGTCCTGGGCATGTGCAGGATGGTGGTTGCTAGTTCAGAATTATCACAAGGGAGGTGCAATTTCATGTGTGCCCAAACATTGTCTCTGGGAGGATAAATACATAATGTCACACATAAATACACACATACCAAAAATGTGTAGGTAGTGCTGAGATTAATAAAATGCAAGTTAATTAAAAAATGATTCAATTTGTGAATGTTTTTTGTCATAATGTCTTTTCCCAATCAATAATTATTAAGTGTTTAAACACTATCATGTGTATTCTCAAACTATTTTGGTATTAAAAAAGGTTTTTATACTCAGAAAGACCAGAAGCCACTAACATAAAATATGTCCCATAATAGGCTTTGTTTTTTCCTTGGTGAAAAGTTCACATCTTGTTCATTCTCCTGCCATCCACTTCAACACTTTAGTTTCTGTCTTCTATACTTTTTCTAATAGTTTTTTTATGTCTTTCCTTAGACGAGGTCATAGAAATTTCACACATATTTTTTGTCATACAGAGGTGAGATAACAATGTGTTGTTTTGTTTATACCACATTTTCTGATGATACTAAATATTTTCTGGGTTCTCCTGGCGGCACCTACTCACGGGGCCTATAGTCTAAGAAAGTGCCTTCCACGGAATGACTTTGTCATTTGAAGCTAAGGGATGATTTCCTGTGATGTCACCTGGCCCAACTGCAGGGTCCTCAGGCCTCCACTCCTGTTCTGGATTCCCCTTGCCTCCCCCACGTAGGAATATCAAAATGGCATCCACATCCTGTCATTCCTTTTCTTTCTTCTTCTTCTTCTTTTTTTTTTTTTGTAAGTCAACCTCTCCTTTTATGTTGGCTCTTTCTCCTATTAACACCCTTCAGCTCTCCCATCTTACAAAATAGAACCTTCTCTATAGCCCCATATCGAATCCCATGGCTCCTCTCTTTTCAGGGTTAGAACAGCACTTCCTGAATTAGTGCTCACCTTCATCCCCGCTTCCTTACCTCCTGTTCATTCCTTAGCCTGCGCTCATCTCTCTGGCTTCTGCCTTCACCTATTCCCTGACACTGTGCAGGCTTAGGTCAAAATGGAACCCCCCCATTTCAAAATCTAGCAGGCACCTTTAGTCCTTATTTCAGTTGCCCTCTCCGGAGCCTGTGAACTACTTACTTTGACTGGGTCATGCTGTCACATTCCTCCAAGGCTTTCCCTCATTTTAGAGTGCTCTTTCTCTTTTCTTTAACTGGCTGACTGCCATGTAGCCTGGAAGATGTCGTGTTAGTGGCACTAATACGGGAGGCTGTCCCCAGTCTTCCTGTCAGCTTCAGACTATTAGGGGCTCCTAGAGCACCCTCTGTTTATCTTTTTTTTAATTTTTTATTTGTATTTTTAAAATGTTTTTATTTATTTTTGAAAGAAAGAGAGAGACAGAGAGAGCACGAATGGGGGAGGGGCAGAGAGAGAGGGAGACCCAGAATCCGAAGCAGGCTCCAGGCTCTGAGCTGTCAGCACAGAGCCCGACGTGGGGCTTGAACTCACGAGCCCTGAGATCGTGACCTGAGCCGAAGTCAGATGCTCAACCAACTGAGCTACCCAGGTGCCCCCTATATATATATATATATAATATTTTTATATATTTATATATATATTTATATATTTATAAATATAAAATATTGCCATATATATATAAGCGTTTTTCTTTCGAGAGAGAGACAAGTCCTGGCAGTGTGGAGCATGCTTCAGATTCTCTCTTTCCCCCTCTGTCTCTGCCACTCCCTAGCTCTCTCTCCCTCTCTCTCTTTCAAAGTAAATAAAAAATCATAAGAAAAAAATGTTCATGTCAGTTTCTCCTTTGGGTAAGTAGTGGGTGTTCATTATATCTAAATTAGAAAATCTGGTGAACATGAAGGAGAGCCTCTAAGAAACTTGTAACCCAGAGAGAACCACTACTAGTATTTTGAGTTTTATCTTTCCGTTGCACACATACACACATGTTGATGTAGCCTATTTTTTATTTTTATTTATATTTATGTATTTATTTTTTAATATTTATTTAATTTTTAGAGAGAGAGAGAGAGAGAGTGAGCAGAGGAGGGGAAGAGAGGGAAGGAGACACAGAATCGGAAGCAGGCTCCAGGCTCAGCTCAACACAGAGCCTGATGTGGTGCTCAAACTCACAAGTTATGAAATCATGACCTGAGCCAAAGTCAGACACTTAACCAACTGGGCCACCCAGGCACTCCTTGATGTAGCCTGTTTTTTAAAAACATAATCATATATCTTGAATATTGTTCCATAATCTGTATCAACATTAAAAAAATTTTTTTTAATGTTTATTTCTTTTTGAGACGCAGACAGACAGAGTGTGAGCTGGGGAAGGGTCAGAGAGAGGGAGACACAGAATCCGAAGTAGGCTCCAGGCTGTGAGCACGGAGCCCGACGCAGGGCTTGAACTCAAGAACTGCGAGATCGTGACCTGAGCCAAAGTCAGACGCCCAGCCCACTGAGCCAGGCAGGCACCCCTGCATCATCATTTTTAAGGCTTCCGTGTATTTGCTTTGATTATATCCTAATTTATTTAAACTGTTCTCTTTTCCCCTCTTTCTCGCTATTGTTTAACATATTGTCTTGTATAGACGTCTTTGAAACTTATCTCATTATAAACTAAGGATACATTTCTAGGAGGGGAGTTGTTGGGGCAAGTGGTATTTACAGTTTTAGGAATTTTTTATATGTTCAGCCAAATTAATCTCTAGAAAAATCTTGTTTCAATTGATAAGAGTGGCTGACCACATACCGTTGTAGTTGCTGGCTTATTTGATGTCCCTTCCTAAATTTTTGGTGCTTGAGTGTGCTGATGCTGTCTTTCATGGAGATTCCTATCAGAGTGGCAATTATTTGTTGAAGGAATCAATCTATATTGATTTTTTTTTCAAGGAAGCATATTCATGCCTGGCTTTGGGGAAGAGATTTTCAAACACAAGTAAGTTAGGATAGATTTATAAGTGGAGTACATTACAGCCATTGCACATGTTGATGTAGATGTATGGAAATTGTTTATAAATAGGCTGCCATCCAAAAAGAATAGGCTATAAACAGTATATGTAGCATGAATCCCTGTTTGTAATAAACACCTATATTCATAAATTACATTTACAATATTGAAATTGGGGTGTACTATGTTTTATTATCTGTGTTAAAAGAGTGCCCGTGAACCATTCTATAACCTATAAATAAGCAATTTAAGTCATCCATTATACCAGTGCTTTTTCCTCATCATCCTGACTTTTCCCTTACCAAGAGATAACAGTGCAGTTTAGCACCATGTTGTAGGATAGTTCACTCAGCTTTCCTGTGAAACTTTTCTAACCAGTGACTTAGGAGCAATGATGGCCATCTGCATCCTCTTCCAAGGTGTGTTGTGAAATTATCAAGATTACTTGGTGTTTGGGAGGAAAATTCATGTAGAAATCCTGGGTGTTTCTATTTATTATTAATATGTACCCTTGAGTTTTGAAATGACTCAGGACTTAATGTGGCTTAATGTGTGTAATGGGAGGCTACTTGGGAGGAGGGAAGGAATCTGATGAAATGTAACACAATATTACTAGCAACATAATTACATTTATCACTGTAAGAGACTATAGCATCTTGTTCCTTAGCATCCCTGATGATGTAATGATACATTTGTGTCTTCTGTCCTTTCCTTTCTTCCTTTCTGATAATTTTGCCTGTTGAAAAACTTTTAAGTCATCTGGGTACTGACTCTGTTAAGAGAGAAACTTTGCAAGTTTCAATTTGTGTACATTTGTTTACCATCCTTATGTCAACACTAAAAAAAAAAACAAAACAAAAAACAAAAAACCCCAAACAACTGCCTGGCAATACTTGAGGTAACACTATTTCTGTTTTTCATTCTATCCACAATAACATTCTTGCCTTTTCTTTGATAAGGTGCCAAAATAGGAAGGATGGAAAATTCTGCTGCAATTGTTAGATAAATCACTTTCCAGACAGAACTCATAATAATTGCTACAGATTGCTGGCCTCAAGGAATATTTCTTTTAATTAAATGTTAAGGAGATGAATTATAATTTTTATTTTATTTTATGCCTTTTAACTTTTTAGGAACTGTCTCATCCATGGCCATAGAAAGGTTTGGGCAATTCTAGCATAAAACCTAATGATAATAATTACTATTAATTATCAAGAGCTTATAGAGTTCTAAAATTATTCAGTGCGCCTCACATGTCTTACTTCGTTTATTATTCTTGCTGTTATTTACTATCGGGTAGTTATTTAATCATTTTATGGGGGCTCCTGGCTAGCTCAGTCGGTAGAGCATGCAACTCTTGATCTTGGGGTTGTGAGTTTGAGCCCACATTGGGAGTAGAGATTACTTAAAAACAGAATCATGAAAACTTGCAACAAAACAAAACAAAATAATTTTATGGGCTTTCTAGCTTTCTCATTTGTTCCATGCCTTCTAGTCTTACAGGATATGCTATGTAATCCGTCCCTTACTTTGATCAATTTTGGAAAAAATAATAAGTACAATTGTCATTTATGGAGCACTTATTAGTTGCCAGTTGCTGTTCAGATAGTCTTGTTCCTACTTCCCTATTCCTGTCTTTCATATGAGGAGGGTGGAAAGGTTAAAGTTTTTCTCCATGTCCCACAGAGAGTAAATGTTAGAGCTGGAATGAGAATGCCGCTCAGAGTGACTCCAAAAAAAACAGGCCACTTTACACTCTGCCACCTGTTCTGTGTGACATATGATGTAAAAAGAAGAACATATTCTGTGAGTTAGTGAGTAATTAAAAAGCAGTAACAATAAGGAGCTCTAAGTGGATGTTAACAATATGAGCCTAAAGTCATACAATTAATTAAGAGGTGCCCTAACTTTTTTCTTTCTTTCTTTCTCTCTTTCTTTCTTTCTTTCTTTCTTTCTCTTTCTTTCTTTCTTTCTTTCTTTCTTTCTTTCTTTCTTTCTTTCTCTCTCTCTCTTCTTTCTTTTTCTTTCTTTCTTTCTTTCTTTCTTTCTTTCTTTCTTTCCCTTTCTTTCTTTCTTTCTTTCTCTCTCTTCTTTCTTTCTTTCCCTTTCTTTCTCTTTCTTTCTTTCTTTCTTTCTTTCTTTCTTTCTTTCTTTCTTTCCCTTTCTTTCTTTCTTTCTTTCCCTTTCTTTCTCTTTCTTTCTTTCTTTCTTTCTTTCTTTCTTTCTTTCTTTCTTTCTTTCTGTTTATTTTAAGAGAGAGAGCAAGCAGGGGAAGAGCAGAGAGAGGGGAGAGAGAATCCCAAGCAGGCTCTGCACTGTCAATGCGGAGCCTGACACGAGATCTCATCTTACAAACTGTGAGATCATGACCTGAACCAAAACCAAGTCAGACACTTAACTGACTGAGCCACTCAGGTGCCCCAGAGGTGTCCTAATTTAAAAAATTGACTTATAATTTGGTTTTATTTGCTAAAAAATGAATAAGTCAGGACCTAGAAACATCTGCTCTTATAAAAGCTTTTCTAGATCATTGGGCAACTGATAGAGCTTCAAGTTCAATTTGCTTAACATCCATGGAGCACCTGCCATGTACTGGGTGCCAGTATAGAAGTAAAAAATATAAGTAAAGGATGTTGTAGTAGGAAGGGGCCTTAGAAATCACATAGCCCTATTGGTTGTCACTCTGGACTCCACAGGGCCTTTGGGTTCTACCCTGGTTTATCTACAGCCATCGCTGGGCACAGGGAAGAAAGGAAGAGACAGGGGAGACAGTAATAGAATTCTGGTTCTCTCCTGTCCCCTTCCACTGGAACAGCTCCAAACTTTTACTTATTGGCCCTTTTGAAGTTTCTTCCTTTTACAGAGGAAGAAACTTAGGGACAGTCAGCATCTGAGGTGAACAATGGTGGGTTAAGAAGGCACAAAAATAGGATCCTTCCATTTGCCAAACCAATGAGCTGCATAGTATTCTTTATGCTCTCCATACTCTTTATAGGAGTGAATTTCACTTTTATCATGTTTATGCAATGCTGCAGCCAAGACGGTCATATTGCATTCAGGTGGCTATGTCATAGGCATCAACTAATGGCCACTGTGGTGACTTTGGGGCTTTTAAGAAATTGCAGTCAGTGAGCGTGATGCACATTGCTTTGACCTTTATTGGTGTTACCTCCTCTGGGATTGTTGCCCATGATTCCAGTTGAAGTCCTGCCTTTCCAGTCACGGTTTCAAAGTTACATTCTTCTTAGTGATAGACTAAGAATTATCATGCAAACCCAATTCCATATCTTCTTATCAAACACTTTGATAGAGGAGAAGATTCTGGGTTAGGGGAAATGACTCTATTAATTCTATTTGTGCTCTCAGACTATAATTCTGTAGTCTTTGGACATAATATTCAAAGAAAAGATACATCTCATTCTAGGTTTCTAGCAATCCAGCTTCTATTGCTTTTATCCATTAAGATAATTAGAGAGCAAGGAGACTCAGGTATTCTATATCAAGTCACAGGTAAGAACTGTTTAGCTAGTATTATGAAAATTATATTAAATTATTGGGTATGGGGTGCGTGGGTAGCTTAGTCGGTCACACATTCGACTTCAGCTCAGATCATGATCTCGCAGTTTGTGAGTTCAAGCCCTGCGTCAGGCTCTGTGTTGATAGCTCAGAGCCTGGAGCCTGCTTTGGATTCTGTGTCTTCCTTTCTTCTCGCCTCCCCTGCTCATGTTATCTCTCTCTCTCTCTCTCTCTCTCTCCCTCCCCCTCAAAAATAAACATTAAAATTTTTTAAAATATTAATTATTGGCTAGAATGACAAAAATGTGTTCTAGTTGAGCTTTAGAGCCCAAGACATGGGCTTTTCTGCTGTTGGACTGGAGGACAGAGGCAAGGAGGCAGACTTGGACTTTAAGACCGGGAGGCCTTTGCTGAAGCGGAGGAGACAGGGGAAGCAACGAAATTCAATTAGTGGCTGGTAGGAGCAGATGACATCTGCAGCTGGGGGAGATCATCTAGCAGCTGTGGCTGGATCATCATAGTGACTGTAACCCAGACAAGAAAAACAGACCGTGGGAGGCAACCTGCCTGCAACTGCCTTATGCCAGTATTAAAACAATGTTAGGGCTTACTGATTTTTTTAATGAAGGAGAAAAAGTAGATGGATTTTTTTAGATGGATATGAATATGACGTCCATTAATAAAAATCTTTCCTTCCTAGACTTTCCAGGTAGTTTCCTTTTTAATTTTGCTTTGAAAGATAATACAGTGATAAGAATCCTTGTTTGCTCATTTCTTAATGGACACATTCCATTTTTTTCCTGAAGATAAAAACCTAGAATATAAATTTCTGTGGTGAAGGGTGTATATATAATTAAGGTTTTGGTAGGTAAACAAATTATCTTTTCAAAAGCTGTTGCACTTTTTAAAATGTTCATCTATTTGTGTGTGTGTGAGAGAGAGAGAGAGAGCATGTGCACAAGTGGGGGAGGGGCGAGAGATGAGGACAGATTCTGAAGCAGTCTGTGTGCCCACAGCAGTGACCCTGATGGGGGGCTTGAAGTCACAAACCATGAGATTATGACCTGAGCTGAAGTCAGATGCTCAACCGACTTAGCTGCTCAGGCACCTCAAAAGCCGTTGCATTCTTATGTGGATTTCTTACCATTTGTTGGGGAATCACAGAAATTAAGGATGCATTGTTGCTTCACAGACTCCTGAAGTTAGATAAACTCTCAGGGGCCGGATGGATCATTTTTATTGTATTAGATTTTCTGAGTAATCTCCTTGCCAAAGCCATAACCTCTTCTGAGGTCAGTTCCAGCCTTCTCTTCTGTCCTGTCTGCCTTGTTAATACCCAGGGCCCCTAGCTGGATGAACCACTGAGCCAAACTTGGACACACTTTTTTCTCTTAAGAATTTTAGCAAAAAGGCATAAAGTCTAGGAACTTAGAGAATGTAGCTAGATGTAATAGATCCTGGATCTCTATGGTCATACAGAGTTAAGGAGAAGAGTGGACATATAGCAAACTACATGGTTTGAAAAAAGGTGAAGTAGAAAACTTCTTCTATAGAGGGGATGTAGGGAAAGAAATGGGTGCTGAACATCAGAGACCACGTAGCCTGAGCGAGTCAAAGGTGCAGTCCCTGTGAATCAGTATATTCTGTGGTTCCTTCCATAAGGAGCCTCCTCTGCTTTCTGAAGTTTGATCTATTTCGATCCCCATTCAAGACACCTGACTCCAGGTAAAATGCATAGCATTTACTTCAGAAACATCAGGCTCCAAACATAAACAGAGAACCGTATTTTCTGAAATACAAATTAGAACATGCCTGGCAAAATGATTTTTCAGAATGGTACATTTACATAAAAACTTCTCAGACCAGACCTTGTGGAATTTCATTTACCTAACTTCACCTTGATTTATCTAGTACAATAGTCCTCAAACTTTAGCACACATCACAATTACTTGGGAGGCTTGTTATAACTCAGATTGTGGGACCCTATCCTAAGTTTCTGATTCAGCAGTCCTCGGGTAGGTCCCAAGAATTTATATTTCTGACAAGTTCTCAGGTAATGATGCTTCTAGTCTTGGGGCCACATGTTGAGAACCATTGAGCAAGTAAGAATGTGGGAAAGTCCCTCAGAGAAGAAAATGATACAATTTCTCATGTTCTTATTAGTCACTCTTAGGAGGATCTTCTTAGCATTAACTCTTCCCCTTATCCTCTCCTCCCCTCTACTTCCCTACATCTCCCAACCTCCACCCTTGGAAACCCTTTGTCTCAGCTGCTGTATTCTACCATGGGTGGCAGTTATCACACTGCTTGGCAACTGTTGTATGCCCAATTAACTGCCACATTCTGAGGGCAGGGACCAGTGTCTTTCACTGTGTGTCTTCACTCACTAGCACCATATCTCAACATGACAGGCATGAAATACAAAAGTATTGACTGAATGATAGAATGAATGAGAATTCCTTTCTTTTTGTACTGACTCTTTAGGTCCTTGACAAAGTCCATCTCTGGTGAACTTGACCCCTCCATTTCTCTCTGGTAAAACAGTCTGTTGCTTATCTATTTCTTCACCAGTATTCTTAGGATGTAAGTGGCTTGTCAGGGTGGAATAAAGTAGGGTAAAGGAGAGAGCATGTGTGTATATGCACATGCATGTGTGTTCTGTTTTCCTTTTTTTTATTTTAAAGTAAGCTCTAGGCCCAACATGGGCTTGAACTCATGGCCCTGAGGTCCAGGGTCACATGCTCCACTGATTGAGGCAGCCAGATATCTGTTTTCTTTTTATTTCCTTCTTGTTCATGTACATACAACAGCTGTGTGAGTTGGGCATTTCCACCAGACCATGTACCTCTTTGAAGAATGTCCCATTCATAGATCAGAAAGTTTTATTTTTACCTCTTGTGACTTACAACTCTTGGCTTTGCTTGAGTAGCGATGCATAACCCACAAAACTGGATTGTAATTCGTTCATATAATTTCTTGTGAGTCAAGACATTTTGAGATAGCACAAAAAAGTATTAGACTAAGAATCAGCAATTCTGGATTCTAGTCTTAACTTAATCTTTAATTAGTTACATGCCCTTAGCCGAGTCTCCTAATTTGATTTTTCAATGAAGGCTTTAATAAAAATAATCTAAATATTCTTTCCAAATCTTAACACTCTCAGCATCTGTGAGTTGAGAGGAACGTGTTCTCAAAAGTGTGACATGCTTTAGGCATATATTTATTTTGCATGTTCAGGTGTGGCCCATATGTCCTTTTAGATGGTAAAGAGATCATTTGGTGAAATAAAGACATTCCAAAGGGCTATACATAAAGTTGTGTTGCAGGCAGTCCTGTGTCTTTGGCTATTCTAGGAGTAAATGAAAAAGAGGATAAAGAAAGAGGAACCAATTAGAAGAGATACTTTGCATTTATTCCCATGAAGAAGGAAGCTTGAGTTCTTGCCCAGGTCTGAGTATTTAATTTTTCAGTAAGCAAGAACCAGATCCATCAACACATCCTCTTCTTTGAATATTTATGGTTTGCTCTATATCTTGTCCCTGTGGAATTTCCTGAGCAAAGAGATTGTATGTTTGACTCTTGAAGAAGATAATGTGATCTCAGAAATATGCTATTTGGCATCCGAATAAAGTCCAGATTTAAAGTATCAGCTTGGTCACTTGCTAACTTCTTCCAAATGTCCAGCTGTTATCATTACAATATATCATGTCTTAGTCTTGGGAAGTATAGTTTACAGCCATGTCACAATGGCAGAATAGTTGGTAAGAATGTTTTTTCTGAGTATTTGACTTGTTAAAGAAAAACAGTTTGGGGGAAGTGATGGTGAGGGTGGAGAAACATATTTTCATGGTGATGAAGCCACAGCAAATTTCCAGAGGAAGACAAGCTGTCACTTTCTTGACCTTTTGAGATTCCCCATGAAGTTTAATTCTCCATCATTTTTCTACTTCATAGGAATTAGATCTGATTTAAAAAACTGGGCTGGTATATTATAAGTACTTCCTTTTATGGGAACTGTGTTGAAGGTGATCCTTAAACTACTTGGTGCAACTGAGATATTAACTTACTTTCATTCCCAATGTTCTAATTGTCTTTTCTTAAAAAAAAAAGGACAAAAACAAAAAAACCCTAAGTCAACTAGATTGAATTTTGGCTGAGTTCTGCCTCCTTTGAATAACATTTCCATTTGGTCTTACTGGGATACTCAGAAAACCTTAAAATCTTTAAAAGGTCATGTTCCCTTTGTAGATGTAGAAAAGTGCTTTTGACTTCCTGGGTCCCTTTAAAAAAACTTTACCAAAATAAGATATACACATATCAGGAAAGTACACATAGCATCAGTGTAAAAAGCATTAAGTTTTCGATACTGAACACAACTGTGTAACCAGCACTTAGATCAAGAAACAAAACACTGGGGCACCTGGGTGGCTCAGTGGGTAAAGCATCTAACTCTTGATTTCGGGTTAGTTCATGACCTCATAGCCATGAGATTGAGTTCTACAGTCGTGAGATTGAGCCCCGCATTGGGCTGTGCACTGAGTGTAGAGCCTGTTTAAGATTCTCTCACTCTCCCTCTGCCCGTTTCCCCTGTTTGTTTGCTCTCTCTCTCTCTCTCTCAAGTAAAAACAACAACATTGTCAGCATCGCATAAGCCCCCTTGTGCTCTGTTCAGGCTCCTATCTGCTCTCCCCACCAACGATAACTGTGATGTTGACTTCAACAGCATAGACTTCTTTTGCCTGTTTTTATACTTTGATCTTGTTTTGGTCATACTAAAGACATTATTTGCCTATCCAAAAGTACTCTTTTGGATAGGACTCATTTCATTCAATATTACGTTAGTGAGAATTATTGAGTTATATGTATGTGCCAATCATCCTCATTTCTGAATAATGTGTAAAAATGCAGTATTTATTTATCAGTTTTACTGTTGATGGAATTTGGGCATTTCTGTTTCTGGCCTTTATGAATAGTTTGGCTATGAACATGACAGGACATGTCTTTGTTGAATAGATGTGTATGTGTTTGAGTCGGATATATTCCTAGGCATGGAATTGCTAGGTTATAAGATATGCATAAGTTCAGCTTTACTAGATACTGCCAGCTTTCAAAAGTCATACTAATTTACTGTCTCATCCTTGGGTTCTTTTGACTCGTGTTTGTGGGAGATGCAGGAGAGAGAAGCATCAAAGGAAAAGGCTTCAAAAGGGAAGGGCTGGAGAGGGTGCAAGGCCTTAGGACATGTTTACACAGCTGAAAGCAGCTGCGGCTGGTAAGGAACACCTTAGAGCCATTAACGTTCCTCCTTCACACCTGACCCTTCCTAGTGTTCTAGAAATCAATTAATTCGAAATTCAGCCTTGAAATGCTAAACCATTAGACTGATTAACACACTTGCTTAGCTGACTTTATGTAGATAGTCTTTAGCAATTATCCTAATAAAAAGAAGCTTCATTCTGGAGTCGGGGCCTCGTTTCGACTTGAGTATGAGGACCTTCACTTAACTGCACTTTGTCTGCAGACTCATCTTTTGCGACTCCGGCCATACTCCCTGCAACCGATGTTCCCGAAGGTGTAAAGGAAAAAGGGTAGTTGAACAAGTGGCTCTGATATTAAAGCTGAATTGTGGTAAGCTTTCATTGCTAAGGTTCTGATCTTTCCCTAACTCTTACTTAATGAAATCATAAAGGCCTATGGCTCTTTTGTTCGACTAAAGGTACAAATAATGTTTTGAGCTTCCGTTATGAGATAGGAGATGGTTTAAAATAATTTTTTAAATTGTCTATACTAAAAAAAATGTAAATATATGAGTCTTTAAAAATTACTCCTCCCTGACTAGTATCAAAAAATGGCGAATGGAACCCATTAAAAAAAAAAAAAATTTGTGGTGTTTATTCAATTTGCTTCCAGCTTCCACTAAACTAAGAAAGACACATTGAAATGTGGAAATGTTGGAACCATCCTTTTTAAAGAAAAAAAATGCTTTTCAGCAGGGGAAACAACGTAACAACTACGAAAATATATGGACATGTCAAAATGTTTCTAAAGGAACTAGAATGAATTTGTTATTTAAATTTTTTTAAATGTTTGTTTCTGAGAGAGACAGAGCATGAGTGGGGAGGGACAGAGAGAAAGGAAGACACAGAAGCTGAGATGTCAGCACAGAGCCTGAAGTGGGACTCAAACCCTCTAACTGCAAGATCATGACCTGAGCTGAAGTTGGACACTTAACTGACTGAGCCACCCAGGCGCCTGTAAAAAATATTTCTAAAGGAACTAGAATGAATTTGAATACTACCGACAATAAGGA
The DNA here is from genome assembly GCF_016509475.1 of Prionailurus bengalensis. NCBI lineage: Eukaryota > Metazoa > Chordata > Mammalia > Carnivora > Felidae > Prionailurus > Prionailurus bengalensis. Next base: position 207,822,355 of record NC_057343.1, read on the forward strand.
CATTTACTGTAAAAAGAAAAAGACACCCACTAAGTTTTCTTTGGATAGCTTTCTTAGAGAGACTGGAGCACTCCAAATTACTCAACTGAATATTTCTAAATTCTTAGATAAACATTATTATTATGAATTAAGCAATTATAAACAATGTATAAATTAAAGCATTTCAGTGTTTGTTATAGTCTGCATATTAATTTTAGACAAAATATTATGGACTAGAGTGCTCATATGTGCTATATTTGCCTCAGTCCCTGAGGTGATCTACAATTACAGTATTTGATCATATTTTGTATTTGACCTGAAGGATAATTTTATTATATCCAGAAGTCCTTAGGATATGTATTTTTAGCTTTATTTTCTCACCTATTACTATGGGCATGTAATTTATTTCATATAAGTTTCTTGGTTCAGAATGAAGTATGTAATTAAACATGGGTTCTTTGCAAAAATAAATCATATAGATTCCAGGAATGTATTGTATTATGAATGACAATACCCCATCGAGTGTGTATTGTGTGATATGACTCTGTGTACACACACACACACACACACACACACACACACACACGCATATCAATCCTTGTGGTGTGAAGTAAGGAAAGTTTATTTTGTAAAAGCAATGCACTATAATATAGCTCAAAGGACCCCTGGGAACTCTGCTCAGATGTTTGGATTTTGTGCAACAAATAATGGTGAGCCAATTAAAGTTTTTCATCGAGGAATAAGATCAGAGGTGTTTTAAGAAGAATGATTCTGGGAGGAATTGGAAGCAAGAAGAAGATTTAGAAACCCAAACTGGCTCACATGAGAGAACTCTTGAAAGTCATAATCATCTTTGTAAAACATTATGAACAATTGTTCTATTAAGCTTAAGAATATCATTTCATGCTATAAATACCATCTCAAACCAAATTCTAGTATAGATGAGCTACAGATATGTCAACCTTTTAAGGAAAAGGTTTAGAACAAACACATTACACTGAGAAAAATGAATCTGTGAGTTCTCCCCACTCCTGAAAGTCGTAAAACAAAGCCACCCAGATTGGATTTAAAAAGCTGTCTCTGTCCGTCTCTTGGAGCCTCAGTGTTCTACAGGAGTAAACCTTGAGAATGGTACATTCTACTGTTTCTCTTGGCAACGAGGGTTTAAATGGAAAGGAGGCAACAAGAGCAAGAAAATAAGGGCTATTGTGAAGGAGCTGAGGAGTGGTTGGTGGTAAAGAATGGCAGGAGAGGAGCACTAAAATGTTAATAGCTGTCATGTGGAAATCCTTCTCAACAAAACCAAAGCTTCCATTCTGATTTCAGATTGGTGCTAGATGTTTCTTGTTTGATAATCTTCCTTTTAACATTCTTTTTTTTTTAGGGGTGCCTGGGTGGTTCATTTGGTTGGGTGTCGGACTCTTGACTTTGGCTCAGGTCACGATCTCACAGTTCATGAGTTCGAGCCCTACATCAGGGTCTGTGCTGACAGTGCAGAGCCTGCTTGGGATTCTCCTTCTTCCTTTCTCTGCCCCTCCCCTGCTTATGCTCGCTCTCTCTCTCTCTCTCTCTCTCTCAAAATAAAGAAATAAAACTTAAAAAAATAAAATTTTTTATTTTTTTCAAGCAACTAAGTGTTTACAGACAGAAACAGAGAAAGTACTCTTAGAAATGATGTTTGTCTTATCTCTCAGTGTTCATGCTAGATTGCTAGTGTTCAGAATCATGGAAGCATATGAATTAGGCTTTTGGAAAAACCAACCTCCTCGCTTAAGACAAAATGTTCTGTAAAGTATACACTCCACACTCCTGCATGACATTAATAAATAGGTCCTTAATTATGCTTATGTGCCTCTATTCTTGCGAGGCAACCAACTATATATAGCAGAGCTGGAAAATCCCAGGTGGCTTATGGTTAATGACAAAGGAGCATCAGCAGTACTGACTAATGAGGTATTGAAAGAATGATACAGCCTAATTTTTGTTAAGCCACTGCACAGATAAATGACTTGCTTGATAGTTACCCGTTGACCTTAATGATAATTGTGCACAAAACAAATAAAAAAAAACCCAACAGAAAGTTTTTGGCACAACTTTGGCCAGCATTCTTGAGCACAAAGCCAGCTTAAGAAAAGGGTGGAGCAGACGATCTTGTAGTGTCTGCAAAGTAGAAGAAAGTAGCACATAAGCTTTGACACAGCACAGAAGTTGTAATTTTGTGCACAAGGTATACATTGGAAAAGGACAGAGGCAGTGTGTTTTGATGAGTGAGGAATCAGAGAGACTTTGGTCTGAGTCCTACCAAAGATTGACTCACCTGAGGCAAACCCTTGGTTTTGCTTTCCTCCAAAGTTAACCATGTCAACCATGTCATGGTTTGGAAGTTTTGGGTTTTTTTGAACTTTTTTTTTAATGTTTTTTTTAAAGTTATTTTTGAGAGAGAGAGAGACAGAGCACGAGTGGGAGAAGGGCAGAGAGGGAGGGAGACACAGAATCTGAAGTAGGCTCGAAACTCAGCTTTCAACACAGAGCCCGACATGCGGCTCGAACTCATGAACCTCTAGATCATGACTTGAGCCGAAGTCAAATGCTTAACTGACTGAGCCACCAGCTGTCCTGGTTTGGAAGTTATTGTAACACAGCTTTTAAATATAGCCATTAAAGTTTATCTCCCGACTTTTAAGGGGTTTGTATCTTAAAGTGCTTTACCTGATCACGTAAACTTTTGTGGGCATAAGTAGGAGGCAAAAATGCATTGAAAACAAGAATGTTAAATATAACTGAAATATTATTGCTGGAAATGTTAAGTCATCTCTTGAAACATTGAGCATACCAAGAATTGGTTTTGGTCCACTTCAAAAAGCAGGAGGTTATAACCTTCAAAGGAAACTCTCCTAGGAGAGGTTAGGATAGAAAGGGCCAAGCTATGTGCATAATTATCAATGGGGGCCAGTTTGTTTTATTGAAAGTCTTGCTCTGCAACTCCGAACTCGGTTCCCACACAGCCTGAAACTGCATACATGATGGTGAAGGTAAAGGAAATAAATATACTCCTCCTTACTTGAGAAAAGTGAATTTAAAATCATATATATGGGGTACAATGGAAGAGTCAGGATGTGCCTCATAGTACGTAACTCTAAGGAAACCATATCTAGAGTTAACATTTTTAGCTGGACCCACAAAGACTTCATGAAAGGGATTGAGGAAAAATAACTTTTGATATTTGTAAGACCTAGAGATGAGATTTGAGGCAAGGTTAACGGGCTTTTTATTACATATATGTGTGTCATATATATAACAATATATGTATATGTTTGTATATATAAAATATAACACATGCAAAGTTTTATACATAGGTAGGCATGTGTATATGTTTATATATGTGTGCATGTTTATATGGTATAATAAATACATCACAATGACAGTAATCATATTTGAAAGCAAAATGAGAAAACTGACAGAAATCTTGGGAGTGATTTTGAGGAACCAGTGACATTTTAAATATATTCATATAGACCTTTAAGTTTTCCTTGAAAACCAGAGTAATCTAAGCAAGACTTCAAGATATTTCCCTGTGTGAAATAAAGACAAGCAGTGGTGTCTTAGAAAAGACTTAGTGCACTCTTAACCTCACATTAAACTTGTATTTTAGGATAATTTTTTGAAAGAATACATCAAAGCATGTGAAACTGGTGCCTAATTATATTGTCATTAGTATACAGTAGATAGTGTTATCATTCTGCATAAAGCACTATGAAATGAGTACGTTAAGAATATTTAATTATGTGGGTGAGCGAAATAATAAAGGAAAATTGCTAGTTAATTGCTTTTCTTAGAAATGCTGTTAGGGGTGGTAGTTGCCCAGCAACATGATTCATCCTAAAGAAATATGCTGTTGGGCTGCTTTCTGCAGAATTATTCTGGGGAAACTAGGAGGGAGAACTAGGACTTGTTGGTACAGATTTCATTCTTTATTCTCTGTAATGTGCCACTGCCTCTGGGAAGCCTTCCCTGACTTCAGCTGAAAGAACTTTCTATGAGCCGTGAATACTTTGCCTGTACCTCTATCTAGTATGCTTCTCAGCACGTGGTATTTTAATTATTATTCCATGTGTTTGTTTCTCCTTCCAAACTGGGAAATTATTAGACACATGACTGTGTATTATTCTTCCCAAGCCCTAGCTCAGGGTCTGGCACAGAATAGGTGCTTGATGCAGGTTGTGGGGTTGAAAAGTCTCTTCTCATAGAATCAAAGGCAGTGGCTGGGGAAAGTGGGTGTGAGCCAAAGGTTCTCCCATTTTGTCCTTTCGGGAGCATCTGAAACAGTCTCATTACCTTTAAAAAGAATCTCCTGAAGAAATTCAGTCTGTTGACAAACTTTGCTTCCTTCTTTTTCTTTTTCTTTTTTTTTTCAATATATGAAGTTTATTGTCAAATTGGTTTCCATACAACACCCAGTGCTCATCCCAAAAGGTGCCCTCCTCAATACCCATCACCCACTTTTCCCTCCCTCCCACCCCCCATCAACCCTCAGTTTGTTCTCAGTTTTTAGGAGTCTCTTATGCTTTGGGTCTCTTCCACTCTAACCCCCCCTTTTTTTCCTTCCCCTCCCCCATGGGTTTCTGTTACATTTCTCAGGATCCATCTACCCTATGACCCAGCAATAGCACTGCTAGGAATTTACCCAACGGATACAGGAGTGCTGATGCATAGGGCACTTGTACCCCAATGTTTATAGCAGCACTCTCAACAATAGCCAAATTATGGAAAGAGCCTAAATGTCCATCAGCTGATGAATGGATAAAAAATTGTGGTTTATATACACAATGGAGTACTACGTGGCTTCCTTCTTTTTCTAAATGAAGAAGAGAGAGAGAGAGGGAGGGAGGGAGGGTGGGGGGAAGAAATGCATTTTCTCCTCTTTTCATCTCATTAGAAAAACATCACTTGGAGGGTATGACTATTTAGAACAATAGAACCATCTATAATTCAGGATCAGTTGTCTTTTATGGATGATTTACATTATCTCAAATACTCTAAACATGTCTTTTGATCTTCCCCATTTACTCTAATGTGTTATAGATTTGGGTGTGTGTGACAGGAGGAAAGGAAAGTGTAAGTGTTCTACAAAGTAGTTGAACCTATTGCCTTCTTAATATAAAGTCCTAGGATCCTAAGAAAAAGTATATAAAAACTTTCTCTCGAATTATTTTTCTTGTATGCATTGCAGACTTGGGCACCCATCTATTCTCAAGGGTGCATATCTAATGGGGACATGCCTCATAAAAAAATCTAATTTGGAGTCAACAGGGAAGAGGTAGCCCACATAATATTTAAGAATGTGAATGTACACATAATGTTTAAGAATGAGAATAAGAGGGGCGTCTGGGTGGCTCAGTTGGTTAAGCGTCTGACTTCGGCTCAGGTCATGATCTCATAGTTTGTGAGTTCGAGTCCCGTGTTGGGCTCTGTGCTGACGGCTCAGAGCCTGGAGTCTGCTTCAGATTCAGTGTTTTCTTGTCTCTCTGCCCCTCCCCCAGTCGTGCTCTCTCTCCTTCTCAAAAATAAATAAACATTTAAAACATTTTTGGAATGAGAAAATGAATTTTATTAAGGAACTCATGCCTTTTATCGGGAAAAAGGCAGAAAGTTGAAAAAAAAAGTCAAAAAAGTAGAACCATAGGTGGTTTATCATTAAAAATAGAGGAACATAAAAGTTTGATTCTGAAAGTATCTGTTAAGGATCAGTTGCAGATAATAAGAAGTGAAATAGTTGCTTAGAAAACACGTATCAGCTTTGAGAGGAGGAGGAAAGTGATATGTAAATTACCAACCAGAGCCATAAACCAGCCACAGTGTTCAGCTATGGTGGCACTAGAAGTGCGTAATTATATTGGAAATTATCTTCCCTCCCTCCCTGCCTGTCTCTTGCAGACTAAAATGAACACTTGGGGGTAACACTTAAGGAGGAAAGTAGGAAAATGAGAGCATATTGCTGACACACACATACATGTACACGTGACGAGGCTCTAACGGTAGAGAGGTAATTGTCGATGGATTGCTTTGGAGCTAACCTCTGTTAGTGTTTATCTGGATCCCAGCCTTCCTTCTCTCTCTCTCTCTCTCTTTTTTAAGTAATCTCTACACCCAGTGTGGGGCTCAAACCTACAACCCCTAGATCAAAAGTCACACATTCTACTGACTGAGCCAGTCAGGCACTCCCCTGGCCTTCCCTCTCTAAATCAGTGCCTGGCTCCTTAGCCCAGATGTGTGTGTGTGTGTGTGTGTGTGTGTGTGTGTGTGTGTGTGTGTGGTTGCGTGTTAACAGAGACAAAAATTGAGATAAAGACAAAGCTAGAAAGTAACAGTGACATAGAAGATGGGACGAGATATTTGTTCATTTTTTCCTACCATGTATCGATTATATCCTCGTTGATATTATATTAAAAGGACAAGAAAATGAAATGCCAAATGGTTTAATGTATAAATTCCCAAGCATTTTTTTAAATTTCAGAGATTTATTTTGAAAACCAGGCTTAATGTCAAAAATTTTCTAACCACATTTGGCTTTAGACTTGCACTGGGATTTCATGTCATTTTCACTTTTCAATTTCTTGAAATATACGAAATATCTATAATTTGTAGCTAACAGCTCCTATGGAATACTGTGATAGTCTGGATTAAAACCACTACATTGGAAAAAATAAATTGGCACAACAGTGTGTTAAACGAAGATCCTTCTCTGGGCTTTTCATTCCCCATATATTTGTTTTTTTTTTCAAAAATTTTAATGTTTTATTTAATTTTGAGTGGGGGAGGGGCAGAGAGAGACACACACACACAGAATTTGAAGCAGCCTCCAGGCTCTGACCTGTCAGCACAGAGACTGACACGGGCTCAAACCCACGAGCCGTGAGATCATGACCTGAGCTGAAGTCAGACACTTAACCACTGAACCACCCAGACACCCCTCCCATGTATTTGTTTTATTTAGTGACCCATATATTTAAGATGTTTCTAAAAAGAACGTAACTTGATATATCAGTATGATAATAAATGAGCATCCTTTGTTTAATTTGGCTTGTTTCCATTCCATCCCTGTAGCACAGACTTTATTTTTTATAATTTTATAGATAAGGAAACCAAGACCCATAAAGTTTAAGCGGCTTTCCTAAAGGCTCACTGCTGGCCACCTCAGTGAATGACTTGTCTCCTTCCACTACAAGGCACTGCTGAGTATCAGTCCTAAGTCATTTGAAGCTTGGATCAGTCCTAAGTCATTTGAAGCTTGGAGTCATGCAGTCCAGGACTTTTGCTAATTCAGCTGATGATGGGAATGGCAATCATGAACAGATACTATTGTTTCCACTTAAGCTGATTATGGCTTTAATTTCATATTTTGTTTTTTTCCCTCTTTAGTACATTCTGATTGCAAATCTGGAAAATTCTTTCTTAATAAGCTAAATTGCCAGGCTTATGCTCCAAAGTAGTTTTTTAAAGTTTATTTATTTATTTTTGAGAGAGAGAAAGAAAGAGCACACAAGAGAGGATCAGAGAGAGAGGGAGAGAGAGAATCCCAAGCAGGCTCCAAGCTGTCAGCCCAGAGCTTGATGCGGGGCTCAAACTCACGAACCGTGAGATCATGACCTGAGCCAAAACCAAGAGTTGGATGCTCAACAGAGTGAGCCATGCAGGTGTCCCTAAAGCAGTTTTTGAATTATTTTGCAGTACATGTATAATTAGTAGGGGTCATTATTTAACCCACAAATTTGACCCCTTACTTCTATTTTAAAAGAGACGTAATGTCACAAAGATGATTTATGGTGATGAGGGTAATCGTTGTTCCTAAGCTCCTTCATCTTGGAGTTGAAGCAGTGTTCTGACCCTTACTTCAAAGCTCCTATAGTTTTCCCAGCAGGGTTAGTAGAAGAAAATGTTATCTGGGTTTCTTGGCAAAACTTTTAGACCTAAGGCTTCATAGTTTTTTTTTAGTTTCCATCTGCAGACATGCAGATGCTCTCCACTCCTTGTCTCTTTGTTTCCCCTCTCGTCCTTGCCGGATCCCAGCTGGGGATAGTAGACAGTGGCACTTGTTTCTTACTATTGACATTAGAGGTGGTGTCTGTCCATTCAGGAGAGGACCTGTGGACTTAGAGGTAATTCAGTGGGGATGATCCAGTGCCAAAGCCAATAAGCATATTTTCTCTTCAGCTTTGACTCTAATGTGCAAGACTCAGAATATCGCCATTTACTTACCTGGTAGGATCTCCATTACGTGCTTGGCTTCAGAGGTGTCACACATGGGACGGACTCTATTGCTGGCTTACTTCCATGCCAGTGTACCCGGCTCCGGGTATAAATCACGTTTGGTGTAAAAGCACTTATGACAGTCTTGTTGCTCCTTGCCAGTGACTTGTTTGGATGAGCATATGAACCTGTTCTGGAAAATAATCTTTAGGTAATACACTAGGAAAATCCTATTGTCGTTGAAAACAAGGTGCTGTGATACTTATCTTAGACCTTGAGGAAAAATATTAAAAACATACTGAGGATGGTGGAGCAGAAAATTTGAAGGCGCCTGCATCCTGATGACATCATTGAGCCACTGATTCAATGTTGGGATGGCTTTTCTCTGGTCTTTTTGTTAAGTAATGTCCCTGTGGCTTAAGCCACCAGTCAGGTTTTCTGTTACTTGCAGCTAAAACTACTCCTAAGTGCTAGAATATCCTAAAAGAGAATTGTATATTACATTTTGCTTTTCATAACTTAATTTCACGCTACAGAAGTTCTTACACTATAATTAAAAGTACAGTTTAGTTCTCGCCCGCCCCCCCCCCCCACCCCCGCCCTCTTGCTGAGCCAGCCAGCCTGGCCTCTCCCCTGAGGCCAAACTTCTGCACTGTCCCCACTGCACGAGGGAGAGCCCTCAGTGAGACCTGGCTTTCTCCAGGTTCCCGAGGGATGCTTCCAGATGCCAGAAGTGGGTGGAGAATTGCAGGACAGCAGACTTAGAAGATAAAACACCCGATCCACTAAATAGACATTACTGATTACGTGCCAAACACTTTGAGACCTCTATGATCTGTAGAACTGTGCATTTTGCAGAGGCATCGGCAAACTCAAGAATGATTGGGTTATCTTATTTGTGAAAATTAATTGAAGCAGATACTTGTGAAGTCATTGGGAGAGGCCTTACAGGACAGTTCTTTGAGATAATGCGATATCAACAATATTTGATCTTACCCGTCATTTGACCAGTCATTTGATAGTCATTTGTGTCTATCATAGTAGACAGAGAAAATGAACGAAAGAATTGAGTGAAGACTCAATTGGGTCCTGAGACTCTGAAACAGAAAAGAATGGATGAAACTTCTGAACAGGAACAAAAACATAAAAAAATAAACAACAGCAATGCTCAGAACCCCAGTGCAGAAGAAGGGGGTAAAGACCAGGATGAAGACATTTTACCTTTAACCCTTGAACAGAAAGAAAACAAAAAGTACTTCAAATCTTTATGTGAAATTTTGATTCTTGTAGGGAAACAAGACATACCTGTGGACAGACATGAAACTGATGAGCCCCCAGAGGGTCTCTTTACTCCTGGTAACTTTCAAGCACTGCTCACATGCGGTGCAAATTCCGGAGAAGAGGTTCAAGAAAGCTCTTTGAGACAACAGCAGTTAACGCATTGTTCCGCTCGAAAACACAGCAGAGGCAGATGCTAGAGGTCTGTGAGAGCTGTGTTCGGGAGGAAACCCTCAGGGAAGTGAGAGACTCCCACTTCTTTCCATCTCACTGATGATGTAGTGGACATAGCAGAGGAAGAACACTTGCCTGTGTTGGTGAGCTTGGTTGAGGAGTCTCATAACCTGAGAGAGGACTCTGTGGCCTTCGTGCCTCACGAAGCTGATCCAGAAAGTTTGGCTGTGAAATTTCACACCGCGGTAATTGAGAAGTGGGGACTGAACGTGGAATGTTGTCATGGCCAGGCTTAACGCTGTGTCCAATGGGTTTTCTTCCAAAATGAAAGTTGTTGCTTCTGGACTTTAGAGAAATATCCCCAAGCTGTCTACACACTTTGCTCTGCCTGTCCCTTAAATACATGGTTGGCAAAATCCGTGCCTGTTGTGGGAGTATCTGTTGTATTAGGAACAATTGAGGAAGTCCGTTCTTCCTTCCATCGAACTCTACAAATGCTTTTAGAGCTTGACAGTCTCATTTCTGTCCTCTTTCAGAGCAGTGAGGAAAAAGGTAAAGAAATGAGGGAAATTTGCCATTCTTAGTGGACAGGCAGGCATAATGGTTTTGAAATTTTAAAGGACCTCCTACAAGCACTTGTTTTATGGTATAGTTTAGACGGTATAGTGATACAAACATTAGATGGAATAACTGTTTAGCTGGTTGAGCATTTGTACTCTGTAGCACAGTAACAGATTTTGATTTCATTGTTACCATTGTTGTTCTTAAAAATGTTCTATCTTTTACAAGAGCCTTTGGGAAAAATCTCGAGGGCAAACCTCCAATGTCTTCTTTGCCGCCGGTATCTTGGTTGCAGTGCTGTATTCACTAAAGAAGTGATGGAAAATATTGAAGTTGATCATGAATTTTGGTCTGCCGAAGCCACAAATTTGGCAACTAAACTTGATATTCAGCTGAAACTCCCTGGGAAGTTTCGCAGAGCCCAGCAAGGTAATGTGGAATCGCAGCTAACCTCTGAGAGAGTTACTATAAAGTAACTCTACCTTACTATAAGAAACTCTAAATGTCCCAACAGTGGAACGCATTATTCAGGAACTGAAAGGTACATTCTCAGAACAGCACTTCAGAGCTCTTAAATGCTTATCTCTGGTACCCTCTGTCATGGGACAGCTCAAATTTAATACATCGGAGGGGCACCATGCTGACATATACAGGAGTGACTTACCCAACCCCGACACACTCTCAGCTGAGCTGCTTTGTTGGAGAATCAGGTGGAAACAGAGGGAAAGATATGGAGCTTCCATCCACCATTTATGGAGCCCTGCATCTGCAAGACATCAAGTTTTTTCCTAATGTTTATGCATTGCCGCAAGTCCTATATATTCTTCCTGTGATGAAGGTTGAGAATGAATGCTATGAAAATGGGCAAAAGCATCTCAAAGCGTACCTGAGGAACATTTTGACAGATTAAATATCAAGTATCTTGGCTTTGCTTAACATAAATTTTGATATAAAACATGACCTGGATTTAATGGTGGACACCTATATCAAACTCTATACAACTAAGTCAGAGCTTCCTACAGATAACTCAGACACCATTAAAAATACCTAGGAGACTTTTAAAGTAGGCTCTCTCTTATGTTTGATATTTGGAAAAATCTGTAAGAAATTTGAAAACATCTTATGAAAAGCTGTCACATGTATGTAGGCCACTTAATCACTGAATATCTTGACCCGTCAACCTCTCATTGAGTCCATTAGTCATTGATGATCTGCCTACTTAAATGGCCCCTGTTGGAACTCTTATGCTTTGGAGACATAACTGTTCTTCCAGAAGATAGCATTGAAAGTGCCACATTACACTTCTGTGTGATCTCTGCTAATCGTGCTTTGGAATTGTTTTAGTGAGGTCATTTTAGACACAACATTTATTATCACTGGATCCAGTTGTCAGGTATTGAGTTATCAGTTCTTGGAAGAAACAGATTTTGAAGAGGTGTGGGAGAAAGGAATACATTGTATAAAATGTTACAATGAAGCTCACAAGTGACCTGGAGTGTGAAGTTTGTTAAAAATCTGTAATGGACAGTTAAGAGAGTTACCAGACAGCCAGAGAGAGATATATATAGAGAGAATGGAAAACAGGTGAGCTTGCCAAGCAAGGATTTCAGTGTAGATTTTGTCTTTATCAAATGAACCTAAAGGAACAAGTTACAGTTACAGTTTGAATGGGCGAGCCTGCCATTGTTGGTGCACATTAGGTTGTTGCTGTTTGTAGTCCTTTGTTGAGCCTACATCTTCATAAGCTTTTTATCAGGTGTTTGTTGAACACCTCTATTTCATGGTCAAGATCAGAGGCCATGGATACTGACAACTGATTTGTCTGTTTTCCTCTATCTTTTTCACGACTATATCTACTGCCCCATCTTGATTTATAAGCAAAACCTGGAAAACCTACAAAAACAAGTGTTTTGTGGTGTATCTAGGAATAATACAGAAAATATTGCTGTTATTTTTGGTGAAGAAAATCAATTTTGTAGAGTTTATTTCAATAAAATGTGAATTTTACTTAAAAAAATAAAAGTACAGTTTGTTCACACAACAAATGGCATAATCTCATAACACAAAATCAATAGACAGGGCACTTGAATATTATGTTAAGAAAGTAGGCAAGAAATTAATTTAGCAAATACATAATGCATAAATGTGCCTTATTGGTTCAATGCCAATTATCTTTAATTCATAAAATTATCCAAGCTTAATTATCATCCTCCTATATCATATTAACATCAGTATTTATAATAGCAAATTTTTATATGCCGACATTTGTAGGTCAGTTGAAATATTGATGCATACATAAAGCAAGGCCATAAGTTGAATGTATTTAAAATAATATGGCACTGGTGCAAGCAGATGTGAGGGTTAATTCTGGAAAAGGAGGCCCCAAATTTAACAGATTACTTACAGTGCTAGTGTGGGTGACCCAGGGTATTTTTCCTTTCTCTGCCCAACTTTGCTCTGGTGAAGAGCCAGGGAATCAGAAAATACTTAGAGACCCTAGGATGATGAGCATTAGGAAAAAATGTGGGAGGATTGAATATGCCATTAACTAGATACTGGTATGTAAGTATTTGAACCTCCACTATATGTATATTTTCTCAAGGTCAGCTCACATATTACTTAGGAATGCCTGGCATCGGTACAGTAAATAGAACATCTAGGTCCCTGATGTTCAAGTGCTGAAACAACAGTTGTTCTTAGGCCAGCACATTCTCATCGTGCACAAAAGCAAACCCAAGTCTTTAAGGGATTATTAGAGGAAGGATATTATTTTCTCAGTGACTCAAAGCCAGCTGTGAGGGCCTTTAGTGCAGTTTATGCGTCTTCTGCCTCCCTCTCTTCCACCTTTGGCATGTCTACAATTGGATGAAGTGCTTTTCCTGCAATGGCAATCACTATTAAATCCATTAGCTGGAAACCAAAACGTTTCCCTAATTGTTTAAAGTCTCATTGCGAAAAGGAAGTTTCTATTGATTGCACTATGAGGGGAAACAATCCCAAGTTCATCATTTTTCCCCCTTTTTATAAACACAGCCAGATGAGATGGACATATTCAAAATCATCAGATTTACTTCTCCAAAGATTCTCGTTCACCCCTAGAAGTTTCTACTCTGGGTTTCTTTGTGCCCATTCTTTATTTTGTATTTGCTGACCACTTTCTCTCAGTTTTCTTTTTGGCCTCATCTTGTGTGCTGTACATCTTTGCCTTGTCTTCAGTTTTGTAATTAATTTACAATTATTTTTAATGGCAGTTCTTTTAAAAAATTAGTTGGCTGGACCGTACTCCTGGAATACGGCACTTTTTCTCTTTTCTTCAACAGACATTTCAGCTACTCTCAAGCACTCACTTTTAGCTGTTGCCCAACATTTGGAATCCTGATGATGCCTTTCTTTGGACGTGTCCCTTAGGTACGTATACCCAGTTCTTAGAACAGTGCCTGACACTTAAAGGGTGACGCTTAATTCCTTCTTAATGAGTGCAGAAATTCAGGTGTGATTTATTTATTTATTTTTTAATCTCACCAAAAACTCATTTTGACCGAATGAATGGACCCAAATTAAAAGAAAAAAATAAAACAGTCAACATGAGGACTTCTACTGTGGTCACATAGCATCTTGTTTGGTTTAGATTCTCAGCCTCTTTGACAAAGCTTTTCTTCTCTCCTCACTGAACCAGAGATGTTGGACAATTTCTGAGCAAAGAGAAAAAAATGTTGTTCACTTAGAAGTGCTTATAATCTGATTAACCTAAATCCCAATAAATGTGACATTACCAGCCAAAATGCTTTATTACTTTGATATTTGTAAATGGGAGCTACAGACAAATCTTACTAAACCTTTTTAGATTCTGGTTGTATAGATTCTGGCTGTATTATTCCCACTGAATGAAATTTCATCTTGCATATAGAAAACTTAAAAGGCTGCTAGTCCAGAACGTTTCCATAGGGATAATGAAAATTATGGAATGGCTGAAGACTGGATTTAATTGTATACTTAGCAGGCTAGTATTTAATTTCTCCTGAGGTCATTAATTATATAGCTTATCACATTGAGAGAAATTGCCGTCTTTGATAATATAAAATTGAATTTCATTTGATAATCACGATGAAGTACAGACTATCAAGTATGCATTCCTTTTCCATGGTGTTGACATTCAGGTATCGTCAGTTTTCTTAGTGCTTTAAATTATATGGTGGAGTGGCTGCCAAAATACTTGAAAGGAGAATAAATAGATTTGCTGACTCAAATTTGGCAGTAATTTTGCAGGAATGAGGATAGGCCGTTACAACATTCTAATCACAAAACTCCAAAGGGTTTTCAGTGTAATGTTTATGTTTTAAGTACTGTTTAGTTGTTGGACTAAGATACCGTGTGCTCCTGTAATTGTCTTTGAGCTCTGTGCACTGGGTAATCCTTTAGCATGATCAATCCAGAGGGGTGAAGAGGGATGAATTAGCTATCTTTTTAGCTATTTCCCAGAAACAATCCCTAGAAACTAGAGGAAAAGTTTTCTAAAGGATTGGTGATAGGTAGTTTGGTCCCACCGAGTGGCTATAGTTCCAAAGTTGGTACCTTAAATGACACGTGTGTTCTATTTCCTTGGTGTTAGCTATGAGAATTGCTATACAGAGTTTTCAGACTTGGGACATTGGGAGCAAACAGAACAAAATGGAGAGCCACTTCCTTCGCTTTATTAGATCCGAGTTTTCTGGGGCTGTAGAAATGTATCTTTTTGTTAAATTTGTTTAATTATGCTCTGTCTTTGTTTGTAGTGCCTACCCATTGCGTGGCGATTTCCTTAAGGTCAAAGACTGTCTCAATCCATATAACCCATAGCAGAAAACCAGTAGGCTTACCAGGTTCTTACCTGATGTTTTTCTGGGTAGGCTGTTATTTTAACTTTCAGTTTGGTAAGTCAGAAGTAAAAAACTAGATGGCAGTGGATTTTAAAGGTGGATTTTAAAATATTATCAATATTTTCTTCTCAATGCTCCTAGGACAGAGACAGGATTTGGGGCTGACCCTTTCTGTGTTCTGGGAGGGATTCTTTTGTGGGCACTCTGAGTCATGCAGGTGCGAATCAAGTCAAACTAAGTCGCACGTATTGATTTCTTATTATGTGCGGCACTTTTCTAAATGGTAGTGACTCATTTAAGCCTCATAACAACCTTGTGATATAGGCACTAAATACTAACTTCGTTCTATGAATGAGGAAACTGAGGTACAAGTCATACAGTGTAAGGGGTAGACCTGGGATTTGAGACCAGAGAGTCAGGCTGCAGAGCATATATTTAGAGACTGTCACAACTATTTCCTTATATGTCATGGAATGGTTCCCAACAGTGCCAAAGGAATCCAAAAGCACTTATTTCAGACAAGGATTTTGAATGTTATGTTTTCTAATGTAAAAAGCCATCCTATGGAAGAAGCCATATCTCTTCAGAACCTCTATGTATGTAATGTATGGATGTACGTATGTATCTATGTAATCTACTTACTGTGGTCGGCAGAATAGTGCCCACCCAGAGATGTTTATGCCCTAATCTTGAAGGCTGTGGATATGTTATGTTACATGGCAAGGGTGAATTAAGGTTGCAGGTGGAATCAAGATTTCTAATGCGCTGACCTTAACATTCGGAGACTATCCTGAGTTATTTGGGAGGACGCAGTGTGAAAGTGGAGTTGGGAGTCAGAAGGGCATTAGAATCATAAAATAGGAGAAAGATTTGACCAGCCATTGCAGTCTTTACAGATGGAAAGAACCACAAGCCTAGAATTGTGACTACCTTTTAGAAGCTGTAAAAGGCAAAGAAATGGATTCTTCTTCTATAACCTCAAGAAAGAATTTCAGCCCTGCTACATTTTGATTTTAGCTCTGTGAGACCCATGCCAGACTTCTGACCTCCAGAACTATAAGAAAAGAAATTTGTGTTGTTTTAAGACATGAAGTTTGTGGCAATTTTTTATATTGGCAATAGGAAAGTAATATACTTACTTATTTACCATAAGCGAGGAATTGGTAATTTCTTTGGTGGGTTGGGAGACAGGGCTTGGGGGCTTTTGTTAATGATAGGAGACAAAAAAAAATCTAAGAATCTCTAGGTCAACTAAGAGCTGACCTCAGAATTTTTTATTCAAAAGTTAATTATAAATTTACTAAGATTAGGTCAGTGTTGTGCAATATTTATGATTTTTCTGAATTCTCAACACACGAACATCGTTCAAGATTGAAAAAGTGTAGAAGAACATGAAACGGTAAGCATGTGTTTGCTTTTCAAAATTTGCGTCTTCAGGGTCCCAGGACAGAAACAGGATTTTACGTTGTTTTTGTCTCATCACCTAGGATTTTACCTTATCGCTAAGCTACCTACCTTCTCTCCTCAGAGGCATCACTAACATCAGTTTCTTTTAGAAATATTTCATGTCTCTATGAGCATATATTTATGTATAGTCTTTTTCTCTTAAATAACAGTAACATACAGGCCTTTGCATTTATTTCTATCTTAAATTCAGAAAAAAAATTTATGATAATTAAAAATAAGCAAAACAGAATGTTAACGAAGTTGGTGGGAGGGGAACTGTGCGTGATTTTCCACATTTCTGTATTCCATGAATTGAAATATATCCAGGAGAGGCAATAGTGAAGGGTATATTATGGCTTATGTAAAATAGGTACTCAAAATGTTATATGATGAACTAATGAATACGTATGAGATGACTGGGTAGCCAAGCTAAGATTTCATTCGCAGGCTTCTTGCAGAAATTCCTGGGGAAGAGAACATGAATACCCAGGATATAAGTTCTGACCGAAACGTGACTCTTCTGTCTTAGGGTTTAGATCTTTGAAGCCTGAATGGCAAAGGTAGAAGGTGAGGGCAAAAGCAACCTGTCATTTCAAAGCTGCAGGTGTATCTGCATGAGCTGGAGACTCGAACACACCTTCAGCAGAAAGAGTTCTTTAGTTAGGGAAACCACAGGACTGGGGTAGTTGGTTTTATAATTACAGAGCTTTGCTCATAATTAGAAAAGTGGATGTTTGACAGCCATAGCTCTCAGTAGCTAAACTGCTCTACGTCACATTGTTGGAAGGTGTTTATGTTCTAGTCAGAGCTGGATCTCTGCAGACACCATGCCCTTTAGGTAATTTCTAAATTTACTGATACAGAAATAGTTACTTACTCTCTTGTGAAAATATTTTGTGTGTACTCATTTTTTCCAAGTGAAGTTAGTAGCTGAGCTTTGGAAAGGTTGGAGATGGGAAGATGACACCCTACCCAGCATCTTGGATTGGCTTAGATGAATGATGGATTTTGTAGGGCTCTGGATATAGCATATTGCTTCCAGCTCCAAGTGATATTGTACAGTCTAAGAGTGGGTGGAGGGCTTTTCATCTCACCTATGGCACAGAGCCCAGGAGCTTTCTGGCATCAAAGCACTACAGACCGCATCTTTGGCATGGGCATTCGCATTCTCACGGTGGGCATCATCTGCAGTGGCAGCTAGGGAGTCCTTCAAGAAGCTTTGTAAGCATAGTTACACAAACTCATACACATCATCATACATATGTGTAGGATTCTTTATATTTTGTATAAACCAAAGTGTACTAGACATAACGTTTTGCTCACTTGTACATTGTTTATCTTAAAAGAAGGAATTGTCAGGGTGCCTGGGTGGCTCAGTCAGTTAAGCGTCTGACCTGATTTCAGCTCAGGTCATGATCTCACAGTTTGTGGGATCGAGCCCCACGTCAGGCTCTGCACTGACAGCATGGAGCCTGCTTGGGATTCTCTCTCCTCTCTCTTGGCCCCTCCCCCACTCTCTTTCTCTCTCTCAAAATAAATTAAAAAACTTAAAAAAAAGAAGGAATTGTCAGCCAAAAAAAAAAAAAAACAAGGATTTGAAAGTTGATAATGATTAAAAATGTTAGTAACTCAAATTGCTTGAACAATTACTTTGTGCCAGGTACTATGTGCTTTATGTGTCTTTGCTCATTAATCTGCATAGTTGCTCAGCAGAGGTTCATAGGTACCTCACAGAGTAAGGAGCTTCCTGGCTATAGATGTTTTTAAGCAGATATTGGTGACCATTTGCTCCAAATGTAATAGAGAAGGTTCCTCCTTTGGGGGTAAGTCAGAAGAGGTGATTGCTAGACCCTTTCCAAATGTCAGTGCTTAGGACTCCACCAGTTAATGATTGAATGCAGGGCTGGGTTATTTGGAGTGCTCAGTAATGTTTGCCAAGGACCAATGAAGACTTGAGTTTCTCTCTTGCCTCTGGGTAATGATTGGTGCAGGTTAGAGGTGATGAGGGCAGTCCCTGCATGCTGCTCTCATTGACCTGAATCCAGTGCAGGGTGGCTCGCTCTGTCTTCTAGACTGAGTGCGTGACCTTGATTAAATCAGGTTATAGAGCAAATTGGAGGTCTGTAGAGAAGCTGTCTTATTTTTTCTACGACCTCTGAGGCTTCTTCAAGTAACAGATACGCATCCAGACTTTTATCCTTTACGTGAGCTTCATCGCTGAGCTACAAGGATGGCTTAAAATGGCAAGTTTAGGTTGTCCGACTACTCAATTGGTGCTTTCTGAAAAACAGTTCTATCAGAGGAGCAGGCTATTAATTGCTTCATTAATCCATCAGTGATTTCTTTGTCAGGAACCATTCTAAATGCTTGAAAAATAACTTCCTCTTTGGACGGATAATCACATAAAGAAACAGCTGGGTGCTATATTAGCGCTGCAATGGAGATGGGGGCAGATGTGGTAACATCAAGGAGGAATGACGTTTAGTGACCGAGGTGTCACGGTGGCAGTCATGCCTCAGCTGGGATGTGAAGGATGAATAGGATTTCACCAGGCAAAGAAGAGAAAGAAGATAATTCTGTTCGGGGAGGTGATAGCTCTGTGGCTTGAAGCTCTGAGAGAGAAGGGCACGCTGCCGACGGGGGGATGGTCACAGCTTCAGCAACGTGGGGGTGGGGAAGGTGGGGTGTGTTCATGCTGGAACAGTGTGTGATACTGTGTGCTAGTAGAATAAGAGGTGAAGCTGTGTAACTGAAAAGCTGAACGTCGAGAAAGAAGGAGCCTACATAAAAGCCAGGCAGAGAATTAAAACAAAACAAAACAAACAAAAAACCCCCACATGTTAAAAAAAATACATCTTGACTCATAATTTTATTTTTTACTTTATAAGTTTTTATTTAAATTCCAGTAGTTCACATATGGTGAATATTAATTTCAGGTGTACAATTTAAGTGATTCAACACTTGCATACAACGCCCAGTGCTCATCACAACGAGTGCACTCTTTAATCGTCATCACTGGGGCCGCCTGGGTGGCTCAGTCGGTAAAGCGTCTGACTTTGGCTCAGGACATGATCTCAGGGTTCAGGAGTTTGAGCCCCGCATTGGACTCTGTGCTGGCTCAGAGCCTGGAACCTGCTTTGGATTCTGTGTCTCCCTCTGTCATTGCCCCTCCCCTACTCATGCCTTCTCTCTCTCTCTCTCTCTCTCTCTCTCTCTCTCTCTCAAAAATTCATTAAATTCTCTCTCATTCTTAAAAAAACATTAAAAAAATTAATTGTCATCACCTATTTTACGTATATCCTCACCCACCTCCCCTCTGGCAACCATTAGTTTGTTCTCGATAGTTAACAGTCTGTTTCTTGAGGGGCGCCTGAGTGGCTCAGTTGGTTTCATCTGACTCTTGATTTTGGCTCAGGTCATGATCTCACAGTTGGTGGGGTCGAGCCCTACATCAGGCTCTGCACTGACAGTGCGGTGCAGAACCTACGTGGGGTTCTCTCCCTCTCTCTCTGTTCCTCCCTCCCCGACCCCCCCCCCCCGCCCTTGTGCTCTCTCTCTCTCAAAACAAATAAACTTTTTTTTTAAAGAGTCTGTTTCTCAGTTTGACCCATAATTTTAAATGATAGACCATGGTTATTGACTTTAGGCATTCCCAGGGGTAAGTAAAGATGGGCCGCA
Source organism: Prionailurus bengalensis (assembly GCF_016509475.1). Classification (NCBI taxonomy): domain Eukaryota; kingdom Metazoa; phylum Chordata; class Mammalia; order Carnivora; family Felidae; genus Prionailurus; species Prionailurus bengalensis. The sequence continues at coordinate 207,842,574 of NC_057343.1, forward strand.
ACAGTTGCCTAGAAAATTGACGTTTGAAAAAATCGTTTTAATGTTTATTTCTTTTTGAGAGAGAGAGAGACAGACAGACAGACAGAGTGTGAGCTGGGGAGGGGCAGAGAGAGAGGGAGACACAGAATCCGAAGTAGGCTCCAAGCTCTGAGTTGTCAGCACAGAGCCCAATGCAGGGTTTGAACTCACGAACCGTGAGACCACGACCTGAGCTAATTTCTGACACTTAACTGAGCCACCCAGGCAACCCGAAAATTGACAGTTTTGTGTGAACAAGTTAGGAGCCCAGCTCAGAATGTGAACTGGAACCCCCAGACATCTGAAACAGCAAGCAATTTTTGCACCTGCAAACCAAATTTCAGTCTTCACATACAGGCAATGAAAAGGAGATTTTTTATATATTTATTTATTTATTTTTGTTAGCCACATCCGCACACACAAGATAGTGATTTCCATCTGTGGTGTTACTTTAAATGAAAATGGAGCTTCCTGCTCAGAGCTCAGAGGTGTGCTTTTGGTGAGCGTCATCTGCCATGCTCTGTGACATCTCACTCACAGAGACTAACCCAAGCTCTGTCAGTGTCTGTGAGTGGTCCAAGCATTTCATTCCCATGCCAGATGGTGAGCACCTTCAGGAGAAGGATCACGTCTTAGGGTTCTCTGTAGCTTGAATACATTTGCCTTACATGTTAACTGAATGGCTGAATGAATTCTATTCACAGGCCATCCCGGAGAACCTATGAATAGTCTGATCTTCGGTTTTGCCACTGACCAGAACCACCTTCCTTGTCCAGGCTGACATTGACAGGCCCTAATTTTGCCTCTGTGACCTGTTTTTTTTTTAATGTTTATTTATTTTTGAGAGAGAGACAGAACACAAGCAGGGGAGGGACAGAGAGCGAGAGAGAGGGAGACACAGAATCCGAAGCAGGCTCCAAGCTCTGAGCTGTCAGCACACAGCCCAATGCAGGGCTCAAACCCACAAACCATGAGATCATGACCTAAGCTGAAGTCAGATGCTTAACTGACTGAGCCACCTCTGTGGCCCATGGGAAAAAAAAAATTCACCTAGATACTAATGTTCAAAGTTCCTTTGTTTCAAGCCATGGAACAGTAGTCATTTGATTAAAAAGCCAGTGGTTAATTAGTGCCAAAGACTTTCTTTGGGAGGGCTCATCTCCTTTGTAGACCCCTGTAGGGTCCTCCTATCTCTTTCCTGAAGAGCACCCTTTACCTCACCCTTCTCTAGTAGAATCTGCAAACTTTGCATCCCATCTAATTTTACCCATCTCTTTGTCCATTCCCTTAGGGTCTTGCTCTCTGAAGTTGGCTAATGGCTAAAGTCATCTGTGCCCAGCGCTAGAGTCTGGAAGTTCAACTTGAATTTTGATAGGGACTTGGTGGAAACAGGGAATTGACTCAAAAGAAAGAGAGAACATTCTGGGACTTTTGACCTTTCTCAGATCAAGTACCCATCCAGACCTGGATTCAGAGGCAGCTCAGAGTAACTCAAACTCTCTTTAGGTGCCTCAAGTGAGAAATAGCCAGATGGTGAGCAATTCTCTGAAACCAGATAGAAATTGAGAACAGTGAAATGATTCTTTCTCCTCCCACTACTGGCTGGGAGTTTATTTAAACACACACACACACACACACACACACACACACACGTAAGAGCAGGAGACTAATTGTGAATGAAATAAAGAACATCAAAAGAATCTTCCTAATTAGCTTAAATACTGATTGTTACCATTAGAAAATGAGTCAGCCTAAAAACACATGTAATTGGAGTCTTCCTGTGTTGTGGGAAGCCTAGAGACCGAAGAACTACATTATTAGCAGGAAAGGACAGGCCATGGTGACATCCATCATAAAGAAGAGATGGTTTTTCCAGCACTGACTGTGGCATGTGACATTTGCTTGACTGAATGCAAAGCATTTGATGCCCAGGAGGCTGGTAGTCGTCCCTACACAGCCAGTACATGAGTGGCAAGCACATATTACCACTCCTGCTTGGCAAATGGGAAACCGAGGAACTGGAAATTGTAATAACTAGAATTGAAGTGAATCATCAAAGTTTAGGGCAAAGTTGTGAGAGAGACTTTGGTGCCCTATTTCTCTTGCTGTGCTCTTTTCCCTCCCTTCTCAATGCTTCTTTCTTATTGCACATTTCTCCTATTTAAATTTTTCTTGGAGGTGAGCCTGGGTGGCTTAGTCTGTTAAGCATCCAATTCAGCTCAGGTCATGATCTCATGGTTCTTGAGTTCGAGCCCTGCGTTGAGCCCTGTGCTGACATTTCAGAGCCTGGAGCCTGCTTCAGATTCTGTGTCTCCCTCTCTCTCTCTACCCCTCCCCTGTTCACGCTCTCTCGCTCTCTCTCTAAAATAAACATAATTTTTTTTTAATTTTCCTTGGAGAAACTGTGTGCTTTTTATACCTCTGTGTGAATGTTAATCATCATCCCCCTTGGAGAGGGCACTTGACTATTAACTCTTATCCCTAATAATGATACAAAACTTTTTCAAGGGGCCCTCCTAAACCCTAAATTCATAAATTACAAGCATCCATAATTAGCATGAATCTGGTAGAGGAGGAAGGTAGAAGAAACAAACTCTTTCCTGGTGCCCCTGACATCCTATCGCAGACCTGCCCTGTGTAAGGTGAGATATCTAGGAACAGGTGGAGTAGCAGAGAACAATTGGATTTCTTCTGATGATGCAAGTGTGAATGGCTGACTTGCTAAATTAACGAAAAGAGTATGTATTATGAGAAATTACTTGAGAAGTATGTGATGCCAGACTGGGGATTATTGATTAGTAGAATTGTCTTAGTTCAATCAAAATACAATAAACAAAACCAATTTGTATGTCATTGCTTCTTCAAATATTTCTAATTATATGGCCCTGGGTAGGTATTTTAATCTTAGTAGTGCTGTGAACTTTTGGGCAGTCTTGTGAAGTCTATGGGCCCCTTTATAGAGTAGTACTTTTTTTTTTTTTTGAGAGGGCGAGAGAGAGTGTGCACGTGTACCTGAGCAGAAGGGAGAAGGGCAGAGAGAAAGGGAGAGGGAGAGGATCTTAAGTAGGCTCCATGCCTAGTGTGGAGCTGGTTGCCAAACTCCATCTCATGATCGTGAGATATGACCTGAGCCAAAATCCAGAGATGGATGCTTAACTAACTGAGCCACCCAGGCACCCTGAAAATAGCATTTTTAATACATAAAATCAAACACTTAAAAAACTTCAAAGAAAACAAATACTACTGGAAGACATTAATCAAAATTGTTGAAAATTTGTGATATATGCTTTAGTAATGAATTAAAAACAAGATCTAGTGCACAGACATAATGGTTTCATAACTTCATAGTAGTGATGAATACAAATAATATTTTAAGATACCTACAACAACTATACTGTGATATTAAAATATTTGAGGTTTCTTTGGAGGTGAAGTTACAAATACCTGAATACCTGTGGCTATTAGTGACTACTGGTCCATATTTATAATGGAATGAAATGCTATATTTAATTCAAGGTTGATAAAAGGTTTGCAGTAGACTTCTTGGCTTGACAGTCTATCTACCTCTTTGAGCTGTGGGTGGTGTTGGAGGGAGAACGTGGCCTTTGAATCTCAGCTCTGAGTTCAAGTCTCCATGAAGACTTTACTTCCAGCATGTCTCAGCTATTTTAGTTAACCTTTTGGAATTCAGTTTGCTTTGATTACAATGGGAAAATAGTGAATTCTGCATGAAGTTATTGAACAGACTAAATGATATAATGTATATTTAACATCTAGCACAATGCCTGTCATGAAGAGGGAGCTCAGCAAGTAACAACTCCATCTGGACACCTTTTCCCCCACAGCCGAAGGAAAAGCGAAGTAGGTAAGATATTTGTAAAGATAAGTCTCTCACTAACATCCTAGTCCTGGATAATTCGCTGTCTGAGACAGGGTATATACAGTCTTTTAGTTTCAAGAGAATTTGGGAAGGAAGATACTCTGGAAAATATATTCCATTTTATGCATCTCTAAGCCAAGCCATAAATGTAGCTGTCTAAAATTTCAAGTCTGTAAAATTCAAACAAGTTTTCAGGAGTTAATTGTTAAAAGGTAATTAAAATTCCAGTGAAATAAGATACCATTTTAGGATTGGGAATGCTGGCTTCTCTGTTTTATGATATTAAGGTTTTGGTAGTGTCCTCATCTTGTCCCATGCAGAACCAAGAGAGGGCTGTCCTACCACTGAGTTCTGCAGGATCCATGTGGAAGAGGAGGACAAAACCCTGGTCTGCTCAGGAACCTGAGCTGCTCCCTCAAGCCATAGGTCAGACACAAAGCAGCTAATGGACGCAGTGGCCAATTTCAGGTGCTTTGTGGACATCCCTAAACTGAGTTGATCCACAAGGTATTTCCTGAGTAAAAACTTCTTGAATTTTAGCTTCTTAAGCTGTCAAGAAGTTATTGGATTTTTGGAATTTTTATTGTTACATATTCCAGATATCTTAGAATCTAAAAAAATTTATTTGAATTTTAAACGTAAAAAAATAGAACTTATTGTGTGGTATATAAGGCATAAATATTCAATTTAATGAAACTTATTTAAATTTTTGTTTTCAGATTTGGGAAGCTACAATCAAGGTCATTTGGGAAGTAGGACCCAGTGTATTAGCATTACCTATGGGTGTCCACATAGAGATTTATAGACACAGGAAAGGCTAGATCATGAGAATGCCCCGTAAAGAGGCACCACGTTTCACCAGGGAGAAATGCATCCAAGTTACCTCACAAATGTTAAGAAATATGCCTAATTAATTGTATGGTGCATTTTCCATGGTATTTGCTTTATTAATTTCATGTGCATTTTGATTAAAAATTTTACATTTTATTATCTCTTATGGTTTTCAATAAATACAAACCAGGACTGATTTTTTTTCCCTCTTTTTTTCATTCTTCTCAGAGGTGTGGTGAGCATCGAGTAAGATAGTAATTTTGCAATGCTTATGTCTTGTCCATTTGGGCTGCTGTAACAAAATGCCACACACTGAGTAGCTTATGGATAACAGAAACTTATCTCTCACAGTTCTAGAGGATGGCAGTCCAAAATCACGGTGCCAGCGTGTCGGGTGAGGGTTCGCTTTCAGGTTATAACTTCTTATATCCTCTAGTGGCAGAAGGGGCTCCTGGAGCCTTTGTTATAAGGCACTAATCACCTTCCAAAGGCTCCACCTCCTAATACCATCACGTTTGGGGGTAAGAATTCGACATATGAATTTTGGGAGGACACACTCTGTGATACTGTGATTTATAAGAAATACATAGTTGGCCGTTTAGGTGCCCAAAATATACAGTAGTTCCCCCTTTCTGCAGTTTCGCTTTCTGCAGTTCGTTACCTGAGGTCAACCTCGGTCCAGAAGCAGGTGATCCCCCTTCTGACATTATCAGAAGGTCAACAGGAGCCTAAGGCTACATCACAATGCCTACATCCTTCACCTCACCTCATCATGTAGGCATTTTATCATCTCACATCATCCCAAGAATAAGGGTGAGTACAGTACAATAAGAAATTTTGAGAGAGAGAAACCACATTCATGTAACTTTTTATCACAGTATATTGTTATAATCTATTTTATTGTTGTTGCTAATCTCTTTGTGTGCCTATTGTATAAATTAAACTTTATCATAGATATGTATATATAAGAAAAAACATAGTATATATAGGATTCTGTACTATCTGCAGTTTTAGGCATCCACTAGGGATCTTGGAATGTATCCCCTCGAATAAAAGAGGACTACTGTATCTCTCATATGTATTTAGTCTTTCTCCGCAGTCCCTGGCTCACAGTTCCCCAAACCCTTGGAATTTCCTAAGTGTTGAGAATGACAAAGGTGTCTTATGTCATGTTAATGAGATGACCTCTGGAAAGCACCTAAGGCTGGGGGGTGCTTTCCAGGAGAACCAACCTTGTGATCCGGTTGGGACTCTCAAGCAACTCCCCAACCTCTGGGGAGGGGAGAAGCCCTGGAGGTTGAATTCATCATCAAAGGCCAACGATTTGATCAACCATGCCTATATAATGAAGCCTTCAGGAAAACCACAAGGACAGGGTTTGGAGAGCTTCTGGGTCAGTGAATGCATGGAAGTGCTGGAAGAATGGTGTCTTGGATAGAGCATGGGAGCTCTTTCCCCAAGCCTTGTCCCTTGCAGCTCTTCCGTCTGGTTGTTCTTCAGTTATATCTTCTTATGATAAACAGGAAATCTAGTAAGTAAAATGTTCTTCTGAGTCTGTGAGCTGCTCTAGCAAATTAATCCAACCCAAGGGAGTGAGACTTGGGAACCTGTAATTTACAGCTGGTTGGTCAGAAGTACAGATAACAGCCTCAGCTTGCAACTGGCATCTGAAGTTGAGGGTGGCACTCTTGAAGGACTGAGCTCTTAACTTGTAGAACCTAATGCTGTCTCTGGCTAGATGGTGTCAGAGAACACCGATGGTGTCCGAGAATTGTTTGTTAGTATGAAGGGAATCCCCCTCACACACATTGAAATTGAGTCCAAGAATCCCAAAAGACACTCAGATATAGCAACTTAATAAACAGAATTATCTGATTGCTATTGACATTATGTTATAAATAGGTGTTCTCTCTTAAGAAGATGGCTTATTTAAAAAAAAAAAGATGAATTATTTTATTACATGATTATCCAGCTATGGCATTCAAATTGGTGTTGCTTTGAATGATTCTATAAGATACTCTTTTTGCTTTTTTAAAAATAGATTTCTTATTTTAGAATAATTTTAGTTTTATACAAATATTGGGAAGATAGTACAGGGAGTACCCATACACCCCACACTCAGTTTCCCATCTTGACATCTTACATTAATATAGTGTATCTGTTATAATTAATGAACCTAATATTGATGCATTTTTATTAATTAAAGTTCATAGTTTATTTAAATTTCCTTAGTTTTTATCTTATGTCCTTTTTCTGTACCAGAATCTCATCAAGGATACCACATTGCATTTAGTTGTCATGTTTCCATAGGCAGTTCTTGGCTATGACAGCCTCAGCTTTCTTTGTTTTTGAACACCTTGCTAGTTTTTTGGAATACTGGTAAGGTATTTCATAGAATGCCATCTGTTGGATTTGTGTGATGTTTTTCTTGTGATTAGATTGGAATTGTGGGTTTTGGGAGGAAGGTCACAGAGATAAAACCAATTTTTAAATCATATTATATCAAAGGTCCATACTATCAACATGATTTATCTCTATTGATACTGACCTTGATCATCTGGCTGAGGTAATGTAGGTTAGATTTCTCCACTGTAATTTTTGTGCTACTTGTGCTTTTCATTACTGGTGTATTGCTTTTAGGTCTTCTCTGCCAATGGAGTAAGGAAAGATATGCTTATGTGTGTGTGTGTTTGTGTGTGTGTGTGTTTATATATTATATATTGTGCATATTTGTAACATCTGTAACGATGTCTATGTGTAATCATTATGTATCTATATTAAGCTAAACATGAGTGCATGCTGGTATCTCCAATTCTTTTTTTTCTTTTAATTAATTAATTTAAGAGAGAGAGAGAAAGAGAGAGAGAGAGAGCACGCACGCAAGTGGGGGAGGGGCAGAGAGAGGAGAAAGAGAGAATCCCAGGCAGACTCCATGCTGTTAGCAGCAGAGCCTGACTCAGGGCTTGAACTCACCAATGGTGAGATCGTGACCTGAGCCAAGATCAAGAGTCGGACGCTTAACTGACTGAGCCACCCAGGTGCCTCTGGTATCTCCAGTTCTAACCAGTTATTAATAGATCATTCTAGGCTTTTCCTCTTGCTCTTCCAAAACTTCCCACACCAACATTGGGAAACCTGGTTCCCACTATTCATCCATTTATTTATTGTTCCATTACAGTACACATGTATGGCAGTATCTGAATGATTATCCCTTACTCCATACTCCTATGGGAAATAACTTTGTCACTTACAGTGCTTATAAGCCATTTGTTTTGCCTTTAGTCTTACAGACTTCACTCATTTCTATATTTACTTAAGTCAGCACTTCTTCCCCTTGACTCCCTTTCAGTGAGGTTGTTTCATACATTTGTAATACAGTTAGATTTTCTTGTCATGGTCTGATTCTTTCCTGATACCTCCAAATCTTCTAAATGATTTTTAAAAAATTTTATATACACTAAAGTTTATTCTTTGTTCTATAAAGTTCTATGGGTTTTGACAAACTCATAATGTCACGTATCTACCGTTACAGTGTTAGAATAGTTTTACTGCCTGACCAGATCCCCAGGTGCATCAATATTCAGTCCTTCTCTTCTCCCTCTGAATACCCTGGCAGCCATTAGCTTTTTACTATTTACTCACCAGAATGTCTCATAGTTGAAATCATATAGTATGACTCTCTCTATTTTTTAAAAATTAGTAAATAAAGGTCCCAAAGCCACACTTTTTTAAAACAGGAGAAAAGGATACATATTGATTTAATACAAGTTTTATATGGCACGGGAGCCTTCACAAGGAAATGAAGACCTGAAAAAACAGAGTTGAATATTGCTATGGTGGTTTGATGAAGAATGGACAGTTGTGGAGAAATATGATAGGTTAAAGAGTATGAGGTAAGTGTCATACTCTGGGGGAAACTTAGCAAACCTATTTGGATTCCTTTAGTGTCCTTTTGTCTTCAAAGATAAGGATGCTCCTTTCTTCCAAGTATAGGGAGGCACCTCTCACATGAGGGTTTTAGGACCTGAGTGACCTTCCTGCTTCTGCCATTTTTTTTCAAAATGTCTTCACCTTAAAATATTTAATATGCCAAGGTACCACATTTGGAGTAGCATGTCCTGAACCCCATCAGCTGCCGTAACAAAGTATCACAGCCTTGGTGGTTTAAACAACATAAATGTATTTCCTCACAGTTCTGGAGGCTACAAGTCTGAGATCAAGGTGTCTACAGTGTTGGTTTCTTCTAAAGCCTCTCTGCTTGGCTTGTACGTGGCCGTGTTCCTGGTGTGTCCTCGTATGACTTTTTCTCTGTGCATGTGCATTGTTGATGTCTCTTTATGTGTCTTAATCTATCTACTCTTTTAGTTATGTACACCAATCAATCATACTGGATTAGGGTCCAGCCTAATGACCTCATTTAACTTAATCACCTCTTTAAGGACCCTATCTCCAGCAGGTGCCTGGGTGGTTCAGTTGGTTAAGCATTGGACCCTTGATTTTGGCTCAGGTTATGATCTTGCAGTCGTGGGATTGATCCCCTCCTCAGACTCTGTGCTGACAGAGTAGAGCCTACTTGGGATTCTTTCTCTCTCTCTCTCTCTCTCTCTCTCTCTCCCTCCCCCCCCCCCACTCATGTGCTCATGTGCAAGTTTTCTCACCAACCCCCCATAAATAAAAAAAAAAGATTCCAAGACCCTATCTCCAAATACAGTCCCATTCTGAGGTATGAAAGGGTTAGGGCTTCAACATTTGAATTTTATTTATTTTTTTGGTGGGGAGAGGCACAATTCAGCCTGTAACATATGCCTTACCACCTGGTCAGAATTTCTTCATTAGAGATAATTTCTATTTCTCTTACCTTACTTTGAGCCCTGTCTCACCTTCTGTGGAGATGAAGACTAGAACAGTATTCCCCAAACAGTAACCTTTCATTGGCCTATGTGAGATGATTCAATCTATTTCTCAGCAAACTGTTTTATTCCTTTCACTTAAAAATAATTTTATTTTATTTGACTGTAGTTGAAACACAATTTTATGTTAGCCTCAGGTACAACATAGTTTCAACGGTTAATATTATGCTGTACTCACAAGTATAGCTACCATGTAACTGGAAACCTGTATCTCCCACTCCCTTTCACGCATTTTGACCATCCTCCCACCTCTCCCCTAACTCTGGCAACCATCCAGTTTATTCTTTGTGCCAAACCCACGCTTTTAAAAATATACCTTCAGGGGCGCCTGGGTGGCTCAGTCAGTTAAGCATCTGACTCTTGATTTCAGCTCAGGTCGTGATCTCACAGTTTGTGAGATCCAGCCGTGTTGGGTTCTGTGCTTACAGCACAGAGCCTACTTGGGGTTCTCTGACTCTCTCTCTCTTCCACCCCCCCACCCCTTCCCACGTGTGTGCACACACACATGCTCCCTCCCTCTCAAAATAAATAAAGTAAAAAATATATATACCTTCAACCACAATTTTCTAAAGAGCATCTTGTCATTTAGAGACACTTGGTGTGAAGAAATGTAAAAAAATTAAAGCACATTTTATTATAAATTTTTATGAGTCAAGAGAAATAACTAGAATTATATTGCTGATTATTTTCCTTAAAACTGTTGAGATAGGGGCGCCTGGGTGGCTTGGTTGGTTGGGCGTCCGACTTTGCTCAGGTCATGATCTCACAGTAAGTGAGTTTGAGTCCCGCATCGGGCTCTGTGCTAGATAGCTCAGATCCTGGAGCCTGCTTCGGATTCTGTGTCTTCTTCTCTCTCTGCCCCTACCCCACTTGTGCTCTGTCTGTCTCTCTCTCTCACACAAAAATAAACATTAAAAAAACCCAAAAACAAAACAAAACTGGTGAGATAGATTTTTAAGGTTAAATATGTATTTTCTCTAGTTTAGCTTTTCAAACTCTGTTCTCCCCGTCCCCACAGCCCCAAAGCACTGAGGCTTAAATGGAACTTAAAATTGTGAGTTGTAAAACTGATCCAAGAAAGGATTTCCAGGTTATTTCCAAGTTACCACCAAACACAACAGGAGGTATAATTTCTTGGCAGAGCACAAGCGAGGTGGTCTTGTGCTCTTGGAATGAAGTGGACAGCGACAAGCATCACTGTCCCTGGTGACACCCGTACTGCCAACTACAGCAGGCAGCTTTTTTCTTTTCATCCTCCCTGGTTTCTCAGCAGTGTTTGATCAGATGAGCACTCCTCACCTCTGCAAAGCTTTTCCTCTCTTCCCTTCGAGTCCTTATATTGTCCTGTTGTCCTTCTATCTTCCTGCCGCTCCTTCGCTCCTTCGCAAGAGCGTCTTGAGGCCCTTCAAGTTCCATCCTAGGCCGCGTTCTCTTTTGTGGTTGCCCTCTCTCTCTCTTCCTTTTTTTTTAAGTTTATTAATTTTGAGAGAGAGAGAAAAGGAGCGAGCAGGGAAGGGGCAGAGAAAGGGAAAGAGAATCCCAAGCAGGCTCCGCACCATCAGTGCAGAGCCTAATGTGGGGCTCAAACTCCTGAACGGTGAGATCATGACCTGAGCTGAAATCAAGAGTCCGGACGCTTAAATGACCCAGCCACCCAGGTGCCCCTCTGGTTGTCCTCTCTCGGTGATGTTTTCATTCCCAGTCTTCAAGCTCTACATGCTTGTTACAAGACTCCAGTTTGACCTCTCTCTTAATCTTATGCTCTACATTTCTTAAAGCTTTAGATACTGAATTCTGAAAAGTAGAGAGGCCTTATTGCCAAGGGAAGGGGCAAATTTTAAAATCTGTTTTCTTGCAGTGGCCTTTCAAGTGAGTTCTTAGGCCTCAATTAACTTAGATATTTCCTCTCGGAAATATCTATACAATTGTAAGTTTTTGTCAGGAAGTTATTTCTACTTATCATTGTTTTTCAACTTCCTTTTTGGGCTATGAATTAGCTTATAAGCATGCTGAAAGGAATCATCTGCAGTTATGCTTCTGGCCAAAAATATTTGTTTTGGCCACTTACAGGAACTCTATCAATAACTATCAGAAATAGTGGTTACTTTGTGTCCTGGACAGGTGGCCTTGAACTGTCTATTAGTTCATGGCATTTAGGTAGCTTTCTACTAGCACAGTATCTCCAACCTTGGCTAGACACTGTGATTACACAGAAAGCTTTTTTTTTTAATTTTATTTATTTTTAACAATTTTTTTCAAGTTTTCTTAGTAATCTCTACATCCAATGTGGGGCTCAAACTTACAACCCCAAGATCAAGAGTTGCATGCTCTACTGACTGAGCCAGCCAGGCGACCCCCCCCCCAACCCTTTTTTAAGAAATTTTTAAGACGATTTTAATACAGGAAGCTTTTTATTTTTTTTAATTATTTTTTTTAATGGTTATTTATTTTCGAGAGAGCCAGAGACAGAGCACAAGCTGGGAGGGGCAGAGAAAGAGGGAGACACAGAATCCGAAGCAGGCTCCAGGCTCTGAGCTGTCCGCACAGAGCCTGACATGGAGCTCAAACTAGTGAACTGTGAGATCATGACCTGAGCCAGTCAGACGCTTAACAAACTGAGCGACCCAGGCACCCTTAAAATGAGAAGCTTTTTAAAAGTATTCATGTATGGCTCCCTTTAAAAAGTACTTTTTAAAAGTACTCATGTAACAGATGTTCACCTGACCTTGCATGGTGCCCAAGCAAATATCCTTCGGTGACAGCAGCATGAGGCTACGTCTGAGAACCACTGACATCTGTACGGAAACCAACAATTGTTGCCTCAGTTGAATGTGGCATTCATTTCTGCCTCATAGGTCTCACCTGAGTGGGCATATTGCTTTCGTGTTCAGAGCCCGATTCCTCCTCTGTAACGTAGGGGAAATCATGTCAACACCGCAAAAGCTTGTTCTGAAGAGTATAATTTAACCTGACGTGTCTAGCACTTTAAAGGATCTAATAGGGGTTTCAATCCATGTCTTATTTTTCTTCCCTGGTGACATTTTCTTTTAAAAAACCAATAGTGACATTTTCTTTTGTCCTCTTAAAATGTAGATCTATCTCCATAATAGCACTTTATATCCTGTTCTTGATGATAATAGCCCGGAAAAGGGAGCAGATCAAAAGTCAAAAAATGGGATCTTGGATCAGCTCTGCTCTTCTCACTTCGTTCTCAGTATCTCAGTATCAATTTATCAAAAAAATTGTGAAAAATCAATAGCTCTCAGTATCACCACGACAGTGCTGGTGGTGATGATATGATGAGGATGGTAACTGATATTGTTTCCAGGACACTTAACTACCATTACAGTATGAAAAGGAATTTGTTGTAGTTTAAGTGGGAGGACATGAGTTCAAAAAGCACTTTTCTTTACTGGCTGCAAGAAATTTTATGGATGTTTCCTCTTTTCGGTTGAATCAAGAACTAATGCTTAGAGCCAGGCTGAAATCCTTTTTCTCAGCTATTTGCCACAGCTCATGAAATAGATACTTTTCCAATGAGATTGTTCTGAGTTCATGAAAAAGTCCATGACAGGCTATTGACACCAAATTATTTTGAAAATGCCACATTAGCTTTCATTTTCAGACCAGTTTTACCTGAAAAAAAGAATACTTTTTATGTTTAAATTTTAATTGGCAACATTTCTAGGCTGTCATCAGTGTGGATATAATGCCATCTCACTAAGTAAAAACTGAAATACTAGATGTCAAATTCAAATTAATGGGGAGAAGAAAGATATAGTCAATATTTTACTCATATACTGGTGATTTATTTTGTTGTTATAGATAATGTACTGTTGAGAAGTATTTTAATCCATAAAGGGCCATCTTGAATCCATTTGTAAGGTGTTCAATTCAAAAAGACGTAGTAATTCAACAGTAATATATGCCCCCAAATCAAACATCATTAGAGAAAAATCAATAGCTCATCTTCCGCATAGAGAATGCAGCACACTGCACTTTACTCAGCAAAACAGGATTCTTTTCTGAGAAAAGCTGCAGATTAAACACTTCAGTGACTGGTAGACTTTAAAACAACTAAATAATACCAGGGAAATGAAGGGAAAAGTGTTTCTTTAAAAAGATAGCCAAAGACCCAAAGATGACCTCATTCACTGTTTTCCTGTTGTGATTTAGAAATGACTAATGAGAAAATAGTGTGGGCATCCATATTAACACCAGGTTTCGTTTTGCAGGGAATTAAAAAGAGAAGTAGGTAAGGAGATCTTGGAGCAGATCGCCAAATTCCATGATATCCATAAAATCAGGATGGCTGTACACGATGTACCTAATAGTATCCCGGGCAAGATAAGTAGGCCTTGCTAAACTGGGGAGGCATTTATTACTTGAAGGAAGGATGCAGACAAATTGGGGAGACACCAACAAATTCATTCTGAACATAAAGGAAACATATGAACATATGAATATATAAATAATGCCAAAGTCTTATTTAGGACAAAGTTTCAAGCTCCTTTTCCTATCAGTATTATTCCAGAGATTTGGGGGGAAACAAAAATGGTTTGCATTTTAGGGTATTTGGATAAGCTAAGTCAGTCTTGGTAATGAAATAATTTAAGACAGGTAGTTAGAAGGAAGCTGATAAAGTAAGAAGGGGCGATCATGTATGTGTATACTTTCTGATGACTCCATAAAAGCTTGATGTCAGAAAATTTGTTCACACCAGTGGGTCTCTACGAGAGCCAGGCTTACTTGGGAACCACTCCTCTAAATCATCTCATACAAAGTTCTGAATTGTTGAGTCCATTCAGAGAGAGTTATGTCCTTTGAATTTATTTGTAAACCTTTTTTTCTGCTTTGTATTAAAAATATAACTCACTTTGAGCAAGGTCAATATAATAAAATACGGATTTATACAAAAGCTTAATAATTTGGGGATGTCCTGTCTGGGTTCTGAGAGGAGGATGAGAATGGTCAGGTGAAGTTCAGGATTGTAAGTCCAGGCAAACTGACATGAAATGAGTCTGAAGGAAGGTTCAGAACTGGATGCCAGGCCAACAGGGAGGAAGGACAGATCGCGTACATCTACCTTTGGTCCAAGTCAAGCACAAAATCTGGAGCAGGTGACTCATAGAGATTCAGAGGTCGGGCAGTTAACCCAGGTACAGTTGGAAGGCAGCCAGCAGGGAGCAGAGACCTAGCCTCCAAAAGATGAGGGTAAACGGAGGAATACCTGGACTTTGGAGGAACTAGAATATCAAGCAGAGACATGAAAAAGAAGTCAGTAACTAATATCAGGGACATGGAAAACTATAACCCAGTAGGTTGGGATCTGTGGTGCCGTGGACCATCAGTGAGAAGTGTACCACACTGACTCAGAGGGCGGTGGGTAACCAGGACGCCTTAGAGTACTAGGCCTCAGGCCAGGACGATGCTTGCGTCAGAGCAGTTTAATCACTCGGCAACAGGTGTTTGAATATCACACGGGTAGGGAGTCAGACATACGATTGCAGGGGTGATCTGTCTACCCTAACAAAGAAACTTAAATAATGTGGGATCTGGTTTTGTCAAAAGCAATTCTGTTTAAATTTCTAGATTTGTTAGAGTTAAGTGTCATGTATTCTTTTCTCCTTTAATTTACTTTCTCAAAAAATTTATTCACTGTAGGTTATGACACATGTAACAAGCCATGCACCGGGGATATATGGATGCCTATGACATGATACTTGCTATTAGAAGCAAACAGATGGTGACTTGATACTTAAAATATCCAGTAGTTAGTGCAGGGGAGATGCGCACAGGGTACTGTGGGGTCCAGTTTGGGAAGAGGAAGCTATGTGAGGCTTCTTGCAGTTGGACACCTACAGTCTGAAGTGTAACGGGAGAGTAAAGCTTATTCAGGTAGATAGGCAGGGGTGCAGGGTAGTGGAAAATGGGGAAAAGAGGTCATTCCATCCGGGAGGTCTGCAAAGCCAATGTAGGAGGGGGAAAGATGGTAAGTAGTGAGGCCAGAACTGCCAAGGAGTGGCAGAAAATGAGGTTAGAAAGGTCAGCAGAGGTTGGATCCCAGAAGGCCTTGTGAATGAGGGTAAGGAACGTGAGGGTCATCTTTTAGGTAATGAAGAGCCACTGAAGAATTTTAAGCAGGAGACAAGGTCAGATTTGCCATTGAGATAGCTTACTCTGGTGGCAGTGAGAGACTGACATAAGAAGTTAACACTGGAGGAAGCCTGTTGTAGTGAGAGATACTGAAGGCCTGAGCTAGAGCAGTGGTATTCATTTATAGAAAAAAGAGAATAGATCCACATGTAATGAAGCACCTGTTGGAGACAGGAGTTTGAATTTGAGAGAATTTATCTTTAAAGTTTGCTGATAAGAAGGATATAAAGACATAAAATTGCCAGAAGCCTGGTTTTTAGCAAGGGAGAGGCTAACTACGTTTTGGAGCAAATTTAGTTTTTTCCAGCAAACTATTAGTACAGGACCTCTCCTACTTAGATTTCTCCGGAAAGCGGAGTCTGAGTACTTCTGGGCAGTACTTTACTGGGGAGTGTTGTTGCAGGTTATAGGAGTGAGGGAAAGGACAAGTGGAGCAAAGAAGGAAGGAGAGCCCAAACAAGGAAGTGTTAACCAAGTTGGAAACATGGAGAAACGGGTTGTTCAATCCCAAGGAAGCTTATGAGGAACAGCATGAAATGCACTTTAGGGGAAATGTTTTTCCATTAGCTCCCATCCCTATTGGTCAGAGGTTTGCCCCACAAGGAATAACTCTCCGGCACTTCTGAGTTAGGTTCCCATAGCGTCTCTCGCTTTGTCATCAAAAGAGAAGCCCCAGTGTGAGAGGCAAGAGGCACAAATTCCACAAATGGAACCCTGGGGCTGATTGTGAGAAGAGCCAATCTCATTTCAACTCCTTGGTCCTGAGACTGATATATTGCAGCTGTTGAGGAGATAGCATCATTTTTTCAGCTGTTAGCTCAGTACATACATCACATCATGGAGGTCAGTATCTCAATCCTGCACAGTGTTTGCCTCAAGTTGGTGCCTTAGCAGAGTCTCTGACAAGCCCCCCACTCTTATTGGGTCTGCTACTTCTAGTTCAGTGTGTGGTAAGGGCCAAGGGATTCTATGGTCTTGTGCCCACTGTCACACGTACTTTGCAATAAAACAGGCCCCTTGACCTAAGGCAGGGTTGTATGTGATACCATGTGATAGATCAGGCATTCTGTCACTCTCAGATGGTACTATTGCAAGAGGCACTTAGGACAGGAAAGACAAACTCTTCTGAAAGTAGATGTAAATTCTGGAAAGGACAAAATTCTCCTGCTTCTCATCACATCAGTACTGGCTTGGACTGGCCTATCAGTACTGGCCTATCACATCAGTACTGGGTTGACTGAGGAAAGAGGCCTGCTGATGTTTACTGAACAGGTCATCCTGAGTGCCTAGTTTTGGTTGCAATGGGTGGAGGAGAGTATTGTGAAACAAGGAAATCTGCCTGCCTTGGCCATCTCCCATGGGCCATCCACATACCTCTTTACGAGGGTTTTTTTTTTTTTTTTGGTTCCCCAATCTTTTAGTACAATTACTTCCTGACCTCTAATAACCATCCAAGCCATTCATCTGCTCATAAATCCATGTATATTTGTATCTTGGACCACTTCTCTCTTCATACAAAATAAATAACCAAACAGACTACTTGCAGTAGTGCTTACTGGGACGATTTATCATTTCCCACTAGGACCACTCCTGAGTAGGACTGTGTTACCACAGAAGTCCGTTTTTTGCCAGCACCAACCTTGAACTGGTTTCTCTGTACACCAGGACTGTTTTTCCTCCTCTGCCATTTGGTCAGAAGGGACCACCTCTTCCTTCCCCATGGGACTGTATATGTAAGTTGAGGGATTGGTGTTAGTATGACCAAGGTCTGTGACATGGGAGTCTGGGCCGCCTTTTCATATAATTTGCTGGTGCAAATGGGATCTGACCCAGAATGTATTATTTCTATCATTCTGTCAGTAAATCAGCCAATTACTATGACTTGGTTTTAACAATTAAATGTAACTGATTCCTGTTAATCTGGCGTATTCATCCCCTTGACAGTAGGGAACACAGCTATATGGTGCCATGTTCTACTGTCAATACTATATGTCAGAGGACATCCTTCACTGAGTTTCTTAGTGATATTTCTTAAAGATCTCTGTCATGCCCTACCTATGCATTCTGTATCCTCTGTGCCCTCGTAGGAAACATAGACATGAGTTGGATTCTTACATAATAATTCCACTTTAATATTCCAACCTCCCTGAGTCTTCTGATCCCTATCTTAGTATTACGCTAAGAAAGTTTTGGCATGGTCCACTTCATTTACAATGGACCCATCATGTCTCAGCTTCGAGAAAGCATCTTAGCAGCATATTAGCACTGGTTCCTTTTGTCAATAAATTCTCCCTGTCTGATTTTGTATCCTTAGACCAAATATGCAAATTACTTTATTGGGGAGTATATTTCCAAAGAACAGAATTTCAGGGCAGCAAAGAGAGGAAGAGGGAGAACCTCTACAAAGAAGTATTATCAGGATGGTCACCACTTCATGGGATTATCCTAGAAACCTTGTGAAATGCATCTCAGGACCATCTCTCCTGAGGAAAAGAGGGGGAAACACTTATCCATCAGCTTGCACCCCCTATTTGTCAAAGGTTCACCTCATGGGACAAATTATCTGCCCTTCTGGCTTGTATGAAGTTTAGCATGAAACAGGTTCCTGTAGCGTCTCACTCTGTGCTGTCAACAGAGAAGCCCGAGGGTGGAAGGCAAGGTGTGCTTGGCACAGGACTGACGCAAAGCGCCATCAGGTTAAGTATTGTGTTTGATAATATAGATTGAAAGTACTGTGGAAACTGTATCATTATAGAATTAGAGAAATAGAGAATTATTAATCTGGCTCTGTGTTTCTGTGTCTTCTTTTGGATCAGTGTAGTATTTTCAGGAGACCCTAACATTGGAAACCAGCAGGAGGAACCTACAGGTCTGTTGTTTTCCCCACTCGTGTTAGGGGAATGGCCATGCAAAGGAATTAGCCTGGGTTTGGTGCTGAGCTATCTGGACTAGATTTCTGGGAAATTTAATGCAGGCTACCGAGGTGCCCCAGATGATGAATTTAGGGATGAACCAGAGCCTCAGAGCAAAAAGCATGTTAGCTAAGTTGGTACCAATGAGTGCTAGCTGGAGTACCTACCCATTAGCCTTCTATGGTCTACATAGAGGACTTCAAACTTTTGCTTGCACGTCCATTAAAATAATACTGAAAAATCTATGTATTTCTTCCACATTTATAGCTAAAATATTTTACTCGAAGTTGTTGAAAGTAGTGTAATTTCTGCCCAGTTGCCAATATTAACATCAAAACAAACGATTAAATCACCTTAAACATTTTCCAGTGGAATCCTAACACAATAACAATCAATAGCTATAATGTCTCACTTAAAAATATGTGAAGGTCATTTTAATAGTCAAATTTTATACCATTTCTTCTCCTTTTGAATTCATTTCCATCTAACCTCCCCCTGTATATTTTTAATCTAATGTAATCAATGTTTAAATGTTTATGTATTTTTAAAAGAGAGAGAGAGACAGAGAGAGAGCAGGGGAGGGGCAGAGAGAGAGAGGGAGACAAAGAATCCCAAGCAGGCTCCAGGCTCTGAGTTGTCAGCACAGAGCCCCACACGGGTCTCTGAACCCATGAACCATGAGATCATGACTTGAGCCCAAGTCCAATAGTTAACCTACTAAGCCACCCACGCACCCCTCTACTGTAATTTTTTAATGCTTGAATGTCTTACACTGGTCCTGTATACTTTGCAAAAATTGTGTAAATAAATTGAAATGTGAAATTAGCATTTTTCTGTGATAAGTCTCGAAGTAATAAAAATTTTATTCTGAGTAAATTTAACTTTATTGGCATTATGACACAAAGTAGCTTACTTTACAGTTATATAATTATATATTCACAAACATAAAAGTAGACTTCATAGGAGAAAGGCTCGTGCGAACATATACAGTCCCACGGGACCACAAGCGGAAGCCGGGCCCGCCGCTAGTGGAGAGGTGTCCTCCGTGCGCGGTCGCAAAACCTGGGGCTGCAGTGTCGTAAAAGCTCCCTTCTGGGAAGGACTGGCGCTGCCCTGGAGCTGGCAGAGGGAGAGCGAGCGTGACGATCGCGCCTGCCCGTCGCCCTCCGGAGCGCTCTCCTACGGGCCTCAAAATGTGTGTAAATCAGATGCCTGTCTCTCAGGCCAAAGCTCCAAGACCAGCAAGTGAGCCTCTTCTGCACAAAATCCTGACTCCCCTCCATGGGCGGCTTCTACGTGGAACCCAGGGCCGGGTGAGTCCTAGCGCGCCAGCCCTTTTAGTTGTCTAAGCTATATGCTTTGGGGACTCCTTTCAGGTGCAGATCTTAAAAGTCAGGGATGCCCGTGTGGGCTTCAAACTCTTCACTCCTCAAGGAGAAGCACCAGGTTTTGAGTTCCCTCCGGACAGGGTTGCCCCAAGTAGAATGGTATTTATGACAAGATTGTGACCCAGGCTTTCCTACCCACTTTGGTGTGGGTCTTCTCTCTTTGGCTCACTGCAGACAAGTCAGTTTTTAGGTTTTTTTTCTCAGAGGACATTGTTCCACGTGTAGCTGTAGATTTGGTGTATTAATAGGAGGAGGGCCATTCAGGATCCTCTTACATAGCCATCTTGAACCGAACTCTCCTAAAGGCTCATAATGAGGTACATTAGCTCATTACCTGCATCTGAGTATTACTGATTATTGGAATGGGAGAGGATTCAGTGGGATTCAACAGCCAAAACTGTGGAGGATACTAAATGTATAAAAGGTATATTAATCACACCATATTCTCATTAATGTAAATCTACCAGGTATATGATAAGAATGAATGAGAAATCAGAGAAGTGGTTGATGAATGACAATTGTTAGAAGACTTGGTGCCCAAGTAAAATATGCATGTGGATTGTCATTGTATGGTTGTGGAAGGAAATGTTCAGCAAGATATCTCTGCTGTAGCTGTAGTCTAAGAGTGCAGCTGAGGATCTGGAAATTCATTGCTTGGCAATTACCCATGCTTGCCTACTCTGTTATGTAACTCAGGGCTACTTGAAACCCAGTTCAGAGACCCCTGATTATTTGCCATATTTTATAAATGTCATTAATTATGTCATGAACCAATAGAGCAAAAGCAGTAAGAAAAATAGAGTGCCTGTACGTAGGGATGTGCATTGACACTAGAAATGAAAGTGGAAATCAAGGTAGAGCTATTTTTTTTTAAAGAAGGAGAAAACGAATAAAATTTAGGGCTGTATGCAGTATAGGAATGATTTTGAAAGAAGAAAAGGCAAATCAAACAAATGTGGAAAGTGCTGATTGGATTCTATCAGCATATCAGAAACCCCCAAACCAAAAAACCAAAACAACAAAAAAGACCAAACCCCAGAAAACAACACAACCTTATAAGTATGTGGCTAGAGGTTACCATCACCACTGCAAGTCAGTTATGGTTATCATGAATTCAGGGAAGACACTCATGTGCTGGACAATTTAAAGCCTAAGCTTGGTGACGGTACTCTGAAGAACCCTTTCTCAGTAGATTGCAGGCCTGATACCCTCTGTACAAATAGCAAAGTGAAGGATGAGGCATCCTGTGCAAGCACCTGCACACCCTTGGGGATCATCATAAAAGGTGTTGCTGGCTACATTGGACTTTCAAAGTAGCTGTGAGTGGCCACCCCTACTAACAACAGTGTAGGTTCCTCTGGGATGTACTCATGCTACAGGGATGAGATCAGATTCATTCGTATATAAACATTTAGTGCATATCACCATGCTCTAGGACTTAGAACATACTCTGTTGACTGAATAAATGTATATGGCAACTGTTATATGATGCCATTTAAGGTGGGATTTTCTCAGGAGACTCAAAACTTTGACAGTGGATTCTGAGCTCCTCCATTGAGTTTGAAAGTGAAGAAAATTAAAAGAAAAAATTGGAGCTATAGTCTCATCAAACTGCCCCTTCATCCAAGGGGAAGAGAAAAATAGGTCTTATGTTCTATTTACTGCTTTGGTATAGAAAACCTTAACCTTAGGAAGTGGAATGTACAATCTTAGTGAACTCTTCTGGGCAAACAATAGTTAAAAATACATTTAACCAATGGATTTTCAAATAATTAGCTCATCTAAAATATTTTGAATTGATTCTCTTGGGTTTTACAGACAAAAAAAACCCCACACTACACGTAAATAATAGTAATGATTCTGTCTCTGCTGCTTTTAAATTTATAATTTATTTTATGTTATTAGTTTTGGTCAGACTACCAGCACAGTGATAAATAATTGTGCCTTCAGGCACACTTGTCAATGGAAAATTTTCTTATGTTTTGACAGTAAGCATGAAATTGTTGGTTGTTGGATTGGGAACATTTTTCTCTATTTTATTAATATTTCTTCAGATTACCAAGAATGAATGTTTAATTATTTACAAATGTTGTTCCAGCATCTGTTGAGATGGTTGCTTTATCTCCTGGTTTCCTGATCTGATAAATTGCAGTAAAGATTTTCTTTTATGTATTAAAGAAGCATCCACCTAGAATTCTTGGAATGTTTTCTACTGGCACTGACTATGGGGTCTTTTTTTCTTTTTTTTTAATGTTTATATTACATTAAAAGGTTTGTTTTTGCTAATATTTATAAATCTTATATTAATATTTTTAAGTTAGATGGGCTTGTGGTTTCTTTTATCTGCTATGTCAGATTTCCGTATAAGGATTATTTTAGATTGACTAAATTAATTATGAGGCATCTCATCTTTTTTCTTTACTTTTTAACAACTTAACTAGAAAAGAAATTATATGTTACCTGAAAGAACAGAAACATTACCCATCCATTTGCATGAATGTGGGCCATACTATCTTTTGATGGATTTTCTTTTGGCAACTTTCCCCAATTTATCCTATGGTTATTTATTAAAAAAAATTTTTTTAATGTTTATTTATTTTTGAGAGAGACAGAGTGTGAGTTGGGAAGGGGCAGAGAGAGAGGTAGACAGAATCTGAAGTAGGCTCCAGGCTCCCAATTGTCAGCACAGAGCCCAGTGCGGGGCTCGAACTCACAATCCGTGAGATCCTGACCTGAGCCAAAGTCAGAAGCTTAACCATTTGAGCCATTCAGGCGCCCCATCCTATGATTATTAATCTTTTACTTTTTTCCCAAATTAAAATACTTTTCATTTTTTGTTGATCTTTTTTCTTTTTCCTTTTCTTTTTAAAAATTTATTTATTGGGGTACTGGGTGGCTCAGTCGGTTGAGCATCTGACTTTGGCTCAGGTCTTGATCTCAGGGTTTGTGGGTCTGAGCCCTGCCTCAGGCTCTGTGCTGACAGCTCAGAGCCTGGAGCTTGCTTCGGATTCTGTGTCTCCCTCTCTCTCTTCACCTCCCCCATTCACGCTCTGTCTCTCTCAAAAATGAACATTAAAAATTTTTTAAAAAATGCTATTTATTTTTAGAGAAAGTGTGTGTGCACAAGTGTGAGTGGGAGAGGGGCAGAGAGAGAGAGTGAGAGAGCATTCCAAGTGGGCTCTATGCGGGGCTTGATCCCACAAACTGTGAGATCATGACCTGAGCTGAAATCCAGAGTCAGATGCTTAACTAAGCCACCCAGGTGCCCCTGATCTTTTTCTGATATTAGATACTGCATCTGTGTTTTTGTTTCCCCCTTCACTTTTCTGTTTTTAAATTATATTTGACCAAACTGGTTTATTCTATTGTTCTTTAAAAATAATTAGCTTTTAAATTTATTTATAATTCTAATTTATCTCTATTTTACTATTTCTTAATTTATCAATTTGTATTTTATTAATTTCTGCTTGCTTTCCTAAGTTCTTTTTTACTCTTTCTAACATGAGCTACTTTGCCCATTTATTTTATTTTTTTAGAAATTAATAATAAAACATTTAAAGTAACTTTCTTTGGGGGCACCTGGGTGGCTCAGTCGGTTGAGCCTCCGACTTCGGTTCAGGTCATGATCTCACAGCTCGTGGGTTCGATCCCCGTGTCGGGCTCTGTGTGGACAGCTCGGAGCCTGGAGCCTGCTTCTGATTCTGTGTCTTCCTCTCTCTCTCTGCCCCTCCCCCGCTAATGCTCTGTCTCTCTCTCTGTCAAAAATAAATAAACATATAAAAAAATTTTTTAAAGTAACTTTCTTTGACTATATAGCAATATTTTCCAACTTTTTATATGTAGTATTCTCATTTTTGTTATTTTCCAAATGGTCTGTAGTTGTAATGGTTTTTTGTTTTATCCAAGTGTTATTTTTTATTTTTATTTTTTTTTTTTGAGAGAGAGAGAAAGAGAGAAAGAGAGAGAGAGAGAGAGAGAGAGAGAGAGAGAGAGAATCTTAAGCAGGCTCCACACTCAGCATGGAGCCTGACAAGGGGCTGGATCCCATGACCTTGGGAACATGACCTGAGCTGAAATCAAGAGTTGGATATTTAACTGACTGAGCCACCAAGGTGCCCCTATATAAGGGTTATTTAAAAGTAACTTTCCTCTTTTAATTTCCAAATGGTACCTAAATTAAAAAAAATAAGTATTATAATCTGCTTTGTGGTGAGAAAGTGTAACTTGAACAATTCTTGCTCTTTGAATTAAGGGAATTTTATTTTGTGTCGTTTTGTTTTTCTTTTTGTTTTTGTAGCTGAATAGAATATCTGATTTTGGGGAGGGTAAATGGGTATAGTTACTCCTTCTATACAGAATAGAATAGAGACAGTGAAAAGTCACACTGACCTTGTTCTTCATTTGTAATACCTTGGGTCTTTGAGTCTGGAAATATATGAAGAGAAATAAGAAAAAAACATTCCTACCTTCTTGTTTCTTGTGGTTCCTGTTTCATGGTATCAAATTGGAATGTACTATGAGTAGAATCCTTTGTAGGTTGATTTCCATCTAGTTTCTTCTGTTGTGGGATAACCTAGTAGTCTTAACCTATCAGGTTGACTTATAAAAACTAATTTTTATTGTTTTTTTAATTGTATTTTAGTTTGATGTTTGTCTAATGTGTTGTGGATTACTATCGAGATGGCAGTATGACCCCAAACTTAATGTTTGTAATAACTTTGCTTTCTCAAAATTAGTGTTAATCTGCTATTTTGTTAATCTTGAAACATACAGAAAAGGAAAAATAAGTAGGTTACTATCACCCATAATACAAACATCCTTAGATAACCAAACTGTTAATATTTTGCTGCATAGCTTTCCAATTTTGTCCTGTTATTTAAAACAAATGCTGTTGAGCATACATGAAGGCTTTTACTTCTTTGAATGGTTGAAGGAAAGTCACTTGAAGGAAGAATACAGTCTAGGATAAGTAGATCTAAATTTGCACCTACTTTCTACAGGAAGGCAAACCTATTTCTTCTTGACAGATGTCCACAGTATATCCTGAATCACCACAGAGATCAGTGAACACACGGGGGTAGGAGGGATCAGGAACAGTGAACATGTGAAGGCACAAAATCATCTGAATTAAAACTCAGTAATAGCTGGTATCTGTATAGATACTGTTGCAGAGGAGATGAAGTTGGGGATTATGTTAGCTCTCTACTGCTGATTACATAATAAAGATTAATAAAATGCCTAATATTTAAAAAAGAATCCTAGTCATCCTCAACAGTTCATGTTAGTAAAGAAGAGACTTTTGGGGAAAAAAAGAATTTTGAGCAATTTGAAGAAAGAATAAAATAGATTACTGAAAGAATAATTTGAATATGTTTTGCATGATTATCTTGGAAGAAGTTGAAATAAGAGGAGAAAGGGAGATGGCAGGAAGAAAATAAAATTTGGCTGGACTGATTGGAAGATAGTTATTTATAAAATGGACTCCTGTGTATGTGGGGAAGAATATAATGTAATTTAGAGAGGCTCACAGCATTGTCACCCTTAAAAAAATGTTATATGAAGATGGATAGAATGGTAAGGATTAATGTTGGATGGAAAAGCAGGATTGTTCGTGAAGGCTCGTTACACTATTGCCCAAAGTTTAGCATGTTACACAACACCAATTTTGCATCAGTGCTCTGGCCAAATGCCAGGAAAACACCCATGAGAAAATCTATGGAGCCAGTAAACAACTGGTTTCTGAAGAAACACATTATGAAGATATTTTGTATTCATAGACATTAGAAGTAGCCTCTGTGGTCGGCAGAGCACTTTAAACAGTAATGTGAAACCACTTGCATCTGCTAATTGTTTACTTATTCAATTGTCTTTTTTGACCTGTGCAGTCATAGCAGGGAATA
This sequence comes from Prionailurus bengalensis, assembly GCF_016509475.1. Lineage (NCBI taxonomy): Eukaryota > Metazoa > Chordata > Mammalia > Carnivora > Felidae > Prionailurus > Prionailurus bengalensis. The sequence continues at coordinate 207,868,569 of NC_057343.1, forward strand.
AGGGGAAGCCAGTAATAATTGCATGATTGCAGATCTAACTGTGAGGCCTGAGTTGGAATCCTTGCTATGCCCCTAATTTACTTGTGGACCTTGACCATATTAGTTTACCTCTCTCTCTTAGCATCAGTTTCCATAGAAATAAAGTAAGATATTTGAATTGTTAGCTCTTCATGATCCCTTTTAATGTTGAAGTTCTAGAAATCTGTGATTTAAATTCCTGTCATTTCAGCTCTTTGGTGTTTTGATTGTTTTGTTTTGTTTTTAGTGCAAGCCATATGTGTGTGTGTGTATGTAGGTAGGGGTGTGTGTGTGTGTGTGTGTGTGTGTGTGTGTGTGTGTGTATTTCTTTTACCTCTAAGTAGAACTGTGCGTAAATCAGCCCTAAAATGTTATAATGATAACCAATATTTATAACAGGGTATGCATGCATACCCTTGACATTCATTCTCTTATGCAAGGAACCAGTGCAGTACAAGTTGTGGAGTGAGACCTGTAGAGTTCAGACCCCCTCCACCACTTATAATCAGGTGGTTTTAGTCATGTGCTTCTGAAAGTTTAATCATCTGTTGATCTTATTAGAAAGCAGGTTTTGATTCGGTAATCTGAGGTGGGGCTTGACATTCTGCATTTTTTAACAAGTTCCTAAGTGATGCCGCTGCTGTTTGTCTCTGGAACACAATTCTGTGCCTCAGTTTCTTATTCCACAAAATAAGGACAATAGTAATATCTATCTACCTCTTATTTACTCTAGGGCTCATGTGAATTTATACTACTAAACTACTTTAATAGTGCCTGGCACATAGTAAACATTTAATAAGTATTGGCTATTATTCTTATCGACATTCAAATCAGCCTCATGGGGCAGGTGCTATTATTATGCATTTTCCGGGAAGAAAACTGAAGGTAGAGAAGCTAAGTAACTTGTTCAAGGTCACGTAATTAGTCACATAGGGCAGAACTTTGACTTTAAGTGGTAGCTTTTCATGATTTCTTCAGGAGGCAACTGCACGAACTCCTTTGTTCATTAAATTTTTTGTCACAAATGACCCCAAGAAGCTAAGTTCCCAGCACTGTGTTCCAATGTCCAGTAAAGGACACCACAAGTTTTACTTAAAAGCTTTCTTCAGAATCTGTTTACTATCAGGAATTTCTTCCTGAAGTTAAAAAGTGTGCTTCATCTAACATGTTGAGTCATGTGTTCAGTAGACACAGATGATCCTCTACCATTTCCATTGTCTTGAACTGAAAGTCGCTGTTCTTTTTCAAGTCATTTGCTTCTTTTCAGCAGCTTTCTGTATCTTTCTGTATCTTTCTGTATCTTTGCATTAGCTTTGTCATACTGCAGATGGAAAACCTAAGAAATGACTAGCTTTATTACCGAGGTGAGAGGGTTTTCAAAATAATCTATAAACTTCCTGTCAAGAGTGTATGTGTTATGAAATGATGTTCCAGCAGTGGTACATAGAACGTGCTTTCTACTCTCCAGTTGTCCTTGTGACCTGTGGGTACCTCTGTGGGAGGCCTTGTCAAGATGAACTGTCTCCTGACTGACTTGTCAGTGTGGGGAATGAATTTACAACCTGGGCCTCAGACAACATTTTATGAAAGCATATTATTTATACACTTGTCATCTGGTAAGTTCTTTCTAAATTTGAAGGAACTTAAAAGGGATGTGGATGATGGTCAGTAAACCTAAGATGCTCATGGGTATGTGAGACAACCCAATATTTTGCTCCTTTGTTGAAAAAGCAATGGCAGCCATTTTTGTAGGCAGTCATGTACTTTGTGTGCAGGAGAAAAGTGAATTGATGTTTCTCACTCCTAAAAACATTGTTTACATTTTTAATTAAATTCGGGTTTGAAAAGCAAAAACAATGTATTTGATTACAATATTAAGTTCAGGAAAACACCTTATTTATTCCACCCTCAGAATGTGTTCCCAAGAGATAATGTGATATGGCTCATTATCTTCCTGCTCTGGTACAGCGAAGCTATTGCTCCCTTCATCTAGGAAGTTAGTTTAATTAGTCTTGTTCTCCAGGTTTTCACCTGAGCAGTTGCAAAGTCAATGGCTGGAAATCAGTATTTTACAGAAATTTAGGGATTTATTTTATTTGAAGAGCAAAGATTTAAAAATGCATCATGTCAGAAATTGTTTAAACTAGGTTAACAGAAATCAGACCTTCCAAAATGGCAACACTGGGCACGTTATGCCAGTAATTTAAAGGGAAGTGAGGACTGTTGCTATAAATCTCAGCATCTTTATTACAGGTTTCATTTCCTCATAAGTTTTTAAAAAGGCGTGTTAAGAATGAATGCTGTTGGTTGCATCTTTGAAGTGTAAGGGGTAGTTTTTTAATGATTTCTACTCCTGGCACAAAGCAGTTCCATACACTTGCTTGTTATTCATCCATTCATTCATTCTGTACACTATTCATTCATTCTATACACATTCATTCTATACTTCAAATCAGCCTTACTTATGTCTATATGACATTGTCATATAGTCTATTCATATAGACAGAATATTTAGCCAGGTGACTAGAATAGAGTACCTGGGGCATAGGGGTAGTCTTAGATAAGAAGGTCTAGAACTGAGCCCTGGTCACCCTGCCAAATTGGGGTTGAGAAGAGAAGGAGGATTCTGTGAAGTAGATAGCAAAGGAACAGTCTGTGTTAGCTGTGTTCAGCACTGTTGAAAGTTGGTAGGCTGGGGACCAAACACTGATGGTTGGGTTTGGCAATGTGGGTAAGCTTAGTGAAATGATGAGTTAACATTCTGATTGTAGAGATTGAGAGCATAAAGACAAGTATCATAAGGTCTCTTTGGGGGGAGTTTTTCTATAAATGAGAGTTAAAAAATGGTCCAGGTGCTGGAGGGAGATTGTGGGATCGGGGGTATTTTTAAGACAGGAGATAGTACAGCATCATTGTATACTGATGAGAAAACTGTATTACAGATGAGAAAACTGGTGTTACAGATAGGAGAGGGGATAATTGTAGGAGCAAAGTCTTTGGGTTAGGGGTAAAGGGGTGGCATCCAGATAATTAAAGGAGAGGTTAGCTTTAGATAGGAGTAGGAACAGTTTCATCCTTGTGACAGGAGGGAAGATAGAGGGTATGGGTGCAGATGGAGGTAGGCTGGTAAACTTGGTGTAAGAAGGATACAGGAATATTTCCTAAGTGATTCTATTAGGAAAATAAGAGGCAAATCTTTTAGCTATGAGTAAATGTAGAGTTAGTGTGGAGGTTTGGGGATAGAAAAGATATGAAAAGGGGTGTCCTGCAGAGTGGAGAAATGAGACGAATATAGAAGATTGCTGTACAGTATTAGCCTTTTTGAGATTTGAGGCCATCCTTGAAAGACCAGTGAGCAGTGATTCAAATTTTTTTTAGCCACGTTCTTCAGCTGCTCAGTTGCAGATGTGTAGTGGGCATAGAGTTAGTTTTAGCAGGTTGTAGTTTTGTTGGACAAATCGAAAAGATGCAAAATAGATGAGGATGTAGGCAAAGAGTGATTAAAATCATGGGTCTTGGACCTAAATTTTGTGCAAGTGAAGGAGGGAATTGAGAAAAGTAGGTGGTAGGACCAGTGGATTAGATGTCCCAGTAGGGCCAACAGAGTTTTGGAATAAGTGTGGCAGAGAGTGTAAACTGGAAAGATAGAAGTTAGAGAATAGAGAAATTGAAATTAGTGATCTCTGTCAGTAGTGGCAAGATCTAGGGTAAAACCAATGAAGTGTGTACTTGAGGTAAGGTTGAGAGCAAGATCAATTCTAACCAGTAGGTCAGGAAATTGATACGCCTCCTCCTCCTCCCTTCTATTCCACTGCCAGACTTTGAGGTGCAGAGAGGCAGAAGAAGAAGAGATCCTTCCTTCAAGAGGGCTCAAGGAGACTGTGTTACCAGACGGCAGCAGGGGAAGGGAATGTTCAGAGAAGAATTATATTAGCTTGTTGGTACTGCATCACAAAGCACCATAAACTGGTGACTTAGAACAGCAGAATTTTGTTGTCTCACAGTTTTGAAGGCTGGATAGATAGAAGTCTGAAATCAAGTTGTTGGCAAAGTCCTATTTCCTCTGAAGACACTAGGGAGGGATCTGTTACAGGTCCTTATTAGCTTTTAGTAGTTCGTTGGTTTATGACAGCACAACTCCAATATCATATCCTCCCTATGTGTATGCCTGTCTCTAAATATCCCCTTTTTATAAGGATATTAGTCCTATTGGATTAGAAGACCGCCCTACTCTAGTACCGCCTTATTCTAAATTGAATAATTACATCTGCAATGACCCTGTTTCCAAATAAGATCACACTCTGAGGTACTTGGGGTTACGACTTCAATACGTGAACTTGAGTAAAGAGGGGAACCCACTTGAACCCATAATAAGAGTGTTTGCTGATGACAGACAAGAAGGCATAATGGAAGGGTTTTGGAGGGTAGAGGATGGTTGGGAAAGTGGGTCAGAGTACTAGATGTACACAATGCTTGGGATGATGGATGATATGGGAGTTCAGGTTTCTGACTGACAGGTAACAGGGATGTTGGGCATGATGAATTAGACCTGGTGGCTAACCAGGGTGACATGGGCCCCTGGACAGGTGTTTTCTCCTGCAGCTGTCAGCAGGATCATGGCTGAAGGAGTAGTGAAAGAGCCCTCGGTATGCTAGTATGCTGACCTTGGGAACAGAGGAACTCTGGAAACTTCTTTTCTTGAGTTCTGAGGTGGTGTGGCAGACTCAGGGAAGGCCAGTCTCACTTGGTACATGAGGCTGGGAACACCCCTCTTTTTGGGGGATTGTGTTGTGTTGGCTGAGACATGAGTTGTGGAGAAGTGTCTTTACCATCTGATAGCCTCATGTTGTGGAACTTATTAATCAGGTGACCTCTCAAAATTATAAGTATTTTGTTAGCTGTAGAATACAGTGTGGGGTATCGTATTAAGAACGTTTCTTAACATGTTTCAGCAATACAATTTAAAATTTGAGTAAAAATTCAAATTTCAAGGGGACATGTTTATTCTCTTAAAATTTTTTTTTTAATGTTTATTTTTGAGAGAGAGAGACAGTGGGGGAGGGGCATAGAGAGAGGGAGACACAGAATCTGAAGCAGCCTCCAGGCTCTGAGCTGTCAGCCCAGAGCTCGACGTGGGGCTCAAACCCACGAACCATGAGATCATGACCTGATCTGAAGTCAGATGCTTAACTGACTGAGCCACTTAGGCACCCCTATTCTTTTTTTTAATGTTTATTTTTGAGAGAGAGTGCAAGCGAGGAGGGGGACAGAGAGAGGGGGCAGAGGATCTGAAGGAGGTTCTGCACGGACAGCCCCCAGCCCGATGTGGGGCTTGAACCATTGACTCGAACTCACAGAACTGTGAGATCACAACCTGAGCAGAAGTCAGACACTCAGCCGCTGAGCCACCCAGGTGCCCCAAGGGACATGTTTATTCTTAAAGGAAGAAACTTATGGATATGAGTACTTGGAATTATTGAATATATTCATTATTATATGCTGCTGCTAAGTGAGTTTTCTATGTTCATCAAGACAGGCATGGTGGGACCTCTATCAAAATGAGCTTCACAGATTTGTCAAATAGAAGAATTTTGGTTTGGGTGTCCATCTATTTTTCTCTTCTCTCTATATATATTCCACTTGCTGATACTTGCTTTTCTTTCTGCTCTGTGGGAGTTCCTTACTTGCCTGCTTTATTCTTCTTGATTCTCCATTTTCTTCCTGAGCTGTCTCAGTTGTATTTTAGAAAAAATATATCTATAGAACTAAGTGATATTCCAAAAAAAAAAAAAAAGGTGAAGAGCAAAAGCTTGTTAGCTAAGATGTTAGATGCTTTCACAGTCTTAACTTTTTCTTTTCTTTTCTTTTTTTTTAGAGACAAAGAGCATGTGCCGGGGAGAGGGGCAGAGTGAGAGGGGGAGAGAGAGAGAGAGAGAGAGACAGAGATAGAGACAGAGAATCCTAAGCAGACTCCACACTCAGTGCAGAGCTTGACTTAAGACTTGATGTAGCGCTTGATCCCATGACACTGGGATCATGACCTGAGCCAAAATCAAGAGTTGGATGTTTCGGGGCACCTGGGTGGCGCAGTCGGTTAAGCGTCCGACTTCAGCCAGGTCACGATCTCGCGGTCTGTGAGTTCGAGCCCCGCGTCAGGCTCTGGGCTGATGGCTCAGAGCCTGGAGCCTGTTTCCGATTCTGTGTCTCCCTCTCTCTCTGCCCCTCCCCCGTTCATGCTCTGTCTCTCTCTGTCCCAAAAATAAACGTTGAAAAAAAAAATTTTAAAAAAAGAGTTGGATGTTTAATCGACCGAGCCACCAGGTACCCTAATTGTTACCTCGTAATTTCAGTTACTCCTCATAGGGAGGGAATAGATGGTATTCTCTTTCACAGATGGGGAAACAGCCACAGAGAGATTAAGAGACTTGGCTCAAGGTTATACATTTAGTTAGAGAGATGCATTTTTGATTCAAATTCAGTCCAGTGGACTTGAAAGTACTCTTTTCCCCATTACATCATTTATTCCCTAGTGTGACAAACATGTGGCCTCCTTCAAGTGTATTGCCTTTGAAAGAAGATGCTGCCTGATATAATAAAGGCAGCTTCTTGATCTGGAGGTTCGACACCTGTTATCATAGCTGGTGTTATCATCTAGTAGCTTTGTGATCCCCTATCTTCAGCTTTAAGGTAGGGCTAATATTATTTACCTCCAAGGTTATGATCATGATGAATAAATGATATGATAAAGAACTGGGAAAATCATTGCATTGGTTGTGTTCTTTTCTGTGTGTTTTAATGTCAGTTATTTCCTTCTCTTTTCCATTAGTTATTTAAATTCAGAACAAGAATGCTTGTTAAACCAGAGGAAAAAAATCCCTAACAATTGGTAATGATGGACCAGGGCATAGGTGATTGGGAGATTTTACAGTGCATCTCAACCCATATCAAAGCCAAAAGCCTGGATCTAAAAATTGGCCTTAATTTGTGATTAGAATATATTATTATTGCACAGGGGAAAAATATCTCTATTAAAAAGGTCCAGTGAATCTGACCCCTCCCAAATTAATGCAATCTCTCTTTTTAACAGGTCCAAATTAATCATGCATTACTATATTCAGCTCTTTAAGTGTGGCTGAGCTATTAGTAAGGATAATTCAGGAACATTGAGCAATTTCCTCTCAAACACAAGAGCCAAAGAAATTCCTTTAGGATGTGAACTTGAGTTCACTTAGTAACTCTTAGTAAGTTTAACCCCATGTAAGTCTCTTAGTAAAATTTAACCCTGTGTGGGGCACCTGGGTGGCTCAGTCGGGTGAGCATCTGACTTCGGCTCAGGTCATGATCTCATGGTTTGTGAGTTTGCGGAGCCTGGGCCTGCTTCAGATTCTGTGTCCGGTTCTCTCTCCGCCCCACCCCTGCTTGTGCTCTGTCTCTCTGTGTCTTTCAAAAATGAATAAACGTAAAAAAAAAATAAAAAAAAATTAACCCCATGTAACTGAGTCATTCTCTCACTTAGGCCTGCATTGGAATCTCCTGAAAGATAAAGAGGAGATGGCTCGTATGGCAGCAGTCTCAAACTTTAGTATTTTAGAATCTCTAGGGAACCTTGTGAAAAAACCCTTTGCTCAGAGATTCTACACTGCTAGATGTTAGGTGAGACCCAGGCCTCTGCATTTCTGCAAAGCTCTTGTGGTCATTCTGATGCCAAGGATCAATAGGCAATTTGAGAAACACTGACCAATTGATACAAGTCTATCATTTGAAAAATGCAGTCATTTTAAGTCAATGACCAGTTTCTTACTGTTGTCCTTTGTTCTTGTTGTGTTTATTTTGAGAGAGAGAGAGAGAGAGAGAGCGAGTGAGCGAGCAGAGGTGGCAGAAAGAGGGAGATAGAATCCCAAGCAGGCTCTGCACCATCAGTGCAGAGCCTGATGTGGGGCTCAAAGTCATGAACCATGAGATCATGACATGAGCTGAAGTTGGATGCCTGCCTAGCCAACTGAGCCATCCAGGCACCTCTCTTGTCCTTTGTTCTTGACTTGCTGTACTTGGTATCTTGTGGTGCGTGTGAATGGAGCTTAATATATTTTAGTAGGTGAAATAATCTTGGGAAAATTTACCTGTAAACTATTAGAATTTCAAGGAAAGAGTCAACCTTCAGCAGATGTTGGCCACATTTTTGTCCACCTGTTTCTCCTGGTTTCTTGCATCACAGTTATCCATTTTCTTCACAATAGAATGCTCAGTAAAGGAAGTTAAGTGCCTCACTCCTGTGGCTGTATTTTCTACAAAACTCAATAATGCTGATCCCTTTAATTTCAGATCTCTCAGGGGCAAAGAGTCAAGAATCAGATTTATAAGGCTACAAAAACTCATCAAATGCTATCTAGTATGTTCCTTGCCTTTGGCAGGATCACATTTAAGTCAATCTATTGCAGTTGTACTTCCTAGGGGACCAGGAGTACCTGCACCTGCGCTGGGGAGGTGGGGGACACCTCCCTGCACATGTGTTCCCTCACCTCTGCATCCTAGATTACAAAAATCATTTCTCTGTGCATTGGCCATTTATTTGTAGAGGATTGTTAAGCCAGGAAAAGGCACCAGGTCTTTTTTGACGTGGTCAGCAGACATGGTCCTTATGAAAATGAAAGGATCATTGGAAGGAAGAAACATCAGCACCTGTTCTTTAAGAAGAAGCACTGAGACCCAAAGTGTGGATTAGAAACCAGTAGCAAGTGTGGTCTCTTTCCTTGGGAAGTACTGTTGTACTGCCACAGGGGATGTTCTGTGATGGTACCAACCCCTCGAAACCAAGCCAGTGGGAGTAATGAGGGATTCAAAGAGCAAGAGTCAGTGATATCCAGGTGTAGTTTGTGATTTTCATATTAGCAAAGGATTCTTTTGAATTGCCTTGCTTTATCTAAAAATTTCCATATAACCTTCTTTGAGAGGTATTAGAACAGGGAGCAAAGCCATCAGGAATGGAGACAAGAAGGCTGTTAGTTGAATGAGCAACTAAAATTGGAATTAGAACAGTTTTATGTTCAGATGTAATTGCCATTCACTCTCCCCCAGCCGTGCCTGTGCAACCCCTAATAGGGTGCCCTGTGCATAGTAGGTATTCAATAAGTGCTTATAACCTGTTTATTCATTTTAGTGTATTTGTGAGACAAGAGTCCTTGGATTGAGATTCTTTCAGTTCTGAGATCAGAATCATGGGAATTTTCAGTGTTGTCTATAAGGGGTGGACAGGGTTTGGACTAAAGATGATGACACAGCCCATCACCTCCTTGGGGAGTAGGATGATATCCTGCGCCATGGCTGAATGGGGCTGAGTGGCTTGCAACACCTCACAGAAATGACCTGTAATGTAGCATAGAAACTTCCTCTCTTGGGGCCTTCCAGGCATCAGGACCAGTCTCTTCTGAGACATAAGAATGAGTAGGTCTTGGGACTTCTGGTTGATGTGGGAATTGCATTTGCCACTACAGGTGGGTGCATTTGTGGCAGGCAACCTGTGTCTGGAATTTGCTTGAGTGGGACAAATTCTGCAGTACCGTGTCTCTGTGGTCCCATTCCCTGTGGGCAATTGGACTTAGAAGGTGGCCAAAGTGGTTAGGGTCAGTCATCCAGCCTGACTCTGTGTGTCCACCCTGGGCTGACAGTCCCAAGGACTTGGGGAGAATCTTTCACTGACAGAAAGTAAAATCACCCCAAGACTTTCTTTAGTGTCCTGTTTGAGTATTACGATAAATATTTATTATTTTGGTGAAAAGAATCTTCCTTGCATGTCATATTCCATCTTGTGGGAAGAAAATATTAAGATAAGAGGGCATTTATCATTCTAGAGTTTATTGGCTTGTACTGTTTATTTATTTCTGAAAGGAAAACAGTCCCCATATCAGGAAGTGGTAACATGACAGAGCCAAGCCTACAGATGCAGGGTGGAGAATGGGCTGGCAAAGTCTCAGGCTGTTCTAGCAGTGTCATTTTTCAGAAAATGATTCTGCTCTCATGTTGGTGGCACTGACACTCTGCTCTCCCTGATCTAGTTTATGGCCACCCCCTTTCCAGGCTTTAAGACCTCTCACCTCAGCATCAAGCCTCAGTTTCTCCATTTGCACATGAGAGATTGCAGATGTTACTTTAGATGTGTTTTTCATCTCTAATGGCTGTAGTTATTATCTTTCAAACATTTAAGGCTTTTTTGGTATATTGTATTAAGAGAGTGAATATCCTTGGGGCGCCCTGGTGGCTCAGTCAGTTAAGTGTCCCACTCTTGGTTTTGGATCTGGTCATGATCTCACGGTTTCATGGTTTTGAGCCTGCTTGGGATTCTCTGTCTTCCTCTCTCTCTGCCCCTCCCCCACTCGCCCAGTCTCTACCTCTCTCACAATAAATAAATAAACTTAAATCCCATGAAACCTAGAAATCCTAAAAGTATAAACTAAAATGTGTCAGCATTCCTTGTATGGTGGGTGACCAGACCAGAGGAAGGTTAAGTGTTGGTATGGATACTTCCCTGCAGGCATGGGAAGGGCAGTGATTTCGTCTGGGAGGGCTGGTTCTCACTAATAAGAACCTCTGGAATGTAGTGCCCAGGAAATCAAGATTCTGTTCTTGGACTGGTGTGTAGAGAAACAAAATTACATCCCATTTGTGCTTCACGGAATCCCCCCCATCTCCTTCCACTCCCTCCCCATCCTCCAGCTTTACCACTTTCTTTCTCTTCCTCTCTTGCTTCTCTGTAGGAATTTTTGTACCTCTGATTGCCTTCTCTCTCCGTTTCATTTTTTTCCCCAATGTTTCCCTCTTTTTGTTTGTCCCGGATCCTTTAGACCAAACATATTATAGCTCTTATTTTACTTTTAAAAATTTCTTTGATTTTTAAAACCTTCTTCTTAATTGTTAATGAACAGAGGCTTATTCTTTTTACACTAAATGAAAGTGGAGTTAAATTGATTTCCATGCATATGGCCCCTGATTTTCCTTTTTCCTGCATGAAAGTGATTTGCAAAGCCAAAAACAAAACAACCAAAATGAAGAAACAAGTAAACAAAAAAAGTTCCACCACCTTACTGTTAACAAGATATGCGTGAACAGTGAAGTGTTGGTATAATACCCAAGATGGGGAAATGTAAATTATTTTACTACCTGTTGCTTTTTAAAGATTTTCATTTTCCAGAGAACCGTTGGGGTTGGGCTTTCAGATGAAGGATCTTAGCCTAAGTGAAATATCTGAGAAGCCTAAAGGTGGAGATTGTGGTAAGGGGGTGCTCAAGTAGGCACACATCCAACCTCCCTCATCGTATCCAAACCCTTACTTTAATATATTTTTTAAAACTTTAAAATTTTATTGAGGTGTAATTGACATATAATATTGTATTAGTTTCAGATGTACAACATAGTGATTTGATATGTATACATATTGCATAATGATCACCACAATAAGTCTAGTTAATGTCCATCACCATACATAGTTATAAAGTTATTTCCCATGAAATGAGAATTTTTAGGGTTTACTCCCTTAGCAACTTTCAAGTATACAATACAGTATTATTGACTATAGTTACCATGCTGTAATTATATCCCCATGACTTACTTACTTAATAACTGGAAGTTTGTACCTTTTGACTCTCTTCACCCATTTTGCCCCCTCCACTCCTACCTGCCTTTGGCGACCACTAATCTGTTCTCTGTGACTAAGGCTCTATTTTGTTTTTGTTTTTAGGTTCTACAAACAGTGAATCAAACTATGTCTTTTCTCTGTCTGACTTAGCTCACTTAGCATAATGCCCTCAAGCTTCATCCATATTGTTACAAATTCATTCCTCCCTCCCTCCCTCTGTATCTCTTCCTTTCTCCTATTCCTTCTTCCTTCCTCCCTCCCTCTTTCTTTTTTCTTTTCTTCTTTCTTTTCTTTTCTTTTCTTTTCTTTTCTTTTCTTTTCTTTTCTTTTCTTTTCTTCTTTCTTTTCTTTTCTTTTCTTTTCTTTTCTTTTCTTTTCTTTTCTTTTCTTTTCTTTTCTTTTCTTTTCTTTTCTTTCTTGTTAAGCTCTACACCCAACATGGGACTTGAACTCACAACCCCAGTGTCAATAGTTGCACCTCTACCAACTCAGCCAGTCAGGCGCCCCCAAGATTTTCTTTTTTATGGCTGAATGATATTCATTTGTGTGTGTGTGTGTGTGTCACATTTTCTTTATCCATTCATCCATTGATGAACGCTTAGGTTGTTTCTATGCCTTGGCTATTGTAAATAATGCTTCAGTGAGTATGGGGAGAGATGCATGTATCTTTTCAAGTTAATGTTTTCATTTTCTTCAGATAAATACCAGAAGTAGAATGGCTGGATCATATGGTAGTTCTTTTTAAAATTAAAAAAAATCAAGGGACCTCCATACTGTTTTCTATAGTGGTTGCATCAATTTATGTTCTTACCAGTAGTACACAAGGGTTTCCTTTCTCCACACCCTTGCCTTTTCTTGTCTTTTTGATAATAGCTATTTTAACAGGTGTGAGATGGTATCTCATTGTGGTTTTGATTTGCATTTCCCTGATGATAGTGATGTTGTGCATCTTTTCAGGTACCCGTTGACCATATGTTGGCTATAGCTTGCCACTTATGTTTTCTTCTAGGAGTTTCGTGGTTTAAGTTCATGTTCAAGTCTTTAATCCATCCTGAGCTAGTTTTTGTGTACAGTGTTAGATAGTAGTTCAGTTTTATTCTTTTACCTGTAATGATCCAGTTTTTCCAGCACCATTTATTGAAGAGAATGTCCTTTTTCCAAATGTCTGTTTGCTCCTTTGTTGTAATTAATTGACCATATATGCACAGGTTTATTTCTGGGCTCTATTGTTTCATTGATCTGTGTGTCTGTTTGTATGCCAGTACCATACTGTTTTGACTACTAAAGCTTTGTAATCTAGTTTGAAATCTGGAAGTGTAATGCATTCAGCTTTGTTTTTTCTCAAGATTGTTTTGGCTGTTTGGGGTCTTCTGTAGTTCCAAACAAATTTTAGGATTGTTTATTCTAGTTTTGTGAAAAATGCCATTGAAATTTTAATAGAGATTGCATTGGGTCTCTAGATTACTTTGCATACTCTCATTTTTAACAAGGACATTCCCTGCCTGGCTTTTTAGCATATTGGTCTTAACATGAGATTTTAATTGATGAAACATACCCCCCCTGTTGATTTCATGCAACTTCTTTACTTTACAGATGAGGAAATTTCCTCTTTGAAAGAAAGTTCTCTTTAAGGAATGTATCCCTGACATGGTAAATAATAATAATAATACCATCAATACCACAATAATAGAAGCATACTGTTCATTTCAAGGTAGGGACTCCGTGCCAGTTGGGTATACTGCTGTCGTTGTGTTCTGCTCTAGGTATACAGAATGCAAAAGTCACTATTGATTTAGAGGAGGGTGGCCAGGATGAAAAGAGGCTGAAAATCTAGTCACATAAGTACTAGTTCAAGGGGAAAGAGGTGTTTAATATGAAAAAGAGAAAACCAAAGCAGGGACATGATTGAAGTTTTTATAGACACAGGGCAGATGTGTAGAAGGAAGAGAAGATATTTTGTATCCTTGAGGGCAGAACCTGTTCTAGGGGATGGAAATCTATGAGAACAGATCCAGGCTCAGTCATCAGAAGGGGTCGCCAGTGATTGGAATTGTTTCACAGTGGTGCAATTTTGTCTTGTGCTGTAGGTTGCTAGATGCAGACTGTTTGCTAGAGCAGCCCAGCAAGGGGGCTATAGGGGTTTTCAGCGTCAGCTTGAAGGTTGCATCTGATGTCCACTAAGGTCCTTGATCTCTAAAATTCTAAGAGGGAATGGATTGGGAATCATATTATACTTACTTCAAGAATCACTTTATATTTCAAATTATAACTTTAAATGTACACAGCTTTAAGAGCTGGTGAATTCCCACAGATGCATTTCTGCCATACAATTCAAATTGCCTTTTACCAAATAAAAGGGTTGCAGGAAAATTCAATACACCCAAAAACTCACTACAGTTTTTAGTACATGAAGAGGCTCTTATGAAACTACAATTTTGTGACATAAGTGAACATAAAGAGTATGTGAGCTGACATTTTTTAATACTCCAAAGCTTTTCAGTGGTATTAAAATTTAATACTCTTTTTATTTGGTGTCCAGTGTTATTTGGTTTACAATTTGGAGCAAATATATGACACTAAAGATTTTAAAAATTAAAACAAAATTTAAAAACTTTTAATGTTTATTTATTTTTAATGTTTTACTTTAGAGAGAGAAAGCAACACAGAGACTGAGCAGGGGAGGGGCAGAGAGAGAGAGGGAGACAGAGTCTGAAGCAGGTTCCAGGCTCCGAGCTGTCAGCACAGAGCCCGACACAGGGCTCAAACCCGTGAACTGTGAGATCATGACTGAGCCGAAGTCAGATGCTTAACTGACTGAGCCACCCAGGCACCCCCTATTGATTTTTGAGAGAGAGAGAGAGAGAGAGAGAGAGAGAGAGAGAGACTGAGTGTGAGGAGGGGAGGAACAAAGAGAGAGGGAGACAGAATCTGAAGCAGGCTCCAGGCTCTGAACTGTCAGCACAAAGCCTGACATGGGGCTCCAACTCAAGAACTGTGATATTGTGGCCTGAGCTACAGTCAGAAGCTTAACTGACTGAGCCCACCCAGGCACCCCGAAAATTAAAGCAAAATTTAAGAGAGAGAGTCTTTTCCACAGTTCCCTTTAATGTTCTTTGAACTCCCTCCCTGGTACCAGCAAGATACTGATTTGTTAGAGCATTTCCCCTTAATGTCCTTTAGGGATTCCTGAGTCCTATATAAAGTGATCTTTTTGTTTCCTCTGTTCCACAGGAATTTCTCAATTAGAAAATGGAGATAAAAATTTCAAGGGACATTCCAATATACCTGAAATAGCAATGTTTTCTGTTCTGGAATTTCAGTATGAAGCTATGAGCAGCTTGATTGCTTTTAGATTGAATACACACCCACTTGAATAACTTCAAATCTCTTAATGGCATAAATAAAGTCCCTTCTTCATTATCCATTTTATCTCTAATGTAGAGTGGCAAAACCAAAATGCTAAGTCTTAGTTATAGGTAGAGAGAGTCATGATTTTCTTTTCTTGTCCTTTAATTTGTATGTCTTGTTTTTGTTTTTTTTTTTTTAATTTTTTTTAAATTTTTTTTTTAAGTTTATTTATTTTTGAGACAGAGAGAGACAGAGCATGAACGGGGGAGGGTCAGAGAGAGAGGGAGACACAGAATCAGAAGAAGGCTCCAGGCTCTGAGCCATCAGCCCAGAGCCCGATGCAGGGCTCGAACTCACAGACCACGAGATCGTGACCTGGCTGAAGTCGGACGCTTAACCGACTGAGCCACCCAGGTGCCCCTGTATGTCTTGTTTTGAGCAAGATGGGAAGAAGGGATTTAAATTTTTACATGGCATTAGCTAGTGGGTCCTTTGTGTGACTGAATGCCTAAGAAAGCTTATTGAGCTTGAAGTTCATCTTTTTTTTCTTCCTCCTCCTCCTCCTCCTTCTTCTTCCCTCTTCCCCTCCCCCTCCTCCCTCCCTCCCCCTCCTCCTCCTCCTTCTTCTTTTTCTTTTTCCCCCTCTCCCTCCCCCCTCCTTCTCCCCCTCCCCCTCCTCCTCCTTCCTCTTCTTCTTCTTCTTCTTCTTCTTCTTTTTCTTCTTTTCCTCTGGTAGGGAAAGACTTCTCCCTTTACTTCTTCTTTCGAGAGCATTTTAAATTAGGAAGTACCCTCATTTAATGTCTGTCCATTCCAACTCCCACCCTTAGCTAATTTTAGTCTTTGCTAGAGTTTAAGGCAAACAGTTTCGGGGAATTCCATATGATGCAAGATCCTAGCCTCAGAATTTTAGAGCTGCGTCAGATACGTTTTAGAGACTTAGTTCATGGCTCTGTCATTGATTAGAACACTGAAACCTTGAATTCAGTGATTTACCAAAGTGCATGCATCAAGATGAAAGGAATGGGGTCAAGAAGCCATATTTTCTAACTTCTTGTGCAGTAAGTTTTCTGTGTCCTATGCCATAAATGGATATGTGGAGAAACTTTTTTTCTTTTCATGAACATTCTTTATGAATGAATTTATTTGATTTTAAAAATTATCACACAGTAAAAGCGGCTCTTTCCTTGTTATAAAATTCTATTAATTTCATTTAATTTTATTTTTTTAATGTTTACTTTGGGAGAGAGAGAGAGAATCTTTTAGTGTTTATTTTTGAGAGAGAGAGAGAGAGACTCCAAGTTGAGGAGGGGCAGAGAGAGGGAGACACAGAATTGAAGCAGGCTTCAGGCTCTGAGCTGTTAGCACAGAGTCTGATGTGGGGCTCGAACTCACAAACTGCGAGATCATGACCTGAGCCAAAATCGGACGCTTAACCGACTAAGCCACCCAGGCGCCCCCAAAGAACCTTAAGCAGGCTCCACACCCAGTGCAGAACTTGACTCGGGGTTTGAACCCACAAACTATGAGTTCATGACCTGAGCTGAAATCAAGAGTTAGATGCTCAGCCAACTGAGCCACCCAGGTACCCCCAAATTCTATGAATTTTAATGCATGTATAGATTTGTATAATCATCACCAGGAATGAGAATAATATTACCTTGAAAAACTTTCTCATGTCGTTTTATATTAATGCGCTTTCCTACTTCCTATCCCTTGACAACCACTGACATGTCAGCTACCACTATTTTTTTTTTTTAAGGATGTCTTTTAAATTGGTTTATGCAGCATGTAGTCTTTTGAAACTGGCTTCTTTCACTCCTCAGCATAACGCCTTTGAGATTCATCTGAGTTGTTGCATGCATCAATAATTTGCTACTTTTTATTGCTGGTATTATTCTATTTTATGGATGTTCCATAGTTTGTTTAGCCATTAATCCATTGAGGGATAGTTAGATTAATCCATTGAGGGATAGTTTCAGAATATTGATAACTGAGAAATTTTCTTGGGCATTAGACAGATGGACAGACCTGAATCAGTGATAGGATGACCAATCCTATGATTGGCTCCCAATCATATGATGATCCCAATTTGCAGTGGCTGATTTTAGCATTGAAAATCTCATGTCCTGGTAACTCTTGAGGCCTGTTAGTCTCCAGTGACCAGAGCTGATCTTAGCTTGAAGTGTAAAGCTGTGAAAGTTTGTCTGCTTCCTTGTTTTCTCCACACAAAAATACTACTTTCCTCCTTTATCAAATCTAGCTTTCATTTTATCATTATCAAAATGATCTGACAGACTCATTCATATCAAGTGATCACATCTCAGGTAGAGCTTGCCGAGTTACCTGGTAAAGGACAGTGAGAATGCTTAAGATAGAGGGATATAGCAATTTGGGAAGTTTTTGTGACCTTCTGATCACCTGTGAAGAGCTTATTCCCTTCAGAAGAATCAGAAGGTGAATAATCTTATTGGATCCTTGTTGCAAAGGAGCAACCGGGGGTAGCTCATCTTCTACCCATGAGTTCCCATGAGTTTAGCCATCCTTGTTGTACCCTAGTTCAAGTGCTAATAGAACTTATAGGCATCAAAACAGTCAGGGTGGAAGCAAGGCCTTTAGCAGCCCTTCCAGGAATCCCATTTCAGCTCCTGCTTTCATCTGTGTGGTGGGTAGTCTGAAGAACAGTCAGCTCTGTGCTCGATGGTTGGGTACCACATGGCTAGGAGTCCAAGATCAGAGGATTGTTTCCTATTTTGAGAATACCCACCTATGAATTGCCCTCTGAAGTAGCCTATTTAGAGGTAATCACTGAAATGTTTCACATATGTGGTTGCTCCATGACATAGTGGTTTAGCTTCCTGACTCCAGAACTAAACTCTGTAGGTCTAAATCTAAATTCTAGATTTTCCACTGGTGTACCCTTGACAAGTTACTTGACATTCTAGGTTCTAGTTTTTTAACTGGTCAAATGAGACTATCAGTAGTACCTGCCTCATAGGAGTTTTATGAGATTTAGATGGAATAATACATAGAAAATGTTAATAAATGTTAGCTATTATATAATGGAATTAAGATAAAGGTTGTGAGGAAACTTGTAGTGTATCAGTGGATGCCTTTTCTGTTACTTGAAAGCCTTCTTAGCTTAGGTAGGAACTTAGACACGTTATGTCCTATTCCTGATTTCTTCATGAGTAGAGATTATAGAAGTTACATGCAGTATTTACCTGCAGGGTAACCCCAGGTAGTCATTATAGCCACAGTTCATCATTTTGATGGCAGACTTCTCTTGTCTTTCCCTTGGAGAGATGTAAGCACATACTGAAA
The DNA here is from genome assembly GCF_016509475.1 of Prionailurus bengalensis. NCBI lineage: Eukaryota > Metazoa > Chordata > Mammalia > Carnivora > Felidae > Prionailurus > Prionailurus bengalensis. Next base: position 207,886,888 of record NC_057343.1, read on the forward strand.
TTCTGGACCTGTCCTTTTGCAGCCCTTTCTCTTTGTTTGTAGATATGGAAAAATGTATCTTTCTTTTCTATATATCTGAGCCTACACCCTCTAGAAACTTATATATAAAGACAATTTCTATATGCTGAAGCTCAACAACCACATTAGGAATGACAGCATGGTAGAGTTGATACTTTTAATTAACTTTGTTAATCAATACCTATGACTAAAGCTATAGGTGAAGAAGTGTACAAGTAATTTACAGTATCTGATATTTGCCCATTGCACTTAAAACGTTACTCTAATTGCAAATCTTTGAAATGTATGCATCATATTAAACACAGAGCCATCTGATTCAATTAGCTTGGGGTACTCTTCATAGAAAGAAACAAATATTATCTCATGCTAAATTTAATTAAAATAAATTGAAATCTAGTGGTTTTTCCCCCCAAATGAGAAATAATCCAGTCTCTTCATAAAGATCTAAATGGTAAATTCTTTTTTATTCAATATTTTTTCAGAAGCAAGATGAAAAATGAGTAGTATATGAATGAAATGCACAAAATAGGAGTAAAATCAGCAAGGTCAAGAGAGGCTTGACTTGAAGTTGGGGTAGATCATTGAATGCATTTGGTATCAAGAGATTAAGTCAAGTTTGCTTCAATTTTGGCCTTGGGTTTCATGAGATTTCCCTGACTAGTTAGGAATGGGCTTAGCAGCAAGAAAAATTAAAAAAAAACAAAAAACAAAAAAACAAACCCTAAGTTATGGAGACTTAAATAAACTTTTACTTTGCCTTCAAAATAGGTAGTCTGGAGTTAGTTGGCTGAAGGCATGGATTCAGGGGCTCAGTGATGGCAGACTGGCATCTCTGTGGTTCTCTTTCTCATACATTAACCCCTCATAATTGCATGGTGCATGCTGTAGCTCCAAACATCTTGTCATTGTTCAAGGAGGAAGGGATTGCACTAACTTTATCTGCCCTATTTATCAGGAAAGGAAAACTTTCCCAGAAGCTTCCCTAGCAGACTTCCCCTTTTATCGTACTGGATAAAACTGGATCACATGGCTATCACATGGCTACTGCTAGCAGAAAAGGAAGTTGAGAAAGTGGGGGAAAGTATGCCTTGGCAATCATCTATTACCTAATGCTGGAATAAGGGAATGGGTAATTGGGTAGGTGAGGAACAGAGTCTACCTCATATATCATAGCACTTCCCCCTGTTTTTGTTGCATTAGGTAGGCCCAGTGAGTTTCCGTTTCTGTTTCTTGAAGTCATGAAGGTATTAGTAGAATTCTTTTTTAATGATTTAGGATTGTGCTGAATGAACTATATAAGATGGAGGTGAATATTTTTGCAGATAATCTACGAAATTTAGTCTGTTAGCCTGTTTAATGAATGATTACATTAGAGTGATGTTCCTTTTTTCCTTACAGTTGGTAATTTTGTAGTCCTCAAAGCACATGATGTTCTTTAGACGTTGTGATAGTATCAGTTGCTTGGACTCTGGGACTCCTGCCTAGACCATGAAGGGCTTTTGTGCCTCTGCCTCCCAGGGTAAAATGGAGGTGAAAGGCCTTTGAGGCAATGCTAAATCCCCTCATTTGCTACTACACATCCCAGGAATTTAGCCCAGAATAGGCAGAGCAAGGGTCCAAAGCCCAAGGTGGCTCATACTAAGGCCTCAGAAAAGCTGCAAACTCAGGGTATGTGCAACATATCCCAAACCTTGTTTCTGCTTCTTTCCATGTTAGATAGTTGTCTTATTACCCATATAGTACTCCTGTGACTCAGGGCCCATATATCCCCCTACAAAGACCAGTTTCCCATTTAAGTACTCTTATGTCTAAACTTTAAGTTTTCATAAGTGGATCAATCACCAAAAGACTCACTAGATGTTAAGAAGAAACATCTTAATTGTTTGCTTAAATTGATTAAAAATAAACATGAAGGATTTCAGATTTAACCTTTTATCACTATTTACATCAATATTTATGCATCCCTTGAACTTCTACATTCCAATAGGTAAAATGTTGGAAGAGATAAGAAAGAGAGTAGGTCTGAATGGACGAGAGCCAAAACCTCTTGGCTCATAATGCAGGCAAAAACTAAATTTGAGGGAATACCTCTATTTTATTTTTAGAACATGGAATAGAATTTAGTCCTAGAAGGGAAATTAGAGATCATGTAGGCCAAATATCTCACTTTTTCTATTTTTAAATTGAGATTTAATTAACATATAACATTAGTTTCAGTTGTACAACATAAAGATTTAATATTTCTATATATTTCAAAATGATCACCACAATAGATGAATGTGGTTAACATTCATCACCACACATAGTTCACACCTTTTTTTTGTGATAGCTTTTGAGATCTAATCCTTTAGCAACTTTCAAATATACAATACAGTATTATTAATCATAGTCACCATGCTATACATACATCTCTAGGAGTTATTTGTTTGATAACTTGAAGTTGTGTGTTTTGACCACCTTCACCCATTTCAGATACTTCATTTTATAGATGAGAAAATCAAGTCCCACATTGGTATACTAACACTCCCAGTACATATAACTTAGTGGCAGAAGAAAGAGATCAACATCTTTTGAATTCAGTGCTTTAAATGTGACCTGAGTTTTTTGAAAGCTCTGACTCACTGTCCATGTGACCCTGTGTTCATTTATACTTATATACATCCTTTTATAATTACAAACAGGTAAAAATAACAGTGTGGTTGATCACTTACGCATTTCTCTGGAGGTCAGGTCACTATTATCATCCTCCCTTTGGCAATGATTCTGTGGCTTTATATTAATGATTTCATTAGACATCAGTTTTTAGTGTTCTTAAGACTGGGGGCTAGTTAAGAGAAGACTATAATGAAAACATCTATAAAATGAAGTCATGTTGAGTCCAGGGAAGGGTTCAGTAAGAAGAGATTCAGGGAATCCCCTGGGGCTTTGTGGAGGCATCAGAGCAGAAGTGAGAGTTGGGAGGGATGCCATAGATTTAGTGACACCACGTCAAAGCCCTGAGTTAGGAGTCAGGAGATCTGGGTTTACCTTTGGTGAGTAATTTCACCTTTCTGAACCTTGGTAGATCTTTCTGTATCTTGAGAGGGTTAGACTAGGTGATTTCAGCTGTTTACTATGGATTTTATGACTAGAAGGAGCTTGGCTAGGAAAGGAGGCCACCTTTGAAGTGATCTCTGCCACCTGGAGCTGACGTAATATGTCTCTGTACCAGGTACACTGATCATTCACCCCCATTTGAGAAGCTGCACTATGATTTTTGAACTTGTCCTGTGGCTCTCAGCAGAATGTGTGCTCTCGGTTACTGGGGGTGAGGAGAAGTCTTTCTGGATGTGAATGAAAAGATGCTAGGGACTCCCACAGTTAGGAGGAAAAATTCTTTACTCATTCCAACCTACAATAGCTATAGCTGTTCAAAAAAAAACACAGTTTGAAAATAATGATATGCTAAGTTGGGACTCAGTCATAATGAGCATAATTTTCCATTAGATAGCCATCAGAGTGATATTATGGGATGCTCTGTTGGTTTTTAGTGATGGCACAGAAAGGGCAGTGACTTTAGTCAATATAAAGAAAATGGGGCTCCAAAGTAGCTAAAGCAAAAGGAATGAGGCCAGCCCCAAAATTATATTTTTCAGGAATATCTCTCAAATGGGAGGGCAGTCAAAAAAAGGTATGATGACAGAAATGGTTGGCAGATGAAATTTTGTGACCTGAATTTTCAAGAATAATATGTTTGCATTTTAAATATTTCATCTCATTGTCAGTACAAATTTCCAGATTTTTTTTGGTTCAGAAAATATGATTGCTGAAAAGATAGGATTATTTGTCCATGAAATTGAGCATACTACGGATGAATAGGCCTAAAAGATACGGAGATGCACCTATAATAGTTGGCTTCTTTGTTTTCTTTTGCTTCACAAGGTGGTGAACTACATCCAGGGAGGCCAAACACATTTTTTCTCAAACTTGGTTTTTCCTTGACCAGATTCTATGCTACCGTGTTTCTTCTATTACCTGGAGTAGTGCTCAGGAAAAGGCTTCTGATTTTAATTATAATTAAATTATATATATTATATAATAATATATAATGTATAATATATAATTAAATAACCTCACAAGTTATTTGCTGGGAAGATAAAAGAAAACAGAAGACCTCTGACAAACAAGAAATAGTGTTATACCAGTGCCCATAAGCTGAAGTTCAGATATGAGTTCCCTATACTGGCTTGGTGACTTGGACAAGTCCCTGAGTTGCTCTGGGCCTCAAATCCTCATCTAGAAAATAACAGTTGGGATGAGTGCTCTTTAAGTCCCTTCTTCAGCCTCCTACATTTTATGTGTCTATGCATTCCAAAGTCCCTTGTTAGTGACATTTAATTAGCCCCTGGTACAGGTTAGTCACACTGATGTTGCTTCCATTATTGTTATTGATATGGCCAACACTGATTGCTTCCTTGCGGTCAGCTTCTTTCTAAAATCCATGTGCATATCTCAGTTATTTCTATAACAGTTGTATGTGACCGGTGTTATTATCTCTACTTCATAGATGATGAAATTGAGGCTAAGGATCAGGTAGTAAGTAGTAAAGCTGATATTCAAATCCAGGCTGTCCAACCCCAAGGCTCATACCTCAACTTAAATATGCTATACAATGCAAAGTTGACACCTTTATGAATTTTGAGGAACACCTTCTAGTGACAGAAGTTTAAGATACAGAATATAACTACAATGTAACTACACTAAACTGATTTCAACCTGGTATTTTTTTTTGTTCACTTAGATTGTTTCTGGTTAAGAGAGCAGGTGATTTATTATAGTTGTTAGTTTTTAAAGAGATCTATGTGGGTGAGACCATTTTTATCAGATTTGATAGTTTGTAAAAGCCCAGAGTGTCTCAGTTTGGGTGTCAGAGCTCATTCTCCCCGGAAATTGCCACCTCTCCCACCCCAGTATGAGAAGCCCAAGTTCACAGGAAGTTTCTAGTGCTTAGTCAGAGACATTCACATAGCTTTGGTGAGAATTTAGAAGATAAAAACCGTGTAAAGCAACCATCCTCATCCCTATACATATGTCTAATTATGAAAGCGTAGATGAGGTCTGAGTTGGCATAAAGGTTTATGTCAGTTCTCTGGGTTAGGATAGAAGTTACCATTTTTACTTTTGAGGAATTGGGTGAATTATTCTTTTTTCCCCAGCTTTATTGGAGGATAATTGATAGATAGAAATAGTATATTTTAAGGTATATGACTTAATGTTTTGATATACATATACATTGTGAAGTGATCACAAGCTAGTTAACATATCCATCACCTTACATAGTTACCATTTTTTTTGTTGATTCTTTCTATGCTAAGATCTACCTACCCTCTTGAAAAATTGCAAGTATACAGTATAGTATTGTTAACTGTCATCACCATGCTATTAATTAGCTCTTCTGAACCTGTTCATCTTGTACAACTATAATGGTGTACCACTTGACTGACATCTCCCCATTTCCTCAACTTCCCTACCCCTGGTACACACCATTCTACTCTTTGCTTCTATAAGTTTGACACTTTGAGACTCTACATATAAGTGAGATAATTGTCTTTCTGTGTCTGGCTTATTTCACTTTGTATAACATCCTCCAGGTTTATCCATGTTGTTGCAAAAGGTGGGATTTTCTTATTTTTTTAAGGCTGAATAATATTCATATATATACAAACACCACTCTTCTATCCATCTGTCCGTGGACACTTAGATTGTTTCTATATCTTGGCTACTGTGAACAATGCTACAGTGAACATTCAGATATCTCTTAGATATGATTTAGATATCTTTTCAAGATATTATTTCATTTCCTTCAGATATATTATATATCCTGAAGTGGGATTATATTTTAATGTTTTATTTATTTTTGAGAGAGAGAGAGAGAGAGAGAGAGAGAGAGAGAGAGAGAGAGACCGAGTGTAAGCATTGTGGGGGGAGCTGCAGAGAAAGGGGGAGACACAGAATCTGAAACAGGCTCCAGGCTCCAAGCTGTCAGCACAGTGCCTGATGTGGGGCTCGAACCCATGAACTGCACATAAGATCATGACCTGAGCCAGAGTCAGACACTTAACCAACTGAACTACCCAGGCACCCCTGTGTTTGTATTTTTGAAGAACCTTCATACAGTTTTCCATAATGGCTGTACTAATTTATATTTCCACTATGTACAAGGGTTCCTTTTTTTCACATTCTCACCAACACTTGTAATTTTTTGTCTTTTTGATAATAGCCATTCTAGTAGGTGTGAGGTGATACTTCACTGTAGTTTTGGTTTGTATTTCCCTGATTATTGGTGATGGTGAACACCTTTTCATGTACCTATTGACCATTTGTATGGGTTTTTTTTTGTTTTTTGAGAAATGTATATTCAGGTCCTTCATCCCTTTTTAGTTGTGTTATTTTACTTAATTAATTTATTTTGCTATTGAGTTGTATAAATTTCTTAGATATTTTGGATTTTAACCCTTTATCAGATAATCAGATATATGGTTTGCAGATATTTTTTCCATTTTGTAGGTTGACTTTTCACTCTGTTGATTGCTTCCTTTGCTGTACAGAAGCTTTCTAGTTTAATGCAACTCCACTTGTCTATTTTTTGCTTTTGTTCTCTGTGCTTTTTATGTTATATATAAAATATCATTACCCAGAACAATGTCAAGAAGTTGTCCTCTATGTTTTCTTCTAAGAATTTTACAGATCCATATCTTACATTTAAGCCTTTAATCCATTTTGAGTTGATTTTTTTTATATGGTATAAAATAAGGGTCCAATTTCATTCTTCGGCAAATAGATACCCAATTTTCTCAGCACTGTTTATTCAAGAGACTTTCCTTCGTCTGTTGTGTGTTCTTGGCAGTCTTGCAGAAGATCAGTTGAATGTAAATACATGGGTTTATTTCTGGACTCTGTACTCTATTCCATTTGTCTATGTCTGTTTTTATACTATTACCATACTGTTTTGATCACCTTAGCTTGGTAATATATTTTGAAATCAGGAAGTGTGATGCCTCCCAGCTTTGTTCTTCTTGCTAAAGATTGCATAGCTCTTTGGAGTCTTTTTGAGGTTCCATATGAAGTTTTGGATTGTTTTGTCTCTTTTTATAAAGATTGCCATTGTGATTTTGATGGAGATTACATTGAATCTGTAGATCACATTGGGTATTAAGGACATTTTAACAATATTAATTCTTCTAATCTGTGAACATGGGATGTCTTTCCATTTATCTGTTTCTTTAATTTTCTTCCTCAGTGTATTCTAATGTTCAGTATGCAATTCTTTCACTTTGGTTAAGTTTATTCCTAAGTATTTTATTATTTTTGTTCTGATTGTAAGTGGGATTGTTTTCATAATTTCCTTCTCAGAAGTTCATGATTGGTGTGTAGAAATACCACTGTTTTTGTATGTTGACTTTCTTTTTTTTTTTTTTTTTTAATTTTTTTTTTCAACATCTATTTACTTTTGGGACAGAGAGAGACAGAGCATGAACGGGGGAGGGGCAGAGAGAGAGAGGGAGACACAGAATCGGAAACAGGCTCCAGGCTCTGAGCCATCAGCCCAGAGCCTGACGCGGGGCTCGAACTCACGGACCGCGAGATCGTGACCTGGCTGAAGTCGGACGCTTAACCGACTGCGCCACCCAGGCGCCCCTGTATGTTGACTTTCTAACCTGAAGGTTTACAGAATTCATTTATAAGTTCTAATAGTTTTTGTTGTTGTTTAGTTAGGGTTTTCTACACATGATCATGTCATCTGCAAACAAAGATAACTTCTTTCTTTCCAATTTGGATAATTTCATTTCATTTCCATGTCTACTGCTTTGGCTAGGACTTCCAGTTCGATGTTGAATAGAAGTGGTAGGAGTGAGCATTCTTGCATTGTAATGGATATTAGATAAAAAGCTTTCAGTTTTCCCCATTGATTATGATGTTAACTGTGGGCTTTTCATATATGCTGTTTATTGTGTTGTGGTAACGCCCTTCTGTCCCTAGTTTCTTGAGAGTTTTTATCATGATTGGATGTTGAATCTTGTAAAACTCTTTCCCTATATCTATTAAGATGATCATGTGGTTTTTAATCTTTCATTCTATTAATATTGTGTATCATATTGATTAATTTGCATATGTTGAACCATCCTTGCATCTCAGGGATAAATCCGACTTGGTCATGGTGTGTGATTCTTTTAATGTGCTATTGAACTTGGTTTGCTAGTGTTTTAATGAGGATTTCTGCATCTATGTTCAGGAATATTGGCCCATAGTTTTTTTTCTTGTGGTATCTTTCTCTGGTTTTAGTATCAGGGTGATCCTGGCCTAATAAAATGAGTTTGGAAGTGTTCCATCTTCTTCTATTTTTTTGGAAGAGTTTGAAGAGTATTGCTATTAATTATTTTTTGAATGTTTGATGTAATTCACCTATGAAGTCATCTGATTTGGGGTTTTGTTTGTTGGGAGGGTTTTGTTTACTAATTTAATCTTCTTATTTGTTATTGGTCTATTCAGGATTCCAATTTTTTTCCTGATTTCTGGTTTGGTAAGTTGTATGCTTGTAGGAATTTATCCACTCATCTAGATTATCCAAGTTGTTGGAGTATAATTGTTCATAACAGTACTTTATGGTCCTTTTAATTTCTGAGGCATCTATTGTAATGTCTCCTCTTTTATTTCTGTTCTTCTCTGAGTCTTCTCTTTTTCTTAGTCTAGCTAAGGGTTTGTCAATTTTGTTTATTTTTCAAAAACCAACTCTTCTGTTGTTTTTTTTTTTTTCTATTTTTCTATTCTCTATTTGATTTTTTTCTTGTTCTAATTTTTATTATTTCCTTCCTTCTACTAACTTTGGCTCGGGGCTCTTTCCGGGTTTGCAGTTGGGTCTGTGGATCGCAGGCCTTTAACCAGGTATGGAGGACTGTTCCTGGATGATGGCAGAGTGGGGTGGAGCCAGATTCACTGATGATTGGGGCTACTTCTGGTCTTTGATTGGGACTAGTCAGCAAGCCTGACATTGAGGCATGTGCCTGCCTTCTCAAAACAGCCCTTCTCAGTCTTGGCTCCACTAGGGTTTCACAATCTCCTACCTACATTCCAAAGCTTCCACAAAGACACTTCTGTCTGTAAATAGCTGCCAAGTCATTATTTCTGTGGGGCATAGGAACTGGGAACCTCCTCTTCTGTCATTTTGCTGATGTCCTGAACTATTCTTTTCTGAGGATTCTTTTATTAAGTGAATTTTGAGAATGGAAGTTTTGCTTTTCTTTCCTCACTTGAAAATTCTTTCCCATCCACTGTCCTCATTTTCTGCTTTGGTCAACATCTCAGTTTGGGGTATTTACTTTATCTTTAGGATTTCCTCACTGCATCAGACAGGCCATTTTTATTAAGCAAAGCTCCTATGCACTCTTGCCAAATAAAATTGGACCTCAGATATTCCTCCCTCACAATACAAAGATTTTAGAAAACCTGAGCACCAATCGTCAGTCATGCCTTCCTGGTTTATGTTATATTGTCTAGTATTTAAGTGCTAAAGCTTGATTTTCACCATCCTTCCCCCATTATTATTACTATTTTTTATAGCTTATGTTAAATTTTGTCATATATTTACCATTTTCTTTGCTCATCATTTCTTTTTATATTTCAGATTTTCTTTCTGGATCATTTTCCCCTTTCTTGAAACACACCCTTTAATCAGAAACTGGTAGAGAACAATGCTCAGTATTATGCTTGCTTGAAAGTGTCTGTTTCATCCTCATTCTGTCATGTGAGGAAACCCTGAGAAGTGGGCAGTCTGCAACCTAGAAGAGGACCCTTACCAGCTCTCAATCGTGCTGGCACCCTGTTCTTGGACTTCCAGTCTCCAGAAGTATGAGAAATTTATTTCTCTTCTGTTGTTTATATAAGTTACCCCACCTATGGTAGTTTGTTATATTAGCCTGAATGGGCTAAGTCAGCACTTGATCCATTTGTCAAAAAAATGAATGATGAAAATTCAGGATGGATGAAGAGGGACTTTCATATTTTATCATTTGTTCCTTCTAAGAACTCTCATTCTGGCACAGGGGGGGACAAATATTGATCTGATTTGCAATGAAACCTCTTGCTTGATGATGGCACTACTTTGGTGTTTCAGTGCCTTTCCACTGCAACCTGCCCTTAGGCTAACATACAGCTCCCTCCTTGTCGACTAACCAGAGGCAGAGGTAAGCAAGAAAAGTGTGTGATATCAGCAGCACTGACTTCCATGCCAAAGTCCTCATTAACCTTTAAACCTCTGGTGACCTCTAGGTGGTGTCCCAATGGAAAAATTGAGTCATTCACTGAATCACACTGATAATGGTCACAACATCTACTTGATAGCTCATCAGTGCTCAAACATTACAGAATTTCCTCTTACCAGTAAAATCGAGCTGTGAGCTGAAGCTTGCAGTCTAAAAGATGTTTATGTTTATCAAACACCTTTATGGTTGGTAGGCTTATTGACATAGTCTCATGAAAGCCTCATTTCAGTGGCTTGTCTAATCACTAGTGTCATTATCCAGGTAGGAAGTGGCGCAGTTAGAGTTCATATTCAGATCCTCCAACTTCAGTACTAACCATTTTTCCACTTCAACACAGGCCTGGGGGCTTTTTTTTCCTGATTTTTGGTGATGTTACAGCTACTGGGGGAGACAGTCATAGATCTTGACTTCATAGATAGCATAGGGTAGACACAGCCATTGACACGGGTCACCTTCCTTTCCCTTTCGTGTCACTATGAATGTCACATTTCAAATGCTGCTGCTCTGATTTCTTCATCTGACCTTCAGTTTTCTGATGGATAGTTTGCTATTCTGTATTAATTTTAGTGGGTTCAAGTCCATCAGGTTGACAAGTCCATTTTGACCCTAAGAAAGGATTCTGGAAACCTGGGGATTTACAGGCAGCTGGTACAGACCTGTTGTGTGATTCTGGAGAAGTTTCTTAATCATTTGGAGTCACTTTTCTTATTTACATGAAAAAGGTAGCCTAGATCAATGATTTTTTAATGCTCCAGTTTTAATCACAAGAATCCTTTTTCTGGTCACCAATGAAATCTGACATGGGCCTTAGTATATCCCACAAACAGAATTAGTTTACTCTGGTTGAAGCAGGGATGGAGCCCAGCGCATTGCCTTGTTAACTTTCCTGTTTCAGCTATTGTGGCTCTTGAGACACTGATCCAAGTAGATGATTGCTAAATTACTATTATTAGTTGCTACAGGGCTTTTTAAACTGTTTACCAAATGCCTAATGCTGGGGGATTCTGAACTATTTCACATTTGCTGGACTTACACTGTAGCTGGATGCCTGGGTTTGAATCCCTATCCTATTTCCTTATTATCCAAGCTGTCTTTGGCAAATCATTTAATCTTTATGCCTCTGTTTCTGTGTCTTTAAAATAAGGATAATAATAATAACTGCCTTAGGGGCACCTGAACGTCTAACTTCAGCTCACGTCATGGTCTCGCCGTTCCCAAGTTTGAGCCCTGTGTCGGGCTCTGTACTGATAGCTCAAAGCCTGAAGCCTGTTTCAGATTCTGTGTCTCCCTTTCTGTCTGCCCCTCCCCTGCACTCGGTCTCTCTCTGTCTCTCAAAAATAAATAAACATTAAAAAATTTTTAAAGATAATAGTACCCGCCTTATAGGTTTATTGTGAAGACTAAAATAGTTCATGTATGGGAAGCATTTAGAATAGTGGCTGGCACTATAGAAATAGTAGCTATTACTCCTATGATCTTGGTGATCTAGCAGGACTATGTAGGGAGTGGAAGCTTAATAGTGACCAGCTGGCTTCTGGAGAATATAGACCTGGAAGACCTTTTAGATGTCATGAGTTCCAGTGTCTCCTAAATTGATGTTTATAGAGGCTTTCCTGGGTCATTTGTTAAAATGCAGATCCTTGGACCTTACTGCTAGACTTACTCAGCCAGCATCTCCAAGGAAGCAATATGGAAATCTGGACTTATAACAAGTGTTCGATAAGATATTTATGAATAGGCAAGTTGCAAAATACATGGTGTCCAATTGTTGTATTCCACAGATGGGAAAGCTGAGTGCATGGAAGGAGAGATGGCTCACTCAAGGCCAGAGTTAGTGGTGGAAATGGTACTAGAACCCAGTTCCTGGTCCCTGGCTCAGTGCTACTGTCACTCATCTCTTTGTGATGGCTCTGCCATTTCTGTCCAGGTGTCTGAGATTCGCTCTACAGAAGGAGCATTTCTCAGGACAGCTTTACCAAAGCAGCATTTGGCTGTGAGCACAATTTACCTGCTGAAAGGGTATGTGAGTTTCCTTCTTTAGGCAGATTTGAGTGCCCATGTTTATTCTTGACTTTGTGCTTCCAGGATAATGATCTCTGGGACCCCACGTGTCTTGAATGATCTCAAAGTCTGAGAATAGTCCTTGCTGTCCAGCTTGTGGAGGAATGAGCAATACATTTCAAAGTGCAAGTCAGTGCCAAGAGGGTCCCGGAGTGGGCAGATAGATAACATGAAAATGCCATAGTGCTGACACACTTAACCAGTTTGCACCATGTGAACCACTTTGGAGCCTGAGGACAGAAACCAAAAATATGCTTCTGTTCAGAGGCAGCCAGTTATTACTAGTGCCGTTATTGTTATTATCATCATCACTGCCACCATTCTTTTTCTCATAAACTTACAGGTGGGTGGTTGGGTGCTGTCTCTGAGAGCAGTCCTGCAGGGAGTAAAAGCTACGGTGAATGTAGACAAGTAAGTGTGGGAGCATGCGAGCCCGGTAACTCAGCATCTCCAGCTCAGACCACACTCTCAGCAACCCTGCCCACCAGCTTTGTTATCACTATGAAGTCAATTTTCCACACCCAGGACTTGTTCTAACAGTAAAGAACATAGAGAAATGCATAAAGTAAACTGATCCTGCAGGGGAATTCTTACCCTCTCCAGGGTAAGGGAGGAGAACAAAGGCTGGGGAAACCTGGACAAGGAAAGAGCAGCCCTTTATTCCTGGAGAGTAGGTGGAGACCTTGAACTTGAAGAGATGTAGAGATCGGAAGATAAGATGTAATTGGAGTCCAGGTCCTCAGGGGAAGTGCCAATTTAAACTCTGTGGGTGGGATTGGACCTTACTTTCAGGTAGAAGAGGAAATTCAATTGAGTGCCTTAAAAAAAAGAACAAAACTATTTATGTGTCCACTCTTACTCAGCCTTGTGTTGCTGCTGCAGATAACAAATCTCACTCTTCTCTGTAACATAGAAGATGCTGGAGCCTGATGGAAATTCGTGATTTTTTTTTTTTTTTGAAGGCAAAATTCTTGTCTCTAGTCTGAATTTTATAGATAGAGCCTGAGTTTGAGCTAAGGAGTGTAGGGGAGATTCCCAAGGTGTAAAATAGGGGAGATTTCATTTGTCCTCCTAGCTAGTCCCGTTCTCCAGCCAAAAACTCATTTTAAGCTTCTTAACAGTTTACTTTATTTCTTCAATTGAGTAAATATTTGGCATGGCCTAAGTTAGAAGAGAAATGAAACATAGGACGTACAATTGCATGGTTTTTCCTAAACAGTCCTGGACTAAGCAACATTTCCCCACATTTACAGTGCAATTAATACTAATGTTCATGTTGATGACCATAAGGCACTAAAAGTTTCCAGAATATTTTCTTATTCCTTCAGCAATTTCAAATTATGTTCATTCAAACTTTATTGTGGATTAATAAATATTTAGAAATAAGTTGAAAATCAGAGATTCCACGGTAGTCACCTCATTTTTCAGAAAAAGAAATGGAAAGGTAGAATAATTGACTTGCCTAAAGTCACTCAGACTGGTGAGTAGCAGAACTAAGATTACAATTTAGGTCTTTTTTTTTTTTTTTTTTTTAATTTTTTTTTTCAACGGTTATTTATTTTTGGGACAGAGAGAGACAGAGCATGAACGGGGGAGGGGCAGAGAGAGAGGGAGACACAGAATCGGAAACAGGCTCCAGGCTCTGAGCCATCAGCCCAGAGCCTGACGCGGGGCTCGAACTCCCGGACCGCGAGATCGTGACCTGGCTGAAGTCGGATGCTTAACCGACTGCGCCACCCAGGCGCCCCTACAATTTAGGTCTTTTGATTCATTTATGTATTCTAATCTTTTAAAATTCAGTCAGTTCATAGTATGGTGTTTCCTCTCTGGCAGGTTAAATTTGTGTTCTAGAATGTGCTCAGCACTAAACTGCTTAATATGCTTGTGTGTGTGAGAGAGAGAGAGACAGCAAAAATTATAAGATATGGGACTTGTCCAAGTGCTTATAACCTAGTCGAGGATATGAGACCTATACAGGTCTACCTGCAGTAACGACTGGTAAAATTCCATGGTGTTTCCCAAACTTTTATGTGCATGAGTATCACTGGGAATTTTGTTAAAATGCAGATTCTGATTCGGTAGGTCTGGGATAAGACCTGAAAGTCTGTATTTCTTAAATTTTTATTTTTTTAATGTTTTTATTTATTTTTGAGACAGAGAGACACAGAGCGTGAGCAGGGGAGGGGCACAGAGAGGGGGAGACACAGAATCCAAAGCAGGCTCCAGGCTCTGGGCTGTCAGCACAGAGCCGGATGCAGGGCTCAAACTCACAGATGGCGAGATTGTGACCTGAGCCGAAGTCGGACGCTTAACCGACTGAGCCACCCAGGCGCCCCTGAAAGTCTGTATTTCTAACAAAGTTTCAGGTGAAGTATTTGCTGTCAGAAGAGACATACTTTGAATAATGAAGCAAGGCAGCAGATAATTAAGGGGCAAATTATGTAGTGTAATTATAAGATATGAAGGAGTTGAGAGTAATGAAGGGTAATCAGGGAAAGTTTCATGGAACACATGGAATTTGAGCTCATCTTGAATAATGGTCTGACTGAGTTGGTGAAGGTGTTGGGTGAAGGGATAAGGTGAGTAAAGCATAAAGGTACCAGGCAGGAAGGCGCAAACTGTGCCTGGAAGATGGGAGCAAACTTGCCCATTGGGATCAAATGGTGTAAGATGCTATGGCAGGCAGCCTCTGAGATGCCCCCATCTGACTCTTCCTGGGATTTATGCCCTTGTGCATGCCCTGGGGCTAGTGACTCCTTTCTGAGGAACAGAATTTAGCAAAAGCAATAGGATGTCATTTCCAAGATTAGGTGATGAAGGAGACTGACTTTCGTCCTGCTCCCTCTGATGCACCATCGCTTTGTCTAAAAGGAGTGATGGACTGTCCTATAGAGAGGCCTGTGTAGCAAGGAGCTGGTGGGGTGTTTCCAGTCAACAGCCACCGAGGATCCAAGGCATGACAAGAGCCATGTGAGTGAGGGAAGTCACTCCTGAGTCAGACCTTGAGATGACTGCAGCCTTGGCAGACACTGAGAGGCGGAGCCAGAGGACCCAGCTAAGCCATTCCCAGATTCCTGACCCACAGGAACTATACAATAATTAACGTTTGTTGTTTTAAGTTGCTACATTTGGGAGTAGTTTGTTACAGAGCCATAGGGTAACTAATACAGTTGGAAATAATTTGGAAGGAGAATGACGTCATGTGACATGTGATTTTGGAGCAGGGAAGGGCTTGAAAGACTGGCATAATTTGGACATGATCTTAAAGCTGTGGTTAAGTTCTAAGTCCTCTCTCTCTCTCTCTCTCTCTCTCTCTCTCTCTCTCACACACACACACACACACACACACACACACAGCTTTATGGAGATATAATTCATATATCAAATAATTCACACACTCATTTTTTTTTTTAGTATATTCACAGAGTTGTGAAACTCACTATAATCCATTTTTGTATATTGTCATCATCCTTCAAACAAACCCAGTACCTATCAGCCATCATACCCCATTTACCCCCAAAGCTCCCAGCGCAAAGTAACCACTAACCTATTTTCTGCCTCTATGGATTTTTCTATTCTGGAAATTTCAGATGAATAGAATAATATATGACCTTTTTTCTGCATGTGGCTTCTTGTACTTAGCGTAATATTTCTAAGATTTATCTGTGTTGTAGCTTATATCCGTATATTGTGACTTTTTACAGCCAAACAATATCACATCCTATGTATTTATCCCATTTTGCGTATTCCTTGATCACTTCATGGATGTTTAGGTTCTTTCTTTCTTTCTTTCTTTCTTTCTTTCTTTCTTTCTTTCTTTCTTTCTTTTATAATTTACATCCAAATTAGTTAGCATATAGTGCAACAATGATTTCAGGAGTGGATTCCTTAGTGCCCCTTACCCATTTAGCCCATCTCCCCCTCCCACAACCCCTCCAGTAACCCTCAGTTTGTTCTCCATATTTATGAGTCTCTTCTGTTTTGTCCCCCTCCCTGTTTTTATATTCTTTTTGTTTCCCTTCCCTTATGTTCATCTGTTTTGTCTCTTAAAGTCCTCATGAGTGAAGTCATATGATGTTTGTCTTTCTCTGACTAATTTCACTTAGCATAATACCCTCCAGTTCCATCCACGTAGTTGCAAATGGCAAGATTTCACTCTTTTTGATTGCCGAGTAATCCTCCATTGTATATATATGCCACATCTTCTTTATCCGTTCATCCATCGATGGACATTTGGGCTCTTTCCATACTTTGCCTATTGTCGATAGTGCTGCTATAAACATGGAGGTGCATGTGTCCCTTCAAAACAGCATTTACCCTTGGATAAATGCCTAGTAGTGCAATTGCTGGGTTGTAGGATAGTTCTATTTTTAGTTTTTTGAGGAACCTCCATACTGTTTTCCAGAGTGGCGGCACCAGCTTGCATTCCCATGTTTGGGTTATTTCTACCTTTTAGCTGTTAGAATTAATGTTGTTATGAACTTTCTTCTGTGAGATTTTGTGTGGCTTGTGTTTTCATCTCCCTAGGGTATATGATGATTAGTAGAATTCCTGGGTCATATCATAACTCTATGTATAACATTTTGAGAGACTGTCAACTGTTTCCCAAAGCAACTGCACCATTTTACATTTTTACTAGTAAGATGAGGGTCCAATTTTTCCTCTTGTTGTCTTTTTAATTATACCTTATCCTTGTGGGTGTGAGGTGGTATGTCTTTGTGATTTTGATATCTCTGACTAACAATGTCTGGCATCTTTTCATGTGCATGTTTTCCATTTGTATGTCCTCCTTGGAAAAATATCTGCTTAAATCCTTTGTCCATTTGTAAATTGGGCTATTTGTCTTTTTATTAGTAGTAGGTAGTTTTTTTATATACTCTAGATACAAGTCTTTTGTCAGATCTGACTTGCAAAAATATGCTCCCATTCTGTGGACTATCTTTTGAAGATGTCCTTCAGAGTACAACCTGGTTTTAATTTAGATGAAGTCTGATTTATCTGTTTTTACTTCAGTCACTTATGCTTTGGAGTTGTATCTAAGAAAACTTTGTCTTGCCCATGGTCACTAAGATTTAATCCTATGTTTTCTTCTAGGACCTCTGTAGTTTTAGTTCTTATGTTTAGGTCTACTATCCATTTAGAGCTAATTTTTGTGTCTTTCTGTCCCTCCCCCACTTACACTCTGTCTCTCTCTCAAAAATAAATAATAAAACCGTTAACAACAACAAAACAATTTTTTAAATCTTTGGGAGAATTCACTAGTGAAACCAGCTGTGTCTGGGATTTTCTTTGTGGGAAGTTTTAGAATTATTAATGCTATTTCTTTACTTTCCAGAGCTCTATCCAGAATTTCTGTTTTTTATTTTGGTTTGGTTTTCGTAGTTTGTGTCTTTTTTCAAAAATATTTTTAATGTCTATTTATTTTTGAGAGAGAGAGACAGGGCAGAAGCAGAGGATGGGCAGAGAGAGAGGGAGACACAGAACCTGAAGCAGCTCCAGGCTCTAAGCTGTCAGCATAGAGCCTGACTTGGGGCTGGAACCCACAGACTGTGAGATCATGACTTGAGCCAAAGTCAGGCGCTTAACAGACTGAGCTACCCAGGCGCCCCAGTGTAGTTTGTGTCTTTCCAAGAGTTTCTCCATTTAATCTAAGCTATCTAATTTGTTGGCATGGGTTTACAATATTCTCTTATAATCCCTTTGAATTTTGTGAGGTCAGTATTGATGTCTCCTTCCTCATTTCTGATTTTAGTAATTTGAATCTTCTCTCATTTTTTCTTGTTTAATATAACTAAAAGTTTGTCAATATTCTTTATCTTCTCAAACGACCAACTTTGGTTTCATTAATTTTTCATTTTTTAATTCCCTATTTGAATAGTTTCCAGTCTAACGCTTATCATTTCATTCCCTTTTGCATGCTTTGGCTTAACTTAATTTCCTTTTTCAGTATCTTAAGGTGAAGGTTAAGTTACTACTTTGAGATTTTTTTTTTCAAATATAGGCATTTTCAACTATTTTCCTCTAAGCATTGCTTTATTTGCATATTGTAAGTTTAATGTATTGTGCTTTTATTTTCATTCATCTCAAGGATTTTTAAATTTCTCTCATTATTTCTTCTTTGACCCACTGGCTGTTTAGGAAGGTGTTATTTAATTTGTACATATATGCAAATCTTCTAAATATCTTTCTGTTATTGATTTCTAATTTCATTCCATTATGGTTAGCAGACACACTTGTATGATTTCAATCTTTCTAAATTTATTGAGGCTTGTTTTCTCATCTAGCATATATGGTGGATCTTGGAGAAATTTTCATGTGTGCTTGGGAAGAATGTGTATCTACAGCTGTTGGTTAGAGCATTTTATAGATGTGTGTTAAATCTACTTTTGTAGTGTTGTTCAATTCTTCTGTTTTCTTTTTGATCTTCTCTCTAGTTTTTCTATCCTTTTAGAAAGAAATAACAATTATTGTTGTTAAATCATTTGTTCCCCCCTTCAATTCTGTCACTTTTTGCTTTATGTATTTTGGGGGATTTAGTTGTTAAATGTATAGGTTTATAATTGCTATATTTCTGGTGGATTGGCCATTTTATCATTATGAAATATCTATCTATCAACTTTTGCGTTGCTGTTTTGCCTGATATTAGTATATCTACTCAAGCTTTCTTGTGGTTGTTGTTTGCATCACATTTTTTCCTATCCTTTTACTTTCAATCTTTTATATATTTGAATATGTAGGGCAAATAGGTGGATCTTGTATTTTATTCAGTCTGACAATCTCTGACTTCCATTGAATTGTTTAACTCATTTACATTTAATACTATTATTGGTATAGTTGGATTTATATTTGCTATTTTACTTTTTGTTTTTTATATATTTCCTCTATTTTATGTTTCTCCTTTGCTGCTTTCTTTTATATTAAATGAATAGTTTCTAGTGTAAAATTTTAATTCCTTTAATGAATTTTTTTCACTATTTTTAAGTTATTTTCTGGTAAAATAGAGAAGTTCCTTGTGTGTGGGAAAATAGAATTATTGGGTGAGATTGCCAATATATATATATTTAAGTTTATTTATTTTGATATCTACCTATCTATCTATCTGTCTATAGAGAGAGAGAGCGAGTAGGGATGGGCAGAGAGAGAAGGACAGAAGGAATTCCAAGCAGGCTCCATGGGGCTCGATCTCACAAACCATGAGATCATGACCTAAGGTGAAATCAAGAGTTGGATGCTTAACTGACTTAGCCACTCAGGCACCCCAGTTTACCAGTATTTATTAAACATCAGGTGCAGGAAAGTATATGTGTATATGTGGAGGGAGACAGACAGACAGAGAGGAGGCAGATGTATTTTTCACATTTTTGATTCTTGTAGAAATATTGAGGGGAGAATTGTGCAAGGTTGAGGGAAGAGGTGTTGGAAGACCATGAAGATACTTCTAGCAATAACTTCTAATTTTATATCATAGCAAGTAGAAAGTCTTCTAGTAAGCTGACATCTATCCAAGAGGGTAGCTTACAGATACCAGGTAAGTAATAATCGGGTTGGTAATTAAACAAAAAGAAAATTTATGTGTGCCTTGAACTTTGAAACTTTCCTCTTCACCTTGAGTAAGATTGATTTTGTCACAAGGTCACTCTCATTTGAATACAGAAGTGTTTCCATGATTGGATCTGATATTGATCTACCAGTAGCTGCTTAATTTAAACAAGGTGTTTTCCCCATCTGGAGACCATCTTATCATGATTACTTCCCACATTTTTCCTCAGGGAAAGATTCTATATTTATGTTAATTGTTTCAAAGTGGTCACAAGGTAATTGCTGTTTATAGTCATTTGCCCTTCACTTTAAGTTTTTCAAAAACAAATCTTGGCACAGTCTCACAAATAAAACCCTGTTTATCAGATTCCGGCAGCTGCTAAGCTTTGGATCTGTGAATTCTACCATCAGACACATTCAGAGGGACTATTGAGGGTGGTTAAGAAGTTTTATGCTTGAAAGGAAACTTACTGCTTAAAGTACCTCATAGTTGATGGTGTATCATTCATATGAACTTTAAAATTTGGCTTCTATAGCTATTTCCTTTTCTATATACTCTATTCTGCCCTCCCTACCCCCCACCAACTATTTCAAATTCAGATTTCATCTTTGATGAAATTCTCTATTAAGTTTAAGAGTATTTTGTTTTTATAGAAGTAACTTAAAGAAAATTAAGCTATTTTGATTTTGAAACCCCAGACTTCAATAATGGCAGTGAAAAGCCTTTGAAAGTATTACTCGCTGCTTAAAACATCTCTGGGAAGTGAGTCAATGTTTATTATTTTCTGTTGGATGTCATTAGGTAGGGACAATCAAAAAGAGTCAAAGTAAGATTAAGTCACTTATATAAGACCCTAGTGAAGAAGCCAGAGTTAAAATCCAGGTCTTTGTATACTGAGACTTACTCTTTCTTAAGATCATTTTCTCTAAAACAGCATTCTATTCATCAATATAATATCGGCATTTGACCTGATATTTGCTTCCGTGACCCTCTTGACTGAAACAAGAGATAGAAAGGTTTACATTACTTGTAAGGTGGATTGATAATTGATTACGTGAATAGGAGGTGGAGTGGTAGATGTAATTATTCCCTCTGGGATGAAGTTAGAACCCCACATTATGCTTCTGGCTTTTTACTCCTGGGGAGTGCTCACATCCTTTCATATCTCTTATGCATGATTGTCCGTATGTGAGATGGAGCTCATTATAAGTACATGGCTGTGAGGGGACATTGTTAGGAATGCTTTATTATCACATCATCTAGACATAGAGTTGAAGGATAGGTAAGGGAAGGAAGTCGCAATATATACTCATCAACCTCACCATGGACCTGACCTGTCCAGTCTTTGCTGTGCCCTCACAAATGACCACACAAATTCTGTTTTATATCCTTATCCTTTAAAAAAAATTCCTTGGTTCTAAGATGCTATAAATTGTAAGATGTGCCATCAATTTAATAGTATCATCAGGGAAAAGTTTCTATATCAAATGCATGTGCCTATGGAAAGAGGTATCCCAGTTTCAGGAACATTAATATGGGAAGAATATATCTTCAAATCAAGGAAATGAAGTACTTGTTCAAAACTTCACCATTTACTTTTTTTTTTTTAACTTATTTTTGAAAGATAGAGTATGAGCAGGAAGAGGGGCAGAGAGAGAGGGTGATACAGAATCTAAAGCAGACTGTTAGCTAGAGCCCGATGCGGGGACTCAAACTTATGAACCATGAGTTCGTGACCTGAGCTGAAGTCGGACGCTCAACTGACTGAGCCACCTAGGTGCCCCACCATTTACTTTTTTGAGTGGAATCTGCTTCCTCAAGCCCACTAAGAAAAGAATATAAAGAGTTCTGTTTCCTTCGTCCCTAGTAACTAGCAGGTCCATTGGTTGTGTTGGTGGTCCCCAGCTCAAGATGTGGTATTTTCTGGGTATCCATAGTATGTACCATATTATGATTATGTATTTCCTTGCATTAGTAAATACACTTCAACCTAGAAAATTCTAAGCTCTGTAAAGATAAACAAAAGACAAAGACAAAAGTCCTAAATGCTTGGCTAAAAGTTACAGTTAATGAAATACCCATTTACTAGGTAAATAGTAAGAAGAGCTCATCTGCTTTATATGTTTCGATTAGATGTCCTTTCAATGGGAGATAAAGTATTCCTTCCAGTTATAAATCTTTAAAGAACTATACTAATACCCAGAGGTGATGCAAAAATCTATGTCATAGAAGGTTAACATAGGCTATAAACCTGTGGTGTCTCTGACCTCTAACTGTCTTTGAGTAGTTTCTTAAATGACAGCTGATTTTATTATGTTCCAATGGTGTCACATTGCTCAACCTCAGTTGCTTGCTTCTGGTTGAGATGTTTGGTTTTGTTGCAGCAACTGAGAACAGAACCCAAGCCGTGTTTTTGGTTAGGACAGTAGGATGTGGGGAAAGTTACTCTGTACAGCTAAACATCGAACACATTGGGTTAAGAAAATATTTTGATCCTACAGTGTGGGGTTGTTTTAAAATGCTGTCTTGTTGTCTGGTCTTCCAAAGCCCTTCTGCTATAGTTCTCATCTGATGTTAGGGTATACATAGAGCTTTTTACAGTTAGACACATTATATTTCCCTCCAGAGGTTCTGGCACATGGCTTTAGAGCAATGTTTTAGACACTAACACAAGCATAGATTATATACAAAAAAAACTCCAAGTAATTTTAATACCTCTTTCTGTCTTGCTTTATTCTTGATTGAAAACTAGTGGTCCATTTTATTTGTTTATTTTTAATTTAAAAATCCAGTATAATTAACATACCATGTTATATTAGTTTCAGGTGTACAATATAGTGATCCAACAGTTCTCATCATGATAAGTTTGCTCTTCATCCCCTTTACCTATTTCACCCATCCCTCCAATCCCCTTTGGTAACCATCAGTTTGTTCTTCATATTTAAGAGTCTGTTTTGTTTGTTTGTGTCTTTTTTTTTTCTTTGTTTGCTTTGTTTCTTAAATTACACATGTGAGTAAAATCACACGGGTATTTGTCGTTCTCTAACAGTCCACTTTAAAATGGAATTTCTATAGAGAGATTTTCTTGGTATTAGACAAAGGAGTACTTTATGACACCTTACACACTGAGAACTAAAGCCCCTTTCAAGTCTTATTTATTAGGTTCCATCTTATAGTTCTGAGAGTTGCTCCCATTATAGTCCTCTGTTATCTCTTGACCCTGTAGGTCGACACTCTCGTTTGCTGGAATGGAGCCTGTTTCTTCTGGTCAGTTTCTTCTTCATCTTCAACTGGTGCTCTAGCTCCAGGCTTGGATATGCTAATTCCATTTCCTTGTCTGGGTTATGTTTTAAGATTTCTAAATCATTTTTTATTTTTTAAAGGCCAGCTCTCCTCTGACCTCCTCCCTGAGACTTTTCCTCAACTTCATTTGCTCATGCAATGTCTCTCTGCTCTGAATGCTCCAACGTTTGCTGTTTTCATTTCCACAGTTGACATGTAATCATTCATTTACTGGCTTGTGTTATTTTCTAATTGTTTCCTGTGTTTGCTCTGCATTTTCAGTGATCTTTCAAACTACTAGAGAGCATAAAAATATTTCACATTGCTTTTATAAACGATGGCACTTAACACACCATTCAACACATGATAATATCCCAGTAATGGTTAGTTAAATTGAGTTGAGCTTTTCCTTTAGATTTTGGTTTTACAATAATGTTCTCATTGAAATTTCCAGCCACTAGTATGGAAAGCATGAGCCTAAAAAGTGTTTGAATATCAATAAGCCAGCATCATTATAGTGCTCTGTCTCATTGAATAATGGTAAGTGCCTGAGTATGCATGGAATTAGACTGAGCATAAATTACTCAAAAGATAGATTATCTGCCCTCTAGAAAATTACATTTACATCAACATTGCACCGAGTGCGCATAATCTCCTCTTAGAAGGGCCAAGATTTATAATAGAATTTTATGTTTTCCTTTGTAACTGTCGTAAAAAGGCATAAATAATTTTACTGTGCAAGTATAGTAAACATATTCAGGTAGTCATTGGTGATATACTGTTTATGCATATATTTTAGAAAATGTTTGCTGAAAAACCCTTAGTTGAAACCACTGGTTTATGAAAGGAAACATAAAATGAAAAAAATAGAGATGAAAGAATGTCTTGGAACAAAAATTAAGTCTGGTTTGTAAAATATTCAGAAATTTATCATTACTAGATCATATTTATTGATTGGAAACCTGTGTTTTTCTTTCTTCTGTTGCAAGAATGACACGTATTAGTGTTAAACTTATAACATTTCTTTATTCCAGTATCAATTGCTTGGCTATGACTAATATTCCTTACTGCATTTACTGTGTTGTAACTCAAATATTCAATCCGTATTTAGATGTTTGAGGACACAAGAGAACTTGATGAGAATATGGTTGGTTGATTCTTTTTCATATCAATCACTTGGAAAATAAAAGTCTAAAGGACAACTTGATCATCTTCTAGCTCTACCCTTGCTTCTGGGCACAATCATGCAAAGATTGGTTTGGGCAGAAACAATTATTGCCTGCTTCAGTTGCTCATGAGATTTAAAGATTTCCAATTTGCCTTCTCCAGATTTAGGGAAAGGAGACTGCTTACCTCAGTACTGTAATGTATCTTTTAAGAGTGAGAGTTAAAGGTTCAAGTGATGAAGAGAAATCACTTACAGTGGTTTCTTAGATAAAAGCTGTCGGTATTAACAATTTCTCATTGTGCTTTGGGACATTTTTGTTTTTCCTAATTAGATTTCATGGTAGTCCCAACTATCTGTCTCAATCACCGAAGGTAGACAAACTCCTTAACAGTAACTGTATCTTTTTCCCTTCACTCTGATTTTTTCCCTTACGTCTTAGAAATGGTTTTAAGCTTCTGTTTTGTTTTTGTTCATCTCTCAGTACTTTTATTCCCAATCCGTTTTCTTACTCAGTGTGTTCATCTCTCTGTAGCCTCTGGAGAACTAATCAAGGATTAGTCAACCTTCCCCCCTAGGTCAAGCTTAATCACTTAACTCTCCTTTTGTGTTCTGTACAAGGGGTATGAGATAACCTTGATGTAGGAAAGATTTAAGGCTTAACTTCTTAACCAGTTTTTGATTCAATGACCCCTTTGAGAATGTAACAAATGCTAGATCTTGTCTCCACATTATAAAGCACACATGAAAATTTTGATGTATCATTTCGTGTGCTGGATAGTCTCCACATACTTCTCTACCCTGTCCATCGACCTCAGGTAAGAAGCCCTACATAGTCTGAGGCTGTGAAGGGCTTTATTTTGATTTCTTGTAGATTTGATTCTAAGATGGCCATATGGGCATTAGATGGGTGATTGGTTAAGGTAAGCAAATAGAAACTAATTCCATATAAATATCTTTATGCCTGTGATGGCATAACAGCAGTTTATAAGGAAGCCAGTGGATTAGTCACTCAAAACAGTTTTATGTCTCTGTGTTTTCAGTGTGGATTATTATATCAGTGATAACGAAGACTCCAGAGACCACATGCCCATTCCACGGCAGTGTGCTATAGGTGGAACATCAGTTCCAGACATATGAAAACTTAAATCTCACTGGAATTAATGTGACAAATGAGAAGGAAAATGATATGATGTTCAGTTTGTATTAAATATCTTGGTAAAATGATTGACTGGTGGCCAAAAAGAACACTAGGTCTTGAAATACAAGTATTTATTCATGTTATAAACTTAACTCACCATCTAATTTGGATTGTGAAAATTTTTCATCCAGAGGGCAGTCTTTGGAAAGTAGGCTCAGAAATTTCTTCAAAGTAAAGAGCTTTCTTTCTGAGGGAACATGACCTTGAAGAAAGGACACCAGGTTTTGGAGTTAGGAGCTACCGTGGACTTTGATCTCTATTAGCAACTTGTTGAGGTTTGCCCAGGACTTCCCCAGTTTTAGCACTGGGAACTCCCTTCCTTTCCCCCAATCTCTTCCCCCTGTCTGACCCAGTCCCAGGCAAACTGGGATGATTGGTCAGCAATTAGTTGTATGATCTTCAATCAGACACCGAATGTCCCTGGTGTTCAGTTTTCTCATGGATAAAATGAAGAGGATGGATTCAGTGGCTACGGATCTGAACTGGCCCCCAAATGATTTTATCCTCAGGTATTTTTCTTCCTTCTTCATTCTTCCTTAGGTATCCATGAGTCTTGGGGATTAATTCCTCATTTATCTTTGTATCTACTTTTAATTTTTACCACAGCAGTTCAGCACAAGGCTTAATCTCCTTCAGTGAGCCAAACACAACTCACACAGATTTTTGGCGGTGGGGATGTAGAATTAAATTTGCGTGCTTATGAAAAGCTGGTGAGAGTATGTAGGCAATTTTGGAATTTGTACCAGTAGCTTACCTAGATTTTAATGAACAATAGATTTTACCACCATTTATTTTCTTTTTCTTTTTAAAGCTTTCCTGGCAATTTATATATCATTTTTGAAAAACATCTATTCATATCTCTTGCCCACTTAAAAAAATTAATTGAAGTATTGTTGATGTAACATACGTTCATCACTGATGAACAGCGTATGATTTGACAATTATATACATTACAAAATGCTCACCATGAGAAATGTAGTTACCATCTCTCACCACATAAAGTTATTACAGTATTATTTATTATATTCCCTGTACTGTACTTTTTAATCCCCATGACTTTTTTATTTTATCCTGGAAGTTTGTATCTCTTAATCCCCTTCACTATTTTGCCTATCCCCTCATGCCCCCCATCTCCTTTTTAAATTAGGTTCTCTTTTATTACTAAGTTGTAAGAGTTCTTTATATATTCTAGACACACACCTCTTATTAGGTAAATGATTTTAAAAATTTTCTCCCATTCTGTTGGTTATGTTATCACTTTCTTGATAGTGTCCTTTCCTTGTTCCTGCTATTAGGGAAAAGCACCCAGTCTTTTATCATTAACTATGATGCTAGTTGTGGGTTTTTCATAGAGACTGTTTATCGGGTTGAAGAAGTTCTATTCTTAGTTAGTTGGGTGTTTTCATCATTAAAGGGTATTGATTTTGTCAGATGCTTTTTTTGCATTTATTGAAAAGATCATGTAGGTTTATTTTTTATTCAGTTGATATGGCATATTATATTAATTGATTTTCAGATATTAATCCAACATTGGATTCCTCACTTGGCATGTGTTGCTGGATTCAGTTTTCTCTTTTGCTGAGGACTTTTGCATCCACATCACACAGTCACATAGTGATCTGTAGTTTCTTTTCTTGTGGTTTATCTGGTTTGGCATCAGTGTTATACTGTCCTCATAAAGAGAGTTGGAAAGTATTCCTGAGTCCTTTTCTGGTTTTCTGAAGAGTTAGTATTAATTTTTTGTTAAGTGTTTGGCAGAATTTGTTGGTGGAGCCATCCGGGCCTGGATTTTATTTGGGTAGTGTTTTGATTTTTAATTCAGTGTCTTTACCAACAGGTTACAGATCTATTCAGCTTGTATATTTCTTCTTTTTTCAACATTTTTTATTTTTTTTATTTTTTTTATTTTTGGGACAGAGAGAGACAGAGCATGAATGGGGGAGGGGCAGAGAGAGAGGGAGACACAGAATCGGAAACAGGCTCCAGGCTCTGAGCCATCAGCCCAGAGCCTGATGAGGGGCTCGAACTCATGGACCGCAAGATCGTGACCTGGCTGAAGTCGGACGCTTAACCGACTGCGCCACCCTGGCGCCCCAGTCTTCTTGAGACATTTTTGTAATTTTTATTTTTCTAGGAATTTGTTCCTTTTATTTAAATTATCTAATTTATTGGCATACAGTTGTTTACAGTATTCCTTTACAATTTTTTTAATTTATGTAACATTGTTAGTGATATTTAATCTTTCATTTCTGAGTCTAGTAATTAGAGTATTCTTTTTTTGTTGATCTTTCTAGTTAACAATTTGTTAATTTTGTTGATTTTTCAAAGTACCCACTTTTAATTTCATTGACTTTTTTTCTATTTTTTATTCTACATATTATTTATTTCCATGCTAATCTTTATTATTTCCTTCCTTTTTGCTTTAGGTTTAATTTGCTCTTCTTTGTCTAATGTCTTAAGGTTGAAAGTTTGGTTATTGATTTGTGATCTCTCTCTCTCTCCCTCTGTCTCTCTCTCTCTCTTTCTCTGTTTTAATACAGGTGTTTACAGCCATAGATTTCTCTCTAAGCACTTCTCTTTTTTTAGCCGAATCCCATATATTTTGGTATATCTTAATTTTTTACTTATCTCAAAATATTTTGATATTTCTCTTCTGATTTCTTCTTTGACCCACTTGTTGGTGAGGAGTATGCTGTTTATTTTCTACATATTTATGAGCCCCCCAAATTTCTTTTTGTTACTGATTTCTAATTGTATTACATTGTGGTTGGAGAACATACTTTGTATCAAGGTTTGTTTTATGGCCTAGCATGTGTTCTATCTTGCAGAATGTTCCAAGTGTATTTGAGAAGAATACATATTTTGCCGTTTGGTGGAGTGTTTTATAGATGTCAATTATGTCTAGTTGTTTGGTAGTGTAATTCAGGTCTTCTTATTTTGTTGTTGTTATTATTGATCTTCTGCTTACTTATCCTGTCCGTTATTGAAAGTAGCGTATTGAAATCTCCAACTATTCTTCTTGTGGTATTGAATTTTAAATATGCAATAGCAAGTTAAATCTGTTCATTTTTACAGTTAGAAATATATCATGCTGTTTCAATTCTGTCTATATTGCTACTTCTTTGGCTAGAGGAGTCTTTAACTTAGACCACTCTTCATTTTAAGGCACATTTGCAAATATAACCATTATGATAAATTTAATAACCCCAAATTTGTTGTATCTGCTTGCCTAGGGCTTTATGCATATGAGAAAAAGCTTCTTTTCACAGAGGGACCATTGTTAATTAGAAATATAGAAGCATCTTTACCACAAAAAAGTGATTAAGTGGATGGTTCTGTGGTCCTTACTCAGATCCAAAGGAGGGAGTTGATACTAGAAATAGTAATTCTTTGATATTAGAATAATAATCACCCAAGAAAAAAGCTTCTGTAAGTTAAATCCTTAAAAATTTGAAGATATTGATTGTTTTGTTCATTTCTTGACTTTTAGCTACAGGAAAAGAAGCATAACAAGAAGCCATGTCTATATTTTGTGTTTGGAGTTAAAGCAGGTTTTTTTTTTGTTCGTTTGTTTTCTGTTTTGTAATTATAAGCGACATACAGAAAAGGATACTTGGTTTTTTATTGAGGACAAGTCAGAGTATTTAGTAGCTCTCCTTTTAATTTGTAAAATCAGTTTGCACCTAAGTGTTGGGCACACTCATACTCCTGAGCAATCTACTGTCTTTGAAGACTCTTCCTAATTCCTTTTTCTCGTAGGAAAGAGTTGTATGGGGTTGGGGGCTGGGAGTTAACATAAGGGATGAAT
Source organism: Prionailurus bengalensis (assembly GCF_016509475.1). Taxonomy (NCBI): domain Eukaryota; kingdom Metazoa; phylum Chordata; class Mammalia; order Carnivora; family Felidae; genus Prionailurus; species Prionailurus bengalensis. The sequence continues at coordinate 207,916,261 of NC_057343.1, forward strand.
CTATCCTCTTTTGTTGAGTGTGAGGGACCTGGTTAGGCAACGTAGTATTTTAGGTCATGGAATTCATAGGATTGATTATTGTTTTACATCTTTACAATGTGGATGTTAAAACAAATTATTTAGATATTCTTACAGTAGATGAAATGTGACTATAAAAATAAAACAAAAACATTCAGCATTCTAGATTCAGATGAACATTGCCTTTTCTTAACAGTGACCTTAACAGGATGCCTGGGTGGCTCAGTTTGTTAAGTGTCTGACTCTTGATTTAGGCTCAGGTCGTGATCTCATGGTTTGTGGGATTGAGATCCATGTCTGACTCTGCACTGACAGCATGGAGCCTGCTTGGGATTCATATTCTCTCTCTCTCTCTCTCTCTCTCTCTCTCTCTCTCTCTCCCCACACACACACACTGCCCCACCTCTCTCCCTCTCTCCCTGTCTCTGTGCCTCCCCCACTCAAGCTCTCTCTCTCTCTCTCTGTCTTAAAATAAATAAACATTAAAAAAACCTGACCTTAACATATAGCACAATGCTACAATTGCTAAGTTCTGAAACTTCTGTTTTGATACTATCTGTTAAAAGAAATTTCTGGGGAAATCATTAATACATGTGAAGATTGCATCAGACATTGCTCACATTAACTGATTTATTAGTTCGGAGTCTGAAGAATTTTGTATATCTTAAAATAAAATACATGCCGGTTAAATACATGCCGGTTCCCATATCAGATGAAAGACCTCAGATATTCTTTATCATAGTTTATACTAAGTCAGTGCACCGAACCCACATGGATGAAGGCTTATTCCAGTGTTCTAAGGAACAGTTGGAAGTAGGGTCATATGCAGAACTGAATCATTCTATGGAATTTTAAAAATAGTATTCTTTCCAGCCACATTTATCATAAATATATAGTGTGCCAGCTACAGTGGGCATTAGAGTCTAGAAAGGAAGCTAACCACTATTCACAGCACTGTTTCCACTGCACTTGTGTCTAGGTTTAAAACACCAATCCACTTTCAGAACACAATTTGCTGAAGGCCTAGAGGCAGCATGGACTTTGAGTTCCTGCCAGATTAAATGTTTAACTTTTGTGGCCACAAATCTTATGAAACAGTAAGGCTTCCTTGAAACCTTTCCGTAGTTTCTCTTACTGGGCATACCATGTATTTCAAAACAGTACAGATGTTAGGGATAAAGTCAGCAACACCACGGAGAAGGGGAATTCATATCATGATGGCAAATAAGTAGAAGCACATTTTAATCATATGATGTTATGGGCTTCTCACACTACAGATATTATTTGAAATTCTAATGCTTTTTGTTATTCCTTGGGGACCTCAAGGATTAAGGCAGACTTTCTCCAAGGACCAGAGCTGGGTAAATTTATCTTGGGAGCTAATGCTAATGACCAAAGAATATATTTCATTCTCATTGGTTAGTGGTTATTACATTTGGTGTCGACTATAGATTTAAAGATTATGAAGTTGAAATTTTATGAAAAATAAAACTTATGTTTACCCTTTATGTCCAGTATTCCGTGCTTTCATAGTCATAATGGCTCTGTAAATAGACAGGGTTGGGCATGAGTTGCTTGGAAAGGGGGAGAGGTGGTGGTAGGAGCAAGCGCTTTGTTAACTGTGCTGTAGCACGGACTTCCCTGCCCTGCCTCCCAGTCTTCTTGTATGTGATCTTTATGTTTCCAGGATCTCCCTGGTAACTGTAATGTAGCTGGATGTGAATTGTAATGTAGCTGGACTTCCCTGCCCTGCCTCCCAGTCTTCTTGTATGTGATCTTTATGTTTCCAGGATCTCCCTGGTAACTGTAATGTAGCTGGATGTGAATTGTAATGTAGCTGGACTTCCCTGCCCTGCCTCCCAGTCTACTTGTATGTGATCTTTATGTTTCCAGGATCTCCCTGGTAACTGTAATGTAGCTGGATGTGAATTGTAATGTAGCTGGACTTCCCTGCCCTGCCTCCCAGTCTACTTGTATGTGATCTTTATGTTTCCAGGATCTCCCTGGTAACTGTAATGTAGCTGGATGTGAATTGAGGGGGCAGGGGGATTTTTTGCCCTGAATTCTGCCGAGATCTAGCTGGGTGCCAGAGAAAGAGAAAACTTCCTCTCTAGAAGGAGGTGGTGTGGTTGGAAACACATGGGAGAGTATCAACAACATTCAGTGTTTTTCCTGCCAATTGCCCCACCTCTGTCCCACAAACTTTTCTTTTTCTAAAACATCTCTGCCCTTCTATTTACAATTTTACATTATTGAACATTAAGGGAACTTAAATTGATTAGATTTTGCAAATGAAGATCAACTACATGATCTAAATCATATGACCCCTTAAAGACAGAACTGTGGGCAGAATCCAGGTGTTCTTTACCCCACATACCTTTCTGATTCGTGCCTGGTGCATGCCTCTTTTCTGGCATCCCACACCCTATTTTGTAGAGCTAGTGGGTCCAGCATGATTCTTTAAAACAATGTTTTAAATCATTCTCTTCCTCTTCTAAATACACACATATAAATGCTTCTGTTAGCTATGGAGATGGTTTCTTCTTTGAGACACATATTATTCTGCCTCCTCAATTTTTGAAAGCCTTCCCTCAAATTCCCCCTTTCTTGCTCCCATGGACTTGTTAAGCTGGATTCCAGCTTCTTATCTGTAATGCAGATTAGACAGTGGTTTGTAAGTAGGAAAATGAATTCTTGTGGCATGGAGTCCAGTCTTGTAGACTTCAGAGTTTTGCTTATGGCCTATTTTAGTTACATTTGCTATTTGTCTACAGAAAAAGGTAATGCCAAGAAAAATTTGAAATACAGCCCTGTTGCACATTGGATAGCTTACTGTGGCCATTGTAGCCCTCTGACTGTCTGCTGTGAACTTGACAGTTCCAAGAATGTGGCCTGTCTTGGAAAGTAGAGAGAAAGGAGTGTGTTCCCTAGGTTTGATCTACTCACCACCCAACTTTCTGTGGATATCTGGGTTCATTGGAATTCTACTCAAAATATTCACCATTGGAAATCTCTAAACTTGGAATCATGCCTTACTCCAAGGATCCAAGGAAATATCATTTTAAGGCATAATGTTGTTGAGAATGAACGTGGTGTTGACACAGATCAACTTCTAGGAGAATGAAAGTTAGCAATTTTTTCAGTTTTTCTTATGAGATCACCAACTGAGGTCACCAACATGAAGTCACAGATGCTGGTTCTGTGACTAGTTTCTGTTGAGAATGCTTTCAGACAGGCAGAAATGTTAGGAATTAAAGATAACTTACAAGTAATAAAATTCCTACTGATGATTCCCCTAGACACACTCAGGCTCTCAGGTAAACAGAAAGTGAATTTTTCAAAGGGAACTTCAGAGGAATTTAATCAAAGTAGAGTACCGGAAAGGGATGGAGAGGAGGAGTTCTGGAGAAAGATGAGATTCTTTTTTAAAGGGTCATGAGGGAATAAAAGAGCAGTTCAGAACAGTGCTGTGACAGGCATAAAGTAGTTATGTGGTACTTAGTGAATAATTTTTACAAATTGACTCTATGTTGAAATGATAATATTTTGAACATATTAGGCTAAATAAAACACATATTTAAAGTTAATTTCACTTTAAAAAATTTTTCTCTACTAGAAAATTTAAAATTCCGCTTGTGGTTCACATTTGTGACTGGCATTATATTTCTCTTGGTTGATGTGGCATTCAGTGCTGGCGAGTTGTGCCTCCTTGGACAGGTCATTCCATGCTAGACGTCAGCACACAGATCTGTGAAAGGCAGGAGATAAAGGTGACCAGCTAGAAAGGATTCTCGTACACGTTGATGTTTGCTTAATTTCTAAATTTGAATCCTTTCTCTGGTAGATGTTTAAGCACTGAGAAAACTATTTGATACGAACAACTATTTTATGTTCCTGAATGTCTCACATAGTTGCTGCCACTTTAGGTCCCACAGCTTGAGCTAATTTGCAAATAGTCTCTAAATATAGCTCATTCCTTGTGACATGTAAATAAAGGAGTGTACCCCAATATCTTGGGAACCCCAGCGGTGGAGTGTGTAGGGCAAGGGTCACAGAATGAGTCAGGGCTTGGGCTAGATTAGCATCTCTGTGACTCACAGTCGCCTTCTAACCACCAGATGATTCTCCTCTTGAGAAATAATTGAGGGTGATGGCCCTTTTCCTACCAGGGTACCAGGGATTGCTGAATCAGTGTTTGTCAGGCTGACTACTTAAGTGATAAAAAGTGGGTGGGAGCAGCCAAGTTGGTGGATGTTAGCCCATGGTGTTTGCTATTTACATATAAACTACTATAGAGGATACCTCGCTGGTTTGGTCCAAGAAAGAGTGGAAGGAGAAACCACTGATGTTGTCTCTAGTGGAAAATGGGGGAAATCCCACTGCAGAAGTGAAAATGTTACTGGCTACTTTTGACAATGTTTTCAAAATGGAAACATTGTATTTAAGGCAATTCTAAGAATAAACCTACTAAAACTTTTTGGTAAGCCTGAAGCTAGCTAGCACAGTTCCGTGGGAGCTAGAGAATGTGCATAGATTCAGTTGTATGACAGAAGGTGTTTGTGCAGGTGTACTGTCACCTGACCAAGAGAGCCACACCTGTGCTGGAAGTATATTTAAGTTTTTGAAGATCATATTTGACAGGACTTAGCTTTATTTCCATAATACATTGTCCTCAACTTTCTTGTGGCAAGAACCACAGTGTCTTATTCTCGTGTGGCAACATCTATGTCTTTAGCTACTTTTTGAGTTTCTCAAGGCAAGAGACTGTGTGTTATCCCTTCTGTTCCTAATACTAAACAGTGCCTACTATGTAGACAAGAGTTAATAAAGGCTTGGTGTATTGAGTAAGTCTTATTTATTTAGGTATAGGACACAGAGGAAAAAATAACTCATGATGCACAGAAGTTTCTATTGAAAGAGACTAGTAGATAGGGAATCTAACTTCATAATTCAAAATTTCATAGCACCTGCCTATTCTTGAGCTTAAATAAGAATTTTTTTGTATTTCTCTCTCTCTCTCTCTCTCTCTCTCTCTCTCTCACACACACACACACACACACACACACACACACACACATACACACACACACACACACACACACACACACACACCCCACACACACCACACAAATCTGAGGGAAGGTAATCCAGGGATGCTATAGACACCCAGGCTGATTCTATCTATTCTCTCCAAAAATATTTTGGACCTCTTCCTTGCCAGTTCATGGCCACAACATGGCTGCTGCACTTCCAGATTCATATACATGTTCCAGGAATATAAAAATGGATAAAGCATAAGTCTCCTTATGTTTTTTTCTATTCTTTTTTTTCTTATGTTTCTTTCTTTCTTTCTTTCTTTCTTTCTTTCTTTCTTTCTTCTTTTTCTTTCTTTATTTCTTTTTCTTTCTTCCTTTCTGAGAGAGAGAGAGAAAGCAAGCACATGTGAACATGTGGAAGCTGGGAAGGGGCAGAGAGGGGGGGGGAGAGAAAGAGAGAGAGAGACAGAGAGAGAGAGACAGAGAGAGAGGCAGAGAGGCTCTTAGGCAAGCCCCATGCCCAGTGGGTAGCCTGATATTAGGCCCAACATGGGCCTTGATCTCATGACCGTGAGATCATACCTAAGCTGAAATCAAGAGTGAGTCACCTAGGCACCCCAAGTCTCCATATCTTAAAAGACTTTCCTTAAAGCTCTACTCAGCAATTTCTGTTTATCTCATTGTCTGGATCTCAAATGGCTACCTCTATTGCATGTATATTGCTATCCCAAATAAAATTGGATTCCTCCTAAAACCAAAGGAGACTGTTAATAAGGAAGAGGCCTCTCTGTATTAGGCCAAGAGCAGTGTACTTTTTTAATCTTCCTCCTCAAACATCAAATATTTGTAGAACTATAGGGTATTTATAGTCTCAAAAACCTTAGCAATAATGCAGATCAACATTGTCTTCTCATTTTACAGATAAAGAGCACTGAAGATCAGAAATACTAATTGAGTTTTCCATTTAGAGTCAGGGAAGAGAGAAATGGGAAGCTTAATTCTTATATAGCTCATAACGTGTATTACATTTGGTACTTTATTGTACATGCTAGAGTGTAAATTACTTTCATTACTTGAATGTATTGTATATTATATTTATTTCTTGAATTCATCGTAATTTGCATTAGTTTTTTTGTATTTTATATTGTGTTTATTATTTGAATTTATTGTATACTGTATCTATTTGTGTACTCGCTAATTATGCTTATTGTGTTATAGTTATTTTATATTGTATTTATTAAATAGATTGTATTTTATATGAAATTTGTGTCTTTTGTATTTATTATATATTATATTTATTACTTTAATTGATTTTATAATGCTTTATTGTAAAGGTTCAAGTGTAAATAACTTGAATGAGGAACTGTCAAATGTATCTTTGTGTCTTCCTCAGTAAATACCAAAAAATTCACTGGAGAAACCTCTTTAAGTATTATTTGAACTTATTGTATTATGAATATCATTAGCAAAATGTCAGAGGGGAGAAAGAAGGGAACTTATATATAAAAGGAATCAATTCAGAAAGTAGAAGAAACACAGTAATACCAAAAATATCAGAAAACATACTTCTAATGTCATTAGCAAAATGTTAGAGGGGAGAAAGAAGGGGACTTATATGTCAAAGGCATCAACTGAAAAAGTAGAAAAAACACAGTAACATACCAAAAAATATTAATCAGAAAACATACTTCAATATGTAGGAGTATATCTATTGAAACTGAAGTTTCATTGGTATCACATACTGCTTTGTGAATATTCTGATATACGGAAGGGAGAAATGAAGAGGGATGATATGGATAACATTAGATTCCTTTGAGAAATGTTTCTGCTTCAGACCACTGATGAGGTGTCATTGTGGTAGATGTTGATGTCGAACCAACTTCTTCCAGGTCTTGTACTTGGTTCTCCAATTTTCTTAATCGTGTTAGTCTCAGAATTTTCTTTCTTTTCTTTATATCTTTTAGCAGTAAGAAGAACTAACAATTTCTCCCACAGCAACAATTGTTCTAATTTTCCATTCCAAAAACTAGTTTTAGTTGAAAAGGCCCTGTTAGGCTGATTTTGTTCCTGATTTTCACTTTTCGTGTCTTTTCCTAGGGGTGCTTTCCAGTGTGTATCATGGGAGTTCAGGTTTGTGAATCAGATCCCCTAAGAAGAACCTCTTTATTTGAGTTCCTGATTGTTCTACAACCCTTTTGCTCAAGCTCAGGGATCCTAGAATTTAAATGTTTCTCAGAACATCACTGTTCTTGAACATACATATTGGATTTTTAACATTGATTTTATGCAAGTTGCACTTAAAGTTTCTCAGGTAGTTAAAGGCTGTGGTTTTGTTTTGTTTATTAATTATGTTATGTTGGAAGGCATCTTTCAGTCAAGTTTCATTTTTATTTTAGGGGAAAAGGATGTTTCTTTCTCCTCATACATAACCAAACATTTTGGTATTCTAACACTGCAGAAATAAGAGTTTGGTAAACCACTTCCCTGAGAATAGCCAAGGGTTGAGCCACCAAAAGAGAACCTGAGAAAGTTAACAGTTATCATCCTGGGTCATGTAGGGCTTAACTAGCTGGGTTCAAGGTATGTCAATTATGTCCAATTTTTGAGTGAGCTAAGAGTTGGGAGTACCCTCTTATAAAACAAAAGGTGCTTAGTGGGCATCCCAAAAGGGAAGGTGGGCTTCAAAATAAGGAGAAACATGGTGGCAGACTTGAGGCAGGATGGCATTTATCATCAAGGCTCCTTAGCACCAGTGTGAGATAGTAGGCAAAATAGCCTAAATTTCCTGAAAAGTATAAACAGCCAATACCTGCTAGTACATGTGCTTTAGGCAATATGTATGGTAAGGTACTCTAGGGGTCCGGTGATAGCTATCTTCAAGGGAGACAAAAAAACAAGGTAATTGTAAAGTATTCACAGTTCAGAGAGAGAATCTTTGGGAGATAGAAGTAAGAATAGGATTTATAGAGGCAAAGTAGATCAGAGTCATAAAGATGATTTGGAGGCATTAGGAAATAGACTTTAACAGGCATTGAGGCCCCGACTGGAGCTGGAAAAAATGCCTTTCTTAACCTTACAGACCAATTATGTTTTACAAATGAATCTCTTCTTATTATGCCTTTTCTTTATTCCTTCTCTCGTCTTCAGCTACATAATTAATAAAAGTTCCTTTTGAAATCTTATCTCAGAAGAAATCAAGATGCTTATATGTTTAGGGTGGTATGCGGTGGAGTGGGTATATGGACTTGTGTTTATGGATTTGTGTTTGGAAACGGGAGTGGGGGAGCGTCACACAGAGGCAAGGAAGCAAAGGGAAATATAAGAGAATAAAGCAACTGCACATACAGGAATAAGAGAAAGAATCAAGACCAGCTTATCTATAGTGACCAGAATATAGTTTTGTTTAAAAAAATTCCATTCCACTGTTGGACAGCTCTAATAGAGAGATTCTCTTAGGTTATCTCCACCCATTGAATTAAGTGTTGCCTCCGGGAACAACAAAGAACAAACTCCTTCATCAAGACGTCTCAGACTCAAAGCTAAGATTATATTTGCCACAATTATGAGGGACCAAAGAATGTGTTCACAATCCAAAAATATCTATAGTAAAAATCATTGATGATGATAATAATAAGCACATACTTAATTGTATTAACCAAATTACGTACTGCAAACATTTCTAAATGCTTTTTAAATGATCTTAGTATTAAGTATCAACTTAAATAGTATGTTCATGAATAGTTGTTAGTCCTGTTGAATTTCTCTTTTCTGGCTTTGGAACTCTCAGGATAAGCAGCTTTAAATGGAAATCTGAAATTTTAAGCACTAGTCTCTTGGTATTTAACATCAAAGATTTTACCTTATTTACGGTTTTCTCTTCAAGGAAGGACTTTTCCACTTAGGGGTGGAGTGGAGATTGGAAGTAAAACTCAACCCAGACAGGAAACTAACCAACAAATCACAATAAAAATGAAAAGGAAATCTTTACCTCTGTGGACACGCACACAGCATGCACACACACGCCCGTGTACACACACATCAGTCACTCTGACCTACCCCTCAAGAACGCCTTACACACACACTTGTAGAGGGCTGTATTCTCTAGACCATTGGTAGAAATCTCTGAGCTTCCAATTGCCTTCTTTCGTGTCTGCCAACTGAAGGAGGAGGAGATTTGAATTCGCTTTGAAAATAATCCTTATTCATCATTAACTACTCAAACTCTTTTCTTCCCTATCCAGTTATGATGCAGATAACCTAATCTCAAAAATTGTAGCCTCCATATTAAAACATTGCAAATTCAAATACCATAAAACGGTGTGATACGGTTTCTGGTTGGCTAGGCCTTCGACTCTTGGAGTAGTCAGGTGCTCTAATGAAGAATTCACATCTGAAGGGTGGGCAGCAAGCATTATATATCAGAAAAGCGACCCTCCGACGTTGGCTACCACAGGTACCTGAGCTAGTCCTACCTCAATCATAGATTTTGTTAGCACATGGTGAGTCAGATACATTTTTTTATTTGGTGAAATTTTTGGCTTATTAGCATGATAGATATGAGAAGTGGGCTCACACAGATAAAATTAAAGGTACTTAAGACATACAGAGTGGCTAAAATATTTTAAGGCTTAGGCCTTAATATAGGCCTTAATATTTTAAGCCTATACTTAAGGCTTAAAAATATTTTAAGGCTTAAAATATTTTAAGGCTTAAAAATTATAAAAATATTTTAAGGCTGAGCCTGGGTGGCTCAGTCAGTTGAGCGTCTGACTTCAGCTCAGGTCATGATCTCGCGGTCCATGAGTTCGAGCCCTGCATAGGGCTCTGTGCTGACAGCTCAGAGCCTGAAGCCTGCGTTGGATTCTGTGTGTGTCTCTCTCTCTCTGCACCTCCCCCGCTCACACTCTCTCTCTCTCAAAAATAAACTTAAAAAATTTTTAAAAATATATATATTTTAAGGCTTTCCATTTTTGCATAAACAAATTCCAAGAGTTAGTGAATTCTATAGCCCGTTCTTTAAGGATGGTGTTCAAGACTTAATCTCTAAATAATCCTATGTCATGCCATTATTAAGGAGGATTTCTGCTTGGTTAATGCCAATGTCAGAGTACCAGAATCTCACCTTTAGAATGGTATGTCCACCTGACAGAAACCTTTCATGGAAGATGATGGTTTGACACAAAGAAGGACAGGAAGCTAGAACTTTAAGCTAACAGAGAAGTTTGCATTGACTTTTGTTGTTGCTTACTAATGAAGCTAGTCAGCATGGTGGCAGAATTGAGCCTAAGACTTGCTTTCATTATAACATGGTAGGTTATGAAAGAGTCACTAATATATGTGTATCTCCAACATTTTCAGCAATTAACATTATCCATCAAAAAGAATCTAAGAGCTATGCATGCATGATCAAAATGGCTTGGCCATACACGCAAAGGTTTTTTGGTTTTTTTTTCCACCAGCTCCCCAATTCACTATAACACCTTACATTAAATGTCTGCAGCAAATTGAGAGAAAACAAAACAACCTCTTACAGTCACTTTGGAATTCTCTGAAAACTCAGGTTGCCGTGGACAACCACAGAGGAAGGGTTGAGAGGTAAAAGAGAAAGCACATTCAGTCAGCTGTGGCTATCCTTTGCCTGGCTGATGTGATGATGTTTCCTGAAGGGCTTGTGGGGACAGGGGATCAAAGCTCTCACTCCCAGCAAGGGCCTGCTCCATGTGGTAAATGTCTCTACATTTAGGGATTTTTATGTCCCTTTGGATTAGCTACATGGGTCAAGGGCAAGAGTGAAGCCTGCATCATTTCCCTACCCCTTTCTCTTGGCGAGGCGATGTGTGTGGTCCTCCGGGCAGAGCCTTTTGTTAAGAGCAGGGATGGTGGAATGAGTTCTCCCAGCTGGATGGAGATGCGTGCGTGCCGGGAAGGGGACGCTCTGGGATAAATCAGAGACTATGTGTGGCTGTGTTTTTTATTACTCTTTTGTTATAGACTCCTCTCTCAGAGGAGCTTTGAGATAGTCATATTATTGACATTAACTGAGTAAACATTCAGTTTTCCTCCTTCGGCTTTATTTTCACTCATTGGTGTTGTCACCTGACAAGTCCCTTCGCAAGTGCCTTTTGGGCTTTTGTTTCAGAAAGGAACATGAGTTCCTCAGGGTAATGGGACAAGAAGCCTTTCTTTAGAAAAATCCAAGTAAAAGGCAGTGATTAAATATCTTCGAAGCTGTGTGTGTGGCCTGGTTTTGCCTCTCATCCTTCATCTGTTGGCGTTTTCTTGGCAGCCGGAGCTGGAGCCACTGGTTAACAGTAGCAAGGGAGTCAAGGCCCCGCTGCCACCAGGAGGCAGATACATCATCACCCTGGTGAGCTGCTAGTCATTTAATCGGTACCAGGGGCCACTCAGAGAGGCAGGGAGTTTTCTAGGAAAAGCCGACAATGTCTGGGAAACTGGAAACCAAGACATCAAAACCTTAAAAATCCAGGTCAATTTATGTGAGTGATACAAGTTTATTTGAAGATAAAAACAGGATTTAGTATGTGCAGTTATCAGTGGCTGTTGTAACGTGTTCACGATTTGGGTGTGTCAGTTCTTGAAACTACCATGTTGCCTTTACTTGCCAGTGTGGTCATGAATGGTTCTATTGATTACATCTTTGCTATTTCTGGAGTTGGATGGGGTTTGAAGACAGGTACGGGTAGCTGGGAAATAATTATTTCTCTAGGGAGGGTGACATTTTCATGTTATTTGTTGCAGAATTGCTGATAATCCTTGTTTTTCAGTTGTAAAATAATGTATGTGATTGTGGTACATTTTCTTGTGTCTCCTTTTACTTAACTCTGTAGCCCTGGGTGGGTGTTTTTAGCAGGTTTTTACTGTGTTTGTAAGTATGCTTGTGTGTCTGGGTAAGGTATGTAACTGCAGTATAGCTTTTCAGTGTTTCAGACAAGTAGTGGTTTTGCTTGTGAAAAATGGCAACAATTTGAAGTTACTATCCTCCGGCTGGTTCTAAACAGAGAAAACCACTTTCTTCTAAGTGCTGACACCAACAGAAAGGGGAAGGAGCCAAATAAGGAAGAGTGAGAGGCAAGAGTGTGATTTCTACTGTCCAGTTCTTAGGCATTGAATTAGAATGTGGAGGATCATTGATGAATGGAGATGGGCAAGGGGAGTAGAGGCAAAGTGAATTTTGTCTCCAGGTGATGAGCTAAGAAGTGTCCTATACATTTCTTGGTCTGGAACAATTGGTTCATTCATTCATTCGTTTATTCATTCAATAGGTATTTATTTTTGTGTCAACAGATATTTATTAGGTGCTGGGGTTAATGGTAATAAGCAGGATCAAGTGGCAGACCTCTTGGAGTAGGAGAGAAAACAAGAGAGAAACAAACTAGTAAACATATGAGCATGAAATATAATTTCAGGTCAGGTGAGAGGAGGAGAAGTGAGCAGATTAGGAACCTGAAAGAAGTGCAAGAGGCCAGCTAAAGAAACCCTGGGAGAGGGACGGAGTATGGAAGGAAGGAAACCACAGAGAGGGGGGAAGGGGGACGGGGGGGGGGGGCGGCCAGGTCTTGGAGGACTTGGATCTTTGCTGCCTAGGAACACTGTAAGGATGGCACATGGAAGTGATGGCATCTGATTTATGGCTTTAAACTCTCACTTGGGGGCCTCATCTCTTGTATGTTTTACTGGCCGTGTATCAGTTCTAGCAGAAAATCATTTCTCAAAACAGTGATTGAATGGTCTGATGATACTTTTCTTAAAGCTATAAAAACCCCAGGATCCCAGAGCTGCAAGTTTGTAATACTTACTTTTGACCGGAACTTGGAAAAGGAATAATTGGGCAGTTGTGAAGTAGTATATTAACCCAATTGTTCATAACTAATAGGGGGGAAGGTGGGGGTATAATTGAAACGCCAAGAAAATAATTATTCTTAGTTTATTTGCTTGTTATGTACCTACTTTCTGAGGTCAGACTCTGTACTAGTATAAGGAATTTGTTAGTTATTCAGTGCTATAGTGCAGTGAATCGGACAAGGAGTCCGGGGGATGGCTGACTGGGTTCGAAATTCATCTCTGTGATGACTAATTAGATACTTAACTACAGGGGCCTCTCAATAACTGCAAGTGAGGCACAGGAGGAGTATCCCCCTTATGGGGTTCTGTGAGAATTAAGTGAAACAATACACAGGAATCGGCCTGACATAATTTAAGTATTTGGTGAAAGCTACCTGTTATTGTTTCTGTTAAAGAAATTCCAACCATGGAAAATTTTTACACTTTATATAGTTACCTTATTTTACATAATTTGGAAGCTTAAATGGAGTTTAGAATATGCTGTTTTGGGAAGCAGCCCCCACTACTGGGGTGGCATTGTATATCATATATAATTATATATAAATATAATACTGTATAAATACAACATATTCTATATAACATATAAATATAATCTATATTACATAGGGTGCTCCAGACAAGACTCACTATTGAGATTCCCAAGTCTGGGCAGATTTTATGAACTGAGGGTAGTATGAAGGGATTTGTAGGGAAAGATGAAGGTTAGAAGTGTGAGACAAATGGGCACCTTAAGTGGCTCAGTTGGTTGAGCATCCGACTTCGGCTCAGGGCATGATCTTGGTGCTCATGAGTTCGAGTCCTGCATTGGGCTATCTGCTGTTAGTGCAGAGCCCATTTCGGATCCTCTGTCCCCCTCTCACTCTGCCCCTCCTCCACTCACTCTGTCTGTCTCAAAATAAATACACTTAAAAAAAAACGTGGCTTATCAAGAGTTAAAATATAGCAGATTTTAAGAATTAAAAACAAACAAACAAAAAAACCAAGAAGTATGAGGCCAAGGAAAAGGAGCTAAATCAGAGAAAACCTGCAAATGAAAGGAACAGGTTGGGTATGGGTAGGGAAGGTTGTGGCTGCCTGTGGGTATGTTCCTGTTTTGGACTTTGATTTTTAGACGCTGTCATCTAAATCTCTTTTTAGCATCATTTTTAACTGAGTTCACTAAAAGGCATTTTAAAATGTGAAATGTTAAATGTGGTATTTAAGTATACAAGTCTCTGGGAAAATAGAACTGTCCCATAATGTTTTGTTTTGTGTCAGATTTGCCAAACACATTTATTCTATAAAAGTGAAAATACACGTTTTATAACCATCTAAGTGTGCCTCAGTGTACTGCTTGCCTTTGAAAATGCCTGTGATTTAAAGCATGGGGGAGGGGAAGGAAAAAAAAAAAGGTTAGAGAGGGAGGGACCCAAAACATAAGAGACTTAAAAACTGAGAACAAACTGAGGGTTTCATGGGGGGTGGGAGGGAGGGGAGGGTGGGTGATGGGTATTGAGGAGGGTACCTGTTGGGATGAGCACTGGGTGTTGTATGGAAACCAATTTGACAATAAATTTCATATTCAAAAAATAATAATAAATAAATAGCTGCTTTAGAATGGATCTCAGTTTGTATTTATATTGGTCTTAACCAATAACATTTCATCTTTTCTCCTCAAGGCTATGAGTTCTCTCCCTCATTTAAGGTACATAACCTTTCAAATAATTCAGTTTATAAATGGAAACAATAACCTGAAAACATTCCTTATTGAAAGAGACAAAACCTTTTTCATGGGTTCCAGCTAGACATTCCTGGGGGTGTACTGCCCCTCTGACATCATACTTAGATCAGAAAACCAGGGGCGCCTGGGTGGCTCGGTCGGTTAAGCGGCCGACTTCGGCTCAGGTCATGATCTCGCGGTCCCTGAGTTCGAGCCCCGTGTCGGGCTCTGGGCTGACAGCTCAGAGCCTGGAGCCTGTTTCAGATTCTGTGTCTCCCTCTCTCTCTGCCCCTCCCCTGTTCATGCTCTGTCTCTCTCTGTTTCAAAAATAAATAAATGTTAAAAAAAATTAAAAAAAAAAAAAGAAAACCAGATCTCTTCACCATTTGTAGATCTCTTTACCCTTTAATCATGGATGAGGGGAAAAAAAGCTCCATTTTGAGAATGAATTCAATATCCCATTTTTCCTTCTTATATTTCTCTTTCCTTTTACTCTTTTCTTTTTTCCTCTTTTTGTCTCCTGACTGCAGAATGAGTTGATTCCTCCAGGAGCCTGCCTCCTGGGCTGTGTGGTGGAACCCCCATGGATGGGCACCACTTGGCACCTGAATGGGTCTTTATCTCAAACCTTTATCTCAAATTTTTTTCTTTTTCCTCACATATCTTTCTCAGACCTTCCACAGAAAAATTCAGCTCTCTGCATTGTGTGCTTAGGCCACAGCCCAGGGCAGGGTGGTGCAGATCTTTCCACCACCCTGAAAATAAGTGAGTTCAATTTTCATCATGAGATATTTCCATAGCGAGTTCAATCACATCCTGAATCAGGTGTTTGTCACAAGCAATGGTCTCTCTCTTGCTACCCCATTCTGTTCCCCACTCTCCCCATTTCTCACTGTGTCTCATCTCCTTTCCCTTTGGGAACATACTTTTTGTGATTAAGAAAGGAAAACAAATAAGCAGGTCCTCACTGCACAGGGGGAGCCATGCTGTGGTGTCTTGGTGTGAGTTCACTTTGCTCCGTGACGTCTGTTCTAAGCTGTATGTGCTTTTGTTAGACTCCTGCATCGCATCTCAGTTTTGAGGACAGTGACCCTAATTGACACAGGCTTTCAATGGCAAGTGATATTTTATACAGAAACTGCATTGAATAGAGAAAGATAGAGCTTTTTGAGGACAGGGAAACACAATAGTCCAAAATGGACTCTGCATCATGTTTATGCTGCTATTGCTTTTTCCACTAAGCAGTTCAGAATTCCAAGTAAAGGAAGGACAGGGAAAATATCAGAAAGGTAAAGCAGGGAATTTGGGAGAATTTCTAGCTGCACAGCTGTAAGATTAAGAGTTAATCATTGTATGGTTTATAGGAAGAAAATAATTATCTTTTATTGTTTTTGAGATTAAAAAAATCCCTTAAGCCTAATTGCAATAATAACTTAATCTGTTGGTCAGTGTTTATTCATTACTCACTCTGTGCTCAGAACTACAACAACTGTCAGGAATGCAGCCATATTGGCCACGATCCCTAACCTAATTATAAGAACGGAGACAAAAACATTAATAAAGTTAGAAAAATCAAAATAATTCTAATTATCCCCAGGAGACTATTGCTGTAGGACTAGAAATTAAATCAGTCATGGGCAGACATATATCAAAACTCAAATCCCATGGCTCAGTGGGCATTTGAGAAGGACAGATTGAGAGGTTCTCACTGAAAACTTTTTTGCAGATGAATAAATTAGATATGGAGAAAGAGTTTGGAGCTCTTTTGAACTTTTCTTTCACCAACTAGTTTTAGGATGGCATAGTTATCATTAAAGAATATGTTGTGTATTTCAGATTTAAGTGATAGGGCAGGTAAAATATAATTTGTGTGATGAATGTTTTAGAAGCTCTTAACTGCATCTGAAATACCTCTTTAGGGTGCCAGGATATCAGATAAAATGCTCACAGGCACCACCTCTGCATTTCCTTGGGTACAAAGATCTGTGGGTGGAGAAGCAAAGGAGGGAGGGCCACCAACAACCTTGAGTGAGGCCACAAAGGCACATCTTTCAGACGGCACTGTTGCCATTGCCCCATGAAGTCTATAACATAATTTCAACAAAGCAAAGTAAATATAAATAGACCTCAAGGCAAATGAATATGTCACTAGAGGTAGTATAGGGTAGGAAAGATAAACTAGAATTTGGAATTCTGACAGCCCTAGGTTAGAATTTGTTTCATCACTTATGAGCTGCAGTTAGTCTGAGCAAGCTGTTGATACTCTCTGCTTCCCGTCACTATAAATCCCTCGAAGGCAGAGATTCTGTCTTTAAAACAGTGTTTTTTTATGATGATAGATGTAAGTGATATCCATGGTAGAAATATGGAAGAACAAGTAGAAAATGAAAGTCACCGTTTATGCAAGTCCTATAGCCCTGAACATTTTGTGACACATCTTTCCAGATTTTTTTTTGTGCGTATATATTTAATCAAAATTGTTACTTAATGTCCATGTCCTTGTTCTTTTTAGCCCTTGTGCCTGGTATAAAGAGAAGTTTAGTTAAATGACTAAATAGCCTTGAGCTTCTTAGTCTTCAGATCCATCCCAGAAAAAATGAGAATAAAAACAGCAACTATAGTGTTGGAGTTCTGAGGGTTGAATGAGATGCTGGATGTGTAGGGCTCATTCACTGGTATACAACAGACACTCTGTAATTCAAAACTGTTATTGCTATTATTTTGGTTCTCATTGAAAAGAGAGAGATACACTAAATAGTTTGGTTTAGAGGATTTGAAACCATTCATAATGACCTTTCCTTACAGTTTGGAGACAGTAAATCTAGTATGAAGTGTTTATAATTCTAGAGCATGGGAATGTGCTATGAAGCCTAGTCCAGAAATGGCATTGTATTGGCAAAACCTGTCACTGAAGTCAGGGGTATGAAAGAACAGAGTTGGTTGCAGAGTGTTCTGCTCTGAGCGTGGTGACTTTTATCTTAAGCTGTTTCTTGAATAAGATACAACTTGGCCTCTAATACCAGCAGGTTCTTGACTCAAACTCCGTGGTGTTAAGGATCTCAAGGCTTCTTTCTTTCTTGTAGGTTCCTTCATATAAACCTGTTGTGGACCTGGATTGAGTATAGGAAATGCCTTTAGTGGAGCCATAGGCAAGGATTCTCCAGGTTCCTTGAGCCTCACTCACTGGAGGTACTAGTAGGATTAGAGTTGTAGGTGGGCAGCTACCTTGCAGAATGCTGTAGAGGAAGAAGGATCTCAGAAATCAACCAACCCAGGGGCACCTTGGTGGCTCGGTCGGTTAAGGGTCTGACTCTTGATTTCAGCTCAGGTCATGACCTCATAGTTCGTGGGATTGAGCCCTGTGTCTGGCTCTGTGCAGACAGCACAGAGCCTGCTTAGGATTCTCTGTCTTCCTTTCTCTCTCTCTCTCTCAATCTGTCCCTCTCTCTGCCCTTTCCCCACTTGTGTGCGCATGCATGCTCTATCTGAAAATAAACTTAAAAATTTTTTTTTAATTAAAAAAAAAAATCAACCACCCTAGTAGCTGTTTTACACACAGTGAACTAAGGCCAGAAGAGATTATGTGAACTTCTCAAGGCCGCGCAACAAACTGGTGACACAACCAGACTTAGAACCAAAAGGTTCTTGTGAAGCAGCAAAATGTAGAAGAAAGAACACAGGTTGGAGTCAGGCTGCTTTAGTTTGAATCCTGGTTCTGCCACTTGTATATTTAGAGGGCACTAAATCTCTCTGAACTTCGTTTTCATCTGTAAATCCAGAACGAAATATCTAGTTGTGTTAGTGTCCTATGGCTGCCATAACAAGTTATCATAAACTTGATGCCATAAAACCAAAGAAATGGATTGTCTCACAATTCTGGGAGCCAGAAGTCCAAACCAAGGTGTTTTGGGGGACCATGCTGTCTTTGAAGGCTCTAGGGAAAGATCCTTCCTTGCTTCCTCACAACTTCTGGCGGTTGCTGGCAGTCCTTGGGTTTCCCTGGCATACAGCAGCATCACTGTTGTCTCTGTCTGTATTGTCACATGTTTTTCCCGAAGTGTGTTGGTCTGTGTCTGTGTCTTCACGTGGCCTTTCCATAAGGACGTTAGTCATTGGATTTGGGGTTCACTCTAATCCAGTATGGCCTGATTTTATTTATTTATGTATTTATTTATTTATTTATTTTTTTAAGCACTTGTCAGTATTTAATGAACCTCTCTTCATGTGGCTTCAAGCTACCAGGACACAGACTCCTCCCACACCCTTAATCTTCTCCTCAGCTCTTCTACTGAAGAATTTGGCCTTCCCCATGACAGGCTGTTTGGGGAGTTCCCCTTTCCCAAAACTTTGTTGTAGCCCAATCGCACCACATCGCTGATAGGAGCAGCTCCCGTCTTGTTTTTGGCAGCCTTTTCCTGTGACTGCTCACTGACCAAGGTCCGCAGTTTATTGAGGCTGACAGTTGGGCAGAAGCCCTGGTTCCTTTTTATGCGGTAATGCCTCACACCAGCTTTTCTGAAGTAACCTGGCTGGTATTTGTCAAAGTTGACCCTGTGGGGATGCATGCCACCGGCATGACCCCGGCCTCCTGGGTGCTTCCGGTGCTTGCGGACGCGGCCGTGTCCGTGGCTCACGTGGCCCCGAAGTTTCCGGGTCTTCCTCAGTCTGGATGGCCTGTTGGCAGCCCGGAGGAGAGAGCCAGTATGGCCTGATCTTAACTAATTACATCTGCAAAGACGCTATTTGCAAACAAGGTCACGTTCTGAACTTCTGGGTGGACAAGAAGTTTTGGAGGGATGCTATTTAACCCAGCACAGTAGGGTACAGCACTGTTGCCTGGATGAAATCACGTATTGTCTACGAAGTATCTAGTGTGGTTGCTGGTCCATGTTAGTTCACATGGTAGCTTGACAACTGTTGGTTCTCTGCCTTTCTTTCCAGCCCCCAGCCCCGTGGCCACTTGGCCCTTGCAGAACTCCAGGCACTGAACTCATTCTGTTTCCACAGTCTGCGTCTCCCTCTTTCTGCAGTTATTCTGGTATGTTCCCAGCCTTCTTCACTGGCCGGTTGTAATTGTTTTGGATACCAGTTTTTTTATTGAGATTCTGCTCATTTGCAGCTTTCCTAGTTCTAGTTTTCAAGGAGCTTTACTGTAAATATAGTTGGATGAAAAACAACAAAGGGCTGCAGAGCACAGTTATCGGCAAAGGGACTGCTTTTTATTTAATTAGCAAAAACAAAGAAGTACATCCAGTTTTGACAAGGATACTGTGAAAAAGTAAACTAATAATACCTTTGTTGGGGCTCTTAAAACTGTTACACCTTTTCCAAAAATCAATAAAAATAATATACTTTTGCTTTATTAATCTCAGAACTGGGAATCTGTCCTAAGGTAATAATTCAAAATACAGAAAACACCACAAATATTCATCAAAACATGATTTATGCTAGCAAGACTTAAATTTTTTTTAAGTTTATTTATTTTGAGATAGAGAGAGAGAGAGAGAGAGAGAGAGAGAGACAGGACAAGTAGGGGAGGGGCAGAGAGAGAGAGAGAGAGAGAGATTCCAAAGCAGGCTCTGCACTGTCAGCATGGAGCCCAGTGTGGGTCTTGAACTCATGAGATCATGACCTGAGCTAAAACCCAGAGTTGGGTGCTTAACCAACTGAGCCACCCAGGTGCCCTGATAGTAAGACTTTAGAAACAATGTAAGTGCCCAACAATAAGGATAGTTTAGGTAAACTGTGGTTTGTCCATTTGAGAGAACATTATACAACTATTTAAATATAAATATGAAAAATATGACTTATTTTTTAAGTGAGAAAAGATAATTACAAATAGATTCATATGTGATTGTGATAAGTGTATGGGGTAATGTCAAAATGAGTAATTTTTTTCTATGCTATAAATTTTCTATAATTTGAAAATATTTTTGTATAATTTTAAGTAAGACAGCAATAATGTAAGGACATAATCCATACAGTTGGGTGACTTGGTAGATATCCCATTTCATCTTTTGGGTGCTAGAGGCTGTGATGCTTAGAGCACTGCTGTTGGCATTAGGTGGAAGCAAGTGTCATTTCTCAAACAGATTAGGACAAACCAGTGTTGTGGGAGCAGTTGCTAGTCAGGGGATTCCTACCTGCATGACCAGTAAACTGGACTCATGAGTTATGGGGCCAGTGACTCACCCCTGACCATAGACAAGCAGCCCCATGAAGAGCTCAAGTAGATGGATGCTAATATCACTTGCCTCGAGAAAAATCTAAAAAGTCAAAACAAAGATGTGACAACAAAAAAAATTGCAAAGGTTTGTTGGTGTGATTTACATTTTATTTTTGCTTCTGGTGAATACATAATAATCCTCCCCTCCCCCAACAAGTGAGAAAAAAATGAAGAATATTATTGAGATACATAAGTTCATAGGTTACTTTGGACTGTGAATACAAGTTTAATACAGATAATAAAGCTTTAATAATTTATCTTTTTGATATTGGTAAAGTCAAAGAATTCATAACTCCTTGGCTCAATTATATTTACTCATGTTATTAGTTATTTCTAGTCATTTATTTGCGAAATATTTATTGATTCTTATCACAGTCTTAGACTTGATTATATCTCATGTTAATTTTCTGAATTTCTGTTTATTAGTTTACTATTATGATAATTTTAAAGTACTTCAAAAATAAGGAAAACATACATCACTAAGTTTCAATTCCATTATATGTTCTCAAAGAAGTGGTTCTCAAATTTAATGGGTGCAGGAATCACCAGTGATGATAGTTAAAAATGCAGTTTTCCGGGCATTAACCTCAGAGGCTAGAGAGGAGTCTGGACGTCTTTGAAAGAAGGAAAGCAGAGGGTGCTGCCGCAGGTGGGCTCCCACTCACGCTTTCCAAAAGTGAAAAGTTAGCCACATGAAACCACGTGCCCCCAAATATTTTCCTTTAATATTTGAGGTTGAACATTAATTATCACCGTAAAAAAAAAAACAACAATAAAGATGAAAAGTGTTAAAACTTGGCATTGTTTTCCAAAACATGAGTTTTCTTTTCCTTTTTTGGAGGTATGTAAGGAAAGCTCATCACCACGCTGTGAATGATGTCAACTCCTCTGTTCCTAGCACATTTTTGACACGTCACCCTTTTATTTCACAACAAACATGCTGAGGCAATGTTCCTTTTGTTTTAAGAGCTGACGATTGTCAGTTAATTATATCATGTGCTGAAGGAAAATTAATAAGGAATGCATTCAACTACAACTTGCATTTTCAGTATTATTATCACAAATGAGTGCATTTCAGACACTCTAATATTAGAATCTAGATTCTCATAATGCAGTGTCTACTGTGAAAACCACGTGTAATTGTGTTCTTAACACTCATTCATCCAGTGGTGTCTGAGCTATGAGGTAATAATGCTTTTCTCTGTTAATAAGTCACTTTCCAGTATGCGAGGTCTTTCTGTTTCCCTTCCTTGAGAAAGCAGATGGGTGATTTCTTTTTAAAAAATCTTACAAGAGAATGGTATAGAAGCCAGTTAAGCCTCGCCTTTTTCCAGAGTTGTCTTTACCTGCTGAATTATCTAGCATAATAAAATGAGGGTAGCTTCTAAATTAAAGTTTGCTAAGGCAATGTTTCTTAAACTTTGTTTGCATAAGAACAATATACCATATATAATATTTTTATTAATATTCAGATTTATGGGCCTCCATTCCAGTTTATTAAATCTCAAATGAGGACTGAGAATTTACATTTTAAAATACATCCCCGTTTGTTAAACACTGATAGACTGCCTTATATACTTCGAGGAATTTCTCCCCTTGGGAATTTTGTAAAATAACTTAGGAGAGGTAATTATGAGTGACCTATGCTTTGAAACTTTTGGAGGAACTTATTTTAAACCTTAATTAAGGGGAGTTTAGCAGCTTAAAAGAAGCATTGAGAAGTTTTCCAAACATGGATTTTATATTTGGATGGCTATTGGGAATAAGTACACCATTGTATTTCTTTTTGGAAAGCCATGGCCTTTGGCAAGGCCAGAAGTTATTAGGATTTCCAAAACCCTGACAGTGAGAGAACCAAAGGAGTAACAAAGTGTGACAGTGATGGATGGCCCTATGCCAGGCAGTGCTCTAAGCATCTTGTATGTATTAATGAGTTAACCTGACAAGTATCCTACAAAGTAGATATTATTATTTTACTCATCTTGTAAATGGGAAACAGAGGTAGTGAGAAGTGAATTAGCTTGTCCCCTTCTGTAGCTTGTGAGAAACAGATCCCAGGTTGTTCTGAACTTGAGCATTCTGAAGTGGGGTCTGGGCCTCCACTACTGCACTATGCCACTGATGAAGGGCTGGTTCTCTGGGAAACTCATTTACCTTTCAACCAAATAAGGGGCTTTTTATATTAAGATGAGTATCTACAAAGGCAAAGCAATGACCTACATGCCACTTAGAGCTTTTTGATCTACGCTTCCTAAGATTTCTGGAGAAGGCCAACATGAGAGAAAAATAAAAGTAATAGCAAAGGCATTTACTTCAGTATTTGCTTGAACATTTGCTCTCAGAAGTAATAACTATTATCTTTTCAATTATTTGAGTAGAGTCTTAGAGTCTTCTCTTTAGAGTCTTAAGAGTCTACAGAAAATTTAGGGATCATTTGGCTCAACAATAAGTATTTCTTCAATGAATGAATGAAAAGTTGGGCCCATTTTGCACATCTACAAGGATGTTCTGCAGGCTGATCAGTGTAACAATTTGCATAAGCATCATTAGAATTATGAGGGGAACTTTAGAGGTCAGTCAAGTCTAGAGGGAAAAAGCAGTGTAGATGTGGTCCCATGTCAACCTCCAGGAAGGGTACATTGGGAGGACTAGAACCCCATGTTCAAGTGGGATGAACTGTGTGCCTGGGCTTCAACCTGAGAATCTAGAATGAATGCAGGATGGCTACCCAAGTAGGGTAGACTTGCTTTGTACTAATGGTTTCTGTATTAGTTTTCTATTGCTGCTGTAATAAGTTACCACATACTTAGTGGCTTGAAACAACACAGTCTATAATCTTACAACTCTGTGCATTGGAAGTCTGATGCAGACCTCACCGACCTAAAATCAAAGTGTCAGCAATGCTGTGTTCCTTTGTGGAGGTTCTAGGGGAGAATCTTCTTCTTTGTTTTTCCAGCTTTCCAGGTCCATGTACCTTGGCTTGCAACTCTCTCCATTTTCAAAGCCAGTAATGGCAGGTTGAGTTGTTTTCACATTATATCACTCTGATTTCCTCTTCTTTACCTCTCTTCCACTTTTAGGAACCTTTCTGATTATGTTGGGCCCACTCAGATAATGGAGGGTGATTTTCCTTTTTAAAGGTGAGCTCATTAGCAACTTTAATTCCACCTGTAACCTTAAATTCCTCTTTGCCATGTAACCCAACATATTCACAGGATCTAGGGAGTAGGGTGTGGACATGAGCATAGATGTTCTGGGGAGATCTTTATTCTCCCTACCACAGCTTCCTAAAGAGTAAGGCAATTAGAGGGAAGGAACATGTTCTAGGATGTAGGGCTCAGTCATCCAAGACTGGATGTCTGACTAAAACGGAAAGCTGCCTGCTCCTGTTCTTGGCAGTTGCAGATTCTGGCAGATGCTGGTAGAGAAACTGTGAGCTGGTTGGCAGAATGAAGATGGAGAGACCATATCATATCTGGAAGGTCTGAAAGAGTCTTATTGGCTGAGAACTCCTCACCTTCTGTGTGCTGACTTCATTGAGTTTGTCCTAATGTTTTTAGAGAAAGAAGGTACTAAGGATTTTTCTCTTAGTAGGAGGACAAGCCAAGTCCTTTACCAGCTCAAGCATAGAAGGGCAGGTAGGAAGGAATACGTGTAGAGTTGGAATCCTAGGTAAAAGAGGTAGAAATATGAGCCAAATATACCTACCTTTCCTCTGTCCCTCCTTCCCCTCACTCTCTCCTTACTTTCTTCCTTCTTTCTTTCTGGTTTTCAAATTTGTGCTGTCAGTGTGTTTGGGGGAAGGTATTATGAACATAAACACCGCTATTATCTAAACAGGTTATGTGTCCACAGGGTCAAAATCAGGCTCATTGTAACAAAACAGGACTAATAATAAAAGCAAAATTTCATCCATTTTTTTTTTTTTGAGAGAGCGAGTGGGAGAGGGGCAGAGGGAGAGGGAGAGAGAGAGAATCTTAAGCAGGCTCTACACCCAGCACTGAGCCCACTGCGGGGTTCAAACTTATGACCACGAGATCATGACCTGAGCCGAAATCAGTAGTTGGATGCTTAACTGACTGAGTCACCCAGGTGCTGCTCATCCGCATTTTTAAACTTTTATTTTATCTTACCAATAAGAGCTAAAGCATTAAGTGAAAAATAGCATGGTTTGCAGAGTGAGGGAGATATTACAGAATCTAGCTTAAAAAAAATGATACAGTTGAGTGTTGGAGACCTTTGTTTTTGTAAGTTAAGCTAAGCGGAAGTGGTGGATTTGGACCCAAGAGAGGAATCATGTGACCTCCTAAATGAGAAGAAACCCACAAGTCATTAGTCATCTAGTTGATATTATTTTAATCACACAAAACGCTGCCTGTACATCATTACAGGACTTTCCATTTGTTCTCCAAAGCAGACTAGACCTCTCTTAGGTTGGTTTATGTGCTTACCTAATTCCTGTTGTTTGGGTGACTGCATGGACAGGATGATCAAAACAGTTAGGGACTTGCCTGACACAAAGCCATAAGCTATTGGAAAAAGTGCTTTGAACAGAGGCATCATGGGCCCCATGGGGGGAAGAGGAAGCCACAAAGAGCATCAGAACATGAAAATATAGGTCACATCTGCCATCCTGAGCATAGAGTGCACACCTTTTTTGCCACCAAGAGCATGGGCAGGAGGCAGGAAGGATATGCATTAGAAGATACATTATTGTTGACTACAAAAGGTAGAAATTTTTGTGTCTTTGACTTCTTTTTTTTCTCCCAATAGAGGTAGCTCTCTTGTCTCTCTATGGGGACTGGGTGGAGGGGTGCTGGTGGCAGGGAGGCTGACAACAGACTTCCTCTGGAGAACCACTGCTTAGATTTTTCAATAGTTTTTTTTTTTTAAGTTTTGAGAGAGAGAGTGCATGTGTGCATGCACAAGCTGGGGAGGGGCAGAGAGAGATGGAGAGAGAAAGAATCCCAAGCAGGCTCCACATTGTCATCGCAGAGCCCGATGCAGGGCTTGAACTCATGAACCGTAAGATCATGACCTGAGTTGAAATCAAGAGTTAAGTGTTTGACTGACTGAGCCACCCCAGCGCCCCTCAATAGTTTTGAAGTCTCTGTATAAAAACAAAACAAAAACAAAACTTTAGTATGCAAAGCATGGAAACTTTAGCAACTCTCTTGCCAAAATGAGCTTATTTGAGCATAAAGTGGAATATGGCACAATTGGAGGAAAAGTGAGCAGCCACCTGATGAAAATAAACAAATAGCCATTCAACAGCAAGAATGCCTTCTTAAATTCACTTCTTTGTTTATCTCTGTACTTCCAATTTGCCAGGCTCCAGGTGTCTTAAGTATGTTCCAAGAGGAGCTTTACCTAAGGACACTCAGTGTTTACAAAGCAGGGAGATTTTTCTTGAATATTGGCACTCTGTCTTTCCCCCCAGAGTCCCACTTCTGCTATTTGAGTGCTTTTTGCTTAACAGTCATGCAACCTCAGGCTGCCTTGGCTCATGTGCCTTCCAACTCCAACTCTACATTTCCTTCCCTCCTAGGCTGACTTGCCCTTCCTCTGAGTCTTTGATGCTCCCCCAGAGCTCCTCCCTGGTAAATCATCTAAGCTTTGCAGACTCGTGCCTGGATGTAGAGAAGAAATCCAAAATAGACATCCAAAATAGACTCCGATGGGTCACAGGATGGTGATGGCTGTAAGGAGGGGGCTCTGCTGGGCTGCTTTCCATCTTCCTGTCTTCCCAGGACCTCTCCACTGAGGAGTTAGACTTCTAACATGGCAGCTCAGCACTTCTAGAGACTGAAGTGAAAACTGCCAGTTCTCTTAGAGTCAGGGCCTGGTGCTCACGGAGTGTCATTCCTGCCACATTCTATTCATCAAGCAGTTGCCAGCCAGCCCAGATTGAAGGGGAAGGGAAAGAGACCCCATCTCTTGAACGAAAGAGTATCAAAGAATTTCTGGCCCTTCTTAATCTGCCATAGGCTGCTTCTAGTTTGGTTTTTAACTTTATTAATTCCAGTTGAGTACAACCAGTCCTAGTTGTACCCCTAGTCCTCCTAACACATGATCTTTTTTCAGCTGTCTTTTAAGCTCTTATCTACAAGCTCTAAAACTGTCAGTTGTCTAGGCAAGAAGAAGACGATCTCACCAGCCAGGTGATGCAGAGCTATGAGGGATTGGTTGATGTACACTGAATATTCTTAGGAAAGTGATTCAGTCCCAAAATAGTTCACCTACCTCCTAAAATACTTACGATAAGAGCTAGAATGTCTGCAGGCTCAGTATGGACTCCAGCTGCTTGGGAGTGAAGTCCTAAGCTGTACTCCTATATACTTAATGATATCTTACATAATATAGTTTAGAAGATATGCTAGTTTCTTCCTTCCTCCCTCCCACCTTTCTTTCTTTCTTTCTTTCTTTCTTTCTTTCTTTCTTTCTTTCCTTTGTTCTTTCTTTTGTTCTTCGTTCTTTCATTCTTTTCCCTCTCTCCCTCCCTCCATTCCTTTCTTCCTCCCCCTCCCCACCCCTCAATTCACTGGAAAGAAAAAATCAGTGCTGCCTCTCACTGATAGAAATCAGTAGCAAGCCAAGATAATGTCAGTGCAGAGCCTGGTTTTTCTCCTCTCTGCCATCTTCCATCTGTGCACCATATTGCTAGGGTGCTGCTCCTTTTTGCTCTAAAGAAATAAGGTCTGGTTCTCTAAAGATGACTTTGTTTAGGCTAATTCTCTGACTCAAAGATTAGAAATCAGAGGGATGTAACCATTCAAAATGATGTCTTCTGTATATGACTGTATATGGGGGTGAACAATGTCAGTAAGGGAGGATTTGCTTGGCTTGCACTATAGAGTTTTTGAGAGAAAATCCTGTTGCTTATAACATGCAAAAATGCATATGATAAACATGCAAGATATAAATATTTACATACATCAAAATTTTATGGAGATGGAAGGCATTTCAAACAGTTCTGTTTCTCTATGAGAGCAATCCATCTGCTGTATGTTTTTGACCTGTGAGATCAGCAAGGTTATAGCCTTTTGTGGGTTCACTTGCTGAAGGAGAATTCCCTCTGCCCTGGGGCTGGGGTGCTACCTGTTCATTCTTTTTCTGGAAGCTCTAGGCAACCCCTCCACCCCTGTGCCCCACCCCCAGAGCAGTTGCTTTCTCTATGTGCCATGTGAGATATTTGTTTTCCCCTTTGGTAGCTGATGGCTGGGAGTCTCTTTGCACATTTCCTCTGGTGGTAGGACTCTTAGCAAACCGAGTGCTGTGGTTTGCACCGAGAACCTGAGCATGTTGCCGCTGTGCACGACAGGCACTAGCAACTTCCTTCTTCCTTAAAAAGTCACATAAGGTTGTGGGGCTTGATAGTACATTTTCTGTGGGCAATGACAAACCCTTGAAGTTTTCACACAGAGAACAGAAAGGGCTTCTCTTGGTGATAAAACTAGAATCATACACATCTTTTCCTTTTCTCTGTGGCACAGATCTGGAAGACAGGGAACGCTTCATGACAAGCCATAACTCGAAATTAAGGAAACTGGTCTGTGGTTCTGGTCTTTGTCATTGTTGGTGGTGGTGTGTGTGTGTGTGTATTTTGAGAGTCTTGAACATTCGTTTGAGGCTGTACTTTTTGTGGCTTGTCTGGGCTCAGAGTAATTCATGTCCTAGTGACGAGTCCTTCTATTGGCTGAAAGTGAAGCCTGTTCCATTATTATCAGCTATTATAGAGATAGTGCAAACCTTAGAAAAATACTTTGTAGTATAATGGAAATTTAAATATCTGTGAAGTTATAGCCATGAAAATTATCTGTGGTAAGACCTTGCCAGGAGGATCGTTCTGGTGTTTGTTGTGAAGCAGTTTTCTATGAAACACTTTCTTTCCCTTGTTTCCCTAGGGCAGAATTGATAATTGTAGGTTACCTTCTTGACATTTCTTTTTTATAGTCCTTAAGCTCCTTTTCCCTCAAAAGTATTAGAGTTCCTGCCACCGGTGGGTTCTCCTCACTAACTCACTATCACTATCCTTCAGTGTAGAGACTCTGGAAATCCCCTCTGACATCCTTTCTTGCCAATTTCGTCTCTGGTTGCCCGCCCACAGTATTTTTTCCCCTAATCTGGTCAGTCATCTGTGATTTATTTTAGCACATGCAGCACTTCAGAGTTTGACATAGTAGCGTGCTGCACAGATTTGAAGAGAAGCTTTCCAGTGGCACACTGACCATAAGTTGCCTCAAAGAATAATAGTTAAAGCTCTTTGGATGTGGGAAGAAGGCTCTGGAGAGCAAGAATTTCTCCCCTGGGGTGTATGTGGTTTTGGGGCTAATCAGAAGCATGTTCGCATCATAAGGAGTCCTTTGCAAACTTCTGGTTCTTCAAGGTTCATTGACAAGGTGGTTTTAAGAGCTCAGTCCTCAAAGACATCTGTAAAACTTTTGAGTTATAGCCTCACCCTCTACTGTTCGAAAACATTTTTGGAATTTTAGTATGCATGTATTCATTCTAATATTAATAGGAAAATATATTTGATCCTTGGTTCTTATTTTGAAGTTAAGAGGAAGAAAAACACCAATGAATATTTTTTGAGCACGTGCTAATGACAGGCCAGACACAGGTATTTTATTCAGCCCATACTGGTGTCAATGAAAGCAGAAACCAGATAGTCCCCGAGATTGTCAAAACCCAGTGGAGGAGACTGGCTGAGCAAGCAATTAACAGCAAGCTTGGGTCAAGGAATGGAAGAGACCTAACAGTTGAAGGCTGGTTGCTGGCAACATCCCTTGTGCCCCGAATCCAAATTAGTGTTTTTCTCCTGTTTCTATTCATCACTTTATATCTTGGTGCTTCTTTTTTTTTTTTTTTTTTAATTTTTTTTTTTCAACGTTTATTTATTTTTGCGACAGAGAGAGACAGAGCATGAACGGGGGAGGGGCAGAGAGAGAGGGAGACACAGAATCGGAAACAGGCTCCAGGCTCTGAGCCATCAGCCCAGAGCCTGACGTGGGGCTCGAACTCTCGGACCGCGAGATCGTGACCTGGCTGAAGTCGGACGCTTAACCGACTGCGCCACCCAGGCGCCCCTCTTGGTGCTTCTTTATCTCTCTCCTGAGCCAGATTTCCTTTGTCCATGACTATCCCACTCCCCAACCCTTCCCACCTTTTTTTCAGGATCCTGATGTCTGTATCTGTCTTTCTTCAGGTAGCCTGATTATATTCTTGATTGTTCTTTTTTATTTTTGGAATTTGCACTTGTGAGGTCTCAACATTGGATTAGATTGAGTGTTCAGAGGGAAATATTGCCCTTGATTCTCTTTGGTTTCTTGTGGTCTCTACTCACCATCCCAAACCACCACCTCTGTATTAAATTTGGGTTGCAGTCATTCAAGAGCTGTGCTGTCCGCTGGTGGCCATGAATGTAAGCTTTATTTTAAATTTAAAGAAATGTTGAAAATAAACATTTTTTTTTTTGCAAATTACATCAAACACTTAAAACATTTGGGAATGTTAACATTAACTCTTAATTCAAAATAATTCCATTTATAGAACACATCCTGGTGTTGGCCAATATAAGTGTACTTAAATCTGATATTTTATATATGCCTGACCATGGATCCTTCCTAAAATTCAGTGACCATAAGGATTCAACTTTATAAGGTTAAGCAAGTCTTCCAAGTAATATCCCAGATAACTTTTTCAAATATAAAATATTTAAACCAACAAGGAAATTATAAAAACATATATAAGTTATACTTTAGGGCTTAATTAAAGGGCTATCTGAATACAGATAGCAGACAGCTTTGCTGTCTGCTGATAAGACCTAAGATGAAAAATCTCACAAGGGTATTTGCTTTCTAATCAGTGACTTCTGAACACCCAAAGCACAAGGTTCAAAGGTTGACCTTTGTTAGTGAACTGTTCTGTCACATTTTAGTTTTGCATTTCCTTGAATCACAGCAGGTAACCTGGGCTTGGTCTTGACTCAGCTGTTCAGAAAGGTTAACATAAAACAACTTTTTTTTTTTTTTTGCTTATGGAAATGCCTGTCCCAGATCCGATCAGTAGCCACATGGTATAATTCATAATAAAATGCACGAGATAATTTATTATAAAATACAGGGTTTAACTTAGAATAAACCTGATCCAAGAATATAAACATAGTTTAGCCAACTTGTGTTCAGCCTAGTGGGCTCTTTTTTGGGTCTAAGGTCAGTGACAGCTGTTTGGCTTTTAGAACTTGGTGTTTGGTTCTGGGGAAGGACAATGTGATTTTGGTGCAGGACAACTGGCTGGAATAGTTTCTTTTCTTTTTGAAGTACAGGTATGAAGATAAGATTAAATACATTTCCTTGCCATTGTGCCATACTTAGCTTTCAAGTTTCATATTATATATATATAATAAAAATTATGCTTTATGCTCTACTAGCTTCTGAAAAAAAATCTGAAGCTGAATACAGGAGTATTATCCATGCAAAGTCTCATATTGACCCCGATGTCCTGAGATCTTCCTTGTAGAGAAAGGCAGATTATGCCTTAGACCATTTCTTTTTCTAACACCACTTTCCATAAGGAATACTGGAAAGTTTAGCACTTTATTTTTCCATGGAATTTTGCCAGGAATTTTGCCAACCCCCATCCACTCTATCCAAGTAGGGAAATTAGATTTCCTCACTTTATACTACCTCGTTAACTATATGTGTATGTACACGTTTACAGTCTCACAAATGTGAACTTTTCTATTTTTTCTTTTTCTCTAACATCACACACAGAACCATGAAGATCAAGAGTGTCTGTGACAGTTCCTGGCCTTTTTGTTCTTCTTACCTCTTTGCTGCAAACGGATAGAATGGGTATCAGTGTTAGTGTCCATATCTTTCTGTGGTGTCATGTTTTATAGTTTGGCATAGTTTTTTACGTTTATTAATTTTTGGCGGCTATTTTCAGAATGATAGTTGTTTTTATTAAAAAAGATTTTTTTTACATTTATCTTATTTTTGAGAGGCACAGAGAGACAGAGCACAAATGGGGGAGGGGCAGAGAGCGAAGGAGACAGAATCCGAAGCAGGCTCCAGGCTCTGAGGTGTCAGCACAGAGCTCACAAACCAAGAGATCATGACCTGAGCCGAAGTTGGAGGCTTAACCGACTGAGCCACCCAGGCACCCCTCAGAATGGTAATTTTGAGCTTGAAAGGCCCAAATGTCTAGCCTTTTGATGACAGACAGTTTGAGGACTAGAGGCATGCTGAATAAATTGACTCCAGTGTCCTGCTAGCAGTGTTCTGTCCAAAAGCCACCACTTCTGAGCCCTTGTGAAACAGTGGGCTCTTATCATTAACCTTTCCTTAGGGAAATAGAAGACTTGGATTACAATTCCAAGCTAAAATGTTTACTTTGGGAATTTTGTGCACACTCAGATATGCAAATTTTTGTTCACTTTGTACCAGTCTACCAAGTGGCAACTCAAAACCTTTTGCTTTGGATAAAACCCAGTTTGGAGCATTTAAGGTACCTTGTCTATTTAGTAATACTATTCTTCTCCTAACGTGTTTCCTCCTTTGCCTACAAAATTCCCAATTCCATGTGGCAATTCACACCTGTTTTAGTGTAGTAGAAATGTAAAACCATGGCTTAGCTTTAAAGACCTGATGGTCAAAACAAACAAATAAACAATCCAACAACAACAAAAAAACCCTCTGTCTTTTGTTTAGCTAAAGTTTCTCCTTTTTATACATTTTACCCCTTCAGTCCTATTTCTTAACCCTGTCTTCGCCTTAGAGATCTCCACATATACCTTAAAGGAGAAATTTGGGCAGAATACCAAACTCCTAACACGTTGCCAAAGCAGTGGCAAGATAAAAATGTGAGTTGACTTTCTCTGGCCCTGTTGTTCATTGACACATAGAAGTGTCATTCTGTGTCTAGTAATCCTTTGGCCCTCAACTCTGCAACAGAAGTTGCCTTTGTATTTCATCAGTTTTCCAAATGTTGCAGAATTTGACTTGACCCTTGCCCTCTTTGGGGAAATAAATTCAATACAGCATTTCACATCAGGAGTCTACTAAAATTGTGAGCTCTCTAAATGCAAATTCTTCTCTTTAGTTCTATGTGATTGCTTTAACAAACACAAAAACAATTCACAACAAAATACAAGAAATAACTTCCCTGCCTTATTTCAGGTGGACACACTTGTTGAAATTTGCTTTGTTCTCTACAGGCAGTCCTGTATTTGGGAGCCGATATCTCTTACTGATTTTTCAGTACTAAATATAATTTGATTCTCAAGATTAAAAAATTAAAACTAAATGTGTATATGTACATATATATTATGTATAATATATATATTTTATGCATATAATTACATATGGAATTGTTATCATTAGCATCTTCTTTAATATTTGTGAAACATCTACCATATGCATAGTGTCAGGCATTTAGGCGTGGTGGGGAATGCAAAGAATTGTCCAAATTTGTAGTGTGCCCTCAAGGGTCTTGACTTTGAGTTAGGCAGACAGGTACATTATTTAAGAAGATGTGAATAACTATCTAGATAGGATGCTGTGAGTACCAGAGTACAGCCTCTGGAAGAGGCTGTAAGTGTTACTGGAATTCATGCCATGCCTGTGGAGGTCAGTGCTCTGAAGGTTTTACAAAGAAGGTAGTCCTACCATGTCTGAAATGGAATGTTTGAAGGGTGGGGCACAGAGATCTGAGTCACATGGATGAATGGGAAGACAGCTGTCTGAGGTATTCTTTTCTTTCCAGAGAAATAATAAGAAGGATGACATTGATGAAAGACAAGCAGCATAGGAAGAGGTCTTCTAGTCTCGATCACAAGTTGTGTGACTTCAAGTAGGTCACTTACTGTCTTGTTAGCTCATTTGCCATATTTGTAAAATGAAGGCTGGTTCACTCTTTGAAGGACAAGTTTTTGAAACAGAAGGTTAGCCAGAAAAGTCTAAGCAATTTGTTTATGAAATAGGAACTATATAGATTACTTTCTGCTCAGTAATAAAATCATCAAAGGATCATCATTCTAAGGTACTGTCAGTTTTTAATCATGATCAGAGGATGGCTTTGGTAAAGGGCCATCACATATGTGCTGAGAAACACAGTGAAATGGAATGCATAAAACTAGGTAAGATTAATAGCAGTAGGTCTTAGGTGGTTGCAGAAATGTTTGAGAGTTTAATCAATGAAGTGACAGGATCTAAAGTTTAAATTTATAATTTAGTTATATTCTGAATGTGCAAAGCTCATGTTCTTATTATGATACAGTGAGTTCCCCAAACTGTAGGTTTTAAGCTAAACAATGTCATGGGTTTTAAGTTACACAAGAGATTTGAGTGTTACATTTCAATCATGACTTCTCATTAAACATCCCCAATTTCCCCACGAGTGAGCTAGAATCCAATTCGAAATAGGCTGCAGTGAGTGAGACTTGAAAAAATAGAAATGTACAGCAGTGGTGACAGGAGAAGTGAAATAGAGGCAGTGCACTCCCACAACAGTTCATAGGCTTATGGAGAGTGAGGAGTGATCTGAAAATATGCCAGAGAGGAAATGGGTATGTGAAGAGAGTCTTGGAGGA
Source organism: Prionailurus bengalensis (assembly GCF_016509475.1). Taxonomy (NCBI): domain Eukaryota; kingdom Metazoa; phylum Chordata; class Mammalia; order Carnivora; family Felidae; genus Prionailurus; species Prionailurus bengalensis. The sequence continues at coordinate 207,950,694 of NC_057343.1, forward strand.
GAGACAGATAGGAATCATGACCATAATTCAACTCAGTGGGAACCTAAAAAATGTGACACACAAAACTCAAGGACCTCAATTCTGCTTTAAAGGTTGAGGGAAGTAGAACAAGGATCATGGCACTGGGAACACTATGACCAAATGATGACTTCTCACTTTCAGTTCACATGAAAGGGTTTGCTTTGCTCCCCCTGCTACTCCCACCACAAAATATGCACATATTTCTAGGTAAATTGAGTGAAAGTTTTTAATTGTGTTTTATTATGGAGGTCAAGAAAATAACCTACCCTAAAACTGTCTTTACATATTTAGAAAAGGATGCAAATATTAAGTTAGGTCTAAACTCTCTGTTAACTAGAGGATCCAAATGAAAGTAACATTGAAATCATCCTTTTGCTTACGAGATTGAAGAAAAATAATCATGTGTCAGATGGTGTCTGTGCCCTACCCATATCCCTTTGGCTGACCCCAGAGATTGCCTGCAGACACTTCTTAGACATGCCAATATTTTCTTGTGTCTTTGTTGGAGAGCATTCTCTGGATATAGCAGCATGCACAGGACAGATGGAGAGTAAATGAAAGATAATGCTTTGAAGTGACCCTCCCTCAACCATTGAGGGTTAAACCATTGAGGGAGAAATACTCCTTGCTTTTCTTTGAGATAATTTTTTCTTTTTTTCTTTTAAAGAGAGAGCGCGTGAGAGCGAGAGTAAGTGAGCAAGCAGGGGGAGGGGCAGAGGGAGAGAGAGAAAATTCCAAGCAGGCACCATGCTCAGCGCAGAGCCTGGTGCAGAGCTTGATCCCACGACCCTGGGATCATGACCTGAGCTGAAATCAAGAGTCGGATGCTTGACCAACTGAGTCACTCAGGTGCCCCTCTTTGAGATAATTCTAAATTGTGTTCCCTGCATCCTCTCTGAAGGTCTCCAGAATGATTGACCATAGTTTTCCCATAGAATAAGGTGACTAACTCCTTCCAGATTTTTTGTGACTGTCCCAATTTTAGTTTGGAAAGCCCTGTGTTGTGAGAACCTTCTCAATTCCACATAACCTGGGATAGTTGACCACTCTACCATAAAGGTAGCTGGTTAGTCTTACTCTTTATTGGTTTCCTCCTTTTCATGTCTCACTTCCCCACTCCCTCACAGTGATTCCTGGCATTGTCTACTAAAAAAACTGCTGCACACTTAGAATTATGAATTTTTTTTCCAATGTTTTTCATCTGTACTAGATTCCAAATTGTTAGGGTGGGAGCCCTGTTTTACTCAATACAGTCTGTCCACAGACTGCATGAAGCATAGTTCATACTCAGAAAATACTAGTGGAATGATTGGACTCTGTATCATTAACGAAGCAGATTTGATAGACATTATTTGCTATTGAGTGTCAATGCCAGTTTATTTGTTCCTCCTGAGTTTCCATAGATACCTGCCACCCATGTTGATCATGCTGTAGGTGATTAGGAATAATTTTACAGAAATGATGTATTGCTCAAGTCTTTTACATCTTTTGATCATCATGCTATAAGGCAGCCCAATACAAAAGTTTAAGAAAATACAAATGGAATAATGACAAAAATCAACACGTAAGTAGTCTTACCTAGACCAAGTGCTTTGGTATATATTTTCTTCTTTAATTCTCAGAGTAATCTTACCACTTAATATAATTATTCCCAGTTTACTGAAAGTTAAAGCTTAGGATTCTTTGTTCATAATCACACACCCAAGCAGGGGCCTTGTTTTTCACCACCAATCCCCTTTCTTTCTTATTACATTATGGGATTCACTGTAACTAGCTTGCATATAATCTCCCAAACCCACCCACAATCATAGAATTCTATGGAAAGCAAATTCCAGAGACAAAAAAAGCATGGGCCACAATGAGTTTGGTCTTCCTGTTAGGTTTTCATGGCATTAATAAAAAATACTCAATCCCAGTGATAGAAATATCTTTGCCATTATCTTCCTCACAAACACTTGAGAGACTGCAAATCTTTGTCATTTAGCATCATTTAATTTCCTGAATAAAGAAACAAAACAAAACAAAAAGCTGGCGTAGGTATATGTTTATAGTTGATTTTAATTTCCTGTTTGCCCCTATATTATGATTTTCCTTAGTTTGCTTGTGAAAACCATGTATGTTTGAAATATATTTTCTGTCCATGTGGCTTCTCTCATCTTAAAACAGCAAACAATCATATATAAGACAATAGTGTCATCAACACACAGAAATCAGTTGCATTCCTATACACCAACAATGAAGCGACAGAAAGAGAAATCAAGGAATCGATTCCATTTACAGTTGCACAAAAAACCATAAAATACCTAGGAGTGAGGTGAAAAATCTGTATGCTGAAAACTATAGAAATTTATGAAAGAAATTGAAGAAGACACAAAAAAATGGAAAAAGATTCCATGCTCCTGGATAGGAAGAACTAATACTGTTAAAATGTCGATACTACCCAAAGCAATCTGCATGTTCAATGTAATCCCTATCAAAATAACACCGGCATTCTTCACAGAGCTAGAACAAATAATCCTAAAATTTGTATGGAACTAGAAAAGACCCTGAATAGCCAAAGCGATCTTGAAAAAGAAAACCAAAGCAGGAGGCATCACAATTCCAGACTTCAAGCTATACTACAAAGCTGTAATCATCAAGACAGTATGGTACAAGAACAGACACTCAGATCAATGGAACAGAATAGAGAACCCAGAAATGGACCCACAAACCTATGGCTATCTCATCTTTGACAGAGCAGTAAAGAATATCCAATGGAATAAAGACAGTCTCTTCAGCACGTGGTGCTGGGAAAACTGGACAGCGACATACAGAAGAATGAACCTGGACTACTTACACCATACACAAAAATAAACTCAAAATGGATGAAAGATGTCAATATAAGACAGGAAACCATCAAAATCTTTGAGGAGAAAGCAGGCAAAAACCTCTTTGATCTTGCCCGCAGAAACTTCTTACTCAACACGTCTCCAGAGGCAAGGGAAATAAAAGCAAAAATGAACTACCAGAACCTCATCAAAATAAAAAGCTTCTGCACAGTGAAGAAAGCAATCAGCAAAACTAAAAGGCAACTGACAGAATGGGAGAAGATATTTGCAAATGACATGTCAGATAAAGGGTTAGTATCCAAAATCTATAAAGAACTTATCAAACTCAACACCCAAAAAACAATTAGTCCAGTGAAGAAATGGGCAAAAGACATGAGTAGACACTTTTCCAAAGAAGACATCCAGATGGCCAACCGACACATGAAAAAATGCTCAACATCACTCATCATCAAGGAAACACAAATCAAAACCACAATGAGATACCACCTTATACCTGTCAGAATGGCTAACATTAACAACTCAGGCAACAACAGGTGTTGGCAAGGATGCAGAGAAAGAGGATCTCTTTTGCATTGTTGGTGGCCGTGCAAGCTGGTGCAGCCACTCTGGAAAACAGTATGGAGGTTTCTCAAAAAACTAAAAAGAGAACTACCAGCAATTGCACTACTAGGCATTTATCCAAGGAATACAGGTGTGCTGTTTTGAAGGGACACATGCACCCCCATGTTTCTAGCAGAACTATCAACAATAACCAAAGTATGGAAAGAGCCCAAATGTCCATCCGTGGATGAATGGATAAAGATGTGATATATGTATATACAATGGAGGATTAGTCAGCAACCAAAAAGAATGAAATCTTGCCATTTGCAACTATGTGGATGGAACTGGAGGGTATTATGCTAAGTGAAATTAGTCAGAGAAAGACAAAAGTCATGTGACTACACTCATATGAGGACTTTAAGAGACAAAACAGATGAACATAAGGGAAGGGAAACAAAAAGAATATAAAAACAGGGAGGGGAACAAAACAGAAGAGTCTCATAAATATGGAGAACAAGCTGAGGGTTACTGGAGGGGTTGTGGGAGGGGGGATGGGCTAAATGGGTAAGGGGCATTAAGGAATCTACTCCTGAAATCATTGTTGCACTATATGCTAACTAATTTGGATGTAAATTTTAAAAATTAAAAATAAATAAATAAAAATAAAAATAAATAAGACAATAGTGTCAACAGATAATTTTCTCATTAATTACTTTTTAGATCACTTAGGTGCTTAAATTTGGTTACAACACACCTTTTATGCTTGTATGTGTCAGATAGAAGGAGAACATGCAACTAAAATCCTGAGTTCTCCTGCTGCTGAGACTGATTGTGGAGTGTAAGAAAAATTAAAGTGATTAAGAATGTTTCAGATGTTTATTTGTAAATGCATTGCATTTCTTTTCTTTTCCAACTTTGAGGGGAATATGCACTCATAAAAAAACACAGAGGCATTTCCCTTCATAACCCTTCTGTACCACCTTGACCACCACTTCTACCCCTAAGTCATCTCCCTCCCCAGTGGTAACCATGCTACTAGTTTGAGGTGTGTGTGTGTGTGTGTGTGTGTGTGTGTGTGTGTTTGTGTATTTCCAGAAAGAGAGAAAAATAGCAGAGATACAACACAATACAATATGTCTTTTAAATTTGATACATTAGTATATCATAAACATCTTAGTAGTAGATATAGCTCAAACTCATGCTTTTTAATAGCTTCATCATGTTTTATGGAATGCTTACTCTGTAACTTAATTATTATCCTATTGACAGAAATCTTGACAGAAATATTAACAGATATCTCCAATATTTCTCCATTATATAGTATTCTACAGACAATACCTCATATTTGTATCATCTCTGTGAGGAGGGAGTCTGAGAAGAGGATTATCTGATTCAAAGAGTCTGCACTTTTAAAATGTTGACAGCCTGTTCAATTACCTTTCAAAGGCTGTGAAAAAGCATGTTCCTATCACACTGTGTGGGTCTGGTTATTTCCTTACATCCTCACAAGCATAAATATTATGAAATAGCTTTTCTTGGGTTCCTGTGAATGCAGGTCCTGAGACAAATATATGCAGATGAAAAAAAAAAAAACCTGGAACACCGAGAAAAGCAATTCATAATTCCAAGTGGAATGTGGATAGTGGGAATTGGTGGTTTCTTTTTCTACCAAAAGCCTTTTGATTATATCTTTAAACCATGGGATTTATTCAAACTCTAAAATTAGAGAAGGTTTCTTCTTGCTCTACAGTTCTATGAGTGATTGCCTCCAACTTTGAGCTGTCAGGGAAAGTTTCATGGAGGGGTACTCTTGATTTGATCTTTGAAGTATGGTCAGATTTCTCTGGGAAGAGAAGAGGGCCATAGCTTTTTCAGGCTGTGAGAAGTACATAGTCTATCTGGCAAGTAGTCAAGGGTGAAGGATGAAAGGGATATTGAAACTGAAAGTTCGCAGTTACATGTTGTCGCTAGCCACATTTTCTCTTCCAGTGCCAGCTTTCACCCTCTTTTCACAGCATCAACTGAAGGTGGAGGCACTGAAGAAGCTGATTCTCCTTATTCTTGGGTGGCTTCTTCCAAGGTGTTGTAACTGAAGATCAATTAACAGGTCCTTCTAACCCCCCAGTTTTGGCCTCAATCTGTTGTAATGCCTAAATTCTGATTGTTAGGATTATGGTTTCAATTTAAGACATAGAAGTCACCCTTGAAAAGGTATTTGTAAAATTGGTAATGGTGATTGGGTTAGCAACAAAGATGATACCACTTTACTATGAATTCACTCATTGGGGTTAAGTTAGGAGATTGTAGATATTTCTTAGCTGTCAAAGAGAAAAGGGGAAGTGGGCTGAAGCAGCGGTCCTTGGCCTGGAATTCCTGAACTCATTGGAGTCTAAGAACATTAGGATCCATTGGTATGGTGGTGGTGATGATGATGATGATGTTGTCAATGATTTCAGTAATAGAAAAAGCAACAACAAAAGTGACTACAAAAAAAGTTAGAATTCAGTGAGTGCCCATGTTGGACCTTTGTTTACATACATTAATTCATTTCATCCTTACCACACCTGGTGGAGTTGATTTTATTACTCACATTTTACAGATGAGGGAACTGAGACTTGAAGAGATAAAGTAATTTGTTGAAGATCACCAGATAGTAAAAGGCAGAACTAGGGTCTGAATGCTGTTATTGTGACTCCAAAGTCCATGACTTGAAAGCACCAGGTCACCAAAGTGACAACCAAAACAAACATTACTTTACATCACCTTCATGTACATTCAAGCCTAGGTGCAGAGGAAGGTCAGTCCAAATAAGGGGCAGATAGTGGCAGAGCCATGACTCTGGTCCCCTTCTGTGGCAACTTTCAGTTGTGGAAGCTATGGGTAGCTGGGAACACCCTGGCTGTATCCGTTTTTTTTTCTCCCTTTGGAGTTCCCATAGTGGGTTACAATCTGCAGTGATTTTCTCCTGGTCATGTGTGCCCTACTCATGAATGCTGCTGATATCAGGACAGAGGAAGAGACCCAGAAATGCTAATTAGAGCATTCTAGGAACAGGTACATTCTAGTTATGTTGCACTATAATTATGTTCAGCAGTTGGAAGCAGGTTGAGATTACCTTGATTGATTATTGCTCTAGTACTGTGGTTCTTAACCATGGATGATTTTATCCTCCAGGGACAATATCTGGAGATATTTTGATTGTCACAACTGGGAATGGGTCGTGTTTATGGCATCAAGTGGGTAGAACTCAGGGATGCTACTAAATATCCCACAATGCACAGAACTAATGTAATTTTTACATTTTCTACATGACAGAGGAAAACGAATATATTTTTATGGTTCCCTTGCAAAGTTATGATTCATTCTTGCACAGAAGTCATGCCAATTACATGTGAAAATGTGGTTCACTTACACAGAAGGTCCTTCTCCTCCTCTTTCCCCCTCCTCCTTTTCATCTTCTCCTCCTCCTTCTCCTAGCCCTCCTCCTCTTCCTTCTCCTCCCCCTTCTCCTTTTACATGTATGGGTTGCATTTGTTTCCTGGAAGAAGAGATAGGAGATTTAGGGTTTCTCTTACGCTGAGTTTAAAAACAGCAGGAGTGGGGCACCTGGGTGGCGCAGTCGGTTAAGCGTCCGACTTCAGCCAGGTCACGATCTCGCGGTCCGTGAGTTCGAGCCCCGCGTCGGGCTCTGGGCTGATGGCTCAGAGCCTGGAGCTTGTTTCCGAATCTGTGTCTCCCTCTCTCTCTGCCCCTCGCCCATTCATGCTCTGTCTCTCTCTGTCCCAAAAATAAATAAACGTTAAAAAAAAAAAGTAAAAAAAAAAAACAGCAGGAGTATCTCTAAAAGCCCCCCCTCCTCCCCCCCTCCCCCCGCAGGTAGTATCTAGTTAAACAATAATTCAATTTGTTCAAAAATAATTTGGCATTGATTCTTTCATATCTTGTTTACCTGTGTGGGAGCATAAACAATGATTGGCAAAAGCAGGACAAATAGATGGAAGCAGTGTTGGGGTCATGTGGCCAACATGTGACAGCAGTTCTACAGTAACATCAAAATTCCTTGGAAAAGATGCCCTTTCCTCTCATAAAATCATGATGGAATCAGATGATAAATCTTTTCAGGCAGTCTATTTGTCTTCCCTGTTTTTACAAAGTCCTGTTCTTAAAAACATTCTGAAAGAAATCCTGATACTTTATTCTTACAATCCTTCCAGAAGAAATATCTATAATTTCCATTCTTGACTCTAATTAGCCAAGTAACATAACATTCAGTTAGCCTGTCTTATCTATATGTCTGTGTTGCAATTTGAAGTTGTCCAGTTTAGTAGAAATAAAAAATTTTTCCTTATCTATACATGTATATCTATAATCTTTGTATACAGTGCTTGAAAAAAAATGAAATCCTGTTTCAGTTTTTCTAAATAACTCACATTCTTTGGCCCTTGCCTGTGGACTCTATTTTCAACCCTTTAGTCACATATCTCTGATATTCCTGGAATACTTGTTCTAAATACAATTTCCTGGGCCTTACTCCTTAAATATCCTCAGAGGGGTAGGGCTCTGGGAATACGCAGCTTTCACAATATTCCCAGGTGATTTTATGGCCTGAGAGTTTTGAGAACAACCACAATAGCAAGATGGCCATCTTTCAGCATGAGTGTTTCCAGCTGCTCCAGAGAGTAGCTTTGCTTTTCACATTACCTGGCTGTCTTTCCTAAGTAGGTATGTGTTCTCCTTGGCTTTGGTTATCCACAGACAACATGCAGATAGTTCTCTTATTAGCATATAACAAGAGCCTTCAGAGAAATTGGATGCATAGTGTTGTTACTGAGAGAGCACATAACTCTTTGGAATATGTATTTTTTTCTTTTTAGGAAGAAGTAGCTGAAAGTAAACATGTCTGTCTCCATTTGGAACCTGGTCACTTGAGTTAGCCTTTGCCTCATCACTGGACATTTGTCTTGTTATAATGGCAGACACATTGCTAATATTGGAGCGTATTTTATGGTATTTAGGTGTTTATATCTGTACTTTATTTTTTTAGTTTTTTTTTTTAAGTTTATTTTTGAGAGAGAGCATGAGCAGGGGAGGGGCAGAGAGAGAGGGAGAGAGAGAATCCAAAGCAGGCTCTGAGCTGTCAGCACAGAGCCTGACATGAGGCTCAAACTCACAAACTGTGAGAGTATGACCTGAGCCGAAGTCGGATGCTTAACTGACTGAGCCACTCAGGTGCCTCGTGTGCTTTATTTTAACTCTTACTGTGGCAGTTTCTAAAAGAAAGCCAGATTTTTAAAAGATGCCTATTTGTTAAAGTGTTTGCTTCAAGTCACTTCTCTTTTGGGCATGATACGCTGTATAACTTCTAGCATTACTGGGGCTAAAAGTGGAAAAGCTGAGCTATAGAAGAAACAAAGTAGATTCATAGAGCATCAAATGATACCTCAGCCTTCTGCATGGAGGGCCCAAGAAGAAGGCCTCAGAGAAGAGGGCAGTTGGACCAATTCCACCAAAACGGTGTATTTTCATGATGCTACAGTCTTGGTTTAGAGAAACCCAAGATTTGGTGGCTTCAATTTCTGTATTCTACATACCAGTAATTCAAGCTACAGTAACAGTCCTGGGGATCTTTATGCAAACCTGGTACAAAGTTTCAAAATCATGGTGTATGGGACTCTAAGCTGTACAGATTAAAGATCCTGATAAACAGTATACAGAGGTCAGGAAAGATGACTCTGCTTCCTGTTATTGTTTTTTCTCACTGAAAAAGACTTTTTTTTTTAGGTTTGTTTTTACTTTGAGCATTCTCTTTGGCTTGATAATTCGAAGATCTAATTAATTATCATACATTGAACTTAGTATGTGCATTCCTAGCATACATCAAGGAATCATTAAAGCCCCTGCTAAGGATTCTCCCCTATGGATTCCGGGACAGTTTATTGTCCACACACTAGTGAGTCAACCATGGCCGGCAGGCCCCTTAGGTCTAGAAGCTTTCACTGTTCTTGGAACCATTCTCAAAATCATTTTCTGCATTTAAGTGCTGCACTTTGCTCCCTTAACCAGGCTGCAGAGGGCAGTGCCCTGAACACATCCACTGTCCGTTTTCCTGCTGGATGATGTTGGAGGTCAGGGCTCAGTGTGGAATCTGCTTTTCTTGGATGTCAAAAGAAGTGCTAGAATGGAAACTCACTTACTTAGAGCCTAACCTAATGAGGGAAATAGAGGCATAATCCTTCTAGAGGTGAGTATCACCACAGGTGAGAGGGGATGTTCAGAGAGACCCCACAGGACCACTATGGGCCATCTAGAATAGATGAACTAAATACAGATACATATCAATACTTGAATTCATTTAAGAAGGAGCCCAGTAGGAAGGACAATACAATATTAAAAACACTATGCTGCCTGCTCTCTCTTCAAGCCAGGGATGGCCACTGGCACTGCATTCCCCTTTGCTATGAATACCATATGCTAATCATGGACAGAGTTATTGAAATCTTACCATATGGTAGCCTTTTTTAAGCCCCACAACAATCCGTAGTAGTAGGATCCTGCTATCTTTTGTCTTTTACAGATAGGAAATGGAGGGCAAACAATATTAACTCTTCTGAGATCACATAGCCAACAGCAGTGGGCCTGATTCTGACCCAGGCTAACTTTAGAGCTTATGCTCCTAACCACAATATATGCAGTCTCCTTCTAGAGAAGAACTGGGGAAACATGCAAGCAAATAAATGTGTATAGATCTAACTTGGTTTTGTGGGAGCTTATTTAAGAAATGTTAATTATTTAAGATGTCCAGGGCTCTAAAATCTGAAGAAACCTTCCAGATCTCTTATTTGCAGCTAGGGAAAGTAAGTTGCATTGCCAAATACTCCCCATTCCTTCAGTTTTCCAGAGCTAAACAGGCAAGATTTACTTATTTGATTTTCAGAAGGCTAGAATGACCCAGGACATTTTGTTAGTCTATATTAGTTGACATTTGCCAAGTCTCACCTAATCCTTGTGTATACTGTGTTGGCCCTGGCTGGGTGTGGTCTGTTGGAGTAAGAAATGGGGTGGGGACAAATATGCTTTATTACTTAGATGTCCTAATGCCTATGCAGGAGAGTATCATCTATGATAATAGCATGACTGGTTTCCTCATTGGATGCCTCAATATTCTTTAGACTCAGGGCACTGTTTATTCTTCCCCTCACATTCTGTATGCTTTTATCATTGATTCTGGATAGGTGTTTACCTTTCCTTGATCATACATTTCCTATTTAGCTATGATAAAATTATTGCTTGCATTTCCTATCCAACTGCTGAAACTTAGTCTGCTAGAATAATGTTTTCATTTCCTGTTTGTTTTTCTCCTGAAATCAACTCTGCATAATTATACATTTAGCTTTTGCTTAGTGGTGAGGGCTGTGTGACTTCTACCCCACCTAAACATGGGTGCTTTTATTCTCATTTCCTTATCTACCCATTGTTTTCAAAACAGACTGGGTCTGGACTTTCTTAAATTCTAAGCTGGGTAATATATTAAAATTTCATTCATCCTTGAATTCAGGTGCTTCAAACTTGGCAGGTGCTTAGTAAGTATTTGTTAAATAGAATTTAAGATGGATTGAAGATTAGATTCTTCAGGTAAAGAACTTCATAATCAACTATGAGTGGGGGATTTCCTATTATTCAGTGTTTTGCACTGTCTTGGAGGTCAACCATGGTACTACGTTCCATATACTATTGTTTTAGGATGTTGATTTGCACAGGCCTGTAATATGTAGTAGTGTCTGACTGGTAATGTTTGGCAAATAGGAGGAATCTTTAATTTGCTTTTGGTGATTCAAATATGTTTCCATAACAATTCTTTTGTTTGCTTCCTTGGTCTATTTTTAGTAATTTTTTTTTCTTGAGGCTTGCTCAGAGACCGGACTGTCACATCTTGCATATTTAAATGTTTACCCAACTTCCCTTTGCATGTCATTTGATCATTTGCCTGTACAAATAGAAGAGCCAGCTTTTTAAGTACCTACCTAAAAGCATGTGGGCCAATTTTGAATATGCGTTTAGGAGGCACTACTAACAACAGTGGTACTAAATCCCATGGATTTTACTATTTCTGACACTTGTGAACAATACTCAGGGTAAAAGATAACAATAGTTGACTAAATTGGTTAATGAGTAGTTGACCAAATGTACAATTTATAGATACAGTCTAAGAGATCTAAAGTTGAAAAAACTGTAGCAATTACTTGACTGAATTGTCTTTCCTTGATTAGAATCTTCTGGATGGCTGTATGTAGGAACTTAGTGTTCTTTCAGTATATAAGTAGGATTTATTTGTCCAATGTTTATTCTTATGCAAACCATTAATTATGAGTTATCAAGATGACACTGAGTGATACAGAGGCATCTTGTATCCATTCCAGACATGATCTCAAGTATCTTCTGCTCTGTGCTAATCTTATATGAGATGAAACAGTTTGGAGCTTTTTAAGGGTTCCAATAAACAGTTTCCATGCTGACTGTAGTGGAAAGAACGTTGTTCTGGACCTCCAGAAACCTGGGTTTTAGGTTCTGCTCTATGCCAACAATCTATGTGATTTAAAAAATTTTTTTTCTTTTTACATTTATTTATTTTTGAGAGACAGAGTGAGACAGAGCACGAACAGGGGAGGGGCAGAAAGAGAAGGAGACATGGAATCTGAAGCAGCCTCCAGGCTCTGAGCAGTCAGTTAGCACAGAGCCCAACATCGGGCTCGAACCCACGAACTGTGAGATCATGACCTGAGCTGAAGTAGGACGCTCACCTTACTGAGCCACCCAGGTGCCCCTCTATGTGATTTTTAGAAAACTTTTTCACCTCAGGCCTCCATTTACTTACCTGTTAAGATAACATAAAGATTGAATTAAGTGACCTTTCATAATGCTTCCAGCATAGACATGCTATGCATTAAAGCTATTTTATTTATATCCCTGAGTCTGGAAAGATACTATCTTCTTGAGCAATGGAAAATGGAGCTACTCTTTAAGTAGCAAAGGTGAACCTGAGGCTGTCCATTGCCTTTAATCCAATCAGGAAATGCTGGACACTGCCTTCTGGGAGCGTAGATAGCATAAAATAGCTAATAATGATGCGATGTCTGCAGTAGTGTGAATAATGATCAGTTACTGAGTTCCAGGTGATACATAGTTTTCAGATATTATCTTCTTATTCTCACCACACTCCTGGGAGGTAGATTTTACATGAGAGAAAATTGAGGGCTAGGGAGTTCAGTAACTTGCCAGAGAGCATGAGCCCGGTAATTGTCCAAACAAGGTTCAGATCCAGGTTTTGCTTAAATCTAACAGCCAATCTTGATCTGCTAGTCTTCGCTGCCTCTATCTGCAAAACTCACTCTCCTTCATTTACCCTATACTTAATGTAAGACATTGTGTACTGGGTACTGCTCTAGAATAGATGATTGGGATAGAAAACGGAGAAAAAGCCTTCCTTCAAGGCAGCTTACATCCTAGCAAGGGTGAATAGTATCAGTAGATGTAATTAACACATGAACTACCTGCTGTTTTAGCAGGTGGTAAGTGCTATGGAAAAAGAAAAGGCCAAGCTGGGTGAAGAGAATTGGAAATGTGTGTGAATAGTGTGTGGAGGGTTGCAATTTTGAACTGGGTGGTCAGGGTGGGCATTATTGGGATGGGGATTTTTGATCAAGAACTTGAGAGAGGTGAGGAAATAAGTTGTACGGACAGCTGGTAGAAGAGCATTCTTGGGCAGAGAGAACAGCAGGGTCCTGAGTGGGGAGCGTGCCTGGTTTTAGCACGTCAGTTATTTATGACTGTAAATAGCCACAATAAGAAAACACTGAGAACCTATTATAGACACTTCCATTCCTGCTCATGGTTCTGTTTATTTTAGAGGCAGGATGACTTCTTTCTTATCAGCATACTTCATCCTGCTTACCCAACGGTCTACTTGAAGAGCTTGTTTCTCATCACAAGATGTTTTTCAGCCTTCATTTTACTTGGCTCTAACTGGGATTCTCAAGCCTTCTTATCTCCAGACACTTTTATACTCTTAAAAATTGTGGAGGACTCAGAGAGCTGTTGTACATGTGAGCTATATTTATGAATATATAATGTATTAGGAATTAGAACAGAAATTTGTGAAATATTTATTTAATTTGTTGAAAGTAATAAGCCCTTGTCATGTTAACACAAATAACGTATTTTCATGAAATATTACTATTTCCAAACCCCCCCAAAATAATGAGAATAGTGGCAATATTTTACATTTTTGCAAATCTCCTTAATGGTTGACTTAATAGAAGACAGTTGGATTCTCATACCTGCTTCTGCATTTCATCTGTTGTAACATGTTTGAGCTGAAACATATGAAGAAAATCCAGCCTTCCACAGATGGCCTTTCTAGGTAAGTGAATATTCTTCCCTGACAATACATTCAAAGTGATAGTTTCCGAAGAGTTAGCTGCAGTGTGACTTTTTGCATTTTGTACACTCATGGGTAAATGAGCATGAAAAAGGCACACAACGTCATAGTATTAGTTTTGACTTTGCAACCCCTCAAACGGGTCTTGGAGACCACCAGGAGTCCCCTGACCACCCTTTGAAGCGTTAATAAGGTAAAGAGAAAATTTCTATGAAAAGTTTGGAAAAAATGATGTTGCATGAAGAAACCATGAACTTGGAGAACTTGCCTTTTAAAAGAATTTTTTTTAACATTTATTTATTTTTGAGAGACAGAGCATGAGCAGGGGAGGGGCAGAGAGAGAGGGAGACATAGAACCTGAGGCAAGGTCCAGGCTCTGAGCTGTCAGCACAGAGCCCCATGCGGGGCTTGAACTCAGGAATCGAGGTATCATGACCTAGGCCAAAGTTGGATGCTTAACTGACTAAGCCACCTAGGCTCCCCGAACTTGGAGAACTTTCTAACACATCTGCTTCAGTGTCAGGCAGGGAGGATTTATTGTCTCTTTGGGCACTTTATTCAAGGATATAAGTCACTGCCACAGGCAGCCAGTGAATATATAATCTAGAAAATGGGGAGAAAGTTCTCTCATCTACCTTTCCCCACTGTGGTCCCTACAGAACTAAAAGTAAAGCAATCGACCAATATTCTGTACCCTGGGACAGTGCTGCTTCAACTTTAACTTGCAGCCCAGTCACCTGGGCATCTTATTAAAATGCAGATTTCAGCTTTGTAGGTCAGAGTAGGGTCTAGGATTCTGTATTTCTTATCATCCTCCAGGTGATGCTGTTGGTGTTGGTCCACAGACCACACTTTGAGTAGCGAGGGTCTAGAGGTTAAATAGACTAGTACTCCGAGGATGGGTTGACTCTGCATTTCTAGTGAATCCAGTGCTTCCCAGCCTGCTAAACTATGTATCATCAGATGATCAGGGACAGAAAGATTACTGAATAAAACTATGGACAGTGCCACCCTCAGAGCTGTCCAGTGCGTCTTATCTACCACATGTTGTGATGCTCAGTGTCTTTGCCTAACCTACCGCCTACACCTTCTGATGGCTTCCTAGTTACCTGAAAATATAATTCAGACTCCATACCCTGATTCACCAGACCCTTACTCGTCTGACCTCTTTGGACATCTTTGATCTTGATGATCATTTCCTGTCATTCACATGGTGCTGTCACAGTGACAGTGTTTCAGTTTCAGAAAGTGGTTGAATTCTCAGTTTGCTTGATGATGGCTTGTCAAATAAGCTAATTCTTTCCTTGAGGTACAGCATAGATACAGACCCCCCCCAAAAAAAATTGGAAATAATTTAATGAAAGCAGTAAAGTTGTGAGTTTTTGGATTTTATTTTTAAATTTTTTTCAATTTATTGTTTTTTTAATTTTTTAGTTTTTTT
Organism: Prionailurus bengalensis; assembly: GCF_016509475.1. Classification (NCBI taxonomy): domain Eukaryota; kingdom Metazoa; phylum Chordata; class Mammalia; order Carnivora; family Felidae; genus Prionailurus; species Prionailurus bengalensis. The sequence goes on from NC_057343.1 coordinate 207,965,959, forward strand.
AATTGAATTTTTTATTTTTTAAAATTTACATCCAAATAAGTTAGCATATGGTGAAACGATTTCAGGAGTAGATTCCTTAATGCCCCTTACGCATTTAGCCCATCCCCCCTCCCACAACCCCTCCAGTAACCCTCAGCTTGTTCTCCATATTTATTTTTTTTTAATCTTTTTTATTAACATTTATTTATTTTTGAGACAGAGAGAGACAGAGCATGAGCAGGGGAGGGTCAGAGAGAGAGGGAGGCACAGAATCCGAAACAGGCTCCAGGCTCTGAGCTGTCAGCCCAGAGCCCGATGCGGGACTCGAACTCACGGACCACGAGATCATGACCTGAGCCGAAGTTGGACGCCCAACTGACTGAGCCACCCAGGCGCCCCTGTTCTCCATATTTATGAGACTCTTCTGTTTTGTTCCCCTCCCTGTTCTTATATTATTTTTGTTTCCCTTCCATTATGTTCATCTGTTTTGTCTCTTAAAGTCCTCATATGAGTGAAGTCACATGGTTTTTGTCTTTCTCTGACTGACTAATTTCACTTAGCATAATACCCTCCAGTTCCATCCACATAGTTGCAAATGGCAAGATTTCATTCTTTTTGGTTGCCGAGTAATACTCTATTGTATATATATACCACATCTTTTTTATCCATTCATCCACGGATGGACATTTGGGCTCTTTCCATACTTTGGCTATTGTTGATAGTTCTGCTAGAAACATGGGGGTGCATGTGTCCCTTCAAAACAGCACACCTGTATCCCTTGGATAAATGCCTAGTAGTGCAATTGCTGGGTCATAGGGTAGTTCTCTTTTTAGTTTTTTGAGAAACCTCCATACTGTTTTCCAGAGTGGCTGCACCAGCTTGCATTGCCACCAATAATGCAAAAGAGATCCTCTTTCTCTGCATCCTCGCCAACATCTGTTGTTGCCTGAGTTGTTAATGTTAGCCATTCTGACAGGGTAAGGTGGTATCTCATTGTGGTTTTGATTTGTATTTCCCTGATGATGAGTGATGTTGAGCATTTTTTCACATGTTGGTTGGCCATCTGGATGTCTTCTTTGGAGAAGTGTCTACTCATGTCTTTTGCCCATTTCTTCACTGGACTAATTGTTTTTTGGGTGTTGAGTTTGATAAGTTCTTTATAGATTTTGGATACTAACCCTTTATCTGACATGTCATTTGCAAATATCTTCTCCCATTCTGTCGGTTGCCTTTTAGTTTTGCTGATTGTTTTCTTCACTGTGCAGAAGCTTTTTATTTTGATGAGGTTCTGGTAGTTCATTTTTGCTTTTATTTCCCTTGCCTCTGGAGACGTGTTGAGTAAGAAGTTTCTGCGGGCAAGATCAAAGAGATTTTTGCCTGCTTTCTCCTCAAGGATTTTGATGGCTTCCTGTCTTACATTGAGGTCTTTCATCCATTTTGAGTTTATTTTTGTGTATGGTGTAAGAAAGTGGTCCAGGCTCATTCTTCTGCATGTCGCTGTCCAGTTTTCCCAGCACCACTTGCTGAAGAGACTGTCTTTATTCCATTGGATATTCTTTCCTGCTCTGTCAAAGATGAGATAGCCATAGGTTTGTGGGTCCATTTCTGGGTTCTCTATTCTGTTCCATTGATCTGAGTGTCTGTTCTTGTGCCAAGTTTTTGGATTTTAAAAACACCTATTCAATCAGCAGATATTTATTGCATACCTACTGTGTGTCAGGCATTGTTTTAGGAATTTGAGGCCTGTCAATAAAGATTTCTCCCCTTGTGGAGCTTTGATTCCAGCAGAGAGACACTAAACAAGAGACAGAATAAATAAATAAATTGTGTAGTACTGATAAAATGTAGTAAGTATAATGGGAAAAACAGCACAATGCAGGAAAAGGCTTTGAGAAAGAGAGGTCCAGATGGGAGAGGGAAGATGATGTTTGAGGAAAGACCAGGAGGAGGTTGGAAGTTATCCATTCAGATTATGTTGGGGAAAAGGTCTTAGTGCAAAGGCCCTGAGCTGCCTGGCACTTGGGAGGAGCAGGCAGGTGGCCAGGCCAGTGTGGCTGGAGCAGAGCAGGTGGGCTGTGTGCTCAAGATGATAATGATGTGTGTGTGTGAGTGTGTGTGTGAGTGTGTGTGTGTGCACACGTGCACATGTCTACCTGTTTGTTTGCCTGGGTGTCTGTATGGAGGGCTGCCTATTTTAGATTTTTATATATACCTTTCAAAAGTTAATTATGGAGTAGAGAACCATTGTTTAAAGCTCTAGTTTTCCTTGGCTTCTGCTTTCTTGAGAATTAGTTTCAGGGAGAAGTTATTTTAATCTGTATAATTTTATAAACTGTAAAAACTTACTTTTTAAAGTGATGTAAATTGTGTATGGGCAGGAACTGAATAGTCAAGTGAAAGATGTTTCACTAAGGTGACCTGCAACTGAAAATTTTGCTCTGTGCTTGCAACGTAGGCCAGCAAGGGTTTAAGTGAGCACTTGGCCTCTGTAACACCCTTGCCTTCCATGAAAGAGTTGCATCTGCCTCGGCAAAATGAGGAGTCACTTTGGTAGAGCCTCAGCTTCCAGTCAGGTTCCACCACCTTCGGTGGTGGGGTTGTCCTTTTCTCCAGAGGAAGCTATTACCCGAGCCAGGGAGTATCTCTGCCTTCTCTGGGTGCTGGGCCATCTGGAGAATAGAAATGCCTAGTGCTCTGTTGAACAGTATGTAAACGCTCCACAGGACACTGGACCAGCAACTTCAGCATCACCTGGAAACTTGATAAAAGTGTAAATGCTCAGGTCTAGGGCTGAGGGGTGGTGGGTAAGCCCTAGAGTGTTCGTAAATGAGTGTCGCCTCTGGAACAGATGTTCTCAACCCTGGCTGTACATTAGAATTCCTGGGGAATTTAAAATAACAAAATGAAATGAACAACCAATGCCATGGCCCCTGTACCAGGGAGTCTAATTTAATTAGTCTCGGGATGGGCCAGGGGCAAATGTGTCTGTATTTTGTAGCTGTCCCTGAGTGATTCTAAGGTGTGGAATCACTGGTAGAATGGATTTCTCAAACCTCAGTACTACTGACATTTTGAACTGGATAATGCTTTGTTGTGGGTGCCGTTCTGTGCATCGTAGGATATTTATCAGCATCCCTACTCTTTATTTACTAGATTTCCATAGAACCCCTGCTCCCATTTATGACAACCAAAAATATTTCCAGATACTGTCAAGTGTTCCCTGGGTGGCAAAATTGTCCCAGTCAAGAACAGTTGCTTTACAGAGCAGTTCTCAAAGTTTACTACACTGCCCAGTGTAATTATAATGCTAAGCACATGTATAATTTTAAAGCTTTTAGTTACATTAAAATAAACAAAATAAAACAGGTGAAACTAATGTTAACAGTATAGTCAGTTTAGCCCAATATATCCCAAATAGTATTTTAACATGCATTCAATATAAAAAAATAATAATAGGGTATTTTTACATTCTTTCTTCAAGTCTTTGAAATCTGGTGTATGATTCACAGTTACAGCATATTTTCAGACAGGCTACACCTTGAGTCTTCTGTAGCCACATGTGGCCCAGTGTCTGCTGTATTGGGGTTCAGTGGGCATCAGAATCACCCTGAAGGCTGATTAAAATATAGATTGCTGGGTGACACTCCCAGGGTTTCTGATTCAGCAGGTCTGGGTTGGGGCCTGAGAATTTGCATTTCTTAATAAGCTTATAGGTAATGCTGAAGCCGCTGATCTGGTGACTACACTTTGAAAACCACTACTCCCTAACTGACTGATTAAACCTTAGTACCTTTGTTACTCAAAAATACGGTTTGTGGACCAGCAGCAGACCTAGTAAGGTCTGTAAGAAATGCATAATCCCAGGTCCCACTACTGACCCATTAGACTGGAACCTGTGTTTTAACCAGAATGTACATGAAAGTGGGAACATGAGACTTCCTTGAATAGAGCCCCCTTGTGAGTCTCTATTATAGGGGCCTGTTTGCTTCCTTCTTAGAGCTTTCTCAGTTCTTTTTCTCTGTTTTTTTCTGTTTAACTAAAAAATTCTGGCTTCCCCGCCTGTAACCATTCTCTTTCCAGGCCTAGTATGTCTTACACATAATAGGCACCTAAATATCTATGAAATTAATGAGCCTCTGAAAGGAGAGAAGGCTGGGGATGGTGATTAAGTATATTCTTTGGGTTTAGAAAATCAAATAAAAATGTGTTTGGAGATGAGTTGAACACTGGGATTCAGAAGCTGATTGTGTGGCCCCTGCTGGCCTGGCAGGTGGAGTGGTCCTTCCTGTGCACTTCACCTGTGCACTCAGGGAGCATGAGTGACTCACCTTGAAAGAATTGCCTATGGGAAGTTGGTCAGATTCCTCTTCCTGGCAAGGCGGAGCCACATTCTTTTCCTTTTAGAGCAATGGCAGTGCTCTACCTGGTTGTGACGTCACACAGCACCCAAGATGCCCTTCCTCAGGGCTGTGAGTGCCGCTCAAGTGTCAGTGGCCACACAGGCTTCTTCACACTTCCACAGCCAGTTGGCATTCCAGAGGCATGGCGTTCGAACTGACTCAGTTCTAAGTCACCAGAGGCACGATTACACAGTGCAAATTTGGTTTCCAAAGGGAATTACTGATGTTACAATGCCTGGCTAAAATACAGTGTTTGTCACATATAAAAATAGTCTCTTGACTCGTAGATAAGTTTCATTTTTTCCCTTATGCTTTTATTAACAGAAAATAGTTTCTCCACACCTCTTTGGGAAAAGACAGTAAACCTTTTTATTTTATTTATTTTTTTATTTTCTGTTGAGATTTAGTGCTAAGTGTGAAGTAACCAATGGATTTGTTAACTATGTATCTTAATCTTCACAAAGAGCTTGTGTGTAGACAGATGGAAAGATGAAGAAATTCAGTGGTTACTTTCAGAGGAGGGCAAAATTTTAAAAAAAGCAGAAGTGAACAACAATTTCATAATATTCTTTGCAATCTGCTTCACTGCTTTTTTTTTTTTTTAATCTCAGCTGCCTTCTCATCATGCCAGGCTTTTGACAAAATTGAGACGATATAAGAGTGGAATGCGTATTCTATGTTTGTTTTACAGGAAGACTTAAATGAGAAACAGTGGCATTGACCAAATAAATAAGCTTGATTCTTGTCAGGCAATGGTTGCCCAGGTGTGGCAGCAGGACAGGCCTGGTGTAGGTAACACCACTGGCTGACATGACCCCCGTCTTTGTTAACCTCACTCTCCTGGAGTTGTGTTACCGCGTTTTCTGGTTGAAGGGTATATACTTGTAAGCACATGTAATTTGTTGTTATTGTTAATTTTAAGCTATTTCTGTCTTAAATCTGAAAAGGGGTCAGTGGGGGGGAGCTCAGTGCCATATAGTCACTGAAACATAGTGAATGCACCATGGTTGCCATAGGGAAGCTTGTCCATGATGATGACGAAAATAACTGCTTAATATATGAAAACTATATTAGGAAGTGGGAAAGGGTAGGTGAGTTTTGCTCTAATTTACTCAGTGAATTTGGCAGGTTTGGAAATAGGCCATTGCTCCAGACTTCCTCATGGTTTAGTGTGGATATCTTTGCTTTATGAGCTTCTGATAAAAATTGCCTGACGCGTCTCTAATGATTAGAAGATGATAATTCTGCCCCAGTGCCTTTGGCTCTGATAACCACAGTTTAGCCACTCATCTAGGGGAAACACCTCTGCTCTGATTCCTTGGGTAAGTGTGAAATTTTGTCACCATGTCATGCTGATCTACTGTACTTAATCAGTGAAAATAAAAGTCTTGTTATCCAGTGGTGAGGTAGCTTCAAGAATGGGTACTGGGGACACCTGGCCGGTTCAATCAGTAGAGTGTTCAACTTTTGATCTTGGGGTCGTGAATTTGAGCCCCGCACTGGGTGTAGAGTTTACTTATTAAAAAAAAGAATGGGGTGCTGTACTAAGGGCTGGTGGTTATATGGGCTGGTGGTTATGTCGGGGAAACAGAAAATGAAAATAAAGGGAACCCTGTACAATCACAAAGCAGGAAGGTCAGCACACTGGTTACAAAGGGTGTCAGGAGAGGAGAAACACAGACTAAATTGATACAAGGGCTGAAAATGAAAATGCTGGTAGTGTTTAGCAGAAAAGTTACGGTAAAGGAAGTCTTATTTGAAATTGCGCTGCCTCTATACTTTATCTCATTCGTCCCCCTGGTAATCCTTCACGACACATTGCACAGATGCGCTTCCCATAATTAGGTGAGGAAGGTGAGGCCTGAGATACTTAGTGACAGAACTGACTCTCTGGCTCACGCAGAGAACCAGAACTTTGATTTTGAATTTTCTTTGAAAGCTTCTCTGGGACCTCTTCTGGCTGTGTGCTTGTTATGTGTAGTTGTTAGCGTTTGTGAGCATTTCACAACCATTTGCAAGAAAGCACTCTATCTAGGAGGAGAGCTGTGATGTGCAACATCTGTCCCTGTCCTTTAAAAAAGGGACAATCAACCAACTTCTGATTTAGGTCTTAGGTGTCTTTCATCTAAAATTTTCAGTTCACAGCGTTCATTTTGAAGTAAAATAGGCAAGATTGCTTCATGTAAGTACTCTGCAATTTAACTGCTTTGTGAATTCGTCCTCTGGATCTATTGATGTCTTTTTAACCCTTTGGTGTCTGGCAACCACAGTCATTTAAAAAATATTTTTTATTTTTTAACAATTTTTTAAAGTTCATTTATTTTTGAGAGAGAGAGAGAGGAGGGGAGGGACAGAGAGAGAGGGAGACACAGAACTTAGGCTCCAGGCTCTAAGCTGTCAGCACAGAGCCTGATGCAGGGCTTGAACCACAAACCGTGAGATCATGACCTGAGCTGGTCAGAGGCTCAACCGACTGAGCCACCCAGGTGCCCCAAAATATATTTCTTTTATTAATAAAATAGTTACCATTACTTACTAGTCAGTTTTAAAGATATTTTACAGGTGATAAAGAACCCTCATGGTTTCTTGTTGAAGCAGATAAGTTGGAAAGAAGATCACGTGTGTTTAAGCTGAAATTAATCTGTAATCAAGTGAGAGAAAAATAGACAATATTATGTTCAAGTGTTTGAAGTGCATGTCATTGTTTGCTAAGAAAATATAAATATTTTTGAAGCTTTTGTAAAATGGTTTGATCTCTAGATTGTACATTTTTATTACAAACATTTTTTTCTCTGGTTATTAGTAGTGGGGGAGATGTTTATAAGGCTAAATGTACAGAGATTCAACCACATTGGAAAAATAAAGACAAGAACAAATAGCAAGAAATCCTTAGCACATGCTGACTCACTTGGACACAGTCTGCCCAGTTGACCTGTGACATTCACCATGGGTCATCCCCCTTCAGTCAGCCTTCAAGGTAAAAACTGTATCCCATTTCCCATTCTCTTGTCGGCACAGGCGTATTTTAAATCGACTGATGCTTTCAGCCTGATGTTTTCAGCACCTGTAGGGATAATAAAATCTGGAGGTTTACCACCCTCAAACTAAAGCAGTATTTTATAATTGGATTGAAGGGTTTATTTGATTGTATTCTCTAAGCAGCTAAGTCTGAATCTAACCTGGTTATGGAGCTCATGGGTCTGGTTCTCTGAGGGAAGTACAAGAGGACCATCCAGCAGGTTGTGACTCCCAGGTAAGAAATTTACTGATGCCATCCACTGTCTGTGTGTAGCTGTGACCACCACTGGGGAGTCTTTATGTGGTAGTTACAATTCGAGTACATAGATGGCCTGCTAAGGTTGTTTTGTCATGGATATTTTATGTAAACATAATGAACATAATATCTGATACCTGGTCCACGTAATGTTCTTCCCATGGCCACACCTTCTAGGACTCCGATATAGCACAGCTTTAGAAAGATATAGTTGCCAGAGTAGGTCTTTAAGTGACTCATTCTATTTGCTCATGTTTGAGGATAAAAGTTCAAAGAATTTTCAAGTAGGAGAAATTTGTTGATTGTAAAGTGATGAAGAAAAATAATTTATTGTATTGGAAGTCCCAAATCTTTGCTTCTCAAATATTTTTGTAGGCTGTGTTGCATATAGTATCAATTCAGTCTCATGTTTTACATGAATTGCCAGGAGGGAGGGAGCTACTTGACTGGGAAATATTTGCTGTGAGTCATTCATGGTGTTGGGAGTGGTATAGAGGTGCTGTTCTGTATGATGAACCTGGTGTTGGGAGATAGAGTTTTGAGTATTCTGTTCTGGGTGCCCCATATTCCATTTCACAGTGCAGAGTTTCCCCAAATTAACAAAATTATAAAGGATCACTTGGGGTACTTTTTACATTTGTGGGCCTCCCCCAGACAGCTGAATCAGAATTCCCATTGGTATGATCTGGGAATATGTATTTTTTACAAGAACCTTAGATTATTCTTCTGATCATGCAAATTTAGGAACTTCTACATTGGTGGCTACTGTAAGAATCCTCTTGGCTCTTGAAGTTACTTGGTTCTTTAAAAACACCTTCATCATATTTTAATCCTTCTGAATACATCTATCCCCGTTTGTTCTTAAAGAGGGGGCAGAGCAAATATTGCTACCTTCATTTTACAGATATGATGTCAACTTACCTGAGTCAACAACTCTTAAGGTTTAGGTGATAAGAAGAGCAATCAAAGCTTTTGGAATGGTGAGGGCTGGTTAGCTGCTCCCCCATAGCTGCATGTCTAGGAGTAATGAGAACATGTCAGATAATAGTCTGTGACATACATGGACATCTGTTAGACATTTCTTAGAGAAGCAGGCACAAAATATAATTCTAATGAAGCACCAGTGCACTATTATTTGAGGTTACTTAACCGCACTTCATAAGGCAAATTCTCATTGAAGCACACATGGCAACATTTAAAGTTGGATTCTGTGTCCTCCTGAACTGTTGGCTAGACACTGACTGATGAGTGACAAGGGCATCAGTGTTGTCTCTAAGGAACTTGGGGTGTAGGCTTCAGTGGGTTCTTATATCCCATTCAGGCAATGGTGGAGAGTATTTCTAAAACATTTTAGCCAATCCACATTTTTTGAACACTATGAATTTCAACAGTCAGATTGCCTAGTTCTAATAGTATGTATGCTAATTAAAAAGTCAATAGAAAACCCCTTTATGATTTTTCAAACTGTGTTGTTTCTGTGCCTGGACCACCTTTATTTTATTTTACTGGGTAAGTCCTATTCATTCTTTAACACCATCTCTTCTGGGAAGTATTTCCTGGTTCTGTAGAACTTTGCTGCTCAAAGTCTAGTCCATGGACCAGCATCATTGCCATGGGGGCTTGTTAGAAATGCAGATTATCAGTCCCACTCAAGACATGATGACTCAGAATCTTCATTTTGACAAGATTTCTGGTGATTTGCAAACACAATAAAGTTTGAGAAACACTATGCTAGATATTAGGTTCTCCTCATCTGTGCCTCCTAGTATACCATAAAAGTGTGATCGTGGTTCTGTCAGAACACTTACCACACAAATACATAACTAATATATTTTTGCCTATTCTTCTAGGTTGGTCCCATGTCTTACTCATTTCTGCACTGCTATAACCTGGAATATATTGGCTGCTTCATTCATGTTGCCCATGACAAAACTAGTTGTTTAAATCTAAATGGAGGTTTCTCAGACTTCCAGCTGGCTTATGTGTCCTCACACACTCAAAGTCAGAATGAGTAGAAGACATTCAAACTCAAAGTCAGAATGAGTAGAAGACAGATACTGGCCAGATTTCTAGGGCTATTGGTGAGAAAGAAGTGGTTCTTGGACAGAGGAACCATAGCATAGTGGTATGATGGGAAATTCATGAGGGGTGGATTTGGTCTCTAGATATGTGAATGGTCATAGGGAGAGTCACTTTATGTGACCAGGTGTGCCAGAGGTTCTGAATACATTTCTATTCCAACACAGGTGAGAGATTAGGCAGACTTCCAGCAGTAAGAACAACTAATTATAACAGAAGTTTTCTTTGGGACTCCTCCCTTAACTATATAAATCTGCTACAACTCACACCCTATCTTTTTTTTTTTTTTTAGACTCACTGAGATAAATGGTAGGTTCAATGTCTGGTGTTTTGAGTGGGGAAAGAGAGCACTGAGAGATAATAGGTACCAAGAGCACATCCTGAGATCGGAATCAAGTGTTTGGAATGGGTGGATAGATTCAGATATTTAATCTGGCACGTTAGGTCTAGGTGTCTAGAAGATAGTAGAGGGTAGCAAAGAGCAGAGGTCCTATCAGAGTGAGGGCTGGTCTAAATCCAGGGCTCCAGGCACTTAACAACTGGACAGCACTTGTTCTGCATCTTTCTCTCTCAACCAAGTCTCTTTTGGGGTGGGCACTGTTAACTAAGGTGTAATGGTGGCTAAAAGTGGAAGGAGGGTTTCAGGTTACCATGGAAGTACAAAACAGTTTAGTAATGACCCAGAATCCAGTGAATAGAGGGAGAATAATATCCAACCTATATTTAAGAAGAAAATGTTTTTCTTCCTTTAGGCGGTTCATAGGGGCAGTGAACACCAATCTGGGGTGGGAGTAGGGAGTAATATTTACAGAGGGGAAGGGATTTCAGAGCTAGTCCAAGCTTTTCGCCTAAGGCGGGGGATTTAAAATAGAATACCTAGGGAAGCCAGCAGGTAATGTGCAAACTGAAGCTGAGATGGAGGAGATGGTGATGTAATGAAGAACAAGTGCCCTGGTTAAAGGGTCAGCTTTAACTGGTAGCGTCATGTGGGTATCTGGACCCGAAATTTTGCAAATACAGGAACAAGCATCTATCTTTTTATTTTTTATTTTTTAAATTTATTTTATTTAAAAAATTTTTTAATGTTTATTTATTTCTGAGACAGAGCATGAGTGGGGGAGGGGCAGAGTGAGAGGGAGACAGAATCAGAAGCAGGCTTCGGGCTCTGAGCTGTCAGCACAGAGCCCGACGTGGGGCTTGAACTCACAAACTGCGAGATCATGACCTGAGCTGAAGTCAGTTGCTCAACCGACTGAGCTACACAGGCGCCCCAAGCATCTGTCTTTTTAAGTGAAACATCCCCATTTTCGGCAACTAATTTCCAAGGTGGAGTCAGTTTCATGGGTGCCAGTTTGTGATATCTAGCCTCAGAAAACTTTTTGCCTACAAGTACTGCAGGTTTCTTGTCTCCTGGGTACTTTGAGGTCTCTTCGTGTCTATCTATCTATCTATCTATCTATCTATCTAATGTTTATTTTTTTTGAGAGACAGAAAGCAAGTGGGGAAAGGACATAGAGAGAGGGAGACACAGAATCTGAAGCAGGCTCCAGGCTCTGAGCTGTCAGCACAGAGCCTGATGCAGGGCTTGAACCCACAAACCACAAGATCATGACCTGAGCCGAAGTCAGACGCTTAACTGACTGAGCCACCCAGGTGCCCCTCTCTGTGTCGTTTTAAATATCACAAAGACTGGGGTAGAAACCAAAGGGAAACAAGAAGCTGGTTAGATAGGGCTTGTCTTTGAAATGAAATCAATTAATCACCTCCTTCTAACCACTTTCTAACTCACCAAAATTAAAAGCAAGCAAGCATAAGTGAAACCAAATGAAAGGCAAAAATAACTGCCCCAAACCTCAACTTCTCCCTCAGAGTCTCCAAGGATAGCATCAGTCACCTACTAAGTTATTCAACTAAAAAATCTGGCAGTGTTTTTTTGACTCTTTTTTTTTTTTTACCTCAATCTTCACATCTTATGATGATTCAGGGCCAATAAATTTCACCTTTTAAACCTCCGCAGTTCATCTCCTTCCCTCTCCATCCCTGTCACCATTGTTTTACATCAGATTCTATTGTATTTTACCTGGATTATTCTAAAAGCTTCCTTATTGGCTGGCATTCCTAACTGATTTCATGAGGAAACAACACAAACAGACTCTACGTTTTTTTACAGGACTAGGTCTTGGCAAGGGTCTGTGTCTGGTTGAACCTACAGTTAGGGGTCAGCAGATCGTCTTCACCTGGGGTGAGTGTTGCAAGAGGCCAGAATATTTTCAGCCATGGGTAGGTCTGCTGGAGTCATTCCCAGTTCCGGAATTAGAACAATGTACCACACAGGTCAGTGCTGTCTGGGAAATCTCTTTTTCCCCTTCCAAGTTTAATGTGTTAGCACTTACATATATCCATGTTTTTATGAAAGTAGGGTCATTAATTAGGCAAATTTCTGAAAAATGTGCAATAGTGAGATAAAGTGGATCAAACGGTGATTGTTTTGTACCATGTGTCTGACCAATTCCAGGCGCTGACTTCAATGTCCATTCCTTAACTGGGTTTCAGGCTCATAGATCAAATAATTCATTTTAGATAGAACCTGAATCTGGGGAGGAAGTGATCTTCTCATGGTTGGGTCATCCTCTGGCCTCTAAGGTTAATCTGGCCTTGAGGCCTGTATGTTTCGGGACTGATCTAGAGATGTCCCAGCAGGACACAATCACTGACACTAATTTTTCTAATGCTAACTTGAAGGAGAATGAATGATTTTAAAAGTACTAACTAGAGTTTATAAATGAGTTAAAAACCAATAAAGGACTCAGATTGGGAAATGTCTACCAGCTTGTTTTTAGCTAAAAGGCCCAATAGTTAGACTGCCTGGATTATACAGCAACAAGTTATACTAGTTACTTACTACCTATGAGATCTCAGAAAAGCTACCTATCCATAATAAGCTTTAATCCTCTCATTTGTACAATAGGGAAAACAGCACCTTTCCCAAATTTTGTGATGAGGATTAAACAGGAAGGCACATAAATCTCTTAGCAAAGTAGCCAACAAATAATAGACAATGATTTATAACATCATTATACTTATTTCTCAGTGAAAGTTTATCCTTCCTCTACCTGTATCAATATAAAATCATCTTAAGCAAACTCCTAAAAATCCAAATCCATATATTTGGAGGAATCTCAGAAGGATAAAATGTTCTTAGTAACTGTTGGAAGTATAATACATTCTCGTGATTCAAAATTTAAAAAGCAAAAAAGCTAAAAGCCTATGTATTAATCATCTTTCTCAGCTAGGTAACCAGACTTACTGGTTTCTTGAATATCCCACCAGAGAGAACTGATGCATCTACAAGCAGAAGCAAACAGACATGTTTTTCCTAATTGCTTTTCAAAGTGTTTTTGAATCTGAACTTTCCATCTATACTAATATGATGAATTATTATTTTCATAAGGAACTAGATGGTGCTATTTTGATACAAATATGTCTATTGTAATTTTTCTAAGATCATATCTAATACTTGTCTTAACATCTAGGCTATAGCACTGTGGGACATATTTTATGGCTCTAGTATTTGTGCCAAACATTACCTTGTTGTATATTGAATTTATATGGCAGTTGAATATGGTTAGGCCCAGATGATAAAGAATTTGCTGCGCTTAATTAAATTAAATTAAATGCAAATATATTTTCCTTGTAAAGAATATTCTGCCCTTTGCAAGACATAGGAAGCCTGAAATTAGCTCTGGTATTCTCAGTGACTTTCAGAAAGAGGTCGCTGAAATAAGGCAGTAAAATACTGTGGCGGGAGTGCAGTTCTGAAAGGAGTTTTTAGGAATATTCTTCCTTCTTTGTTCACTGTCGGTATTGACTATTGAGAGGTGATGGCAAACTCTATCAAGGGCAGCTTCCAAAAAAAAAAAGTGTTAGGAATATGGGAAAGCCCACCTGTTCCTTTTAATACACCACCCACAGGGCCACGTTCACCCTGCAAGCACACTTTGCTATAGGAACGTGAAGTCTTGGCAACTGTAATGAATTATATGGGTGCCCCATGCAGAACCCCATCACCAGCCGGTGCACTCCTCCACTCCCGCACTGGGTTCTGTAAGTGCTGCGGCTAAGGCTTGCTGCCCCCGCTTCTGGAGAGGAGCTCTCGATCCAACCGGAGCCATATCCTAAAAGGTGATAGCCCCAGCCCCAGGGAGCAGTCCTCAGCCAATGATAGACTGAAATAGGTATTCTTACAGCCAGTCGCCATGCCTGAGGGTGGAATAACTCTGTGAACTGCCCAGATGCTAGTGCTCCCTGTGGGGTCTCGCTGAAGCTGGACTGCCACTGAGAACTCGTCCTTGTGTGGAAGTGAAGAGGAGCCACTGGAGAGCAGGGGGGCATTGTTAGGGACTTCACGTAGAAGGGGATGGTTCTTCAACAATTACGGCAATGCTTTTCTGAGCAAAAGTGAAAGGAAGCTCCCTGTCCCTTCTGCTTCTACCTTAGCCTTCCTAAGTCTGACACAGTGAACCAGTTTTCAGGTTGATCCTCTTAGATCCCACCTCATGAGCAATGTTTATTCTGCACTCAGAATTGCTAAAGTTGCTCCTTGTACCATTAGAATCTTTAAAAAAATTTTTTTAAGTTTATTTATTTATTTTGGGAGAGACAGAGACAGCATGAGCAAGGGAGGGGTAGAGAGAGAGGGAGAGAATCCCAAGCAGGCAAGCAGGCTCAGCACTGACGGTGCAGAGCCTGATGCAGGACCCAAACTCACAAAACTGCGAGATGGTGACCTGAGCCTAAATCAAGAATCAGACTCTTAACCGACTGAGCCACCCAGGCACCCCATACCATTAGAATCTCGATGATACGTCCTGCTCATACATGACTCAGGGTCAATGACAGAGCTAAAATACCAGGTTTTCTCCTTCATCTAAAATTCAACTACAGGAATTGAAAGAAGGGGCTACCAGCTGCATTAGGCAGGTAGGAACACCTGTTTTCTACCTTTTCTCTCTTCTTTTAGGGTCCTCACTTTCCTATTTACAGACTGGGTTTGCAAGTTTTAGTCTAGTGCTATTTTTATGCTTTTTTTTAAAGCAGTAACTTCCACAACAGTGGTAAGAAGGTAAAGGGAAATGGGGTTTAAGTGACTTGGTGAAGTTAGCATAATCTGGCGTAGCTTTAGGAACAGCCTATTTCCTGACTCTTCAAATGTGCAGTCAACTCTAGACCCTAAAAGAGGGTGGATCAATATTTTTGGCATTTACTAAAACCTTGGAAAACAGAAAAAAAAAGGCCTTCAATATGACATAACAGAGTGATCTATCAGCTGAGAATGAATAGAGAGTCATATGATCACATGTTAAAGAAACTCAGCTCACCTTCTTAAGCCTTATAATTTTGAAGAGAAGAAAACTTGCTTATAATTGCATAGCTGTGTAGGGACATGCTAAGTTAGAGTGCAAATCTGTTGATAATGTAATTTCCTTCCCCGGGAGCACTGCAGACTAGATGTCCTGAAAACCTCTCCACACAGAAAATTCAGGAGTATCTTTAAAAATATAATTGCTGAGTTAATAGAAGAAAACCATTTGCGTGGCATGTGGGTGGCTCAGATGGTTAAATGTTAGACTCTTGGTTTTGGCTGAGGTCATGATCTCACAGTTCATGGGTTCAAGCCCCGTGTCGGGCTTTGTGCTGACAGTGGGGAGCCTGCTTGGGATTCTCTCTCTCCCTCTCGCTCTGCCCCTCCCATACTCTCTCTCTCTCTCTCTCTCTCTCTCTCTCAAAATAAATAAATTAATAAACAAACTTAAAAAGGAAAATCATTCGCATAACTGTAAACCAACAATGTATAGTTATAAAACAATTAGTTTAGTGGCCAGGTAGTGGTCTTAATTTTCAGTTCAATGGAATTATTGTTTTGTCTACTGGTGGGATCATTTCTTCCTTTGGACCTAAGACCTCCAAGCCAGCAGAACATAAAGTGTGGGGGATAGGAAGCAAAGCTCTTGCTATTGGGTCACTATGGGTAATAGTGAATGATGCCCCTCCCATTTCTACCCCCTGATTGCTGGAACCATGAATCCTGGTTATGAGAGAAACAGAAGCATATATTGGACACTGATTCAGAGCATTTATAGTCACCTGGAGAACCTTACCCCAGCCATGAAAGGGATTTTCACCTACTTGGTATTGTAACTGAGTCTTCAAAAGGCCCTTCTACCATTCTTTCAAGGCAGCTGCTGCAGGATGGTGGGGAACATGGTAAGTCTAGTGAATTCCATGAGGTTGGGCCTATTGCTATATTTCATTTACTGTGAAATGGGCGCCTTGATCAGAAGCAATGGTATGTGGAATACCATGTCAGTGGATAAGGCATTTCTTAAATTCAGGGCTGTCAGTTTTGGCAAAAATATTGTATGCAAGGAAGGTAAATCCATACCTATAACGTCTATTCCAGTAAGAACAAAATACTGTCCCTTCTGTGATGGAAGTTGCCCACTATAATGAATCTGTCACCAGATAGTTAGCTGGCTGATCACCCCAAGAAATGTTAGTGTTGATTTCATACCATGTTCATTTCTGCTGCTGGCTGGTTGGGTACTCAGCAGTGACTGTAGTCATGTCTGCTTTGGTGAGTAGAAATCCATGTTGCTGAGCCCATGTGTAATGTTCATTCCTGCCACCATGGACAGTTTGCTAATGAACATATGGGCTCCCGTTGGGTGATGACTGGGGTGGCTGGTAAAAGAGGCTGACTGGTATCCATAGAACAGATTATCCTATTCAAGTAAGTGTTAAAGGTCATTTCCCCTTTTTGCCCATTCTTGGAGGTCTATTCACATACCTCTTTCCCAGACTTCCTTGTCACCAGTTTTCCAGTCCTGTTCCTTCCAAGTCTCTGACTGTTCAGCCAAACCATTGGCCACAGCCCATGAATGGTAAATAAACACACGTCTGGCCTTATAAGCACCTTATAAGCAAAATGACCAGCCAGGTACACTGCTTGAAGTTTTGCCCATTGAGAGGATTTTCTTTCACTACTATCCTTCAGGGATGTCCTAGAGAGGGGCTGTGGTGCTGTGGCTCTCCACTTACAGGTGATGCCTGCATATTGTAGAGAACTATCTGCAAAGCAGGCCTAAGTCTTTTCTTCCTCTGTCAGCTCTTTGTAGGGAACTCCCCTTGAGGCCATAGGTGAAGCCTGGGTGAGACAAGGTAGTATAGCTGCAGTAGGGATCATGGGTGTTTGGTCCACTTCATATAATTTATTTGTGCCCTCTGGAACTGTTTGGGCTTGATCTCATATACCCCACTCCCATTTGACAAGGGAGTGCTACTGTGCACACTCAACTTTATGAGTTGGTGAGTCAGATTATACTCAGTTCATGATGGGCAGTTCAGGTTGCATGGTAACTTGGTGGCCCATAGTTAAATGTTCAGTCTCTACTAAGGCCTAGTAGCAAGCCAAGAGCTGTTTCTTAAAAGGAGAGTAGATCTCTCAAAGGATGGCGGGTCTTTTCTCTAAATTTCTAAGGATCTGTAATGAGATTCTCTCATAGGGGCCTGCCACAGACTCCATCCAGCACCCCTATCTACCATTGACACTGCTCTCTGGATCTGGGGGATCATATGGTCCAGTAGCAGAGCAACTTGCACAGCAGCCCAGATCTGTTGCCAAGCCTATTGTTGTTTTGGGCCTTGCTCAAAACTCACAACTTTTGGGTAACTTAGTAATGGGCCAAAGTAGCACAGCCAAATGAAGAATTTATTTCTTCCAAAATCCAAAGAGACCCACTAAACATTATACTCCCCGCCTCCTTCCCTTCCTCCTTCTCTCTCTCTTTTTGATTATAGGAAGAGCCAGATGCAACAACTTACCTTTCACCTTAGAAGGGATATCTGAATATGTTCTATAGCATTGGAATCCTAGAAATTTTACTGAGATATAGGACCCTTGAATTTTTATCAGATTTATTTTCTACCCTCTGACATGCAAATGTCTTACCAATAAGTCTAGAGTAGTTGCTACTCTTTGCTCACTAGGTCCAGTCAGCATAATATCATCAATGTAGTGGATCAGTGTGATACTCATGGAAGGGAAATGCAGTCAAGATTTCTGTCAACTAAATTATGACATAGGGCTGGAGACTTGGTTATACCTCTGAAGTAGGGTAGTGAAGGTATATTGTTGGTCTTGTCAGCTGAAAGCAAACTGCTTCTGGTAGTCTTTATTAACAGGAATTGGGAAAAAAAAGCATTTGTCATTTTAGCTGCATAACAAGGATGTGTTAATTTGCTCACGCAATGAAACCACACCTGGTACTGTGGCTGATATTGGAATCATTACCTTGTTAGGCTTACAATTACTCACTGTCATTCTCCAAAATCCATCTTTTCTCTGTGTGGTCCAAAAAACTGAGTCAAAAGGAGATGTGATGGGAATCACCACTCCTGCATATTTCAAGTCTTTGATGGTGGCACTAATCTCTTCAATCCCTCTAGAAACATGGTATTGCTTTCAATTTACTATTTTCCTAGGTAAATCCAGTTTTAGTGGCTTTTACTTGGCTTTTACCACTAGAATTGCTCTTGGTTTATCGGTCAGGGAACCAATGTGGGAATTTTGCCAGTTGCTGAATATGTCAGTTCCAATCATGCATTCTAGAACTGGGGGAAAAAAAACAACACATGAAGTGTTCAAGGACCCACTTGGCCTACTGTGAGATGGACTTGAGTTAAAACTCCACTGGTCACCTGACCTTCATAAACTCCTCTTCTGACAAATGAACCACAGTCATGTTTTGGGTCTCTTGGAATTAGTGTAGTTCAGAGCCAATATCCAATAGTCCCCAAAGGTCTTACTATTGCCTTTTTGCCAGTGTACAGTCACCCTGGTAAAAGACCATAGGTCTTGTTGGGAAAGATTGTAAGAAGGATTAACAGTATAAATTTGGGGCAGTGTACCAGGATCCTTCCTTTAGGGACCCGCCTCTTCATGGAAACTGTTTAGTCTGTCAATTAGTGGAAGTCCTGGTTGGACCTTAGGAAGCATAGGGCATCTGGCAGGGCTATATTGAGGCCCAGGTAATAGGGATAATCAGAGGGAGTAGCATATTTTGTATTTTCTGTCTTAAAATTCACATCCCTTATCTTGTCTGCTCAACAGTAAAGAAAAGCAGAATAATTCCATGAGGTAAATGGCTATCCTCTGCTGACCCAAATAGCTGGGCATGGAGAAGAGGGAGGAATTTCATTAGACTATGGTCAAGTCATGCCAAATAGAATTAGGAAATGAAGCCAAGCTCATCCAAGCATTCTTTCAGGGTGAAAAGATAGTATGATGGCAGTAGGTATCTGCTTTTTGAATCCTTCTGTTCCAATACAGACTGGTATATTTACCTCTGTTTTTGCACAGTTGTCATTTTGAGGTCATTATTGTCTGTCCTTTTTTGGTTCTCATTACTTTTCCCTTTTTCCATTTCCTGTTCCCAATCCTTGTATCTCATTAGTATTAGTCTCTTGGGACTGCTGTAACAAGTTACCATTGCCTTGGTGGTTTAAAACAAAAGAAATTTATTCTCTTACTGTTCTGCAAGTCAGAGGCTAAATTGAGTTTAATTGACCTGAAATCAAGATGTTGACAGGGCCATGTTCTCTGTGGAGACTCTAGGGCAGAATCTGTCTCTTGCCTTTGTACCTTTTGCTGGCTGCTAGCATTCCTTGGCTTGTGGCCACATTACTCTAGTCTTCAAGGCTAGCATCTTTAAATCTCTCCCTCCTCCCTACCACATTGCTTTCTCTTCTCTGTGTGTTAAATCTGCTTCCCTCTTATAAGGATACATGTTATTGTATTGATTGTATATGAAGTTCACCTGGGTAATTCAGGATCAACGCCTCAGTATCCTTAATCACATCGGCAAGGATGCTTTTTCATCTAAGTCAATATTTACAGGTTCCAGACGTTAGGAAGTGAGTATCCTTTTGGGGGGAAGGGCATTTTTTCATTCTACTATAACATGTCTTCCTCTTTCTTGACTCTCTCTGTCTCTGTCTCTCCCACCACCTTATTCTCTCTTTCATTTAGAACACATCCTCTAATAGTTTCAGAGAATGAATACATATAAAATTATTTGAGATCCTATAATTTTGATTCTGCCCTCATATTTGATTATGACTTTGTATATAGAATGTTGGGATGGAAAACATTGTTATTCAGAAAACTTGAGTGTGGCCACACATGTCTCTTCCTTGCTGCTCCTCATCAATTCAATTCCAGAAGTTTTTGAACATTTGAGGTATTTGTAAATGTTCTGCATCCTAAATATTCTGCAACTGTCTGAATTTTGGGGGAAGTAAGTCCTTTAACTTCTGCTTGCATTCGTTCAAAGCCTGTGGAAAAATTTTAATCGGGGCATTCAATGAGTAGAGCACAAAAACTTAGCTTTGGAATTGTTTAGTCAATTGCAACTAATTAAAATAAAACTTGAAAATAGGAAGGCAGTCAGTGATATTTGTTCTACAAAAGCAAGTGAGGTATTGAACAAAATAAATGATGAGAGTTCAAATGCTGTTTTTAGGTGTTAAAATCTATAATTTTGATTTGTGTTATGTTGATTTAAGGAAAGAATCTTTTGATGGAGTCCCTAATTTTATTTGGGTAATTTATTTTCTGTACTGGAAATGGGATAGAGAGAGAAGAGTTTCCATTTTCCAGCATTTAAATTTCAGTTAGTCATGGAGAGAACTTAATTGATGAATTTTATCTTGTAAAAATATTTGTTGGGGCGCCTGGGTGGCTCAGTTGGTTAAGCATCTGACTCTTGGTTTCGGCTCAGGTCTTGACCTCATGGTTTGTGAGTTCAAGTCCCCCATCAGGCTGTATGCTGATAGTGCCTGGGATTGTGAGTTCAAGTCCCCCATCAGGCTGTATGCTGATAGTGCCTGGGATTCTGTCTCCCTCACACACTCTCTGCCCCTTCTCTGCTTGTTCTTTCTCTCTCTCTAAAAAAAAAAATTGTCAAGTGAGTACTCTGAATGAAAGAAAATATATGGGCTGAGATGATAATATGATGCAATAGGAAAAAATTGCAATGGCTTTGAAGTTACCAGATATTTCATCATTTGTAGGGAAAGTAGTTTTTCAATTAAAAATATGGCCTATAGAGAAAAGCCAACAAAAGATGTCAACATTTTTGCATTTATTAACTATTAATTTAGAAGATTAAAGTCAACATGAAAATAATTAGAATCACATGATTATAATAAAAAGAGACATTTTTTTTGAAAAATTCAAATGGCATATTATTAGAGACAAAGGTGGCTAAGAAAATGGTTAATTTTAAGTGAATAAGTACCAAAAATAATCATTCTGTGTATTATTCAATGCTCAGAAAATCATACAAAGAATTTTTTTTGCTGTAATGTAACAAACATATGTTATTTTTCTTAGAAGCAACTTTATTTTTGAAACTAGCTTTTGAAAAGAACTGTTTAATACTGTCAAGAAATAAGCCAATTTGACAGTCAAGAAATTTTTGAAAATTACCTAGCTTTATTTTATTTTTTTTTAAGATTTTTTTTATTTTTAAGTAATCTCTACATCCAGTGTGAGTCTCAAACCTACAACCCGGAGATCAAGAGTCATGTTCCACTGACTAAGCCAGCCAGGTGCCCCTAAAATTATCTAATTTTAAGTTGTCCTAGTTAGGATGATAGATTATATGGTCACTTTATTTACACTATATGTGACCTTTTTTTTCTTTAGATGTTTGTAGAACTTTTTATTTGTTTTCCTGTGTTCTGAATTGCCTCAGTGATGTATGTTTGTGAGACTCTTGGGTCTCTTTCAATCTGGAAATATATCCTTTATTTGGGAGCAATATTTTTCAAATGGATTAGGTTAAAGATTCCATCCCTTCAATTTTCATGTTTTCTCTCTTTTTGTATTTTCTATTTTTTAATCTTAGAGCTTATGGGATGCTCTTCTAGTTTTCTTACCTTTTTCTTATTATTTTAATTTCTTTTTGTTTTCTTTTCAGGAAGATTTCCTTTACTTTTATCTTCCAACTCTTCCATTGAGTGTCTCATTTTCAATATAATTTAAAAGAAATTTCCAAAATTCCTTTTTCTGTTATCTGAATGTCCATTTTATTTTCATAGCATCTATTTTTTCGTGGACTCAAAAATATTTTCTCTCTGGAAATATTAATCATGGTTTTATTGATTCGTTCATTTTTAAATTTAAAGTTTTCTTCTCCTTTTATAGTGTTGGCTTATTCCAAGATGATTTGTGTGTAGCTCTGTCTCTTGATTGATTAATCATAATTAAGAGCTGGGGACTTCAAAGCTGATTGGAAGACCTCAGTGCATGTGTGAGGCTTTGAACATCACTGTAGAGTGAACAGTATCTCTAGGTTTTTGCCTCATGGGTGTGTTGGAGACTCAGGAGAAGTCTGTTACAGTATTCTACTGGAGAGTAAAGGTCTGACTGCATTCTGGGAGCTAGACCATTCAGCATTAAGTCACTAAACTGTTCTCTTCTTGGTATACCTCCCATAAAGACCCACATTTATTGGCCCATACCATCTTTGTTTACCTCTCCAGGAAAACAAAAAACAAAAACCACACCCTCCAAACTTCTGGGGCAGGAATAATTGTTCCAAAGAATGGTCTGGGAAAGGTAAGAACTGGGAATCTGGACTAGAAGAAATCAAACTGATCCTGAAACTCCCTTTCATGCACAGTTCTAGAGCTACTAGTAGCATGGACTTAGTTTTTCTGACAGCTAATTTTGTATTCATCTTTCTTGGGTCTTCTAAGTCATTTATACTTGTTCTGCTTTCTGGCATTCAAAATTCGATCACTGTTGACTCCCCTGCTGCTGTCTCCATCTTTGTGGATTAAAAAGGTTTTTTTTCCCTGTGTGTGGCAAGAGTGAATAAAACTATGTGAATGTGTTCTATCTGCCACCATAGCTTTTATAGATGTTCTATGACATTTTTTTCAAATCTGTCTACTATTTTTGTAGTGATTTCATTATGGTTCCTATTCCTTTTTATTTTCTTCATTTAAAAAATACTGATTTTGTAATTTTTTTTACGTTGTTGAGTCCTCCACTTGCTGGAGTGAGACTTGCTCTGTCAAGGTGAAACTATTTCTTTGTAGTCTGTAATTTTTTGACTGTGAGATTTTCTCATCATCCAACACACCCCCTCCCACCTCCACTCCGGTGGGAGTTGTCTCTTTTATTCCTGGAAGAAATGTTGCTGTAGTTTTGCATTTCCATCTGTATCTCACCTGCTCCAGACTAGTTATTATGTTAATTCCTTAGCTTGAAGCTTCTTGCATCTCATAAATCATGTAAATTCTGATTCCCCGGGTGCATGTTTTGGAGGTCTCATTTTTTTGTGGTGGTCTTCTTTTTATTATTTCCATTCAGAGATCTTCCTGAACTGTTCCAGTTACTACCTTGTAAGAACTCAGTACCTTGTGTTTTAGGTTGACTTTCCCATAAGCGCACTCTGAGATGAGGATTCGTGTGAAAGTAATTATTGGTGAGTGATCCCAGGAAAAATAGGGGTTTAGAGAAATGGGACTCAAAAAGCAATTTGGCCAAACAAGGGTATGGTATCAAGCAAAATCTCACCTAGGAAGCTTTGGCTTAGGTCTGAAGTAAAGATTTGAAGGTCACACCTTAGAGCCCTCCTTACCAGAGTGAAGGGAGCCATGGTAGTTATATACCATCATTAGTTAAAGTCTTCTCCAGGAGAGATGGAAACTCCCAGGAGGCTCTTGCTTTTCCTGAGCTCTCAAGGGGTTCTAGCAGTCTGAGGCCAGCTCCCTGATAAAGAAATGAAGGAGATGCTAACTGAAAAGTATACAGGGTGGTTGAGTGCACAAGTTGGTAAAGAATCTAAAGGAACATGGGTGGAGCATTGCTGCTGCAATGTCCATGCCTGGGGCTACACAATAGCCTCAGCTTATATCTGAATCTATTCCGCAGTCTTACCTCACTAACACTGCACCACCGTGGTAGGAGGAGAGTTTATGCTCTATCTTTAGTTCCTCCTTCATTTTCTGAGAATTGGACATTTCCTTTCATTTTTTATATTAAACCATTAGAAGAAGGGTTGTGATTTCTCGAAATTTTATGTTTGAAGTGGAAAGGCGTGTCCATTTTAGTGCATTCTATCTGAAGTCTAATATGTGTGCCTCATTTAAATAGAAAAAATGATCACATTTCACTTTGGGTAAAGCCAACCACATGGCTGAAAAGACATAATTTGGATTCTCTTAGAAATTATATGCCGAAAGTCCTAGAAAGAATTATGGAATATGGTGATTTGGCCTTTATGTAATATGTTTATTTTCTACAGTTTAGGATACTTCAAGACTGATTTGAAATTTGGTGCTAGTCTTGTGAAATTGTGAACTGGGATTTTTTTGCAGAAAGTGTCTCTTGGAACTTTATATTTCATTTTATTAGTAATATTTTGAGGATGTTTTACCAAATATAGTTTATTGTAAAGAGTATGGTAAAACTTGGTAAGAGTAAGAAGACCATATCTTAGATGAAGCAGGTTTATGTTCCCCCCTATTATCTGTTCCTTTACTTCCTAAAATGTCATAGCAATAGGAGAGACAGGGGTTGTTAGATAAGTCAAATAATGCACAAATGAAATCCAGTCTTCTCATTGCAGCATGATTGTACTCTTACAGGATTTGATCTGATTTGTTAGGATGTGCAGGAAGAAATGCTTTGTGTTCATGTGCATGTGTGTGTGCGCGTGTGCTTTAAACAGATTTGAATGAATCATGGTCCCTGGTAAACTCATCTCTGGAGGCTTAGGGCTTAAACCAAGGATGGTTTTCTTTTTAGAAGCCTCTCTCAATAGAATAACAAAATGAAAAATGAAAGAAATAAAATGAATGCAAAAGCATGTAACGTACATAAACTCTTGAGCCAGACCTGTTTCTTTCTCTGCTGTTCTAGTTCTGTCACCTTCCTCAAATCCTATTACTCTCTATAAGCTGCGGGTTCCTCATCTATACAGTGTGTATGATAATCATACCCACTTTTTGGAGTGTGGTAAGGACCAAATGATATAATTGTGCCTACCACAATGCCCAACCCCTAACTAGAGATTAAAGAATGGTAGTGACTATGAGTATTATTGCACCATTGGTATCTAAAAATAAGGTCCTACAGAGTACATATTTCTGTTGGACAGCTACTTTAAAATCATTAATATTACACACATGTGGTATTATAATAGTAAATTTGAATAACGTATCCATCTTTCCTTCATCCTTCTCTTTGTTCCTTCCTCTCTCTCCTCCACCATCCCTCCCTCCCTCTTCTCTTCCTCCCTCCCTTCCTTCCTCCCTTCCTTTTCTAGAATTGTGTATTAGATTTAGATTCAGGGTAGTATTAAAATACTGCCCTCCCCATCTTAATCGTATGTATTATTAAATCAGGAAATATAATCTTTCTAAAATCCCAATGAAACTACATAGAAATTCACAGAAGCCTCTCTTTGTTAAACATCAGTTTCAGCTTGCCTTCTTTGAGAAAACACTGCACCTGCATCTTAAAACAAAACTACTTCCTCTCTTTCAAGAATAGCAAAGGCAAATAATTTCCTAATTCCAGACACAATGGCGCTCTATGAATTTAGCCTATTAATTCACTATTGGCCTTAGCTAAATCACATACTTAGATTGTCATTATAAAATGAATCATAGATTTAAAGCAAACAAGCCAACAACATACAAGCAAGTACAACCAGAGGATTTGTATTACCAAATAAAATGGATGATTTTCTGAGATGAACTGGGCTAACAACATGTTCATGTCTCAGATCATGGATAAATGCTGCATAGGTTGGATTAATAATCCTAGTTGATTTTATTATGTAAAGGTTAGCAATAGACAGGCGAGTGCTGGCCTGTCAATTTACTACATGTTTAAAACAATTTTTTTTTATGTTTTTATTTATTTTTGAGGCAGAGAGAGACAGAGCGTGAGCAGGGGAGGGGCAGAGAGAGAGGGAGACACTGAATCCAAAGCAGGCTCCAGGCTCTGAGCTGTCAGTACAGAGCCTGACACGGGGCTCAAACCCACGGACTGTGAGATCATGATCTGAGCTGAAGTCGGACGCTTAACCGACTGAGCCACCCAGGCGCCCCAATTTACTACATGTTTTAAAATCATGTTCCTAAAGAATACTTGAAAGCCAGATAGTCACTGGACATTTTTCCTTGCAAATGGATAGTTTTTGATGATTTTATTATGAAAAATAGATACTAGAGACATCTTGCCAAGACTAAAATTTGTCTTGTGATACTATTTTCCTAAATAAGTCATGGTATTAATATTTATCTTTCCTAAATCCCTCAGAAAGTGACTCTTTGTAAGAAATAATATAAAACTAATAAAGAAGGTCAGACTACTCTTTGGATCAGTATTGACCAAGAATTGGACATTATCTTATACTACTTGAAAGAGCCATGCCAGTGATATCTGCAGGGTTCAAACACTTCTGCATTATTATTGGAAAAATACCCAAACCCTCAGTTTATTAGAAATCATTAATTTGGGCACTTGTTGAGTAGGGGATCTTTGCCAGCTCTACTTCTTGCATAATGTGGAGACATTGATCTCAGGGGCTTTTGTGAGACTTAAATAAAATGATATATTTGGAGTTCCTACACACTGCTTGCAATTGAATAGGTACACAATAGGGGGATCCCCTTTCCTTTGACACTGAGTCTAAGACCAAGGCAATGTTGGCAATTTCAACAAAATAACATGTGATTATGCATAATACAAGATAGACATTGCCTAAGTATCTAATACCTGGTGCAGACAGTAAAAGCAAGGGAATCCTGATAGGGCAGAGATCACTGGCAATGCTAGAGTCAATGTATAATGAGACATGACCTGGCATTTTGGTGAAGCCAATATGGATGGAAGGGTATTTACTATAGCTTTAATGTTCAGTATATGTTACAGGGTTTTCCATCTTTGAAAAATGGTAATTTGTAAATAATGAATATACCAAATATTGTGGAACCAGAATACTTGGCATTTTAGTGTACTTTGGGTGCATTGTGTTGCTAACTTGGCCAAATGACATAGTTTACTTGTCATATCCATAGGCATATTCTAAATTCCTTTCTTAGAAATTTCTGATTAAGACTGATTTATCTTTAGGGTGTATCGAATTTAGCAGATTGAATATGACATAGTAAATGTGAATTGGTAGCTTTACTAAAGATGATCTCTAGTTTTTAGACAAGCTAGTCCTGAATCTTTTACAAATCGATGCTGCACTTTTGATAAGATTTTAAGTGAACACAGTTTATCAAATTATAGTAAAATGTTTCACTATAAGTACTATTAGAAGGCTTTGGCAGAAAAACCACATTCTCAGGTATACACTTGTTTTTTTTTTTTTTTTTTTCCTTCAGTGTAAATTACCTACTTCATCTCCTGTAGCCGCATTTGAAGCTTTTCATGAGTAGAAGTTAGTGATATAAGACAAAATCCAGGTGGGAATCATGAGAAGGGCATAGTCAAACTTTGAATTAGCCTGGAGAGTTATTCGATCTGTACATTTCATTAGAAATGTACTGAATTTAGGAAGCATTGTGGCAGAGCAGAAAAGGCATTAATTCAGGAGCTGAGGAGAGATGGATCCAAACACTGGTCCACCAGTGAGGACTATTAATCTTGTGCAAATTACTGAAATCCTTAAGCCTTAGATTTATCATCAGTAAAAAAAACCAAAGATGTAATAGCAACAACGGAAAACTAACTAAACTCATTTCCTACGGTTTTTATAAAGATACATTCATTTTTCTTGCGGGTGGTTTTTGAAGACCTCCTACGTTCAGGCACTATGCTGAGCACTAGCCACATGATAGAAGAAAATCAGGCGAGATTTGTGCTCTCATGGAGCTTGAGAGACAGACACACTATCAGATACACACACGAAACACATAGAATCATTGTGGGGAGAGGTTCTACAAGGGAGAAAATTATGGTTCTGTGGCTAGGTTAACTTGTTAAGTTTGGTAATGCTTCATTGAGGAGATGGCTTTCAAGTTTCTATTTACAGGCTGAGTAGAGAGTGAAACATGAAGAGAGGTTCCCGCAGAGGGGCCAGTATTGTGCAACAGACAGAGGGAGATATGACTGAAAGAAGGCCTGTGAGGATACAGCGGAAAGAGTGAGAGCAACCTGTTGTCCACTGAGACTTAAAACACAAAAATGGCTTTGAGTGCCGTATTAAGGATTTGGGTCTCTCTTCAAACAGTAGATAGTCACTGAAGGGTCTTAAGCTGTGGGATGACAAAATTAGATTTCATGACTACAGGGTGCAAGAACCGCTCATAAAAGGGCAAGAAAACAGCAAGGAGGCTGTTATGTATTGCAGGTGAGTGAGTGATTGCTTTGACTAGGCTGTTGTGTGGTTGTGGAGAGAAATGAAATAATTTGAGAGATACTTATGCTGGATTGAGTGTAGGAGTGGCTGACAGGAAGGCATCAAGACTGACTCCTCTGCTACTGAGTTGTCTGAATGATTGGATGGTGCTCTCTTTTGAGAAAGAAAACCCCTGCAGGGGAGGGAGCATAACTCATTTTTTGATATATTACATTTGAAATATTTTTGAGATGTCCAAACACAGATACCAAGAAGAATTTGGATTTTAGAGAGGGTAAATCTTGTCATTTTATTATTTCTTCTTCTATTGTATTTTCAGCTCGCTTTCTTTTGGCTCTTTCCTTATCAGCCTTTTAAACATTCCCAAGACTGTCTTCCTTTTCAAACAAAAAAACTCTGAAAAAACTTCTTCCACATCATATTTCTCTAGCCATTGCCCAACCTCACTGACAGATTTCCAGAAGTCCTTGTATTCACTGTTTCCGTTGTCCTATCTTAGTCATGCTTACACTTACCAGTGTTTTCTGATCTCACCTCTAACCAACAACTTTGCCAAATGGCACAGTTCTCATCTCATTTGACATGAAATCCAAATTTGTAAGACTGTTTATGTAACTTGATGTGTTAAAGGCATTTCAAACTCAATTCATCTAAATCCAAACTCTTGATCTTTTGCCTCCAAACTTAAAGGGTCTTCAGCGAACGGCTGACAGTTCACTCAGTTGCACAAGCTAGAAAACTGGGACTTACTCTTGATATTTTTCATTCATTTTATCACCCTCATCCTGTATCCAGTGATTGTAGGTTTGTCACTTCTGCTTCCTAAAATGTGTTTACTCTTCATTTTTATTGCCATCACTTTAGTCCAAGGTTCTCAGTTTTGTCACTGTTGGCATTTAAGGACCGGGTAATTCTTGGTTGAGATGTGCCATCCTAGCATTTTAGGGCACTGAACAGTATCCACTACATGCTAGTAGTACCACTGTCCCTACTTGTGACAACCAAAATGTCTCCAGATATTGCCAAGTGTGCTCATGGAGGTGGGAGGTATAAAATTGCACTCAGTTGAGAACCGTGCTTCTTGTCAAAGTCACCATCATTTCTCCCTTGAACTTTTTTAGGATAACTAATATCCTAGCCTCCATATCTGATTCCTTTGAATCCTTTTTTCATCTATGGCTACAGTGATTGCACACACACACACACACACACACACACACACACACACCTATTTATGTCATTCTGCTGGTCCCAAAAGTGTCTTTGTGTTGCTCTCAGGACAAAAGCAAAAATCCTAATATGACCTGTAAGACATGAGTGAATCTGCCTCTACCCACCTATCAACCTCATATCTCCTTCTAGCCTCATCCTGTGTCCACTCCGACAACAATGACCATCTTTCAGTTTACTGTCTCTACCTCAGATTATTTGCCCATGCTGTTCCCTTGTTTGAAATATCCTTTGTTCCCCTTTCTCTATCTTCTCATTCCCAATTTGACTTTGCTAGTAGTGTTTATTTGTCCTCTATATTTCAGCACATGTGCTTTTTCCCCCCAGAGGAGCCTTTCAAAAATGTCTCTGTTAAGTGCTGTTAACACCCAGAGGTCTTATTCACACCATGTATGTATGATCCAATTGTGTAATTGAGTGTTTAATGTCTTTATTTACCTTTGTGAGAATCGGAATCAGTTTTTTTTTTTTTTGGTTCTGCAGTTTGTCCCTGGTGCTTAGTAGGGCATTTTACTCAGAGTCACCACTCAATAAATGGTGGTTGAATGAATGAATTAGTAAATAATCAAATATGAATGTGAGGTATATAGTTGTTAGATCAAATTGCTTTGATAGGGATATTTTATTCTTGTGATTGAATTTAGAAAATTGGAGGCACTATGCTAGTTTCTGATCTACTCAAAGTAAATTTCTGTCTACTTTATGCTGTGAAAAATAAAATCTCCTTGAATATGCTTTGGGTTTTTAAGTTTAGGTGTGCTATATAATATTTCATCCTCCTTTTTTTTTTCTTTTGTCCGTCAGCCTGTAGGGGAAACTCTAGCCTGGCTGTGGAGGGATATATAAACTTGGCTCATGAAATAAAAAGTTGGTACAGTGAACTATGAAATAGTTGCAGAGGCTTGCCCACAAATATCTGCAAATTCCGTGTATTGCTATTCATATACTGCAATATAATTACCTCCCCTCTGGGAGTTGGCTGAGAAGAATTTAGTGTTTAGTGAGAAGTTGGCTCGATAAGTCATATTTTCCAAATCGGAAAATAAAACTTTAAGAGGAAGAGACTTGGACAACTATTCCATGAGTTTGTAGACATTAGGACTTGGCTTGAAGCTACTTTTAATTACATAAGCCTATTGGGAGTATGGTTAGTGAAAAGGGATGGGATATGGAACTTGAATAATTTTATGTATTACAGTGTTTCCAGTTATTAATATAGTGATCAACACCTACCTATCTACTAAACTATTTAGGCAGAGTCTAAACATGTTATTTTCCCTCTTCCATGAAAGTAGAAAGAAAGCCATAGATAAAGAGAAAGCAGATGTTTAATTTTTGTAACAAACAGCAATAATCTGGGGCTGGTTATCTTCATGACTATTCATCTTAAGGAAACATATTTTCCAGTAAAGCTGTCAATGCTCTTGGAATTGTTTTGGGAACTGTAAATGGTATTTTTTCATAACCCTATAATGTCTGGTTGCTACAGGCTTCTGTCTTCACTCACAATCTGGGTGGCATTAGACTAATCATCACATCCATACAGACACACAGTTGAGTGTAGAAGCAATGTTTTTAATTTTATTTTTCTGTAGTATAGGAAGCAGAATCCTCTTTTTAAATGTTTATTTATTTATTTATTTGAGAGGAAGGGATGGTAGAGAGAGAGGAAGACAAAAGATCCGAAGTGGGCTCTGAGCTGACAGCAGAGAGCCCAACACGGGGCTCAAACTCATGAACTGTGAGATCACGACCTGAGCTGAAGTCCGATGCTTAACCGGACTCGGCAGGCTCCGCAGAAACAGAATACTTTGAAATGATGCCTCAATAAGTAAATGCTCATGAGTGGTAATATTCCTTTATTTGTTTCCATTGTAAAAATAATGTCACAACATTAAAGAAAGGTTGCCTTGCAAATAGTACCTATGGTCTCACTATTCTAATAAAACGATTTCCTGTTTATAGTTTAAAATCCGCTCCATATTTACATATGTAATTACACACTATTTTATAATGGTTACCTTCTATTTCATGGAATCACTGTGTAATAATTTAATTAACTCAGGTTATCTTGAATTTGTATGTTTATATCTTTTGGGAAGTTTTCATCTATTATCTCTTCAAATATTTTTCTGCATCAAACACTTTCTTTCTGGGACTCTGATGACATGAATGTTAGCTTTTTTTAGTATTGTGCCACAGATCCTTGAGATACTGTTCATTAATTTTTATTTTAATTCTCTTTTGTTTAGATAATTTTTTTTGCTCCATCTTCAAATTTACTGATTTTTTCTTTTACTGGTGAATTCAGTCAGATAACATACAAACATGTAAAATAATACATTTATTATTAATTTTAAACATTAAAAGATCAGGGAAATGTAATGATGATTTTTTACTGAAATAACCATTTAGAATAAAGTGGTGTACCTCCCCTATAAGAAAAATGCCAATGAAACAATTATCAGTTAGGATTATCTTGTTAGGAAAAAATATTAAAAATAATACCCAAAATAATAATTCCCAAATCCCCAAGGCTTTGGAAAATAGAGATTCTCATTTACAAATGGTGGGAGTATACACAGGGACACATTTTCCAAAGGACTAGTTTGGGAATAAGTATGAGAAATATTTTATTCAAGTTTTTTTTACCAGTTCTTCTTTTTTTTTTAATATCAAACTTACTGTCAAATTGGTTTCCATACAACACCCAGTGCTCATCCCAAAAGGTGCCCTCCTCAATACCCATCACCCACCCTCCCCTCCCTCCCACCCCCCCATCTACCCTCAGTTTGTTCTCAGCAAATTTACTGGTTTATTGTCTGTCATTGTCATTCTCTGTTGAGTTTTTATTTTAGTTGTTGTATATTTCATTTCATTTTATTTATTATTTTTAAGTATTTATTTTGAGAGAGAACATGCAAGCAGGAGGAGGGGCAGAAAAAGAGGGAGAGGGAGAATCCCAAGAAGCACTGACAGCCCAATGGGGGTGGAGGTTTGGGGGGCTTAATCTCATGAATCAGGAAATCTGAGCTTAAATCAAGAGTCAGCTACTCAACCGACTGAGCCACCCAGGCACCCCACTTGTATATTTTAGTTCTAAACTTTCTGTTTTTTTAATAGCTTACCTTTAATAATTTTGTAAACTAAAGTGTAACAAATGAATTATACACTCAAACGTATTCAAATTCTGCTCTGTTTTGTCCATAAAATTTATGGATTTAAGTATTGGCTCTAATAAATCATTGTTGGATGTAGAAGTTAATTTTGTATCTAATACAAAAGATTTTTCTTATAATGTGATATACTGGAAATGTAAGTAAGATTCCTGAAAGTTAGCACTGAGAAATGATCAGAGGAGGTACTGGGATTTTATTTTTTAGTAGCCCCTAGAGAGGTCTCTTTAGGCTCCCTTGGCAATGAAAACAAAATGAGGACAAAATAAAAGATGAAAATTTGCCAAAATTTTATGGACAGCAGTAGATGGACTGTATCTTCTAAAACATGATGGTTATGACTTGTTAAGCTTTATCCCTGAGAGAATTTTTTAAATAATAGACTTTAAGTTTAAATACCACATTGGGGAGAATATTTTTGGAAAAGTAATCTTTCTTATCATTCACTTAAGGCACATTACAATGTTCATAATGAAAAAGGGTAGTGCTAATTCTATGTCTATTAAAACTGCTAAGTTGATTTTTGACAATAAAGCCAACACAATAATGTGCAATAGTATGTGCCAGACACTATTCTAAGGACTCCATCTCTTTATGTGTATTAACTAGATAGAGGATTAAATTAGATAATTAAACATGTTAATTGAATGAAGCAGATCCTCTCATCATCCCCATTTAAAAATCAGGACATTGAGGTACAGAGAACTTATTCGGTTGCCTCAGTCATCTAATGGCAACTGGAGAAGCCAGGATTCAATTCGGTTATTTTGATTCTAGATCCTTCTTTCCTTCTCTTCCTTTTACCAATATTATTGAAGATATATGCCACCCACAGGAATACCTAGATTGAAAAAAACCCAATGCCTTTCTAAAAGTCTATGTGGGAAGCAGACACACAGACAGAATACGGTGTAATCATTATTACAGTGCAAGAATAGAAATAGTGAAAGTTGTAGAAATATGTGCTGTGGGGGGAATGACAAGAAAGTGCAAAATGGACTTGAGGAAGTTGGATCAAGCTTGGCAAAGGAGGCAACAAATAGCTGTGTCTCAAATGTTGCAAGGGTTAAGAACATTTTCACCAAACCACAGATGCTTGGTGTACAGTATGTTTAGAGAATCTGCCCGTAATTCTTCATAAAAGCAGAGCAATTGTGTCTGCACATATGTGCACCATGACTGTTGTACTGGTCCAGGTTCACTTGCAGAAAACAGAAACCACCTGAGCTACTTTAAATAGAAAGACTTAACACACAGAAATGGGTGGTTTTAGAATCATTAGAAGAGCTAGAGTACAGTCCTGGGCCAAGCTTCGAGAAATGAATATCACAAAGACATCGTAGAACTGGCCTGCCGAAGGAATGACGTCCTTTGCGGCGACCTGTAAGTGGGGGACATTTCCTTCAGCTTGGGAATCAGGAAGCTGCCACCTGCCTCTTGGTGCGTTGGCAGCAATCCTTGGATCAGAAAGTCACCACCACAACCTCTGGTTCTAAAATCACACCACCTTTCATCCATGCCCACAGAATGGATTCGTACTCTCTTAGCCATGCAGCAAGGGACCAGTCACTGCACCTTCTCCTACAGTAGTTGTAGAAATCCAAATGCCTCCACCACCAGGCTGGCCAGCAGGAATACCTGAAGTGGTGAAGAGTGGCCTCTATCTCACTGCTCCTCAAGTTTGAATCACATTTGGATCTGAATCATATTTGGAAATTTAGCTGCAGGGGAGTCTGAGTATCACCATTTTTGTCCTGGTTTTGCAATATAGGAAGTTACACCAAAAAGGGTTAAACAGTTATTGAGGGAATTACTCTGCAGTATCTACCTCATGGCAGTTTCTATCCAGGTAGCAGAAAGATAAATGGAAATACATGCCTAGAATTCTTCATCTTGTGAGTACTGATCTCTTCAGTGTAATCATCTTCACATGTTATGGACTACTTTTGTTTTTTATTTTTTGTTTTGATGATGATGATTTGTTTTGATGTCTCTTTTTCTTAACACTTGTTTAGACTCCTATCTTGGATTTGTTTTCAGAGCTCACATTTTCCTTATTGAATAGCATTGATTATGATGAATATCTGTCCAATGAAAGTGAATTTGAATACTGGAGATAGTACTAAGTAATGGCGAATAAGGTAGATTTTCTTACTGAATAATACTATTTACATCGACCACGTTACCAAGAACGTAACACTTTCAGCCAGAGCATTGTCAGAGTGAAGAGAACAGTCCTTGTGTGACAGTTCAGGCCAAGTGCCTCCTTTCTGACTACCTGCAATGTCTCAATCATTAACTCAAGTATTTACTGGACATTTAACAGGTGCAGTGCCTGTGCGATGTGTTACAACATTTAGAACTTATATTTATGTGTTGCTTTATAGCTCTTTCACAAAGTGTGTATATTATCTTATTTAATATGCATGACCGGTTTGTTTTTCAGAAAGAAACTGACACCCAGAGACTTTAAGAATGCCAACCAAATGAATAACTACACTGGATATTTAATTTTGTATAATTAATTCCATCTGACCAATGGCATTCACATTCCAAGATTGCACCAATTTTGTTTTTCACTTGTGTTTTTTGACATGTACAGTTTCTGGGTTGTGTTAGAAATTAGAGAATTCAGACTGAAGATCTTGTTACTTTCCCGTGAACCATATAGAAAATGCCATATTTTATCACTAATGGCTATCATCTTTAAATGTTAAATAGCTTCCTTGGAAAAATTTTTATAGAAGGGATGCCTTACATTTCACTTTCCTCACAATTCATTGAACAATATATTTCTCTCATTCAACAATGAGTCTACTTTATAAACTTTACAAACCACACATGAAACCTTTATTTTACAGGTGCACTCATACATTTAATTATGGCAGAGCTGCCACTGCATATATAATTTAATTGCTATAGGTGCTGAAGATTTTATATTCTATTAAATTCATCTATATTCTTTTGTCTTATTGCACTCCTTTGACTCATTATTATTATTTATTTATTCTACTAGAAGGGACAAAAACATGGATGAGTTTTTTTCTTATATTTTGATAAATCCTAACTTTTACTAAGCAAATATTTTAAAATTGAATTTGCATACCAACTGCCTCATTTCTGATCTTTTCTAACTGACTTTTCCACTGTTAATTTTTTAAACTTAAAAGTTAATATAATTCTAGTGAGACAATTTCTGAGTCTTTTTTTGGTATAAAGTACCCCTGTACTCAGAAAAAACAAAGATAAATCTCTCTGTTTTAAATCTTTTGATTCATCCATCATCCAGCCATCCATCTCATTTAACTATGACCCACTTTTCCTTATTTACTCTTGTAGTGATTTGCAGTACTCTAGTTTTATTAAAGGACAAATGGCTGTAAAATATAGAAATCTAGTATCTATAAAATAGACTATAGAAGTTCCAACTAAATGGAAACCAGTACAAACAAAACAAGAAAACCAAGGGCCTTATGCAAGTGGTATACCCTGTATAAAGGAAAATACACACTTGCCTCTGTTAATAAATGTCAAGATAAGTACAAAATTAGTGGAGATGAAGAAATGACACTATGTACTTTTTCTCACTTGGTCGATACAGACAATGACCAGAGTCCATCTAGTGTTTTGAAGAAGTGAATTTGCTTTCTTAGGTACAGACAACCAGAAAGTGGTGATATGATGGAAAAGTTAACATTTTCCTGTTCTGCTCTCACTTATGAATTGAAATCTGGGCTGTAGTCAGTGTGGGATAGTTTTCTGGTGGTTTATGTAATGACTTGCTCGGATGCCTGCCCAGGGTCCCCATAATTCCACACATCTGGGGGCACACAGTCTAATCCTAGAGTTTGTGATCAACTCAGTCCCCAGTGAGGAGGGATTAAACAGTTTAGCACCTTAGCTCAGCATTATAATACCAGCAAACACTTGTATGTTTCCTATGTGCTGATGCTGTGCTAAACTAGTACATACATACTCCCATAATCCTCACAAAAAACCGATGAAGTTGGTACTATTATCTTTATTTTCTAGATGTGCAAACTGAAGCATAGATAGTGTAACATGCCCACAGTCACATATCTACTAAGTCACAGTGCCAGGATTCAAACCCAGGCAGGCAGGCTGGGGGCACCTGGGTGGCTCAATGGGTTAAGCATTTGGCTTCAGCTCAGGTCATGATCTCAGGGTTCATGAGTTTGGGCTCCGTCTCTGGCTCTGTGCTGACAGCTCAGAGCCTGGAGCCCGCTTCGGATTCTGTGCCTCCCTCCCTCTCTGCCCCTGCCCTGCTTGCACTATCTCTCTCTCTCTCTCTCTCTCTCTCTCTCTCTCTCTCAAAAATGAATAATGGTTAAAAACCAACCAACAAAAAAACCAAAAACAAACGCAAGCAGGCTGTTTTTCAGGTCTAGGCCATTAACTGCTATGTCATATGCCTCCTCTGTATTGTACTGCTTTTTCATTAAGTCTATCTTTTTGGTCTTGCTCTTAACGTTTTTTTCTTTTTGCCCTCTGTATGGTAGCTGTGCTCTTTCCTGATTATTACTACTAGTGTTGATAACAATTTCCACTGTTTTATTATAAAAAAATAAGATATTTGCACATGAAAGAGACTTTATAATCTAAATACGTAGATCAGCTGATCCTCATAATAATAATATGGAGAAGTCAAGGTGAGTATTGTTATCTCATTTTACACAGATGAGAAAGAGACTTAGAGGCATTGTGCTTTGTTCAAAATCATGTAGGCAACAACCCGTAAAGTTAAGACTTGAACTCAGATGTTCTCATTGCAAGTGCAAGGCTCATTGACCACACTATCTCTTCTCCCTATGGCATAACTTTCTCAGTGTAGGGTTTCTCTCTGAGGTCCCTCCTCTTCCTTTAGTCAGCTGACACAGAGACTGCTCACTCCTTCAAGGGGTATCTCTCTTCACCCAGTCATGTCTCAAATCACCAGTCAGAATCCGGTGCAACATTCATGCGAGAGATATGCCCAGACAGCAGCAACGGGTCATTTTGTTTCACCTTCTGCTGTTCATCCTTGCAATCTCAGCCACCTGATCCTCTCCTGCTTATTCCCAGCTTGTTTTAGCCTTCCCAAGGTTTGCGAGGGTTTGACTGATTGATAGATTCCAGGAAAGAGAGGCCTGTAATAATACCATTCGAGGCCTGCCAGGTTGTTACTGAGCTTCCTGACCCATTAGCCTTTCTTGAGAAGGCTTTTCGTCATCATGAGTTTGTTCCTAATAAATTGGATTTACTTTGTTGTCTTTAAGAATGCGACTTTTAGCAGTTAATGTTTACTTCAGAGCAAAAACGTTTACTTCAGATTTAAAAGAGAGATTTAACCTCTCCAACATGACAATTATTTTCTAGTTGATGACGTTTCTCATGTCTCCATAAAATCACCCACTGCTTATGCTGACTAAACAATTTGGTGGCAGTGCAAGAGAGGATAAATGGCTATTAAATGTTGTATAAAACAAAGAAGCCAAACAAAGAATAATAAGCACAAAGGTGTGGCTGGTCGGCGTCTGCAAAAGAAGCTGGGTTGAAACTCTGGCAAGTATTCTGGCTCTGAAGACCTGAGTGTGCCCTCTTAAACACATAACATGCATGACCTTTGGCAGCCAACTTTGTGAGTCAGTTCTCTTCACAAACAGATTGAATTTCGTTTATCATCTCTTTGCAGTAATTCTGGTCAGACTACACATGACAAGTTGTGACAATTTATCAACAGCTCAGAAAGAGCCACAATCACTCAGGGAGCACTGAGAAAAGAGAAAACTGAACAATGAATAAAAATAATTTCTAGAGGTCACAGAGGTATGAGTTGATAACCATGACTATAGATCTGATGGTACCCTGTCGGCACTAAACCCTCTTCATATTGCTTCAGAGCACTTGTCCTGATATCTAAGCTTGTTTAAAAGATTGTAATCTTTGCTTGCATGACATTCTCTGGATGTGACAAGAAAACACCATGCCTTTCACCTGGGGTGTTCTACTCCATCAGAAGATACTGTGAAAATATACCTAATAACATATTGTTTATGACCATGGGGCATAGAAGTCAGGACATAAATTTGTAGGCAGACATCCACTTCATCCCATCTATTGTAATTCTTCATATATACGCTCACATTTTGCATAAGTGGAGTCTGTTTTTTCCTTTTTTATAGCATATACTTATGTTCCATTGTGTATGTAACATGTTATTTCCTTCTATCACTTGCAAATCCAGTCTTTTGACTGACTTGTCTCTTTGTCCTCAAGTTGGTTTTCTATTTATTTATAAAGCTCTTCTTCCATCTTTAGTTCTTATTGAAGGCCTCTCTGTTTTCTTCTGTTTCACAGATTCCTTCCTATTTTTCTTTAGCTTTTCTCTGCATCAGTTAGTACCGAACTAAAATTCAATAAATGTCCCCAAATTAATTTGTGATATTGTTACATATATTTAATTTTCTGGAAATTAATTCAGTAGCCAATTCTTTATTTCCGTATGACTATCTCAGACAAACTCCTTGTTTTCTTTTAATTTTTTTAATTTTTTTAATTTTTTAATATATGGAATTTATTGTCAAATTGGTTTCCATACAACACCCAGTGCTCATCCCAAAAGATGCCCTCTTCAATGCCCATCACCTCCCCTCCCCTCCCTCCCACCCCCCATCAACCCTCAGTTTGTTCTCAAGTTTTTAAGAGTCTCTTATGCTTTGGCTCTCTCCCACTCTAACCTCTTTTTTTTTTCCTTCCCCTCCCCCATGGGTTTCTGTTAAGTTTCTCAGGATCCACATAAGAGTGAAAACATATGGTATCTGTCTTTCTCTGTATGGCTTATTTCACTTAGCATCACACTCTCCAGTTTCATCCACGTTGCTACAAAGGGCCATATTTCATTCTTTCTCATTGCCACGTGGTACTCCATTGTGTATATAAACCACAATTTCTTTATCCATTCATCACAAACTCCTTGTTTTTAATTTCCCTCATTGACAATAAATTTCCCTTCACACAATATCCTGTAGGAAGATTGTTCCCTTTTTTCCGGTTGCTGATTTCATGCTTGAGATTACCTGTGATACTGTTTACTAACACTGAGTAGGAAACTAGTGATTTTTATTACTTAATATAACTATAATTCTTCAAGGACTTCAATTTATCTCAATTTACATCATGTGAAATTTGAAAATCACTCCACTTTACCTCATGAAAGGTTTCATAACTGTTGTGGAGCAGCCCCCAAACTGTGAGTTCACCAATTCTTAATAAAGATGGAGTCTCTCTATTTCATGCCTTTAGATACTCAGTTGCTAAGATACCCTGTCAAACAATCCAGCAACTCAATAGGGAATAAAGAGCCTTGTTTTTGCCAAGTCATTCCAGTCAGAACAGGTAAACTGTAATAAAAATATGGAAGATTATCAATGAACTCTTAAACCCTACAATAATGTGGAAAATTGTGATCTGTGCATATATACATTTTCTGGGAGAAGATCGATTACTATTGTTAGATTCCTGTTGCCTTGCACAGTGCTTAGCACATTTTTGAGTCTGAGGATATACTAGATGAGTGAATTAGGAATGAAATAAGGATTCCAAAAACATTCTCCTCATTATTAAAAAAAAATTAGGAATATTCAGAGCCATATTTCTTTTTATCTTTGAATTTTACCTGTATAAAAACCTTTTTAGTCTCTTTTTCTTGGTATTTCTAGGAGGTAGATATTGGAAGTACTGAATTTATCTTTCATGTTTCTTGTCTTTCATACTTTTTAAAAAAATTTTTAAATGTTTTTATTTATTTTTGAGAGAGAGAGATGGAGTGTGAGCAGGGGAGGGGCAGGGAGAGAGGGAGACACAGAATCCGAAGCAGCTCCAGACTCTGAGCTGTCAGCACAGAGCCTGACGTGGGGCTCGAACCCACAAACTTTGAGATCATGACCTAAGTTGAAGTCGGGTGCTTAACTGACTGAGCCACCCAGGCGCCCCTTCTTTCATACTTTTAAATTATGTATCCCATTATGATACGTTCTGGAAAGTTCATCAGCTTAGTCTTCCAGCTCACCAGTTCAACTTCCACTGTGTCTTCTCTACTATTTATTTATTTAAAGACTTTAATTTTAGTTTCAACACAATTTTTCCATGACATTTATTATTCTTTAGACTTAATGGCCTCTTTTTGCTTACCCCTCTTCAGAGATTTTTCATGGTCTCTGGTTCACTGAGGTTCCTTTTTCTTGATTTTTAATGTATTTATGAATTTAAAAGATGATTTTCTATAGTTTTAGAAACCCCAAATGATAAGAGCTGATGGAGGTAAGACACTTTGTGTGTCTACCATGTTCAGGTAGAAATTCTTCCATTTTTTCCTAAGTGTCATATGAAGTCAATGATCACTCATTCAAAAGAATAGTGTTTCTCCTTATATTGCCAAGATTATATAACAATGTTTTTAGGTCAAAAATAAAGAAAAAAATCTAATGAATAAAAGCTAAATTACCTGTAATTCTAATATTAAAAATTACTACTATTAGTGTTTCGAATAAATACTTTCATTTATCAAGACTTTCCTATGTTGTTTTTGTTGAACTTTGGGGATGGAGGGTAAGAAGTGTGGTGAATATCCAGGAACTGTGGAAAACACTCTTAAGGTTAAATTAATGGAGGAGACACTCTAATGTGACTTACAAGGAGACATTCTCTTCAGCAAAGTAAGACCTAAAATGTATACTTTTAGAGTTGGGAGTGGGACAAGGAGGATGCATAAAATTGAAGAGAGCTATCAGAAGGAAATTAACTTTGTCAGTGCAAGATGTCTTTGATTATTATTATTGTTGCTACTGTTATTATCATTTTGGTTTTCAGTCAACCAAACAAAAGAGTATCAGAAACCCTTGCACAAGATAACCCCAACATCATGTCTTCTCTTATCTATGGGAAACTTCCCCTTCCACTATCCCATACCACAATGAGGGAAAGAATCTCTGTAGAAGGATAGTTATGTGAAAAGTTTCATGTAACTAGCACAGTAAGCTAAGAAAATTTCTAAGTTACAGGAAAACTTGGAACTTGCTTACCACTTGGTAATTAAACAGATCTCTGTTTGAAGGAGGGGACGTAGGGGGATTTGGGACTAGAAGACACTAAAAGGAATGAGGTATTGGTGGAAGAGGATAGCAGGATATGAGGTGGGGATGTATAGACCATTCTCTACTAACTTAGACGACATCCATGTGGGGATCCCTAGAGAGCCTGAGTATACCGTGCTTGTATATGGTGCTTTGGGAGGAACTAGATAAACTAAAGGTGAAAAGTCCTTGGTTTCATCTTTCCAAACTCACTACAGTTGGAGTCAGCTACTGTGAACCTAGAATAAAGAGTTGATTGAGACTTATTAGGGTATGTGTTCACATGGCAGAGGGATGTGAACAGACTACATCTCTCACCTCCACCTGGTCAATGACCGACAGGTGTTCAATAATGAGGGTGGGGCCAGCAGGGAAGCTGGTTTTTGTTATTATGAGACTAGAAGAGCAGTAAGACCTATTTCTTATGCCTGTAGCACTTTTATGCCCCATTGTTTGCTTAGCTAATTCCCACCCTTACTTCTTGTCCCCACTGAGGTGCTTCTTCTGGGAAGGTTTCTTTCAGATCAGATAACGCTCCTTCTCTTCTCTCCCTTTTCCTTACCTGCAGTTAGGGTGGACTACCTCTGTCTCAGCAGACTTTACATTGCAATTGCCTGTTTATTGTTTGTATTCCCAGACTGAAACATATGAGGACAAGAACTGTTTCTACTATGTGCGCGATCACACTCGGGACATCCAACTCCGTGCTAGGAATATAGCAGATGCTCAGGTTGCTTTGCTGGCAGTATCTGTTATTAAAGAACTGAATAATAACGATAGGTAACACTTGTAGAGGGACTACCATGTGCTAGGCTGGATTCTAGAAACTTCACATATATTAACTCATTTAATCCACACAATAGATAGGTAATACTTTTTATATATAATAGAAAAACTTGTACTACATAAGTAGGTACTATTAGAAAGGATTTAAGCTTTATTTATGAGTAGACTAAGGTACAGAAAAGTTAAGTAACTTGCCAAAGGTCACACAGCTAGGAAATGGTAATTCAGGATTTTAATTCAGTTGATCTAGTACCTGAATGTGTGTTCTTAGCTACAATATTATACTGCTTCTAAACTCAGGTATTCTCTACCCCCAATAATTTGAAATAATTTTTTTCACTTAAAAGAGACGTATTATCCTTGACAACTCTGA
This sequence comes from Prionailurus bengalensis, assembly GCF_016509475.1. Lineage (NCBI taxonomy): Eukaryota > Metazoa > Chordata > Mammalia > Carnivora > Felidae > Prionailurus > Prionailurus bengalensis. Next base: position 208,008,839 of record NC_057343.1, read on the forward strand.
CGTAAACATAAATATCCTCCCAAGAATGACTTCAGAGATCAGGAAAGAGCCAGTTTAGGACAACTATATTTGCATGCCGGAGGACAATTATTTTCCTCTAATGAAGTTAAAGGAAATCACTTACCAAATAAGATGAAAGATGTGAAACAGGCTTGGGTTTTTTACGTTTCTTTATTTTTGAGAGGCAGAGAGAGACAGAGCATGAGTGGGGGAGGGGCAGAGAGAGAGGGAGACACAGAATCCGAAGCAGGCTTCAGGTTCTGAGCTGTCAGCACAGAGCCTGATGCGGGGCTCGAACCCACAAACCATGAGATCGTGACCTGAGCCAAGTCAGACACTCAACCTACTGAGCCATCTAGGCACCCCTGGGCTTGGGTTTTTTAATATTGTTCTTGACAAAGAGATTGGATATTTTGCACCTGGAAGTATGAATATTGCTAGGTTTAATCTGGGTGTGGATAATGTCTTATAGCAGAAGTTGAGGGATTGGCTTACAGTCTTAGTTTGCCTTTCAAGTAAAATGGTGAACTTGGCCAGATTAATTAATTTCTTTGTGCCCAATGTAGCTCCTCTAAACAGAGCCCTCCATGACCAAACCAGAGTCTGATCTTTGACCTCAAAGACCTGATTTTTGACATCAGTTCTGCTCCTTCTTTCAATTGCCCAGAAAGAAAGTCAGAGTTCCTATCTTAAGTTATTTTTAGTGGCAGCCCTGTGAGCAACCCAATCTCAGAAATACTGAGGACCAAATGGTTGTCTGTGTTCAAGTAGTAGAACTGAGGATAAATCCTTCCAAGTGATTTCTGGAGGTTGGCTGCTTCAGAAGTGGATAGAGGGTGTTGAGGTATCAGGATGCTTTGGGTTAAAGTAATGGGAAATTAATGCAGCCTTGCTTATACTGTATAAGTACTTTTTAAAAGTTTCACATAACCTCCATGAGTAAGGTAGGCATTAGGCTTGTTATACAAGGCCTCAAACTTTATTTCTCTGAGATTCTATTATCTTTATTCTATTCCTTTTCTTGTGTTTTATCTTCTGGTTGCTTGAAAGATGGTGGCAGTAGTTCAGATATCTCATTTAAATGTGAACTTGTATGAAGGAAGAGGAGTCTATTTCTCCTGTCTTTCTTCCTGGTGATGAGGAGACTATTCCCAGAAGTGCCCCAGCTGACTCTCCTCATGTCTTTTTGGCTTGGAATTGTATTAAATGTCTATTCCTAAGCCAATCACTGACAAGGAAATTGGATTACCATGATTGGCTTAGAGTCTGACAGTTTTGCCAGTTTATTAGTTGCTTTTGTGAAGAGGCAGAGCTCTGATGTTCCCTACTTTACCATTTTTGGCGATGTCACCCTAGCTTTCTGATTGGCTTAGATTAATCAACATTTACCCTTGGAGCTGGGGATTCATGGAGTTATTTTTAGAAGAGAGAGAATCCTGATGAATCAGGCTTAGCAAGGAGAAGTGGGCAACAGTGTTTACTATGAGAGATGATTATGATAAAAGAGTGGCATCATGAAGGAAGGAAGTTGATTATAGAGGCGGAGAGTATCTCTGGACGAGGAAGGTTTTGGGCCAGAGCAGTGAAAGGAACAATCCACCAGTGGAAAAGACAACAGTGTCTTTGGAAGAAGACAGACTCAGGTTCCAAGTCTGCCTTATCTCCCTCCAGATACACTAACGTGGGGAAGTCAGTTAACTTTGTTGTATACCAGTCTCATAATCACAATGGGGGGGGGGGGATAATAATTTCCCCATTTTTGAATGGATGTTAAAGTGATATAAGAAATGTAAGATGTCAAAGGGGGCTTGGTGCATCATAGATGGTTATCTTTATGCTGATGATGTGACTGGCCCTCCTGGAACAGAGAGACTAGCAGAGCAAACTAAGTAGGGAGTTACTGGAAATTGAATGACTGTGGTGAAATCACAGTACTCAGCCTTAATTGAGTGCTTTTCACATGCCAGGGATCATTTACTGATTCTACTAACAAGTTGTTACTGAGTGCCTACAGTGTGTCAGGCCCTGTTGCTGGCCCTGGAGATACAGCACTAAAATACAAGAGACAAACACCTTGGCTCTCAAGGAGTTTACAGCCTAGTGGGGGGGAAAACAGACACAAGTGAATGTATAAAGCATTTTGAATGTGAGAGTGCTGAGTGCTGAGAGGAAGTATAAGGCAGAGAAAGAGGATCGAGAGGGCAGAAAGATAGGGCAGGAGCGGGGGAGGAAAGTTTAAACAGGGTGTTCACAAATGTATTCCAGAGGAAGATGATGTGTGAGCAAACAGTTGGAGGATGTGAGGGAGTAAGCCATGTGGTCTGAAGGAGAAGGTCTCCAAGCAGAGGGAGCAGTAAGTGGAGTGTGCTTGGAAAGTTCAGAGATGAGCAATGAAGAAACTATGGCTGGAAAACAGAGAGCAAAGCAAAGATAGGAGATGAGGTCAGAAAGGTGGCAGGTGAGATCAGGTGGGGGAGTTTGTGAAGCTTTGAATGTGATTTTATAGATTTTGGACTTCATTCTGAGTAACACAGAAAGTTGTGAAGGGTTTTCAGCAGAGGAATCGTTATTTTCTTTCACTCTTCCTTTGAGTCTCTTCTGTTTGCATTCTTTTTATTGTAAATTATTTTTTACAATTAATTTTTCTGTCAGTCCCTCCTCAGCTCCTAGTCTTTCAGTGAATATTAATACTTCCTGTACATGTAACAGCTGTTTTCTCCAGATTCCTAGACATCCTTCCTCTGCCCTGAGACTACTGTGGAGTGGTTTCGCGGTATGTCAGTAGTCTCATTTCATTTACCAACAAGGTGCGGACATAATCTCTGCCTGCTTTTGCCCGAGAGGACCTTTAACATGCCCTAAAGGAGGTTAGTCCTCGGTTTCTGGAAATCCTTAGGAGACTGGTACTTGTTAAAAGCTGCCTCCCAGCCCTTGAGCTGCCTGCCAGGCTAGAGCCTGTGTTGGGGTTGGCGGGTGCTCCCTGTCCTGGTCTTCTCCATGTAACGTGCTGCCCGCCTGATGGCACTCACCAACTGCCTCACTCCAGGCGCCCCTCTTTTGTATTGTTAGCTGCCTTTCTTTTTTCTTTTTTTAAATGTTTATTTATTTTGAGAGAGAGCACACACAGGCTTGCGAGCAGGGGAGGCGCAGAGAGAGAGGGACAGACAGAATCCCAAGCAGGCTTTGAGTTGTCATTGCAGAGCCCCATGCAGGGCTCGAACACATGAACCATGAGATCATGACTGGAACCAAAATTAAGCATTGTACACTTAACTGACGGAGCCACCCAGGCACCCTGTTAGCTGCCTTTCTTAACAGATTTCTTCCTGGGGTGTGCAGGATTGGTTTTTGAGTGAGATGATTTTATCTTTCCTTTTTTCTTTTGGGCTCACCACCTCCTTGGCTAGTGGTTTTCTCAATTGTCTCCATCCAGGTCTTGGGCCCTCCAGTCTAGAATCAGGTTTTAATGGATTGGGGCTCCTGCTTTGTTGTGAAATTTGATATAGTACAGATCCAGTTTGGGAGCCAGTTCTGAGCATGGGGTCATGCTTTGTCAATCAGCTTTCCTGAGTCCACAGTTCATAAAGCCTTGGGCTCTGGATGAAAGCAGTTTTATCAACCTCTTCCTATGAGGAATGAGGAGGGGAGGATGGGCAGGAGGGAGGACTTCCATGCCAGGACCTAGCTTTAAGCAGTGAATCTGGATCCTATCCCTTGTCTGCTGTGAACGTTAAGTCTTCCTGTCACTAGCATCTCAACTGCCTCTGCCTGTTTCCAGACTTCAAACCCTGGAGACTCTGGGCTTTAGCCATATTCCCTGCTTTGGGTTTCTGTTTCACTTATAGTACATAACAATGTTTATTTTGTTTTGAAACCTGGTTATATATTTTGGATTTTCTCTTTTTACATTTTCCAATTATTCTTTGGAGGCAAAGTATGAAGTTAATTCACCAACTTGACTGAAGTTTTCAAGTAGATTTTTAGGTAGAAATTTAGAATGCTAGGGCCACCTAGGTGGCTCAGTTGGTTAAGCATCTGACTCTTGATTTCAGCTCAGGTTATGATCTCATGGTTGTGGGAGTCATGAAGCCTGCTTAAGATCCCCTCTCTCTCTCTTGCTCTCTTTCCCTCTGCCCCTCCCCAGCCCATGCTCACATTCATCCTCTCTCTCAAAAAAAAAAAAAATTAAAAAAAAAATAAATTTACAATGCTAATTGTGTCAGCAAGTTGTATAACCACTCCAACCATAATTTTCTTACATGGATGTCTCAATCTACTTGGGTTGCTACAACAAAACACTATAGACCAGGTGGCTTAAACAACAGACATTTATTTCTCACAACTCCAGGGGCTGGGAAGTCCAAGGTCAAGGTGCCAGCAGATTCAGTTCTTGGGAGAATCCTCTTTCAGGCTTGTAGATGGCCACCATCTGTCTGTGTGCTCCCATGACCTCTTCTTTGTGCGAGGGCAGAGGAGAGAGAGAGCATCTTATCAGGGCACAAATCCCATCAGGAGAGTACTACCTTCATGACCTCACCCAAACCTAATTACCTCCCAGAGGGGTTAGGACTTCAACATATGACTTTTGGAGGGACACATTCACTTTATAACATTGGAACATCACTACATTACTGTTTCTAAGTTTGCTTCAGATCCATTGTTCAAGTAAATTCAATAGGTACATTGATAACAAAGAGTACACTGCTAAAACAGTTTTGGTAAATTCTGTATTAAACAAAATCAAACATATTTTTCCCTTGAAGTACTTTATGGAGACTCAAACATGTATATGTGCATTGTGTGTTACTTATAAGGAGATTAAATATGCATAGTCTTCCAAACTCATTTCAACATGACATTTTTTCATGCCATGCTTATTAATATATCCCAGAAGAGTATTCCATGGGATACAATGTGGAAACTGTTAATATTGACCAGACAAAAATATGTTTATATATTTTTATATATGTATGAATATGAATTTGAAAGTAAATATACATATATGTATGAATTTACATATATATTCTGAGTACCTAGAAAAAGAATTGTGTGCTACTGGCACAAAAACAGACACTTAGATCAATCAATGGAACAGAATAGAGAACCCAGAAGTGGACCCACAAACATATGGCCAACTAATCTTTGACAAAGCAGGAAAGAATATCCAATGGAATAAAGACAGTCTCTTCAGCAGGTGGTGCTGGGAAAACTGGACAGCGACATGCAGAAGAATGAACCTGGACCACTTTCTGACACCATACACAAAAACAAACTCAAAATGGATGGAAGCCCTAAATGTAAGACGGGAAGCCATCAAAATCCTCGAGGAGAAAGCAGGTAAACCCACTTCAACCTTGGCTGCAGCAACTTCTTACTCAACACATCTCCAGAGGCAAGGGAAACAAAAGCAAAATTGAACTATTGGGACCTCATCAAAATAAAAATCTTCTGCACATTGAAGAAAACAATCAGCAAAACTAAAAGGCAATCAAGAGAATGGGAGAAGATATTTGCAAATGACATATCAGGTAAAGGGTTAATATCCAAAATCTATAAAGAACTTATCAAACTCAACACCAAAAAATCCAGTGAAGAATTGGGCAAAAGACATGAATGGACACTTCTCCAAAGAAGACAACCAGTGAAGAAATGGGCAAAAGTCATGAATAGACACTTCTCCAAAGAAGACATCCAGATAGCCAGCCGACACGTGAAAAAATGCTCACCATCATTCATCATCGGGGAAATACAAATCAAAACCACAGTGAGATACCACCTCATACCTGTCAGAATGGCTAACATTAACAACTCAAGCAACAACAGATGTTGGCGAGGATGCAGAGAAAGAGGATCTCTTCTGCACTGCTGGTGAGAATGCAAACTGGTACAGCCACTTTGGAAAACAGTATGGAGGTTCCTCAAAAAACTAAAAATAGAACTACCCTACAACCCAGCAATTGCACTACTAGGTATTTATCCAAGGGATATAGGTATACTGTTATAAAGAAGATATGGTGTGTGTGTATACACACACACGCGCGCGCGTGCGCGCACACACACACACACACACACACACACACACTGGAGTATTACTCAGGAATCAAAAAGAATAAAATCTTGCCATTTGAAGCTGTGTGGATGGAACTAGAGGGTATTATGCTAAGAGAAATTAGAGAAAGACAAATATCATATGACTTCACTCATATGAGGACTTTAAGGTACAAAACAGATGAATAAGGGAAGGGAAGCAAAAATAATATAAAAACAGGGAAGGGGACAAAACAAAAGAGACTCTTAAATATGGAGAAAAAACAGAGTGTTACTGGGGGGGGGGGTTATGGGAGGGGGAATGGGCTAAATGGGTAAGGGGCATTAAGGAATCTACTCCTGAAATCATTGTTGCACTATATGCTAACTTGGATGTAAATTAAAAAAAAAAATACACATAAGTTAAAAAAAGAAAAAGAATTGTGTTATGTATATGCATGTGTTATGTATTATTGCATCATGTTATTAACATTAATAGATAGCAAAATATATGAATAATAAGTCATTGTACAGTGTTTTGCTCTTAATGGAATATAGAATATAGGAATTATAGAGCAATAGAATGTCAAAATTAAGAGTATATTGATATAGAATTGAATGCCTTTCAGATTTTTTAATCTTTTAAAGGTCAAATTAAATTTTATATGGAAACTGTCTATCTCATATATATGCATATATAAATATATAACAGAGTTGCAGTGTTTGAAGTGGGGTTGGAAAAATGAGAGTCCTCACCCTTCCTTTTCAAGGTCAATCCTGAGTACCTCTGAGTGACTCTCTCACCTTCTGAGGGCCTGGCTTGAATTCTACCATCTTGATGCCTCAATTTAATAGCAGGGGAGTCAGGGTCTAAAATGGTGAAGTTACTTCTTTCTTCTTAATTTTTTAAATGTTTATTTATCTTAGAGAGAGAGAGAGAAAGAGAGAGAGGGAGAGAATGAGTAGGGGAGGGGCAGAGAGAGAGGGAGACACAGAATCTGAAGCAGGCTCTGGGCTCTGAGCTGTCAGCACAGAGCCCAGCGTGGGCTTGAACTCATGAATCGTAAGGTCATGACCTGAGCCAAAGTCGGAGGCTTAACCGACTGAACCATCCAGGTGCCTCTTTCTTTCTTTCTTTCTTTCTTTCTTTCTTTCTTTCTTTCTTTCTTTCTTTCTTTCTCTCTCTCTCTCTCTCTCTCTCTCTCTCTCTTTCTTTCTTTCTTTCTTTTATATTCATTTATTTATTTTGAAAGAGAGAGAGAGAGCCTGAGTTGAGGAGAGGGGCAAAAAAGAGAGATAATCTTAAGCAGGCTTCACACTCAGTACCAAGCCCAACTTGGCACTCGATCTCACGATAGTGAGATCATGACCTGAGCTGAAATCAAGAGTCGGACGCTTAACTGACTGAGCCACCTAGGTGCCCCAAAAGGTGAAGTTATTTCTCAAAGTCTACTAGCTAATTAGGGGCAGAAGCAGGACCAGAATGAAGATACCCCAATTCCTAGTTCAGTGCTCATTCTCCCACACCAGTTTTTCATCTTTTTAGAGCATTTGAATTATTTATTTATTTATAAAAAAAAATTTTTTTTTCAACGTTTATTTATTTTTGGGACAGAGAGAGACAGAGCATGAACGGGGGAGGGGCAGAGAGAGAGGGAGACACAGAATCGGAAACAGGCTCCAGGCTCTGAGCCATCAGCCCAGAGCCCGACACGGGGCTCGAACTCACGGACCGCGAGATCGTGACCTGGATGAAGTCGATGCCCACCCAACTGCGCCACCCAGGCGCCCCTGAATTATTTTTTTCAAATGAAATATGATGCAGAAATTCAACATATAAAACACAAATGGCTTAGTTGGTTGAGTGTCCACCTCTTGATTTTGGTTCAGGTTATGATCCCAGGGTGGTGGGATTGAGCCCCGTGTAGGACTCCTTGCTGAGCATGGAGCATGCTTAAGATTCTCTCTCTGCTCCTCTCTCCCACTAGAACTCTCTGTCTCTAAAAACAAAACAAACAACAACAACAACAACAACAAAACCCAAAACAGAAATGAAGCCTAGCTTACCTGGTTGAAAGACAAGGGATGGGTCATATGTCTGGTAGGAGAGCTGAGGGTCCTGTGGCCTTGTGTATTACCCTCTAGTCCTCCTGCACTGGCCCTTGATGGCTCAGGGCAGCAGTGTTTAAAAATTATACATGAAACTGGGCAGAATCAACGTACACAGTTCTTCAAACCCAGAAGGATACCATTTATACACATGAAAGGGACTCTTCTGATACCCATTGGGTCTTACTCCTTATAAGAGATTGTGGCTCATAGCTAAACGAGAAAAAAAAAAACTTTATTTATAAAAGGGGTTGTTCTGGGGCGCCTGGGTGGCGCAGTCGGTTAAGCGTCCGACTTCAGCCAGGTCACGATCTCGCGGTCTGTGAGTTCGAGCCCCGCGTCAGGCTCTGGGCTGATGGCTCGGAGCCTGGAGCCTGTTTCCCATTCTGTGTCTCCCTCTCTCTCTGCCCCTCCCCCGTTCATGCTCTGTCTCTCTCTGTCCCAAAAATAAAAACGTTGAAAAAAAAATAAATAAAAGGGGTTGTTCTTTGTCAAAGAACAAAATGGCAAAGTTCATTTTTTAATTTAAAGGAAGAGACTAAAGAATTCCTGCAAACCTTACCATTTGAACTGGCAACACAGTTATCACATCCAAAGCAGAAAGAGTCCAGCCCCTGGGCCCCAGGGCACAAGCTTCTAGAACTTTCGTCATTATGTGAGTGATTCAGTTTGGTGAATCAGCTCCTTTCTGTGATTTCAAATAATGATAACAAGCACCAGGAGGAAGGCAGCAGCATTGTTCAAAGCAATCAGTCTCTCATTTGGGTGCTCAACTGCCTGAGGAGAAAACACATGTAACTATTCCTCATTAATAGCAAAATTATGCCTTTGTGCCAAATTCTTCACGCAAAGTTGAAAAATGAGTCACACGTAACATTCTGTGGGTTTTCTGCCTTTCGTTCTTACTATTTAAGAGAATGAAGATGAGTTTAGAAATCTGATTACTCTGTTGCCAAGTGAGATGAGAGAGGTAATTGGAGTAAGGACAATTTCCTACAAATTCGGCCCCAAGGTAGACCATGGGAATCAAACTCCTATTGGAGGATCGTCTGTGCTGGGATGTGAGGGGTTTCGTGGCTATTTTTCCGAATCTTCTCTCCTCAGAAAGAGGCAAGGAATCCTATTACTGGGTATTTTTTTTTTAATTTTTAAATGTTTGTTTATTTTTGAGAGAGAGAGAGCACGAGTGGGGAGGGGCAGAAAGTTTGGGAAACAGAATCCTAGGCAGGCTCCAGGCTGAGCTGTCAGCACAGAACCCCAGGCAGGGCTCAAGCCCATAAACGGTGAGACCATGACCTGAGCCGAAGTTGGACACTTAACCAACTAAGCCACCCAGGCGCCCCACCAGGTATTCCTTAGCTGAGAACACAAAACAGTAAACATCAAGTTTTGCCTAGGAGAAGCTACACTTAGGAATAAAATATATATATATTAATATTATATAATAATATAGGCTAAAACCTACATTAGGTTTTACCTAGGCTCAAACCAAAGAAATACCTATTTTCCTGTTGGAGTCTGCAGTATTTTGTTTTGGTTTTCTCTAGAAACTTATTTTTAATTAGAATACCTGTATCTAAACCTGTTTAATTTCTAGTTTGTGTATGCAGGGACTCTATGGAATCTGGGGACACTTTTTCATACTATTCAAAAAACAGTCCATACTAGACTAATCTCCATTCTTTCCACTATTTAGAAGATGTGGGCAAATAGGTGTGGTCTTCATTCAGTCATTTATTGATTGATTGATTATTTATTTTGAAAAATATATTGAGCACATGCTATGTGTTAGACATCATACTAGTATCTGAGGAAGAGAAATGAACAAGACAGTCCGTGCTTTCAGTGAGCTTTAGTCTAGTTATAATTATATGTATTCTATTAATCCACATTTATGAAGTACATATTGCTTTTATCCTTTTAGTATTATGAAACAAGAATATTTTGTTCCAAAAGTACTTAAAACCTTCAAGTGCAAGACATGTAGTTGTAATTAGTTGCATTGGATGCTTTAGGAATTGAGTAATAATGAGGGTATCAGTTACAGCATGAGACTATGACATTCAAAAGGGACACTCAATAATCAGAAATTCACTTGCATTGAACTCTGGAATGCATAGGACACTTTTTTTTTTTTTTTAAGGCAGCAGCTTGTTCTCATTAGAGACATATACCTTGATTTACTGGTTATTTTGATTAGGCTATATGTATTCATTCTAGAAGTCCATGTTGAGTACCAGGGAGATCTGCCTAAAACTCAGATGATTTTTTTTTAGAAGGAGCAAGGTGGTAGAAATCTGTCACTTTCTTATCTCATAGATGTATTATAGAGCTGAATATTCACTTCACCAGTCTTGGTGCCATGCCTTAGTCCTTCCCAAGTGAAACTCCTTTACTCATACAGCTCATATGACAGGTCTAGGAGTACTGTGTGACCTCATAGACTTCCCTACCAAAATCCAGACACTGGCCCATGACCTGTATTTTTGGCCTGGTGTGAAAAGATGTATAGGCCAAACAGATTCTTGCTTGCTTGGCCTATACACTTCAAATTAGGAAATACAGAGGGAAGTGGGAGATATATCCAAGGACACACAAAGATAATTAAGCTATATGGTTGAGGTCATAAGTCAGGGTCAAGCTGGAGTTTGAAGAAAGCAAGAAGTATTAAGGAGAAACATAAGAAAATGTATGAAGGTGAAAAGAAAAAATGAAGAAGTTGGTGATAGGATAGAAAAAGGCAAGCAGAGATATTAGTAACGTATCAGTGCAGGGTAGCCATAAAGTCCGAAAACAGTATTATTCCATCATGCATTGCAATGCAATACCAGTAAACCATGTCTTAACGTGTTTGGCTATATTTGAAGACTTGCTGTCCAGGCTGTAGGTGGAAATTCTGTAGCCTGGCTCTGCTGTGGATCCTACTCTAGATGTTTGACTTTTCCTGGATTCCTGTGCATTTTTATTCATACGGCACACCTCCTCACCATCCCCAGCATTACTTCATTACTTGGGATAACTAGAGTGAGTTGTCTTTTCCTTGCAACCAGAAAATGCTAACTGAACCAGACTCTTTGAGGGTGGAGCACATTTCCTAACAAGGATTGGTATACTTACTTTGAGTTTTCTTTGTTCTTACTTTTCTTGTGATCTGTGAAATATTTTAGCTTCTAGAATTTGTAAAACTTACATTTTCTTAATGTTGCACATCGATTAGTACTTTTTTCCATGTAAATATTTCTACCACATTATAAACTGCAGTGTTTGATTTAAACCATAGATTTGTATTTACAGCACGGAAAACAAACTGTTCAGTTTACTTCTGACCATCTAATAATAACTATAATATCATGCTTGCCAAAACCTCCATTAAAGACATATGTCTTGACTCATTGATTCCAATAATAGGAAAAAGCACCATTTCCCAGCAACGGGAGATTTGATGTTGCTTTTGAGGAGGAAAAAAAAAGAATCCAACCAAAATATTTATCTAGCATGGGAACTCTAGGAAGCCCTCAGTAGCAGGTAAAATTCTAGGATTCCCCAGTAGAATAGGTATCAAGAGTTTTCGAAGGGGTATAAATTGTCTGATAGTGAGAACAAGGTACAGACAGATGAGACCAGTAACAGAATAAAAGTTGAACTTACAGTTATATAAACTTGAAGAATGGGGGCATGAAGAAGAGAGGCAAAAATAAAACAAATTTCAGACTAAGAATAGTAATAATTAAACCCAAATTTTATACTCAGATTCTCAGTAACCCAGGCAAGACAGAAACTAGATGACATGGTTCTCATTGTTTGACAATAGAATATACCATATATTCGCTTATTAAAAGAATAAGCTTTATCCTGTTCCTTTTATCTCAGGAAAATGTATCATGAGATTCTTATATAGACAGCATTGAATTTCAAAATTATGAATCTCAACATATGGGCTGGACACCAAGTCTATAAATATATTAAAACACAAAATTATGCACTAAATAGCATTTTTAAGATGAAAAATCCACATGAATTACACATCTAGTGGTTTTTCACATTGGCCTTGGTGAAAGTCAAACTCTAAAGATAAATTTATGGAGGTTTGGGGTAGACATTGAGTGATATGCTCAAGATACATTGCTGTTACGTGCTTTCTTTGGGTACAGAGTAAGCCTTATCGCCCTGAATATCCATGAGCTGAATATAAGGCTCAGTTGAAATATAGGGGACTAAAAAGCATCCTTGGCTTCCGATTGAGAGAAGATTGACAGGATTTGATGGTATGTGTAATAAAGAGAGCATAACATTGAGGATTTAAGGATCCTATGAAACACATTGCCCTCTGATCCCCCTTCACTCTTTTTTCTCTCTTCTTCCTGTCCTATCAAAGCTCTTCCTCACTGAGGCTAGTTTTAATCAGGTGCTTATCATATTAAAAATTAAGAACAAATTGGGAATGATCATCATCTTCTCCAGAATCTGCTCATCTTCCTGTGTTTTCTCACTTAATCCAGAAATGTCTCATTATTTTTCTCCTTATTTCTAATTGTACACAATCCATTATATGCCAAGACATTCATTCTGCCACATTAATAATTTTCAGTTCCATCTTATTCTATCTCTTTGCTGCTGTATTACTTTATGACTTTATCGTTTCTCAGCTAGATTATTATAAGTATTCTAAATCATTTCCAAATAAGTTTTTGTATGACTCTACAGTGATCTTTCTAAAATGTCAATTTTGGCTTCTGCTTATAACCATTCAACACCTCCCTCAAGTATTAAACATGAAGCATGGCAGACAATGCCCTAAATCACCCAGGTTTTGCTTATAGCCCTGGATATATTTTGGCATTCTAATATAAACTCCTGTTAACAAGGGACATCATGCTAGGTACCATTGGGAGCCAGGACATCCTGAGGATGTTTATCTCCAGAGTTACATTTCATAAGGAAATGTACCCACACATTTCTTATGCCAACATCCACCATTTTGGGGGAAATATATAGATATAGATATAGATATAGATATAGATATAGATATAGATATAGATATAGATATAGATAAAAATAGATATAGATGAAATATACATATATATATATATAATTGGATTTAATTAAGCATTAAATTAAGTCAGACATTTTGTCTCTTTTTTTCTGCTAACTAATGACTTGGATCCAAGGGAAAGTCATTTATTTAATGAAAAATTTAGAAACTAAAATGTGGTAGCACGTTAGCATGATTTAAATTTTGTGAACTTGCTGCATGCACAGTAAGAAAAAGAAGTATTCAGAAAAGCACACTTTAGTTATAGGGGCTATTTACCAGAATGTGTGCAGAAAAATTCCATAAACTAGGTCTCTATGTTATAGGAAAGCTTTCAACAAGTACTTTTTCTTCCCATGGCCTCATATTCATTGTTTTCCCCTTCACCTCTGCATGCTGTTGTTTTTGTGACACTATTAGATTTTGCTTTTTCAACAAAGATAGCAGACAGCATAAGTTATTTTTGGAAACTAACATTTTACTTTTGTCCTCCTGCTTTACATCCTGCTGGTCTTTGCCAGAAGTCCCTGGTTGCCTGGTATAAGAAAACATCATAATTATCTCATTAATATTTGGTCCTGGCCTCCCTGCTAATCAGGTTAGTATTGCTGAGAATTCAAAGGAAGAGAACAGAAATCTACTAAGAAGGAATAAATTGGTCTTCAGACATAATTCTAATAAGCTGCCCAGGAACCAAAGTTTGTCTGCTTGGTGAAATAGGAGATCATGTAGAATGTAGATTTATGTGGAGAGTATAGCTCCTTCAATTTAACTAGTCTATACTCAAGGCTTCTGGAGGGCAGAGAATATGCTCTTAGCCCTGCCTTCGGTACCTTGTCTGTTGTGGGCTCTCACGTTTGGTGATTGTTCCAAAGATAAGAAAATTCTGAAGTGAATTTTATTTTCCTTCTCCATCCTCTCTGAATTCACTTACCACTTCTCAGAATGTTTCCCGAGTAGAAAGCAGTCTGCACTACATATGCTCAAATGGGCTGTTGTAACTGTGGAGGTAAATTTTTGACCTCCTATCTATCATTGTTATTATTACTGTTACTATTACTACTACTACTACTACTACTACTATTACTATTACTATTTAAAGTCCTTGGTCTTTTAAAGTATAATAGACATGTTTGCTGAATGCTGGAGTATGGTATTTGACACTCAGTTACTCTGGGTTATATATGTGACTATAATGGATAAAACTAATTCAGGTAATAAAGCTACTTGTGGCTGAGGTAAATGAGACACTAGAGCAATGATTGTTGCAACATTTAAATCAAAGGAAGTATTGCTGGTCACTATGGCTTTGAAATATATTCTAGAACAACTGACTTTTGCAATAACTCAAAAGACAAGCTAGTTCAAAAAGGATTTTTCTTTTCCACTAGGCATAGTATTATTAGACAGATGGCATTATGTAGATATTCATATTAAATATAAATTCCCTAAATTTCCTGGTGAATATTGACAGAGCATGTTCTTTGTTTGTTTTATTCTCAAGTTAGCTAAACACAGCATAGTCTTGGCTTCAGGAGTAGATTCCAGTGATTCATCACTTACATACAATACCCAGTGCTCATCCCAACAAATGCCCTCCTCAATGCCCATTCATCCATTTTCCCCAGCTCTCCATTCTCCCCCACCCCCATCAACCCTCAGTTTGTTCTTTCTATTTATGAGTCTCTTATGGTTTGCCTGCTTCTCTGTTTTTATCTTATTTTTCCTTCCCTTCCCTTTCCCTATGTTCATCTGTTGAATTTCTCAAATTCCACGTATGAGTGAAATCATAGGATACCTGTCTTTCTCTGACTTACTTCACTTAGCATAATATCCTCCGGTTCCATCCACGTTGTTGCAAATGGCAAGATTTCATCCTTTTTTTTTTTTTTTCACCAAGTAGTATTCCATTGTATATGTGTACCACATCTTCTGTATCCATTCATCAGCCAATGAACATTTGAGCTCTTTCCATAATTTGGCTCTTGTTGATGGCACTGCTATCAATATTGGGGTGCATGTGCCCCTTCAAATCACATTTTTGTATCGTTGGATAAACACCTAGTAGTGTAATTGATGGGCTGTCAGGTAGCTCTATTTTTAATTTTTTTGAGGAACCTCCATACTTTGCCAGAGTGACTGCACCAGTTTGCATTCCCACCAATAGTGCAAAAGGTTTCCTCTGTCTCCACATCCTCGCCAACAACTGTTGTTTCCTGAGTTGTTAATTTTAGCCACTCTGACTGGTGTGAGGTGGTATCTAACTGTGGTTTTGATTTGTATTTCCCCGGTGATGACCAATGTCGAGCATCTTTTCATGTGTCTGTTTGCCATCTGGATGTGACAGAGCATGTCCTTTATGTCCATACTCACTGTGTTTGTTGATGTGGTCTCTTTAATGAGTGAATGGGAACCTACCTATTGCTTATATTCTTTCTGGAATTTTCATACACAAAGACACAAATTCCAAAAGTAGCTAGTCAATAGAATAGTCCAAAGAGGTCTTATCTTGCAGCTAAGTTCTTTAATTACTCCTGGGAAATAGATGGCTGAGCAACTCCTTTGAACTCTGATTTAGCACTTTCAATCTGGTAAGATAATTGGAACCACTTTAGTTTTGCTATTGTTATATACACTATTTGTAAAATTATAAGATCTGTTATTTATTTGTTGAAAATGCCACAATTAACCCAAATGTTTGTTTGTTTGTTTGTTTGTTTATCTATTTATTTATTTATTTTTAAGTGCCCAACATGGGGCTTGAACTGATGACCCTGAGATCAAGAGCCACATGCTCTACTGACCCAACAAGCCAGGTGTCCCCAACTGTCATTTTTTAGTCTAATTAAAATGTGTTCTGATACTCAGACTTGACTATTTTGTTTACCATCTGGAAGCAAGAAGTGTGAAGAATCATGGGGGTTTTGTTTGTTTTGATTTGTTGTTGTTGTTGTTGTTGTTGTTCCTGATCACCAGATCACCCCCAATATGCTGTGGTTACAGAAGCCATGGTCACTTGATAGAGAAGCAGTCCTTGGAGTTGAATTTCTCAGGAATCTCTATGAACAGTTATTTATTTTCCTGAAGAAAAAGTAGGTAGTACCATAAGCAAAATGTGTAATTTTTGGTTTCCCACTGAATCTGAAAATGGCAGAGCTCATGGAGAGTAGTGAGGGATAAAAATACAATGCATTGAATTGGATATGAAACATGCAGCAGGCCGCTTCTTTTTGCTATTATTCCAGTCATAATAAAATAGCATGTACTCAAAGTCATTTTGTTTTCTGCAGCAAATTCTTTGATGCACAAAGGAACCTAAGGTTGATGTAGCATTGTACAAGGCTTGTTAGAAAGTTGTTTAAGCCATTTCCTTCTTCCATCAATGTGTTGTTTCATCACAGTGGTTTTTTTTTTAGATAAAATAAGGACCAAGAAAGCTATTCTCTGATACAATAATTAGGAAAGAACATTGACTTCCTGATTTTCAACTTGTAAAAATGTTGCTAAGCCAAAGTAGATAATTTCTAGAGGACTCAATAAGTACTTTGACTTTTCATGGTGAAATTGCCTCCCGGACATTTTAAGGTCTAACCACCTGCTGGAAATGAAGAAGTTACCCTTTAAGGTCCTTCTAGCCAGACTAAGAATCAAATTGACACAAGACAGATTAACAGCAGAAAATAAAATATAATAGTGTATGTACAGGGAATCCACACAGACATGGAAATTCCAAAGATAGTCAGGCAACATGATGCTTACATGAGCTAAGGAGAAGAGTAGGGGTCTGAGGATATAAGGAGAAAGACCATTAGCAGGAAGATGAAAGATGTTTGGAAAAGAGAGATTGTACTGTTATGTAGATAAGTTTCTTAGGTAAAGAGGAATCTCTGTTAATAGCTTCCTATGTGGTACAAGCAGGCAGTTGAGGGGAGGTAAAGAGCTTTTCTTGAATCTACTGGGTTTTAATTGCTTTTAATTAAAAATAATGTTCATACCAAAGAGGCCAATCTTGGGGTGGCCTGCCCTTGGCCCCTATGCATGTAAAGAATAGATATATTTTAAAGCAACCAATAAATAGGAATGAATCAGATCTCTTGTCTTATTTTATGCCAAACTTTCCTGACCTTTTTCTAATTCTCTAATTAACCCCCTGTATATTTTTACCTTTCCCTCTGAATCTTTTTGGTGTTCTCTCAAGTTCTCTTTTTTAGCCTTTTTCTCACTCTGTATTTTCTCCCCAGGCAATCTCAACAACTCTTACCACTTCAACTATCCTGAATGATTTGAAAACTATAACTAATCTCAACAACATTTACTTGTGGTTCAGACCTCCAAAATGATAACAGTAACAACAAAAAGGCAATATTCATTGTGTGCTTACTGTGTACAAGATACTGTATTAATAAGTGTACATTCATGATTTCATTTCACCCTTTATCAATCACCAACAGCGAGATAGATGCTATTATCATCTCCATTTACAGTGGAGAAAACAAAAGTTTGGCCATATCACACAATTTGCCTAGGGTTACTTAGATAAGCCAATGACCAAGCTAGGTTTTAGATTCTGACAGTTTGATTCTAAAGTGAGTGCTTTTCAACCACAGAGACCTGTCTATCAACCACATGCTAAGCATTTTCCTTTGAATCTCCTACAGGCCTCTTACAGCCAATATGTAAGTCTAATTCCCCTTTGGCAATTAATTCATGCATTCAACCAATAAGAAATTTATCAAGCATCTCTGAGAGCTAGATTGAAGCCTATGCATTGAGGATGAACTGTTGAACAAAATAGTGGTCCCTGTATTTATAGAGTTTATTATTTAGAGAGGGAAAACTCTCATTAATCACATCATTATGCAAATAGACAATTAATTCCATAAGTGCTAAGAGGATCAACTGCAATATGCTGTGAAGAGAACTGCCTTCTTTGAGGGAAGTAGGAAGAGGGACTGGAAGAAACTCTCCCCTGACAGATTGCCTAAACTAAAATTAAAAGAATGAGTAATAGCTACCTAGGCAGAAGATGACATCCAGGCAGAAATTACAACATCTACAAAGGCCCTGAGGCCAGAGGAGTGGGGGGAAGCCAGCATACTAGAGGGACTGGGATGAAGATTGGTATATCTGAGGGAATGGCAAATGTTGTGGTGTAGACTAGGTGAGAAGGACAAGACCATGTAGGGCCCTCTAAGATGTATTATGTATTTTCCTTTTCTTAAGTCCAGTTTTCACAGGTCATTAGGGGGGCTCAATCATTGTAGTGAAAAAATGAAATTTATACTTTGAAAACATCAGTGTGGCTGCTGTTGAGAGAGTGAATTGGAGGAAAAAAGAGTAGATTCAGGGGAACCAATGAGCGGATATTTCAGTGGACTAGGTAGTAGTATTTTGGTAGTATTTTTCTCTTATTACTGTTGTGTAGAGAAGGATGGCAGCCTTAGAGATGAAGATAAAAAACACCCAAATCTACCTGACCATTTAAGCAACAATCTTGGGGTCATCTCAACTTCATTTTTTCCCCCTATTTCTATCATCCAGTTATTCTTCTGCTGATTTGGCTTCAACATCTTTTGTATCTTTTCCCACATCTCCATTTGCTTTTGACATTTTTGGAAGACATATTTTAAGACTGTCCATCCTTATTCCTTCACTTTTTTGTTTTCCTTCTGAATGCAATTTTAGCCATTTCCACCCCCAAGCCTGGCCCAGGCTGGTCCCTGTTACTAGCACATCCATATGATCCCCTGGTTCTCTGCAGTGTACCTTCAGGCCAGCAGTCTCTTTAAGGAGTGCCCGTGCTTTAACCTAGTTTCTATTTATATTACTTGAATGTAGGCCAGAAGGAGGGGAGAGGATTGTAGCACCACTCCATGTTGGCCTATGATGGAAGTGATGGTGCTATTGACTCTAAGAGGGGTGATCAGATTTTTGAGGAACTTGATAAATTCAGTCTTCAAATGATGTCGAATCTGAAATATTTGTAGAATACATAGAAGACAATAGGAAATATGGGTTTGGAGCTTATAGAAAAGTCTAGGCTAGTTATGACAGTTAAAAACAAGAGTGACTGTTGAAACCATGAGTTTAGATAAGTTTGCTTGAGAGAAGTGAACATATTGAGGAGAGGGCTGAGGATAAAGCTCAATGGAACACTCACTTGTGAAAGGGCAGTGGAAGAATAGAATCCCGGAAGCATATTGGGGAACAGCTGCCAGAAAGGTAGGGGAAAATGGGGGGAGGGTAGCCGTGCAGAAATGATGGAAGGGGAGAGTTTCAAGAAAAACAGAGTGGTCACCATGTAAATGATACCAGTTGTATTATCTGGTCAACAAAGTTCTCTCTACTTGGGAAGCACCTCTTCACTATCCCATGCAGTCCAAATGGTACTCCCAGTCCCAGTGTTCTGCCTGCATGCTGACACAAGATAAATATAAAACTCAGACCAGATTTCCCTCTTCACAGCGATTGGTTCAAATAAGTAGAAATATGGTAGAAGCAGAGGCTGAATTCTTCCATGTGAAAGTGGTTTCCCAAACCATGTCGATACTGTTTTGTTTCGTTTTTATTATTATTTTTTATTTTTATTTTTAAAGTCACAAAAAGCTCCTATGGGCATATAAGCCAGCTGTCAGTCTTTTAAGTGGATTAAGGGATCCAGATCCTAGAATCTACCATTTGATAATTAACCTTAATTTTCCTGGTTAGATTTTGATATGAAATTAACTGATGAGTTAGTAAAAAAAAAAAAGCATTTTGAATATATTCTTAAATATGAAATACTTGAATAATACTGACTTGAGTGATTCTTTTATCTGGGACACTATTTGCAAGAGACATATGTTACAGTAATAGTGACACTTTGAAGTGACACTATTGTAATAGGAAAAAGAAATGATGGTTCATTTATAAACCTTTGCTTTAGATCTAATGAAAATCCAGGGTTGGTCATCATGTCAAATTATAATATTCAATTCACAGGACTGTCTCTCAACCTCAGACTATCTCATTAATCATCTTCAGTCATGAAAGAAAATGTTTTCATTCTTGATGGATGATCATAAGGATAATACCAGGACACATCCTGAATATTTCACACATGGGACTTCTACAATTTGTTTCCCTAAGGTCATTCTTATGAAGTCTTAACTATACTTTCTCTCTACCTACTAACTAATCTGAAAGGTGAAGAGAATCATAGATTTTTAGATTAAGATTCTTTAGAGATTATCTAAATTCTGAATCCTCTTCTGTTACAGATGAAGAAAATGAGGCTGAATTGCCCAAGTTCACTCACTGGGAGGCAGGAATGGTACTAATTCTCAGTCCAGTGTCACCTTGCCATGCTGGTGACATGCATGTCCCTTAATCATCGAAGCCTCTGACTTCAAATGACTAGGATGGCTTCATTATTAAATGTTTTGAGCTGTAAGGTTAAGTAGGGGTTCACATAAATAATATGGTTAATACTTTTTTGTGACCATGTGCTTTCTGTCTTCAGAATTGGGATATGCATGTTATTCACAGCAGCTAAGGAGACCCTGTTCTTTATAAAGGCTATGCAGCAGCTGCATGGTATCACTCTGGCTCTTAAAAGTTTATGAAGTAAAGCAAACTACTGAAATAGCATTAACTTTATTTTGTTTATGAGAATTATTTTTGACTAATTGTATATTTTGAACAAGATTAGTAACATTTCAGATTTCTGACCTGAGTCTGCTATTTTTACAATCACTATTATGAATGGTGGTGCCCTGTCCTATTTGTGGGCTATTAATAATGGGATTGTGGAGAATGGTCTGATATGTCCAGTTTAATTCAGTGTACTCCTGCAGACTTCCTCAAGGATGCCCCAGGAGGCCTGGAGGGTACATTAAAAACGTGCTTTTCGAGGACTGCTAGTTTCTAGTTCAGTAGACTTCATGAAATGGTCCACAGATAGGTACTTCAGGAGCTTTAGCACATTTAACTCTATCATGCAGATAACATGGCCAGCATGGGCAGTGATCCCATAGTATCACGACCTGATGAACTTGAAAAGGGTTACCAAATTTACACAGCCTGATCGATCCCTCTTTAACAAAGGGCTTGTTGAGAGTGCAGTCAGCAGACGTCCTTCAGTTGTCAACCTCTTCAGAGATTACCTATTATACACAGCCATCTTGCCCAAGGTTATACCCTTTCCCAGATAACCCATTTTCAATGGTTGATGGAGAATGAATTTCTGATTATCTTGGTCCAGCTCAGGACAACTCTGAATGCTCTTTCTAGCTTCAGAGTTCTCTGTTGCATCAGCCAAAGCTCTTTCTGGGTAGTTACTGTGGTTTTGACTTTTCTTTTTGCCTATTTATGCTTCTGCTCCTTCCCTTACCCAAAAATTGATCCTAAGGACATGCAAAACTAGCGCAGAGGCTGCTTCCCAGGGAATTCAACCTGGGATGTAAATATTTGCTTTTTTCCTCTCAGCTAAAATGTATTGTTCAAAATCATCATCTATTTGCATGTTGGACAATTCCGTGCCTAGGAAAATATATTTTTAAAAGTAAACCTATTTTTCAGGATGATGGAAAGTAGTGCAGAAGCAGGAAGGATGAAGAAAACAGATAGCATGCCTCTGTATTTTATTAAAGCATGTGTCCCCACATACTAGATGCGGGGAGGGGTGTCTTGACCAGGCTGCAGCAGGTTACAGGCAAAGGACTCTAAATAGGTATGGACAGAAGTAATTTCTACAGTTTTGTTCCAGCTTGTTATTGGGGAAGTCATATGGCTGTAGGTGCTACAAGTGGGAAAGGGAACTGCTGGTCAGATTCTAACTGGTGCTGCCACTTGGCTGCTTTGATCAGTGGTTCTAGATGAAGGATTGAAATTTGCACTTCCTAACCTACCAGTTCACTTGCCCATTTATTGTTTTTAGTAAGTGGGAATATTTATCACTGGCACTTTTGTTGGCATATAATGCTAGGTGTTTAGGGAAGGCAAGAAGTAAGGCAGAGGCAGTGGTTTCCAAAGGATACAAGACACTATGAAAAGTCTTTCACTTGGAATTAGCCAATAAATGCATTGCTTAGTGTGACTACAGAAAACAATTTGACAAATTAAAGTTGTTTTGTGAGCAATTTTAGATCTGAAAAGAGACTTCAATCTAATCTAAAGCCTCAACTCATCAATAGTTTTTCAGGTTATGTCACTTTTAGAAAGAAATAGGAAATGGTAGTAAAATAAAATATTAAGAAATTTGTTCAATAAAAAATACCAACTTCTCATTTTATTTTGGAACTAGTCTATATTCATTTAAATTTTTTGAAGAATTTGCATCTACATGGTCAATGCTAAAAAATTACTGAGTTTACAGTCACCCTGACTCCTAGGAGATAAAATTTCTGTATTTAAATGATAGCCCTGACTCAGGTAAGAACTTTAAATAGTAATGACTGACTCGATTATTTTTATAAGAGAGATATCAATTTACCATAAACACAAATGAATGAAACAAAATGGTTTCTGATTTATCTCCTTGTTAACTGGAAAATTCAGTTAACAAGAAAATTCTGTACACCGAGGGGTCTTGTTGAACCTTTCATTAATCATATCTATTCTTATAGGGGTAAAGGAGTCTTTGAAAGTACTCTTCCCTCGGGATCAAATTCAGATCTAACAAAAGTGCTGAAGAAATACCCTTCTTAAAGAAAAAAATCTTTCTTGTTTGGATGAATGACCTAAGGATAGGTTGGAAATAAAAATGGTAAAATATCACCTAAAAGCAGAAAACATTGAACATCACCTAGAAGACAAAGAAACATTGCCAAGTGCATTATTTATGAGATGAACATGTAAAAACCATTGAGTGGAGCATGAGGAAAGACATTTGGCTTTGGAACTAAAAGGTCTAAAAATTTAGTACTGGGAACTATGTATGTAGGTATGCATGTATGGTCTCTCTAAACAGAGAAATCTCAAGTATGTTTTCATTAAAAGTACTTATGTAGAGGGACGCCTGGGTGGCTCATATGGTTAAGCATCTGACTCATGATTTTGGGTCAGGTCATGATCTCATGGTTTGTGAGTTCGAGCACTGTGTAGGGCTCTGTGCTGATGGCATGGAGCCTGCTTGGGATTCTCTCGCTCTGCCCCTCCCATGCTTGTGCTCTCTCTCGCTCTCTTAAAATAAATAGACATTAAAAAAAGTACTTATGTAGAAGAGATAATATAATAGCAGTAATTGCTACAATTATTTATTCAATACATCTTTTGATTTTTATCTTGTTTTTTATAATTTTATGATTTTTAAGTATATTTATAAATTTTATTTAACTCTACAATTTCCTATTATTTTAGAATTATTATTCTATTTTACGCATGAGAAAAGTAGGGGACCAAAAAGCTACCATTTATCCAAACTCACATTTTTTAATTGGTAAAGGAGTCATGGAATTTAAACCTCCTCCTGACCTCAAAGCCTCTTCCAGCCACCATGCTTACAAGTGTTAACTGTTCTGGTAATTTGCAGCAAACCTGTAGAGTAGACAGCTAATCCACATTGTGGTTGCTATTCTTTCCCTTCTACAGATGTGGGATTGAGGAAGATGAATTCCTGGAATTGCTTCAGCTCACAAAGTAGGTCAGCAAAACACGTGGAGTGGAACAAACTGTCCTTGCCTTCTCACTTCCTCCTTTGAGAAGGGCAGGGGATCCCTTATAAACTTTCAGATCTCTTTCTGACTGGGAATGCCAAAAGCTGGTAAATTACTCTGCCTCTTCCAGTTGTGAAATGTATGGACAGCTACTTGCTGTTAATGATCTTTCTGAGAATTTCTTTCATGCTCTGGAATTTCAGCCCCCAGCAGTTCACATCTTGTTTAGTTTCTTGAGTTTATCTTAGCACAGCCCCACAAATTAAGCTCCTAAAGAACAGGAAACTCAAGGAAATGACAATACAGATTAAAGGTATTTCCCAGAATTTCATATGCTAGTGGGCAAAGACACTCAAGATTTTTTTTCTTTTAATGTTTATTTTTGGGAAAGAGAGGGAGACACAGAACCTGAAGCAGGCTCCAGGTTCTGAGGTGTGAACACAGAGCCTGTTGCTGGGCCTGAACTCACGGGGCGCGAGGTCAAGATTCTTTAATTATAGTATCTAGGAAGAGAATATCGCAGGGAACTAATTTTCCAGCTTCCACATTTATGAGAACCATTTAGCAGCAGCTTCACTGTGATTCCTACCCTCCAACACATCCTGGATCCCTCTGAATGCAGTCACTGTACTGGAACATTCTGCTAGGCAATGCATTTTGATTAGTAACAAAGTTCTGTGAATAGTTTACTTGAAATTCAAATGCTTCTTTTGAAATAGTCTTTGCAGAAATGTAGATTTAATACATCAGTATCTTCAAATGTTTGTACACAGACACCTGGCACCTAACTAATCAAAACCTGCACTGATAATTCCTTGCTCTCATACACCTGGCAGGTAGGTGGTTCTTCTCTGTTCTTCTAGTCAGGAGGCTAAAAACATATTGTTTACAATTTTTCCTTATCTCTCTGCCTTTCTAGGTAATCAATGACATACTCTGTTTTGTTGTTTCTGCCTTCCCAGTATTTCTGTAATGCTGTATTTCCCAAATTGGATGCAGAGAATACTAGTATTCTGTCATGTTTATGGGCTTTTCATGGGATCAAATGAATTTGGAAGCAGTGAAACATGTTTCTTTATGGCAATACTTCTTAGGTCTTTTAGCTCTGTGGGTGCATTTCATATGTTCAACAGGGGAACATAATACATGACATTTCTAAAGTTTGTTAGATCAAAAACAATCTTCTTAATTCACCAATTATACAAATGTTAGTAATAACACTGATACTAATGAATAGTCAAAGATGTTCATTCATAAATACCAGTGTTCTAGTTAGGGGTATACTGTTTGAATCCACCTTCTTGATTTCCTTGACATTCTTCTATTCAGATCCAATCATCTTGCTCAAGATTCCTATAGTGGAAGGGTATGGGTCACCTGGATGGCTCAGTAGGTTAAGCATCCTACTTTTGATTTCGGCTCAGGTCATGATCCCACCCACCCTCATGAGACTGAGCCCTGTGAGAAGCCCTGTGTTGGGCTCCTTGCTGAGCATGGAACCTACTTGGGACTCTCTCTCTCTCCCTCCCTCCCTCCTTTCCTCTCTCTTTCTCACAAAACAAATAAATAAACATTTAAAAAAGATTCCTATAGTGGATGATAATTTAACAGCTATCTTTCCAATCTCTCATTTCCAAATGTTGTTTTTTCACCATTAACACTGGTCTATTTCCAATTCATAGGTAAGATTATGCTACTTTCCTCCTGAAAACCATTTATTTTTTCCTAATATCTCCAGAATAAATTGCCTGTGTAATAAACTCTTTGGTATGGTGTTCAAAATCATTGATGATCAAGTCACAATATGCTTTCTATTTAATCTCCACAAATCTATATTCTTTCCTGATGGTATTCTATTGCCTGGAACAAACTTCTGTTCATTTTAACATCCATTTCAAGCATTTGAAAACCTAAGTATTAGCTGGGACTAACCTGTTCCAATGTGACTTGACTTCTCCACCTGTAAGCATAGAAGATGACATTAATTTTGAGAATTCTGTCTTACTAGGTATATATTATAAAAAGAATACCAAAATCAAGTACAAGAAAATAAAATACATAATCCTACCACCTCAAAATGACAAGTCAAAACTTGTCATATAACTTTATAATAAATGTCAATGTCTATGTCTATGATTATTTCTATTTATATCTACACACACACACACACATACACACAGAGATCATGCTATACTGTTTTTTTCCACTTAGTTGATAAATACTTTCTTTTTAAAAAATCTTTTTAAATCAAGGGATAATTGACATATACCCTTATATTGGTTTCAGGTGTACAACATGATTCTATATTTGTTCACACTGGAAAATGTTCATCATAATAAGTCTAGTTAACATCTATTATCATAAAAAGTTACAATATTTTTTCCTTTTTTTTTCTTGTGAAAACTTTTGGGATCTACTCTCTTAGCAGTTTTTAAATAAGCAATATAGCATTATTCACTATAGTCAACATGATGCATATTACATCCCCATGACTTGTTTATTTTATAGCTGGGAGTTTGTACCTTTTGATGCTTTCACCCATTTTGCCCTCCCCCACATCCCCATCCTTCCTCAGTCACCAGTCTGTTCTCTGAATCTATGATCTTGGTTTTGCTTATTTGTTTTGTTTTTTTGATTTCACATATAAGAGAGATCATAGAGTGTTTATCTTTCTCTGTCTGACTTATTTCACTTAACATGATGCTCTCAGGATCCTGATGCTCTCAGGATGCTTCTCATATGTTGTCACAAATGGCAAGTATTTATTTTTATGGCTGAATAGTATTCCAATGTTATTTACATATACCACATATTTATTCTTTTCTTCATCATTGGACACCGATGAATGCCAAAAATAGAATCCCAAAGGGAGATTGGAATATTGTGCTGAATTTAACAAAATGCATTTAAAAATGAAAAAAAAATTTTTTTAATTTACATAGAATCCTTAATGCCCCTTACCCATTTAGCCCTTTCCCCCCTCCCACAACCCCTCCAGTAACCCTCTGTTTGTTCTCCATATTTAAGAGTCTCTTATGTTTTGTCCCCCTCTCATTTTTATATTATTTTTGTTTCACTTCCCTTATGTTCATCTGTTTTGTACAAAACAGTACAAAATGAGTACTTTAAAGTCCTCATATAAATGAAGTCATGTGATATTTGTCTTCTCTGAGTGACTAATTTTGCTTAGAATGATACCCACTAGTTCCACACACATAGTTGCAAATGGCAAGATTTCGTTCTTTTTGATTGTCTAGTAATACTCCATTGTGTGTGTGTGTGTGTGTGTGTGTGTGTGTGTGTGTGTACACCACATCTTATTTATCCATTTATCTGTTGATGGACATATGGGCTCTTTCCATACTTTGACTCTTGTTGATAGTGCTGCTATAAACATTGGGGTGCATGTCCCCCTTCCAAACAGCATGCCTGTATCCCTTGGATAATACCTAGTAGTGCAGTCGCTGGGTCGTAGGGTAGCTCTATTTTTAATTTTTTGAGGAACTTCCATACTGTTTCCAGAGTGGCTGCACCAGTTTGCATTCCCACCAGCAATGCAAAAGAGATCCTCTTTTTCCGCATCCTTGCCAACATTTGTTGTTGCCTTAGTTGTTAATGTTAGCCATTCTGACAGGTGTGAGGTGGTATCTCATTGTGGTTTGATTTTTATTTCCCTGATGATGAGGGATGTTGAGCATTTTTTTATGTGTCTGTTGGCCATCTGGATGTCTTCTTTGGGGAAGTGTCTATTCATGTCTTTTGCCCATTTCTTCACTGGATTATTTGTTTTTTTGGGCATTGAGTTTGAGGAGTTCTTTATAGATTTTGGATATTAACCCTTTACCTGATATGTCATTTGCAAATATCTTCTCCCATTTTGTTGGTTTCCTTTTAGTTTTGCTGATTGTTTTCTTCACTGTGCAGAAAAACTTTCTATTTTGATGAGGTCCCAGTAGTTCATTTTTGCTTTTGTTTCCCTTGCCTCCGGAGACGTGTTGAGTAAGAAGTTGCTGAGGCCAAGGTCAAAAGAGGTTTTTGCCTGCTTTCTCCTCGAGGATTTTGATGGCTTCCTGTCTTACATTGAGGTCTTTCATCCATTTTGAGTTTATTTTTGTGTGTGGTGTCAGAAAGTGGTCCAGGTTCATTCTTCTGCATGTCACTGTCCAGTTTTCCCAGCACCACCTGCTGAAGAAACTGTCTTTATTTCATTGGATATTCTTTCCTGATTTGTCAAAGACGAGTTGGCCATATGTTTGTGGGTCCATTTCTGGGTTCTCTTTTCTGTTCCATTAATTGATCTGAGTGTCTGTTCTTGTGCCAGTACCATACTGTCTTGATGATTACACTTTGGAATACAGCTTGAAGTCCGGGATTGTGATGCCTCCTGCCGTGGTTTTCTTTTTCAAGATTGATTTGGCTATACAGGGTCTTTTCTGGTTCCATACAAATTTTAGCATTGTTTGCTCTAGCTCTGTGAAGCATGCTGGTGTTATTTTGATAGGGATTGCATTGGATATGTAGATTGCTTTTGGGTAGTATTGACATTTTAACAATATTTGTTCTTCCTATCCAGGAGCATGGAATCTTTTTCCATTTGTTTGTGTCTTCTTGAATTTCTTTCATAAGTTTCTGTAGTTTTCAGTGTATAGATTTTTCACCTCTTTTGGTTAGATTTATTCCCAGATATTTTATGGTTTTCGATGCAATTATAAATGGGATAGATTCCCTGATTTCTCTTTCTGTCGATTCATTGTTGGTGAATAGGAATGCAACTGATTTCTGTGCATTGATTTTATATCCTGCAATTTTGCTGAATTCATGAATCAATTCTAGCAGTTTTTTTTGTGGAATATTTTGGGTTTTCCATATAGAGTATTATGTCATCTACGAAGAGTGAACGTTTGACCTCCTCCTGACCGATTTGGATGCCTTTTATTTCTTTGTGTTGTCTGATTGCAGAGGCTAAGACTTCCAATACTATACTATGTTGAATAACAGTGGTGAGAGTGGACATCCCTGTCTTGTTCCTGATTTTAGGGGGAAAGCTCTCAGTTTTTCCCCATTGAGGATGATATTAGCATTGGGTCTTTCATATACTGCTTTTATGATCTCGAGGTATGCTCCTTCTATCCCTACTTTCTTGAGGGTTTTTATCAAGAAAGGATGCTGTATTTTGTCAAGTGTTTCCTCTGCATCTATTGAGAGGACCATGTGGTTCTTGTCCTTTATTTTATTGATGTCATGAATCACATTGATTGTTTTGTGGATATTGAACCAACCCTGCATCCCAGATATAAATCCCAGTTGGTCATGGTGAATAATTTTTTTAATGTATTGTTGGATCTGGTTGGCTATACCTTGTTGAGGATTTTTGCATCCATGTTCCTCAGGGAAATTGGTCTATAGTTCTCCTTTTTAGTGGGGCTCTTTGTCTGGTTTTGGAATCAAGGTAATGCTGGTTTCATAGAAAGAGTTTGGAAGTTTTCCTTCTATTTTTTTTTTAATTTTTTTTCAACGTTTTTATTTATTTTTTTGGGACAGAGAGAGACAGAGCATGAACGGGGGAGGGGCAGAGAGAGAGGGAGACACAGAATCGGAAACAGGCTCCAGGCTCTGAGCCATCAGCCCAGAGCCTGACGCGGGGCTCGAACTCACGGACCGCGAGATCGTGACCTGGCTGAAGTCGGACGCTTAACCGACTGCGCCACCCAGGCGCCCCCCCATTTCTAATTTTTGGAGCAGTTTCAAGAGAATAGGTGTCAACACTTCCTTAAATGTTTGGTAGAACTCCCCTGGAAAGCTGTCTGGCCCTGGACTCCTGTTTGTTGGCAGATTTTTGATTTCTAATTCGATTTCCTTACTGGTATGGGTCTGTGCAAATTTTCTGTTTCTTCCTGTTTCAGTTTTGGTAGTGTATATGTTTCTAGGAATTTGTCCATTTTTCCAGATTGCCCGTTGTATTGGTGCATAATTGCTCATAATATTCTTATTATTGTTTTTATTTCTGCTGTGTTGGTTGTGATCTTTCCTCTTTCATTCTTTTTTTTTTTAAATTTTTTTTTAATGTTCATTTATTTTTGAGACAGAGAGAGACAGAGCATGAACGGGGGAGGGTCAGAGAGAGGGAGACACAGAATCCGAAACAGGCTCCAGGCTCTGAGCTGTCAGCACAGAGCCTGACGCGGGGCTTGAACTCACGGACCGCGAGATCATGACCTGAGCCGAAGTCGGCGGCTTAACCGACTGAGCCACCCAGGCGCCCCTCTCCTCTTTCATTCTTGATTTATTTGGGTCCTTTCCTTTTTGTTTTTGATCACACTGGCTAGTGGTCATCATTTTTGTTAATTCTTTCAAAAAACCAGCTTCTGGTTTCATTGATCTATAGTACTGTGTTTTTTTGGTTTCGATAGCATTGATTTCTGCTCTAGTCTTTATTATTTCCTGTCTTCTGCTGGTTTTTGGCTTTATTTGCTGTTCTTTTTCCAGGTCTTTAAGGTGTAAGGTTAGTTTGTGTATCTGAGACCTTTCTTCCTTCTTCAGGAAGGCCTGGATTGCTATACATTTCTTTCTTATGACTGCCTTTGCTGAGGCCCAGAGGTATTGGGCTGTGGTGTTATCGTTTTCATTGGCTTATGTGTATTTTTTAATTTCCTCTTTAACTCCTTGGTTAGCCCATTCATTCTTTAGTATGATGTTCTTTACTCTCCAAATATTTGTTATCTTTCCAAATCTTTTCTTATGGTTGATTTTGAGTTTCATAGCATTGTGGTCTGAAAATGTGCATGGTATGATCTCAATCTTTTTGTACTTGCTGAGGGATGATTTATGTCCCGGTATGATCTATTCTGGAGAACATTCCATGTGCACTGGAGAAGAATGTATATTCCACTGCTTTAGGATAAAGTGTTCTGAATATATCTGTTAGGTCCATCTGGCCCAGTGTGTCATTCAAAGCCATTGTTTCCTTCTTGATTTTCTGTTTAGATGATCTGTACATTGCTGTAAGTGGGGTGTTGAAGTCCCCTACTATTATGGTATTATTATCAATGAGATTCCTTAGGTTTGTGATTAATTGATTTATATATTTGGGTGGTTCCACATTTGAAGTATAAATGTTTACAGTTGTTAGGTCTTCTTGGTGGATAGACCCCTTAATTATGATATAATGCCCTTCTTCTTCTCTTGGTACAGTCTTTATTTTCAAGTCTAGATTGTCTGATATAAGTATGGCTACTCTGGCTTTTTTTTGATGACCATTAGCATTATAGATGGTTCCCCATCCCCTTACTTTCAATCTGAAGGTGTCTTTAAGTCTAAAGTGGGTCTCATGTAAGCAGCATATAGATGAATCTTGTTTTCTTATCCATTCTGTTACCCTATGTCTTTTGATTGGAGCATTTAGTCCATTGACATTTAGAGTGCGTACTGAAAGATGAGTTTATTGCCATTATCAGGCTTGTAGAGTTGGAGTTTCTGGTGGTGTTCTCTGGTTCTTTCTAGTCTTTGTTGCTTTTGGTCTTTTTTTATCATCTTTTCTCCCCTCAGAGAGTCCTCCTTAAAATTTCTTGCAGGGCTCGTTTAGTGGTCACAAACTCCTTTAATTTTTGTTGTCTGGGAAAATTTTCTCTCTCCTATTTTGAATGGCAGCCTTGCAGGATAAAGAATTCTTGGCTGCATATTTTTCTGATTCAGCACATTGAATGTATCCTGCCACTCCTTTCTGGCCTGCCAAGTTTCTGTGGATAGGTCTGCTGCAAACCTGATCTGTTTTCCCTTGTAGGTTAAGAACTTTTCCCCCCTTGCTGCTTTCATGATTCTCTCCTTGCCTGAGTATTTTGTGAATTTGACTGTGATATGCCTTGTTGATGGTTGGTTTTTGTTGAATGGAATGGGGGTCCTCTGTGCTTCCTGGATTTTGATGTCTGTGTCTTTCCCCAGGTTAGGAAAGTTTTCTGCTATGATTTGCTCACATAACTCTTCTACCCCTTTTTCTCTCTCTTCATCTTCTGGGACCCCTATGATTCTGACATTGTTCCTTTTTAATGAGTCACTGGCATCTCTAATTCTTAAATCGTGCTCTTTTGCCTTAGTCTCCCTCTTTTTTTCTGCTTCATTATTCTCCATAAGTTTGTCCTCTGTATCACCGACTTGCTGCTCTGCCTCATCCATTCTTGCTGCCATGGCATCCATTAGAGATTGCAGTGCAGTTATAGCATTTTTTATTTCATCCTGACTAGCTTTTACTTTTCTTTATCTCCACAGAAAGGGATTCTAATCTATTTTAGACCCCACTTAGTATTCTTATTATTGTGATTCTAAATTCTGGTTCAGACATCTTGCATGTTTTTGTGTTAAGTCCTTGGGTGTCGTTTTTCCCTGCTCTTTCTTTTGAGGTGAATTCCTTCATTTTGCCATTTGAAGGAAGAAAAGGAATTAATAAGGTAAAAAAAAAATTTAATTAAAAAATTGAAAATAACATACACACACAAAATCAAATAAATGTTGTTAGATACTAGGTGTATTTTGGTCTGGGTGTTGAAATGAGCTTGATAGATTAGGAAAAAAAAGGGAAAAAAGAAAAAGCAAAGGAAAACGTTGGAAAATTTGGAAAAAAAATGAATACCCTGAAATAGAATAAAATGAAATGATGGAAGTTAAATAGAATTTGAAAAATTTACAAAAAAGTAAAAAATATAGTAGAAAAAGGTAAAGAAAAATATTTTAATAAGTATTGTAAATAAAAATAAATTTTTTCTATTCCTTTATTCAAGAAAAAGAAAAGAAACAAAAAGAAATTGAATAGATGGACCAGCAAACAGACTGAAATACGATTGAAATTACATCGTTTTCCCCTAGAAGTCAAACTATGAAGCAGTTTATAGTCCATAAACTAAGCAGGCGGTGAGACTTGTGTTTCTGATGAGCGAGGTTGTCCCAGTTGGGTGGGACTTAGTGTGACATCCACATTCTCCAGTAGATGGCGCTGCTTAGCTTAGTGGGGTGGATTGTTGTGGCGTCTGTAGGTGTCTATGCACCTGAATGTGAGGGGTGAAAATGGCGTTACCCAGCTACCCAGTGTCTAGTATTGGAACTCTGTTCTCCCCAGTCAGCAATCACCCACCTGTCCTTTGTCTCTGACTTCCATCCACTCCCTGCTTTTACACTGTCTGTGACCAAGTTGTCAGGTTAGTAGATGGCACATCCCTCCTGAGTTTTATCTCAGATGCAGTTGTGTTTCCTGACCCCTCACTTCTGAGGGACTGGGACTTTGACCTGCTCAGGCCCTCTGGGGGAGGGTCTCACCGAGCAATGGCCAGGTGCCAGCCGTACCCAGGAACATTCGCAGGATTGTGCTGCTGCTGATGCCCAGAGACTTTGGCTGGGTGCCAGCCCTCCCCAGAAAAAGTTCATGCGATCCTGTAGCAGCAGTGTTTCAGGGATTATGGAAAATCACAACACATTTGGCACCAGGCTTCACCCTTAATGACCTTGTTCCAGCACCAGTGAATGTGGTTGTTCTCTGGGGTCTGCTGGGTCTGGGTGGCCACACAGCTTCTACTAAATGTCCTTCCAGCAGGGGAACCGCCCCTCCCCATGTGACCTAAGAACCTCTCAGACCCCACTCTGCTCCTGGGGATTTGCACTTCCCATCAGAGCACTGCCAGGTATTGAGCTGCAGAGTTTCGGACTCTGCACTCCCTCTGTTTATAGAGTCTTAATGGAGTTTAAACCCTCTCCTTTCTCCTTTCTCCCTTTTTAGTTCAGTCCCTGCAGCTGTTTCCACTTTTCCACTTTCTCTCCAGCTGGTTTTGGAGGGGGTGCTTTTCCCATACTCTCCCCCCATCTCCGTCCTCTCTCTGCAAGCAAAAACAGCTCTCTGACCTCCGTGGCTTATCTCTCCCTCAGTTCACCTCTCCATGCTGCCATGTACCTGCTGAGTTCTGTGGTTCAGGTTGTGCAGATTGTCGTATTAATCCTCAAATCAGTTTTCTAGGTGTGTAGAATGGTTTAGTGTTGATCTGGCTGTATTTCATTGACACAAGATGCAAAGAAAACTTCCATGCTGTACCATCATCTTGGCTCCTCCCCCAAAATGCATTTGGAAATCAATAAATATAAATTTCTGCCATGAGTTAACATGCACAGAGGAGTGGTGGCTTTGTAACAATATGTATAGAAAAGACTTAAAGATTTCAGTTCCTAGGAAGCCGTGTATGTTTAAAAATATAGTCTTAAGTGACTATCCAACATTTAATAGGATTTTATCATTACTGAAAATAAAGTATCTAATAAATAGAAATGTTTGCCTCATTCTAGTTTGCTTTGTCAAAACATACATTCAGGGATGTTTCAATTCTGGACCCCAGCACTTTAAGAGATATGAACCAAATTAGACTGTGTTCACAGGAAGGCAATGATTGGTGGAGAAACAACAGGGAAAAGAAGACTCAGGGGAACATGAAAGTGCCTTCTTGTTTTAAGGGGCTGTCATGCAAAAGAGATGTTAGGCTTGCTTTGGGCCTTCTCAAAAATTAGAAATTAAATATGTGAAAAATGCAGAAACTCAGCCTTTTGGTCTAAGATACAAAATGTACCATTAACATGTAACCATGCAGTTTATATTAATATGATGAATCTTATGGTTTGCTTTCTGTCAAATACCAAAACTAAATGACACATTTCTTCCCCTAAAATCTTGAAGATGTAATATTACAAAATATTTTCTGCATTTATTGATTTTTAAAAATTTATATCTGAAACTTATATACAATTTTTCAAAATGATTTTACCAATTTACACTCCCATCTGCTGTGTAAGCACATTCTTTTAGCTCCATATCATTGCCCAAATTTGATATTGATAGTCTTTGTTTTTAGCCATTCAGGAAGGTATGCATTGGTATCTAAAAGTGGCTATAATTTGCATTTTTTTGAGTTTCTTTTTGTGTGTTTATTGCCTATTTGGATTTTCTAATTTTTGAAGGGCCCACTGAAATCTTTTCCTCATTTTTCTTAATGGTGATGTTTTTCTTATTAACTTGAAGTAGTTCTTTATATATTCTGGAGATGAGCTCTTTGTCAGTTATTAAATTGAAATACCATTTCCGATTCTGCGACTTTCTTTTTTACTCTCTTTATGCCATCTTTCCAGGAATAGCAGTTCTAAAATTTAGTGTTATAGTACCAATCATCTTTAAGAACAGAGTTATCTATTTAAGAAATATTTGCCTATTACAAAGTCACAAATATATTTCATACAAAAATTTTTAGAGCCTCTATTGTTTTATCTTTCACATTTAGAACTTTCCATATTTATTCCACCTGGAACTAATTTTTGTGTATGATATTAGAAAGGGATCAAAATTTATTTTTTTTCCATATGGGTATCCAATTCACCCAATAGTCATTGAAAAGATGATCTTTTCTCCAATACTCTGCAAGTGTGTTCATTACAAATCAAGTGTTAAATAATGTGTGACTCCTATTTCTGGGCATTGTATTATGTTTCCTAATACTATTGCCTGTCTTCGGCTAATAACACACAGTCTTAATTACTGTGGCTTTATCATTACATCAATATTTGGTAGAGAAAGCCGCCCATCTTTTTCTTCTTCAAGATTATTCTGGGCTATTGCATTTCCATATACATTTTAGAATCAGCTTGTTAAATTTTTCAGGAAAAAACTGTTGGAAACTTGATTAACATTGCAACGAATCTATAAATCCAATGAAAACAACTGGTATCTTTCAATTTTAAGTTATTTCATCCATGAAAATAATGTATCGGTTTATTTGCTATTAATGTCTCATTATTTTATAGTTTTCTGCCTAGAAATCTGGGAAGGAAGGACTTAAAGCAGTGACCTATGATTTATTTATTTCCCTCCGATTACTGACCTGTTCTATTCTCCTTATAAACATAATAAGTACACCTCCAGGCAAATAGAATAACATCAGTTGCTAAGAGTCCTTATCTGTGGAATGATTTGAGGGGGATGTCCCTAGTTTAGGATTGCCTATTGTAAACAAAACTGCAATTTATGGTTTTATGAGATGTAGCTCCTTGGAGAATGTCACATAAGCTATAAAACTCTCTGGGTTATAAAATGAGATGTTTCGTAACTTAAAATTTCCCCAGTGTATGAAGTGACTTACATGTCTCATTAGAGACCTCATCTATTATTCAGGACCAGAGAGTTCCTGTCTGAGGCAGGAAGGAAGGACTAAGGGCTACATAGGATGTTTCAGATCTTTTTCCAGCTTTGCTGGTGCCTCTTGATTGCCTGTATGGTTGGCAGCATTAGTAAAGCTTACTAAAGAGGTAGAGTTCTGATTTGTCTGATTTTGATTTGACACTCACATACTTTGTATTATGTCATGATTGTATACATATTTTGTTAGTTTATTCCTAGGTACATGGTATTTTCATACTATTTTACAGGAAATTTTTAAATTCTTATTTTCTGTTTGTTGTTGGTACATAGAATTATAGTTGATTTAATTTGTATTCACCAACCATCAAAGTTTTAATTTTTAATTATAATGATTTACTGTATACTCTTTGGATTTTCTACATATACAGCCATGTTATTTTTAGATTTTGACAGTTTTATTTCTTACTTTCCATTATTTATATTCCTTTTAATTTATCTTTTTTATGTTTTTTTGCACTAATTATGAACATTTGGAGGTTTTTGCACATTGTTATGAGCTCCCCAATTTTAGAAGAAAAGCATTAAATATTTTACCATTAATTAGGATGTTAGCTGCAGGTTCTTTTACAATATTCTGTATCAAATTAATAAAGGTCTCCTCTATTTTTAGTTTGCTAGTAGTTCAGTTCTTAAAATCATAAATATGTCCAAAATTTTATCAAACTCTTTTTATAACTAATGAAATGATTTTTTCCCTTATTCTATTATTGATATTTTGGATATTGATAATGAAAATTAGATTTTTTAAAAAAAACTTTTCAATGGCACTATAATTTCAACCAGAAAAGTATAGCATTACAAGAATCAGAAGACCAGTAGAGTTCCAGAACTGTGATGATGATGATGATGATGATGATGATGATGATGGTGATGATGGTGATGATGTTTATTATCACCACTATAACTGTCTTAGTAAAACAGACCCTTGTAAATTTTGGAGGAAAACTAGGAAAGAAGTAGGGGTAGCAGAATAGAACCTTCTTGTTAGGTTCTGCTGATTCTATCTCCTGTAGTCTCTGGCTGACTATAATGAACAAGATTTCTTGTTTTTAGTCTGAAACTTCTAAGGTAGAAGTAACCCTTTAGTCATAGGAACTTAACGAATCTTTCAAATAATGAGGTGGGAAAGTTTTAAAACAAGTTCTATATTAAATAGCCCCTAAGAATCAAAGATTCCACAGGGAAGTTAAATACTTTACAGGAGAGTAGGTGGGAGGGGGAACCACTAAATTCTGTGCTAATGTCACTTCATTTGGGGAGATTTTTATGTTTGCATTAAAGGCACGGCATCTCCAGAACCAAGATGATTATTAAATGCCCTCAATTATGGACGTGGAAATGAAAGCTTGGAAAGGTTAAGTGACTGGCAGCAGCCACACACACTGTCAGTGTGCAGATCATCATTGGATCTCATGACTCTGATCCACTGTATGCTGTGCCAGAGCGTAACCGAAAATAGGAAGCCTTGAAGTCCTCAACAAGATAGGGGATTTCCTACTAGATGTCTTCCTATAAAAGTCACTTAGATTAGCATAATGAAAACAAATATTCTATAAAAACCCTGGGAGAAGGGCAAGATTTTTTTTAAGGGTCTAATATTCCCATTGCCTTTAGTATGGCATTAATCAAGCTCCAACCAGTAAGTAGTGTCAGATGCTTTGCTTGTTCCCCATTGTATTTAGGCCATCACATTATCATGGTCTTGACAAGTTCCTTCAGTTTATCTGCAAACTGAGATTAATTACGTTTCTTTCATTTTGTTTGCTTCTCTGGTTTGGGAATAAGGACACTACCAGAGATACTGAGATTGTCAGCCGTCAGTAAACCATTAGGTCCTTCCACAGAGGGCCTCTTATATTAGAAGAAAATCTTAGGCGACTTCTGAGATTGGTTCTCTGCCCTTGTCTCTGTGGTTATCCATGGTCACTCCTGGTAGTTGTGATTCTGCCTACTGAGTCAGTATGGTGTCCTGTAGGGAGAGCTGAAGAGAGTTTATGCCATCATTGTTCATGCCACGTGAGGGCCTGGCACCCTGGCTGTGCCTTATCTCAGAGAATCTTGTTATTCTAGTCAAGATTCTGGGTATAATGGGGAGAAGAGCTGGGGCTATATAGTGCAGCAAAACTGGTATTCCCCTACGTTTCAGTATGAATTGTGTCCTTCCCCAATTTGTATGTTGAAGCCCTAACACCCAATACTTCAGAATATGACTGTATTTGGAGATAGGGTCTTTATAGAGATAATTAAATTAAAATGAGACTGAAGTGTGTGCTTTAATCCACTATGCCTGGTTCACTTATAAGAAGTGGAAATGTAGACACACAGAGACACTAGGGACATGCATACACACAGGAAAGACCATGTGAGGACACAGCAAGAAGTGAAGCCAAGGAGAGAGGCCTCAGAAGAAACCAAGCCCATGACACCTCGATTTTGAACTTCTAGCCTTCAGAATTATGAGAACATAAATTTCTGTTATTTAAGCCTCCCAGTCTATTTTGTTGTGGCAGCCTCAGCAGACTAATACACCCTCTGACTTCATTCCCTGTGTATTTTACTCCATTACTTTGTAATTTCTCCCTCTTTCTTTCTAACTCTTTCCTTCCCTCCATTCCTTCCAGGGATGTTTGGAAAGCATGCACTTTTTGCATGCACTATCCAAGGAATTAAAGGAGTGCCTGTTCATTCTTGATGCCTGCTGCACTGCTAGGAGCTACATTATTACCATGTCCCATTATGTGCTAAGGCCAGACCCACTCTGGGCAGTATTACTACTGGCTGTTGGTTCTTCCTCATGTGAAATATCTGGTCTTGTCTCTCACTTGTTGGAGATGTGACGTTGGGTTCTTTCATTTCTACCCACTATACCAGAGGACAAAATTCTCCCCAAATATCACAGTGGAAGAAGAGTATTTAGAATGAAGACTCAATATCACACCATTTCTCTTTCCCAGTGTGGGGATTTTACCTCCACCTTCTTTCTCAAAGATGGAACTGGAAACATCCAGCCCCACATCTATTCGGGTCCAAAGCAATCAACTATAGCCACCTATTTTTCAGCTTCTGACAGACATGGATGAGGGTGGGAGGTGGAAATGACCATCACCCTCCTGTCACTGCTTGGTGGCCGATTTCCAGTACCTGCACACAACCTCCAAGTCAGCTGATTTCTGGCCGCCTGAAAAGTATCACATTCCTTTGACCCTTACCAGCAATACAGGCCGCTCTCTTCATCTTGCAGGGACCATTGAATCATGAAATCCTGTAGCTCTTTTGGAATCCTAGTACAGAAGAGGAGCTGCCAAGCCCTTGATTGGTTCTGGGCTGATGGATTTCACATTTTGCAAACGCTGTTACAAAATATTATCTAAATGCTTACTTAATCTCTGTTTTTTTCCCCCAATCAAGATTTTAATTTGACATTGGGGGTTCTTAGCATTTCATAAGTTAAAACTTCAGGAGTCCATCGCCCTTAGAATTATGTTGTGCAGTTGTGCTGCATATATCCCTTTTTCTTTTCCGGGAAAAGATTCAGATTCTCAAAGGGGCTCAGAACTACCCCCAACACTATGAATTCTTGATTTTAATACTTACATACATTTGACTTAAGCAGAAAATTCTCTACCTATTTCTGTCCTTTTTGCTACTGTCATGCATGATCCAGACTCTGTTTTCACAAAACTAACCTTGAGAAAAACAAATGTGGCAGTACCACATTTGAGTCCGGTATTTTGGTATTACCACATATATTTTAAATCATTAATATAACAAAGACTATAAATAATTCTTTTGGTATTTGTTATTTTTAAATAATCCCATGGATTGCCAAATGATCCTTTGATGGATTTTAGTTTCACTGAAAAAAAAAAAAAAGATAGTGTTTTCTTACCAGTGTCCCTTGATATGACTCCAGGTCTGTTACTGGATGAAGAGTTTGTCTGAAAGACTCATTCTGGGAGAGGCTGAGTCATTTTTTATAAGGATTTTTAGGGTATTTTCCACTTATCAAGTTTCTGTTTGTTTTTTTCTATCATTCTCTGCTCATATAACAATGGACTCTGATTAGATTTTATAGGGATTTAGATGTGTATTTGGTGTGTGTGTGTGTGTGTGTGTGTGTGTGTGTGTGTGTATCAACTATAGACTGCAAATTATTTTAAAACCAAACCAAAGACTGACTGCACAGCCCGGTAAATAATTTTATTTTCCAATAATGTTTCTAAGCACATGCAGCTTAAATAAAACTAGCAGTAGTAATTTAGATGTAGCAAAGGACCCTGAGAAAATTTCAGATGACTGTTAGGACTTTGGGTAGCTTTCATCCAAAAAGATTCCTCAAACTGTGTTGGGGGAAAACTTCAAATGGAATACCAGGTTATTTAACCAAACTTTGGATCAAAATTATTGGCATCATTTATGGATATATGGAAACTTTTTTTTAATTTGATTTCAATGTTTCAAAAAAACAATGATTACATTAATATGGTTATAATAAATTATGTGATGAATATAGAAGATTTGAATATAATGTAAACCTCCATCATCCCTCAAATTCAGTCTTTTTAAAGAAATAAGTCTTTCCCTTTACTTATCTAAAGGAGAAAGAAATGGGGATGGATAAAGTAGAGATGGGAATTAAGTGTAGTTGGGCGTTCAGTGGGTTTTCTTAGTAAGTCCTTATTCTTTCCCAATCAGTAACAATCCATTAGTTTAGGAATTGAGCAACTTTTTAGGGGAAGGAACTCATGGGGAATTGTAAAAGGGATAATTTTCTGCCTCCCCGATCTGGAATTCTCCAGAGAGTATGTTAAAATTAGCAACTCCAGAAATTATGTTTGAATAGTCAGATGGTCTTTGTTGAGTCCTGTAAGAAGGGAGAAAGTGTTAGATTAAGTGGAGTCTCTTCCTTACCCAACTGTGACCATGGATAAGAAGTAGACAAGGGAGAGAGGCCAAGGGAGAGACTATACAGAAAAGGCCCTTCTAGGTTCTTCTAGGCTGACAAAAAGCAGGAGAGCTATGAGTTTCAAGCATGTGGCCTGGGTCCTTCATTCTGGCCAACCACACCCTCTTCATTTATTCATTTATTTATCTTCTTTGTTTAATGTTATTTACTATTTATTTTGAGAGAGAGAGAGAGAGAGAGAGAGAGAAAGAGCGAGCGAGCAGGGAAGAGGCAGACAGAGAGGGAGAGAGAGAATCCCAAGCAGGCTGTGTGCTGTCAGTGCTGTTGTGGGCTTGATCCCATGAATCATGAGATCATGACATGAACTGAAATCAAGAGTTGGACACTTACCAACTAAGTCACCCATGCGCCCCTCATCTTTCTTTTTTAAATCGAAGTATAGTTGACAAATAATGTTACATTAGTTTTAAGTGTACAACGTAGTGATTGGACAAGTCTATACGTTATTCCTTGCTCACCATCTGTGTACAGTGTATCTCCCATCTGTCACTGTACGTCTCTATAATAATACCATTGACTATATTGCTGTGCTATACCTTTTTACCCCCATGACCTATTCATTCCATAACTGGAAGCCTATATCTCTCACTTCCCTTCACCCATCTCCCCAGCCACCCTCTTCTCTGGCATCCATCAATTTGTTTTCTGTATTTATGAGTCTGTTTCTGTTTTTGTTTGTTCATTTATTTTTGTTTTTTAGATTCAACATGTAAGTGAAATCATATGATACTTGTTTTCTCTGTATGACTTATTTCACTTAGCATAATACCCTCTAGATCTATCCATGTTGTTGTGAATGGCAAGATCTCTCTCTCTCTCTCTCTCTCTGTCTCTCTCTCTCTCAAGTTTATTTATTTATTTTTGAGAGAGAGAGAGAGAGAGAGAGAGAGAGAGAGAGAGAGAGACAGGAGACAGAGAATCCCAAACAGTCTTCATGGTGTCAGTGCAGAGACCAATGTGGGGCTTGAACTCAACAAACCGTGAGGTCATGACCTGAGCAGAAATCAAGCTCAGGGCGCCTGGGTGGCTCAGTCAGTGAAGCATCCAATTTCGGCTCTGGTCATGATCTCATGGTTCCTGGGTTCAAGCCCCGTATCGGGTTTTGTGCTGACAGTGCAGAGCCTGGAGCCTGCTTTGGATTCTGTTTCTCCCTCTCTCTTGGCCCGTCCCCCCACTCACACTCTGTATTTCTCCCTCTTTCTCTTAAAAAATAAATAAACATTAAAAAAATTTAAAAAGAGTTGAATGTTCAACCAACTGAGCCACACAGACACCCCACAAGATCTCCTTTTTATGGCTGAGTAATATTCCATTGTATATGTACACCATGTATTCTTTATCTGTTCAGCACCCCCTTCTTTTAAGAATATCCTTAGGCCTGCCTTTTTCT
Organism: Prionailurus bengalensis; assembly: GCF_016509475.1. Lineage (NCBI taxonomy): Eukaryota > Metazoa > Chordata > Mammalia > Carnivora > Felidae > Prionailurus > Prionailurus bengalensis. The sequence continues at coordinate 208,051,211 of NC_057343.1, forward strand.
TCACTTAAATAGCAGAATTGAGGTATGTTCACACCATGTCTTTGTTTTTCTCTACTACCTTCCTAGCCCTCACCTCCATTCTTCTAAAGTTTTCTTTTCTGACCTTAAATTCTATTTCCAAATTCTTACCAATTTCCTCTCACTACTGTCCTGGGCTTTCCCTTTTGGCAGTATTCATCACATGCTGGGAAAGTCTTATAAAAGACATTGAAGAGACATTGGGCGTTGGGCAACAAGAATCCTAACAGAAGTGGATTATGTCTCCCAGCTATGTGATGACAGATGAAAACCACCCCACTAACTGTGCAGCATTAACACAGACCAAACAGAACAAAGTGCCATACAGCTGAGCTAGCTCTATGAGCAGAGCCTGAGCTGGGCCAGCTTAATTGGCTTTTAAAATGACTTGATTTAGGTTCATGAAGCCTTCTATCTTAACAAAAGAAAGCACAGAGATTACAAGTTTTCATCTTTTGCTTAGAAAATCTTTCTAAGCAAAACATTTTTATTAATAAGTAAGTGTTGAAATAGGACTCCTTGAAGGTTCCAATGGAATGATTATATTGTCTGGATGCCTGTTTGATGCTTGGTACTATGAAAAAAAGTTGAAGGCGTCAATTTTAAATAACATATTAGAATACTTATCAAAAGTGACAGATCTAAGGTGGGAATAAATAGCTGCTGACTTGGCATAATTTTGGAGAAATTAGAAAAATTGTTTGTATTCGTCAAAAGTCACTGAATAGGAGACCTCAATTGCATTCTGGTTTGTTTGGGGGAAATTTCTCCACTCTTAGCTTTAATTTCCTAAATATAAACAAGGGCTGCACCGAGAGGTAAAAGCACTGCTTTCTAAGGTTTGAGCTCTAAAATCCCATTCTAAACAATTTTGTCAAAATTACCTCCTTCATTGGCCTGCCCAAATAACTGAAATTCCACATTTAGAGACTGTTTTGCAAAACTTAAGTTGAAAACATTTTTCTCTGGGGAGCGACAATAAATTATGGGCTGTTAACTACTTAGAAGAAGAATAATTTACCAGGTAGCTAGCTAAGAATGTAGCAATGTACAGGAAAGGCTTGTCAAAGAATAAGAGCTTATACAGAATGTTAGCAGAGGATAATTCCTTCATAATAACTTGGGCCCAAAGGTTCTGGGTGCTAGAAGGCTGGGCAATGTGATGGTCCCATGGCCAAACCTGCTTTATAGTTTTTAAAAAAGCTGACTGATGCTGGAAGAAAATGGCTTTCTCTGAAGGGCCTGACATGAGGGTATGGCTTAGATGACTCACTTCAAAGATAGAATGATCAGTTTCCATAGAGTTTATCTTACTTTTGGAAGGGTGATATTTTTGTGTAAGAAAGTAGATGAAGATTTTGAGATGTGCACTATAGACCCAAAAAAGGGAGAAAGCAAAGGTGCTATGTTTTTGCAATACAGTCTGTAGGTTACACAGATTTGAAATATGAACCCATATCAAAGGGGCTGAAATAAATTAATCACGCCAGATGAGTGTATCATGCAGCACCTGAGCCAGCAGCCCCAGAAAATGAGGAATAATTCAAAGTGATATTTTGGCAGGGGAAGAAATCGCTTCAGTGAGAGTCAAATAGAAGAGTGTAGGCCTGATGTTTGACCAGGAGTGAACCCTGGCTCTCTCTCTTCTAACTGTGTGCATTTGGGGAGGTTGTTTAACCTCCATGAGTCTCAGTTTCATTCTCTGTAAAATTGTGGGCACCATCTATCTCTTAGACTTGGGGAATTAAGTGAAACAACCTGTAAAAAATGACATATCACTTGCTTCAGTAAACAGTTGTTATTAGTATCATTAGCAGTAAATAACACTGTCCTTAGGTGAGCACATCAAATTTAAAAAATAATAAAAAAATATTCCCTTGGGGCACCTGGGTGGCTCAGTCGGTTAAGCATCCGACTTCGGCTCAGGTCACGATCTCACGGTTTGTGGGTTTGAGCCCCGTGTTGGGCTCTGTGCTGACAGCTCAGAGCCCGGAGCCCGCTTCTGATTATGTGTTTCCTTTTCTGCTTTTCCCCCACTCACATTCTGTCTCTCTCCATCTCTCAAAAAATGAATAAATGTTAAAATAATAATAAAAATTCTTCCCAATTATACTAGGCTAATAAGACACTAATTGCCCACAATTGGCTTTGCTAGCTGTGTCTAGTTTGCTGTCCTTGCCCTCTTGCCAATGAAAGAGGTGAGCCTTAAACAGGATTTGCCAGTGTCCAGTGTTTAAGCACAGTTCCCAGTAAGGATTCAGGGCCTGGATGTTTCCAGAAAGGTCTGGAAGATGTTGGTTGGATGCTCAACTAGGATCCTTGGGCACAGGATTCTCTCTCTCTTTATATGCATTAACAAAGTCCAAAATATGATCTAATGCCCAATACATAGGAAATTCTGTCTTGTGATTTATTTAATTAGAAGCAGAAGAATTCTGAGGAACCATGTTTTAGGCTGTGCACTGATGACTATGAGTGAGTCACATGTGACATGCAATGATAGCATGTGATTTTCTATTTGTATCCTATAGTGACTTCCTTGCATTGGCAAGGTTTTTGGAACCAGAATATTAAAGTGACACTTTCTACATTTTTTGTATCTTCTTTTTAAAGTTTACGTATTTATTTTGAGAGAGGAGAGCAAGAGAATGAGAGTGGGGGAAGGGCAGAGAAAAATGGAGAGAGAGAATCCTAGGCAGGTTCTTCCAGATCCCAAGCAGAACTGTGAGATCATGACCTGAGCTGAAATCAAGAGTTCGACGCTTAACAGACTGAGCCACCCAGGCGCCCCTAAATTCTTTGTATCTTAGATATAAATGTTATTGTGGATCCTTATACTTCTGAAGCACTTTTACCCGACTCAAAAATAATTTATGCCAAGTGTTACTGACTCATTGCAAATAGGACATATGATTTGCACAATGAGATTTTACTGTTTGGCTCACATGATTTTAGTATGCTTTAGTGTGGAGTAAGTGTTCCAAGATGAGAGGATTTGGCAAGTATAAGAGGCTGAAGTTTTCATATTAGGTACCCTCTTTCCCAAGTCTCTCCAAGGATGAGGGAAATAGCTGGCACACTGTCAGCTGTTTTATTACTATAGGGACATCACATTTCCAGAACTCTTCTTACGCAGGCTAATCACATGGCACCTGACTACTTGTACTTACTGTTTCAGGTTGTAATTTCCCTTTGACCAAATCATTACTGGCTTCAGGAGGAGTTGAGCTTACTCAGTTTTTTTTTTTTCAACGTTTATTCATTTTTGGGACAGAGAGAGACAGAGCATGAACGGGGGAGGGGCAGAGAGAGAGGGAGACACAGAATTGGAAACAGGCTCCAGGCTCTGAGCCATCAGCCCAGAGCCTGATGCGGGGCTCAAACTCGCAGACCGCGAGATCGTGACCTGGCTGAAGTCGGATGCTTAACCGACTGCGCCATCCAGGCACCCCTAGCTTACTCAGTTTTATATGAAACACAGAAGCATGCCAACAGAGAGGCAGGGCATAGAGATATCCTTTCTACTAATTTAAATCTCGATCTCTGTTGGCACCAGATCTTATCTGCAATCCAAGACTCACCCACCTTCCTGGATAAATGTGCTTATGGCAAGGAAGTTACTGTTTTCTGTCTGTATTTCCTTCTCACTTCCTTTGCTTTTTTGTTTCTATAGTGGGCTGAAAGGACAGCTCCCACAAAAAATACATGCATGTCCAAATCCCCAGAACTTGTGAATGTGACCTTATTTGAAAAAGGGTTTTTGCAGATGTAATTAAGTTAAGGATCTTGAGAGAAGGAGGGGCTTATCTTGCACTCAAAATGCAATCACAAGTATTCTTAGAAGAGAGAGACAATGAGGAGAAGATGCACAGAGAGGAGGAGGAAGCAATGTGACCACGAGGCAGAGACTGGAGCCTTGCAGCCACAAAGCAGCAATTGACATCAGCCAACAGAAGTTTGCAAAGACAAGGGAGGATTTTTCCACAGCCTTTGGAAGGACCCTGGTTCTGTGACATCTTGATTTTGGTCTTCTAGCTTTCAGAACTGTGAGAGAATACTTTCTGTTGTTTATAGCCTCTCAGTTTGTGGGAATTTGTTACAGTGGCCACTGGAAACTATTACAGCTTCCTGTCACTTGTCTCTTTTACACCATTTCAGTTCTTGTATACTTTAGTGCACTTGCCTGTTTATGCCCTCCCTCAAAATAGTCTTTCCCTCCCTCTGTGTCTCATTGTTATGTCATTGCCAAGGGAAAGCGTATACCAGTAATTAATGTACATGGTCATGATTGGACTTTTGCAAAGTTGATTTGACAGTTAAGGCAAACTAACCATGTTTTAAACTTTAATGGACATACAAATCACTTGGAGATTTTGGTAAAAGTGCAGATTCCTGACCTCCACCCTAAGACATTTCTGATTTTATTGATCTGGAGTAGGACCTGAGAACCTTCTTTTTATAAAAGACCCTGAGGCATTCTTATATACATGGTCATCAAATCAGTTTGGAGAACATTAAAGTAAGGCATGACTCCCTTAATTTATCAAAAACTGATATGGACTTGTGGTATGGGCATGTTAGTGCAAAGTCCCATTACAATGTAGTAAGTTGTGTGTATAGAAATCCCAGTCACCTGTCTGTGAAAATATAGGTAGTATCAAACGGATTTAATTAGAGTCTCTTTTAACAATGCACAGGGAGGAGTTCAAGGAAACGTGAGTGTTACTTTAACACTGAGTTGAAAGCCAGGAGGGGCTGACATGCCATTTTCTGGTACATTCCTTATTGCCACTGCCTAGAAAGAAGACTGGACAGGGCTGGCCGGGCCATGTTCTCACACCCTGGGCCAATTTTTGTTTCGACCTCATGGGTGCAACACTCAGGGTGGAAAATGCCTTAGTCAATTTTGCCCCACAGTAGGCCCTTTTCCCCATCTGTTTAGCAGCTCCAAACAGAGTCCAAAGGAAGAGTGATTGTAGAATCCTAAGAGGATTCCAACTGGAAGTAGCCCCAGCTCACTTTCTTCAGTCTTCCTACAGTCCTCCTCAGACTTGGGAATTTTCTGGAGCCACTGGGTTTTACAGGCTGTTGCCTGAGGGCACCTACCCAGGAAGGGTAATCAGCTTTCATTCCTTGACTGACTGTAAACTTTACTACACTGGGGAATTGGAAAGTAGAGGCTGAAGAGGGTTGTCAGTTTGTGCCCAGAGCAGGGCATTGTATGGATGTGATGGGGCATAGAGCCATCTTTTCTTTCCTTTGCTTCTTTCTTTTTTTTGGGATGGGGGGTTGTTTGTTTGTTTGTTTTTGGATACATGGAGTAAGCATTCTCTTATGAATTAGAATTACTGGTTTATTAGGGAAGTCTCCTGTAAGGACCCCATCACATCCTATCTTTACTCTTTCTAGCTGCCTCTAGATCATACTCCCTCCTGCCTCTTCACAGCGCTCCTCTGGCATTTGGTTTGGTTCCTTGATGGCACCCTGTTCTTTAATTGTTTTGTCTGCATTGCTGAAACTGCCCCTTTAGGCCAGAGTTTATGTCTTCCACATCAACAAAGTAATAAGCACAGCAAATTCTTTACAGATTGATTTAAAATCTTGATCTTTCTTGTTTCTACCTATCTTGAGCAGCCATTCTCAAACCTTAGCTGAAGGGTTTGTTGCAACAAGGATCGCTAGATCCTACCCTAGAGTTTCCACTTCTGCTTCTGTTAGAATGTTCATTTTTAACAAGTTCCCAGTTAGTGCTGCTGACCCAAGGACCACTGTTAAAGAAGCTCTGCTGTAGAGAATGTACACTTTTTCCTTTGATGGTTTCCTATTATGTGATACAAAAGTCTGCATTTTATATGTTTGAAGAGATTAAATGGTGTCTTTGTAACTCAAGTACCAGACTTCGAATTAGTAAGTAAGCCAAATAAATGTGATAACACTTTTATAAGTGTTATGATGCTTTAAAAACAGTCAACCATGATGGAATGCTCAGTTGTAAACTGTGGTTCATTTGAAACTTGGTAGGCTGCCTCGTGTGTCATGCTCAGCTTTTCAACTCGTGCTTTTTGAACCGTGCTTTTACAACCGGTTCCCTACAGGCAGCCTCAATCCCAAGTTAGATGTCTTGATCATGTTTCCTCTTATTTCACTCTCATTCTCAGAGGGTCATCTTCATGCCCTCATGCCCAAGATATCTCATGGTTTGGGGAAAAATTAAAAATGGCCTCCCTTCCACCCACTACCTATTTGAAAGCACATGAGTACAATGAATGTTGTAATGGGTATCATGCATTTTTGTTTTAGCTCCATGGCCTTTGAGACTCTTCAGGTTAACAGTATGTATGTATTCCTAACCTCAAGAGTACAAAGAGGTAGATTGCAGGACTTCTGACATTTGAAAGCCTTTGCTCTTTGAGAGAGAAAAAGTATTCTAAACTGGGAAAATGCACTTTCATTTGAATAAAGGATAAAAGGAGCAGAATTGGAAGAGATCAAAAGTTTTGGTAAGTCTTTTCTATAGCAGGAGCTTCTTACAGCTTTCAAAGCTTCAAGACTAATATTTTGAAGTCTTTTTGAGATATGTTTTAGAGAGAGAGAGAGGGACTGTAGGAGAGGGGCAGAGAGAGAGAGAGAGAGAGAATCCTAAGCAGGCTCCACTCGCTCAGTGCAGAGCCCAGCGTGGGGCTCAATCCCACAACCCTGGGATCGTGACCTGAACTGAAATCAAGAATTGGACACTCAACCACCTGAGCCACCCAGGCACCCCTTCAAGTTTTGTTTTTACTTGGCTTTATAGGGCAAGCTTGATTCCTAGGGTGAGCCTGTCCCCAGGACTTTAACAATATCTTCATAATAGATCAGATATTCTGAGGTTTATTCTTTTACCTAAGCTTCTATTAAACCTAATACCCCTGCCACTTATTGTTCAATGTCTTACTATACTTTCTTCACATGTGCGAGGCTTGCTGGTCCAGCTGTTTGCATGTAGTAAGCTCCATAAGGATAAGTTGCACATTTGTAGTTGTCTTCCCCTTGCCCATCAAGAGACTAAAATAATGAAATCATGAGAGTAAAACAAATCAAAGAAAATAAGCAAAACAGATAGTATAAAAGACTAATACTACAATTAGCAAGCAGAAAAGAAGGAAAACTCTTAAAAAGACAACATGTGTGGAATAGATTGTAGAAATGGACACTTCAAAACTGCCACCCATGTACTCAGAACCATTTCTCAGCTGTTTTTCATTGAATAGATGAAAGAAAGAGATTGCAAAAGGAAAAACAAAATACAAGACTGTTCAAGTCACTACTATAGGACAAAGCTCCTGCCTTCTAAGCTCTTCAGAAGAAATGTATCATAGAAATGTTATAAACAGCCAGAGTCTCCTCTCCTTGTCCTCACTCAAATTCTTTACACTGCAGGATATGCTAATATAAATTTCAAAGTTGTAGTACAGGTCTTTTTGTCTTGTTTTGTTTTAAATAATTTGTAATTAGGGAGATTTCTTTGTTTAGTACAGTCTGTCCAGCCTGTAACTTACATGTGCCAAGACTAGCATGGCGTCCTTGGGTCTTGTATTTGGGAGCAGTAATGAGAACTGGATGAATCCCATTTAACATAGTGGTCTGATGTCAGGCCCACACCCTTGTTCTTCAAATTCAGAGAAAAGTTAAATTGGTACAAAAATGAATTATCTTGAAACATTGCTCCCTGGACCTGACATTTTGGTATTTTGGCTCTTTTGATCTTTAGCGTTGAATACTGAGGATTAAATAACAATGGGAGCCTTTCTGAGAATACCACATGAAGGTGGTAATTTATAAAGTAGAAGTTGTCAGCCATCCAGTAGTCTCCATTTTAGACTCTTGGAGTGCAATCCCAATATCCATGACCCTGGTCTGTTTTCTGAGGATCTGAAAGTACATCCTGTCAAATGTGAAAGTGTCTTCACATTTAGCAGTGGTTGAAAAGTTCATTAACAGTGACATTTAACCTTTAGGCTTTGTGTATATGTGTGTATCTGTAATTTTGTGGAGTTTAAAAGTATCAATTACAAATGACAATGTGCTTGAGAACTTTAGAGTAAAATACCCATAAAAAGGGTAAAATACCAGAGCCGAAGGTAGCCTTAGAGTTCTTTTTTTGTCCCAGTCACTCATTATAGCTTAAAACAAAAATTATGTCAAGAAAGGGGAATTGATTTGTTTAAGACCCCACAGCTTTCTGCCACTTCCTTTTTAGATCCACAGTGGGATCTCAATGACTTTCATTTACTGTGCTATTGCTGAGACTTTTTAAAAATGAGAGTGGAGGGCTAAGGATCAGGCAGAGTACAGATGAAGAAAATTAGTTGCTGCAAAAGGAACTCCATTTATCAGTAGAAACCCACATGATAATGTCAAGAATGTTTTTTAGGTGGATGCCCCCTCTGCTCCCACCCTACCCTACCCAGCTGACCTACAGAAGTGATTGCTGATAGAGAATAGTCTCTACTGTGTCCAGGGAAGCAGAACTGTTTGATCCCATCCTCATGCTTCTTTCCATTGACCAAGGTATCTAAAGCTTTTTTTTTTTTCTCCTGTGGGTCAGAAATGTTCACTTCCATTTAAGATAATTTTTTTTTTTTGAGGTTGGCAACTGCATGTCTGAGACTAGATAACAAAAATGCTTTTAGGGGCGCCTGGGTGGCTCAGTGGGTTAAGCATCTGACTTCGGCTCAGGTCATGATTTCACGGTTTCTGAGTTTGAGCCCCGCGTCGGGCTCAGAGCCTGGAGGCTGCTTTGAATTCTGTGTCTCCCTCTCTCTCTGCCCTCCCCGCTCATTCTTTCTCTCTCTCTGTAATAAATAAAACATTAAAAAAATGCTTTCATAAGGGTCAAAATACAAAAAGGTAAATCTATCTCATGATACAAGGAGAGATTTTGACTGCTTTTCCAAAGACAGTGAACCGAGAGTGAAGTGGAGAGAGAAGGCATGAAAACCAAGTGCATGAAAAAATGAAGACCATCAGAAAAACTATCTGAACCTAGGACTCCATTCAGTACTTTTCTTAGTCTTTGGGGCCTTTGACATTTTTTTTTCCTTGCCAAATGTAAGAATAAAAGGATAGTTTTCTAGAACAGAGAACAAAATATCTTTTCCAAAACATTAGATTATTCAGACTGACTGGGGATCAAAGCAGTTCTTAATGGGGCACTGGATTGATGATAAACCTCCCTAGTGATTTGGGGATTACTGACTTCTTTTTGGCTTCAAAAAATCTAACTGAATCTCTCCTTGCAGTTAACACAAGGTCAAGATAACCCAGCATCATTTTGGAATTGAGTGAATTTACTTCCTCAATCAGCTTTTGCTTGAAAAGCTTTGAATAATTGAATAAGAGCAGATAGCATTATAATTAGCAAATAGATATTTTAGGAATCCTAAAAGATTTGGGGAACATGAAGTTTCTTGGAAGAGGAAATTTAGGAAATTAATGGAACTAAGTGCCTTTACTTGTAAAGAACTGTAATACTCTTCAGTGTGAGGAAGATAAGAATCATGCGGGAGAAACACTCTTAAATTTGGAAAATTTTTGTATGATGGAAAAAGATGAATTAAATGAATCTTGACAAAGGAAATGAGAGACAGTACAATAAAAGAGAATACATTATTTTTCTAGGATTACAGTGCACAAAATACAACAAATATCTAGGAATATCTTCCAGTAAGAGTTCATGGCAAGTATGTATGCAAAGCAATTGCAGTTATAGTGGAAACTCTCATTTACTTGGTACTTGCTATTGACTAGACTCTGAGTGAAGATTTTGCAAGTGATACCTAATTTAATCCTTGAGATAATCCAGTGAGTTAGGTGTTTTTACATCTATATTACAGATAAAGAAAACAGAGGTTTAGGAAAGTTGAATAACATGTCAAGTCTTAGAGCTAATTGGTGTGGGAAGTAGAATTTTTAGCCCATCTCTGTTTGCTCTAAGCCTTTACTCTAACAACTGAATTGCTCTTTCTGTATCCGTTGTTTCCTTTGATTGTCTCTTTAGGAAGTTCAGTCCAAATGCCTGTCAGAAATCTCTGTAAATGATGGAAATTAAACCAATTCTCCTTTTTAATTTGTGTGCGCATAGTCTAAAGCAACTAATCAAAACACTGTAATCCTGAAATCAGACTGAGATTTAAAAACCTGAATTAGATGAAACTTTCCATTATTATATGGGAAAATACACATGGCTTACTTACATTTTAAAAAATGTCGTTCATCTAAATTTTAACATTTTCTAGTATGAGCATATTTATATGAGAATACTATTTTTAAAAATGTGCTTTTATATCTAGATTTAGTGTTTGCTAGCATAGACATATTTATATTATATTAGTATTCCACTGGGTTCAAATATTTGCTTTTTGTTTCAGTGAACACCTGTTAGTCACATTAGATTTCTTGTTTTTGACATTCTCTATTTAACAAGTCCATTATTTGGCACCCATTCTTTTAAAAGTGACCAGTTCAAGAACTGACTGTGACTTGGGTGTTCTCAACAAATGAGGTTGCTAAATTCCCTGTAACTGGCTCAAAATGAAGCTTATATTTTATTTACAAGGTGGCAGTTGCCACCAGTTGTTTGATAAATGTCAGTCTGATGCGAAAATTGCTGCCAAACTCCAAGGAAAGCACTGCTTTTTATATGTCCTGTGAGGATTCAGCTTGGACTACAAGGCTGCCATTTGGATCTGATGATGAGGTTCATGGTTCACTTTTAAAACTCTGAGAAGGTCCAGACCCACTGCCCGTTATTTATGAAGTCTTTTACAAGTCTGAAAATGCATTGCTTACTCAAGTACATTGCTAAGTAGACAGTCACACAAATGTATCATAGTGGAGTCAATATTAGAAAAATGGGCAGTGGTTTTCAGGGTTCAGAGCAAAGGATGACTGCCTTCCAGCAGGTATTGGGAAAAGAACACAAAGGAGGAGCTATTTGCTCTGGGTTTGGCAAAACACGTCAGACCAAGGCTGCCGTGCATCAGAAGAATTTGCTATTAAAAATTTTGAATTGATAACTACATTTTAAAAAAAGTTTTCTGGTGGAAATTAACCTTCATTTGTCCTTTACACAGGGAACATTTTCATCTGCTTTTTTCTTCACTTACTCCCATTGAGTGTATGTTGGGCATACCCAGTCCTCTGTCATTAGGTAGATATCCCAAGCCCCTGGGAATCAAATGAGGATGAGAAAGTGTGAACAGTGTGTGCCAGGGTAAACATCTCCTCTTTGCATGTGCTCATTTCAGAAGAAAAAAGGGATATGCTGGAAGATGGGACTGAGAAGTCAGCCTAATTCAAATGAAAAAAGAATTAGATCAATTAGAAACAGTTTAGCTCTCTGCTAGCCAGTTGCTGGCTTCCTTAAACCATTTCTTATCCCAAGCTAAGCCACCTACCTAGATTGTAATCAAGTTGTCCAAATTTTGCAATTTATCTCCTTAGTCTTATGGGTCGTAACAGGTTTTCAGCGACCATAGCAAAAAAAAGTAGAAAGTGGGCACTAGATTACCACATTTGCTTGGCTTCTCAGCAAAGCCAAGAGATAACTATATGCTTCTACCCCACCGCCATTGTCTAGGGAGATTTTGTGGGCACACACCATACTTATGTCCTAGGTTAGCAGGGCACACTAAATTCTGGGCTGTGATTTTAAAGGAAGATCACTATTACTGCATTAGCCATGAACTTCATTTTTTGAGGAATTAAAAGGATAATTCTATAACTCGGAGAAACATTTGACAGTTATTGGTAGCCTATGTAATAAACTTAAATTTGGCATTTTTAAAGATAGAGGTAGAAACATTTTAATGTTGGGCCAACTTTTCCTAGTGAAACTACACTAAGAAATTTTGGAAGCAATCTAGATTTGCCTCATAATGGTGGTTTGTCACCGTTTTTCTGTTGTGATATATATGGTTACATGTGAAACACTCTCATGGCTAAATGCAGATTTGGAAGTTGAATTGCTGTTTAGATAAAATAGATTTTGAATCATGCACAAATCATGTGCTCTAGTCTCTACTCTTTTTTCAAAATTCATTTGCCACACACCTTTGTATCTCAAGATCCCAGTTAAGGAGAACTGAATATAGAACAGTAAAGATTTTGTTCTTTACTTCCCATCCCCCTAAGTATTTCTGGTCTAGATTAACACAGGCAAATTTAAAGATCTAGAACAGATGTCTAATGGTGTTAGTGGAGAGGATGGAGTTGGGAGTGAGTCGGAGGACACAATAGTCAGTATGTGTTTTCTACCAGTCATAAATGTTCTTCAGAGACTAAAATGTGAGATGGTGAATATGCTGTGGTATGCCTCTTGTAAGCTGTACCCATGGAGGCATTCTTGCACATATTGACATATGAAGTATAGCAGAATAAGAAAAAAAAAAGATGGAAACTCACTGTTAAATGGGCTATCTTTAAAAAGATCATGGGCTCAATTAAGAAAGTGATGATGTATTGGCCTAGACCTCTTTTCTGACCATCATTCATACATTTATCTGTGCCCAAAATCTAGGGATCAGCTTGTCACCTCCCCCAACTCCCAACAAAAATCCAATTCATCACCTAGTTCATTTACAAATAGATATTAATTCTATAATATTTCTCTGCCCAGGTCTAGTTATATCATCAGAACCTTAGTTCAAGTTGACATTTTTTCCTTGCTTGGACCATTATAATTATTGCCTTGCTATTATCACTAAATACATATTTAGCAGGATGTACAATGGGATTTTTCTAACAGTTTTGGAATTTTTGCCAAAACCCCAGCTGAGAAAAATAGATGAAAACTGCTACTGAATTTGAATGTACTACCATTTATTTCTGTAATTTGCTAGACAGTCAACTCCATGATGACACCCAGCTTACGTAAGAGAATTCTCCAACTTAATAAGGAAATACAGAAATGAAGACAGTGTTTCCAGGACTCAAATACCACAGCATGAGGATATGTCCTTAGTTTTCGGAGTTCATAAATTCTTAGTTTATTCAATCTGACAGTGATAATACAAATTATTAAACAACATCATGATTGTTTTAGAGCTAATTTTATTTGCTACCTCTTTCCTGAGACTGTTGCCCTTACCTCTGAGGATATCTGCCATTTGGAGTGGAGCTTTTCCTGCTTTTACAGCTTCTGAATTATTGGCTATTTACAGAGATTAACATACCTTTATAGCAGAAATTTGCAGCCTCACTTCACCTTGCAGTTCCCACACCTTCCAAAAATGATGTCAGGTATTCACCTTCTAACCAGAATAGGCATGTGATGTCATGAAAGCAGCCAGTGGGGGAAAAATTCCTTTTGAGATTTCATTTACTCATCCCTGAGGTATCTTAGGCACTTTGACCATAGGAAATTCTGGCTCGGCTTGTTTCTCAGTAAACTTTAATTTCGCACAATTATCCAACAAGTATACATTTTTAAAAGTCATGTAGAAATACATTTCTTCTGTGTTTATTTGTTCTTGTTGTGGTAACTATTTGTCATCATCAACACATTTTTCTGTCTTCCATCTTCCCAGCATGGTTTCCATAGTGAAACTATGTTCTCTGTTCCATAAAATTCACTTAGATAAAAGGGAAAGATGAGATACGCTAAGCACAGGAAGATAGAAATTTTATGTTGATTCTTCCAGATTGCATGTTCGTTTTGATTTTCTCTACTAAGCCAAATGGCATTAGGTATCTGAATTTTTCAAAAAGGCAGGTATCAGAGATATCTGCAGATATGGGAAGCTGTGAAATGACTGTACATTTAATTTTTTTTCCAACAGTAAGTGGTTCATAAATTAAAATATATCATGGAATGTATTTTCCTGGAACATGTCAGGCTTATGAGAGTTGGTCGGATGAATTGGACCATGTAGAGTGCATTGCAAGAGACAATGGAGAGTAAATTACAAGTGTCATTGTGTTTACATAAAAGCTTTGTTGCAAACACAAAAATTAAAACTCTGAAATAATTATTTCTGTTTTTCATAAAATTCATCATATGATGGCTTTAAGTCTCAGAAAAGGGCAGGAAGGTAAATAAGAGAAGGTACTGGTAAATTTCACAGCAACAAGTGTTGCCTGAATAACATGCATCAAATCACAGATTACTTAATTTAAAGTAAATCAGAAATAAGTCAGTATTTAAATGTAGCATATTTATAATTTCAACAAATGACTTATTTTGAGGTCTCTCATTACTTAAAAGTGCCAGTTGAAATCAGAATGTTGGCTTTTTAGGACAAAGAAAATCATTCTATCAGTTAAGTTTTGTTTTTATTAAAGAAAGAACTACTCTTGACTCTTGAACAATGTGGGGATTAGGAGCATGACATCCCATGCAGTCAAAATTCTGTGAATAACATTTGACTCCCCTAAAACTTAACTACCAATAGCCTACTATTAACTACAAGGCTTACTGATAACATAAACAGCCAACACGTATTTTGTATGTCTTATGTATTATATATTGTATTGTTACAATAAGTTGAGCTAGAGAAAAGAAAATGTTATCAAGTAAATCATAAGGAAGAGAAAATACATTTATAGTACTGTACTGTATTTATCAAAAATATTTCCCTGTAGGGGTGCCTGGGTGGCCCAGTTGACTGAGCATCCAACTTTAACTCAGGTCATGATCTCATGGTTTGCGGGTTTGAGTCCCACATTGGACTCTCCGCTGTTAGCACGGAGCCTGCTTTGGATCCTCTGTTTCCCTCTCTCTGCCCCTGCCCTGCTTTTGTTCTCAATCTCTCAAAAATAAATATAACATTAGAAAAAAAACAAAACTTAAAAAAAATTGCCTATAGGTAGACCCATTCAGTTCAAATCTGTATTGTTCAAAGGTCAACTCTATATAGATGATTTCTGCTAATATTTTAAAGTAGCCTTTATGTTTTTTGTTTTTCATAAATCCAAAGAGATTATACTTCAAATACAATCTCTATAAACTATGTAGCTCATGCCAGATGCACAGTTAGCTATTAAGAGGAGATTTCAGCATAATCAATCACATCAATAATTCACATCTAGAAGGGAAAGTAAAAATCCTTTTTATCAATAATCAAAGAAATTTAGGGTGAGGCAATAGGATTTTAACCTGAATTATCTGGATAATTGGGCAATGTAAAGTGTATTTGTAGGATTTTAGTGAAAATGGCAGATTGAAGACTTTTGAAAATTGTCTCCTTCATAAAAGCAATGAGAAAACTGGCAAAAATGATCAGAAACAGAATTTTCAGAACTCTGGAAATTAATAAAATGCTGGTAGCAATCTTGAATCCATTTACCTGAGAAAAGTGCTGAATCTCAGTAAGACTGTTATGGAAACAGGCTGGAATGTTGGCGGAAAAACCAAGCAGCACTCGGAGATCTTGGTGGATGGGAGATTTATTTAACACCGGCGGGCTCAGAGGAGACCATTTCTCCAAAGATCTGAGCTCCGAATGAAGGGGGAAAGGGTAATTTATAGTTGTCATCTTCCATATCTGTGGTGGGTTTTCTCGCGCCCAGCAAACAGGGCAAGAAGAACCTGGAAGAGGGGTCTCTAAGCTAGAGACCAGAGCTTGTTTTAGTCCCATCAGCCATCTTATGGTGTAAAACTTTATTCATTTTCCCAACAAAGAGAGCTTTGTGATGTTTAATAATTAAAAAAAATTTTTTAAATTTATTTTTGAGAGAGAAGGGGGGACAAAGAGAGAGGGAGAATCCCAAGGTAGCTCTGCACTGTCCGTACAGACCAGATGTAGGGCTTGAACTCATGAACCATGAAATCACGACCTGAGCCAAAACCAAGAGTCGAACACTTAACCCACTGAGCCACCCAGGCGCCCCAGTGACATTTAAATTTATCTTATTGCCCCATCCTCTGGTGTCCAGCTCTGTGCTAGACTTGAAAACCAATTTCCTGCAGTCACAGTGAAACCCAGCAGCCTGGCAGCAACTAGAAGGAATAGAAGGGGGTTGAACCTCCTTTGAAGACTTGTTTCCAGAGCACTGTCACCATTTGTCCTGTTTGGTGGTCCACTGGAAGATCCCAGTTGCAAGACTTTGTTTATTTGAACTCAGTCTGAGATCACCAGTGCAGAAAACCTCTTCTCTGAGGAGGTTTGTCAAAAACCATTATAGGAAATTGCTTACCTTCACAGCTGCCTCAAGCAGTGGATAACTGTTGTGAAGACTAACCATAAAACAAGAAGGAAAACTGGGGTAATAAGATTTCCACAGGGGCTTTGAAAGTGCTGATATATTCCTGGGAGTCTGTAAGGCCACGAAGATGCATAGAGATATGAACTTGCTCAGAAAAGACCCAAGAAGGCCATAACTTTTCATCTCTGGTTGTTTTTTTGAGGCTCTGTTTAAGCAGAAAATGAAATCTAAGGCAGAGACATCAACTGTTTGGTTAAAAGTTGGAAAGCGTTCCTGGAGTTTCGTGAGGACTGGAGCCACAAAGAAAGGGTCATCCAGAGGGAGCTTTAGCCTCCCATTAGCCAAACCTAATAATGTTGGTAAAGGAATCCAGGATTAGTCCAAATCTAAGACAAAAGAACCCAGGGAGATAGGTTTAGGTCTAACCTCTGGACATTTTTCAATTAAGAGGAAATGGTGGGAAAGCTTCTTTTGGAAGACTGTTGGAGCCACAGGGAAAATAATCAAAACCCACAAATGAAACGATCAATGGTTGTCAGAGACTGGAGAGGGGGGAAGGGATTGCCTAAAATGGATACAAGGAACTTTTTGGGATAAGGAAAATATTTCAACCCTTGATTGTGGTGTTTGTTAAATCATTGTATATTTGACAAAACTCATTCAATTGTACATTTAAAATGAGTGAATTTTATTATATGTAAATATATCTTAATAATATAGACTTAAAAAACAAATACTTTCTAAATAATAGAACAAAGATAAACACCCCAACTAAAAAAGAGCAAAGAAAATAAAAAGGCAATTTAAGGAAGAGGGAACTTTTATGTCCTTCCCTCACCCACCAAAAATAAGAAGATGCTCACACTTTAGAATAATTAGTAAAATAAAACTGTATACAACAATGAGATAACATTTCACATTCTATTGACAAAGTTTTAAATGTACATACATTGTGTGAAATGTTGGGAAATTAAGACCTCAGAGTAGGAATGTAATTTGGAAAAACCACTTAGAAAACAATATAAGAAGATCTTGAAAATGATGCATACATTCCATATGATCCAACAATTCCATTGCTAGCCATTTACTATGATAAATTCTGTGTCTATATAGTAGGAAGCATGAATAGGAGCTTATACCACCCTTAAAGTTTTTGTTCCTGCACTTTCCTGAATTTGCAAAAGGCCTTGGATATCCAAAAAAAAAAAAAAAAGGATATTATTAAAGATAACTAGAAATTAAATGCACTGGTAAAAAACAGTGCTAAGTGAAAAAAAATCAACTTATCAAAATGTATATTTAATATTGAACTATTAATGTATATTAAAAAACATCTTCGGGGCACCTGGGTGGCTCAGTTGGTTAAGTGTCTGACTTAAGCTCTGGTCATGATCTCATGGTTCGTGAGTTTGAGCCCCAAGTTGGGATGTGTGCAGAGAGCACACAGCCTGGACCCTGCTTCAGCTTCTATGTCTCCCTCTCCCCCTCTCTCACTCACACTCTGTGTGTGTGTGTGTCTCTCTCTCTCAAAAATAAATAAAGCATTAAAAAAGAAAATCTAGACACTGCTACTCAAAGTGTGAGGATCAGTGTAGATTTGTAAACTGTTTATTATGGTCTATTATGAGAAAGTGGCAATGTGTTTAGAAACTTTATAGAAATTGAGTAGTGCCACAATATCTAAGTATGGAATCAGTGGATTTGTTTCAATAAACAATGAAATATAGACTAGTATAGGTGTGACTGAATTCACTAGTGAGTTGAATGTAGTTGTATGTATCAGACAAATAAAATACATGATACATGGTCTGCAACAGATTGTGGAAAACACAACATTAAAAACCAAAACATCTGTCCCTTCACTACAGATAGACCAAGAAACATGGCTTCAGACAATATTTCATATAATTAAAACTTACAAAAATGTATGAACATTAATTGGAAAAATACAAACTAAGTTCATGGCAGCAATTGTGGGTGTGTATACAATGGGTAAAAGAATGGGATTAGGGATTGGTAATGAATGAGGTTTTGTGTTTATCTAGCATGATTTAATCTATTTACTGAAAGAAAATAAGGCAAGTGTGACAAGCAGTTATGAATTCTGGGTGTAGGCGATATGGGTTTTTATGTTATTTATACTTTTTTGCATTTTTCTTAAAATAAAACCTAATAAAAAAAAGAAAGGAATTCTTCCAAATTAGAACAGGAAGTCAGTTGGCTCCAAGAAGAATGTCTTCAACAAGAGGAATGGAATGGATCCTAGCAACAGAAAAATCAACTGAAAAGCTGGAAGGCATTAATGACATGGTGAAATAGCATCTGCTTCTTATCTCATAAGGGGGAGAAATAGCCAGTTAGCTTCATGGGGTGGGAGGTGATGCTCTGAAAGGAACAATCCAAATGACAGCCCTGCCTTAGTTTAAAGCTAAAGTTCTCTTTTCTGCTTCTTATGGATCTTTGATAAGAAATACAATTGCTGAGAAGTCTGTTTTGCTTGCTGTTTGCTACGAGCATTGTGAGGCCTTTCCTGAATGTAACCCGCTGTGTAGTAGAATGGGTTGTAAACCTTCCTAAATGTAGTCTGATATGTGATGGAATGAGTGATTGTACATAAACTAACCGGCATTTCTCGCTTCTGTAAACCTGCTTGCTTAGCACGTTCCTCACCTACCCTACCCCCTTCCCCCTTCCCCCTTTTTCCTCCCACCACAAGTAACGGACAAAGCCTTCCCGCCAAAGGACAGACAAAGGACGCCCAATCAGAGAACAACAAATGTCCTTACTTTAAAATCAACTAATCAGGCCCCTCATAATTTGAAACCTCCCCTGTGCTATTTGTCTCTGTCTATAAAAACGCTGTACCAACCCTGATCGAGGCCTCTTGCGTCACCGGCGACGAGTGCGCAGAGGACCAGGTTCGAACCTGCAATAAACGACCCTTGCCGCTTGGCTTTGACTTACGACTCTGGTGGACTTTTGTGGGAGGTTTCGGAACTTCGGGCATTACAGCTCCAGGAAAATACATGGTTCAGAATTAAGTAAAATGGTGATATGATTTTAAAAATCTAGTGCAATGTAAGGAAAGAGTGCTGGTTTTACCAGTAAGTTAGGAACATTTATACATGGGACAAAGATTGTGATGTTTTGCACAATGACAAGAAAAAGTTGTCCCAGGATATCTCTGGGTTCTGTAGTTAATATTTACATAGTCATGACAATGGAAATACCACTTATTGGTTTTTAATGTTTAGAGTCACCTATAAAACAAATACGGAAGATTTAAATATGGTGACAAAATAGAATGTGAATATTATTAACCTCGGCGATATAAAAGTAGAGATATAACTTGTCCTTTGTATAATTTAGTGTTACAAATGGATAATCTGATAATTCTGTGAAAGATTTGGAGAATTAAATTAGATGTCATTTGAATATCTGTAAAAGTTGTGGTCCTACCAAATAGAAATACTTTGAAAATAATTCAGTATAAAATTAGACCAAAAGTAGATTAGTTAAATCCATTGAGTGATAAAGCAACCTGACAGGAGGGTTAAAGATTAAAATAAGGTCTGTATTAAGTTACAAATTGAATCCATAGTAAATGGGCTCTAAGGCCATCCCAACTGGAGGCCATGGACTGAGAATTCTCATTGACATAAGGACTATATAGTTAGGCTTGATTGCTCATTCTCATGAGAAAAATCAACCTGTGTGTCTGAGTTCTGTATCTAATGTCCTGTTAAAAATCTCTTTTTAATGACCAACTTGTAGCCAGCTAAGAACATTTTTCTACATTTATGCAGGAAGACAAAGAAAGCCAAATTGCTTAAGATCGTTTTTTTTTTTTTTTAAGCGGCTAGCAAATTTAACTCTGGAAAGATTTAACATTGAGGATGGGGATAATAAAATAAATCAAACCGTTTTATTATTTTTGTGCAAATTTGAAAATACTCTATTGATTAGTTATATAAGTTTCTATTTATGTTCTAAGAGAATTAAGAATTTGGGAAAGTGTTTGATACCTCCTCACTGATAGTCCTTAAAAAATAAAATTGGATATTTTACATTGCTTTAAAATTGTTTTGGGAGAATTTAGTTAACTAAATGACAACAACCTTCTTTAAAAATTGTTAAAATTGCTAGCTTTTTTTTATTTTTTATTTTATTTTTGAGAGAGAGAGAGGGAGAGAGAAAGAGAAAGTGAGTGTAGGGGAGGGGCAGAGGGAGAGGGAAAGAGAGAATCTGAAGTAGGCTTCACACCTACTAACACAGAGCCCCAGGCAGGGCTTGATCTCAGGACTACAAGGTCATGACCTGAGTAGAAATCAAGAGTTGGATGCTTAGCTGAGTGAGCCACCTAGGTGCCCTAAAATTGCTAGGTTTATACATGTAATAATGTAATCTTTATATTGGGTTAAAAAAATCCGTTAAGAACATGGAGTCTTAATTTTTATTTTTTTATAAATCAAGTATCATTTATTTTAAAAGTATAGTAGTCTTGTACAATAGCAATCATCAGGTGTATAAAACAATGCCTTTTACCAAAGGTGATGTTGGATGAGAGGTAGAAAGAAAAGTAGGAGATGTGAAAAGAAAGAAGCATTAATTGTGCATTTACTGTCATATAATATATTGAAGCATTAAAAATATTGCATAAAATGTGTGGGGACAAATACCTTTTTGGGTTTTGGAATGATGGGGGTTCAGAGCTGATGGCCAAGAAAGAATTCTTGAGATGTCTTTGGTGTGAAAAAGATGATTTTATTCAAGCCTGGGGACAGGACCTGTGGATAGGAAGAGCTGCACTGGGGTTGTGAGGAGTGACTGGTTATATACTATGGAATTGGGTGGGGGTAAAGTCAAGAGGAAGGTTCCAAAGGGATTTTCATACGCTAAAGAAGATTCACTGGCTGCTAGAAGCCTAGCTATTGTCAAGCTAAGGTGTTTTTTTTTTTCCTCTAGTAAGCATTAACATTAGGACAATAGGGGGTTCCTAGAGAAATGTTCGACTCTGTACTTGCCTCACGTATCTGTCAATGGGCTACAGGTTATAAGGAAATTTAACTTTACCTGCCATTTCCTTCTTGCCTTTGTTCCCCATATCGCCATGGAGGGGAGGGTAATGTTGGCACTGGAAGAAACTGAGTTTATAGGTTTCTGGAGATTAGGCTATTGATTAGATTGCCGTTTTCTTATAATTTACTAAGATATTTGTAACCTGATGGAGACTCCTGTCCTGCATGACTGTTATCTCTATCAGTTAACCATTTATGTTTCCCTTTCCTTTGTTCTTGGGCAGCCAGGAGTGCCTGAGGAGTATCATACATATCCCACCTTGAGTGGGGTGGGGGGTGGGTATCTGAGGTATGTCAGCTTGCTTTATGCTCCTTTATCAAATACTACATAAAGTTAAGAGAATTAGAAATAAACGTTTAAATATGTTATATAAGGCAAAAAGACACAAATATTTCTGATTCCGGTAATGGCAGACTAGGTAATTTTGAACAATCTTCCCACTGAAGATAATGGGAAAATCTGGTCAAAACACACTTATAGGTCTATTGGAAGTAACTGAAATGCTAACAAGATAGGAGAATTACCAGTCCAGTATTTGGGAGAGTTTAGAGGCCATGCATGTGGGGATATTTTTCTCCTAGGGATGGTTGCTGATTTTGTGGTGGGCAAACATGAAACTCTGCAGCACTTTTGACATTGAGGTTAATAAGAGACACTTGGGGTTCAGGTTTGCCAAGGGGGCGTGCACCCTAATGGGTTTACTTACACTGGGGTTGCGATCCCAAATATTGTTGCATCAAAGGAGTGAGGAGGACCAAGAGAGTCTTGCAAAGACAGATAAATAGACCACTGGAATACAATAGAGAGCTCAGAGGCAGAACAGTGTGCAAAAGGACACTTGATTTATGGCAACAGCGGAAGGGATATCAAGTGTTACTTGGGAAAATTGGTTATTTATGTGGAAAAAAGCCCAGATCGATCTGATCCTTACCTCACACCAAAAATGAATTTTAGATGGATTTTAAATCTAAAGTTTATTTATTTATTTTGAGAGAGAGACAGAGAGAGTGAGGTAGGGGCAGAGAGAGGAGAGAGAGAGACTCCCAAGAAGGTTTCACACTGTCAGCTCAGAGCCCAGTGCGGGGCTTAAACACACGAACCATGAGATCATGACCTGAGCCCAAATCAAGAGTTCAACGCTAAACCGACTGAGCCACGCAGGTGCCCTGGATTTTAAATCTAAACATGAAAGGTACACCAATAAAATTCTAGAATATAGTATGAGACATTATTTTCATGAACTTGCAGTAGAAAAATAAGTAAAATATAAAGTACTATCCTTTGTGGACAAGATTGATATATTTGTCCACATTAAAAACCAGAACTTCAATCAAGTAAAATAAGTGAAAAAATCAAATACAGAATTGGAGATGATATTTGTAACACATATAACAGAAAAAGCATCATATCCCATATCTGTGTGTGTGTGTGTGTGTGTGTGTGTGCGCATGTATACATACACGCAGACACACACACACACATTTTTTTGTGTGTTTGGGTTACTCTGAAGTGGACCCCAAGAAAAGGAGTTAAGCATAATTATTTGTGTTCTAAGAAGCACTTGTAAGGGTCTGAGGACATCAGGGAAGGGAAGAAAGGCAATTCAGGGCACACTGATACGCAGATTACTGTAGTTTTGCTCCGTTATCATCCCCATACTTCCATTTGAGTCCTTAGAGCTTACAAAGTAAGAAGACTGAGCACGGTTACAGAGTCAGCAACTCCTATATTTTAGAATTCTGCCAGTCCATCCACATATAAAACAATCACAAATAAAATATATGAGATAAAGATCAGGAAGGAAGAAAAAAGAGGAAAGCAAATAATTTAGTTTTGAAAATCAATAGTAGTGGGTGAAATACCGTACAATTACTAGGAATAACTACTCTTGGGCATTGAACAATTTTAATGTCTGTCTCCAGATTTGGTGAAAAAATTTCTCCTAGATAATACCATTATCATGAAATATTTTGCTGTTAATGTTACAGCACATTATAACATTGAATAGATGTACATGCAAATCCAAGAGCTTCAGTTGGGAACATGTTTACTGCCACCTGAGATTCATATTTTCTGCCACCTCAGAAGTTCTTAACAAGGGTTTTCATTATAAGCAGTCAAATGTCATGAAAATAATAGGTATTAAATATTAGGTAGTTAAAATACAGTGTGTTGGAGAGTCATAAACCAGCAGATAGGAACAAACAGAGTAGACATAAATAGGGAGATTTTCTTTCTAATGCACTATTACAAACATGCAGTCAAATCGCATGGGAGGCTACTGAGTGTATTCATTTCTCTTTGTAGCAATGACAGTCTTCCATCCTTGTGGCGCAAGGGACACAGGGCTGATGCAGAGAATGGTGATGTGGATGTCTCTTGCTCTGCCCTGTGACTCAAGCCCAGAGTCTCATGTAAATTTAGCTAACAACTTAACTTCCATTAACATTTGCAAAAGGGATTGTCTCCTGAATTATGCAGTGATTGCCAACCTGTTGAAAGAACTTTGTAAAAGAAATTCTTAGGAAAGTATCATTTTGATCTGCCATTGTTTAAATACCCTAAGGAACTAAATGCTCTGCAAACATCAATGCTATAAAAAAGTGTTGTGAATGACTTTTAAGTGAGTCATATGTGTGTATCATTAGTCAATTAGCAGAAACTACTTCTTGTGTGCCTGGGCACAGTGAATTTTAGTTAAAGAACAATGAGTCTACTGCAAAGATTAGCTGTTCCAAAATAAATTTCCCAAGGGGCCTGTGAGCCCCAGCTGGAGCAGCATGACAGTCTCACTTTATTGTGAAATAATACCCTATTAATTAAGAACTGAAGCAGAAATCAGTGTACCATCATCCAACCATCTCCAAACTAAACATGTTGAATAAATCAGTAGCCTGGCTTGTCCAAAATGCAATACTTGTTTTTAAAATATTTTACTTTAAAAAAGTTGTCAGGAAGTCAAGGCACGATTTATGAGCAAATGCAGTGGGACAAACGTCAGAAGGTCTGATTCTCAGAGTTAAGTCTGGCCACAAGCTGACAGCGTGGCTGGCAAGTTTATCCCTGATAAGCTTTAGCTTCCTGCAGTTTGGTTGTACCATGTAATTTTTCCCTAATACTGTTTTTTTTCAACTGCGAATTGTAGCAAAACATGATCAACTTTATTATGCAGACAGGCATCCCTCTACATGTTTAAGGAATTTAAGTGTGTTAAATAGAAGACCTCTTTAGAAAGGAGATATTCAAGAATGATTAAAACCTCAGGGTGCCTGGGTGGCTCAGTGGGTTACATGTCCAGGTAAGCAGGCTCACGTCATGATCTCATGCTCTGTGGTATCAGCCCCGCATCAGAGTGGACCCTGCTTGGAATTCTCTCTCTCTCTGCCCCTGCCCCTCTCTTTCTCTCAAAAATAAATAAATAAGCTTAAAAAAAAAGAATGAGTGAAATCTTCCAATTTTGACTTTGTAACTTTCCAGGAGCAATGGTTAAAATGATTCTAGTTCATTACAAGATATATGAAGGTGCCTTAAAAGTGGCTGTTCTGTTTTCCCAGTAACATTTCTCACGTAACAGTATGTTAAAGTTACAAACACTGATGTACACAAATAGCTAATTTCTAAAAAAATATGTAAAGTACTGTAGCAAAACAGAAGGCTCCAATACCAACTTTTAACCTGGGAGTTGGCAGAAAAAGGTAGTGGTATCATGATGGTTAATATTGAATTATTGCACCATATAATTTTTAAGAACCCACCCAACTCTCAAATTCTGTTAAAGTGCATGATATGAAGTTGCAATATTTGACTGATCTTGCCTTCATAAATGGCTATATGATGTGGTTTGCCTACATTGTTTCAATCTTGAGAGGATTTATGAATGCCTGTAAAAATGTTTAGTGAAATTTTTTGACATGGAAGGTTGACTATCCTAATTTATGATTATAAGTAACTTCAAAATATCTGACTGAGGCTTTGGTATATTTGCTCCATAAGGTTATTTTTAAGGGGAAGAAAAGCAATCAACTAAACATATTATTTAGTTGCTTTCATTATGCTATTGGATCAAAAGCCATTCTGTACTCATAGACTATGCAGTACAAAATATCTGATCCATATTAGGTACTAAAAATAAATGTAGGCTAAGGCTCATATTAAACAGATTATTTATCCATTTATTACATTGTCAGAAGTTTTGTGTCTTATTGTTATGCTTAAAAATTCAAAGAAATATTTTTAAGTGCATGTATTATTTTTTCTGACTGGACTAAATATCAGTATGTATAAATGGAATTCTTTTTACTGATTTGTTGCAAGTGGCTATCCTCAGGGATGTCTCAGGAGCAGCAGTGATTTGAATGGAGTCCATATTTCCTATCCATTTACAATCATCCTACTTCAGATTAAGTATTAAGCTACTTCCTGTACACTTGTTTTTAAAATGTATATTTTTGAGGGTTGAGGAAAGGTAATCCATTTAGTTCCTAAATCTTTGGTTTGGTTTAGTTGTGGAAAATGGGATCTAGAGGAAATTACTGTGAACCAGCCTTCACCCTGAGAATCAAAAGTCATTTATCCCCATGCTGCTTGAACAACAAGGACTAAAACTAACCCCGCCCTCCGCCGCCAAAATAATAACCCTTAGTCTCTACATTACTATTCTTTGAACCCCTTGTGTTAAAAATCCTCATCTGGTTGTTTCCATCAGTCCAGAAAAGTTGTCCTATTCTTACCCAATCCTGATTAAGTTCTTCTCTTCACCACTTCTCCACCAAAAGGCAAACCTTACACAAGATTTCCAATTCTTAATAAATTCCAATCTTGTCTTATCCCCAAGACACCACCCAAACTCTGGAGACTCCATTATGGCAATAAGGCACAAACTCAACTTTGTCTTATCACTAGGATATATTGGTGGTCTTTGGAGAGGCGACACTCAACAGCCAACTTCCCATATTTTCCAGCACAATTAGAATTATGCACTGAACTTTCTTGAACTTAATTTGAAATGCCATGAAAATCAATCAGAAGTTGAAATCATTTATATTTATTTTGTAGGATAATTAAGAAAAATTAGGGTGATTTAGGAAGACTTTATATTCATTTATTCAACCAACAGGGAGTATTTGATTTGAGGCAAACGCTTTTCCTGATTTGGGGCCTTTAGTGGTGAATGAAGAGGTATTGTAGAAGGATTCTTGCAAAGAGAAACTGGACACCAAGGCTTTTCTGTCCAGGAAGCAACTTTGTCATGCCAGCGTGGGCTCAGTGGGTTTGTACCTGAAAAACTGAGCCCTGAGCACACTGGGGTGTAGCCTTTTGTATAAATTTTGCTCCTTTGTCTCCCATATATGATAACATACAGTCTGAATGGGTGGTCTGTGTTCCAGAGTCATGAGGAATCTTGCATATGCACACAAAGCCAGGTTGCTTTCCTTTGACTTGAGGCTTTCACAACGTTCCTTAGGAAGAAGCTCTACCACAGTATGTTTCTAGTCCTCATGGTGCTTACATGCTAGGGGATGGAGTTAGATGATTTATCATGTGAACACCTGAATAAGCAAGACCACTACAGTCTTTATAAGTATAGGACAGAAATGAAAAGTGAGGACTTAGCAAAGTCCATTTAAGACCAGACAGATAAGGCAAAAGAGGTTTCATTAAAGAGCAGACATTAAAGTTGGGTCCTGACAGAGTGTGATCAGTCAACCATTGAGTGGCTGAAGGCCATCCTTTCAAATAGAGAGAACTATGGGAAGGAGAGAGCTTGGATCACTCAAGGAATAAAAGAATTCAGCACAGCTGGAGTGCTAAGAGTAAGGAATAGAGAGAAATGTGCATTGGGATATGTTTTCGAGGCAAGACTGGTAGTGCTAGGTGAGAGTTACCCCTGATGGGAGCTGCCTATCACCAAGTAGAAGTATGGAGGGAATGGACAGTCATTAGTACATGAATCCAGTACTTTGCCACCAGATTCTCTTTCCACTCATCTCTTCCTGACTTACCCTTATTTTCTCCATGTTTGGTTGCAATATTTTCTTCCTTGGGTCAAGTAGAAATAAATAATTTTATTTTTTCTCTATTGACTGCCTCTGAGAAAAAGCTTAGCTTATAAAACTGGAGATGTAAGTACCATTTAAAAACAAGCCTGTTTTCCTTAGATACTGCTGCAAAAATTCTTCTCTACCTATACTAGCAAAAAATCCAGGCTATCACAGCCAAGAAGGCACTTGGGTAACTTTATCCAAAGCTCATTCCTTTATGTTTACCCAGTAAACATTGCACTAAGGACCTGGCTCCTTTGACTTCATACTAGTAAACGTTCAGATCATACAACTAGAATTCTCCAGTTCCATCCTTACCAAGCCATCTTCAGAGTATTATTTGGTCTTTCATTTAGAATAGCTTCTGGAAAAAGAATGTTTTGGCTAGAGGATTATAACGCCTTGTCCTCTGGGTCGTTTTCTACATACAGAAATATACTGGCTTTCCGAATTTAGTGATCTGTCTTGGGCTGGTTAATGAGAGTCTATCCTTGAGAGATAGACCTGTTTCCTGTGTAGATACAAAACATTGCTGACTCTAGGAGGCTAACAGCAAAAATGACAATGTCCCAACAGTAATGAGGATATTTAGAAAACAACCAAACAACATCACCATTTACAATGCATGAATTTTCCTATTTAGTATTCTGTTAAGTTGCAAGGAGGGTATATATGTGTACATATACATATACAAAGTTGACCTTCTTCACAGAATCTGTATTTGGAAATGTACCTATTCACTAAAATTTATTTGTAACCCCAAATCAAATTTGTGGCACTTTTGCAACCTTTCACCGAAGGGTGCAAAATGGCAACAAATTTGAATTGCTTAATGCACACATTGCCATTTGAAGTTGAACAAGACAATGCTCCACTTTCTTGTTTCAGCTTATACTATAAACAACTCCCGCGATCCATTTAGTGTTCATGGTTTTGTGGTTGTATGCTTTTTGTTGGTGGTTGTGTTGTTTAAATTGTCCCCAAATGAAGTGCTAAAGTGCTGCTTAGTGTCCCAGAACATAGGAAGGGTGTGATGTGTCTTAGAGAGAAAATATGTGTGTTGGATAGACTTCATACAGGCATGAATTATAATGCTGTTGGTCATGAGCTCAGTGTTAATGAGTCAACAGTACACGTTTCAAGAGGTGTCTTTAAACAGAAACATACAAAAAATAAGGTTATACGTTGACTGGCTGATGAAAATGTGATCAGAGGCTTGTTGGAACCTAACATTGTATTTTCCTTAGGAGCAGTGGTTCAGTATTTTCTAACTCAGTGTTTGCAGCCACTTTATCATACAGTAAAACCTTGGTTTGCGAGCATAATTCATTCTGGAAACATATTTATATATCAAACTTGTATATCAAAGCAAATTTCTCCATAAGAAATAATGGAAACTCAGATGATTTGTTCTAAACCTAAAAATATTCATATAAACATAATTATAGTACTGTAATATAATACAAAATAATAAAGAAAACACAAAATGCAAAGAAAGGTAAACAAATTAATGTGTACTTACCTTTGGAAAGCTTCGTGGCTGGTGTGAGGGTGATGAGAGAGGAGGGTTATTGTGTAGGAAGACTTTCACTATCACTAATGGAATCACTGCTGTCTATTGAGTCAATGGAATCTTTTTCTTTTTGGGGAAATTTAACAAGGAACCTATCCAATGACACTTGCTTTTGCCTCCTTATGAGGATTCCGTGGAAATGTGACATTGCTTGTGGTTAAACAGATTCATCCCTCACACTGCTACAGCCTTATTTGGGTGGAGCTTTTCTACAAAATATTGCACTGTTTCCCACATTTTGCACATCTCCCTAATCTCATTTGAAGTGAGGGATCTTCTGCCTTTTCCTCCTCCTCCTCTGCAGATGAGATCTCCTCCATAGCCTCTTGCTGTTGCTCACAACGCAGGTCCATCAGTTCATTGGTGGTCAGCTCCTGGCCATGTTCTTCTACCAGCTCTTGAATGTTGTCCTCATTCACATCCTATCCCATGGTCTTCCTCAAGGACACAATTTCATTGACAACTGGCGGCTCCTGTTCATGCCCCTCTATGTCATGTCCAAGAACACTATCAGGCCACAGTTTTCTCCAAGCAGATGAGAGTTCTCTTGGTGACCCCATCCCAGGTTTTAGCAATGATCTTGAGGCAGCTCATGATGTGGAAATGATTTTTCCAAAACTCTCAGAGGGTGAGGTTTATTCTTTTGGTCACCTCAAAGCATCACTGAAATAATGCTTTAGTGTAAAGCTTTTTAAAGTTCAAAATGACCTGTTGATCCATGGGCTGGAGAATTGGAGTGGTGCTGGGAGGAAGGAACTTGACCTTAATGAACTCTAATTCCTCCAGCAAGTTGATCTCAAAGCCTGGAGGATGAGCATTATAACCAGCAAGGCTTTGAGGGGCAAATTTTTTTCTAAAAGGTATTTTTTCACTGCAGGACTGAAGACTTCGTTGATCCACTCAATGAACAAGATATGAGTGACCCAAGCCTTACTATTGGACCTCAACATAACCTTTAACTGACTCTTCTGCATCTTACATTTCTTGAAGGCTCATGGATTCTTGGAATGACACACACACATGAACAGGGGCTTGACTTTGAAATCCCTACTTGCATTAGCACAAAACGAGAGGGTAAGGTGATCTTCTTCTTACTGGGTATTGCATTCTCTTCTGTAATGTAGGTTCTCTTTGGTATCTTCTTCCAAAAGAAAGCTCCATCTTGGCACAGTTAAAAATTTCCTCTGGCAAGTAATACTCAGAAATCATGAGCTTCTGGAACTCAGAAAAATGCTTCAGGTGCCTTAGCATCTGAAGTTGCATCCTCTCTGTGCCTCACAACACTATGGATGCCACTTCTCTTAAAGTTATCAAACCATCTCCTGCTTGCCTTGAAGACTTTGTTTTCTGTTGATGTAGCTGTCAGTTTACTATGAGGTCAGTGTACAAGGCCTTTGCCTTCTCACAGATAAAGTTCTCAGTCACAATATCACCTGCTAGTTGCTTCTCGTTTTTCCAAACCAGAAGCAACTTTTCTACATCTTTCAGAACACATGGCCATTGCTTTGATATCCTTTGACTCCTTTTGATGTATCTAGCCCCCTTCTTTCTTCTTTCTTCTTTGATATTTTGCAAACGATTGATGTAGAGTTTTTATAAAATCTTGCAGTTTTGGCCACTCGCATAATTTTGTTCATACTTCTCAATGATTTCCTTTCCACCGTAATCATCTTGTTCTTCTTACTGCCTTTCTTTTCAACCTTTTCCTGCATGGGGGCCATTGTATATGCTTGCAGGGATGTCAACTAAAGTACAGTATTAATAAACTCTTGTTGTATACTGTATTTACGGTAACTGGCAATAAGGCAGCAAAGAGTCTGTGTCTCCAGTCAGCCTGACCTAGAATGAAGCAAAGCATTCCTAAGCTTATTCTTGTATGGAAAAGCAACGGACTGTCCATAGGTGCTTTGAAGTGACAAAAAATACACTGATGCCAGGTGTGGGCACCTTCCAGCATTCTAAAAAATCACTGATTTCTGCCAAACACCGAAGCCTGAGACTGAGCATCCGAGCATGGGAGATGATCACCCACATCCCACAGAGAGAGGGAGAGAGAGAGAGAGGGAGAGAGAGAGGAGAAGAACCATTGACTCAGTTGTGATCATGTGATATTCACCATCATGTACTACTCGTATTGCAAGACATCACTCGTTTATCAAGTTAAAATTTATTAGAAATGTTTGCTTGTCTTGTGGAGTACTCACTGAACAAGTTACTGACAGTCTAAGGTTTTACTGTAGTTACTATGAAAAATGAGAATCAACTATAGATATATATGAATATAACAACATAGATTATATCCAGAGATATATAGTAATTGTGTAAGTGGAAAAGAGGGCATTGATAAACTATCAGGAGTGAGATGCTCCCCATTAATGGAAGCTAAGCACCTATTTCCACAAAATCAAAAGGCACTGAGAGACATAAGCACTGGAATAGACCTAGCAGCAGTCTTAGCCAGGACCCCATTTTCTTGTTCCTGTGTTATTTTTATTTTTTAGGTACTTACATCGATTGGCGTTCTGCTTCTTTCTCTCATCCATTTCTCCCCACACCTGACCTCCTAACCAAATGTGTCTCATGGCATGCTGCTGCCTCATATGCCATAGGTTTTTTTTGGCCTTTGTGTTTGGATCATTTGATTCCCTTCACTTGAAATGCTTTGCTCCCTTAACATGCACAAACCTGAACTATTTTTCCTGAAGCCTTCTCTAATTCCTGCTTCCCCACATCCAGACGGCTATAATCCCTTACTTCTTTAAATACTTACTGCAATCTGTTCTCTTGCAGCACTAACATATCATACATTTGATTTTGATGATTTCAGTACATATCTCACTCATTTTGTGTTTCCTGCTTTGCCTAACATAATATTCTGAACATGTTTAATACGCATTTATATGTTAAAAGTATTTAGTCCAGTGGTTCTCAGTAATTTTAGGTCACAAGCCCTCTGTAAAAATTTGATTAAACCTGTTTAGAAAAAACCCACAACTTAAGGGGTGCCTGGATGGCTCATTTGGTTGGGCGCCCGACTTTGGCTCAGGTCATGATCTCATGATTCCTGGGTTCGAGCCCATCAGGCTTTGTGCTGATGGCTCAGAGCCTGGATCCTGCTTCTGATTCTGTATCTCCCTGTCTCTGCCCTTCCCCTGCTCCTACTCTATCTCGCTGTTTCAAAAATAAATAAACATTAAAAAAAAAACAACACAACTTAAAAGTTCTACAACATTCCTAGGTGTTTGCCACTCTCTTCCCCCTAACTACCACCTCCTCAAATCCATGAACTATTAGTTCAAAATGTCTGATTTGTTCCAATTTCCTCAGAATTACAATGAAATTTGAAATTCCTAGAAGTCAAGAAACTTGCTCCAGCCTAGTGGAAAAGCTAGGACTGGAGCTAAAGTTTTGTGATTTTCAGGCTTGAGGTCTTCCTATGTGGATGCCTTAATCTGGATTATAAGAACACACTGTCTTCAAATGGGCAGACAGTTGCCTCAAGGAAACTTCATTCACTCTTAGCACAGACTAGTATGCTGGTGGATATCAATGATATCAGCAGGAGAATAACTACCTTGTAGTGTCAGAACAGAAAGCAGTGGACTGAGAAGAAAACTGGCTAGAATTCCAAACATGCCAGTTATTGGGTCTCTCAGGCTCAGCCAAAAGTTCTGGGAAATCAAGAGGCTAATGACCTCAGAGAACTTACATGTGTTCTTTAAAGGATGCCCAGGATCAAACACTAGTCTAGCTGGCTTTATTGTAGGGCAAGAAGTCAGGTACAGTCATGAGTCCTAACATCTTGGGGTGCAGTCTTGAATGTTTTTTGTGTCTCAAGTGCTGACTCATTTTTATTTCCTTTAGAGGAAACTTAAACTCTGCACATCTGGTTTTTCTATAGAAATATGATAAGATCAATTCTCTGGAAAGAATCATATTGCAAGATGCCCTAAAACTTCCAGGTGAACAAACCTTGTATAATATACTTAAAGATAAATGTTCCTAATCCTTGTCTTAAAGGTTGTAGAGAGCTGGGCTGTGCTTTGTTGTTGTTAAAGTGATAGCAAGACTGAATTCATTATTCTTTCTTAACCTAGCATATAAGCTGATCCTTGATTCCTGCCATCACCAATTCTTTCTATGAGACAATTCTCAAGTGCCTCCCTTGAGGCCTTGAGGCCTAGGCATTCCAGGCTTTGCTCTGAAAACAAGACATCTTTCCTCTACACACACCCTCCACGTAGAATTCCAAAAACATACCAATCTCAGATTTTATGGGAGGATATGTTTTGAAAGAGCTTTTATCTTGGCTTTAATGGTGTATATTTTTAATTAAAATATTGACTTAAATTCATTTATTCATTTATGTTAGTACTAGCTGGGGACTTTGAGCAGATTAGGCAAATTTTCTCTAATTAGTTAGGGGGACTGGAATTTCCAGAAGTCTTCAGCTTCTATATTCCCCCCCCCTTTTTTTTAACTAGAAGAACTTTTTGGCCAAACATGTAGGTTGTGTAGTCCTCTGTGTTATAAAAATTCAAATATTTGGGTGATCTGGCTGATTCAACTTTGTGATAAAATAAGCCTTGAGTATAGTTTATTGCCTTTTTTCTTATTATCCATTGACTTTTATTTTAACTTTGTCATACAAAATATCTTCTTGTGGCTCAGAATATGGAAAACTATAGTTTTTATTAGATTGAGGAAAAAATAGATTTATTTATTCTGCCCTTTATTTATATATAGCTATAGATAAGGACTAGTTTCTCTTCTAAAGTTGTGATAAAATCAGCCCATCTAAGGAAAACACTAAGATTTGACACTTAATAATTAGAAAATTGAGAAGTAACAGAAGTCACTTATTAATAACAAAGGAAATCTGTAATATCAACATTTATATGGTCTATAAGACTTGCCATATTGGATCCTACAAACTATTTCATCTTGGCAAAATATAATGTTAAGAGGTCAACATTAAAACATTTGGAGGGGCGCCTGGGTGGCTCAGTCGGTTAAGTGGCCGACTTCGGCTCAGGTCACGATCTCGCGGTCTGTGAGTTCGAGCCCTGCGTCGGGCTCTGTGCTGACGGCTCAGAGCCTGGAGCCTGTTTCAGATTCTGTGTCTCCCTCTCTCTGACCCTCCCCTGTTCATGCTTTGTCTCTCTCTGTCTCAAAAATAAATAAACTTAAAAAAAATTTTTTTTTAATTTGGAATTTATGTTTGTTTGCTTATATATTCATTTATTCCTATTTCAAGTTCCCAAAAGGAATTGAGGAGGCTTAAAGAAATATATTCCTACAGAATGATGAAAAATAAAGTGGGAAGGAAGGAAAAGTATGGGATGGTAAGATGAATCTAAGTGTAGCTTAAGCAGTGTTTAGAAATGCATACTATAAGCTCATCTCTATGTTGTAGACATAGGCTGCAAATTTGGGCCTGAATTTCTTCAGCTGCCAAAGTGTCACAAAAGTCACCATAAAATATATCAGTTGCTCAGGAATGGTACTAAAGACTGAGACAGAACTTCTCTTCAAGTGTCTCGTAAAGAAGTCTTGGCATCTGACAGCAGCAAATGATCCTCAGCTCTTTTTAGGCTTTGCTCGGAAGACATGGCACCTTTTCATCTCAATGAGAGAATGAAATCTTGCCATTGGTGACAACATGAATGGACCTAGAGGGCATTATGCTGAGTGCAATAAGTCAGAGAAAGACAAATACCAGATTATCTTATCTGTGGCTTCTGAAAAAAACCCTGAAAAACCAAAACCAAGTTCATAGGTAGAAGAGATTGGTGGTTAACAGAGGTGAGGAGTGCGGGGTGGGCGAAATAGTGAAAGGATTCAAAAGCTACCCACTTTTAGCTATAAAATAACTAAGTCATGGGGGTGTAATGTATAGCATCATGACTATAGTTAAAAATACTGTATTACATACTTAAAAGCTGCTAAGAGAGTAATCTTAAAAGTTCTCATCACAAGAAAAAAGTTCTATATTTATGGTGACACTTATTAACTAGACTTATTGTGGTGATTGTTTTACAATATATACAAATATCTGATCATTTTTTATATTTAATTTTTTTAAGTTTTATTTATTTATTTTGAGAGAGACAGAGACAGTGCAAGTGGGGGAGGGGCAGAGAGAGAGGAAGAGAGTGAGAATCCCAAGCAGGCTCTGCACTGTCAGCAGAGAGCCTAATGCAGGGCTCAAACTCATGAAACTGTGAGATCATGACCTGAACTGAAACCAAGAGTCAGACCTTTAACTGAGTGAGCCACCCCGGTGCCCCTTAAATTTTTTAAAAAAGTAAATTACATAATTCTACTTTAAAAAACATATATTTCTTAGATGCTTCCCTATCAGCTTGAGGAAAAAAAAAGTAAATTCAAACTATTTCGCATAAGAGGACTTCTGTGATTTGTCTCTATTTCATTCTTTCATTTCCAAATTTCTCTCCTTACCCTAATTCTAGAGACATGCCAAACTACTCACCATTTTCCGGAACACTGTGCTCCCTCTGTCTTCATCTATGACCTCTACCCTTCTGTCTAACTTCCTTTTAGGAAGTTAGTGTTTGAGGAGCCAGTTGGGATCTATCTCTGCCAGGGAGTTTCCGTGAACTTCACAGTCTGTTTCTATAACACTCAACATCCTGTAGTGGAGTTGTCTTCTTCATTACCTCTTTGCCCCACTAGACGGTGAGTTCCCTGAAGGTCTGAGCAATGTTATTAATCTCTATATTTTTGCATGCAGTTCAATGCCTGGCATTAGGTTCAGTAAATTTCATTGAAAAAAGAGCTGCAGTCTTTTTATAACCTGATCTTGGAGGTGACATACCATAACTTCTCCCAAGTGCTATTGGATACAGAAACTCACCCAGATACAGTGTCGGAAGAGACTAAACAAGGGTGCAAAGGGCAGGAGGTAGGCATTCTTGGAGACATCTTGGAGGCTGACTACCATAGGCATGTAGATCAAGATCCGATCCAAAGAGTAAGGGGAAGTGTTTGTTTTTCCTCTTCTGTCACATCTTAAAGACCCATGGTCTCTGCAAGAAGAGGCTTTGCCAGTTTTATTTTATTTTATTTTATTTTATTTTTATTTAAAAAAAAAATTTTTTTCAACATTTATTTATTTTTAGGACAGAGAGAGACAGAGCATGAACGGGGGAGGGGCAGAGAGAGAGGGAGACACAGAATCGGAAACAGGCTCCAGGCTCCGAGCCATCAACCCAGAGCCTGACGCGGGGCTCGAACTCACGGACCGCGAGATCGTGACTTGGCTGAAGTCGGACGCTTAACCGACTGTGCCACCCAGGAGCCCCTGCCAGTTTTATTTTAAATTTAAAAAGACCACCCTTCTTAGAAGGTACATGGGCTCTTAAGATAAACTACCCACTGGCTGCACAAATTCTGTGTCACCTAATTCATGGCTATAGGTTAACTGAAGTTTACGTGTGCCCAATGCAAACACTATTCTAAACAAATCATAGACCTGCAGATGCCCAATTGTCTTCTCTTTCGGAAAAGAAAATGTAATAAAACCTGTAACAGTATGCCAAAAGTATTAGAGAAGATATTTTATGATCATGCAAAGAAAACAAGGTGGGTTGAAATGATGCTTTTTCACTCAGAACAAAAGCACCAGGCTATGAAAGATAGAAATGTTGAAGAAAATAGTGTATGTATGTCATTAATATTTAGGTTTGGAAGAGACATTAAAGGTCATTCAGCCTTATATTACTTTAAAAATTCATTTAACTTTTTGGGGTGCCCGGGCAGCTCAATTGGTTAAACATCTGTCTGGTTCTTGGTTTTGGCTCAGGTTGTGATCTCAGTTTCATGAGATTGAGCCCCTTATGGGGCCCTGCCCTGGGCATGGAGCCTGCTTGGGATTCTCTCTTCCTCTCGCTCTCTGCCCCTCCCCCACAATATGCTCTTTCTTTCTCTCTCTCAAAATTCATTAATTTTTCAGTGATCTTTTAACTGTTAATATAAACGTTTTTAATATTTATTTACTTTCAGAGAAAGAGGGTGTGTGTATGTGAGAGCGGGGGAGGGGCAGAGAGAGAGTGAGAGAGAGAATCCTAAGTAGGCTCTGGACTGTCAGCATAGAGCCCCACTTAGGGCTCAAACTCATGAACCATGAGATCATGCCCTGAGCTGAAATCGAGAGTCTGACACTTAACTGATTGAGCCTCCCAGGCACTCCTTAATTGTTAATTTATACACAATAAAATTCTCTTTGTGGTATATATTTCTGTGGATTTGACAATTACATAGAGTCATGTATCCACCACCATGAGTGTGATACAGAACAGTTTCATCACTCTCAAAATTCTGTCATGCTGCCTCTTTAGAGTTAACCCTCTCCCACCCTCGAACACTTGGCAAACATTTTTCTGTTCTCCATCCCTGTACTTTTTGCCTTTTTCAGAACATCACATAAATGAAATACAATATGCAGTATATTGTGACTGGTTTCTACTTTGCAAAACACATTTGGAATTCTTCCATTTGTTGATAAATCAATCGTTTGTTTCTTTTTGTTACTGAATAGTGTCTCATTTTATAGATGTACAATAAGGGACATCTGGTTGAATGACACCTGAGATGTTTGAGGTTTTTGATGATTTTTAATAACATAGCTATAAATATTTGTGTATAAGTGTTTGTGTGAATATAATTTTTTATGGAATAGTTTGGCCAAGTTATAAGCTAAGTGTATGTTTAACTTTATACCCAGCTGCCAAACTGTTTTTCCAAGTGGTTGAATCATTTTTTCATTCCTAACAACAATGCATGAGTTCTAGTTGCTCCTTATCCTCATCAGCATTTGTTATCAAGGTTTTTTTTTTTTAAATTTTAGCCATTCTAATAGGTATGGTATCCTATTGTGGTTTTAACTTGCATTTTACTAGTGACTAATGATGCTGAGCAACTTCCACATGCTTATTGGCCATCTCTGTATCTGTTGAGATCTTTTGCCTACTTTTATATTGGGTTGTTTGTTTTCTTATCGGTGAATTTGAGAGTTCCTTATGTATTCTGGATTTAAGAGCTTTGTCAGAACTGTGATTTGCAAATATTTTTTCCTAGTGCATGGCTTTTTTTCATTCCCTTAACATTATCTTTTGTAGAGCAAAAGTTCTTCTTTTAAATTTTTTTTAAAGTTTATTTTTGAGAGAGAGAGACAGAGCACAAGTGGGCAAGGGACAGAGAGAGAGGGAGGCACAGAATCCCAAGCAGGCTCCAGGCTCTGAGCTATTAGCATAGAGCCCGACATGAGGTTTGAACTCACAAGCTGTGAGATCATGACTGAGCGGAAGTTGGATGCTCAATTGACTGAGCCACCAGGCGTCCCTAGAGCAAAAGTTTTTATTTTAGTAAAGCTCAATTTGTTATTTTTAACAGATTTTGTTATCATGAAAAAAATATTTCCCTAAATAAAGGTCGTAAAGATTCCCTCATTTGTTTTCTTCTAGAAGTTATATGATTTTATGGCTTTAGGTTTACACTTGTGGTACATTTAGAGTTTATTTTTGTAAAAGTTGTGAGGTAGGTGGCAAAGTCTAGCCTCACTTTATACATGAAAAAACTAAGGAATGAGCTTCAAAAAACTGTACTGATTTGCTGAGATTATAAGACTAATGGTGATTATCCTGGGCTAGAACGCCATTCCTGGTGTTTGGACCACCACTGCATCTCACTGTCACCTAAGTAGTTTTCAGTTTGACTTTTTCCCCTAATTTTGTTCCTGGTCTCTTTCTGGGTTAAAACATTTTGGCTTTGGGAGGCCTATGTTTTTAGTAGCTGTACTAAAGCCCAAGATAGATATTTCCTGCCCTAGAAATTAGAGGCATATCTATTGTTTCAATATTGTTGGTCAGGTATTGCCACAGTAATGTTTCATAACAAACCAATTTTTAAAAAGTGGTTGTTTTAACATTGAGTATTGCAGTTGCTGCTGTGTACAGAGGTTACTGCAATAAAGGAAGTAGATTCATTAAAACTAAAACTAAAAAAAAAATAACAACAACAGTGGCTTACAACAATAATATTTTGGTTTTTTGTTGTTGTTGTTTTTTGTTTGTTTCAGATTTTATTCAGCCAGGCGGCTCTGCTTAAGGGTGCAGGTTGGATGAGTTTATGCCAGACTGTGGCTTGGGTTCAGTTCTGTTCCTCATATGTTTTCTTACGGAGACCAGGCTGCAAGCAATGCTATCTAGGACATACACTCCCCGTCACTGGCCCATGGGGTTGAAAAGTCAAGCCAACTCGTACACATGTATGTGAGGACTCTGCTTATGTCATGCCTCCTAAAATTCCATTGGCCAAAGCAGGTATTATGGCCAAACCTAACATCACAAGGGCAAAGAAATTTACTCTAACCACTATGAAAAGAAGAGGTAGAATGAATTTTTTTTTGAAAAGTAAGTCAAACTACTATATGTATTCAACAGTTTACCCAATTGAATTGATATAAGACTGAAGTTAAAATTCTTTAACTGAAGATGAAACTGGTCTGTTTCCAGATATAATATTGATTCAATGGGTCACAACATCAATCTTCATCAGGGAAATACAAATTGAAACCACACTGAGAAAACCACCTTACACTGGTCAGGGTGGCTAAAACGAACAACTCAGGAAACAACAGATGTTGGCGAGGTTGTGGAGAAACGAGAACCCTCTTACACTGTTGGTGGGAATGCAAACTGGTACAGCCAATCTGAAAAATGGTGTGGAGGTTCCTCAAAAAATTAAAAATAGAATTACCCTACAACCCAGCAATAGCACTACTAGGAATTTATCTAAAGGATGCAGGAGTATTGATGCATAGGGGCACATGTACCCCAACATTTATAGCAGCGCTATCAACAATAGCCAAATTATGGAAAGAGCCCAAAGGTCCATCAACTGATGAATGGATAAAGAAGATGTGGTTCATGTATACAATGGAATACTACTTGGTGATGAGAAAGAATAAAATCTTGCCATTTGCAACAGTGTGGATGGAACTGGAGGGTATTATGCTAACTGAATTGAGTCAGTCAGAGAGAGAGACAGATATCATATGGTTTCATTCATATGTGGAATTTGAGAAACTTAACAGAAGACCATGGGGGAAGGCAAGGGGAAAAAGTAGTTTCAAACAGAGAGGGAGGCAAACCATAAGAGACTCATAAATGCAGAGAACAAACTGAGAACTGATGGGGGGATGGAGGAGAGGGGAAAATGGGTGATGGGCACTGAGGAGGGCTCTTGTTGGGACGAGCACTGGCTACTGTATGTAAGCGATGAATCATGGGAATCTACCCCCAAAATCAAGAGCATACTGTATACACTGTATGTTAGCTAACTTGACAGTAAATTATATTTATAAAAATAAATAAATAATAGGTCACAAAGCAACTTCATGACTAAAGACTGAAACATTACTCAATTATTCCAAGTTTTTATTTGACCCATTGGCTACCACCTCACCTCAGAACAGTGAGTCTAAGCAGACATCACAAGTCAGTATAAATAAGGGTTCAATCCTGAAACCAGTGGTGTCTAAGAACTATCATTATACACATACTGGACTTCCATAGGCTGCCTGACACCAGCTTAGGTGCTGCAGTGTTTATATAATTTAGTTTGGGAGTCATTACTTCAGAGCAGATGAAGATGCTGTTTAATCATACAGATTAAATATAAGTAGAAAATAATAGAATGTCGAGCTAGGAGATTGGAAGTCTGAGGTACAGAAATATTAGTAAGCTCCTGTAGGACAGAAGAAGTTGGTGAAAGATTTAAGTTTAGGATCCAGAATTTTTCATACTCAAGATCAAAAGCCGAAAAGAGCACTCACAGTTATGGGAACTTATTGCAAAGGAGGGAGTTCCACAGTTTTAGTTATTTTACCTAGTAGAAAAAAAACTTTACAGCAGCTAACGCAGAAGATTTCAGGTAGTGTGAAGGTGAAAAGAATGTGTCTGGAAATTGAGACACATTAGAATAACTCATAGGTCCATTCACTGAATGGGGATATCATTAATCTGTAGCCATATTTTTGATCTGAAGGCTAGGCTTGGTTCCTAAGATAGAGCTTGAAGAGAGATCACCTTTTATCACAACAATGACAGAGAAATTGAGATTTGTAGTATTTTATTAAAGGAATCAGATGTACCTCCTGGTCATGAGGCATACTTGGCTTATAGGATGTTTATGATGAGGCTGCAGTGACATTATTCTCATTATAATATTGTCAACACCTGTGTCCTTCTTTATCCCCTGCTTCCACTAAGTGTGGGCCCCATGTGAAGGAACTAGGAAAAAATCCAGAGTAATTTCACTCTAATAAAGACCAAGTGGAGAGACTGCTGAACTACTCTCCTTCTGTTGGGTCGAACCTCATTCTGGATAATTCCAATCCAGTAAGAAGATTACAAATAAAATAAGCACTGATGTCCACGGAGTAGAAAATCAAAAGCAATAAATATACTCCACATACTTTGGGTGGTTCTATAGTATTGGCCATTTGTCATGGTAAGCAACTGGTTCAGTCTTGCAGTTGACCATTCACAATCTGCTTTTTAAAAAGCACCAGTCCTTTGGGTCATAATTTCATTGCTCCATTTTTCAAAAGAGAAAACTGTAGGAATTCACAAATGTGTATGTAAATTGGTCTTTTGAAAAATTTTTTTGGCATTTTCCCTGATGACCTTCATAAACCAGAATTCTCCAATTTAGTTCTCTCCTTCATCCATCTGAGGGAAAACTCTTCAGTTTATGTATTGGAATCAGAAGTTGTGTATTAGGTTAAAGTGATCTTAAGAAGCACTTAATGCTCAGACATGTCTTGTTGCTTTTGTTGTTTATATTCTGTATGGGTGACTTGGCTTATAATTGAAATTGTTAGATATTTTACATTTAAATATTATATGATCATTATCTAATGATGCCCTGATAAGTTTTGTGATAGATCTGTTTGTATGGAATACAGAAACAGATGCATGTACCAAACTCAGTGAGTGGTCTCTCAGCTGCACAGAAATTGCTTTGGCAAAATGAATTAAGGATTTGATCAAAGTTTGAGCTGGTAAATCAAAAGAAACTTCCAAAAGGATGTGAATTTTAAGTGATTTCCCAGAGGGGAAGACCGGAAGGGGATAGAATTGTAAGAATGGAAACAAACAATATGATAGCCCTTAATTAAAGAGGACACACACACACACACACACACACACACTCATTTAGTCTCACACTAGAAACAAAACCAAACACAAGGAAATAAAGTGTTATAGCTTCTAACAAAAGAATTATTTGACTTAACAAGAATAAAATTCCTATTTTCACATGCTGCCTTTATCTTGATAGTAGCAAGTAAATGTTGGTTAAAGTGAAATAAACACAAAGTTGTTTGGGAACACGTGAGGACAAACCACGGGATGATTCATTTATATTTACATATGGGGCTTCACTCACCACAACATGGCTGCAGGGTTTACCAGGAATGTTGTGGATATTTTATAGTTTTTGGCTATTCTAGCTAAAAAAAAAAAGGATTTGTTTTCAGCAAGGGATAGACAGTTTCTTCATGCCACTTCAAAATAATACTGACTTGATCGTCATTGCTACTTTACCCAACTAAAGGAAACATGTCTTGGCCTCTAATACATAAGCACTATGTGGTTTTGCAGAATTTGAACACTGGGAGGAAAGTGGTGTAGTCAACTTAGCATTTCCTGTCTTGAAACAGTTAATTTAGTACTCTAAAAGTTAAACTGGAGGTCACTTGAATGTAAATATCTTAACACAAAACTCAACCTAAAGGCAATATGTACCCAAAGAAACCTAGGGGAATTATTGAACTGTTGTTTTTAAACTGTAAGATTGGTAAATGAAATTCCAAAGTTCACGCAGTTTAGCATGACATTTACTGCTAGAATGAACACCACCAGAGAACGTCAGAATCACAGAGAAAAATGCATCAGAGAGTCTGTTCAGAGCTAATAACATTATTTGTAAGCTCTTTACAGCTAATATCTATCGATCAGCTTCCCTGTATCTGTCACAGAATATAAATAGGGAGGATCATCGTAGGGACTTAGCTCTCAGTTTTCTGAAAGCACTGAAGGGAATTTACCAGAAGTGATACTATTCTGCAGACAGGGGTGAAGAGGAGAAGTCACCTTCTGTGAGTATCCAGGGCTGTAGACCTCACCTTTGCCTGATTCTCTGCTTTCTGAGTCAGATCCTCAGGGAGGCTGCTAAGCAGGGCTGGGTTGTTCAGGCTCAGTGGCCACCATTAGATAAAAGCGATTTGTTTGGGGTTGTGGGGGAGTACCAATACCCAGACCTACCTCAGAATTGCATAGTCCACTCTGTAGAAGCTCACTTTGTGTGTGTGTGTGTGTGTGTGTGTGTGTGTGTGTGTGTACACACAAATTCTATGGTAGTACCATCCAATACAACTTTTTGCCACGATAGGAGAAATATTCCATAATCTGTGCTGTCTGGTAGGGTAGCCACTAGTCACATGTGGCTATTGAAAACTTGAAATGTGTGGCTGAGGAACTGAACTTTTCTTATATTTAATTTTAATTAATTTAAAATTTAAATGTCCATATTTGGCTAATGTTATCATGTTGAAGCACACAGAATTTGGTAACATCTTGACATCTGTACAACCCTGACTGGAACTATTTAATATCATATAGGCTGAAATGTTGTGCTTTATATTAAACATACTAGTGAGATGACAAGATTTATAAAGTGATTTGGACATTGATATGAAAATAATATTGGGGGGGAGGAGAGGCAGCACCTATCAAACAAAGAAATCTCCAGGAACAAATCTCAAACATTAATTCATTAATTTAGTATTTATGAAGAGATCATTAAGTAAGATACAGTGGGCTGTGTGTTAGGAATACAAACATGAGATGCTTTTTGCTTTTTTTTTTTTTAAGTTTGTTTACTTAGAGAGAGAGAGAGAGAGAGAGGCAGAGAGAAAGAGAGACAGAGAATCCCAAGCAGACTCCATGCTGTCAGCGCAGAGCCCAGTGCAGGGCTTGAACTCACAAACTGTGAGATCATGACCTGAGCCAAAATCCAGCATCAGACACTTAGCTGACTGAGCCACCTAGGTGCTGCAAGATACTTTTTTGCTTTTAACAAGCTTATTAATCTGGTGGGAGGAAAGAGATAAATATTTAAAATGCACTGTGGTAAGTGCTTGGATGGAGGAATGAACTACACCTGAGACATCATAAGTCGCTTTCAAGACACAGGGTGTTCAAGTCACCCTTCGTTTAATTATTTGCATTTTGGACATATGGTGTTCTAATGTAGGGTGTTAGGTACTGAGGGTGGCAAAGATGAATGAGAAAATCTCTGCCTTCAAGAATTTTCACTGTAAACTTCTAAACTAACTGACCCATTTGTCTCTCCCTGAATTTAGATCTGTTTTGAAAATATCAGTGTAAGTTTCTTTCATTTCCTAGCTCTAAGTAAAAGTAGGTGTCATTTTTGGGGGACCTTTGTGATTGAACATGCATTCTTAAAGAACAGCTTGTTGCTGCCTCATCTCCAAGTCTCCTTTGGCTTGTCATCTATTGAGTTGGCCCTGTATTAGGTCATATGTACTATTCACTCACCTGTGAGTGTGGTGCACAGCAGAGGGTGGGAGTGAGGATGTA
Organism: Prionailurus bengalensis; assembly: GCF_016509475.1. Taxonomy (NCBI): domain Eukaryota; kingdom Metazoa; phylum Chordata; class Mammalia; order Carnivora; family Felidae; genus Prionailurus; species Prionailurus bengalensis. The sequence continues at coordinate 208,095,796 of NC_057343.1, forward strand.
GAGGGAAGAATGAATACTGTGTAGCTGGTGCTTTTGTGACTTTGCTTACACCTCTGCATCTGTGATGGACCAACTATGCATGATGACAATCTAACCTCATGGGCCTGTGCTACTTTTCTGCCCCGTGACCTTTTCTCAAGCTGTGGAGCACACACTCCGCACATGTGAGCGCTATGAAAGTCCCTTGGAGCTATTCCTTAAAACATTACAGACAGAAATCAGTGTCTAAATGCCCAAGTGCCAATCCTTTGGATGGACACTCGTGAGAAATACTGTGTTCACTTCTCCAAGGCTCTGGAAGGTTTTCTAAAACAAAGCCAAAGCCAAAACAAAGAAAAACCCCTAAAAAAAAAAAAACCCAAACCAAAACCCAGAGGAACAAAACAAAACAAACAAAAACACAGAGGGCTACCATTGCCTGTAGCAGTAGCCTTGACAACACATCTTATTTTGTCCCCCCGACCCCGTGTCTCATTCTCCATACTTCTTCAGTTCTGCTTTTTACTTTTTGAGATCACCTTGAAGATTAACTACCTGTATTCAAGTTCTTTTCTGTGAGTTAAGTTAGATGGTTTAATCTCTGTTTAACAGTTAAATTGTGAGTGTTATCTATGCTCAGAACGACTTGTCAACAATATATCCTTTGTGAATCTCAGAATATATCCTAAATTCTTTCCTTTCTCAGTGTTCTAGGATGTCCATTGTTTCTCCTCAAATCCATTTCATTTTTAAAAAGAAAAATCGCTCTCATTGTGTATTCCATCTGTCTGGGTTGACAGCATTCTTTTTTTTTTAAGTTTATTTATTTATTTTGAGAGACACAGAGACACACAAGTGGGGGAGGGGCCGAGAGAGAGGGGGAGAGAGAGAATCCCAAGCAGGTTCTGCCCCATCAGCACGGAGCCTGATGCGGGACTCAAACTCATGAAACCATGAGATCATGACCTGAGCTGAAACCAAGAGTCGGACGCTTAACCAACTGAGCCAGCCAGGCACCACTGAGTTGATAGCATTCTAAGCTTTATCAGGCTCCTTTCTTGTTGGAAATCAGAGAAAAAGTCAGTCAAATGTGAATTCATCGTGACCTCATTCATTCCAAGAGAAGAATTGACCAGAAAGGCAAACAGCAAAAACTCACCTGTGTGATGCTGTTATTCTTTTGTTAAACATTTTCTTGCTTTTATTTTGAAAGATATGACATTTTTCTCTCTTTCCTGCTTATTCTCTTTTTTTTTTTTTTTTTTTTTTGGTGTAGGGGGGGTTGATTATCACTCCTGCTTTTTGTTATTATTGTTGTTGCTTTCCAGCAATGATAATAATCTCTTTCCTTTAAAAATTCTCAGTGATTCCCACATCGATATATGACCATGTTTCCGTGTACTAACAGCAACCTGTTTGCCACGTTTCAGAGACTCTGGCATGAGCTTACCCTGTTCTTCTTCCATTAGTGTTCCTTTTGCTTTTGAACAGGGAAGGGTATTAGCCAAAGTTGATGAAGTGATTCTAGCCTTCAGAAGTTGATGACATGATCATCTAGTCTGCTTCTTGTATTTACCTATTTTGTTCAGTAGCTCAAGAATCTGTTTACTTCCAGTGAACCTAAAATTTGAATTTCAAAACAGAAGAAGTTTTTCTTGGGCAAAGTCAAGAATTATCACTGAGATAAAAACCCTGAGGATAGCAATAAGACCTCTGGACTAGCTTCATTCCAACAATCTACGAATGCATAAAATTCGTGTACCTTGCAAACAGCAAATGATCCACACACCTTTATTTTCTCTTCAAAAGCTGTAATGTACTAAAATGCTTCATAAAAGTCAAGTCATGAAATGCATTTTAGAAAATTCTTTTAATCCTACCCATGATTTTTCCCTATGAAAATAAAAGAATCCATTCTCTGATTTATTTTTATTTTCCCCATTATTTTATGCATTTTAATTTGCAGAAATCCTGGAGCTTTTAAAAAATGGGCATGGTGAAAACTTGCATCTGAGGAAGTGGTGTGCCAGTTTTTAACTTAGCTGATATGATCTAAGTATTCATTTTCAACCTTGATATTAATTTCAGGGAAAGAAAACAATGTGTAAAACTCAAACTAAATGGCAGTTCCCTGAACATGCAGCAATAGCCTCCTTTCGTAAAACTTGCTGAGATGGAATGAAAGGAGAGAATGAATGTGCATTCCTTTATTGGAAACATTGCTTTTCAGATTATCCAGATATCATACTATAAATTAAAAAACAAACAAACCCTGGAATCCCCTCAGTAGAGACAATAAGTTTCAAGTCTTTTATTTCATACAAATTAGGATCCTATTTAGTTGGGCATAAACTTTTTACATGCTGGTTTTTATCATACTTTCAAAAAAGATTACATTGTCTTTAAAGTAATGATCTTTAAGAGACTGTTAAAAACTGAGAACAAACTGAGGGTTGATGGGGGGTGGGAGGGCGGGGAGGGTGGGTGATGGGTATTGAGGAGGGCACCTTTTGGGATGAGCACTGGGTGTTGTATGGAAACCAATTTGACAATAAATTTCATATATTGAAAAAAAATAAAGTAATGATCTTTAATCTTTATTACATAGTCTTTAAAAACATTATTTTCAATGTCTGCATAATGCTTCATGGTACAGTTTTGTCATTTTTCATGGCATCACTCCCTGAATAGATGGGTAACTCTTTACTTCCATTTTTTTTTTTACATAAATGTTTTCCATCTTAAATTATATCATTAGGAAAGATATCTATAAGTGGGCTTCAGGAATTAAAGTGTTGAACTTTTTTTTTTTTAATTTTTTTTTAAAGTTTATTTATCTATGTATTTATTTTTTGAGAGAGAGAGAATGAGCCAGGGAGGGGCAGAGAGAGAGGGAGACAGAGAATCCGAGCAGACTCTGCATAGCGCTGGCAGTGCAGAGCCCAACACAGGGCTTGAATTCACAAACCGCTAGGTCATGACCTGAGCTAAAACCAAGAGTCAGATGCTTAAACAGCCGAGCCACCCAGGCATCTGAAAGTGTGGAGCTCTACAGAAATTCCTTGCTACCAAACCCTGGTGGTGTGCTCGCGTCCCTGCAGCTTCAGCAACACGGCGTTTTATTTTTTCTGTATCATTGCCAACTTGATTGGGAACCTCCTTAAGTGTTTCTCATTGGGTAGTTGTCATTTATTTGATTACAAATGAGGTTTTGATATTTTCCATATCTGTTACATGTTCAAGTTTCTGTTTCTGTGAATTTTTGTTTCTGCTTTCAGTCCATTTATCTGTGAGACTCTTGATATACCTGTGACTAATTCAAAGCTCTATTACACCTCTATGGACACTGGTAAAAACATTGTGATCATGTGTCATGATTTTGTATTATGACTTTAGATTTTTTATTCCTCAGCACTAGGAGTGATATTTGATGAGACAGCCTTTGAACACTTAGGGTGTTTTGATACTTCCTGGTCAAGAAGAAATCAGTAATTTATAGTGTGGTTACTGTTAGGGTCAGGCATAAGGCAGGGTAAAGATAGGAGTCAGAGGCTAAAAAATTTTAGCAGTCAAAGGCTTTATTTGGGAACTAAGGTCTCGGGCGAGGTTCTGTGACTCAGGGAGAGAGAGAGAGAGGAGTCAGGGAAGTCGCACCCAGGTGTGGTGGGGTGGGGTGGGGTGGGGTTTTTAAGCTGGTGCAGTTCCGGGTTTAGGTCTGGGTGGGCCTTTTTTGTGTCAGGTTGTGCTATCGCTCGTGATTGGTTGACCTCCGATTCCTTCTGGCAGCTACTAGGGGCTTTTCGTTAGGTTGCGCTGGCAAGATGGCCATCCCTCTACTGTGGCTCCAGGGACATCCTAACAGTTACAAGGAGTACAACTGACTAAGCTTCCTGACTGGAGGTATATTAAACAATACAGGCAAAGATACACAGCTAGTTTGGAGTGGAGTTCCAGCTAATATCCAAATCTTCTAAATCACCTTTGTTTATGTGTCAGTAGCAGATTCTAAGAAACTTCTTTTCATTCTTTTTTTTTTTTTTTTTTTTTGAGAGTGCAAGCGAGGGAGAGGGGCAGAGAGAGAGACTCTTAAGCAGGATCCCTGCCCAGTGTAGAGCCTGACATGGGGCTTGATCCCATGACCCTGGGATCATGAACTGAGCCGAAATCAAGAGTTGGATCCTCATCTGACTGAGCCACTCAGGCGCCCCTCTAAGAAACTTCTAAAGCAGATTCCACAGTTGATGAAAGAAAAGGATGTCAAGTATGAGTAGATCTAGTGAATACTATTTCAGAATGGAGATTAATTCATCAATTCCAAATGTGTGTCTTGTCTTTTTCTATTAAGAAAGGATAATCATTAATTTTTTTCTTTTACTTAAATTATTTTAAATAGAGTATTTTGGATACAAAGACTTTTAGGAACTCTCTATAAAGTGCTAGTTTTGAGGATTGAATTGAGTTGTGAGTATGTATCTGTCATATTAGGTTATTGATTGCTGTGTAAAACATTACCCCAAAACCTAATGTTTAAAATGAAAAACATTTATTATCTCACAGTTTCTTTGGGTCAGGAATTTGAACATGGCATAGCTGGTTGCTTCGAGATTTCTCTGGAGGTTTCAATTAGCAGTTGACAAGGCCTAGAGTCATTTTAAAGTTCAATCAAGGGAAGATCTTCTTTCAGAGTCACTTACATAGACCTTTTCACGCTCAGGCTTCATGTGGCAGCTAGTTTCCTCCAGAGTGAGCCATCCAAGAGAGATGATGAGAAAGCACCTAAGATCAAAGCTGCAGACTTTTTGTAACCTAATCATGGTAATTCACATCAGGTGTGCTGTATTCTATTTATTGGTAGCTAGTCAGTCAGGGCAGCCAAACTCCGGGGCTAGTAAAGGACAAGGTGGAAATGGAAATTATTGTAGAGAGGTCATCTGAGTGGTTGCTTGCCTTATCTTCTTTCACTTCACCCACAGATGGATTCACACACACATGCACACACAGAATGAAATGCACACCAATAATTATCTAAAATTCACATGATTTTTACTTGATGAGTATCTATAAAATTTGAGAGACTGTTTTACTGTTTAATAGTTTACATACATGTGAGTCAATCAGATATTTTCACTCTTCATCAAGTTGCATTTGGTCTTGCTAAGTGGAACACATTTCTTGAGACACTTGTAACTTTTCTGAGCAAACATGGAAAAAATTCCAGATCTCTTAGACTCCAGATTTATTTCCTCATTTCCTATTGCATTAAAGAGTGCTAGTGTGATATGGTTCAGTATTTGCAATAAAATGATCTGTAGAAAGTCGTGAGATTTTGTGACGCTTTTATTTGTGAAAATAATAGCCGCTTAGGCAAAGTCAAGATGTATGTTATTTTACTAGCCTCTTAATTAAAAGCAAGTGTCAGGAGAGCCAGCTTGCGGAAAGGAGTGGCAAGATATATTCAACCTTCTGAATCAGAAAAATATGCAGCCAAGAATTATTTATTCAGCAAGACTGTCATTCAAAATAGAAGGAGAAGGGAGCCTGGGTGGTTCAGTTGGTTAAGCATCCGACTTCGGCTTAGTTCATGATCTCATAGTTTGTGAGTTCGAGCCCTGTGCTTACAGCTCAGACCCTGGAGCCTGCTTCAGATTCTGTGTCTTCCTCTCTCTTTCCCTCCCACACTTTCATTCTGTCTCTCAAAAATAAAAATAAACATTAAAAACACACACACACAACAAAATAGAAGGAGAGATAGTTTCCCAGACAAACAAAAACTAAAGGAGTTTGTGACCACTAAACCAGGGCTGCAAGAAATTTTAAGGAGGACTCTTTGAGTGGAGAAAAGGCAAAACAAAACAAAAAAGACAACAGCAACAAAGAGTAGAAAGGACCAGTGAATATCATCAGACACACCAACTCTACAGGCAACACAATGGCACTAAATTCATATCTTTCAATAATTACTCTAAATGTAAATGACTAAACGGTCCAATCAAAAGCCATAGCATATAAGAATGGATAAGAAAGCAAGACCCATCTATATGCTGCTTACAAGAGACCCATTTTAAACCTAAAGACACCTGAAAATTGAAAGTCAGGGGATGTAGAACCATCTATCATGGTAATGGATGTCAAAAAAAAAAAAAAAAAAAACAAAAACCAGAGTAGCCATACTTACATCAGAAGAAGTAGATTTTATTATTTAAAAATTTTTAATGTTTATTTACTTTTGAGAGAGAGTGAGCAGGGGAGAGGCAGAGAGAGATGGAGACACAGAATCCAAAGCAGGCTCCAGGCTCTGAAATGTCAGCACAGAGCCTGATGGGAGGCTTGAACTCAGGGACCGTGAGATCATGACCTTGGCTGAAGTTGGATGCTTAACCAACTGAGCCACCCAGGCACCCCAGACAAACTAGATTTTAAAACAAAGACTATAACAAGAGATAAAAAAGGGTATTATGTCATAATTAAGGGGTCTATCCACAAGAAGATCTAACAATTGTAAACATTTATGCCTCCAACTTGAAAGCACCCAAATATATATATCAATTAATCACAAAGATAAAGAAACTCATTGATAATAATACCATAATAGTAGAAGACTTCAAGAACCAACTTACAGCAATGGACAGATCATCAAAGCAGAAAATCAACAAGGAAACGATGGCTTTGAATGACACACTGCACTGGATGGACTTAACAGATATATTCAGAACATTTCATCCAAAGCAGCAGAATACACATTCTTCTTGCATCCACATGGAACATTCTCCAGAATAGATCACATACTGGGTGACAAATTAGCCTTCAGCAAGTACAAAAAGATCGGTGTCATACCATGCATATTTCCAGACCACAACACTATGAAACTTGAAATCAACCACAAGAAAATATTTGGAAAGACCACAGATACTTGGAGATTAATCTTACTAAGGAATGAGTGGGTTAACCGAAAAATTAAAGAGGAAATTAAAAAGTACATGGAGGCCAATGAAAATGAAAACTTGAGAGTCCAAAACCTCAGGGATGCAGCAAAGGCAGTCATAAGAGGGAAGTATACAGCAATACAGGCATTCCTAAACAAGGAAGAAAGGTCTCAAATACACTATCTAACCTTATACTTAAAGGAGCTGGGAAAGAATAGCAAATAAAGCCCAAAATCAACAGAACAAGGGAAATAATAAAGATTAGAGCAGAAATCAATTATACAAAAAAAAAAAAAAAAAAAAAAAAAGAACAAATCAATGAAACCAGGAGCTGGTTCTTTGAAAGTGTTAACAAAATTGATACATCCCTAGCCAGATTGATCAAAAAGAAAAAGGAAAGGACCTAAGTAAATAAAATCACGAATGAAAGAGGAGAGATCACAACCAACACTGCAGAAATACAAACAATAATAAAAGAATATTATAGGCAATTATATGCCAACAGATTGAGCCATCTGGAAAAATGGACAAATTCCTAGAAACATATAAACTACCAAAACTGACACAGGAAGATATGGAAAATTTGAACAGAGCCATAACCAGTAAAAAAATCGAATCAGTAATCAAAAATATCCCAACAAACAAGAGTCCAGGGCCAGATGGCTTTCCAGGGGAATTCTACCAAACATTTAAGAAGAGTTCACACATATTCTTTTGAAGCTGTTCCAAAAAATAGAAATGGAAGGAGAACTTCCAAACTCATTCTATGAGGTCATTATTACCTTGATTCCAAAATCAAAGACCCCACTAAGGAGAACTACAGACTAATTTCCCTGATGAAAATGGATGCAAAAATTCTCAACAAGGTACTAGCAAGCCAGATCCAACAATACATTAAAGGTATTATTCACCGTGATCAAGTGGGATTTATACCTGGGATGCAGGGCTGGTTCAATATCTGCAAATCAATCAATGTGATACATCACATTAATAAAAGAAAGGATAAGAACCCCATGATCTTCTCAACAGATACAGAAAAAAGCATTTGACAAAATATAGCATCCTTTCTTAATAAAAACCCTCAAGAAAGGGGTGGAAGGAATATACCTCAAGATCATAAAGGTCATATTCGAAAGACCTACAGCTAATATCATCCTCAATGGGGAAAAACTGAGAGCTTTCCCCCTAAGGTCAGGAATATGATAGGGAAGTTCATTCTCACCGTTGTTATTCAAAACAGTTTGGAAGTCTTAGCCTCAGCAAATAGACAACAAAAAGAAATAAAAGATCCATATCAGCAAGGAGGGAGTCAAACTTTCACTCTTTGCAGATGACATGATACTGCATGTGGACAACATGAAAAACCACCAAGAAACTGCTAGAGCTGATCCATGAATTCAGCAAAGTCACAGGATATAAAATGCATGTACAGAAATCAGTTACATTTCTATACACCAATAATGAAGCAGTAGAAAGAGAAATCAAGGAATCTAACCCATTTACAATTCCACCAAAACCCATAAAATATCTAGGAATAAACCTAACCAAAGAGGTAAAATATCTATACACTGAAAACTATGGGAAACTTATGAAAGAAATTGAAGAAGACACAAATAAATGGAAAAACATTCCGTGCTCATGGACTGGAAGAATAAATATTTTTAAAATGTCGATACTACCCAAAGTAATCTACATATTCAATGCAATCCCTATCAAAATAACACCAGCATTCTTCACAGAGCTAGAACAAACAATTCTAAAAATTGTGTCAAACCCAGAAAGACCCCAAGTAGCCAAAGTAATGTTAAAAAAGAAAACCAACGCTGAAGGCATCACAATTCTGGACTTCAAACTATATTACAAAGCTGTAATCATCAAGACAGTATGGTACAAAAGCAGGCACATAGATCAATGGAACAAAATAGAAAGCTTAGAAATGGACCCACAAATGTATGATGTACTAATTATCTTTGACAAAGCAGGAAAGAATATCCAATGGAAAAAGGAGTCTCTTCAGGAAATGGTGTTGGGAAAACTGGACAGTGCCATGCAGAAGAATGAACCTGGACCACTTTCGTATACCATACACACATAGTAAACTCAAAATGGATGAAAGATCTAAATGTAAGACAGGAAACCATCAAAATCCTAGAGGAGAAAACAGGCAACAACTTCTTTGACCTTGGCCGCAGCAATTTCTTATTTGACATGTCTCTGGAGGCAAGGAAAACAAAAGCAAAAATGAACTCTTGGGACCTCATCAAGATAAAAAGCTTCTGCACGGCAAAGGAAACAATCAGCAAAACTAAAAGGCAACCAAGAGAATGGGAGAAGATATTTGCAAATGACATATTAGATAAAAGGCTAGTATCCAAAATCTATAAAGAACTTATCAAACTCAACACAAAAAACAAATAATCCAGTGAAGAAATGGGCAAAAGACATGAATAGACACTTTTCCAAAGAAGACATCCAGATGGTTAACAGACACATGAAAAGATGTTCAACATCACTCATAATCAGGGAAATACAAATCAAAACCACAAATTGATTCCACCTCAAACTTGTCCGAATGGCTAAAATTAACAACTCAGGAAACAACAGATGTTGGTGAGGATGCAGAGAAAGGGGAACCCTTTTGCACTGCTGGTGGGAATGCAACCCGGAGCAGCCGCTCTGGAAAACAGTACGGAGGTTCCTTAAAAAATTTAAAAAGAGAACTACCCTATGACCCAGCAATTGCACTTCTAGGAATTTACCCAAGGGATACAAAAATACTGATTCAAAGGGGCACGTGCACTCTAATGTTTATTGCAGACCTACCAACAATAGCCAAAGTATGGAAAGAGCCCAAATGTCCATCAACTGATGATAAAGAAGATGTGGTATATATATATATATATATATATATATATATATATATATTTACACACACACACGCGCGCTCACACACACACACACACACACACTGAAATATTACTTGGTGATCAAAAAGAATGAAATCTTGTCATTTACAACAACCTGTATAGAACTAGAGGGTATTATGCTAAGTAAAAGAAGTCAGAGAAAAGCGAAAGAAGTCAGTCAGAGAAAGACAAATATGTGATTTCATTCACATGTGCAATTTAAGAGTTTAAGAAACAAAACAGATGAACATAAGGGAAGGAAGCAAAAAATAAGATGAAAACAGAGAGGGAGGCAAACCATAAGAGACTCTTAAATATATCAAACAAACTGAGGGTTGCTGGAGGATATGCAGTATGGGGCGATGTGCTAAATGTGTCCATGGACCTTAGGGAGGCCAAATAAAAAAAAAAAAAGTAAAATGATAATATATAAAGAAAAAAATCACTTAAAAAAAAAGAAATGAACCTAATGTCCACTAAGGTGAAAAAAAAAACCTAAAAAAAAAAAAAAAAGCTGGCTTTGTGACTGAGCCAGTAAGACGTGGTGGGGAGAATTGCTAACCTAACTTGTGTAGCTGATGTGCTACTAGGGTGTAGAGGGTCTTATAGGAACACAAGGAAACAAAGTAAATTGTGAGCACTTTGGGGGATGGCTAATGGTTTTAATACCTAGATTAATTAGGGTTTAATTGGCAGAATGCCAGGAATTCACAAAATTCCTAGACTCAGGAATCTAGGCAGTTTGAGAAACTCCACGTGGGAAATATATGGAGTCTTCAAACTGAGCATTAGGGGTAGTGTGTGGTGGGCTGACTAATGGTCCACCAAATGTCCATATGAACCTGCAAATATGTCATAGGGATTTTACTTACCTAGTGAAAGTCACAGACCTTAAAAAAGGGACATCATCTTGGATTATTTAGGTGAGCGCAGTCTAAGATCCTTAAAAGCATACAACTTTCTCCTGCAGAGGCAGGAAAGAGATGTGATGGAAAGGGAAGTCATAAAAATTCCAAGCATGTTGCTGGTTCTGAGATGCAAGGGCCCACATGCAAGGCCTGGAAAGAAGCCTCCAGAAGTTGAGGATGGCTCCCAGTTAGTAGCCAGCAAATAAATAAGACTCAGTCCCACTTCTGAAAAAAGCTGGATTCTGCCAACCTCCATGAGTTTGGAAGCAGATTCTTCTCCAGAGTTCCCAGTAAGGGACAAAGCCCTGGTGACACCATGAATTTTAGTCTATGAGGCCTTTGATGGACTTCTAACCTACAGAACTAAGAGATGATAAATGGGTATTGTTTAAGGTGCTAAGTTTGTGGTAGTTTGTTATGGAAACAATAGAAAACTAATACAGAGTATGAGATGCATATCTCTTGAGAGCATGAGTGGATGCAGGAGCAGAGCAAGGATACTGGTTAAGGGTGGTAGGTGGAATCCCTTTTAGGATACCAATATTTGAGGGGTGTGGGGAGTCCAAGGTGTGTACAAGGTTCTAGCTACCTAAGGATTTTAGTGCATAGAGAAAAGAGCACGACAGATCTCTATAGAAGGAACAAACTCATCCACCATGCAGTGCAAGACTAATTTTCTGAAATAAGACTGAGCTGAGCAGACTGCTCAGCTGAACCTAGTTAATAGTGGCCCCGGCCTTCTCATTGACTTGGGTTCTTTCATCCCAGCCCAGCCCTCAGGCCCCTACAAGGATATTGAGAGCAGCTGGTAAATTGATGGGATGAAGAAAGGGCTTACATTTACATAATAAAAGATGGTAAGACTAGAAGACAATAAATAGAACAGGAATACACTTCGTCAATTAACACCCACAAAAGCAGGGTTACAGCATGAAAATAGACTCATCACAGGGGTACAAATCCTGAGACAGAAAGCATTCAATGAAGTAAAGTAGAAACAGAAACAAACCATCCTCTATTAAAGTAGCAAGTGCTTCAAATTAATAGTGTAACAAGCATATTCCTTAGCAAGATAAGCATTGTCCATTAACATGCCTGCATTAAAAAAACATTTTTTTAACGTTTATTTATTTTTGAGAGAGCATGAGGAGGAGAGGGAGACCCAGGCTCCAGGCTCCGAGGCGTCAGCACAGAGCCTGACGCAAGGCTTGGGGCTCGAGCTCACAAATTGTGAGATCATGATCTGAAGTCTGATGCTCAACCTACTGAGCCACCCATGCACCTTAACATGCCTGCATTTAACGGTACATCAGCAAAGAGGTTCTGTCCGCAAGATTCAGATTAGGCTGGAATTTGTCTTTGTGGCAGGGGAGCTTGGAAGTTTCTATTGCAATAGTTCTACAGTATGTACAGTGATGAAGACAAATGTCCCAACAATGCTTATATCTGAAATGTTTCTCCTGAAAATTTGGTTGGTTTTTATCTCATGGACATTGTGAATCTGGTAACAATCATGTGCCTCAGTGGGTCACTAAGATGCTCAGAGCCAAAGTATCACCTGTGAGTTTGCATTTCTTTCCCTAGTGTTATTTTGTTTTTCTACTACCATTTTGATCTGCTGATTTATTTATCTGTTTATTTCTATTCTGTTTTATTTTGTGTATTTGGCCATCAAATTCCTTTTTAGAATGAGACTAAGAAGGAAAGAGTGAAGGAGAAATAAAAAAAAAGAAAAAAACCTCACATTTATTTCCCTAAACAAATGACTGGGAACAGCCTAATCTATATATATGTCTGTTGCTTTAGATAGAACAGGAAGAAGTTTCAGTGAACTAATTCCTGCATGTACAGTCATTTGTAAATGTTAAGCATCTTTGGTTTGAAAATTTCAGCAATGGTATTTATGTTCCTTTGGGTGACTGGATTCTTATTTGTGCATCTGGTGGAAAGTCTTGCCTGATACCACAACTGCTCATATTGGCTTCCTTCCCGTGTTCTTCTGTGTTTTGAAAGTGTTCTAAGCTCTAGAATAAATCAGGCACATCAGACACTCCACAAATCTTCATGTGTTGAGATGGAGTCCTTTCTTTTTTGAAATCAACCGAATTAACATATGGTAACACTCGTGGTCATGAACAGCAATAAAACTTTCCTTTTATGGCATTTTATAGCCTATGGCATACTTTCCTCAAAACCCAAGGATGAGACAGAACTCTTAATTTGAGAGGGAAAAGCAGGGAAAAAGCAAGACATTTCAAGTAGATGTCCTATTGAACCCTAGCAACACTTACTAGAAAACTCTGCTTTTAGAAGTTTAGGGCACTTGTCTAGTGAGTTATGAGGTAGAATAGCATTTTGAGATATTAAATGATATTTCCTTCCCATAATTCCTTGTTTCTTGTGACTCTTCTCCATAATCAGGAAACTGGCACTCCACACTTATGCCTCAGGAAATATATTACACAGCAGAATACAGAGAACATAAAAAGGGTTTAAATATGGCTTAAAAATAAAACAAGAACCCTCAAGTTTATAATGTAAGACAAAAGAGAAATGGAAATTTAAATTGGAGAGTAAGCTGGATAATGTTGGGTCACTGAAAGCAGATCCTATGGACTTTTCTGCCTTGTGGTGGATCCAAGATTCAGCAAAATGGATATGAAAGACACAAAACAAAATCTCACTAGATTCAGGATGATTTGTTTGAAAGCTATATTCTGCTTCCTGAGTGAAGTCAGAGAGGTGGTAGACTTGTAGAAGCTTACATACTCAGAATGACATGGAAACACTTGATTAAACATAGTTTTACAGAATGTCTAGGCATACAAACCCAAGGAAACTGCATAGAGTTTATCTATGTCCTGTTGGCTCAAAAGAATAACCAAATGTTTTCAGTGGGACTGAGAGAGTTCCAACGTCAACAAGATAGAATCAGACCTGGGGAAGCCTAAGGGTGTGGTGAAGAGGATGCTACTGATTGTATAGACCAGTGACCAAAGGGCCAATGCTAATTTGGGAACTGGTAATGACTAAGGATCATATTTCCATCTCTGCTCCCATCTTCTGTGAAATCAGCCTTTATCCCTGCAATTTGTATGCAACTCCAGGGAAGGGACCGGACTCCAAGACTTGAATGAAATGATCTAGAATTGATAAGATTGTTTCTAACACAGACTGGGAAAAAAAAAGACATTACATTTCTGTGTCCTGATCTGTAGGTTCAACGTCAAAACCATCTCATGTACTGAGAAAAAGCCATTTAAAGCTTTGGTACCATAACTTTTCAGCAAAGTTGGCTAAATGAGTATATGAATTTCTCTCTCCACTCTCCTAAAAAGAAGAAAATATTCCCGTTGCAGCTTTGGAGTCTGATCATGTGGTTTCCACACTTACCTCATTATCATGGTCTCCTCCCTTGTGGACTTCAGAGTTTACGGAGTTGTTCAAAACTCACAGAGTGAAAAGCTGCACTGTGAGTCAGCCCTGTTGCTGTCTTGGTATGTGGTATGTTGGAGGGTCATTTAACTAAGTTTTGAGGTATAGGGAGGTGACATCTAGGAAGTATCATCTTATCTGGAAACGAGTAAGACTGATCTAGGTAAAACTGAAGGTGTGGGGAGTGAGATGGCATCCCTGAGAGAAAGCATAGTTTATGCAAAGACCTTGTGAGTAGGAGTGTGTGTGTAATTCAGTCTAACTGGAGATTAGCTTGCAAGGCAGTAGGTGGTGTTCAAGAGACAAGGCTAGGAAAGTAAGCAGGAGCAAAGCAAGAAAGCCCTTGTAATTCCATGGCTTTATCCTGAGGGCAATAAGGAGCCATTTAAGCATTTTAAGCAGGGGAATGTCCCAGTGTATAAAGTGAATGGTGTTTAAGAGGGATCAAGTCTGGGAGTTAGGAACATCATTTAGGGGACACTGCAGTAATCTGGGAAAGCCATGTTGATAGCTTGAGTTAAGAAATTAATGATAGGGATAAAGAGAAATTGGCGGATATATAAGATACTCAGATCCCTTGATATTATAAATCATCTTTGTGAAATTAATAATCAGAATTAATAATCATGATGTCTTCTACATCGTGTCTTCGTCCTATAGGCCTTTTCTTCTTCTGCTCTTAGAGCTTTACTCTCTCCATGAAGTTCTTTGGGGTTTCTATTCACAACCTATTCTTGCTGCCTCTGGTCTCAAAGTGATTCAGTAGCAAAAGGTCTTCATGGTTCCCAAACCTAAGGTCACACAGATTCACAGATTCACAACTTTAAATCCAGATCTCCTAACCTGACTATAGTTTTTTTCTGTTAGACTAAAATAGAATATAATAGAAGTGAATACACACACACACACATACATACATACATATATGCATAAAAAGCTAAGGAGTCTTTCAGAGTTTTGCTAGATTATATGGCTTAGAGTGGGTCCTAGAATCTAAGTATTCTTATAAATGTTCCTGGAAACAGATAACACTAAAACTCCACATGCTTGGAAATACAGTAACTACAGTTTACTCATCCTATCCTGGTGTCCTTAGAAAGAGAGGAGAAACTAGAGAGGAGTGAGCCTCTTGGGAGGGGAGGGAGAATTTAGTTGCTCAGCAACATGACTCAGAAGTAGGGTTAAGCTTTCCAAAATGCACCTGTGACTTAACTGTGAGCCTGACACAGGGACTCTGGGGAGAGAAAAGGAAGCAGTAAATTAAATCTCTGGTCAAATACTTAATAAAATGGAATTTTCAAAAGAAGACATAATAAAATTCATTGAAGATCTCAAAGCATAAACCAGAGAAGTCAAAATTACCCAAATCATGTAGCTCAGGTATAAATAAGTGTGTAGGGGTGATATTCCTCCTATTTAGTGAAAAGGATGTGTAGTGGATGAATAATGTGTGTTTATGCCTGATTGAGGGGCACTTCTTATAAAGATTTCAGGGAAATGACCATGCAAGTGAATTATGGGGCATGTGCTGGCACTGTTTTCCCTCAGCTGCTTAAAACCGCATTAAGTTGATGTGAGTGAGGTGGTGTGAGTCACCCAGCTCTATAGTTGATAATCAGAAGACCTCATGCAACAGAAGCCATGGAAGACTGAGGTTGTTTCAAAGTCAGTGGTCCAAATGGGATTGGATGCTCCAACTACAGCATGGTAAAATGCTCTGCTAGCTGTGTTCATTAAAGCCTCAACCAGGATGTCTAGGAAGTAGGGCAAGAAGTCATTAATTTATATTTTGTGGTCTGCTGTGGCTAATGTGGAAAACCCCTTTATGCTTCAAAACTGTTAACCAAAGTCTTTCTGAATTGCGTGAAATCACTGTCTTGCCTTTGAAGCCTGCAGATTTGACTAACACGCAGCAATATAATGCAGAAACTCGGGAGACTGGACTGAATGTTTTTGTCACCAGATTTATGCTGCAAACTACTTTGTGTATTAATCTTGTAACATAGTGTGGTTTTCTCACTTTTTCATTCTGTTCCCCCTGTTGTAAAAAGTAGGATACTAAAAATACTGCTAATAGTTGAAGGATCCAGCAGTTTTTAGCTAAAGTGGATTGAGGTTTATTTCAGTGTATCTTTTGAGATGCAATTATTTTATAGCTCTCACTGGTAGGATTGCTTTTTAAATTTTTATTATTTTATTTTATTATTTTAAGCTCTCTGACTTGCAGTTATTTTAAAAACCTTCATCAGTTTTCTACTAATAACTTGGCTATCTTATCTTAGATTCACCAACCAGATTTCACAAAGATGATCAAATGCAAGTTAAAAGCAGTGTGTGTGTCCATGTGGTTACACTTCAAAAAAATAATGTTACAATGCTTTATGAAAATACCTAAGTATAGGCATATAGGCTGGGTGGCTCATTTGGTTAAGTGTCCAGCTTCGGCTCAGGTCATGATCTCACAGTCTGCGAGTTCAAGCCCCACATCGAGCTCTGCACTGACAGCTCAGAGCCTGGAGCCTGCTTCAGATTCTGTGTCTCCCTCTCTTTCTGCCCCTCCCTCGTGCTCTCTCTCACTCTCTCTCAAAAATAAATAAACATTAAAAATATATTAAAAATACCTAAGTATAAATATCAAAAGAGGCTATAAATTGAGAGCAAGATTTGAGGAAGTGATGCCAATTGATAACTCGCTAAATGTCAACTTTCAAAAATGTTTCTTGATCTAAACCTCTTTTCTCCTCAGCCTTAAGCAGAAACAGCATATTTTAATGTGTATCCTGGCAGTGAAGATGGGAGGGAGAGAAGATATTTAAATCAATTATGAAAAATGCTCACGTATGGGGTGTTTTTGGCTTCCAAACCCCTAACAATTCAATTAATATATATTTGTGATTCCAACTTGTTTTTCTATTGCATATTTAATATTAAGCAGAGAATATCCATCCAGAAATGTCCTGCCCAGATGGTGCTTTTTTGTTCAAATTCTTTTAAACACTTCCTACCTGACAATATCTGACTTGAGTTCTATTTTCATAAGACAAATTCTTTGCTAGTTGTAGCTAATTATAACACAAACACAAAAACAAAACTGGGAGACATCCAAGTTAGAATAGTAATAGAGGCTGATGTACCAAGGTTTTACCAGGGTCTGGTATGATTCACTTTAGCAACAAACTTTTTGGGCAACTCCAAAGTAGTAAATATTGAATTAAGGAATCAAAAGCTAGGCTGGAGCACAGAAGAAGTTTGAAGGCAGTGAATCCTCGCAGTGTCCATTATTCCATATCTTTGTATGTTGTGGATTCTCCCATACTTTCCTCATGGTCATTTCCATGAGAGAACTATTGGGAAAAATGTTTAGGCAGAAAGCAAATCTCTTCCCATGTGATTACAAAACCAATCTTTATACTTAGGAGGATAAGATTAAAAAAAAATGGCTTAATAGTTTTGGTGGGTACAGGAGGCTTATATGAGACCAAAGTAAAGGAGTTGGAAAAAGCTTACTGGGGCTGGAGAACTTTGCTTCAGGAATGTCTCTCCTGAGGAAGAAAATAGAAGGCAGGTTTCTATAAAAAGAAAGAAGAAGAAGAAAGAGGCTTCTGGAGATTTCCCAAGTAAGAGCCACAGCCAGTTTATGTCATCCCTTTGCAATTTCCACACCACCATCAAAGACAAGTGATTCACCATGAGATAGTAACATTTCTGGCATCCATACTTCCATGTAATACCTGAGGAATTAGGCACAGGAGTCCTTGGGAGCGAGAATTTCCCAGGGAAGTGGTTAAACAGAGCAATGGGGTAAGTGTTGAGAAGGGCTGGATGCCTCTGCCCCTCCTTGTCACTTGAATAACTCCCTCAGGTCTCTGGGTCCTCTAAGAGGCCTTCCTGACCCTGAACACTACAATAGATGCTTGGTTCAGGTGCTCCCATGGCATGCTGGGGTTACATCTACTCTTTACTGTTTACTCTGTGTGTAATTTTTTTCTTCCACCAACAGGCAGTGTGTTTCCTGACGATATAGGATATGCTCGTTTTTCACCATTTACCTCCAGCAAAGATCACAGTGCCTGCCACACAGTAGATGCTTAATAAATGCTTGTTAAACAAACAATTCAAGCAGAATGAAATCACTCTAACCCAGTGATGGCATACAGACTTTGTAACACATGTCAACCCTGAATCACAGTGGCTGCCCAAAGGGATGGCTTGAGAAGGACTGTGAGGCTTCAATAGAGCTCAGTGGTAAATGGACCCTGCATCAAATAGAGATGTCTGATCTGTTTCCTTGCTTAAAACCTATCTTTGATTTTGTTTTTATTGAATAGAGTGGTATCTTGAAGAAACATTAGCCTTAGAGTCCATGGTATAATTGTTTACAGTGAACATAAAGCCTGAACTGGAAGCCACATTCAGAAAACTGAAAAACAAAACCACAAAAAGCAACGATAATGACAACAACAAATAAAACTAAAATTCAAAGAGGACAAGGAGACTTCTAGGTAGCATGGTGGCAGCACAGTTGTACATAATTCTCTCAACTTCCAACTAAAGATGTGTGAATTCACACACACGTGTGCACATGCACACACACACACTCATGCCAAAGCTGATGAAAATATTAAAAACTATAGTCCCAACCCATAGGAATTTGGGGACTATAGTTTTGATTGGTTTGACAGAGTAACCAAATTAAAAAAAAAAAATAGAGGGCTGAAAGATAACATGAAGTGGCTTTGGCTAAAGTCCAGTCTTTGACCCTTAACAGAAACTCAGGCAGCTGACTTCTGAGCTGGCTAGAGTCCTATCCTGTTCTTTCCTCCCATCCTGATCACAGGGGCTTTTCTCTATTTATGCCTGATTGGAGACTTCATTTCTGAGTAGGTAGCATGGTTGAGAGGGAAAGATGTAATGCCCACCTCTCCTGGGATTTGTCAAGGAGACAGAAAGTGCCTGGAAAGCCAGGTATGTGGGGATGTAGTATTTTCTATATGTGCACACAAAAAAGTTCCCTATTCTACATCTGGCTTGCTTAGATAGTGGTGATCTTGACAGATCAGAAGATGTCATTCCATGCTAATGTGGAGATATGTGGAGAAACTGTCGTATGTTCATAAACTCTGTTTCTTTTTCATCCTTAGCACAGAGCTAGAATGCTTGTTTTGTTTTGTTTTGTTTTTGTTTTGTTTTATCTCCTACAGTTAGGAGCAGCAGATGACTACATTCTAGACTCCAACTAAATTCTCAACTTCAACTTTAAAAATTTTTTTTTTCAACGTTTATTTATTTTTGGGACAGAGAGAGACAGAGCATGAACGGGGGAGGGGCAGAGAGAGAGGGAGACACAGAATTGGAAACAGGCTCCAGGCTCTGAGCCATCAGCCCAGAGCCCGACGCGGGGCTCGAACTCACGGACCGCGAGATCGTGACCTGGCTGAAGTCGGACGCTTAACCGACTGCGCCACCCAGGCGCCCCATCAACTTCAACTTTTAATGGAAGGTGGGCAAAAGTCATGTAAGCCATCTTAACCCCTCACCACAAAACCTTCTGCCATATCTTCTGTTTTCTTTCTGTTCCCTTGTTTACTGGCCAAATACAGATTTCCAGTGAAGGATTCAGAGACCTTAGGAAATGGGAGAGCCACCATGTGGAAGGAGCCTGGTGTGCCTTTAGACTGTGTGTAGCAGAGACCCTTTTCAGAACTTTACTAGACTGTAATATGAGGGAAAAATAACCTTTATTGTGTTAGGTCAGTGAGATTTAGGGGTTTGTTATACTAGTTAGCCTACTGTGATTAGTATACCATACTAGATAATTTCTGTTAGCCATCAGAGATTAAACAGACATTAAAGATGTTTTAAAGATCTCCTTAACAATCCAGTATGTTGAGAAGTGTAAAACGTGGTGTCTAGTCGTCTGTTGTTTAATCCAGTTCATCTATGCTGTATTACCCCAAATATTAGTGGTTTATAACCACAACCATATTTATTATATCATGGTGTTGTATGTCAGGAATTCAAGTAGTAATTGGTTAAGTCATTCTTTATGTAGCATAAATAGGAGCCACTCAGTGATATTTAGCTGGTAATTGGTTTGGTCCTGAGTCAAGACAGCTTAACTCTTATACCTGGCACTTAGGGACACTTGGACTGAGCCAAAGTGACACCTTGGGCTCAGGTGACACAATTTGAATGTCTGGCGTCTAGAACATCTATGAATGACAGGGTATTTTTCATCATGGTTTCTCCAAAAGGCTAGCTTGGGCATCCTCACAGAATGTGGATCTCAGTAGTATCTAATTTCTTACATGCTGGCTCAGGACTCCAAAAGACAAAGGACACTGGCCTCCTCCTAAAGCCAATGCTTGGAATGACAATGCATCACTTGGTCAGTGCAACCACTGTCTAGCCCAGATTCAAGGGGAAGGAAAACAGACCCAACCTCTTGATGGGAAAAATGTCAAAGATCTTGTGGTCATTTTTAATCTACCACATCTAGATAGATAGCTCTGTGTTTAAGGATGAGTAAGCAGGAAAAAAAAATATGTGTAGTATAGGGAAAAGAAAAAGTCCAATGAAGAGTACAACGGAGTAAATTATGAAAATTTAAGAGAAGTTTGTTTCTCAATAAAAATTCAAGAAAACAGTCTCTATTCTTCTCTAAAGAAGAATCTCTATTACTTCTTCTTAAGTGAAGAGTAATAAAAGGTATCTAACTGGGAAAAAAAAGTAGTTGACTGAAATGTTTAAAGAAGTCCCCTCTCAAAAGAAGAAGGAATAGAAGACCCTGAAATGCAATAGCATGTTTAATACCCATGTTATTCACAAAGAATATTTAAAGTGTCAATAGGGAATAGGTAATAACTTTAGAGTATATAGATGAATAGATTCTATCATCTGCTTTTTAAAAATGTTTTTTTGAGAAAGAGAGAGAGAGAGAGTGAGCATGAGTTGGAGAGGGAGAGACAGAGGGAGAGAGAGAATCCTAAGCAGGCTCTACACTGTTGGCACAGAGCCTGAGACTGGGCTCGATCTCATGACAGAGAGATCATGACTTGAGCTGAAATCAAGAGTTGGAAGCTTAACCGGCTGAGCCACTCGTGTGCCCCAATCATCTGCTTTTAAGACAGACTTACATTTCTGAGAACTCCAGGGCAAATCATCTCTTATTTGCAAGTTCTCGTAAGATCAGTTGAGTTATCCTTCCTCCCTCTGCTCAACCCCTCCCCCATTTCTCTCCTCTTGCCTTCTCCCACACTTCAAAATACCATAATCTTGCTTAATCTACCATGTGTTCATTTGTAGGCTATAAAACTCAGATGTTGCTAATAACTTGAATATCTGGTCTTTTATGTGGTGACATAGTATTCTTTGTCCCTATGAACACTTTTTGATGAATGATGATAAAATGATTTTGTTATTGTTATGGAAAGAAGTTTATCTGAAAATAATAATATCTGGAAGCAATAAAAAGAAAATCAAGGCATACTCGAAACACTCTCATTACCCACCCATGGGGGAAAAATGACCAAGTTACCCAAATTAAGACTTTTCTGCCATGTAACCATTCTAAATGAAATTAATTTGGCTATGAAATTACTTCCTTTGTAATGAAAATTCAGAATGAATATACATAAGAGTTTTCTAGCTGTGGATATTCACTCTATAGATTGCCCATGTTCCTGGCTGATTCTCCTATTTGATTTTTCTTCGAAGCACTACAGTTAAAGTATAGTGATGCTATTTGTGTCTTGGGTTCTACTAAAAAATACTTGAAGGAATGTTTCATTCCATCTAGTATTTGAGTACATACACTTTTGTATTTTTTTCTAATGGGTTCTAATGTTTTCATTTTGTTTTTCCAAGTACATTTTTGAAAGGCAAGGATTTTGTGAATTCTCAACATCTGTCGTGGTTATGGGACTCAATAACATTGCTAAATAATTGAGATTTGAAATAGTAACTTTCTAGCTGCAGCACTTGTAAACAATTACTTGGAGTGTTGGACATTTTTTGTTAAAATAGTGTTTGGGTCCATTCATGTATTTCAATTTCCATGCTATTTTTATTTTCAAAGAGGTAGTATGGTCTAAAGGTTAAAGATTGGGTCTTTGAGCCTATGTAAGTTTGTATATCAGTGCCAACATTTCCCAGAAATGCAACATCTGTACCTCACCTCTCTCATCTTTAAAATGGGAATAATAATAGTAACCGCCTTACTACTTAATCTGCTGTTGTGCAGACTAGCTGAATTAATACATGAGAAGAGCTTAGAAGTGCCCAGCACATAAAAAGTACTTGTAATAGGCAGAATAATAGCAAACAAAGATGTCTATGTCCTGATTCCAGGAATCTATAAACATTTTACCTTAAATGGCAAAAGGGACTTTGGAGATGTGATTAAATTAAGCATATTCATTCAGACAGGGAAATTATCCTGAAATATCCACACGGGCCCAGTGTAACCACAAGGGTTCTTTTTTTTTTTTTTTTAACGTTTATTTATTTTTTTGGGACAGAGACAGAGCATGAACGGGGGAGGGGCAGAGAGAGAGGGAGACACAGAATCAGAAACAGGCTCCAGGCTCTGAGCCATCAGCCCAGAGCCCGACGCGGGGCTCGAACTCACGGACCGCGAGATCGTGACCTGGCTGAAGTCGGACGCTTAACCGACTGCGCCACCCAGGCGCAACTCAGGCGCCCCATGGGGTTCTTATAAGTGAAAGAGGAAGACAGGAGAGTTAGAACCAGAGAAGGAGATGTGACCAGGGGAGCAGAGGTTATAGTGCTATGGGGTCATGACTTCAAGAATGCAGGCAGCATCTAGAAGCTGGAAAAGGCAAGGAAATGGATTCTCCCTTAGAGCCATCAGAAGGAGGCTCACCAGGCTAAAATCTAGGATTTTAAATTCTAGCCCAATGAGACCCTTTATGGACTTCTGACCTCCAGAACTGTAAGATAATAAATTTGTGTTGCTTTTAAGCCATTAAATTTGTAGTAATCTGTTAGAACAGCAAGAGGAAACGAATGCATTACTCAATAAATGTAACTATTGTTCTTCACACAAATGACATACCTGATAAAGAGCTAGTATCCAAAACCTGTAAAGAACTCACCAAACTCCACACCCGAAAAACAAATAATCCAGTGAAGAAATGGGCAGAAGACATGAACAGACACTTTTCCAAAGAAGACATCCAGATGGCCAACAGACATGTGAAACAATGTTCAACATCACTCCTCATCAGGGAAATGCAAATCAAAACCACACTCAGATACCACCTCATGACGGTCAGAGTGGCTAAAATGAACAAATCAGGAACTACAGATGTTGGCGAGGATGTGGAGAAACAGGAACCCTCTTGCACTGTTGATGGGAATGCAAACTGGTGCAGGCACTCTGGAAAACAGTATGGAGGTTCCTCAAAAAATTAAAAATAGAACTACCCTATGACCCAGCAATAGCACTGCTAGGAATTTACCGAAGGGATATAGGAGTGCTGATGTGCAGGGGCACTTCTACCCCAGGGTTTTTAGCAGCAATTTCAATAATAGCCAAATTATGGAAAGAGCCTAAATGTCCATCAACTGACAAATGGATAAAGAAGATGTGGTTTATATATACAATGAGATACTACTTGGCAATGAGAAAGAATGAAATCCTGCCATTTGCAGCAACGTGGATGGAAATGGAGGGTGTTATGCTAAGTGAAATAAGTCTGTCAGAGAAAGACAGATACCATATGTTTTCACTCATATGTGGATCTTGAGAAACTTAACAGAAAACCATGGGGGAGAGGAACATGAAAAAAAATGTTACAGAGAGGGAGGGAGGCAGGCAAACCATAAGAGACCCGTGGATACTGAGAACAAACTGAGGGTTGATGGGGAGTGGGGGAGAGGAGAAAGTGGGTGATGGGCATTGAGGAGAGCACCTGTTGGGATGAGCACTGAATGTTGTATGGAAACCAATTTGACAATAAGTAATATTAAAAAAAAACCCCAAATATACAAAACCAAATCAGAACAGATTACAAAGTACATAGTTTTAATTACACTTTTCTCTAAACACTGCAGCCTCTTGTATCATGGCAGAAACGGTGACCAGAATTCTAATAAATATTCCAGTTTCCCTACTTTACTTTTGAAAAGATATATTTTCATATTTTTGAAAAAATACACAAAACATGTAGAATTCCCTCAATTTCCACTTTTAAGCGGAGAAAAGCCATTAGTGAGCTTGTGGTAATGTTGTTTGAATATTTTCCCCTTTTTGCTAAGAACCTTCTTGTTCCCACGAGAACCCAGAGGTACCCAAGTCACATGGTGTTCTTCCTGTAATATTTTGTCCTGTACAAACAATAGGATGCCAATTATCCAGCCTTAACATGACAAACAATAAGTTACTATGACAATTTTATTTTTGGTGAACTGACCCTGTGAAATTAGAAGTTTGGAAAGAACCACATGCCTAAAATTCATCCTGTTTATCTCCTTTCCAAGAAGGTTTGTCTCCACACTGTTGTAGGCACCCAAGAAATAATTTTTTCTCTCTAAAAGGCAATGATATAATCTCCTTCAGAAAATTCTGTTTTCCCTCTACTCCCCCTACCATTCTGTACTCACTTAAGTTATTTTTTTTACATAGACTAGTCCTAACCTGCATGATGCCAGGGGCTTAAATATAGTTACTTTGTCACACCTTAAAACAGTTTCCTCTTTCTTAGTTCTCAAAGAAGAAATAACATTGTCATCTTCTCTCCTTGTTTTATTGTAGTTACCCACACTATGCTACAAAATATATGGCAGTTAGGGGAAATGGCAGGCAACCGATGGAAATTTTTGCTTTACTGCCTGGTACATAAGTAGAGGGATTTAAGCCACTCTTTAATTTTAGGTTTTTCTTCATTTGTTTTCAGTTGGGAACTGTGACTCACCTGGATGATGCATACATATATGAGGATACACCACATCTGTATATACACATAAACATATGTGCATACATATATGAGGATATTTATGTGTTCTAAAAATGCTTCTGTTTCCTTGAAAATGGTTCAGACTAAAAATCTGTGGCTTGAAAGCTATCAGTGACAACAAAGATGATTTCAAAAGTGCTCAGGAGCCAATTACATAGGGTTCCATTAATTGGAGCTTCAGAATGGGTTATAAATAAAATAGGCTAGACACATCAAATGCTTTTAAATCCATTAATTCGTAATGATACTTAAAATTTAAATGTTGAATGATGCTAGTGAACCAACTTAGTATTTTGGAAACTTGTAAATAAAGGAAAGGAATCATTCATTTATCCTGTCTTTTCTCAAGGTAGCCTTATAGGGATGACAGGAATCCTCTCTTTATAGAGATATTCTAGTTAATAAATGGCGACTAAATGACAAAATTAGAATATCACCATTTCACAACCTCTAATGAAATTATGGATCTAGGCAATGACCACTTATGACTGCTAACATCATAAAGTGAAAGATAATTCATCGTTATACACTTCCTGTGGAAGTACATATCACCACCCATGAAATATGAAACAGCCTTGCCAAAGAAACCGGACCTGAATCTCATGAAACATCCAGATCTAACTAGCAGGACACAGCATTCCAGAGGACAGAGGAAGGAACATAATACACCATGGGAAAACAAATAGCAAAATCCCAACTGAAGAAAATGAAGGACAAAGAACCTGGCTTTATTAAGAAAATCTGTAAAGGGAAGAAAAAAAGATGAAAAGGAAACCTACATATTAAAACCTATAGTTTAAAGCCTATAGTTTATAAGATACTTAAGAGATATATCAACCAAGCAAACTATATGGAATTAATTTGAATACCATTTAAAACAAACTATTTTTTAATTAATTAATTATTATTATTTTAATGTTTATTTTTTCTTGGGAGACAGAAAGAGTGCAAGCAGGGGAGGGACAGAGAGAGAGAGAGGGAGACACAGAATCTGAAGGAGGATCCAGGCTCTGAGCTGTCAGGACAGAGCCCGATACAGGGCTTAAACCCATGAAGCACAAGATCATGACCTGGGCCAAAGTTGGACGTCCAACTGACTGAGCCACCCGGGTGCCCCTTAAACCAAACTATTTTTAAAAGACCCACAAAAGAGTTATAAGACAAAGACATCTGAATACAACTGGATATTATTTTTAGTTACTATCTTTTGCAGTTCTAGAATATATGTTTTCTAAGGAAACAGATTCTAGGCCTCTATTAAATTGTCTATTTTGTTGTATATTTTTGTGAATATATTAATCACAGTTATTTTTAAAGACTGTTGCTGGTAATTCCAATATTTGAGATACCTGTGAGCATTTTCTTTTCTTTTTAGTTTTGGCCATGTTTCTTGACATACCTGGTAATTCTGATCGACAGCCCAATGTCCCGTATGAAAAATTGTTGCTGCGTTTTCTTTAGAGAGGAAACACTTTATCCTCTTGCTAAATATGGACCAATAATTCATGACTCATATCAATCAGTTTGCTTCTGGTTTACCCCATGCTAGGGTGTAGCCCTCTGGAGTTCAGATTGAGAGCCTGGGGAGTTTGTCATGGTCTGGTAAGGCCCTGGATACCCACCCCCCTCTCCCCCCCACTTTTTTTTTTTCTTTTTGTCGCCCTTGCATTGTAAGAATGCTGAAAACTCTGCTTGGCTTTTCACCAGTGTTTTACTTGGGCCTTTGGCCTCTTGCCCTGCACATCTAGAGATGTGGCAACTGCCTCAAGGAGGAACCAGCCAAGGGTGTTGGGCTCATTTTCTTTGCTCAAGGGTCTTAGTTTCTCAAGTCCTTGTTTTCTTTCCAGATCCAGACTCCAGCTTTTCTCTTTCCATTGCTATGAGATGCCAATCTCTGCTGGCTTCTCTGCCTCCTCACAGGGGCCCTCTGTCTTGCTTCTAAGTCTCTCACTTTTAGAGCTGAAGAACTGGCAGAAGCTGCAAAAGATATGGCAGCATGAAGAACATCAGATGGATATCCAAGGGGGAGTAGGTAAGGGATATAGATGAAGCAAGATGTGCCCTGAGTTCCTAATTGTTGAAGCTGCCTGATGGGCACGTGGAAATGAGTTATAGTATTTTTTTCCATTTTTGTCTATGCTTAAAACTTTCTATAATACAAAGTATAGTAAATACATAATATGTGGTCTTTGTACTCTTTATTTTCTTGCAACAGGTGTGAAATTATCCTTTGAGAAGCAGACTAAGTAAAGCAATATCTGCAAAAAAGCCATGGCCATATATTGAAAATAAAGAAAGGTACTTTTAAAAGAAGTGTTTATTTATTTATTTTTGAGAAAGAGAGAGTGAGAGAGGGGCAGAGAGAGAGGGAGACGGAGAATCCAAAGCAGGCTCTGTGCTGTCAGCGTTGAGCCTTCACAAACTGTGAGATCATGACCTGAGTGGAAATCAGGAGTCTAATGCTTAACTGACTGAACCACCCAGGTGCCCCCAAATATACCTTCTTAATATGGAGGCACAACCACTAACAGACTGACTACATTCTTGTTAGCTGAACTCCAGAGAACAACACTTGAAGACATGAGGGACAAAGTACACTCAGGCTTCAGGGAGAGCACAAATTTCTGAAATCAGGAGGCAGCCCATGTTGATTAGGGAAAGCACTGCAGGTCCCCATAGTCAGGTCAGGAAAAAAGATAGCAAGGAGCCTATTTCCTGACCTAGATTAACTGAATGTTTAGTTACAGCTCAAGATTATACTTAATTTATGACACTACAATTAGAAAAATGATGGTATTGCTTTGATTTCTCAACAGTGAACTGTGTACTTTTTGTCACTTTCCTATGGGATCTCACAGATTCAAAAATACCAAAGAGAGGGGCGCCTGGGAGGCACAGTTGGTTAAGCTCCCAGCAATTCATGGGATAGAGCCCTGCCTTGAGCTGCGCTGACAGCAGGGAGCCTGCTTGGGATTCTGTCGCTCTATCCCGCTCTGCCCTTCCTCCCACTTGCTTGCCTGTGCTTTTGCACATGGGTGTGCTCTCTTTCTGTCTCTCAAAATAAATAAATAAATAAACTTAAAAAAAAATGCCAAGGAGGGGCGCCCAGGTGGCTCAGTCGGTTAAGCCACCGGCTCCAGCTCAGGTCATGATCTCACGGTTTGTGGGTTCAAGCCCCACCTCAGGCTCTGTGCTGACTGACAGCTCAGAGCCTGGAGACTGCTTTGGATTTTGGGTCTCCCTCTCTCTCTGCACCTCTCCCATGCTCTCTCTCTCTCAAAAATAAATAAAACATTAAAAAAAATTAAAATTAAAAAAAATGCCATGGAGAGATGTGGAACTCAGTGCAAATCAGGTTGTTTTTTTCTCCTCCAAGTCTCCATCACATGGTATCCAAATAAAATTGGATTAAAATAAACATTAAGGAATTTCCATGAGGCAGCATGAGCTGATTAAGTGCTTTCCCCACTGTTTGCTTTCTTCAGTCTCTGCTCATCTACTCCGCAGTATGAGCAGGCAGGAGGTCCCAAGAGGACTGTGGTGGGGCAATTGTCCTGGGTCACAGTATTCTAGGGATGGATATCCTGCCATCTTCCTGTCTCACAGGGAAAGTCGTTATTTGAGTAGAAATGCTTAGAGGTTATATAGACTCTTTTGGCCAGACAGAAATTATTCAAGTCTGGGAAACTATTGAGGCTATTTACATGTTACTCTTTTGTTGTTGTTGTTTTTTGTTCTATTTAATTTTATTATTTTTGTATAAGAATGGTACTGAAAATATTAACTTGAAAAACAGTAGATTGCAGGGTAAGTGCAAAGCCACCTATTTTTGTAGTCACATTTCAGATGGGGATTATCATGATTTAAAACTTAAGTGAATCTAAGTAGATTTAGCTAGTATCTCAAATTTTAAAACAAAATGAAGTTACATCCACTAATTGGAAATACATAATGAGCTATTGTTTACATTTCTCAAGGCATCTCTACCTCAAGTATGTGGCAACTGATAACTCTAGTAAAACATAAATTTTTAATCTTCCCATATGTGCATTTATAACATATATACATATGTACACATAATACGTAGTAGTTGGAACATTCTTTTACATTCTAATGAGCAGGTGCACAAAAAGTCCACCTACTGATAAGGCAGGGTATGTGCTAGTAATTTTTATGACTTAGAAGATCTTGTACATCTTTGGAGATAATTGGAGATATCCGGAAGGCAGCACACTTAGATGTCAAGGGCCCCAGATTCTACTGTAAACTCTGCCAGGAACAAGTGGTATGATCTTAATCAAGTGGGTGCATTCACTGTGTGTCTATTTCCTTATCTGCAAAATATGCTAGTGATTAAATGTCCCCCTGAAGTTTTTTAAAAATAAAAACAATTTGATTTTATAATGTGTCATCAGTGATTTTAATGGAATAACTCTATGTTTCCCTGTAAGTATAAAATAGCCCCTGAGAATAGTGTAGATTTTGGCAGAAGAATTAAGGTAAATTGAACGCTAATACCAGTTACTTGTAGTGTTCAGCAATAATAATTATGATGGAAAATATCTAATCTTTACTGTATGATTACCATATGTTAGACACTGGGCTATATGATTTATATGCTTATTTAACTTATATCCCTTTGGGATGGATGATAGTATTATTATTCCCCTTTCACAAATAAGAATACTGAGAAAAGGGAGGATATATAATTTAACTATAGTAACTCAGCCAGTATGTGGCAGAGCTAGGATTTGAACCTAGGGTAGATTGTCTCCAGATCTCATGCTCATTAAACACAGCCCTTCATTGCCATCCTATGGTATTTTGCTATATATGGCTTCTTATTATTTTCTTATGTATATTAGGAATATTTAACCTATGGTTATACCTAAACTATAGAATGAAAGGGTATTTTATATTTTCAATGTGCTTTAAGACTTATAAAATATTATTATACTCTGTCTCATCATATAGTCAAAGCAATCCTGGAGGTGAGAGTGGGTATTATTATCATTATTTTTTATAAGAGAAAACAGAGACAGAAAGTAGGCATTTGCTAAGGTTTTATGAATAGATTTCAGAGCTGGGTTTCCACCTTTAGGACTCTGCTCATTGCTTTCTCTATTTTACGACTTCTAATATAAACACAATATTTTCCATAGTAAGATAAAAAAATGTAAACAAAATCTGTAAAGGAATCATATAATTGCATTTCTCAGATATTAGTATATTTGAGCTATAGGACAGTTTCTAATCAAGTTGAAAGAAATGAGATTCTATCTCCTGATTTTGGGAGATCAAATCACCTGTATCAATTATTTTCAGGGACATTGAAATGTGTGCAACAGATGATGATAATGCATTTACACTTATGTGCTTCATTTTTTCATTATTTATGTAAAATGGCAGGCTGATAAATGAGAAGGATATTGAATGATCTTCTAGTTGTCCATTCAAACAAGTATGTCGTAGGCAGTTGCTGTGTGTTCCCAAATGACAAGTCAATTAAATGAGTAGAGTTGCCCATTGTTGGGACTGAACGGGTAACTGAGACAAAGTTCCAGATCTGGGACCCCCTACTGAAGCAGACCCGTTCCTACAGACTGGAGATAATAAAAGCTCTCTCCGTGGTCAGTTGACTGGAACATTGGAGGAAGTAGCTCAGTTACACAGCCTCTTCTCCATCTGCTTTCCTCTTGCAGTAGGGTCATCATTTATTTAGTAATTTACTGAAGACTCACAATATGTAAGTCACCATGCCAGCAGTAAGGGCTTCAAAGACGTGTAAAAAAAAAGTACAGTCTTTGACCTAGAGAATCATTTAATCAAAATAGAAAGAAACCAGTCAAGATAGAAGTCATGCGTTCAGGAGAGGTTTCTTCAAAATTGTAAAATTGATAGGACAATTCATGTGCTTAAATGTATGGAGAGCACATTCAAACACATTAGGGAGACCTTGGGTCTAAATTATAAAAACATATGAAACATGAAAACAAGGGAAATCAAGACAGTTATCCTGCTCAATTTTGATGTGAACTTAAAGCTGTAAAAAGAAAAGAATTTATTCTTATAAATTAAGACATTTTTATAAATTAAGACAATTAAGACAATTCCCCCCTCTCCAGAGGGGGGAAATATGCGAGAAAACAAAGGTAATCACAAGGTTCTATATAGCATAGCTGTGAGTAGCATTTCCATGTCCATAAAAATGTAGAAAGTGAGTACTTATCTATCCAAAATTGTAAAATAAACACAATAGGAAGATAGACAGGATGTATCTGTATAAACACACATTGTACCATGTATAATGAAATTTGTAAAAGCATCCTTAGCATGCATCCCCTTCTAGATGTGTTCTACTGCTTACTTTATTTGCATTCTGTTGACATACTGTCAGTAACTAGAATCGTAATATGTTTTAAATGTGAACATATACTGGGGAGTGTTGGTAAAATACTGGGCCAATTAAATGTTTTAAGGTTTTTGCCCAGTTCAATATTGTTGAAAAATATGAAAAGACATAATGATATTTTGAAAAGACTATCATAAAAGCAAATATCAAAGTATTAATATTATTATTTTTGAAGATGCTTTTGAATTAAAAGAACTACTTTCCCATATTCAATAAAAAATTTGGGCCTGTGTGCAAATAATGCTGATACTAACAATGATGGGATATGTGCTGTACGAGGAGCTCTCACAGAGTGCTGACAACCAGAAGGGAGAGAACCGCCCCACCCCCAGGGGCATGTAGATGATCAGGGAAGATTGAGTGCAGTATTTGAAATCTGCATAGACTTTGCACCCACACCATGACTATAGAAAGCTTCATATTTTGCCATACCTTTGTGACATTGCCAGCTTTTGGTAACCTTTTTTTCTCTTTGTAGCTGCTTTAAATATATTTTATTTTGGATGGTTTACTATTTCACTTTAACGTATCTAACTACAGCTCCCTTTTATTCTGCCGCTTTTCCTTCCTGAACTTACCATCTACGTTCTTCATCAACTCTAAAATATTTAGTCATCACCATCTCAGACATAGCTTCTCTCCTGTTGCCATGTGGAACTCTGGGGGATAATGTGAACCCTTTCATTCTTACCTTCCATGCTTTTAGTTTCATCGTTTCACTTCGTCTCTCTTGGCTTCGTTCTAGGAATTTTTTTTCAGTTCGCTAACTGTGGCAGCTTGTTACCACTGCATAATAAACCACCCCCAAACTCAGTGGCTTATAACAATTAGCATGCATTATTGGTCATGAACCAGGTCAGCAGACTGATCTTTCTGTCTCCACTGGGCTTGCTTTTGTGTCTGTAGGCAGCTCTGTGTTGGCTATGTGGCTTTGCTGATTTGGGCTGGTTTCCACCGAAGTGTCTGGGGCTCAGCCGGGATGACTCAGCTCTGTTCCAGGTTGTCTCTTCTCCTCTAACAAGTTAGCCTATCAATATTCTCATGGTGGTGACAGGGTTAAAATAGAACAAGTAGAAGCATACTGGGCCTACCGAGGCCTAGCATCTTTGTCTTTGCGGGCCTTGCTCCATAAAAAAGTATTAAAAATTATATTTTACAACTGCCTTGGCATAAATATGAACATAATCCAGACTGGATTCATTACTGTACATTTGTTATAGTCATCTTTATTCTGCCTTTAAAAAGATTCAGATTAAGACATTTTTGTGGGCCCTAGGCAGTGTGAGCCCCCATGCCTAATGGGGGAGTTGGCTCTGCAAACCTTTACCTCTGCCGCATCCTATTGGCCAAAGCCAATCAAAAAACCAGTCTCAAGCTGGAAGACTGGGGAAATAGACCTCACCATTTGATGGGAAGATCTGCAAAGTCACACTGCAGAAGGTATGATTATGCGGAGGGTTGAAGAATGGAGTCTACTCTATGATCAATTTCTCACATCAATTTTCTTTTCCTGTAAATTTTATCTATGTAGTTCATCTGCTGTTTTTATTTTCTTCTTTTTTCCCCCAAACATTTAACACATACTAATTATGTATTTTGATTCTAAGAATTTTAATTTCTAAAGTGCTTACAAATCTAATTGTGCTGTTTTTGTTTCTGCTAGCTCCTGCTTTTAGAGGCTTTTTTTTTTTTTTTTTTTTTTTTTTGGTATAACTTGGCAGCTTAGATCTGATGGTGTGTTCTGTTTGCTTTTGCTTGTGCCAGATGCCCAGGATATTAAACTCAGAACTATGTGAAGTTTGTTTCTCAGTTTAGAGAATTTTGGTCACCATTGACTAAGTAGGTAATGTGCATTCAACTGCCAGACCACAAGGATCCGGATCCTCAGGGGAGATGTTTTCCCTCAGCTGGAGCTGCGGCAGCAACTGTTTCTTTGCTATCTCTTTGTTTCAGAAGCTGGTAGTTTTTCCTTTGATTTACCCAAAGTGCTCAAGGCCTTTTTCGCCCTCTTTTTTTCTGGAAGATCCTATAAAACAAAGCACTAAGTTTCTGCTACTGACAAATGCCTCTAGGTAAATCCAGTTCTCCTGAGGTTGCCCACCACTATAAGACTAGTATTTTTTTCTTTCTTTTCTTTTCTTTTCTTTTCTTTTCTTTTCTTTTCTTTTCTTTTCTTTTCTTCCTTCTTTCCTTCCTTCCTTCCAACTTCCTAACTTCCTTCTCTTCCTCCCTTCCCTTCCCTTCCCTTCCTTCCCTTCCCTTCCCTTCCCTTCCCTTCCCTTCCCTTCCCTTCCCTTCTTTTAGTTTCTCATGAGCTTGACTTCTCATTTGAAAAAAGAAAAAGTGGAGCTCCTGGCTGGCTCAGTTGGTTAAGTGCTGGACTTTGGCTCAGGCCATGATCTCACAGTTCGTGAGTTTGAGCCCTGCCTCAGGCTCTGCACTGGTGGTGCGGAGCCTGCTTTGGATTCTCTCTCTCTCTCTCTCTCTCTCTCTCTCTGTCCCTCCCCCCCATACACACTCTCTCTCTCTCAAAATAAGTAAGTTAACTTAAAAAAATAAAATAAATTTTAAAAAAGGTTATTATATGGGTTGCCCGGGTGGCTCGGTCAGTTAAACCTCTGACTCTTGATTTGGCTCAGGTCATGATCTCGTGATTTGTAGGTTCAAGCCCCACATCAGGCTCTGTGATAACAGTACAGAGCCTGCTTGCAATTCTCTCTATACCTCTCTCTCTCAAAATAAATAAACATTAAAAAAAGGTTTGTTATATTGTACCTACCACAATACTTTTAAGTATTGTATACTTGGATGGCTTTAAAAATATATAGTCTACCACAGTGCTGCAAATGGGAATCAGCTTTACCTGCTTTAAGACACACAAACAGATAGCAATCAGTAAGCAAACAAATTCTGCAGCTGCAGGATGGTCTGCCAAGAATAGGAAGTGTACTGAACACCCAAACAAGCTGTTGCTAGGAACTCAGGCTGAAACTCTCCTTGTCCTCTTGGCAGTGTTTAATATCTGTCTTCTTTTGCTCTGTTGTAATCTTTCCACACATACTGGGATTTCTTCCATATACCTTTTTCTGTTCTAGCCAGGTCTGCTTCCCCTGCACATGGTGTTTTTGGGAAACATTATGCCCCATCAAATCTTATCTGACTTATTTCCCCAGGATTTTCTTTTACCGTATCCTGATAAGGAATTAAAAGTAAAAATCAGTAAGCAAATTTCTGTTTATTGCTTGTGGTTGAAGAGGGATTAATGTGTTTCTACAGGAAAAAGATGTGGGTTAGGTCTTTTTTTCTGACATTTAATTACATGTGACTTTGAGGTTATCTTCTCTAAGTTTTAGCTTTCTTGTTGGAACCGTAAAATCTTTCCTATCTGTCACAACCATCATATTATATAATGTCTATAAAAGTGCTTTGTGAATTCTGATGTGCCAAGTAACAAGATAGCATTACTGTTTATTACCACCCGTTTCAGTTCAGCAGAGCTACAAATATAAAACAATGACAAAAACAACAATATGGCCCTTATTTTCAAAGTGTTCTTTCTGCCCTGGAGAAGCCAAGATGTAATCCCACAAATGGCCAGTCATGGGGCAGGTATACAGCAGAGGTAAAGAATAAGTCTGGTGCTGCCCCGGAGCACAGCATAGTCACGCTACCTCAGCTGGCAGGGGATGGGAACTTTCACTAAGTGGTAATACTACAGCACAGTTTTTTTGGGGGGGTGGAAGGATGGTTTCCTAGGCAGGCATGATTTGAGAAAGGCATAATATGTTTAACAGGGTTTTGAAAAAATAGTGCCTTAAAACTAGTGTCAAAAAATAAAACAAAGACTTCTAGAACAAAATTAACAACAACAACAAAGCAAGTCTAAACCATTAACTTGCCAGGCAAGAGAACACATGTCAGTGAAGAAATTCGATTCACTGAATCATTTGCTGGAGGAGAAAAATCGGGATTTTATATGCTAGAGAAGAGGCGTTCACAGTTACACTGAGCATAGAATACTAGCACTCTGAGGGGGGCAGGATGAGTCCGCAGGTCTGTGTACATTTAGTTAAATAGTCTCATTTTTTTTGTTTGTCAGGAAAAGTGTCTTCCATTAGGTCCAGGAAGGATCTGGCATCCAGGTCACTCAAAGTTCAGGGAAACTTCAGTTGTTTAGAGCCAGCTGTGATACAACACAACAGTCAGTTTTGATATCTCCTAGGCAAGCCACTGCTAGAAGTGGAAAATTTTTATTCTCATTGGTTTGAAGCGGATGTTATACATAAAGGGATGTAAACCATGCCCTCGACTCTGCCTTCTGGATGAAAATGTGGTCTGTGGACCAGAGCATAGGCATTACTTGGGCACTTGCTAGAGGTGCAGATTCTCACAGCCCAGTCCAGTTCTACTGAATCAGAATCTGCATTTCAGAAAGGTCTTCAGGTTTTTCATGCACACATTAAAAAAACACAATTTATAAATACAGTTCAAGAATAGTGGTCCACCATCCAACTCTGGTATGTAACATAATCCACCGGAGATCTAGAGTCCCAGTTTCATTGATGCACAGCCTGGACCTTTGTATTTTTATGAAGTTCCCAGGAGATTGCGATACGAACCCAAACTAGAGAACTGCTATTAAAGAACATACGTCTCCTATTCAGGATCCATAAACTCAAAATCTGCACACATTAAAGGGGTATATTCTCTTTAAAGCTCTGATTTTATTGTATAATCAAACCACATGTGCTGTTGTAACAAGAATTCACCCATGACAATGGCAAGGTCACTAGGATTTGTGACACCTAGAATCTTGGTCACCTGAAAACATACCTAGCATATGTAAGATCTTTATTTTTTCTTTTCACAAGAAAACTGTGAAAAAACAAAATAAAACAAAAAACCCCACTTCATCTGTAAGAACATTCCAGTGAGGATAATCTAAGAAACAATGAAATTCCCAAGTTTTTGGAAAGGGAGGAAATAGCCACGATAACTATTCAGTGAAGCAGACAAAGAGCTAAAGTTCAGCTTATATTAAAGGAATTTCTCCACATATTATGGACCAAATTACTGTATTTCTTTGTGTTTAACAAATTAGCAACTTCCTTTCTCAGTTAATAAAAACTGGCTTTTGTTCTCAGGGTTTCTTTGACAAAAAGGTAAATTTTGTTGTGTCATACTGAAAACCCTAACCAAAAAATGACCAGCTTTCTCCCACCACTTCTCTCCAGGGCACCCTGATGTCAGCATCAGGAAGAGTGAGGTCATGTGCTTTTAATAAACCTAAATGCCATCAAATATAGGAAATTATTTGGTTATTTCCTTTACTGGATACAAAACCTTATATTTATTAGTCATTTAATTATGAGTTCAGAAATGAATTTGTGATGTGGAAGAACAATATTCATTAATAATTAGGGAAATGAGCAATGCACAAAATTTGCTAATAGGTCCAACCCTTCTTTTTCCTGCATGGTTAACATTTGAAAAGGAAATATGCTTTAATAAGATAAGAGGTTTCAGTAGAGGCATATTTGTAACTTCTCCCTGAATAGATTCAACATGAGACTGCCAACTGTTTTAAGAAATATATTTAATCCTAGCTCGTTATTGTAACATACTGCTTACAACATGAAATCCTCAGCTTGCTTTTCAAAGCACTGCATAATGGGACCCTCTATAACTAAGACCCTCATTTTGCACTTGAGGAAAGGATGAAGCCAGAAAACCAGAGAAACCTAGCTGCTTGCAGATCTGAGCATCAAAAATAGTTTTCCTTGGGAATGCAAGCTGGTACAGCCACTCTGGAAAACAGTATGGAGGTTCCTCAAAAAACTAAAAATAGAACTACCCTACGACCCAGCAATTGCACTACTAGGCATTTATCCACAGCATACAGGTGTGCTGTTTCGAAGGGACACATGCACCCCCATGTTTATAGCAGCACTATCAACAAGAGCCAAATTATGGAAAGAGCCGAAATGGCCATCGATGGATGAATGGATAAAAAAGATGTGGTGTATATATATATATATATATATATATATATATATATAATGGAGGATTACTTGCCAATCAAAAAGAATGAAATCTTGCCATTTGCAACTACGTGGATGGAACTGGAAGGTATTATGCTAAGTGAAATTAGAGAAAGACAATAATCATATGACTTCACTCATATGAGGACTTTAAGAGACAAAACAGATGAACATAAGGGAAGGGAAACAAAAAGAATATAAAAACAGGGAGGGGGACAAAACAGAAGAGACTCATAAATATGGAGAACAAACAGAGGGTTACTGGAGGGGTTGTGGGAGGGGGGATGGGCTAAATGGGTAAGGGGCACTAAGGAATCTACTCCTGAAATAATTGTTGCACTATATACTAACTAATTTGGAAGTAAATTAAAAAAAATTTAAAATAAAATTTTAAAAAAAGTAGAAAAAAAATAGTTTTCTTGACTTCCAACGCAAAGATCTTTTCACTAAACCTTTTGGCATTGGTTTGGTATCTGAACAACAAATTTGTACAAAGCAACTGGGATGCTGTGAAGAATGAAAGCTTTAAACAGGTGCATACTTTTGCATTCAGTAATTCCATATCAAGGCCTTTATCCTAAGGAAATACTCAATAATATGTATCAAGAAGTGTATATATGAATGTTTATTGCAGTGCTGTGAAACATGAAAAAAATTTTATCTGTAACTCCAACTTCAGCATAAGAAAGGTAGATCATGTTAACTGGGGAAAATTTAGAGGGAAATTGAAACCATTTCTATATAAGTTTATATACAAACATATCAATAAAGCTTTATCGGTCATTAATGATTTAGGGTCCTGAAGAACAAGAAAAGGTAACAGGAAAAGGTAAAATTTTAATCTGAGGAAAAGCTACATACCTAGAGACAGCATGGGAAAATAGATGCCACCTTAAAACTGTAAGTCCCTGATTATTTCATGAAATCTTGGCTCTTTCAGGTCATGGAAATAGTGTCTTTAAGAAAACCAGTCTAGGGACACCTGGGTGGCTCAGTCAGTTAAGCATCTGCCTCTTGATTTTGGCCTGGGACCTGATCTCATGGTTTGTGGGTTTGAGCCCCATGTCAGGCTCTGTGCTGTGCAGAGTCTGCTTGGGATTTTCTTTTTCCCTCTCTCTCTGCCCCTCCCCCGCTCTCACACACACACACACACACACACACACACACACACACTCTCTCTCTCTCTCTCTCTCTCTCTCTCTCAAAATAAATAAATAAACTTAAAAAAGAAAGCCAGTATAAATCTCAGAGGATAAGAGTTCCCATTAATTATCTGGTTTATGTGACTATTAGTAAAATATTCAGAGCAACCTAAATACTCAAAGGTAGGGCATTAAACTGTTGTAGAACTATTCAGTGGAATAGTATTAGCCATTACAATTCTTCTAGAAGAATGTTTAAAAACATGAGAAGATAAAATGAAACATCAGGCTTGAAATACAGATGTTAAAAATAGTACATTCAGCATAATTTTAAATTCATACCAATATATATATACATACAAAAAAGGATAAAAAGATATACACTCACATGTTTACAGTGATTATCTGTGGGTGGCAGGATTAGAGATTTTTTATTTGTGTATTGGGAGGTAGAATAGTGTGTTAATGCTCTATTGCTGGTATAATAAATTACCACACATTTAGCAGGTTAAAACAACACAAAATTTTTCCTCCAGTTTATGAAGAAATAATTGACTTAAATAAATATTTAAGAAATAAATAAGCGTACATCACTGTGTATGCTTAAGGCACACAGCGTGGTGGTTTGTTTTACATTGATTGTGAAATGATTACCACAACTGGGTCAGCTAATATCCATCTTCTCATATGGAAACAATAAAAGAAAGAAGAAAAGAAGAAAGGAAAAAAATTTCTCCTTGCGATAAGAACTGCTGGAATTTAATTTCTTGACAACTTTCCTATATAACAACACAAATGTATCATCTCACAGTTCCATAGGTAGAAGTGCAGTAGGCCCAGCTGATTTCTCTGCTCTGGGTCCCATGGGGCCTAAATCAAGCTATTGGCCAGCTGGGGCTCTAACCTGAAGGCTCTGGAGAAAAATGCACTTTCAGGCTCTTTCTGACTTGTTAAAAACATTCAGATCTGTGTGGTTGGTCATAGGACTGAAGCTCCATTTTCTTGCTGGCTGTTGCCGGTGGTTGTTCCAGCTTCTAGAGACTGTCAGCATTTTCCTGGCTCACGGCCACCTTCATCCTGAAAGTCAGCAATCAAGTCATGCTTTACATCTCTTCCTCTGCCTTTGTATTTTATGACATCCCTCTGACTGAATCCAGCTGGAGAAATTTCTCTGCTTTTAAAGCCTTGAGGGATTAGATTGAATCCACATGGATAATAGAGGATTTTCTAAAATTCCACTGATTACCAACCTTAATTTCATCTTTAAAGTTCCTTCCATCCTTTAAAGTTAATATAACATATGACGGGATCCATGGATTAAGGTGTAGACATCTTCAGGGGGCAGTTCTCTGAACTGGGACAAATAGTATAATGGTTAATAGGGTGAGATTTGGAGATAGATGACAGCCGTACACACCTTTGTATTCCAAAAGCTGCCCCTCAGTATATGTAGGTTTTGGGGAAGATAATCCATTCATATTCCAGTTGTCTTATGTACAAAATGGGGATGATAATTATACATATCTCATTGGATAGTTATGAAGATTAAATGAGATACTAGATTAAAAGCATATGGTAGAATTCTCATTAAAGATTAACCATGATATTATTATTGTTACTCTTGACACATTTCTGCTTTTCTACAATGAACATATATTAATGACAATAAGAAAAACAATAGGGGCACCTGGGTGGCTCAGTCTGTTGACTGTCCGAATTTTAATTTTGGCTCAGGTCAGGTCATAATCTCACAGTTCATAGGATCAAGTCCCTTGTCGGGCTCTGCACAGACAGTGTGGAGACTACTTGGGATTCTCTCTCTCTCTCTCTCTCTCTCTCTCTCTCTCTCTCTCTCCCCCTCCCTCTCTGCCCCTCCCCTGCTTGCACTCTCCCTTTATTTTTAAGTTGAAGTTAATGAAAATTTAATTTTCCCTTGTTTAAAATGTTCTTCCATGTTGGTGTATGTAAAATGTAATTGTTCTTATAAACCCTCTCATTTGGAGGCAAGAGGTGAAGTTACACAATAATGATGTGATCACATTGCTATCTCTTAACCTGTAGAGCCTGGCTTTGATTTCAATTTTGAAAAACTGTTATATATCCAAGCCAGTGAGACTTATTTACTATAATTGATAAGTAACCTTGGTTCTTGGTATGTGTTATGGGACAGAGAATTATGTTTTCAATATATGATACGAATCTGTCCAAAAACTTTTTAGCCTACCTTCTGACTTAAATGACCCTATCTGCTTTCTTATTCCTGAAATTCCATAGTTATATCTCTTGTAGAGTATTTGTGTTTTAATAGTGGATAATTTAGTGTGAAGGAGTCTTACAAAGAAGTGCTAGAGGGATACAGGGGAGAAATGGTATAGAGGGGAGCTATACGTAGGAGGAGGGGGCCTCCATTAAGCAGAGGAGAAAGCGATGAGAATAGGATTGAAAGACTGTGGACACTGAAACACTCAATTCACCTTCTGCCTCTGTAGTGACTCTAGTCTTAAGATACCTGTGAGTTAGAACTTGGAAATCTTAGCACATACACAATCCCACTCTGACAAACAAGCCCAGAGCCCAATGAGGGATAGGTAGTAAGACTTTGGGTTTTGTTGGGATTAAGGGGTTGTGTGGGAATGTAAATGCCCTCTGTTAAGATTTGGCTCTTACAGTGGGGAGCGCCCCTGGCATAGCTGCAGATTGTATTCCATGTGGCAGGTGACTATGGGAAATGTGTGACTAATGCACACTTACTGAGCCAAATCACATTTAGTAGCTAACAACCTGGCTAATGTGTCTGCTCTGCATGTGTCTGATAGCATGAGATAAGGATATTGTATTATTTAGGCTTTGACTCAACTGTTTCCAGGCCATTCAGTCAAAAGAATCATGAAAATGAAATAGTCAATGAATACATCATTATGGTTCAATGCAACAGAAGGCATGAAAATCCATAATTACAGTACAAAAAGGAAAATTCTAAGAGTTTTGTTAAAAAGTTTGATACATGGACAAAGAAACTTGTTTTTTAATGAATAACATGAAACTGAGCCCTATCATCTCCACTGTGACAGTGTTTTCAAACTTCATATATTCCACTGGTAAATTGTGAAATAAATTCAGAGATTCCATCCAGAATTTTATTTATTTTTATTTTTATTTTTTAAAGTTTATTTATTTATTTTGAGAGAGACAGAGACAGTGCAAGTGGGGGAGGCACAGTTAGAGAGGGAGACAGAGAATCCCAAGTAGGCTCCACACTGTCAATGTGGAGCCCTATGCTGGGCTCGAACCCACAAAACCGAGATCATGACCTGAGCTGAAACCAGGAGTTGGGCACTTAACCAACTGTGCCATCCAGGTGCCCCTCCATCCAGAATTTTAAAAAATTAAATAGATTAGAACAAAAAACAGACTGCATTACATATGAGAAGGAGACCTTTAAAGTATGTTTGTTTGTTTTTTCCTTTTTTGTAATGTCAGAGGTATCTCTTACTGTAGGCCATGATCACAAATATTTCAAATTGCTCCAGAAGACCAGGCGTCCTTAACCTGAGGCTACAGAATATAGGGTCACAAACTGGAATGAGGAAAAAAATGAAATCTTTATTTTCACTAAAATTGAACTAAAATTTAGCATAGCCTTCAATTATGATTGTAAGCAACAGACAACAGTAGCAGTACCTGTGATTTTGTAACCAATAAATATGGTATTTTTTCATCATACTGTGGGGGCATTATTGTTGTAGAATCTCACTATATTATTTAACAGTACTCCAATTGTGTAGTTATTCTAATTGCCCCTAGACCATGTTATTTAATGTGATTACTAAGAAGCACATATGCTATTATATCAGAGTTTTTAACACTTTGATAACTACTCCAATACATTAGATTCTTTTGTTATATCATTTGCTTCATTTTTATAAATATAAAAATGAAATTTTGAGAAGATAATCATAGGTTTACCAGACTGCCCATAGGCCCTGGGCACTATAAAAGAAAAAAAAAAGATAAAAGAAAAAAAATCCTTGAAATGGGCTATGAAATGCTGAAGGCAATAGCTGTAACTTATTCTTTGTGTCTCCAGAATTTAATCTACTGCCCAGATTGTTCTAAAGAATCATTGTTGGATGACTTTCACCTGTGAAAGAATAAGCCTAAAGCAATAAACTGTGACTTAGTGGAAATATTCACCAGTGAGATAATGTTTGAATGGACTTTTGTAAAATGAGTAGGAGGAGGACATAGCAAATAGTATGTGCATGCTGATCAGTAGAGAACGTGAGTACAGTAAAAAAAAAAAAAAATCAGTTGTATGTGGATGAAGGATATATGTGAACAGCAGAACATAACATGTTTATGGGATAACAGGATAATGTTTTCATGGATTTGGTTAGTGAAGTATTTCTTAAACGAGACACAAAAAGTACTAATAACAGAGGAAAAGTTTGAGATATTTGGTTATATTAAATCTAATAACTTATTTCCATCAAAAGTATAAGGGGGTAAAAAATAAGCCATAATGTGGAGGACATTATTGTCAACACATATCACTAAGGAGTTAGTAATCAGGATATATAATAAAAACCCTAAAAAATC
This sequence comes from Prionailurus bengalensis, assembly GCF_016509475.1. Classification (NCBI taxonomy): domain Eukaryota; kingdom Metazoa; phylum Chordata; class Mammalia; order Carnivora; family Felidae; genus Prionailurus; species Prionailurus bengalensis. Next base: position 208,139,120 of record NC_057343.1, read on the forward strand.
AGTAAGTCAACAAAAAAATAGATAATCCATTTTCCCAAAGGTAAAATGAGAATGAGCCTTGAGCATGAACTTCACATAAAGACAAATTCACATGACCAAGAAATGAAAAGATGATAAAGCTTATTAATAATCAGGGAAGTAAAAATTAAGATCAGAATGAGATGCCAATTTATAAAACAAGGTGACAAAAATTTAGAAAAGCCTGACAGTGCAAGCATTGGTGAGAATAAGGAACATGGGGAACTCTCATTCACTGCTGGTGAAAGTATAAATTAGTACAACCACTTTGGAAAGTAGTTTGGCGTTTTCTTTCTTTTTTTAAAAAAATTTTTGTTTGTTTGTTTAGAGAGGAAGAGAGAGAGGGAGAGAGGATCCCATGCAGGCTCCCTGCTGTCAGCTCATAGCCTGATGCAGGGCTTGATCTCAGGAGCAGTGAAATCATGACCTGAGCCCAAATCAATAGTCTGATGCTTAACCAACTAAGCCACCCAGGTGCCCCAGTTTGGCATTTTCTATTAACATTTCTGGGCGATAGGAGACTTGAAATGTTCCATTATTTGATCTGGGGAAAGTCAGGCAAAAATAGGGAATACGAGTGAAAATTACTAAGGTAGAATTCACTTACCATGTAAAAAGCTGCAAAGAATATAACTCACTACTTTATGACATGAAAAAGCCAGATAATCTACAAAATCATAACCTTCCATAGGAGCTATGGTCATAGGGCATTCAACTAGCCTGAAATTTAAGGCAAGACAGACCTCTCCAAGGAGAAAGGGAATATCAGCAGTTGCTTGCCTAAAGCGTAGCGTAGGACAAAGAGACCCCTGACACCATACAAACACATTAGATAATTCAGCTAAAATTTTTATGAACTGTTAAAAGTTGAATGTGAGCTAATGTGAGAGAGTAGAACCTCTGGGGCTGCAGACTCAAGGGGATTCTCTATGGATGCGCATTGAATGATCTCAAGACAGATTTGATAGAGGGATGGGGAGTGCAGGAAAAGCCTCCCTTGTGGTGTCAGCCTTAGGGGTGTGGCTCAGCAACCACTATGGGAAAAGCATCAGGTCTCTAGCCTTCTCTCCACCCCCTCTATAAAACAAAAGCTTTAAACTACTAATTGAAAGGATAATAGCAAAGAATTTTATAAAAATAATTAAAGCATCAAAAGTGGATCCAAGAAAATAAGACATTTAAAGGAATCCACCTTTCCCTTCCTCTGTTATTATTTGTGACAAGGGCTGGAAAAGAAATTCCAAGAAAATGAAAATATCAAGGAGGATTCAAAGACAAAGAATCATGTTCCAGTAATTCAGTGAATGGGTTATGAAAACTACAAGAGCTGGGATCAGATCTTGAAATCTATGAGAAGAGCAGCTGGTTGAGAATAACAAGAACAAATAGAATTCACTTCATTGTTTTCTCTGATAGTCACTTATGGACCAGCTGTAGCCTGTCACTTGTATAGGGTGAAAAAGGCAAAAGGCCAAAGACAGTAGGAAAGCAACCCAGTAATAAGTATTCATGCAGATGGAGCTCTACTTTGAGAAACTGAAATCCGATGATAACAGGAGTAATCATTCCTGTATTTGTTGCATATGTATAGTTGACAAATCTTTTACAAATAGGTTAAGTTAGCTAATGCCCATAAAAAGATGAGGCAGAGACCAATCTCTTCTCTTCCTAAATGTGAGATGAGGCTCATAAAAGTTAAGTGATTTTTCTAAGCTCACATAACTAATATGAGTTGGGATTTGAATAAAAAAATGGCTTCTAAATAGTCTCTTTGATTCTTTATTTTCCCCATTAAAATGTGTGTGCTATGTAATACTGAAAATTTCACTTAAAAATCATTTTTGTCCAGATTTCTCAATACACCATCATGAATCCTGGGCAAGGCTGAAAACTCACCTTACAAAATGTCTTTGTCATGGTGTTCCATCACCTACCAGCACCCAAACCCACTTGCTTAGCCTCTGGCACCAAACCCTGTTCCTTTTGGAGTGCCATTTCACGTGTACTGTTCCTTTCTTTCTCAGTTATAGACTTCCTCCTGAACACCTTTCACGGTTCCCTTATTTTCATACTCTGTAGTCTGAAGACCTGGCTGGCTCCCACCTCAGTGTCTGGTGTTGGCCTAAGGACCCAAGCTCTCCTGTGCAATACAGAGAACGCTTTCAAAGTATGCAACAAATGCATCTTCCCCCAAAGCTCATTACAAATAATCCTAAAATGTCTTATCAGGGATTCTTTTTTCTTCTGGCCTCATTTCTTAAAATGTTCTTGAGTAACATCCTTGCAGGAAGGAGAAGACATTGATCTATTTACATGGTCCATCAGTTCAGTCAGATCAGTAAAGTTAGAATTGATTACTTGTTTGCATTACTTACTTTGATGTTTAAGGTGACTGAGATGATTAGGTGGATTCTGATTCATAGGTTTAGGAGAAACCTACAAACTGAGTAACTGACATCTGAATAATTGAATCAGGAAATCTAGAGACTTATGACTGAATTTTAGTACTGAAAGAGATCTCAGTGGTAATTTAGGTAAATCTCATCATTGTATAGTTGAAGAAATTGAGTTTCAACGTCACAAACCTACATATTAAGCTCAGGTCAATGATTCTGTGACAAAGGTTCATCAGTGTCCTAAATATTCATGGTTTCCCCCAACTACTGTATCATAACTGACACTAACTATTCAAGGCTCTTTGTACTGATGACTGTGTTAAATTTTTCTTTGGTTTCCAAGCCAAGGCTATGGGTGGGCCTAAATCTCAGAAGCAGGGCTGGAATTCTGGAGCAGAAGAGTGTAGTCTGGGCTGAGAACAAAGAACTGGAATGCAGGAAGAGAATGATTTGTCCACACAAGCTTGGTATCCAGGAGGAGAATTTAATCTGAAAATGGGCTAGTAATTGAGAGCCTAGGGATGCCTAGAACAAAACAGAGATGAATTTTTCAATTGCGAACCTTCACCAAAAGCAAAGGCACTTAGAGGTAGTGCAGCACAGTGGTTAAGAGTTTGGTTTAGGAGCCAGAAACCCTGAGTTTGAATTCTGGCTCCATTACTTAATATTTATGTGAAAAAATTGCTTTTTCTGTGACTCCTTTTTTTCTTCCTTCTAATTCCAAACAGAAGATAAGAAGATAATAATAATACTGAATTCAAACACTTGTTACGATTGTGTAAGTTAAGTACTTATAACAGTGAAATAGCAGGAAAGTACTTACAACAGGAAAATGGTGAACACTATATAAATGATTGCCAAAAATTACTGTGCTACATATATGTACAAAGATGTTCATAGTAGTGTATTTAGAGAATTAAAGAATTGGAAACAATAAAAATATTCTTTATGAGGAGTTGGCTAAATAGATTACATTTTAGCCATACGAAGGAACAGTATATTGCTATTCAAGAATATGAAGTGGCTTCATAGGTACCACCTATGGTATATGGTTAAGTAAATACTTTAAGAAATACAACAGGATGATATATTTTTTATTGAAATATTTAAAAATGTATGTTATATGTATGTATGTCCCAAAGGTTGTGGTGTTTTTACAGTAGTCTGTTGGGTGGCTTCCCCTGAGGACAGGCGTTGTGGCAGAGGTGGGTGGTGGCAGGGAGGAGCCATGGGAAGAACTTACTAATTTCCTTTATTCACTTCTGTAATGTTTTGATGATTTTTTCAACCAGCAAAAATATTTAAACTAAAGGTAGTATAAATCTAGTCAAATGTGGGTAAACAGAAGGCCTAGTATATAGGGTGAGGTTATGAGGAGTTAGAGGCAAGCCTCTGAGGACTGCAGGGGCTCTTAGTTAATGGAGAGAGGACTTTAAAAGTAACTATTATGGGGTGCCTGGGGTCTCAGTCAGTTAAGCATCCGACTTGGTTTCAGCTCAGGACCTGTTTTAACAGCTGGTGAGTTCAAGCCCCGCATTGGGCTCTATGCTGACAGCGTGGAGACTGCTTGGAATTCTCTCTCCCTCTCTCTTTGCCCCTTCCCCACTCATGCTCTCTCTCTCTCTGAAAAATAAATATATAAACATTTAAAAAAAATAAATAAAAATAAAATTAAATGTTACCCAGAATATCTTCAAACTGATCTTGGAAGCCCGCACACTCTCAACCTACGGAATAAATGGACTTGCCTTTCAGGTCACAAGAGTATTGAAGTGACATTAAATAACCTACAAGAGTAATGCTTCTCTTTATGTACTAGGAAATGCATTATGTAAATGTGCGTATGTAAAATGGCATTCTCCACACACTCTGAAGTAATGGCACAGCTAGACCATTTACTAAGCCCTGGATATATTTCTCGAGGGCACTACCACACAATTGGATCCGACATTAAGGTGATTTATTGATAAGTTCATTACTGCTGTGCTCTCTTTCAAATTAGTGATGCATAACGTATGAGGAGCAGAAAAGCTTTAGCTGTGAGATACGAATGTGATTCAGTAAGAACCTGCGATTTGCGTAGGAAAGGAATCTGGTGGCAAACTGGTCGGGTGATTGCAGGGCTTTGAAAACTGTAGCATAACTGACTCCTCAGACATTACAGGCTAAGTAAACAATTCATTTGTTTATAATTATTTATATCCCATCTAACCTCAGCTGTCCTCTTTGGTAATACTTTCCGGGTCAGTTTGAAGCACATCTTGTGATGAATTAAAGAAGTATGTCTGATAATATAAACCAGAAGCATGGTGCTATAGACTCATCTCTGCCCTGAATTCACCTTTTCTCCTAAATATTAATGATATAAACAAAAGACTAAGGAGAAAATGAGAAGAGGCAGAGAAGGAAAGTAAAATTTTAGTCTTCCTCCTTTATATTGATTCATGTCTTGATTATATTTATTGAATTTGATTGAATAAGCAAATATAATGCTTACTTATCTTTGTATTTGTCATCATAGGGAAGTTATGGTTTTCAAAATGTAGATGCTTATACAAATTATGAGCAAATGACACACCTATTCTCAAGGTTAGGTTAATTGCCGTGCTCAGTATAAATGATTCCATAATCCTACCTCTAAGAATGTGGACGAGTTTAAAATTCTGTATACCTTGCCTGATTAGTAACCTTGATCATCTCTTTTCTGCCCAGCTTATGTATGCCCATATTGACTCCATTTCTTGCCTTTATCTTATTACTCTTCCATTATTAAGTTCACACACACAAAAATGATATATAGGATTATAAGAAGTTAGAAAGCTAAGGAACCTTATCAAAATTTGAATGTGGGACAGAGGCACATATATAATAATTTGTTTAAACGTAGCATAGTATGATATATATATTGTTTATTTTATAAAATGATTTTCATCAGCCTATAGGTACTTTTGAAAAGTACCTATAGTTAGAGTTAGAAAGTCTCAATAATAGGTCAATTTATCCAATATGGGATTGGGACTCAATATTTATTACCTATAGTTCATGTAAAAAGTAAGCATAACCTCAAATATTTTATTACTCTTAACACAGTATAAATGTTGTCTTGGTGTACGTCCCATCATTGTATTTTATTTTTGACATTCCTGATTTTGTTCTGCAGAGCTGAGAAGACAGTCTAATTTGGAATGAACTTGGGTCCTGAATGAGCACTCCAGTTTTCCCTTACCCCTATACCATCTTACATATTTGTGTTTAACATAGTCATTGATAAATACTTTGAGAAAGATTTATTTAGGTACTTCTTCCTTCTCCTTTTTAAAACATGTTTTACCAAATCAAATTGTCAGAAAAACATGAGGGAGGTTTGTAGAAGAGTTTAGAAACTACTAATGTGCTATATCAACTCCTTTTAAGTAGATAACAATAAAGCAAGAAGACATCTTGTGATCACATAGAACATGGGAAATGTGAATGCTTGTGTGTAGAAGCGTGGCATCTCCATTTTATACTCAGTATTGGCTATTCTATTGTTTCGTATTCTCTAAAAAGTGCAACAAAGTTTGTTTATTTATTTTAAATATTTAAAAAAAATTTTTTAAGTTATCTCTACACCCAACCTGGGGCTTGAATCTTCAACCCTGAGATCAAGAGCTTCACACTGTACCAACTGAGCCAGCTGGGTGGCCCTGCAGTGAATTATTTTATTTTATTTTATTTTATTTTATTTTATTTTATTTATGTATTTATTATTTACTTATTTTTATTTAAATTTTAGTTATTTAACATACAGTACAGTATTGGTTTCAGGAGTAGAATTCAGTGATTCATCACTTGCATTCAACACTCAGTGCTCATCACAAGTGCCTTCCTTAATACCCATCACTCATCTAGCCTATCTCCCACCCACCTCCCTCCATCAACCCTCAGTTTGTTCTCTATCATTAAGAATCTCTTATGGTTCGTTTCCTACTCTCCTCTTTTTCCCCCCTTCCCATATGTTTATCTGTTTCGTTTCTTAAATTCCACATATGAGTGAAATTACGGGGTATTTGTCTTTCTCGGATTGACTTATTTCGCTTAGCATAATACAGTCTAGTTCCATCCATGTCAACACAAATGGCAAGACTGCATTCTCTTTGATGGTTGAAAAATATTCCATTGCATTTATACACCACATCTTCTTTATCCATTCATCAGTTGATGGACATTTAGGCTCTGCTGTCTCCATAGTTTGGTTGTTGATAATGCTGCTATAAACATTGGGGTACATGTACCTCTTCAAATCTGTATTTTTGTATCCTTTGGGTAAATCCCTAATAGTGCAATTGCTGGGTTATAGGGTAGTTCTAGTTTTACTTTCTTGAGGAACCTCCATACTGTTCTCCAGGGCGGCTGCACTAGTTTGCATTCCCACCAACAGTGCAAGAGGGTTTCCCCTTCTCCAAGTCCTTGTCAGCACCTGTTGTTTCTTGTGTTGTTAATTTTGACCATTCTGAGAGGTGTGAGATGGTATCTCATCATGGTTTGGATTTGCATTTCCCTGGTGATGAGTGATGTTGAGCATCTTCTCACGTGTCTGTTGGCCATCTGCATGTCTTCTTTGGAAAAGTGTCTATTCAACCCTGAAATGAATTTTAAATCCCAATACACAGAATCAGTATTTTGTTTTTAATTAAAGTTTAAAGTTTAACAATACTAAAATAATCTTTGTATTTAAGAAGTAGCCTTTTCAGACTTATATGAAACTTCATGGCCCAAACAAATGGAAAAAGTTTATTTCTGAGAGTCATAAATCCAAGATTATGACCCCCAAACTAGCGTTTGATGGATGAAATTATAATATGCACTTATGATAGATTACTGTAGTATCTAAAATAATATGATATTGGGGTGCCTGGGTGGCTCAGTGGTTAAGTGTCTGACTCTTGATTTCAGCTCAGTTCATGATCTCACATTTCATGGATTCGAATCCCACATTGGGCCCAGTGCTGACAGCGCAGAGCCTGCTTGGGATTATTTTTCTCTTTGCCTCTTCCCTGCTCTCTCTCTCTCTTTCTTGAAATAAATAAACTTTTCAAAAAATAAAAATAAATAAAATAGAATAACATATAAAATAAAGCATATAATAATAACAAGATGAAAAATGTACACAATACATTAGGGTTGGCAAACCCTTTTTCAATGAAGGGTCAGATAGTAAATATTTTAGGCTTTGTGGGCCATATGGTCTCTGATGCAACTACTGAACTCTGCCATTGTAGCAGGAAAATAGCCATAGACAATGCATAAATGAGTGAGCATGACTGTGTTCCAATTAAACTTTATTCATAAACAGGCAGCAGGCCCAGTTTACCAGGGGGCTGCAGGTTGTCCATTGAAATACATTGTTATATGAAAAATCTCATTATACATTGGTATATGTAATATAATGTTATTACAAAAAAACTGTATGACTAAAGAGATACACAGAGAATTGTTAAAATGTGAACACTGGTTATTTTTGGTGAAATTATCTTTTGTGCTGTTGTGCATATATGTATATCAAGGTACAAAGAAAACGATTTAAAAATAAAAAAAACTATCAGGAAACATTTTAAAAACTAAAAATTGTGTTAAGTACATGTAGATGAATAAAACACTGTTAAAATCATTTTTTCCTACATGATAGTTATATAAGATGTATATCATTTATTTTATGTCATTTTTATCACTGTCATCATGTCAGTTTTGGTGTTTTTTGTTTTTTCTTATTTTTTTGTTTTGTTTGTTTCTTTGTTTTTGTGTTTTTAATGATGGCTGTGTTCTTCATGTTACCAGTCATATGAGAATCTGTTCACCCCTGGTTTTCTTAATTATTTTTGGCTCTGCTTTTAAGCTGATTCTTTTAAAATACAGATTATATTATTATTTAGGTATGGCAAGGTTAGCAGTTCAGGAGATGACAGCTGTTGGATAGTTTGTTATCCTCGTAGATACAAAGAGAAGGGGGCATGTCTTGACAAGGTGACTACAGAGGGAAGCAACAGGGTCATGGATTGGTGTGGAGCAAGAGTGGAGGGGGAGCTGGAGGGTGTGTGTGGGATGGCGTGCCTTGGCAAGAACCTGTATTGTGTTTTCCAAAGAAAAGAAACAGGTGAGACAGGATAAGCAGGTTTAGGTTAGATGCTTTGTATAATTTCATTGGGCTCTGGGGCATAAAGACTGTCCCTGGTTGTCCAGTGTTTGGCCCTGGGGCGATTAGGAAGGGAAGGGAAGGGATGGTGGCCCAGAGTGTGAGAGCCTGACTGAGGAAGTGACAGGGTAGATGGGTTCTGGATTGGTTGATTTGCATATGAAAGGCATGCTCCAGGAAATTAGTTTGCTATCTTTAGGAATTAGCTAACCTTGGCAAGGGCAGTTCCTTCGGGATCAGCAAGGCCCCAAGATGTCAGCATGTCAGAAATTAAAAGGCATAGTCAATACAATGGTATACTAGGGATTTGGATAAACACATGGATCACAAATGTGTTAGTAAAGTTTGGCCCATTTGAAGAGCATATTGTCAACTTTTTACTATTCGTTTAAGTAACCTTTATGAAATATACTGAGAACCAAGTTTTTGATTTTCTCTTTAGAGTGGTCTAGACTCCTCACACATTATCTTAAGTACTATCTCAACTGATAATATATTCAGGCTCTGTAATATGGTAGCTCATGGCATAAATGTACTGAATGTACCAGGAATCCTCAGACTGCCAGTTCTGCCATACACATTGTAGAATTTCTTATCACAATGCCTTGACTTCCAAATTTGTGAATTGAGAAATTTGTGTATAGTTTCCCTGGTTGCTTAATGGGGTTATTGTGAGAATCGAATCAAGTAAGCACTTGGAAAACTATAATGCACTACAAAAAACTGAGCACCACTGTGATTGGCTTTAATCATCTCATTTATTTTATCTGGATGCCTCTTGGATATCCCCCTAAGCACCTATGAGCGAAGTTACCGAAGTTAAGTCTAACACTTCTTTTTTCACCTTACAAAGGAGTGTGTTTGGGGGGGGGGGGTGGTGGTGATGAATTTTACTCATTCTCTTACGCATTGTCAGTTCTTCTACCTACTTATGAAAAGAACAGCTTTAAATCCAAATGACAGCCCTGCCTTAGTTTAAAGCTAAAGTTCTCGTTTCTGCTTATTATGGATCTTTGATAAGAAATACAATTGCTGAGAAGTCTGTTTTGCTTGCTGTTTGCTACGAGCATTGTGAGGCCTTTCCTGAATGTAACCCGCTGTGTAGTAGAATGGGTTGTAAACCTTCCTAAATGTAGTCTGATATGTAATGGAATGAGTGATTGTACATAAACTAACCGGCATTTCTCGCTTCTGTAAACTTGCTTGCTTAGCACGTTCCTCACCTAGCCTACCCTCTTCCCCCTTCCCCCTTTTTTCTCCCGCCACAAGTAACGGACAAAGCCTTCCCGCCAAAGGACAGACAAAGGACGCCCAATCAGAGAACAACAAATGTCCTTACTTTAAAATCAACTAATCAGGCCCCTCATAATTTGAAACCTCCCCTGTGCTATTTGTCTCTGTCTATAAAAACGCTGTACCAACCCTGATCGTGGCCTCTTGCGTCACCGGCGACGAGTGCGCAGAGGACCAGGTTCGAACCTGCAATAAACGACCCTTGCCGCTTGGCTTTGACTTACGACTCTGGTGGACTTTTGTCGGAGGTTTCGGAACTTCGGGCATTACACTTAGACCAGACACTTGGACAGAATCTTTATATTTTCATCTCTCTCTGAGCCTCTGTAGGTCAAAATCAGTTTGTCTAGTCATTTGACTGCCTGTTACTGGTATCTTTGCACCTCCGCACGCTGTCCCTCTCTACCATCTCTATCCAAGGCCACATCATCACAACTCCTAGCCAGCCTGTGGGAACCACCTCCCAACCTAGTCTTTTACCTCCAATTTCTCACCCTCTCTTTTGAGCTTAAATGCTTCTCAAACTGGGAGACTTTTCTGATTTACTGAATCAAGATGTGCTATTTCCTTGCCCCTGGGCTCCTTAATGCTTACCTTTCATTTTCCCAATTTTTTTCCTCCATACAGGAAGTGCTTGGGAAAATTCAGGAAAAACCCTGGATAAAGGTAAATTTTAGCTATTGTTCTATGTAAAGTAAGGCAGCCATACAGAGGGATGCTATGAATAATGTATGCAAATACTTTCCTTGAATTCATGCTTCTTTAATTTATTTAGGGAAAAGTTGCTCCCTTTGTTCAAAGTCTGATGGGATTTCTCTGGGCAAAGACTGGGAATTTCCCAGGGCAGTTTCTTCTGAGATTAGCCTTAGGGGAGATTGTGCTCAGATTTCATTTGTGGACACTCTTGGCAAAGGCAACCTTCTGTAACTAGGTCAGAACTCTCTTCTCCCTTGCTGGGATGGTAGATGGGTCAGATCTTCCATGTTTTCTTTAGGTTGCAGGCACCATCATCACCATGCCCCCACTCTTCATTATCTTTGATCCATAGTCATGGAAGTGAGCAATGCCACACTGGGGCTCCTGGACCATTCTAAAAAGTGACATCATCACCTTCAGGCTGAGGGCTGAAAGCAATGTGAATAATAGGATAATTTTAAGGAGTAAATGGAAGTTGAAACACTTTGACTATTTTCTGTCACTCAGTGTCCTGTAATTTCTATCTTATTGTTTTTATAATATAGTGAGGTAACTGAGAAAGCATTATTAAATTTGGAAGGCCCTTAATTTTAGATAGATATAAATGAATATGTATATTAATTTTTATCAAGTTCCTTAATCTCTGTGTGATTCAGTTTTCCCATCTATAAACTAGAGAGTAGTGAGGAACATATGAGGTCGTTGGATAGGAAAAATGTTTCTATACCCTTTAAGATTCTTTTAGTTTGTTTAAGCATCAAATTCACATAAGACAGATTAACAGGGGAAGAACAAATGCTTAATAACATGTGTACCATCTGTATACATGGGAGAGACTCAAGAAAACTGAACAACTCACCAAAATGGCCAGAGCCATCACCTTGAATACCATCTTCAGCTAAAGACAAAAAAAGATGGGGTGGCAAGCCAGTTATGGGAGATACCCAGCAAAACACAGTAAACAAGGGTAAGATTGTTATGCAGTCTTACATTATGTAAATCCATGCCTTCTCCATTGAAGCAGTTTCTAGAGATTGAGTCATCCTCCCCTTTCTAATATTGAAAGGGAGACACCTTTACAAATGGAGAGATTTCCAATTTAAATGTAAATGTCTCTTACAAAAGGATCACTTGAACTTGGTTTTTAGAGTTTTTCCAGTGTTTGCAGTGGTTATTTCTTAAAAATAACCAGCTTAAAATAAATAATATACCAAACAGGTATATTTTGAGGCAGCAATTACTTCTCTACAAGTTCATACACATAAAATACTTGAACAGTACAGTTAAATCATAGGCAGCCAATAAATCTTTAATATTAAATACAAAAAGAAGAAAGAGGAGGAGGAAGAAGAGGAAAAAAGGGGGAAGAGAGGAAGAAATGATCTTTATGGGAGGGCCATGGAAATACTGAAGAGCAGAGATTATGTCTTACACACATTTAGATCCTTTGCAGGATTTAGTTAATAACAGGTACCCAGTAATTGGTACCCAGTTTAAGCATATGGGTGAATAAATAAGTGAATATAGAGAACCACAAAATTATACTCAGCCATAGCTGACTGATGCTTTGCTTTCATTGGACGAGCATTGCAGTGGATTCATTAGTTAGTTTTGGTGTTAATGAAAACCTAACCACAGATGTAAAAATGTGACCTCTCCAACTTTGGGGCACATGAAACATTTGGCAGTCATTATGGAGAATCTGGAGTTGAGAAGACCATTACCGTCCTCGTGATAGATTTCCTCTAGTTTCCTGCACACTGCACATATTTCTAACCTAAATAAAATCAGTATCAAATCCTTTAGACCTATAGACCCAGCCCTCCCTCCTCCTCCCTAAATCTAGAATCTCTACCCTTTCTGGGGCTTTGTGAGGAATATGTGTAATGATTCTGGAGTAGATATTAAGTTTGAGTCTGGAGTGATCACAATAGACATTTTCATGGTCTCTCAACAAAGAAGTTAATCTGATAAATTTATTCTTAGCTATTAGGGAATAATGTGTAATCTTTTGGAAAAACATTTGTATTTTAGAGAATCAAAGAGTACTAAGGGTTTGCTAATATTTCATTCATCCATTTGTTCATCAAACTATTTGCCAGTATTGAGAATTCAAAGGTAAATAAAAATGGTCCTTGGCTTTGAGGAACCTACAGAAACAGATGACCAATTGTTACATTTTTGATTTGAATAGCATAGATAATTTGTTAAGTTATTTCTTGGCAACCCTCAAATCACATCTTGTGACTACTGACCAACACACAACTATCCTGGAACAGTATGCTAGGACATAAGTCAGCTCTGGAAGATGAAACGTAAACAAATAATTATCTGCCTGTCATCCCACAGTGTCACACACCAGGCTCCCTAAATCTTTTTATTTTTATGCTCTTAAATAGAGCTATTCATATGGATTTTGCTCAGCTCTTACCTAAATCTACAAGGTACTGACTTCATATGCTTATGATTGCTCAAAGTCAGAAGGAAGCAGATCATCTCATGGGTAGCCTAAAGATATATGACAACTATGTTTTTTTTCAAATGAAATATTGACTATATAAAATATTGTTATTTTGCCTATTAAAAATTAATATTCTCATTGTCAGAAACAGATAACTCAGGAAAATAGTAATCTGTCATTGTTCATAAAAACAAATTGTTAATATTCTGACTTATTTCAATATAGCATTTTGTATAGTTATGAGAATGAATTCATGTATGAATATTAGTACATGAATACATAGGTATTTTATTATTATGTTTTCTTCTTTTGGCTTAATATTTATCATATTACAAAATATCTAGTTTTTCTATGAGACTTACTAATAGTTGTCTAATATTCCATCAAAACCTTACCATAACTTGTTTCAATATACCCTTATGTAATACATTTCAGATTATTCCATTCCTTTTGCAATTATATTTAATACTGTGAAGAACATCCTGAAAGTGAAATTACTGGATCTTATGGTTTTGCAGTTTAACTGTGTGTACTGATTCAAAGATTATGAAAGTGTTCTGTGCTTTTCTCTGCAAAGCTTTTGTTTTAGTGTTCACATTTGAACCTACATGGAAGTGTATGGTGTGAGTTAGTGGAAACAGTTTCTTTTTGCCATGTGCCTATCTAACTGATAACAGCAACATTTATTTACAAGACTATTTATTGTAAGTGGTCTCACTTCAATTCACTGTTACATTTTTTCTAAATTTTATTAATTTTTCATAAATATACATTTGCATTTGTTTTTAGTTTAGAATTATTTTAGGACTCTACTCTTCCATTAGTCACCTTGTTCCAACTTTGACACAAACAATAGTGTCATATTTCCTATATTACTTATTACTTATTTATTCTAGCTTATCAGAGTTCTTGATATATGCTCAATAAGACTTTTAGCTTTGTTCTTCTGAAATGCTGTGGCTATTCTTGGTCCTTTGCTCTTCCATTTGAATTTTTGAATCAGCTCATCCATGTAAAAAACGAAAAAAAACCCCACCCAACCAAGAAACAATTGTGATGTTTACTAGGATTGCATTGAAAGTATTGATTAATTTGGGAGCAATTGTCATTTTTAATTTTGTTATTATTTATTATTATTTGAGTCTTCTAACCAATGAAATGATATATCCCTTATTTATTTGGTTTTCTTTAATTTTTCCCTTTATTATTATGTAGTTCATGATTTTCCAGGTAGAGATTTTGTACATTTTAATTTTTTTATTTTTTAAATTTATTTTTTTTATTTTATTTTTTATTTTTTAAAATTTACATCCAAATTTGTTAGCATACAGTTCAACAATGATTTCAGGAGTAGATTCCTTAATGTCCCTTATGCATTTAGACCATCCCCCTCCCACAAGCCCTCCAGCAACCCTAAGCTTGTTTTCCATATTTATGAGTCTCTTCTGTTTTGTCCTCCTCCCTGTTTTTATATTCTTTTTGTTTCCCTTCCCTTATGTTCATCTGTTTTGTCTCTTAAAGTCCTCATTTGAGTGAAATCATATGCTTTTTGTCTTTCTCTGACTAATTTCACTTAGCATAATACCCTTCAGTTCCATCCACGTAGTTGCAAATGGAAAGATTTCATCTTTTTGATTGCCAAGTAATCCTCCATTGTGTATATATACCACATCTTCTTTATCCATTCATCCATCAATGGCCTTTTGGGCTCTTCCCATAATTTGGCTCTTGTTGATAGTGCTGCTATAAACATGGGGGTGTATGTGTCCCTTCAAAACAGCACACCTATATCCCGTGGATAAATGCCTAGTAGTGCAATTGCTGGATCGTAGGGTAGTTCTATTTTTAGTTTTTTGAGGAACCTCCATACTATTTTCCAGAGTGGCTGCACCAGCTTGCATTGCTGCCAACAGTGCAAAAGAGATCCTCTTTCTCAACATCCTTGCCAACATCTATTGTTGCCTGAGTTGTTAATGTTAGCCATTCTGACAGGTGTAAGGTGGTATCTCATTGTGGTTTTGATTTGTATTTCCCTGATGATGAGTGATGTTGAGCATTTTTTCATGTGTCGGTTGGCCATCTGGATGTCTTCTTTGGAGAAGTGTCTATTCATGTCTTTTGCCCTGAATGTCATGTCATTCTTCATTGAATTATTTGTTTTTTGGGTGTTGAGTTTGATAAGTTCTTTATAGATTTTGGATACTAACCCTTTATCTGATACGTCATTTGCAAATATCATCTCCCATTCTGTCTGTTGCCTTTTAGTTTTGCAGATGGTTTCCTTCACTGTGCAGAAGCTTTTTGTTTTGATGAGGTCCTGGTAGTTCATTTTTGCTTTTGTTTCCCTTGCCTTCGGAGATGTGTTGAGTAAGAAGTTGCTGCAGGCCAGATCAAAGAGGTTATTTCCTGCTTTCTCCTCGAGGATTTTCATGGCTTCCTGTCTTACATTGAGGTCTTTCATCCATTTTGAGTTTATTTTTGTGTATGGTGTAAGAAAGTGGTCCAGGTTCATTCTTCCACATGTCGCTGTCCAGTTTTCCCAGCACCACTTGCTGAAGAGACTGTCTTTATTCCGTTGGATATTCTTTCTTGCTTTGTCAAAGATGAGTTGGCCATACGTTTGTGGGTCCATTTCTGGGTTCTCTGTTCTGTTCCATTAATCTAAGTGTCTGTTCTTGTGCCAGTACCATACTGTCTTGATGATTACAGCTTTGTAGTATAGCTTGAAGTCTGGGATTGTGATGCCTCCTGCTTTGATTTTCTTTTTCAAGATCGCTTTGGCTATTCAGGGTCTTTTCTAGTTCCATACAGATTTTAGGATTATTTGTTCTAGCTCTGTGAAGAATGCTGGTGTTATTTTCATAGGGATTGCATTGAATATGTAGATTACTTTGGGTAGTATTGACAGTTTAACAATATTTGTTCTTCCTATCCAGGAGCATGGAATCTTTTTCCATTTCTTTGTGTCTTCTTCAATTTCTTTCATCAACTTTCTTTAGTTTTCAGTGTATAGATTTTTCACTTCTTTGGTTAGATTTATTCCTAGGTATTTTATGGTTTTTTGTGGAACTGTAAATGGGATTGATTCCTTGATTTCTCTTTCGGTTGCTTCATTGTTGGTGTATAGGGATGCAACTGATTTCTGTGCATTGATTTTATATCCTGCAACTTTGCTGAATTCATGAATCAATTCTAGCAGTTTTTTTGTGGAATCTTTTGGGTTTTCCATATAGAGTATCATGTCATCTACAAAGAGTGAAAGTTGGACCTCCTCCTGACCGATTTGGATGCCTTTTATTTCTTTGTGTTGTCTGATTGCAGAGGCTAAGACTTCCAATACTATGTTGAATAACAGTGGCAAGAGTGGACATCCCTGGCTTGTTCCCGACTTTAGGGGGACAGCTCTCAGTTTTTCCCCATTGAGGATAATATTAGCGTTGGGTCTTTCATATACGGCTTTTATGATCTCGAGGTATGCTCCTTCTATCCCTACTTTCTTGAGGGTTTTTATCAAGAAAGGATGCTGTATTTTGTCAAATGGTTTCTCTGCATCTACTGAGAGGATCATATGGTTTTTGTCCTTTCTTTTATTGATGTGATGAATCATATTAATTTTTTTGTGGATATTGAACCAGCCCTGCGTTGCAGCTATAAATCCCACTTGGTTGCGGTGAATAATTTTTTAAATGTATTGTTGGATCCGGTTGGCTAATATCTTGTTGAGGATTTTTGTATCCATTTTCATCAGGGAAATTGGTCTATAGTTCTCCTTTTTAGTGGGGTCTCAATCTGGTTTTGGAATCAACGTAATGCTGGCTTCATAGAAAGTTTGGAAGTTTTCCTTCCATTTCTATTTTTTTCGAACAGTTTCAAGAGAATAGGTGTTAACTCTTCCTTAAATGTTTGGTAGAATTCCCCTGGAAAGCCATCCAGTCCTGGACTCTTGTTTTTTGGAAGATTTTTGATTACTAATTTGATTTCCTTACTGGTTATGGGTCTGTTCAAATTTTCTATTTCTTCCTGTTTCAGCTTGGTAGTGTGTATGTTTCTAGGAATTTGTCCATTTTTTCCAGATTACCCATTTTATTGGCATATAATTGCTCATAATATTCTCTTATTGTTTGTACTTCTGTTGTGTTGGTTGTGATCTCTCCTCTTTCATTCTTGATTTTATTTATTAGGTCCTTTCCTTTTTCTTTTTGATCAAACTGGCTAGTGGTTTATCAATTTTGTTAATTCTTTCAAAGAACCAGCTTCTGGTTTTATTCATCTGTTCTACTGTTTTTTTTTTTTTTTTGGTTTTGATAGCATTAAATTCTGCTCTAATCTTTATTATTTCCTGTCTTCTGCTGGTTTGGCGTTTTATTTGCTGTTCTTTTTCCAGCTCCTTAAGGCGTAAAGTTAGGTTGTGTATCTGAGATCTTCCTTCCTTCTTTAGGAAGGCCTGGATTGCTATATACTTTCCCCTTATGACCACCTTTGCTGAGTCCCAGAGGTTTTGGGTTGTGGTGTTACCATTTTCATTGACTTCCATATACTTTTTAATTTACTCTTTAACTTCTTGGTTAGCCCATTCATTCTTTAGTAGGATGTTCTTCAGTCTGCAAGTATTTGTTACTTTTCCAAATTTTTTCTTGTGGTTGATTACGAGTTTCATAGTGTTGTGGCCTGAAAATATGCACAATATGATCTTGATCTTTTTGTACTTACTTAGGGCTGATTTGTGTCCCAGTATATGGTCTATTCTGGAGAACGTTCCATGTGCACTGGAGAAGAATGTATATTCTGCTGCTTTAGGATGAAATGTTCTGAATGTATCTGTAAGTCCATCTGGTCCAGTGTGTCATTCAAAGTCATTGTTTCCTTGTTGATTTTTTGATTAGATGATCTGTCCATTGCTGTGAGTGGGGTGTTGAAGTCTCCTACTATTATGGTATTACTATCAATGAGTTTATTTATGTTTGTGATTAATTGATTTATATATTTGGGTGCTGCCACATTTGGTGCATAAATGTTTACAATTGTTAGGTCTTCTTGGTCTATAGACGCCTTGATCATGATATAATGCCCTTCTTCATCTCTTGATACAGTCTTTAAAGTCTAGATTGTCTGATATAAGTATGGCTACTCCAGCTTTCTTTTGTTCACCATTAGCATGATAGCTGGTTCTCCATCCCCTTACTTTAAATCTGAATGTATCTTCAGTTCTAAAGTGGGTCTCTTGTAAACAGCATATTGATGGATCTTGTTTTCTTATCCATTCTGTTACCCTATGTCTTTTGATTGGAGCATTTAGTCCATCAACATTTAGAGTGAGTAGTGAAAGATATGAATTTATTGCCATTATGATGCTTGTAGAGTTACAGTTTCTGGTGGTGGTCTCTGGTCCTTTCTAATCTTTATTGCTTTTGATATATATATATATATATATATATATATATATATATATATTCATCTTTTCTCCCCTCAGAGAGTCCCCCTTAAAATTTCTTGCAGGGCTCGTTTAGTGGTCACATACTTCTTTAAGTTTTGTTTGTCTGGGAAACTTTCTATCTCTCCTATTTTGAATGACAGCCTTGCTGGATAAAGAATTCTTGGCTGTATATTTTTGTGATTCAGCACACTGAATATATCCTGCCACCCCTTTCTGGCCTGCCAAATTTCTGTGGATAGGTCTGCTGCAAACCTGATCTGTCTTCCCTTGTAGGTTAGGGACTTTTTTCCCTTGCTGCTTTCATGATTTTTCTCCTTGCTTGAGTATTTTGTGAATTTGACTATGATATGCCTTGTTTATGGTCGGTTTTTGTTGAATATAATGGGGGTCCTCTGTGCTTCCTGGATTTTGATGTCTGTGTCTTTCCCCAGGTTAGGAAAGTTTTCTGCTATGATTTGCTCACATAACCCTTCTACCCCTATTTCTCTCTCTTCCTCCTCTGGGACCCCTATGATTCTGATGGTGTTCCTTTTTAATGAGTCACTGATTTCTCTAATTCTTAAATCGTGCTCTTTTGCCTTAATTGCCCTCTTTTTTTTCTGCTTCATTATTATTCTCTCTAAGTTTTTCCTCTATATCGTGGATTCTCTGTTCTACCTCATCCATCCTTGCCACTGCTGCATCCATCCGTGATTGCAGCTCAGTTATAGCATTTTTTATTTCATTCTGGCTATTTTTTACTTCTTTTATTTCTGCAGAAAGGGATTCTAATCTATTTTCAACTGCAGCTAGTATTCTTATCATTGCGATTCTAAATTCTGGTTAGGACATCTTGCTTGTATCTGTGTTGGTTAAATCCCTGTCTCTTGTTTCTTCGTGCTCTTTCTTTTGGGGTCAGTTTCTTCGTTTTGTCATTTTGAAGGGAGAAATGGAATTAATGAGGTAGAAAATTGAAATAAAAAATTAAAATTAAAGAAAAAATTAAATTTAAAAATTAAAAACACACACACAGAAAAATCGAATAGATGATGCTAGATCCTAGATGTATTTTGGTCTGGGTGTTCAAAGTGGTTTGACAGATTAGAGAAACAAATGAACAAAAAAAAAGGGGGGGGAGAAAAAAAAAAGGGAAATAGTTTGGGAATTTGAAAAAATGAATACACTGAAGTACACTAAAATGAGATGATGGGAGTAAAATAGAATGTGAAGAAATATACAAGAAAGTAAAGAATATAGTAGAAAAAAAATTAAAGAAAAATATTTTTAATAAAAATTTAAAATATGAATTTTTTCGTTTTCTGTATTTAAGAAAAAAGAAATGAAAAAGAAAAAAGATTCAAAAAAAAGATAAAAAAGAAAAGAAAAAATAAATCGTTTAAAAATTTGAAAAAGTGAATATACTGTAGTAGACTAAAATAAAACGATGGAAGTAAGATAGAATTTGAAAAACTTTACATAAAAGCAAAACATATAGTAATAAAAATTAAATAAAAATATTTTTTAAAGAAATTGAAAGTAAAAATGAAGTTTTTTCTTTCTGTATTCAAGAAAAAGTATTGTACAAGAGAAAAAGAAAAAAGAAAAAAAAGAAAAAAATTGAATAGATGAAACTGCTAACAGATTGAAGTAGGACTGAAATTGTTTTGTTTTCCCCTAGAAGTGTCTATGTAGCTCTTTATAGTCCATAAATTAAGCTGGCAGTGAGGATTGTGTTCTTGAAGAGGGAAGTTGGCCCAGTTGGGTGGGGCTCAGTGTAACAGCTCTGCTCTCCACTAGATGGAGCTGCTAGCCTACTGGGGTGGATTGTTGCGACCTCGTAGGTGCGTATGCACGTGCGCGAGAGCGGTGAAAATGGTGCCACCCAACTACCCAGTCTGTTTTCCTGGATCAGCAATTGCGCACTTGTCCTCTGTCTTCAGCACTCGTCCACTCCCCGCTTTTTCACTCTCTGTGACCAGGCCCCAGGCAGTACCTCTCTCCCAAGTTTTGTCTCAGATGCGGCTGTTTTCCCTGGCCCCTTACTTCTGAAGTACTGCGGCTTTGACCCGTTCCACCCGTGGGAGGGTCTCACTGAGCAATGGCTGAATATCGGCTGCACCCAGGAATTCCTGCTGGACTGAGACTGTGGCCAGGTGCCAGCCCACCCCAGCTTACCCAAAGTTCGTGACACAGTGTAGCAGCAGCATTTCAGGGATTATGGAAAATCACAACACACATCTGGCACCAGGCTTCACCCTTAATGACCTAGTTCCAGCACCAGTGAATGTGGCTGCCTTCTGGGGTCTGCTGGGACCAGGTGGCTTCAACAGTCTCTACCAAATATCCTTCCAGCAGTGGAACCGGTTTTCCCCGTGTGGCCCGAGAACCTCCTGGACCCCACTCTGTTCCTGGAGATTCGCCCTTCACAACAGAGCCCTGCCGGGTATTGAGCTACAGAGTTGCAGCCTTTGTGCTCCCCTTGTTTACAGTCTTAATGGAATTAAAACCCTCTCCTTTCTCCTTTCTCCCTTTTTAGTTTAGTCCCTGCAGCTGTTTTCAATTTTCCACTTTCTCTCCAGCTGCTTTTGGGGAGGGGTGCTTTTCCCATATTCTCCCCCGCCTCCCATCTCTGTCCTTTCTCCACCTGCAAATGTGGTTCCCTACCTTTCATGGCTTCTTGCTCCCCAAGTTCAGCTCTCTGCACCGTGTACCTGCTGAATTCTGTGGTCAGGTTGTGCAGGTTGTGTTAATCCTCCAGTCAGTTTTCTAGGTGTGTAGGATGATTTAGTGTTGGTCTGGCTGTATTTCATGGACGCAAGACATACAAAAAGCCTCCATGCTGTTCCGCCATCTTGGCTCCTCCTCCTGCACATTTTTATTTAAATATATTCCCATGTATTTGACATTTTAATGGTATTGCTAATGGCATCATTAGTATTATACATAGTTGTGACTAATATATGGAAATCAGTGAGTTTTTGGTATCTTGATTGATCATGTAGTCAGTAACCTTACTAAATTTACTATTTCAAAATATTTGTTTGGAAAAAACAGGGAATTAGAATAAGTACAAAGAATACTGCAAAGTACTCCTAAATATCCACGAATTGTTAATATTTTTCCACGTTTGTTTTATCATTTTTTCTGCATATAAAAGTGCCTCTTAATATTTAACATCAATTATTCTTGTTGCTGTTGTTGAATTACTTAAGAATAAACTATAGACATCAGGAAAATGACTAAATAGTCCTGTCTTTATTTCTTAAAAATGAGGACATTTTCTTAAATAAAAAAAGTAAAAAAATAAAGCTCACTAAATTTAATTTTCATACAGTACTCTTACCTAATGTTCAGTGTATTATCAAATTTCATGAATTATGCCTGTAATGTCCTTTTTAACAATTTTATTTTTCCTGATCCCGGATCCAGTCAAGGATCACACATTGTGTCTAGATATAATGTCTCCTTAGTATTCTCTGACCTGTAACAGTCCCTCACCCTTTGTTTGTCTTTCATGACAATGGAATTTTTGAGGAATACAGACCTGTCATTTTGTGGAATAGTCCATAACTTTTGTTTGAATATTTCCTATGATTACATTCAAATTATTCATTTTTTGTAGAAACCACATGAATGATGTAATCTTGTCCATGAATCACAATAGGAAAAATATAATGCTAATTTGTCTCATTATTGATTATATGAATTACATGTTGATATATAATATTTTGGAGGTGTGGAGCCTTGATGGCTCAGTCAGTTAAGTGTCCTACTCTTGATTTTGTCTCAAGTTATGATCTCATGGTTTGTGAGTTAGAGCCCCGCATTGGGCTCTGTGCTGACAGTGTGGACTCTGCTTGGGATTCTCTCTCCCTTTCTCTTTGCCTCACCCCTGCTCATGTTCTCTTTCTCTCTCAAAAAAAAAATTAAGCATTAAAAAAATAATATTTTGGATGTATTGAATTATAAATATATTGCTAATGTCAACTTTACCTGTCTCCTTTTTAAAAAAATTTAGTATGGTTTCTAGATAATTTAAATTATACACATGGCTTGCATTATATGTCTGTTGGACAGGGGTACCTTACAGCATCCACTAAAAATATAAAACAAAGAGTTATACATAATAAACAGCTAATAAAACAAAAACTATATCTACAAGTAGGTAGGAAAAGAGGAAAAAGGAAGACAAAAGTATGGGAAAATAGAAAACAAATAACAAGATGATAGATTCAAACTCAACTGTACTGATAATTACTCAAATGTAATGTTCCAAATAATCCAATGAAAATTTAGAGAATGTCAATTTGGTGAAAAAAGCATGATCCACCTAAATGTATTTTATAAGAAATCCTCTTTAAATATAAAGACATCCATATGTATAAAGGCAAAATGATGAAAAAGGAAATACTTTGCAACTATTAATCATAGGAGAACTGGAATGGCAATGCTAATATCAAACAAGACATTGGGACAAAGAATACTCTAAGACATAAAGACATAAGGATGAAGAATCAATTCCTTAGGAAGATATAATGATTCTGACGGTATATTTTTTCCTTTTTTCTTTTATTTAAATTTTAGTTATTTAACATACAGTGCAATATTGGTTTCAGGAGTAGAATTCAGTGATTCATCACTTACATACAACACACAGTGCTCATCCCAACAAATGCCCTCCTTAATACCCATCACTCATCAAGCCCACTCCCCCTCCATCAACCCATGGTTTGTTCTCTATCATTAAGAGTCTTTTGTGGTTTGTTTCCCTCTCTTCTCCCCCCCCCATATATTCCTCTGTTTTGTTTCTTAAATTCCACATGAATGAAATCATATGGTGTTTGTCTTTCTCTGACTGACTTATTTCACTTAGCATAATACAGTCTAGTTCCATCCATGTCAACACAAATGGTAAGATTGCATTCTTTTTGATGGCTGAATAATATTCCATTGCATTTATACACCACATCTTCTTTATCCATTCATCAGTTGATGGACATTTAGGCTCTGCTGTCTCCATAATTTGGTTGTTGATAATGCTGCTATAAACATCGGGGTACATGTACCTCTTCAAATCTGTATTTTTGTATCCTTTGGGTAAATCCCTAATAGTGCAATTGCTGGGTTATAGGGTAGTTCTAGTTTTACTTTCTTGAGGAACCTCCATACCGTTCTCCAGGGCGGCTGCACTAGTTTGCATTCCCACCAACAGTGCAAGAGGGTTTCCCCTTCTCCAAGTCCTTGTCAGCACCTGTTGTTTCTTGTGTTGTTAATTTTGACCATTCTGACAGGTGTGAGATGGTATCTCATCATGGTTTGGATTTGTATTTCCCTGATGATGAGTGATGTTGAGCATCTTCTCACGTGTCTGTTGGCCATCTGCATGGCTTCTTTGGAAAATTTCTATTCATGTCTTCTTACCATTTCTTAACTGGGCTATTTGTTTTTTGGGTGTTGAATTTGATAAGGTCTTTATAGATTTGGGATACCAACCCTTTATCAGATATGTCATTTGCAAATATCTTCTCCCATTCTATAGGCTGCCTTTTAGTTTTGTTGATTGTTTCCTTTACTGTTCAGAAGCCTTTTATCTCGATGAAGTCCCAATAGTTCATGTTTGTTTTTGTTTCCCTTGCCTTTGGCAACTTGTCTAGTAAGAAGTTGCTGTGGCCAAGGTCAAAGAGGTTGCTGCCTGTGTTCTCCTCTAGGATTTTTATGGTTTCCTGCCTCACATTTAGGTCTTTCATCCATTTTAAATTTATTTTTTTCCATGGTGTAAGAAAGTAGTCCAGCTTCATTCTTCTGCATGTTGCTGTCCAGTTTTCCCAATACCATTTGTTGAAGAGACTATTTTGTAATTGGATATTTTTTCCTGCTTTGTTGTAGATGAGATGACCATATACTTGTGGGTCCATTTTTGGGTTTTCTATTTGTTCCATTGATCTATGTGTCTGTTTTTGTGCCAGTACCATACTGTCTTAATGACTACAATTTACAATATAGTTTGAAATCCAGAATCCTGATGCCTCCAGTTTTGTTTTTCTTTTTCAGGATTGCTTTGACTATTCAGGGTCTTTTGTGATTCCATACAAATTTTAGGACTGTTTGTTCTAGCTCTGTGAAAAATGCTCATGGTATTTTAATAGGGATTTCATTAAATGTGTACATTGCTTTCGGTAGTATAGACATTTTAATAATGTTTCTTCTTCCAATCCATGAGCATGGAATGCTTTTCCATTTCTTTGTGTCCTCTTCAGTTTCTTTCATAAGTGTTTAACAGTTTTCAGAGCATAGATCTTTTACCTCTTTAGTTAGGTTTATTCCTAGGTATCTTTTTTTTAAGTTTATTTATTTATTTTGAGACAGAGAGAGGGGGGCAGGGAATGAGGGAGGGAGAGAGAGAAAATCCCAAGCAGACTCCACACTGTATCACTGAGCCCAACATAGGGCTTGAACTCAGGAACCATGAGATCATGACCTGAGCCAAAACCAGGATTTGGTTGCTTAATTGACTATGCCACCCAGTCACCCTTATTCATAGATATCTTAGTGTTTTTGTTGTGGTTGCAAATGGGATTGATTTCTTGATTTCTTTTTCTGATGGTTCATTATTGGTGTACAGAAATTCAATAGATTTCTGCACGTTGATTTTGTATCCGGTGACTTTGCTGAATTCATGTATTAGTTCTAGCAGGTTTTTAGTGGAGTCTTTCAGGTTTTCTACATAGAGTATTATGTTGTCTGGAAATAGTGAAAGTTTGACTTCTACCTTGCAGATTTGGATGCCTTTTATTTCTTTTTGTTGTCTGATTGCTGAAGCTAAGACTTCCAGTACTATGTTAAGTAGTAATGGTGAGCAATTGTTTTGTTCCTGGCCATGGGGGAAAGGCTTTCAGTTTTTCCCCACTGAGGATGATATTTTCTGTGGGTCTTTCATATATGGCCTTTATGATGTTGAGGTATGTTACATGCATCCCTACTTTGTTGAGGGTTTTCATCAAGAATGGATTCTGTATTTTGTCAAAAGCACTGTCAAATGCTTTTTCTGTATCTATTGACAGGATTATATTGTTCTTATCCTTTGTTTTATTAATGTGTATCACATTGATTGATTTGCAAATATTGAACCAGACTTGTAGATCAGTAATAAATCCCACTTGATTATGATGAATAGTTCTTTTAATGTACTGTTTAATTTGACTTGCCAGTATCTAGTTGAGAATTTTTGCATCCAATTTCATCAGGGCTATTGCCCTGTAATTTTCCTTCTTATTGGGGTCTTTGTTTTTGGAATCAAGGTAATGCTGTCTTCATAGCTTAGAAGTTTTCCTTCTATTTCTATTTTTTGGAAAAGTTTGAGAAGAATAAGTATTAACTCTTCTTTAAATGGCTGGTAGAATTTCCCTGGGAAGCCATCTGGTCCAGGACTCTTGTTTGTTGGGAGATATTTTATTGCAGATTCAATTTCTTTGCTGGTTATGGGTCTGTTCAAATTTTCTATTTCTTCCTATTTCAGTTCTGGTAGTTTGTGAGTTTCTAGGAATTTGTCCATTTCTTTCAGATTGCGCAGTTTGTAGGCATGTAAATTTTCATAGTACGCTCTTATAATTACTTATACTTCTGTGGTGTTGGTTGTGATCACTCCTCTTTAATTCGTTATTTTATCTATTCAGGTCTTTTCTCTTTTCTTTTTTATAAATCTGGCTAGGAGTTTATCAGTTTTGTTAACTCTTTCAAAGAACCAGCTCTTAGTTTCATTGATCAGTTCTACTGTTCTTTGTTTGTTTGTTTCTTTGTTTCTATATCATGTGTTTCTGCTCTAATCTTTATCATTTCCCTTCTTCTGCTGGCTCTAGGCTTTATTTACTATTCTTTTTATAGCTCCTTTAGGTATAAGGTTGGGTTGTGTATTTGGGACCTTTCTTGCTTCTTGATATAGGCCTGAATTGCCATATACATCTCTCTTAGGACTGCCTTTGCTGCATCCCAGAGGTTTTGGACTGTCATGTTTTCATTTCCATTTGCTTCCATGTATTTTTTCATTTCTTCTTTAATTTCCTGGTTGACCCTTTTATTCGTTAGTAGGATGTCCTTTAACCTCCATGTATTTGAGGACTTCCCAAATTTTTTCTTGTGGTTGATTTCAAGTTTCATAGTGGTGTGATCTGAAAATATGCATGGTATGATCTCAGTCTTTTTGTACTTGTTGAAGGCGATTTGTGACCAGTATGTGGTCTATTCTGGGTAATTTTCCATATGTACTCAAAAAGAATATGTGTTCTGCTTCTTTAGGATGAAATATTCTAGATATGTCTGTTAAGCTTATCTGGTCCAGTGTGTCATTGAAAGCCATTGTTTCCTGGTTGATTTTCTGCCTAGATGATCTATCCATTGTAGTAAGTAGGGCAACATCTTTTATTATTATTGTATTATTATCAATGAGTTTCTTTATGTTTGTTATTAACTGATTTATTTATTCGGTGTCTAAGTTGGGGGCATAGATATTTACAACTGTTAGATCTTCTTGATGGATAGACCCCTTAATTAGAATATAATGCCCTTTTACATTTCTTGTTACAGTCTTTGTTTTAAAGTCTAGTTTATCTGATATAAATGTGGCTACCCCAGCTTTCTTTTGACATCCATTAGCATGATAGATGTTTCTCCATCCCCTCACTTTCAACCTGCAGGTGTGTTTAGGTCTAAAATGAGTCTCGTGTAGGCAGCATATAAATTCTTGTTTTTTTAAATCCATTTTGATACCCTCTGTCTTTTGATTGGAGCATTTAGTCCATTTACATTTGGAGTGATTATTGAAAGATAAGAATTTAGTGCCATTGTGTTACCTGTAGAGTTCGTGTTCCTAGTGATGCTCTCCAGTCCTTTCTAGTTTTTATTGCTTTCAGTCAATTTTTTTTCCCCACCAGTCAAAAAGTCCCCCTTAAAATTTCTTGTAGGGCTGGCTTAGTGGTCGCAAACTCCTTTAGTTTTTGTTTTTCTGGGAAACTCTTTATCTCCCCTTCAATTATGAATGACAGTCTTGCTGGATAGTGAATTCTCAGCTGCATAGTTTTTCCATTCAGCATGTTGAACATATCTTGCCACTCCTTTCTGGCCTTCGAAGTTTCTGTGGACAAATATGCTACAAACCTGATCTGTCTTCCCTTATAGGCTAAGGACTTTTTTTCCTTGCTGCTTTCATGATTCTTTCCTTGTCTGTCTATTTTCTGAATTTACTGATATGTCTTAGTGATGGCTGGCTTTTGTTGAATTTAATGAGAGTTCTCTGTGCTCCTTGGACTTTGATGTCTGTGTCCTACCCCAGATTATGGAAGTTTTCAGCTATAATTTGCTCACATAAACCTTCTGACCCCTTTTCTCTCTCTTCATCTTCCGGGACTCCTATGATGTGAATGTTATTATGTTTTAATAAATCATTGAGTTCTTATAGTCTGCCTTCATGATCACTGAGCTTTGTTTCCCTTTTCTTTTCAGCTTCATTATTTTTCATAATTTTATCTTCTACATTGCTAATTCACTCCTCTGCTTCATCCATTCTCATTTTTGTGGCCTTCATTCGGGTTTGCATCTCATTTTTAATTTTGGCCTGACTAGATTTTGCTTCTTTTATCTCTGCAGAAATGGATTCTCTGGTGTCTTCTATGCTTTTTCAAGCCCAGATAGTATCCTTATAATCCTTGTTTTAAATTCTAGTTCAGACATCTTACTTAAGTCTGCATTGATTAAATCCCTGGCCACCATTTCTTCCTGTTCTTTCTTTTGAGGTAAATTCCTCCATCTTGTCATTTTGGAGGAAGAAATAACAATAATAAAATTAAGTAAAGATTAAAAAATTTTAAAAATAAAATAAAGGAAGCTAGATCCTAAGTGTGTTTTGGTCTGCTTGTTAAGAGATGCTTGATAGAAAAAAGAGAAAAGAGTGAAGAAGAGAGAAAAAAATTAAAAATAAAAAAAAATACAATAATACAATACAATAAAAATTTTGCTCTTTCTGTATCCAAGTAACAAAAAAAAATAAAAGCAACAACAACAACAACAACAAAAACAGTAGCATCAACAACAAAGAAAACAAACAAAAGAATGAGCAAAAAACCCCAAATGTAGCTAGATTCCCCCAGGAGCTGAAACTTTGCAGCAGTATGGTCGTTAGTGTAAGCTCATGGAAGGGATTTGTGGTGGTCCTTCTGGAGGGTCCTGCTGCTCTAATTCTCAGGCCAACTTGTCCTAATGGAGATGTGCCTGGAAGATACAGGTGGGTGGGGCTTAGTGTAACAGCTCCATTCTCTTCTTGGTGGTGTTGTTTCACTCACTTCCATTGATCAGTGTTGGTGGGCTAATGGTGAAAATGGCTTTACCTCACTCTCTAGTCTCTAGACTGGGAAGTTAGTGCCCTCACAGATGCGTGATCAATCACGCCTCCTGTGTTCCCTGCTTCCATCAGTTCCCCACCTTCCCCCTGCCTGTGTCCAAGATGTCTACCTACCAGGCTGCGCCTCTCTCCAGAGTTTTATCTCAGGCTCAGCTGTGTTTCAAAGCCTCACACTTAAGAGACCCATGTGGTTCGGACCCACAGTGGTCTTCTGGGGGAGGATCTCACCACACTGTGGCCAGGGCCAGCTTGTCCCAGTAAATAGTCACACCACTGTGTGGTGGCAGCAGCTCAAAGATTATGCTAAATCACAACACACAGCTGCTGCCAGGTTTTGCTGCCCTCAGCTGGCATCTTTATTTCTATACAGGTGAACATGGTGGCTTGATGGAGCCCTCGGTGTGTTTTGCTCATGGAAAGGCCAAATCACCTCTACCAAAGGCACTCTAAGCAGGGAACTGCTTCTCCCCCTGTGACCCCAGGGATCCCCAGACCACACTGCCCTCACCCGGTGCTCTGCCCTGCTTCCTTGCCAGAGCAACACTGGGAGCTGGCCTCTGAAACTTCAGATTCTGTGCTCTGCTATTTATAAAAAACTGGTGATATTGAAACCGTCTCCTTATTCTCTTGTCAATGCTTTTGGGGAAGAGTTTTCTTGTATTTGATTCAAATAACCAAATCTGGCATTATATATATATATATATCTCCACATATATATACACACACACACACACACACACACACACATATATTAACATATACATTAATGATATATATTCACATATTTATGGTGTTCACAATATATACTCACATAATTATAGATGTACATATATTACATATATTCATATATATATGAATAGACCTATGTTTTTAAAAAATTTAACCATAAATTGAAAAATACAATAGAAACTACTCTAAGTCTGTGTAGCTTTATTGGTAAAATATATCAAATACTTAAGGAAGAAACAATAATAATCCTACATAAAGTATTTCAAAATGTATAGGAGTAGGGATACTTTGCATTTTATTTCATAAGACCAAATTATTCTAAAACAAAAACCAGACAAAAACCAGACAAAGACATTACAAGAAAAGAAAACTACAGACCAGTGTCCCTCATGAACACATGAACACAGACACAGGCACAGTCCTCCCATTAAAGAAATAATAAATCAAATTCAACAATATATGAAAAGCATAATATATCATCACTTAGTGAGATTTATCTCAGGAATGCAAGAATGATTTAACATTTGACAAATTAAAGTTTATTTCAGGAATATAAGTTTCATTTAATATTGAATAATCAGTCAGGGCACTTGGCTGACTCAGTTGGAGGAGCATGCAACTTTTGATCTCGGCGTCGTGTGTTCGAGTCCCATGTTAGGTGTAGAGATTTGAAAAAAATCCTAAAAAAAAAAAGAAAAATCAATGTTATTTACCATATTGATAGACTCCCGACAAACCCAGGTGATTACATCAATAGATGGAGAAAAGTTTTCTCATGATATTCAACATTCATTCATAATAAAAAAACTTCTCAAATTAAGAATAGAAGAGAGTTTCTTTAACTTAATAAAATACGTCTATTACAGACATATACCTAACATCAAACTTATTTTTTGAAATATTGAATGCTTTGTTTCTAAGGTGGGGAGCAAGGCAAAGATGTACTGATATACTGTCATCACTTCTATTTGACACTGCATTGCAGGGCCTACTCAGTGTAATTGAATAAGAAAAATAAAACATGAATGTAAGGGAGGAAACCATCAAAACTCTAGAGGAGAAAGCAGGCAACAACCTCTTTGACCTCAGCCACAGCAATTTCTTACTTGACACATCTCCAAAGGCAAGGGAATTAAAAGCAAAACTCAACTCTTGGGACCTCATCAAGATAAAAAGCTTCTGCACTGCAAAGGAAACACTCAACAAAATTAAAAGGCAACTGACGGATTGGGAGAAGACATTTGCAAATGACATATCAGATAAAGGGTTAGTATCCAAAATCTATAAACAACTTATCAAACTCAACACCCAAAAACCAAATAATCCAGTGAAGAAATGGGCAGAAGACGTGAATAGACACTTCTCTAAAGAAGACAAGACATCCAGATGGCCAACAGACACATGAAAAGATGCCCCATGTCACTCCTCATCAGGGAACTACAAATCAAAACCACACTGAGATACCACCTCACACCAGTCAGAGTGGCTAAAATTAACAAGAATGTGGCAAGAATGTGGAGAAATGGGAGCCCTCTTGCACTGTTGGTGGGAATGCAAACTGGTGCAGCTGATCTGGAAAACAGCATCGAGGTTCCTCAAAAGATTAAAAATAGAACTACCCTATGACCCAGCAATAGCACTACTAGGGATTTATCCAAAGGATACAGGAGTCCTGATTCATAGGGGCACATGTACTCCAATGTTTATAGCTGTGCTTTCAATAATAGCCAAATTATGGAAAGAGCTTAAATGACCATCAACTGATGAATGGATAAAGAAGATGTGGTTTATATATACAATGGAATACTACTTGGCAATGAGAAGGAATGAAATCATGCCATTTGCAGTAATGTGGATGAAACTGGAAGGTATTATGCTAAGTGAAATAAGTCAGTCAGAGAGACACATATATATTTTCACTCATATGTGGATCTTGAGAAACTTAACAGAAGACCATGGGGGAGGGGAAGGGGAAAAAAGTAGTTACAGAGAGGGAGGGAGGCAAACCATAAGAGGCTCTTAAATACAGAGAAAAAACTGAGGGTTGATGGGGGAGTGGAGGAGATGGGAAAATAGGTGATGGACACTGAGAAGGACACTTGTTGGTATGAGCACTGGGTGTTGTATGTAAGCGATGAACCACAGGAATCTACCCCCAAAACCAAGAGCATACTTTACACACTGTATGGTAACCAATTTGACAATAAATTATATTAAAAAAGAAAACAAAAGGAAGAGAACATTGCTATTATTATTATTATTTTAAATGCTTATTTATTTATTTTGAGGCAGAGACAGCACAAGTGGGGGAGGGGCAGAGAGAGAGAGAGAGACAGAGAGAGAGAGAGAGAGAGAGAGAGAGAGAGAGAGAGAGAGAGTTCCACGCAGGCTCCACTTTCAGCACAGAGCCCAATGTGGGGCTCAGTCTCGTGAACTGTGAGATCATGATCTGAGCTGAAATCAAGAGTTGTGTGTTTGGCTGGCTGAGCCACCCAGGTGCCTCAGAACGTCACTATTATTCAAGCATGAGACAAAGGCCATCAGTCCCAATTGACAATCAGCTCTTTATTGTGAAGATTGTTTGTGTCACTGGGATGGGAGCCATGCTGGAAACAGGTGCAGAACTTTGAGACACCTGCCCCTGCTCATCTCATTAGGTGGCAAGACTTTTCTCCTCTCACCAATACTCATTTAGGTGGGTTGGAACTGCAAACTTTTCATGCCTTTTGCTTTTTCTGCTTTGTTATAGTTTGCCTGTAGCTTTGCTTGGAAAAGGAGAATCTACTGAGTCAATGTGTTTATCTTCTTTATTTCTGGTTAGTTTCTCTTTTTACTTAAAACATACAGAAAATTTTAAGCTCATAGTACATCAGGGGGTGTTTAGATCTAAAATAAACTCATCAAAAGAAAAACAAAAATGAAAGAAAAATAAGACATGAATTGGAAAACAAGTAGAAAAACTATCTTTATAGATGACATAATAATATATGTAGAAAATCTCAAGTAATCTACTAATAGATTAAAAAACTAATAGATCCAGTAAATGAATTTAGCAAAATTTCAAAATACAAGTTCAACGTATAAGAATCAATTATATTTCTAAATTATAGCACCAAATAATTGGATAATGAAATTACTTTACTTATCCATATGTGAAGATACACCTTTCTAGAGTTGGAGATTGTCAACAGAAAGTGTATGTGGATGGTTCATCCCACTTACTGGATATTTTGTTGGCTATATTACTTTTATATACAGTTGACCATGACTGCCTTTTCCCATTTTATCATAAGTATTAAGTTAGGAGAGTTAGGAGAGGCTGTTATATAGGATGCTAGTAGCTAAATGTCAATTAAGTCTTCTGACTTTTTAAAAGTAAAATAGCTATTCTTAACATAATATTGATGAATACGTTTTTAACAACTTATTTAAGATAAACTTTGCTTGGTGTCATTTACTTGACTAATTGATATAAACTAGTCTTTGTAATTTAGAAACTGATAGAGAAGACTGAGGTTTAAGGGTATTGCTCTCTAAATGCTTAGATTGGGACAATAAAAGAAGAGAATTAAGGGGTGCCTGGGTGGCGCAGTCGGTTAAGAGTCCGACTTCAGTCAGGTCACGATCTCGCGGTCCGTGAGTTCGAGCCCCGCGTCAGGCTCTGGGCTGATGGCTCGGAGCCTGGAGCCTGTTTCCGATTCTGTGTCTCCCTCTCTCTCTGCCCCTTCCCTGTTCATGCTCTGTCTCTCTCTGTCCCAAAAATAAATAAAAAACGTTGAAAAAAAAAAGAAGAGAATTAAAATAACTTCTTAAAGGCATAGCTACTTTGAATTGCACACAATTTATAATTATATAAAATCAGTAATTTCTCCTCTGACCGATAATGTTGGGATTAGTGGCTATTTTAAGCAGATGGAGCCATTACCAAATTGCTCTAGAGGAAAAAGAAAATGACAATTTATTTCTCCATTTAAATATAAATTCCCTAAAGTAATTATTCTCAGATTAATTCTCCTATGCCTTCATCGCAGTTGCCACCAGATGATAATCATGGTTCAACTTGCCTTCTGTGGGGGGAAAGGGAAACTTGTGCAACACACACATACATGTACTAACCAAACCAAGGTTGAAATGTAGGTCTAGAAATTCATTCCCTGGGTGAATGTGCACCATGACTGAAACTGTATCTGTGCTGAAGGCAAAATCTGCTACAAAAACAACCAGCTCATCGGCTTGAACTCAGGCGTTAATATCTTTTGTCCTTTGACTTGAAAAAGATAGTATCTTCCAGGAATATTAGGAGGATAAAACACTGCATCCGAGTAGGAAATTTCCTTTTGTAGAAGACAGTTATTGAGATGAGCATTCTTCATTATTTAGTGTCTAATTTATTAGATAAATAATGAATTACATTTATGGAAATGGTTTTCTAACATAAACTTAAGAGCTTGACGCAAACTAAAATTAATTATATAGTTGACAAACAGCAGAAGTCAGAGATCTAGAAGACCGTGACAAAAAACAAACCAAAGTAATTCAAACAAAACAAAATAAAATCTCTGTAACTTCTGCAACTCATCACCATGACCAATGCTTGAGGTTATTCCCCATTTATGAAGTGAGAAATTACATCAACTCATACTGATTTTTGCTGTGTGTGTGTGTACACATAACAATTGTTGAGTTGCCAAGGACCTTCAGTTTCAGGGAATAACAAGACCGTGAAAAGAAGTCGGTTTTATTCTAAGAATGAAGGAATGAATACATCACCAGGGTTAACCAGACAGAATGACTAGAATACCTCAGTGCTGACTTAAGTGAGGGAGTCGTTGAATGAAACCTGATAGCTTAACAGAGCAGCTGAAGGAAAGTCAGGTAAAACAAATGGTATTGAGGGATTATAAAGGACTGGATATGGTGATAGTGAGGTAAAAGTTACCAGGTACAAAGCCTATGGACCAAGGAGTATATAGGTGACTCTTATTTTTTTTTTCTTTTTTAAATATGTCCTTATTTATTTCTGAGAGAGAGAGAGAGAGAGAGAGAGCAAGAGGGGAAAGGAGACAGAATGGAAGCAGGCTCTAGGCTCTGAGCTGTCAGCACATAGCCTGATGTAGGTTCAAACTCATGAACCATGAGATCATGACCTGAGCTGAAGTCAGAAGCTTACTGACTGAGCCACACAGGCGCCCTTCGGTGATTCTTAAAAGATGATCAGATGTCAGGCAATGGTTGAATCTTTACTGATAGTTTGCTGAAGTTGACTGTAGGGCATCCTTTGGAGATAAGTCTTTTGTTCTATATGTGGTAACTGTTTTGAGTCTGCTTTTTTCTTTTTCAAGCCATGGTCAGATGTAGTGGAATATTAGTTTCTGTCTATGAAAAAAATGTTGAATGTCTTGAATGAAGTTTTTAATATCAGGACTACTTAATGGTCCCAGACTGTGCTAGCAAATGAGTAGCCTCAAATCTGAGATGCTAGAGAGGACATTGATTGGACACCAAGGCTAGCTTCACCACATACACACACACACACACACACACGCACGCACACACACACACACACATGCACACACACACACACGCACACACACACACACATGCACACACACACACATACATGCATGTCATGTTTTAGGTTATATACAGTCTTGGGAAGGTGAATATGGTTGAGGAGATGAATTGGAGGAAAACGGACAGATTTGGAGCTCTGGTTCAACAACAGGCAAGAGACGAGTGAACAAAAACTGACAGAGAATCAAGACAAGATGATGTCCTATTAAGGTTCTATGTCATATTAAGGGAAAAAAATAGTATAGGGCATAATTATAAATCAGAACACTTAAAGATATGCTTATCTACTAGAATATTGAAGAGAGTGGTGAGAAATGAGGAGGGAAAAAATCCTATATTGTCAAAGTTGGTTGATATTTTCAACATTGAGGCATTCAGAGGAAAGTATTTATAATTCTGAGTTTACAACCTGATATGAATAATGCATATAATAAGATATTCATGTGGGACACATATTACTGAACATAAATCTGTTATTTAACAGAATTTTCATGTTTAGATTAATTGTGGTTCATTAAGGCTTAAAAGAGAAGTATCACTTGCACTCAGGGCTTACTCATGCTCTGGGAACACTACCAAAAAAGCAGGAAAAAAATCATTTTAGGAAGTCTTTAAGAAGTAATAAATAGTAAGAGCTGCTTCACTTCTGGAGACCGGGACAGAAATACAGGATACCCCTCTGCAGTAGGATTTTAATTCAACATCATTAATATTTTTCACACCCAACACTTTTTCCCCCCTATCATAACTATCTGGACTTTTGCTGTATCTCCTAAGAGGTTTTCCTTTTATGGCTGGCGCCACTCTAATATAGAATGAGCTATCTAAAAATATTTCCTGTTTAACATCCTTCAATTGTTCCTGAAAGCCCTCCTCTAAACTAGTGTGGCATAAAGGGCTCTCAAGTTACAGCCCTTCATTAATTCCACTGTCCAGTCATGAACTGAGTGAAGTAAGTCTCCTCAGTGTTACGCTTTCTTTACACATTTTGAGTATCTTCTTCGTTTATCCAGAGCACATTCCTCATATGCACTTTTTTTCCTTCTGTCTCCCAAAATTTGGCTCCTATGGTATGTAGCAAGCTTTCCTTGACTCTCCCTTTGTCCTCAGTTTGAGCAAATCATAGCACTCATTTCATTGTGCTGTCATTGTGTTTCTTATCTGGTTCCTTAACTTGAATCAAGGTTCCTTGAGGATAAGAACTCATTCTTATTCATCTTTGTATTTTCATTACTTGGCATAGTAACTGGCACTATAGGCCACCCAATAAACGTTTATTGAATAAACAAATGGACTACAACCTGGCAAGAACCAAATTTTAACCAACAGTCAGGGCCTTCTGGAGTCTACATGTGTTTTGTGTTAGGACAGTCTTTAACCACCTTCCCCATTTCCTTATTCAGATTAAGCCTCTATTGGAGGGTGGGCAAAGGGCTAGCAGTTGAAGATCACACTTCCTGCCTCTGCCTCAAAAGTTCCTCAGCCCAAGCCCACAATGCAATCTCTCTACTCTAAACTATTTTAAAAAGATACTTGAGTGGTTTTACTTAGGGAGGTGATAGGTTGTAATGAGTCATCCCAGTTCTATCTCAGTCACATTTGTAACCAGTAGTAATTTACCTCCTGACATGGAACTCCACTCTGACAAGTACTTGGGTGAAGATTATATCTACAAAATGTATGGGCAAATTAGGTATTGATCTTGGGACTTTAGAATTAAATTTTTTTACGGAGTTAATGAAACTATGTAAATTTCATACCTAGAATTAAAGCTTTATTGGCAGTTTTGTTAATTTATGTTCTTTAGTCCAGACCAATATATGTCAAATAGAAACCACAAAAGTGTGAAGAAAAATCACAGTGGCAAAAAATTCTGTTATAAGGAATCTTAATTATTCCATCTCATTTAACATCTTGAAGATGCTGAAACTGAGGACCAATCTATATTTACCATAATTGTGATGTTTGTTATCTCATTTTATTTTTTTAAATGTTTATTTATTTTTAAGAGAGATTGAGAGAGAGAGAGAGAGAGGGAGATTGTGAGTAGGGGCAGATTGTGGGTAGGGGCAGAGAGAGAGGGAGACAGAATCCCAAGTAGGCTCTGCACTGACAGTTCTCGAACTCAGGAACCATGAGATCAGGAGCTGAGCTGAAATCAAGAGTCAGACACTTAACTGTTGAGCCACTCAGGTGCCCCACTATCTCATTTTCTGATGTGTTTGCTACCTCATTTTTTTGAAATTCATTTACATAATACTTATGGACTATTCCCCCCCCCCCCCCCCCCCCCGTTTTTCAGAATACATTTACAGCAGATGGGAAAATAATTGCAGTAAATGAAATAATGTATTTTTTTCAGGTTATTTACAAAAATTATTCACTGAAGTGTATTTCTTAGAAGAAAAAATAGAACAATAAGTATAACCAACAAAGTTTTTTTTTTTTAAGTTCAGGTAATATTGCACTATTTTCTTCTAGTCCAACAGTCTGCATTAGTAAGTCAAGGGGTTTAGTCATGAGGTGATGAGACTTAGCTTTATTACATCCTGTTAGAATCATTAGCCACCATTGTCTGAGTCCCTTGCATCCTCTGATGAGCCTCACAAAGATCATTCAAGCGATGGTAGTAAGGAATTGGTACTTTCAATCATTTTTTTGTCGTTTTTACAAGGACATCTAGTGAGTGAGTTTAGATTTTATAGCATATCATAAAAAGGGCAAGTAAAAGATAAAGCTGTTTTTCTATAAAGATAATTTTCTGAGAGAACTGTAACTTGTAAGGTCCCTTAAGTGTTACTCTGCGGCAAGGTTCTGAAGGTAAGGTGGGAAAGACAAGGATCCATTTTGATTATTCTACGATAATGTGTAGAAATGAAGTCTGGAAATAAGGTTTGATGATTAAAATTAGACTTTACTGTTAAAAATAAGTGCTAAATGGAACTAGTAATATTGCAAAATAATAGGATCAACACAGCACTACAATTATGAATTTCAAACTGAATCCAGTTGTTCATTAATTGTAGTCAAGGTAGCAAAAATAATCAGCACATTGTCTGACCCTTTTTGCATTCAGTATATAATAATTCCATTTCTTTGGTCTGAGGTTGTATGTTTCATCTTCACCTACAAACAGATCTGTTTTTTCTTGTATTCTCATCCAATTTAATAAAAGAAGAACTGATAGAAATTTTCCATTTTCCCTAAAGATCTGTGTTTACAGCTTATGGCAAGTGATTGTTTTCCCCCTCCCCGGTCCAAGGTATAGGTCTTTGAAAATAAAATCTGAATGTGTGGATTTCAACTTGCGTTGTGTAAAGATTTTCAGCTGACCCCATGAGACTCCTGGAAATCTAACCTGAGATGGGTAAATACATTTTTCAAAATTTCTCTTGTCTTATGTAATTAGAATATTAAATGAATTGATAAGTTATGAATTCTTTCTAATGAATAATAAACACATATGAGAGTTAGAAGATGGGATATTTTAATAAAGATTGTAAATATGAATATAATTTATATATTACTGACTTAAGGAATTTTATATTTTATGTAAGAACACACTCAGAAAATTACCAATCAAGTAAACATGAGCTAATCAATTTTAATTGTTCAGACAGTGCTTTGGTCCTCTTACCGGTTTTTTTGATAATGCCAAGAATCTTATTTTTCCTTGTATAGTAAACATGGAAAAACACCCAATACAATAGATTTCCAGCTGAAACAATTCCAGATAAAGTTTTATTGTACTTCTACACAAACACACACACCCTACATATGCATACACATATTTATCTAAGCAGACTAGAAAAAACAGTTTTTTTATATCTGGCCTCATCATCTCTAAAGACATCTTACTAATATGTATTAAGTAATTTATCTCATAATAAATCCATCAACCAATAAGTCTAATTACTTTAAACAGTCATTATCATAGACAGTCCATCATCCATCCATAAAATCGAGATTTCTTAAACCATTTAATCCCCAGAACATTAATGTCTTTATTTTCCAATCATCTAGTAATGTTTACGCCTGGCTTTTGCTTTAGTAGCTTTCTATAATAGCACTCTGGGGCATGAGATTTCATTTAACAAGAAGATAGGATGTTTGATTCATATTTTTAAAGAGCCTACTATAGTATCTTTTCCCTAAAAGATGAATACGTAAGTATTTTGGTGAACAAAGAAGAAAACCAAATGACATTTTCTTGTGAAAAAGCAGCAGCTGTTTGCTTATCTTGTGAGAGCTATGAGCGCTTCAGTACTCTGTGCTGAGAAATATCTTCTCCTTCTTGTAGTCATAAAATATACGCTGCCTCTAGAAGCAATCTTTGCGGTTAATTTTTTTTTAATGGATGAACAGATTTCTAAAAAAAAAATTGGTTTTGGCTTTCAATGTTTGATGTCAGTTTAATTTTTCCTAAAATTGAAAAAAAAAAACTTTTTTTGAGCAATGTGAGGATGGAAATTAGCATTTTAATTAAATTATCAGGATGTGGTTTTGTTTCTGTATGACTGGCCAAGCCAACTGATTCTAAGTATGTCTGGTTGTATTTCCTAAACCAGAACCAGTTTTGCTATCTTGGAAATTAAGTCATGGTTCTTAAAATTATTTTATGTTAAATCATTAGGACCTGCACTTTTTCTCCAAAGTATTAATTTTGATGCTTTGAAAGACAGAAGTCTTCCTATGCCATTACAGCACTTACCTAAAATGTGAAAATATTTATAAATTACATGTACTTATTGAGAGACAGCATGTGTAATTATTGAGAGATTGCTAGGAAAAAAACCCATAGTATTGGTTAAATAGTTGATAAAACTTATTTTAATAAAAAAGTATATATTCTATTAATATGGAAGTAATAGAACATACTACTGAATTGGATAATTCTTGATGCATCAGGAATAATTACTTGTCCTACCTCAGCATCCTTGCTTATAGTAACATTGTATCTCCCTAGATCTTTGTCCTTCATCATTAGCTCCTCCTCTGCATAGTCATTTGGAGTACTGGATCGTCTTTTCTACTTTCTACCTCCCTCCCTGCCTGTGCTGTCGGTTTGCTCCACTTGACTGAACCTTGCATTGACTTCTGCTCTTAAGTTCTGGTTTTCCCTGTTCAATAGTTTTTGTCTATACCAAGAACCACCCCTAAAACCTAGTTCTCTAGCCAGGCACTCCACTACTCCACCTTGTTTGTGTTGGTTTTCCTTCTTAACAATATAGTCCTGGTAGCTGGGATCCTGAACACCATGGCAGTCTTGCTATAATGTTTATCTAAACTTCAAGACCTGAATCCTCTATCTTGGTACCTTGTTTATCCAGTTAAAAATCTAGGTTCCAAGTATTGCTTGAATTGTGGCATGAATTCTGTGGTAAGCAAGAATATCCCTTTTGAGGAAGGGTGCCCAGATGCAGGAAGTGTGGTGGACAGCCACCTCCAGCTGCTGTCTCCTTCAAGGTCAGGCTCGGCTGTGCAAAGGTACTTCCTCCGAAGGGATGGCCTTCCTGAATTTGCCTGCATGCAGTGAGGTAGGGACGTACCATCTGACCATTTTTGGCCTGATACAGGATAACTCAGATGAACAAAATGTGCTTCAGAACTCGCCGTCCAGTTGGTTGAAGACTGTTGGGTCTGTATCACAATTAAGCTTCTCATTCTGGCCAGTCTTGCTTCTTCCTCCTTCCTCTAATAGGCCCTGATCATCAGTAAATATTTTATACCTCGATCATCTCAGTATCTGTTACCACAGAACTTGACCTTCTGTGCCCTTCAAAATATTCAGCTGTTTCAGTGTTCCTTTCCCTACATTCCTACAGGCTCACTGTGAAGCCTCATTTCAGTCTTATTATCTGACAGCTGTTAATCCTGAGGAGTGTAGCATTGAGTGAAGAAGACGTAAGCATACCAGAGGCCCATGGAAGTGTCAAGCCCAGTGAATCATTCTCACTGAAAAAGTTAAGCCTATGGTAAGAACACTGTATCACAGGCTCCTAGGTGATGGTAACAGGGCTTCTGAATCAGAGGACCTAGAAATGGGCTCCTGCAGTGTCAGAAATCAGATGGGATAAGAGGCACTTATAGTCTTAGTGAAGGACTCATCTTGAGAAAAGATGGAGCATAGCTTGAAAAGAGAAACCCAGGTGACATGAGTGTGGTAGGGTTGTATGTGGAGTAGTAAAGGGTATGTATTTTGACCCCAGAACTCCCTCCACACACATATTATACACTCGGGCCTGGAAACATGATACTGGAAACTCTACAAGGGAGAATCATAGAGGCATACAGAAGAGAAACTTCCGATGTCTTGGGTTTTAACCACAAAAATATTGATCCAGGTGTAACGAAGGAAAGATTAGAAGAATATTT
The DNA here is from genome assembly GCF_016509475.1 of Prionailurus bengalensis. Lineage (NCBI taxonomy): Eukaryota > Metazoa > Chordata > Mammalia > Carnivora > Felidae > Prionailurus > Prionailurus bengalensis. Next base: position 208,180,637 of record NC_057343.1, read on the forward strand.
GATCATGTAGAGTCAACCATCCATATATTCCCTCTCTATATCCTCTTACATGGAAATCTATGAGCTTGGAAGGGGGATAAAAAGAACCTGAGTGGCGTTGGGTGAATGGTATCCATCTCTACTCAGGCCTGTTTTCTAGTGGGGGCTGGAGGCCAAATATGAACCTTTAAATATGGCAGCTTATGAGTGGAGGAGATACATATAATACTCTGAGAATAGTTTGGGAAGAGGCATAGCAACTGTCTGCAGCACAACCACATAGAAGCCTTAGATAGAACAAGAATGGAGAAGGCTCAGTGACAACCTCAAGGCTTCCCCAGAAGCTGGCAGAAGGTAATACTTACCATCTCCTAGTGATTTTTTTGCTCTGATAGTTGAAGTCTTGAGACCCACAGAAAGGTTTCCTGCAATAATTATCTCAAAATCTGAATCCTGATACTGGTATGTGGTCTCCCTAACTAGAAACATAGTTGCCCCATGTTGCTTGGACTATGACTGGATCACCCAAGCCCTTCACACACTGTGACTGGCCTGTTCTCTCATCTTGGATGGTAGTTTTGCAAACATTATGAATGAATGTACCATCAGATAACACCTGGAGGGATGGCTTCACTCTAGAACTGTGCTTTCTCATATTTTAACCACTAACACATCTGAAATGTGGCTAGTTTGCATTGAGATTAGGCCATACAGTGTATGTAGAATATATACCATATTTTAAAAGCTTAGTATCTTTTCTCGTGTGTCTGGTAGAAAATTTAAAATGGCAGCTGTGGCTTGTATGATGTTCCTACTAAATAGCACTGGTCTAGACATGCCATCAAGCAAAGTCCATGACAAAATCGTTCTATATATTAGCAGCCCTGGCATGCAATGTATAGAGAGCATAAAGTGGACAGTTCCGGGGTGCCTGGGTGGCTCAGTTAATTAAGCGCCCAACTCCTGATTTTGGGTCAGGTCATGATCTCTCATGGTTCGTGAGATCAAGCCCTGCATGGTGGTCTGTGCTGATAGCCAAGCTTGGGATTCTCTGTCTCCCTCTCTCTCTGCCCCTCCCCCCTGCTCGTGTGTGTGTGTGTGTGTGTGTGTGTGCGCGCACACACACAAGCATGCTCTCTCTCCCTCTCTCTCAAAATAAATAAATAAAAATTAAAAAAAAAAGTGGACAGCCCTATCCCTGCTTCAGTCTTGTAAAAGCCTCAGAGCTCCAGGCTCCAATATAGAGATAAGGGGGTCACTAAGGAAATACTAATTTTTGACTGAATTTAAACTTGAAATGCCTAAAAAATATCTTAAGTTTCTGAGTTTACCTGGACAATTCTAGACAAATCTTTTTGTGCTTAGGTAGAAATGAATTTCCAAGATAGAAAAGAAGAATAAGGAAGGTCAGAATTTCTGCTGGTCTGAGTTTATGACTCATGACAAATATATCCTATAACTAGAATTTGCATAAGTCATGCAAAAGCTGGGCCATTAAATGGAGCAGAGGCAGAGTCCAGTGGGTTCAGTGTAAAATAGACAGTGACATAAGAATTTGTTTTTAAAACCAACCAGGGTCAAGTGCAAGTGCATGTCCAGGGTTCAGGGCCCAGCAAGCAGAGTGGTCCTAGCCAATTTCATTGGAAGCATCAGCTAACCCTGCCATATTTAGAGCAGTAGCCAGCTACAGCCCATTCATATTTAAAGGGCCTGTATTGAGGCCTACCACAAAGCAAATTAAAATCTATTATAGTATAAATTCTACAACTCTACATGGGCCTGAGAGGTCCAAAGTGAGAGGTGATTGGTGGAGACTGAGGCTGCTGGTGATAAGGGTGTATCTGATTTACACTGGCAATACTTCAGATTAAAAAACCCAACAAAACCACCCCCAGGCTGTCAGCTCACAGAGTCACGAAGGTTGGCTTACTCTCTACAGGCTTTATTAAGTACCTAATCAAATTAAATCAGGGAGAACCAAGCCAGGCATAAAGTCCTATTGAATCTTATTTAGGTCAATCAATCATGGCAGTTGAGACCTGGAGGGCATAATTTGAATATCATGTATGCAAGCAAGATGAATGTGCAGGTGTGTCAGGGGAAAAGTGACCTGAAGACTTGGTTAGGAGCTGGTTTCAGAGAAACTATATGGGTTTATCAGTAGAATTCACATGTCTTAGCAGAGTAAGGTTGGTAGTATCTCAAGCCCCAGTCTCATGCCTTAAATAAGATATATAGGAGCTTTCAAACTCATTAAAGGGTAAGGAGATAGAAGCTAAATGGAGTTGAGCTGGCTGAGCCAATACTGAGCCAGTATTATTTTAGTTTTCAATAGTGGGATTTACTTACTGATAGAGTTTAAAATGGTTATGGTGTCAGAGTTTCCTAGGAATGGTTAGTTTCTATGCTTTTAGATTTCTCTGTGACATTTTTATTCCCATCTAGGCCTAGGTCTGCATTTAGATCACTAATATTGGCACTAGTTCAGGCCAGAGCTCTACACTGAACCATGTGATAAGTGATATCTCATTAACATACCTTAAAAACATTCTGCTCTGAAGATTGAAATGAATGTTTTCTTGGAAATAAATGCATGTGCTTATGGTAAATCCATTAGCGAGATGGGTAATTTGACCACAGGTATTGCATGCTGTAAATATTAATACTCTGTTTTGGTTATTAGATTTTTAAAAAGGGTAAAATGTTGAGATGAGAAAATCACACATTGATCATAGGGGAATTTGGTCAAAGATGGATTCTTTGGCACTTCTGTGGGCTGGAAAGTCAGGGAAGAGGCAGAAATGATATCTGTGTCATAAGAGTCAGTAATTTAATGGCCATACAGGCTATTTAATGGCCATACAGTAATTTAATTTGCCAGCAGGCAAATAAAGTCATGTTTCTGTCATTTGAAATTGACTTGGAAGAGGCCTTTCTGATGATTTTATCCAACTCTTATCTTATGGGCCCAAATAGCGAGAGCTTAGTTCAATGTCCTTGTGAGCAGATTAGAACTAGATTCCCCTGTTTAGCCTGATGTTCTTTCTACTGTAATGCAGACTTTCCTTGATTTTATTATTTTCCTTTGTTTTAGAGAGATTAATTTTTCAAATAATAAACATATAGCCACCATTTACAGAAAACTTAGAGCTTTCCGGGGACTGAAATTGTTAAGAGTATTCTTATGTCTATTGTGCTGACAAGGAAATGAGCACTGAGATGTTCAATTACTTTCCCAAGGTCACACAGACAGAAAGTGGCACACAACCAGAGATTCAGTGCATTGGTGTCAGTCTGGCTCCAGAGAGTAAATGTCCAGTGTTACATAAATGTGCAAAGTGTAATCAAATCCAGCAAAAGGAGGGATGTGAAATGATCCATAGCTTTAAACATACTTTTTTTTAAATGAAAAAAAAAAAACAAAACAACAGATCTCATTACAGCCATGGAGTTGTTAGCCTTTTATTAGGAGTATGTTACCACATTGTTTAGAGTCCCTCACTTTGTTTAAATCACACTGGTGATGGTAAAAACATCCCCATCTTTTGGGTAGGGAAGTATTGAACTCTTTTAAAGGACAGACTGTACTGAAATTAAGAGGAGCTCTGACTTTTATACTTCAGAACTAAATAGATTGAAAGAGTAGCCAAGCAAAATTTTGAAACCTGGTTTAAGAGTGTATGAAGAGCAGCTTATACAGAAGGAAGAAAATACCACAAAGGAATAAATGTACATCATTTTTAGTTTTATTATATAATGTGGCATATAAGAAAGTATACTTGTTTTTGAATTTACAAATGTCACAATAATTTTTAATGTTAATAGTATTTTTCTTCATCCTCACATCTTTTTGGGGGAAGAAGATACATGGAAAAATTTTGTGCGTAAATGGGGAATGTGAGAAATGATTTTCTAAAGTTCAAGCTTGTCTGTGTCATTAGAGACAGGAAATGTGCTCAGAATATCCAAGTAATGTAGGACACCTAACGGGCCAAAACATCTAGTTTCCTTAATTCTTTATGATGACTTAAAAGCTGAAAGACCACAGTCTCATGTTGAGCATGGGGCCATTAACCATACAGCAGACAGCAGCCTTTCCCAGCTAATACTAAATTAGAATTACAAACTGCCTGGTTTTATGGTTATGGTCTCAGTGCTGGGTTTTTGTTTGCTTGTTTGCTTGCGTGTTACTTTTATTTTGTTCGTTTGTTTATTTTGCAGTTCTTGTACATTTCCAGAGCGTTCTTTTCTAAAATTTAGAATCTGATGTAGCTAAAAGGAAAAACAAAAGAGCACATTTTTACAATTTCACAAATCACGGAAGCATCATCACCTATACCTCTTATTGCCTCTGAGCACCTATTTTCTCTCTATTCATGATACCAGCTTGAAGCCCGAGTGGCATTGAAGTTCTCGAAATTTATGATAATGCAAGAGCAGCAGTAAGGATTCTGAGAGCCTAAGGTAGTTGAATGGATGTGTGTGGTGGGGTGGATAAATATGTGGTCATCGAAAGAGAGGAAGAAAACAGGGCACTCTGAGCTTCATATCAGTGAGGGCAGAGTTAAGGAAATAGAAAGGGAGCTAGGAATTTCAAAAGAGGGGGATCTTTGTATAGGAACTTTGTAACAAACTTCTGGAAGGGCTAGAGGAATAAAAGAGAAAAAGGAGGAGAATTGAAGGAACAAAAAGGAGGAAAGGTTGATACCCTGAGATGCAGAAACAACGAACACCCCTAGGCTGGAGCTCATGGAGCTGTCCCCGCATCCTGCGCTGCTGGGAACGCTGGACCCGCAGAGGTGGCTGCCACTGCAGGGCTGCAGTATCTTCAGTCACCCGAGGCCAGAGCCCGAGGCCAGAGCTGCTGCAGCAGCCTTCTTGTTGGTGTTCGAAACCTCTCTTCCTCCTGCCTTCTCTTCTGGTGATGCCTCCCATTAGCAGGCCTTAATCAGGAAGCAGACAGAAAAAGGAGTTTGTGAAATGGAGTTTCAGCCTTTCGACCCCAGCTGTCCAAGGCAGAGTATGAAAGGGTAGGTGAGTGGCTGCACTTGAACTTGCAATAAACTACAAAATCACCATCAACTTGAATCCAAAATCTTCAGCATGCCAAGAGTTCTGAGAAACACTAGCACAGGCATCACTTTTACATTTCGTTTATGTGTTTGGCTAAGGACATTTCAATCTACAGTCTATTGCTGGGCATGGTAATCTTTTGTAAAGGTCCAGATAGTATTTCAGGCTTACGGGCTATACAGTCTGTAGAAACTACAAGCTCTGCTACCGTGGCACGAAAGCAGCCGTGGACAATATGAACATGAGCATAATTGTGTTACAATAAAACTTCAGGTACAGAGACAGGTGGCTGGCCAGCAGGTCATAGTTTGTGGATGCCTGACTTATTGAATGACAGAGACCCAGTGCCTAAAAGACTGTACAACGATGTGAAAAATATGAACCTATTGTGAGCATAATTTAATGCTGTATTAACTTTGATTTAATTTGCCAATCTTTCTTTGAAGAATGCATGTATTGTGAATACAAAAAAAATCTACGTAAGTCCCATTTTATGTTGTTGATGATTTCAAAATACTTAGAAGGTATAATCCTCTTAATTTATTTGCAAGTGGACAGTTGAGTGAAAGAATTTGGAGCAGAAGAGGTTTTGTCTCAGAATCCCTTTGTAAAAGTATCTCAGATCCCATCATAGAAAAAGGAGACCCGTGAACAAAATCCAAAATATATCTGTCTGGATGACAGAAAACACAGCTTAGCATTGTGCCAGGCCATGGAGGCCATCAGTGTCTATATGAGAATCCCAAAAGTATTCAGAAGGTAATTAGCATTTGAGTAATAAGTTAAGTTTATGAAAACCTGGCTCAAACCTGTCAGAAACTAGAAAAAGAGCTCTGGCATGGTTACAACACTCCCCTTGATAGTTTGTTTCTACAACATAACCTGGAATATCTAGACTGATATGTTCAGTGACTAAATTAATTTCTTTGTGGGCATTTTCTTAAATTCGTCATATATAATTAAAATTCTGTTAATGTAAGCAAAAGCTGACCTAATATTCAACTCTTTATTTCAACGTTTTTTTTTTTTTTATTATTTATTTTTGGGACAGAGAGAGAGACAAAGCATGAACAGGGTAGGGGCAGAGAGAGAGGGAGACACAGAATCGGAAACAGGCTCCAGGCTCCGAGCCATCAGCCCAGAGCCTGACGTGGGGCTCGAACTCACGGATCGCGAGATCGTGACCTGGCTGAAGTCGGACTATTAACCGACTGCGCCACCCAGGCGCCCCAATATTCAACTCTTTAAATAAAGTGTCTAATAGGGACCTCTTTAATTGTTTGCAGATTCTGGGGTTAGAAGTAGAATAGCTTTTATTTAAAGAAATTTGTTTCCAAGTCAATATTGGGTGTTTTCCCTTATTTATTGATCCTTCTGTTCTGAAGCATATAAGCCAAACTAATCATTATTCAAATTCTGAGTTTATTGGAGGTAGGTATTTATGATACAGACTTAATACCTTGGAAGAAGAATAAGACTTCATAATCTTGCAACCTGAAACACCTTTATTTTAGCAAACACAGTATGTTAGATGATGTCTAATTCATCCATTTTTAGGATTTGCATTTGATATTTTAATTTGAATACTTAGTAAAACATTAAATAGAACCACCAAATGATTCAGCAGTCCCACTTGTATGTATCTGAAATAATTAAAATTGGGATCTTGGAGAGATAGCTTCATGTTCATTGAAGCATTATTCACAATAGTCAAGATATGGAAACAAGTTAAGTGTCTATTGGTGGATGAATGAATACAGAAAATGTGGTATATACATGCAATGGGATTCAGGCTTAAAAAACAAGAAAACAAGAAAAATCCTGCCATATGTGACAACATGGGTGAACCTGGAGGACATTATGCTAAGTGAAATAAGCCAGTCACAGAGAGACAAATACTTTGTGATTCCACTTATATGAGGTATTGAAAATAGTCAAGCTTACAGAAGCAAAGAATAGAATGGTAGTTGCCAGGGGTTAGGGAAGAAGAAAATGGAGAGTTGTATGTAGTTCAATAGGCATAAAGTTTTAGTTACGCAAGATGAAATTCTAGACATGTGCTATACAACATTGTGCCTACAGTTAACAATACTGTATTGTGACTTAAACATTTATTAAGAGGGTTAATCTTATGTTAAATCTCCTTACCTCAATAAAAAAATTAAATAATGTATGTTCAAGGGCTACTAAATTTGCATAATGATTTTCTCAGATAATTTGATTGGCCAATCTCCTAGTGAATCCTTAAGAGTACAGAATAATAGGGTAGCTTTTGTTTATATAATCAGAATAGAAAGATTTAAGTCACATGAAATTGTCAGGCTATGACAGGCTACATTACAGTAATAAATAATCACCAGGGACATTCTGAATGTGCCTGAACCTCCATTCCTAGAAATAAAACATTTTCTTCTTATTCAAGTGTATGGGTGGGTACTCAAGTTTACCCTCTTGACACCTTATTTTTGATTGCAGGATTTTTCTTTCCAGAATTTCCACTCTTAGAAAAACTGTGCCTCATAAAGCTCTTACTATCTGTCCCAATGAGGATATTCTTAGAGAACACACAGAACACACATTATTAGAGAACACACAGAATTTCCAAAATTCTGAGTCTTTGTAACTTATCACCAGCCTATCATGGATGTGTCTTTTTTCATAAATTTCACAGTTTTCCTCCCAAAGATGAGAAGGTAATATCTGTCTTTCCTATTACTGATTCAATCTCAACTTATTTCATTTAAACAATTACTCAAGGGGTGCCTGGGTGGCTCAATTGATTGAGCATCTGACTTCAGCTCAGGTCATGATCTCATGGTTGGTGAGGTTGAGCCCCACATCCAGCTCTGATTCTGTGTCTCCCTCTCTCTCTGCCCCTCCCCTGCTCATGCTTTGATGCTTTGTCTCTCTCTCTCTCTCTCTCTCTCTCTCTCTCTCAAAAATAAACATTGAAAAACAAAAAAACAAAAAACCACAATTACTCAAGAAAAGAACACACACAATTCCACAAGAGCAGGCATTCTGAATTTACACAAAGCCCGGGAACATGTCTGACCATTTTTCCAATGCTCACAGCCTTCCTTCTATCTATATAACAAATAAATAAACAAATAAAATCCTTAATAGTTAGAAAGGTAGAATGCCTGAAAGGCAAGAATTTTGTTTCAACTATCTGCTACAATTCACATTAGCACATAAAACACTTTGCATGCTGAAACTTTTGCATTCAAGTTGATGGTGATTTTGCATCTTATACAAAGTACAGGGAAGAGTTGTTTCTTTATGCTTGTGTAGTTGAAGGCCCACATCCAAGAGCTTTCCGAGACAAAAGAACAAAACTTTCTACAGAGACTATTAAAACCTTACCATTTGGGGTGTAGAAAACTGCTTGCAATACTTAAATCACAAAGCTTTTAGTTCTGCCCTTCAAGGTATTTAAAATCATAGGCTAAAATTTCTAGTCTGTCCTCTCAAAACACATATATGCCTTGGAACATAGAATCATCCTATTGTATGTATGTATGTATGTATTCATATTTTATTTTATTTTATTTTATTTTATTTTATTTTATTTTTTAATGCTTTTATGTATTTTTGAGACAGAGAGAGACAGAGCATGAGCAGGGGAGGAGCAGAGAGAGAGGGAGGCACAGAATCCAAAGCAGGCTCCAGGCTCCATGCTGTCAGCACAGAGCCTGATGCGAGGCTCGAACTCACGGACCGTGAGATCATGACCTGAGCCGAAGCTGGACACCCAGGTGCCCCTATATTCATATTTTAGAGAAAGAGAGCACGTGATCAAAGGAGAAGGGCAGAATGATAGAGACAGAGACTCTTAAGCAGGCTTCATGCTCAGCAGCGGGCCCCATGTGGGGCTCGATCCCAGAACCCTGGGATCATGACCTGAGCTGAAATCAAGAGTCAGAAGCTTAACCAACTGAGCCACCCAGGTACCCCAGAATCATCCCAGTTTAGTTATTCTTTCTGAAAGCAAAGCATTGCTGGAAGTTATAGAATTCACTAGGTGAATTCATACTTCCAGTGACAATTCAATTCAACTGTGCTTTTAGGAAAGAGTACATTAGAGCCAGTTTTTACAAAGTCCTGGTGTACCACCTATGAACACCAAGTGATACAAACCAGGAAGGGGGTAACCTTATGACCTTCTAGAGTTGACTTAGATTCTCCATGTTAATTTTTTAAAAACATTCCATTTGCACCTATTTTCATGTATTAAAAGGAACATTCCTTTTGTAAAACCCACTTGAAGTGCTTAGAAAAACTAAGCACACAATGCCATCTTCAGAAACTATAACAGAAAATTGTAATACTAACAAACTAAATAAACTACAAAGATGCTAAAAAGTTACAATGCTAAACAAAAGACTCCCTTCCTTATATACAATTAGGCAAGGCTACATAGTGTTTGCAGCTTTAGTTCTTATGAGTTGCTATCCATTTTCCATATAGACACATACACAAGTATATGCATACACATGTATATACGTACACACACATATTCTTGAATATGTAATTTTTCATGAGCACGGTAAAGAAAATATAGCATTGTGGGGTGCCTGGGTGGCTCAGTCAGTTGAGCGTCTGACTTTGGCCCAGATCATGATCTCACAGTTCATGAGTTCAAGCCCCGCGCTGGGCTCTGTGCTGACAGCTCAGCCTGGAGCCTGCTTCAGATTCTGTGTCTCCCTCTCTCTCTGCCCTATCCCCACTCATGCTCTGTCTCTCTCTGTCTTAAAAATAAATAAAACTTAAAAAAAATAGAAAAATAAAAAAAAAAGAAAATATAGCATTGCTTCTTCAGGATGCTAGAAAAATTCAAGTAATTTGAAACTAAGGAAGGGAAATAGATTTATTGTTGTAATATTGAGTATTTGTCCTTTTCTTACTCCTTAGAAGTGATTAATTGAATGAAATATTTTAACCAAGGGAAAACTGCTGGAGGCTGGAGACCAGTAACAGAGGAAAGACTGCATGAATGTCTTGTAATAATGTGAATTTCATTGTAAGAATCAATGAGCCCCAGAGCAGTAGTTCCTGTTTAATTCATATGGCTAAAGATAAATCCCAGGTAGATGAAAAAACTTTTACTCTTTATGCATTGAAACCTATAAAGATAAAATAATACATTTTTAAAAATACATTTTTAATGATAATACAATGGGCTGGTTCTACTTGGTTCTAGTCTACTGAATAGAGACTATTCCATAGTGACAAGATCTCTGTGGATAGATCTTTAGACTAGGTTATAATTCCTTTAAAACCAAATATGATTGGAGGGTAGAAAATCAGTTTCCCAAAAGGGAGGGGAATTATGCTTCCTGGGTGGTTGGTAGGACTATGATCCAGAGAACATATTGGCTGGTTAGCCTGGTATTTCTCCAGTGTAAACCATATGCTGACATGGGAAAAGTGAAGGCAATTCTGTGTTTATTATGGTCACTGTCACACTGAGGTAGCTGAATCTGTGGCCTTGTCTTTGCCTTGTGATCATTAGTGATTCTTCCTCACAATTTCGTGAAAGCCCAGCGGATAGGAAAAAAACTAAGCTAAGCAATTAAACCTGGGCTTGCTGAAAATGTTACTGGAGGAATTATTGAGTTAAATTATCTGTGCCCATATTAAGGGCTTGAGTTTAGCATACATTCTGCTAAAATCTCTGATGATTTTATATTGCTAAATGCTGGTCCACAAACCAGAGGGTTATAAAATTCCTGGTAAGATACTAATTTATATTACTTTTGCTCCTGAACAATGTGAACATGAAAAGATTCTCATTAAATATGATTTAAAGTTATTCTTTGTAATGTCCAAGGAAAGATCAAGGTTTTGTAATTATTTCCATGGAATATTATTGTGTATGAGTCTTCTATTACCTTCTTCCTGTATTGACTCTATTCTATAAACTTATAAAATTTACTTTGAAGCATTTCCTTAAGATTTCCAAGTTTGTTTATTTTATTTAAGATTGCCAGTAATATCAATAAAAATAAGTAAGTGGAGTAGCTAAGCTTTGGAGTCCATTACGCTGAGGAACAGTTGTGACACAGTCATAAGCAATGATTAATGTGGACAATTAACTGACTTAGGTATCTCTGAACCTTAGTCAATCTCGAAAATATAGCTAATAACACCTGCCTTTGACAAATATTATGAAGCAGCAAAACATGCACATAATATTCCTAGCTCACAATATATATTCAGTAAATGACAACCCTTATTCAAGCACCATATTTTCCCATTATAAATTTTGTTCCTTTAAATGTCAAAGATATGACTTATCAAATGAATTTGCTTTTTATTGTTCATGATAGAAAGCTTTAATTTAGCTTTTATGCAAATCCAACAAACTTTTTGTGTCATCAGAGTCTTCAACAGACCAGTTGTTCATAGACATTGATAGATACTGCATCTGCTTGTTAAAAAAGCCTACTTTATTTTATTTTTTAATTTTAATGTTTATTTATTTTTGAGACAGAGAGAGAGAGAGAGCGAGAGCGAGCAGGGGAGGGGCAGAAAGAAAGGGAGACACAGAATCTGAAGCAGGCCCCAGTCTCTGAGCTGTTAGCACAGAGCCCCGTGTGGGGCTTGAACTCATGAACTGTGAAATCATGACCTGAGCCCAAGTCAGACACTTAACCAACTGAGCCACACAGGCGCCCCTTTAAAAAAGCCTGTTTTACTTTAAAGAGATAATGTAGGCATCCAATCCTTAAAAAGATGGGTGGGGTGGGAGTGGGTATGGGGCAAGCCTCTGAAGGGTGAGACTCAATGTCTTGGTGGAAAATGTGTCCTTGTTTTTGTCAAAAGTTGAATTCATTATCTGTAGTTTAGGTCCCATCTGCTGCCTCTCAAGGAATTTTACTGAATTACTCTTTTCTTCTCCTATATCTTGATATCTGTTCATGTCTCTTTTGTATTAAAATTGAATATAAACAGGGGCGCCTGGGTGGCTCAGTGGGTTGAGCATCTGACTTCGACTCAGGTCATGATCTCACGGTTCAAGCCCCGCATTGTGCTCTGTGCTGACAGCTCAGAGCCTGGGGCCTGCTTAGGAGGATGAGTCTCCCTCCTCCACTCATGCTCTGTCTCTCTCTCAAAAATAAATAAACATTAAAAAAAAAGAAAATGTTTAAAATTGAATATAAATAATACATCTTAACATCTGCAGTTCCCTCAACACGCACCCAACTGAGGAAATTCCATAGATGCCAATGTACAGACTGAAGTTTAGCCTTTAACAATATCAGAATCCCCTGGAGGCCTTAAATGTTGGGCCTTAACCCAGAGTTTCTGATTCAGAAGTTCTTAGGTAATGGTGATGCTGCTAATCAAAGAGTCACCATGGAATAAGGCACACTAAGATGTCATTAGAAATTAAAAAAATGATTTTCACCAGATCTCCTTTCAAGGACAGCACTGTATGTATGTTAGATAGGACTTCTCTTGCATTTCCTTTTCTCTAATATAAATTATAATCGTCAGTGTGCAGGTAATTTGTCCAAAAATAAAATGGCCTGTTTTGAAGCATTTGCTGATTTCCATGGGGTGACTCTTCTCACCATTGCATATTTCAGACTACAAATGTGACATCAGTGACCTAGAATTGGGAAGAGATACATATATTTGTGTCCCTTGAAAACAGATTGGAGACAGGTTCAGCACATCGCTGATCAATGTAAATATAGACATCTCTTATGGACAGAGAGGTGGTAATGGACACAGGTAAAACCCAGGTAGTTTCATCCTACTGTGGAACTTCCCTTCCTTATCTACTGGCTATCATTATTCTTCTCCTCCCTGCATTGGTCTTTGTTCTACTAAACCCTGATGTGAGTTTGTGTCCAATGCCAGAAATTATGTATATATGTATAGATTGTTACTTGAGGCAGGGGCGGGGAGGGGAAGGGTAGCTAACACCCCATTGTTTATGCAAGCTTCCTAAACCATAATCTACAAAAAGAAGGGTTTTGTAGAAAAAAATTGGAGTTGAGAATGGGGGGCAGACATCACTACCTTGTGAAGTTTTCAGGATCTTCTATTGCACTCCCATATTTGTTTGAGTAAGCCCAGAAATTATATGACTACTGACATTCTCATTACCAATACTTCCAATTCATAAACCTTCCAGATGTGTTTATATATTTTTTTCATCTAAAAGTTCTCTTTAAGTCCCCAAAGAGACAGGGAAATAAGGAAAACTAAAGTCAATGAGACTTGGCAATGGTAACTATTTCCTTCTCAACTGTGTGTCCATGATCAGGGAAACAAAGGGCAAATGTGTGCCAAAGGAGGGGCAGCTTGGTAAATGCTTTCAGGCCTGCTTGCTGTCCCATTGTTCCAACCACAGGCAGATCAAAGAGCTAAGCCCAAAGAGCGCTGGAATCCTATCCCACTCCCAAATTCCATGTTCTCAGTACTAGTCAATGGGCTCTAATTGTTTCCTGAGGTGAAACACCAGAACAACTTTAATTTATTTTAAAGTACAGTTTATCCGGAGTGAAAACAAAAAAGAAAACAATTTTGTGTAGAAAGTTTACAGTTGTTTTAATTCAAAGAACTTCAATTTTGTTTCACATTTATTTTATACAAAGTAGAAGATGGCTCTAAGTGGCAAAACATGGGCTTCTGTTCGGAAAAGCAGAGGCCTGGGCACTGGTTTGGAATTTCCCCTTGATTCTACCCTTGATAATGGGTTGTCTTCATGGAAAGTTTTGAAGATGGTGGGCTAGTGGTACAAAGTTGAGAAGTAATTGCTGGGGGGTTTACCGAGATCACTTGAAGATCTGGGCAGGACTGACTCTCAACCTTAAAAAACAATGTGGCCAAGCCCAGTCATATTCTGATGAAGATAAGGCTACTTGTGACTAATAAAGCTCTTATGTTTTGTAACTTCCTCAAGGTATATTGTGTGAACTGATCTTTTCCCTGGTAGCTATTTGAAGTAAAAAAAAAAAAAAATTCTTAGCAAATGCAAATAGGATTTATCGGTTCATCACGGGATAAGAACTTGAGAAAAGTCATGTTTCAGTACCTCATTCCTTCAAGAACATGGAGTCCCAGGGAAGAGAGTTTTGTAGTAGTAAAAGAGGAATAGGAAGCTAATTTGAGGAGATTCTAGAAGAAAATAATAAGTGGGAATTGACTTTCAGGAAATGGTAATGAGATCGTGTGTCCCGGTCAGAGTCCATTGACTTTTCCCCAGCTTGTTGCATCCATGACTCTTCCCCTTCTCCAGGTATACTGTCCCCAAGTTATTAAACATTTACTAAACCTCATTTTCTTTGCAGAGCTGTTCCTTGAGGATCTTGTTCTCTCTGTGGTGTGAATGACTGAAAAAAGTCTGCTCTTGGGGAAAGATCCCATTTGACAGGAACTCTTTCAGAGATTCTGTTAAGGTAGATGACTACAGTGATAATAATGGAATTTCCAGATCAATGGCAGGCAGATAGGGGATTATCTTTGGGGCAAGATTTTTGCAAATCTCAATTTATATTACCTTATTCTAATGCTAGCCTTGATTTGGATGTATAAACATCAATATAAATGCTCTGATCAAATTCAATTTGATATAAAGAAAAGAAGAGGAAGCCTCTAAAAGTGCAACTGAAAATTCGCTTCTTTTTCATTTACAAAATGTAATTCTATGTTCAACATTTTGAGTGATTTTTTACTACATAGACTTCATTTATTTCCTCCAAATAATGTATATATATTTTAAAATGTATCTCATATCTCAAATAAGCTTTTCATAATTCTCCATGCAAAATTCAGATGATGATAGAATTGTGTCATTTCAATTCCTCTCCCAGGTGTTGGGCCTGTGGTTCCTTATCACGGAACCTCACTGCCACCAGCATTTCCTGTTTCTAGAAGCAGAAATAATAACTGCTAATCATTGCTGTTTTTTGGATCTACTTACAGTGCTGGCACCAAGGCTGAGAGAACAGCTGAGTCACAAGGTCATTGGGAAAACTTTTCTTTGGACATTTCACCAACTTCCCTCTTTTGGTTTTCTTTATCCCAAATGAACTCTTGCTTCCCAAGCCATATGTTAGATAAATTTAGTTCTCCTACTGATTTTTAGGTGTCTTGGCCTTTTCCTTCCTTACTCTTTTCCATCTTTGAAAATTAAATTCTTGGAATTCATTCTTTGAGAAGTATCCACTCATCAGGTCAAGTTATGCATGAGAAACAGTAATAACTTTGACATCAGTGGGACTAGAAAGACTGATAGTAATTTCCCAGAGATCTTCTGGTTCTTCCTCCTCTTTTCATTTTTAACCTGAAGAAAAATACATGCTCATCAATTGCTTACATACAAGGACTAGATGCCTCTCTAAGTATCTTTGACTACAGAGTATTTTCAGCCTTTAAGTGGCCTAGACTAGTTAGATACTCAAGATAATTCTTTTGATCCCAATAAAATACTTAATGTATTTTCCAGTCTAGCATTGATCCCGTAACAGGATGATATTACAAAACTGGACAGATCATCTTTAGCCCTGCCACTCCTACCCCGGGAAGGTTCTCTTTCTCTGCTTCCTTATGCCACATGACCGAACCACCTTTATCTCAACCAAACCATGCTTAGAATCTTGAGGAATATTTGGCTCCTTCATCTGTTTTGCTCATCCCATTCAAAACATCACCAGTCCAGCTGAGGACCTCTCCACACAGGAGCCCTCTTATATCTGTTTTGTTTTTCACAGTCCCTGTCATCAGCATAATTTAGACTTTTACCTTCTCTTGCCAGAAATACTGTGAACTCACCTCCATGCCTGCTCCCATCTCTTCTTCCTTCAAGATATCCTGTATGGCACTGCTATTACAGTAACTGTCCAAAAATGTCACTATGAGTATGTAATTCTTCTAGCATTAAAAATAACAACTTAGCCTGAAAAAGTATAATTTAGCCAGAGCTTAGCTTTCTGATCTCTTCTCTTCCCATTGACACAGTGAAATGAACTCATGGCTTTTCCCAGAACATGCCTTGGTGATGATGCTCTTTCATTATCCTTCTGACACTTTCCACAGGCCTGTGTCAAATCACATTTTATTTATGATGTCTCTGTGGTCACCACCTCTGCATCTGTACCCCTGTCACCCTGTTAAATATCCCTTGTAGACACTTTACAGTTTTAGGGTCAGACAGACCTAAATTCAAACCTTAATTCTTCCTATTACTAATGTCATGACTTTGAACATATTGCATATTTCCCTGAGCCTTGTGTTTTCTTTTTAATCTGTAAAATGTAGATAAAATTTTCTTTTAATATGAAGATTAAATGAAATCACCTGCATAGAATACATATATAGGCTTAGAATATATTAAAGATTTTATATGCATTGCTCTTTTCTAGTAACTCTTCTTTGGTATTAATTACCCTCTTGCTGGCATTCTGGCCACTTGAGGTCTTGGTCCATACTCTACTTAATTATATATCCCGTGAGGGCATTACTTATTTTTGGATCCATCAAAACAACAGCAAAATATCTAAATCAGGAGATTACGAAGAGCACTGAAACTGACTTTTTTTAGGATGAATTAGAACTTCCAAATGGATTTACATTTGTGAACAAATGGCAACATATGGCCTGGCCACTCCATATCTCCTAGGGCCAACCAGTTTCTATTAACCACAACTAAAAGTGGCTACCTGCACTGATACTCTCTATGAACTCATTTCATCAAATATATAAGAAGAACCTGAGAACACAAAAATATAGGACAACGCTTAGAGAAATGAGAGACAACTATGGGGTTGGACAATTGTCCCTACGTGTTGCCCTATCCATACACATTCAGGATGAGTCCTAATAGGGGAAATAGCTTTAATATAACTTATTTTTTTAAGAATGGAAGTTCAAGCAGCATTACTCACATTCTTAAAACCATTTATATGATAGTTTTCTGGACGATATGGTTTCTGTATCTCATTTCACACCCATATGGTCAGTTGTCATGGAATAATCACATTTCTTTACTTTTAATCTTTTTGTCACTAGTAGCTCTCTAGCTCTCTTTTTATTATTGCCTGGAAGAAAATATGGCCATTTCTTCCCAGTTATGAATTAAATTCCTTTTTATTCCTCATTTGAATTGAAATACTTCTTTATTCATCTTGTGTTTTATTCCTCTTTGTATATTTTCTTGTTGCATCTTATTGTATTTTGAGGTTCTATCACTAAATAATTTCAGACATGGCTTAAGGTGGAATAAGGAAAAGGACTGTGTCCTTGGAGACCACCCGAGTGGCTCAGTTAGTTAAGCATCCAACTCTTGATTTCTGCTCAAGTCAGGATCTCATGGTTCTTGAAATTGAGCCCCATGTCAGGCTCTGAGCCTCTCTCTCTCTCTGTCTCTCCCCAGCCCCCACTCTGTCAAAATGAATAAATAAACTTAAAAAAAAAACCTGTGTCCTTGGAGATACTACTTTGATTTCTTGGCTTTGTTGTTTTCCCATCTTAAAATGGGATTATAATTATTTCTGTCCATCTAAGTAAGGACACAATGAAAACCATAGGTGTCACCATGTGTTTAAAATTTTTTTAATACCCCCAAACTTCATAATACTCTCTTTCAGTGGCCTGAAGGCCAAAGTGAAAATTTTGCTTTAGACATACACACTTAATTCTTCCTGCCTAACTCAACCCATGATCACTAGAGTACAAATCTTGTTTCAAATCAGGTGTAGAGTGGTAGGAAGAACTAGAAGAATCTAGACGTGGTCCTGTGTGTGAGGGCTGGGCTCTTCTAATGTATCCCAGGGCATTTCTTTAGTCTCTGTCTGGTTTTATCAACCTTATCATGATGAACATTTCATATCAAATAATGCCTTATTATGGGGGGGGGCTCTCCTGTGCATTATAGAATATTTATAGAATATTTGTTGGCAGTTCTGAACTCCATCCACTATTTTTCAGTAGCATCCTCTGCCACCCCAATAGAGATTGTATCAAAGATGACTCCAGACATCGCCTAAGGTCCTAGAGGACAGAATCTCTCTGATTGAGAACCTCTGCTTTAGGATGACTTCACTGCAATAAAAAATTATACATACCTTTTGCTTTCCAGCTGGGTTTATGATTGATAAACAGAATATAAGACAATTAAAGCTGGTTGCTATTCATTAATCATTAGATATAATTGATGATATATACTTTGGGGATGATCACAGTATCTCAGTAGAGTATTTTTACTAAGCCTACAGTATACAGATGAGCCTTGTGAAAACATGTTTACACTATAATAAGAATTTTCATTCCTAAACTATTCTTGTTCTGACTTCTCATGAGTGGCTAAGAAGGCAAAAATGAGAAAAGATAAAGGAGTCTGATAGCTAGACCTTTAGCCAGGACTTTTACCTTCACTATTCTGATTAAAATATAATCTGCCTTCTTTTTGAAGAATTTCTTTGACTTTTCTGATTCACTGACTATCTTTTACCATCATTACCATCTGGGCCTTGGGCATTAACTACATATTGCTTTATGTTGTTTTCTGATAGCTACAATAAACTGTAACATTGGCTTCCCAGTGAGATTACAATCATTCTGAGGACAGCCTACTTTTTTTTTTTTTTTTTTTTTTTTATCTCTCATGACATTGGATACAGTCTCACATTCATTAACACAGAGCATAGTCTTTGGAGACAAACAGATGTGGACTCTACTCAGGGTTCTATCACCCAAAAAGTGGATAAATTTGTACAACCACTCTGTCTATGTAGAGTAACGTCTATAAGGCACATGTTTGACTTATATGACTAATTTCTGTGCATTCAAAGCAACCCTCTGTCTAGAACTTAGGTTTCCATCTAATTTTCCAATCTGACTGGAGAGAAAGAATATGCTAGCCATGCTGGCCTGGTTGTCTGGATCCATGATTGCTATAATACAGTGGATTAACATTTAAGCACCCTAATTTTGTACATTCATCTCTTGTGAGCCTGATTCATCTAAGACGGTTTAATAGATAAACCTTTCTTATTATACTGACAAAATCAGATTTCTGAACCATGTAGCCAAGGACTTTGGAATGTGGGAAATTACAAAGCAAGTATCACATTATGAGGCGACTTAGAAGCCCTTCCTGGAAACCACCAATCTCCTGTCAGGACCTCTTCAAATTTCAAGTCAGTTGGTAAACTCAATCTTGAAGAATTACAAGAATGATATAGCATAAGGTTTACCCTATAGGAGTTCACCTTCGAGCAGTTTTTAGGTTACATACCTAATAATTTTAATGTTTTTTGAGACACAAAAGTAATTGTAATTTAAAATGGTGCAATAGGGGCGCCTGGGTGGCTCAGTCGGTTAAGCGTCCGACTTCAGCTCAGGTCACGATCTCGCAGTCTGTGAGTTCGAGCCCCGCGTCGGGCTCTGGGCTGATGGCTCAGAGCCTGGAGCCTATTTCCGATTCTGTGTCTCTCTCTCTGCCCCTCCCCCGTTCATGTTCTGTCTCTCTCTGTCTCAAAAATAAATTTTAAAAAAAGTTAAAAAAAAATTAAAATGGTGCAATAAATGCTTATAGCTTTATTGATTTAAATAACAAGAGAATGGAAATAACATTGTATACACAGAATGATTTCATATAGCTTGACTTCAAAGCTTTAGGCTTTAGTAAGCAAGACAAAAAGTTTCTGTGTATAGCTTTCTTAGCTTTATAGTCTATTTTTAATCTACAGAGCAAATTGGAAGGATTTTGTGAGATGCAGTTATGAAATTCTGTTGCTCTGTATTTCAAAAGATATTTAATATTTAATAAAAGTTGAAAATAATAATCCAAATAACTATCTGAATCTAGTATAATAAGGATATTTTAAAGAAGGGACATTAGCAGAATTACATATTGGCAAAGGAAATCCTTATTTGACTTTTGTTGTTCTTTGCTATTTTAATAAAAGTCTTATCTTATTTTGGAGCCACAATTAACCAAACTTGAGTTCAGTAAGTAACTTTTTCTAGCTCCTTCAATGCCATGGGAGAGTAAAGGCCACTGTGATATTTCCCATAACAGCACAGCATATTTTTATTAGTAATAGCACCAAGGGAAAGAATAAGTTTTTGAGCTCTTACTATGT
Source organism: Prionailurus bengalensis (assembly GCF_016509475.1). Classification (NCBI taxonomy): domain Eukaryota; kingdom Metazoa; phylum Chordata; class Mammalia; order Carnivora; family Felidae; genus Prionailurus; species Prionailurus bengalensis. Next base: position 208,200,793 of record NC_057343.1, read on the forward strand.
GTCAAGTCCTACTCTAAACTCTCATTAATCATCTCTTTGAATTTTCAAAGCAACTATATGAGGCAGATACTGTCTGTGCAAATGGAAACCCTGAAACCCAGGAATGTGAAGAAACCTACACAATGGCACATACTAAGGGATAGCACCCTAAAGCAGTGTTTTACTCTTCAAGTTCATTGAGCCATCTCTCACCACGCCCAGCTCTTTAGACTTTTAAGTCACAAGAAAACGTACCAGTGCAGTAGTGTGCGAGCTGCAGCTTGTAGGAGGTAATACAGCTTAAAACATGGTATATTAGAGACCTTTGCCTAAAGCTTGCGTTTATAGTAAGCGTATTTTCTCTTCCTGCCCAATTAATACTATCTTTACTTTAGAAGAAGACATTTAAAATTCCAAGCCAGGATTTCCAAACTATGTTCCTGTGTTCTCCAGGGACTTCATGAAAGTGTCTCAGTGGCCACTGAGTTAAAGGGAGGAGAGGAAGGAAAGTCAGGGCATCAGTTCACTTTTGCCCACAATTTCCTTAAACAGCTTCACTTCTCTCCATTTCCAATAGTGCAATAGCACTGCACTTTCTATATATTTCATTTGGGATTTGGGCGGGGCCAGGGGAGAACTGTTAGCTATTTTTGGAGAAAGTTTCGAAATCACTTATCTAGTTGACCTGTTTTCTTACAGAGGAAGCTGAGGGCTGAAGAGTTGAAGCGATTGGCCCCAAATCAAACATCTTATCAGAGGGAGAACCCAGTTCCCCTACCTCCCAGTCCAGCCTGCTTCCCGCCATCCCATACTGCTGACCTACAGGCATACAGTACAAATGTGAGACCCCAGATTGTCACTCTGCAGGCTCATTCTGGTGCTGCTGCTGATTCACTTAACCCTCATCTTTAATGGCACAGCAGAGGCTCCTGGAATTTGTTCTTAGACCTAACATCTACTTGTAAGGGCCTGACATGCTTTGCTCTGCATTCTTTCAAGGCCTTCTTACATTTCAATACTGAACCTACATGTTGTGTAAGAGCAAGAGTAACTCAAATATTTTATAGTAACAATTGAAGTTAAAAATACAAGTAGGCAACCTGCTTCATTCAAGAAATATTTTTTGGTGCCTACCAACGTGCCAAAATTATTCTGAGCACTGAAGATACCCTCGTAAGCAAAACAGACAAAAATCTCCAAAGATAAAAATCTGATGTCACTGTACTTACAGACCATAAAGGTCAAAGAGATGAATCAGAGAAGAGAGAATGGGAAATATTGGGAAGGTGTATTGCTGTTTTACATAGGGTAATCAGGACACCAATAAGACAATATTTGGGGCAAGATCTGGGGAAGGTGAAGGATCAAGGTATGCAGATATCCAGGTGGGGGGAAACTGGCTCAGGGGGAGGGAACAGCAAGTACAGAGGCACCAAGGTAACAGAGTGCTTAATGTCTTTGAAGAGCAACCAAACTAATGGGCATGGAGTGAATGAGCAGAGTGAGTGAGGAGAACAATAGGATGTGACAGCAGAGAGGTTAGGAAGTAAGTGTAGGAGCCATGGTGTCAGATCCCTGCTTTGTAAAGACTTTGTCTTTTATCAGCCTGATGATTAAGCAAAGTATTTGTGCCTACTTATAGTAGGTATGTTTGTCTTTAATGAGGACAATGGATAGCATAGCTTATCTTTCATTTTGAGACATATCCACAGGTGAATTACTGATATTATGATAAAAGTTTAGGAGATGCTATAATTTCTTAACTTCTAAAAATACATAGCTAATTGTGTTTTTTAAAGTCTGAAGATGTTGTATAGGTATAGAATGAATAAAAACTTACCAGGCAGTTTTGTGATCAATCCTTATTATGTTATTTATATTAATAAAAAGCATAATTTCACATTGTAAAATGCCTTCTCTTGTTATGATTTTTGTTTGTCTCTAAAACACTGGGATCTTCTTCAGAATTCTTGGTCCTTGACCACTTTTCATCTTGGTCTTCTTCATCTATCTTTACGATTTTCAACAAATTACAAAATAGACACTCCCCCAGAGAACAAAATTCCCAATGGCACAGATTGCATATAAATTTAGTACCCATATATTTCCTTCTTTTTTAGAATTTACTTGATAATCAAGAGAAAATTCTGTATCAGGCAAGGCTTCTATGGTTAGATTTGAAATCATATTTTTTTCCTCAGAGTGATTTGAAAGATTCAATGAAAGAGGAGTTATACAACTTTGCTACAGTTGACTATGGTTATCTTCTCACAGGGTACATGCACCATGATGGTCTTTATCCTGGGCACCAGTGAAGGAGAATGGGCCTTATAAACTGAGGAAAAGGGAAGTGAGTGGTGGCTGGAAGAAGAGGGAAGGAAGTGGCAAACAGCAGCTAACCAAATCTTCTACCCGGCAGTGCAGCTCAACACTTTTCACTACATCATCAGGGGTGTTTGTTACTTAGATTTTATAGTTTGTAGAGGAGCATCCATCTGGAGTTTGAACCGTGTACTCTCTAACATCATCACATCAGCTAACACAAGTTTAGATGAAGTTAAAGGGAGATGATTCTGAGAAAAGAGAGATTTACAGGGAAAGTGAAGCTCAGGGAAATTCCTAAAGATGTATTCATGTTACTGCCTGCTAGGCTAACGATGTTTTCCTCTCTGATTATGGAAGTGGATATTTTCAAATCCCCAAATGGTTTTGGGAATTGCTGTTATTAACAAAGAATGCTTGTGTGTGTGTGTGCCTGTGTGTGTGTGTGTGTGTGTGTGTGTGTGTGTGTGAGAGAGAGAGAGAGAGAGAGAGAGAACTTCTTGAGTTTTAATCCTTTCTTGATTGCACTATTGTTACAAAAGACTTTTATGATTCATGCTAAAAGATTAAAAGATCAACTAGTTCCAAACGGTGATTCATTTTGTAAACAAGATGAGTTTGTTTGTCTCAAGTAGCCAGTTATGCTCAAAAGCCACTGTCTCATTTTGAGATGGTCTTGCTGGGTCTTCAGAAGGCAACAGAACTGGACACTAATTGTGTGTCCTGTGGAGTCTGATTACTAACCTAACTTGCATTCTGGGTAATTCCGTGACCTGAGTTCTTTGGACAGGCTGGTCTTGGACACTATATTAATATCCTCAGCCTGGATAGGTGCTTGCAGAGGACATCTAATTGTCATCCAATGACTGCCATATTTTACCACTAGCCTCTTGGGTGGATAACTAGACTTCTATTTCTTTAGCTTATAACAAGATAAAGAACTTAGACTAGCTGAATGCTTAGTCTGTATTAGATGTTTTATACCCACAATTCTTTAATAAAGGAGATTTAATAATCTTATTTTATGGAGAAGAAATCAAGGTTTAGATATCTTAGCAATATCCCAATATCCCATGGCTATCAAGTGGACAGGCCAGGATCTGAACCCAGTTTTCTATCTGATTTCAATGCGCAAGCTCATAGTTATGGTGCAAGATTACTGTGCACCAAGCAGGTGCTTAGTTAATAAAAAATTTTCTCAAGATACTTATTAAATTGTTCAATTCATTGACAGAGATGAATAGTGAGAATACATTTTGTTATCAGTTTGTTTAATACCGACAAAGACAAAAAGTCTCAATGGCATATCCATTGATTTGAAATAGAACATGGCAATAGACAAAAACACTTTTTCACTCACATTTGTATTCATGAATAAATGGAAAGTGAAGTTATTCAGTTGGTCATAGATAGGAGGCTTTGTAATAAATTAGGGGCACTTCTATTTTTGTTACTTAGCCATAAAAGATTTCTTATATTCTCTGTTTAGAAAGAAAGTTATATTATAGAGGACTAAAAGGGGAATTAATGAGACACACAGCTTTGTTTGAGATGACTAGTAGAGTATTCTGTACCTGAACCTGGTTTTCATGTAAAAGCAGATAACATGTCACTGAAATTTCATGAATACAGTCTCAAGAGCACTTAATTTTAGAGTTTACTTTCTATAGGTAAGGATATGTGAAATTAATTATTTTTTTAACAGTCAGAGGAAGGGCCCCTATTCTTTTGACCAACCTCCTGCCTCTGGAACCACAAAGGTCTAAGTCCCATTCCCTGCACCCCATCCCCCCGCCACAAAAAAAAATCTCTACTAGTGATTCCATTAAGTGGTAAGAGGCAGTGTAAGAAAATCAGTTCCAGATTTCTTATTCATGTCTCTGTAAAATCCTAAGATAAAAAAAAATTTTCAATTCCTTAAGAACTCATTGTGTTTTTCATGTTTCCTTAATTTACAAGCTCTGCATATAGACCATGGACAAGTGTCCATACTGCTTTCCCTAGAGTTGAACAAGATAAGGATGAATGATAGTCTTTATTTTCTAGCACTTGCCAGCTCTTAGCCAGCATTTCAGTAACATTCAAGTCCTACAGAATCCATTTTATCCATATATCAGCTATAGAGTAAGTATTTTTAAAACCATTTCTATAATCACAAGCCCAGGGACTTTGGTATGTGTGTGTGTGTGTGTGTATATACCATCTTAGTGGTTCAAAACAACAAAAATCTATTGTCTCATAGTTCTGGAAGCCAAAAGGCAGAAATTAAGGTGTTGTCAGAGCCATACTCCATACAGAGTCTCTGGAGAAGAACCCAGTCCTGACTTTTCTGGCTTATGATGGATGCTCACCATTACCTGGCTTGTGGTTGTATCGCTCCAATCCCTTCATCTTTATGTTGCCTTCTCTGGTGTGTTTAATCCACCTCTGTGCCTCTCTTAGAGGATACTTGTGTTGGAATTTAGGGCCCACCTGAACAATCCAGGATAAATCACTTATCTCAAGATCCTTAATTTAATCGCATCTCTTGCCATATAAAATAATATTTACTATTTTGTCACATAATATTCATAGATTCTAGGGCTTAAGAAGTAAATATATCTTTGAGAAGCTATTTTTTTTTCAGCTTACCATAGTCACTCTTGGGATCAAATGGACCACCTAGAGAGTTTGAGTGACTATGTTTCTCTCCAAATTTCTGTGTAAGTGAAATTAACTATATTTCATAAAAGATAAAAACCTGGATTCATCCCACGACATTAATTAATATGGAAAAATAAAATATGTTTGGTTTCTTTACATTTTAGCTGATTTCATTGTCTTTGTCACCTATATTGCATATAATTGTAGAAATACATAATTCATTCATTTAAAAAAACTATGCACCAACTATGCTCTTTAGACATGATGCTTGGCCCTGGAATGCAGAAATAAATATAAGGCATGGTTCCTTTCACTGATTAGCCTATAATCTAGATAAGAAGATAGTTGTATCATCAGTTCATTCAACTTCTACATGCTACTATATAGTTAGGTCATGGATTCTGTCTTTTAATCCATACTACCACTCTTTTAGTTTCATATTTTTTATTCCCATTTTAGAGAGAAGAGAACCAAAACAGTTATTAGCTGAAGACTATACACACAGTAGGAGATAGAGCTTGGGTTTAAACTCAAGCATTCTAGTTTTCGAGCTCAAGCTATCAAACACTGCCTATACTACACTGATTATTGATAAACTTACTCTTTAATGCTGTTTTTGAGTGAGCATTTTCCTTTTCTAAGTGTGATATAATTATTTCTTCTAGCTACGCTCAGACTTTTCTATGTGGCTTGAACTTTTCTGATGTTTGTCTCTTGGGTGTTAACGTTTATGAAAGTTCTGTTGTGACTTGGATTGTATGAGTTTGCCTTCATCCAGGAACTAAGATAAACAAGAGTTTGGAGGCATTGCATCCTACTAGAGATACCTTTCTGTATTTCCCTTTAACTTAGATGTGGAAACTGATAACATATATGGTGAGAAATTGTACTCTTGTAATGTCGCCTACAGATGCGCCAATCATAAGGAAACTCCTGCATATTTGGTACTGACATATGGATTCACACATGGGTTGTTCTTCAGGTTCTGAGGGAACATTTAAGATGGTGCTCTCTTTGGGGTCTGAGAGGCCGACCCTTCAATTCTCATTTTCACAATCTTAATCCATCTGCCTAAATGACAGTTAAATTTTGTTTAGATAACTGATAACATGAGGGGTCTTTTCTTTGACAGTACTTGTTATAATAGAGAATATTTCTTATAACTCTTTCTATCCACCACATTATATTGGCTGTTCATCAAATAGTTTTAGCAAGTATCAGATGACAAAAGAAAAGATGACAGATGTGGTGTAAAGGAATTTCCCAATATGCCTCTAAATGGATCAGTAATGTCACTAAGAGGTAGATTGTGAACAACAGTCAAGAAAATGGTTCAGTGGTGCTAGCAGCAACTTTTAACTCAAGCTGTGGTTTTACTCAAGCCTGGGCCAAGTATGCATTTTAGGAAGGCCACAGTTTAGTGGTGGCCCCCTCTGTCCCCAACCCATTCCAGCCTCTAGTGTGACAGTTTGCACGTTGGAAGCATCAGCTTGGGTGAAGCTATGGTGGTAACTTTTTGTTTTCTCAGCTGGCTCTGTTTGAAGTTGTCATATCCAGAGTAACAATATTTTTCAGATCTCCTCATAAAAATGTCAGAGAACTAAAAGCTATGCAATGTGGCTAATCATCACAGACCACAGGGTGTTGCTTTTACCTTACTAAGTATTTTAGTTGTAATTGGAAGTAGTAAACGACTCAGTTACTACCCCCTTCTTCAAATTATGTTTTCAGATTTCCAGTCTCTCCTTCTCTCAAAGAGCTTTCAACACCTTTGATATGGTCTGAAAGGGAGGACTGGCTGGAATTCTTATTTTTTTGTCTTTGTGAAAACAATTCCCTTTTAGCCACACAAATGAAAGAAAATGTGATCTGGTGTCATCAGCATATGTTACTGCAATATAAATAACTGTTCTGCAAGTGCTACCACTAAATTCTCACTGAATATTTTTCTAGAACAATGCCTTCCCTCTTTCAAGAATAAAGTGGTCTGGATATTGGAACTTTTACTTTGGAAAATCCTATTCCCTGATGTCTGCAAGAAAACTTTCTCTCCAATCCCATGAGGTTTTATATTGGGTAAAATTCTAGTCTCCCTCTCCATCCTTGTCATTCACTCAAGAATGGAAAACTTTTCCTCCCTTTCTTATCATCTCTAGCTTCCTGTCTATTTTTATTGTTATCTCTTCCTCTCACCCCTTTTTCCTCTCCCTGCCCCAGACCCCTCTCTCCACTACCAAAGCAGCATACTCTCAAGCAGAATGTGCTATTTTTGCCTATTTCCAATTATCTAACAGGAAACCACATTTGGAGAAGGCCTAACCTATTGGAACCCTTCTTTCTGGAAGGCCTAAGGTTAACTCAAACTTCTATGGCTGCCGCTGGGGAATAAGTTGAATTTGAGTTGGGAGATAGAGCTTATTTTCTACTTCAGCTTTATAAGAAAACATGGTTGTTGTTACACTTTGATTTCTCATTTAAACTCTTGGGTGTACCTTTTAGTAGTTGGAACTCCAGGAGATAAAGAGTGAAAAATTAGGTATCTCTAACCTCCAGTCTCCAGAAGCAATACAGTTGGAAGTGGTTGCCTGAAGAATGATTCAGGAGCTGTGTATTAATCTGCCCTCGAGGTAGAGGGTTTACTTTGTAAACAAAAATCAATCAATCAATCAAAAGAATATCCGTCACTATATCATCCATACACTTGTTCTAAGATAAGCACTTCTTTCTCAGTATAAAGCTTCATAGACTTGAGGAGAGATTTCCCCTTGGTTATTTTAATGTGAAAATATGTAGTCTCCTGTTGATCAAAATGTATGCCACCTTCTATGGTCAGCTACAACTGTAGCAATTCAACCAAGTGGTTAATATACTTCTAAAACCTCCACGTCTCCCTTATTTTTCATTCTTGCTTTCTCTGTGCATGTCTGTGTTTGCCTTTGAAATGTAAATAAGAAAATTTCTTTCCCCAAAGTGGTTCGCTTTAAACCTTAGTCTATTTAATTATCTCTATGATTCAGTTAGGTGTGGCTATCAATTGTGAATGATCTTAACAATCTTACCTAGTTTATTCTGACATTATCTCCATATCTTTTCAAGAGGAAAGAAGTGACTAGAAGCTATAAATCCAGACATATCAATAGGTTATTAGTTTGGTCTATTTGATACAAAGCCTCTCATTTCATGGTTAAATGCTTTTGCACACAATCAAATCTCTTGTGAACAAATTTGGAAAAGACAACAATGATAATTTAGGGGCAGAAACTATGGTTGGTGGTCATCCAATGATTGGGATTGAAAATCTGTGGTAGTAAAGTTTTGGTTAGAGTTTGTTTGCCAAGTGGAAATGGACATGATTATCCTGCATTAATTGTGTCTGCAAAGTCTCTCATCCATGTTACTTCTACATAGTGTGCTTTAAATTATCTACTAGGAATTGTTGGGATATTTTATATTTTTTCTCTATTTCAGAATCTTCTGTTTTCTGTTTAGGGTAGCATTTAACCATGCCCCCCCCCTTATTTACAGTAATGGTTGTAATCACAGCAGTATATATTATTGTGAGCACCTCTGGTAGTTTTGTTGTTCAAAATACTTGCTTCTCTTCCCTAGAAGGATTATATTTTAAGGTTATTTTTTGCCAGAGGGTTTTACTTTTCTGTCCTCTCAAATTCATGCTTGCTCTGGACAGTACATTGTGAGTAGAATTGATGTGGGATATTTCTGACCAGAAGTTTTATGAATCAGCTCATAGCTGTCATGATCTTTTCTCCCTACCAAATCCAAGATAGAGGCTATCCTCAGTCTATGTGAGCAAGAGATAAACTGTTAGAAGCCACTGACATCCTTCAAGTTGTTTGTTACTCTAGAAACCTGTAGACTAAGCTGACTAATAAACCCTTTTGACTTAGCAATTATACCTCTGGGAATTTATTCTTAGCAACAACTTTACAAGTAGATAAACATGCAGGATTAGAGACGTTCATCATATTGTTGTAAAAATATCAAAAAATTAGAACAAAACATATTAACAGTGATTTCATTAAATAATGACATATCCACACAATGGAAAACTATGCAGTCATTAAAGCTTGATGACATATACGGGGCACCTGGGTGGCTCAGTAGGTTGGACATCTGACTTCGGCTCAGGTCAGTTTGTGAGTTCAAGCCCCGAGTCAGGCTCTGTGCTGACAGCTCAGAGCCTGGAGCCTGCTTCAGATTATGTGTCTCCCTCTCTCTCTGCCCCTCTCCTGCTAACACTCTGTCTCTCTCTCTCAAAAATAAATAAACGTTAAAAAAAAAAAAACTTGATGACATATACTTGCATATACATATATATGTTTTTATATCTATATACATATTTATACCTATATCTGTATAATATTATCATGGAAAGATATCTAAAATATATTGTTAAGTGACAAATGAGGCTATAAAATTATATATTGTGAATGATTCTATATTAGCACAATGGTATTCATCAAAAGCATGTATACAGAGCAGTAAAAACTATTTATAGAAGTAGAACCAATATAATAAAATCAAAGACAGGCCAAAAAGAGAAAAGAAGTCATAAAATTATGTGGGGAAAACTTATGGGCATATGTAGAATAAGTTATGTGCTCTGCTGTTAACTCTACCTTTTAAATACCATACAGAAGTACAGAAGGGCGTGCTGTTAGTTGTTAATGCTCTTTCTTCCTCCCCTACTTACTGCTTTTGTGAAGACAAGCTACAGGTGCAATTTAGATGCAATACATCTTTAAACATGAGCCTAAAGATCAATAAGTTGAATGATGAAGCTAAAATCAACTCTAGGGTAATTGATGATTTAAATCAGAGTGTAACACAATAAATATCCCTCGAGGCTCTACTATCCACAAAACAGCAAAATTCTCTGTCTTATTTCCTCTTTATTGTTTCCTTGTTTTCTATTTATTCTTTACTTATTACTGTATCCCCAAATTTTATCAAAATCACAAAAGTTACTCAATAAAACACTTGCTGGTTGAATTACTGATCTGACTTTTTCTAAAACTTCTATCTCTTTCTTTATACTTATCCAAATCTTCTCAAACACATCTTCTGAATTCGATGGCTTAATTTTTGATCACACACACCATGGCATGGAACCATATGGTCGGTTGACTGTAGTGCTTGCTGCCATGGCCTGTGCTTATCCTGGGCCTGTTTGCCCTGAGATCCTTCCTTCTTTGGTTCTCTTGTGTATTGAGGGAAAGCTGAACCCTATGAGCTGCAATTCCCAGGCCCCCAGAACAGCTTGCTTCTCACTGGGATTGGCCAAGAGGAGACCCATAGAATACTTGAGAACGAACCAAAGAAAAAGCCAGGATACTCCTTTCCCTTCTGTTCTACCTGAGCAGCATTTTGCTGTGTAGCTCTGTGACTCCAGCTTCTCTTGATCAGGCCCACTGGGTTCCAGATTCCGCTGAGTGACTCTGGCTCTAGAGTTCAAAAAACATTGTCTTCTCATGTGAAGCCTCCAGCCTAGGGATTTTGGTGACTTCCTTCTGTTAATCTCTGGGTAGCCTCAGTCTTTCATTACCTGTGCAGCTAATCCCCTGTGTTAAGTATCTTCCAGTATGAGTAATTAGTGTCTTTTTCTTATTTGCAACTCAACATTAAAAGTTATCAGTTATTTTGTTTGAAATATGATTTGCTGTTATAATGAGGGAGAAATGAGATTTGATTTATTATATTTTTTAACAAAAATTTACACTAGAAATCAAACTTCAAAGGAATACTCTTTCAGGGACTCAGCATGGTCATAGTGATTATACTTACATGATTCTGAATAAGTAGAACTGCTTTGTGGAAGCAAAACCATAGTTTTTTTTTCTAAAGGTGCCATTGGTGCTGTGGACATGATTTGTTACATATGAGGCAGAGATGACACTTTCCAGTGGTATGAAAGGCAGCACTGTCTAAAGAAAAGCCAATGGCAGCTGAGGCAAGACCTTCATTTCTCTGTATGTGTGGTCCTTGCAAATCTATGAAGGGTCTCAAATTCTCACTGATCACCATCATCCTTGTCTTCGTCTCTCCTTTCCTCCACTTGGGAAGATGTGAATTCTACTTCCAGACCATAAACCAGGGTCACATATCTAGGTCTTTAGCCACACACCTGAGAGACTTTATTTCTGCATTTGATTCCTGCAGTCCTTGAACTTCAGATTGTAATTAATATTTTCTCTGAAAAAGAAGTAAACATCAACAGGTATGAGATGTGCCCTATCTCTGTACACAGCACATACTTCATGTGATGATTTTACCCTCAAATTTGTAATGATGTGTCTCAGGAAAGAGTAATGAAGTAAAACACTACTTACACTTGGAAAGGCAGTGTTATATAATGGTTAAGAACTTGGGCATGTGGATTTGGATTCCTACTTTGCTCTTTAACTAGCTCTGAGAACTTGTACAAGTTGCTTCAAATCACTAAGTCTTCATTTTGTCATCTATAAAGTAGAGATGAAAAGACTTACAATACCTAAGAGGTATCTTTAAGGATTAAATCAAATATTACATGAATAACTTAGAGTAGTACCTGGAATATTGGAACATAGTAAACACGCAAGGCATGTAAGTAATGATGATAATCTTCATTAACATGGTGGTGGTGATGGTGATGCCCGTATAACAGACTCTAATAAGACTGATTTAAAATAGGTAGGTATGGCCTGGTGTATTTTAAGTTCTTTGCTGAAACTGGCATATAATTGTCAGCATATTTCTATATATGAGTTTTTATGTATTTATCTTGTTTATAGAATGATGTCCACAGAATACGTAGGACCCTTTCAGAAAAAAGGTTATAACCAAATAAGGTCCTGTTTTCTCTTGTTTGTCTTAAGTCAAATAGAATCTATTGAAGGACCTGGGAAACAATAGCAGAGCCAGTGCAGTGCTCCTGAAAATGTCAAACCAACCTCTCAAGGCAATAAAACACTCCCTTGTCTATTCACAGTGTTCTTCTAGGTATAATACATTGCAGAAAATCACATTCAGTCATGAGTAGCGTCTTCTTTATGTGGCCTTATAGTACAATATAAGAAAATGGGCAGTTTCTTTCCATTTAAAGATATGTTTCCCACCTTCTCCTTAAAGCTCCTCAAATTCTATCTGATTTGAAGAATAAAGCAGCCACCCAAAGATTTTACATATTCTGAGTTCAATCTGACTTAAATTCATATATTCTGATATCTTACCCAGTTGGCCTCTCTTTCCTCATTTCTTTTGCAATTTCATCTTCCTGAACTTTAAATAATGTGGTTTCCTAAGATTCTCTCCTAGGCTTTCTTCACTTACCACTCCATATTTTCTTTCCCCAGCTGATCTAGGGTAGCCACACCATAGTCACCTCTGTACAGACGGCTCAAGCTTTTGTATTTTAACACAACTTCTGAACTCTGGACCATCTATTCCACTAATAACATTTATATTAGTATACTTTCTTTTTTTTTTTTCTTTTTTTTTTTCTTTTTTTTTTTCTGAAATTTATTGACAAATTGGTTTCCATACAACACCCAGTGCTCATCCCAAAAGGTGCCCTCCTCAATACCCATCACCCACCCTCTCCTCCCTCCCACCCCCCATCAACCCTCAGTTTGTTCTCAGTTTTTAACAGTCTCTTATGCTTTGGCTCTCTCCCATTCTAACCTCTTTTTTTTTTTTTTTTCCTTCCCCTCCCCCATGGGTTCCTGTTAAGTTTCTCAGGATCCACATAAGAGTGAGACCATATGGTATCTGTCTTTCTCTGTATGGCTTATTTCACTTAGCATCACACTCTCCAGTTCCATCCACGTTGCTACAAAAGGCCATATTTCATTTTTTCTCATTGCCATGTAATATTCCATTGTGTATATAAACCACAATTTCTTTATCCATTCATCAGTTGATGGACATTTAGGCTCTTTCCATAATTTGGCTATTGTTGAGAGTGCTGCTATGAACATTGGGGTACAAGTGGCCCTATGCATCAGTGCTCCTGTATCCCTTGGATAAATTCCTAGCAGTGCTATTGCTGGGTCATAGGGTAGGTCTATTTTTAATTTTCTGAGGAACCTCCACACTGCTTTCCAGAGCGGCTGCACCAATTTGCATTCCCACCAACAGTGCAAGAGGGTTCCCGTTTCTCCACATCCTCTCCAGCATCTATAGTCTCCTGATTTGTTCATTTTGGCCACTCTGACTGGCGTGAGGTGATACCTGAGTGTGGTTTTGATTTGTATTTCCCTGATAAGGAGCGACGCTGAACATCTTTTCATGTGCCTGTTGGCCATCCGGATGTCTTCTTTAGAGAAGTGTCTATTCATGTTTTCTGCCCATTTCTTCACTGGGTTATTTGTTTTTCGGGTGTGGAGTTTGGTGAGCTCTTTATAGATTTTGGATACTAGCCCTTTGTCTGATATGTCATTTGCGAATATCTTTTCCCATTCCGTTGGTTGCCTTTTAGTTTTGTTGGTTGTTTCCTTTGCTGTGCAGAAGCTTTTTATCTTCATAAGGTCCCAGTAATTCACTTTTGCTTTTAATTCCCTTGCCTTTGGGGATGTGTCGAGTAAGAGATTGCTACGGCTGAGGTCAGAGAGGTCTTTTCCTGCTTTCTCCTCTAAGGTTTTGATGGTTTCCTGTCTCACATTGAGGTCCTTTATCCATTTTGAGTTTATTTTTGTGAATGGTGTGAGAAAGTGGTCTAGTTTCAACCTTCTGCATGTTGCTGTCCAGTTCTCCCAGCACCATTTGTTAAAGAGGCTGTCTTTTTTCCATTGGATGTTCTTTCCTGCTTTGTCAAAGATGAGTTGGCCATACGTTTGTGGGTCTAGTTCTGGGGTTTCTATTCTATTCCATTGGTCTATGTGTCTGTTTTTGTGCCAATACCATGCTGTCTTGATGATGACAGCTTTGTAGTAGAGGCTAAAGTCTGGGATTGTGATGCCTCCTGCTTTGGTCTTCTTCTTCAAAATTCCTTTGGCTATTCGGGGCCTTTTGTGGTTCCATATGAATTTTAGGATTGCTTGTTCTAGTTTCGAGAAGAATGCTGGTGCAATTTTGATTGGGATTGCATTGAATGTGTAGATAGCTTTGGGTAGTATTGACATTTTGACAATATTTATTTTTCCAATCCATGAGCAGGGAATGTCTTTCCATTTCTTTAAATCTTCTTCAATTTCCTTCAGAAGCTTTCTATAGTTTTCAGCATACAGATCCTTTACATCTTTGGTTAGATTTATTCCTAGGTATTTTATGCTTCTTGGTGCAATTGTGAATGGGATCAGTTTCTTTATTTGTCTTTCTCTTGCTTCATTGTTAGTGTATAAGAATGCAACTGATTTCTGTACATTGATTTTGTATCCTGCAACTTTGCTGAATTCCTGTATCAGTTCTAGCAGACTTTTGGTGGAGTCTATCGGATTTTCCATGTATAATATCATGTCATCTGCAAAAAGCGAAAGCTTGACTTCATCTTTGCCAATTTGGATGCCTTTGATTTCCTTTTGTTGTCTGATTGCTGATGCTAGAACTTCCAGCACTATGTTAAACAGCAGCGGTGAGAGTGGGCATCCTTGTCGTGTTCCTGATCTCAGGGAAAAAGCTCTCAGTTTTTCCCCGTTGAGGATGATGTTAGCTGTGGGCTTTTCATAAATGGCTTTTATGATCTTTAAGTATGTTCCTTCTATCCCGACTTTCTCAAGGGTTTTTATTAAGAAAGGGTGCTGGATTTTGTCGAAGGCCTTTTCTGCATCGATTGACAGGATCATATGGTTCTTCTCTCTTTTTTTGTTAATGTGATGTATCACGTTGATTGATTTGCCAATGTTGAACCAGCCCTGCATCCCAGGAATGAATCCCACTTGATCATGGTGAATAATTCTTTTTATATGCCGTTGAATTCGATTTGCTAGTATCTTATTGAGAATTTTTGCATCCATATTCATCAGGGATATTGGCCTGTAGTTCTCTTTTTTTACTGGGTCTCTGTCTGGTTTAGGAATCAAAGTAATACTGGCTTCATAGAATGAGTCTGGCAGTTTTCCTTCCCTTTCTATTTCTTGGAATAGCTTGAGAAGGATAGGTATTATCTCTGCTTTAAACGTCTGGTAGAACTCCCCTGGGAAGCCATCTGGTCCTGGACTCTTATTTGTTGGGAGATTTTTGATAACCGATTCAATTTCTTCGCTGGTTATGGGTCTGTTCAAGCTTTCTATTTCCTCCTGATTGAGTTTTGGAAGCGTGTGGGTGTTCAGGAATTCGTCCATTTCTTCCAGGTTGTCCAATTTGTTGGCATATAAGTTTTCATAGTATTCCCTGATAATTGTTTGTATCTCTGAGGGATTGGTTGTAATCATTCCATTTTCATTCATGATTTTATCTATTTGGGTCATCTCCCTTTTCTTTTTGAGAAGCCTGGCTAGAGGTTTGTCAATTTTGTTTATTTTTTCAAAAAACCAACTCTTGGTTTCGTTGATCTGCTCTACAGTTTTTTTAGTTTCTATATTGTTTATTTCTGCTCTGATCTTTATTATTTCTCTTCTTCTGCTGGGCTTAGGCTGCCTTTGCTGTTCTGCTTCTAGTTCCTTTAGGTGTGCTGTTAGATTTTGTATTTGGGATTTTTCTTGTTTCTTGAGATAGGCCTGGATTGCAATGTATTTTCCTCTCAGGACTGCCTTTGCTGCGTCCCAAAGCGTTTGGATTGTTGTATTTTCATTTTCGTTTGTTTCCATATATTTTTTAATTTCTTCTCTAATTGCCTGGTTGACCCACTCATTCGTTAGTAGGGTGTTCTTTAACCTCCATGCTTTTGGAGGTTTTCCAGACTTTTTCCTGTGGTTGATTTCAAGCTTCATGGCATTGTGGTCTGAAAGTAAGCATGGTATAATTTCAATTCTTGTAAACTTATGAAGGGCTGTTTTGTGACCCAGTATATGATCTATCTTGGAGAATGTTCCATGTGCACTCGAGAAGAAAGTATATTCTGTTGCTTTGGGATGCAGAGTTCTAAATATATCTGTCAAGTCCATCTCATCCAATGTCTCATTCAGGGCCCTTGTTTCTTTATTGACCGTGTGTCTAGACGATCTATCCATTTCTGTAAGTGGTGTATTAAAGTCCCCTGCAATTACCACATTCTTATCAATAAGGTTGCTTATGTTTATGAGTAATTGTTTTATATATTTGGGGGCTCCGGTATTCGGTGCATAGACATTGATAATTGTTAGCTCTTCCTGATGGATAGACCCTGTAACTATTATATAATGTCCTTCTTCATCTCTTGTTACAGCCTTTAATTTAAAGTCTAGTTTGTCTGATATAAGTATGGCTACTCCAGCTTTCTTTTGGCTTCCAGTCGCATGATAAATAGTTCTCCATCCCCTCACTCTCAATCTAAAGGTGTCCTCAGGTCTAAAATGAGTCTCTTGTAGACAGCAAATAGATGGGTCTTGTTTTTTTTTCCATTCTGATACCCTATGTCTTTTGGTTGGCGCATTTAATCCATTTACATTCAGTGTTATTATAGAAAGATAAGAGTCATTGTGATGTCTGTATGTTTTATGCTTATAGTGATGTCTCTGGGACTTTGTCTCACAGGGTCCCCCTTAGGATCTCTTGTAGGGCTGGTTTAGTGGTGACAAATTCCTTCAGTTTTTGTTTGTTTGGGAAGACCTTTATCTCTCCTTCTATTCTAAATGACAGACTTGCTGGATAAAGGATTCTTGGCTGCATATTTTTTCTGTCTAGCACCCTGAAAATCTCTTGCCAATTCTTTCTGGCCTGCCAAGTTTCAAAAGAGAGATCAGTCACGAGTCTTATAGGTCTCCCTTTATATGTGAGGGCACGTTTACCCCTTGCTGCTTTCAGAATTTTCTCTTTATCCTTGTATTTTGCCAGTTTCACTATGATATGTCGTGCAGAAGATCGATTCAAGTTACGTCTGAAGGGAGTTCTCTGTGCCTCTTGGATTTCAATGCCTTTTTCCTTCCCCAGTTCAGGGAAGTTCTCAGCTATGATTTCTTCAAGTACCCCTTCAGCACCTTTCCCTCTCTCTTCCTCCTCTGGGATACCAATTATGCGTATATTATTTCTTTTTAGTGTATCACTTAATTCTCTAATTTTCCCCTCATACTCCTGGATTTTTTTATCTCTCTTTTTCTCAGCTTCCTCTTTTTCCATAACTTTATCTTCTAGTTCACCTATTCTCTCCTCTGCCTCTTCAAGCCGAGCTGTGGTGGTTTCCATTTTGTTATGCATTTCGTTTAAAGCATTTTTCAGCTCCTCGTGACTGTTCCTTAGTCCCTTGATCTCTGTAGCAAGAGATTCTCTGCTGTCCTGTATACTGTTTTCAAGCCCAGTGATTAATTTTATGACTATTATTCTAAATTCACTTTCTGTTATATTATTTAAATCCTTTTTGATCAGCTCATTAGCTGTTGTTATTTCCTGGAGATTCTTCTGAGGGGAGTTCTTCCGCTTGGTCATTTTGGATAGTCCCTGGCGTGGTGAGGACCTGCAGGGCACTTCCCCTGTGCTGTGGTGTATATCTGGAGTTGGTGGGCGGGGCCGCAGTCAGACCTGATGTCTGCCCCCAGCCCACCGCTGGGGCCACAGTCAGACTGGTGTGTGCCTTCTCTTCCCCTCTCCTAGGGGCGGGATTCACTGTGGGGTGGTGTGGCTCGTCTGGGCTACTTGCACCCTGCCAGGCTTGTGATGCTGGGGATCTGGCGTATTAGCTGGGGTGGGTAGGCAAGGTGCTCGGGGGCAGGAGGGGCAGGCTTAGATCGCTTCTCCTTAGGTGATCCGCTTCAGGAGGGGCCCTGTGGCAGCGGGAGGGAGTCAGATCCGCTGCCGGAGGTTTGGCTCCGCAGAAGCGCAGAGTTGGGTGTTTGCGCTGGGTGTTTGCGCGGAGCGAGCAAGTTCCCTGGCAGGAACCGGTTCCCTTTGGGATTTCGGCTGGGGGATGGGCGGGGGAAATGGCGCTGGCGAGCGCCTTTGTTCCCCACCAAACTGAGCTCTGTTGTCAGGGGGCTCAGCAGCTCTCCCTCCCTTTGTCCTCCAGCCTTCCCGCTTTCCGAGCAGAGCTGTTAATTTCTGACCTCCCAGACGCTAAGTTGCGCTTGCTGTCGGAACACAGTCCGCCCGGCCCCTCCGCTTTTGCAAGCCCGACTCGGGGGCTCTGCTTGGCCGGCGAGCCACCCCTCCGCCCCGGCTCCCTCCCGCCAGTCCGTGGAGCGCGCACCGCCTCGCCGCCCTTCCTACCCTCTTCCGTGGGCCTCTCGTCTGCGTTTGGCTCCGGCGACTCTGTTCTGCTAATCCTCTGGCAGTTTTCTGGGTTATTTAGGCAGGTGTAGATGGAATCTAAGTGATCAGTAGGACGTGCGGTGAGCCCAGCGTCCTCCTAAGCCGCCATCTTGCCGCAACTCCTATATTAGTATACTTTCTATGTACTTCGAAATAAATAAGCCCACAAAAGTTTTTGTTATCTTCCCTAAATGTTTTTTTCATTATTTTTTATTTCACTGAATGGTAGCAAAATCCACAAGTTTTACAAGTCAGAAACCTCATTGTTTTATTCTCCTTACCCTCATATCTAAATAATCATGACGTCTTATTGATATTATACTGATACTTCCCGATTATTTTATTAATTTATCTACTTCCTTCTCTACTGCCTTCTCTAACTCTACTCTGGTCAAAGTTAACCATCATCTTTCCTCAACAACCCACTTCTGGTCTCCTATCTGTTCTAACTTTCCATAGCATCCACACATCTTTTCTTTTTTTTTTTTAACTTTAACTTCTTATATTGAAGTAATTATAGGTTCATAGGAGCGTATAAAGAAATGTACAGAGAAGTCCTATGCATCGTTCCCTTAGCCTCCACCAATACTAATGTCTTATACAGCCATAGCCTATCACAAACAAGAAATTGACATTGATATAATCCATAGAATGAATTCAGATTTCACCAGTTATTCATGCATTTTTATGCATGTATGTGTGTGTGTGTGTGGGGGTGTGTGGCTCTGTTCACTTTTATCACCTATGTAAATTTATGTAACCACCACCACAATCAAAATACCAGACGATGCAATCACAAGACGACCTCATATTACTCCTTTATGATCCTACCCATCCCCTCTAATTCCTAAGAACCACTAACATGCTTCCACAGAACCTTGCCAGCACCTTGATCTTGGATTTCTAGCCTTCAGGACTGTGAGAAACAAGCGTCTGCTGTTTAAGCCACCTAGTCTATGGTACGTTGTTATAGCAACCTGATCAAACTGATACAGGCTCCCTACTCACTCCCTGCTGGTATCACCTACAGGTATAGAGGGTACTTCTCTGGGCCACCTGGTGTCACTGGTCCAGGTTCTGCAAGGAGATAGAAGAGCAGAAGCCGCTGGCTGGACCCTCTTATGATGCTGGGTGCAGGGCGGGGAGATGCAGGCTTCTTGCCGATGCTGCCCCTGCCAAGGAAAGAATTGCCACTGGAAACTGGGTGTACAGTGAGGACTGGGATGGTTGGGGCTTCCTACCAGTCCTGCCGCCAGTGGATCAGGAATCTGCTGCCAGGTCCAGATTGTAGAACGAGGATGGGGAGTCTTCCCCAGGTCTCTGTTGTGCCTTCCTTTCCAAGATGTTGGCCAGGAAGACAAACAAGCTTGTCTTTTTGTTTGTTTTGTTTGACCTATGTCTCTTGGTGTTTCTGTGTCTTAGACCCCTCCTGTGTCCAATCTGGGAGCATACGAAAGATAAAAGGAAAACTCAGGAAATTTTACCATGTGGTTATTCCTCATGTCTTAGGGTTCCTAGCAGCTTGCCCTCTTCCTTCCCAGCCTCCCTTCCTAGTGCTATTGGCACTTGCAGCTTACTTTTGGAGTCCTTTTCTTATAGATGCTTTCCTGGGTATTTCATTGCATTTATAGAGGAGCACAGGAGAACTTATTCTACATTGTCTTTCTTCAAGACAGGAAACAGAATAATCTTTTTAAGTAAGTAAATCTCTTTTGATTGCTTTATCCCTTTGTTAACATCATTATAGGCCATTGATGGGCTTTTTTCATTCCAGTGACATGATCTTCTTTCAGATTCTTGAATACACTGTATTTCATTTCTACTTCGATACTTTCTACTGCTCTTCTGTCTACTCAGGATAAATTTTCTTCTCCATTAACAACCTTCCACCTTCTTCACTCAGGAACACTTTCACTATCTGTTAATTCCCGTTCATCTTTTAGGACTCAGCTCAAACAGCATTTCATCAGGGTCTTCTCTGACTCATCTTACCAGATCAGATCCTCTTATTTTATGGTGTCAAAGCCACTCTGTTCTCCTTTGTGTTCATTCATTACAATTAGAATTGAATAAATGATTGCATAATTGGTTGTTTAGTATCTCTATCCATTGCCGGAATGCAAATTCTTAGGACCAGGATCTATCTAGTTCATCACTGTTCCCCCAGTGTTCACCAAATACCTGAATGCATAAAATTTTTTCATTACTTAAATTTTTAAAATTCCATATGTATCTGGAATTTTCCCTCTTCCAAAGCCTTTGCAGTCATTAATTAGATAATTATCAAAATGATCTTGAAAGTTCAAGGAATCAAATATGGCACAGTACTCAGGATGCAGTTGTTCTCTTCTCAAAGCTCTGTCTGAGGAAATTCCTCCCTCCCAAAAGGGAGAGTTTGTAGCAAAAGTATCTGTTTTTCTTCTCATGGAAGGTCAATAATTTAGTTCTAAAGAGCAGCATTCACTAATTTCTTCCACAGTTATTTATTCCAATTAACCAGGCATCGAGTACGATGCTGGAGAGACAGTGAGTGGTGAGCAAGATGGAACACAGTTCTTTGATGTAACTTGGGGTTGGGAAATACAGAGATTATCTGCATGGAGAAACCATGAAGACCAATAGCTATGGGCTTTCTTACTTGAAAAATTGGTTTTAGGTTTAATGTTTCTAATTCTTATACAACAACAAAAAAAAAGAAAAAATATTTCTCCAATGAACAGCAGAGTTAAGAAAAAAAGCAGCATGTTAGAAGCATAATATTAAGATGTCCATAAGCCAGTAATTTTCCCCAAATCTGTAGGGGATTTGGTGCATTCTGTTTGGATTAGTTACTTCATAATACAGGAAGAGAATCTCAAGCAACAATGTGTTGCACAATGTTATTCAGGAACTCCCACGTAAAAAGTAATGCCACCACCAATGTAAAGTTGCTTTTATTTCCTTTGCAGAGTTTATAAACTGAATTTTTGTTCCAGTAAATACACTGCAACAGTAGTTATAAGTAGAGAGGAAGTGATAGTTCCCTAGCATTTCCTAACATTAAATAAAACAAAATTCCAAATCCTCAAAGATTGTTGCCATCTTTCCTTCAGTAATAAATAAGTTAACCTCGGTTCACTTGTTTGCTAGCATTCCAGTGAGAAGGATAGATTCTAGCATTTCACTCTTTTAATCTTGACATTCAAAACGTGGTTGAAAACGATGTTGATGCTCAGCATATTTTCTTAGGTTGGTATTTCAGATGGTAGCCTTTCTATCTTTGCTAGAATTATGTTAACCGTGGTAGATATTTCATACTGGTTGTTTTAAAGAGACACTGATCCCATTTAAGATCATTATAACAAACTTTTGATTCTGCTATAATCTTAAATAATCCATCGATTGAAAAATGAATAATTTGATTCCTTTTCTGCCACTGAATTTATAGATTGTGTGAATTTACAGATTAAATAAAATCAGTTAATAGTGTAAAAAAATTGTATTGAAAACTTGGTTTATTGGACTTAAGGATGCTATTCAGTCATATCTTCTTCCTTATTCTAAGTTTGGAGTCAGAGTCATTCAAATGGAGGTCAAAGTGGCAACTAAACTATGTGGCTTAAATGTATGACTACAAGCAGAATTTCTCTTATCTTGATCTTAATCTAGACCTTAAGGTGGTCTATTCAAGTATGGTTGTTTTAAAACAGGTGCACAGATTCTTTGACATCCCTCCCTTCAGAAAGTGGAATCTAATTCTCCTCCCCTTGAGTATGGATTCAGTGACTTGCTTCTAAAAAGGAAAATATGACAGAAGTGATGATGCATTCTTTTGACAGTCATAAAAGGCATTGTCGCTTTCTCCTTGTTCTTTCTCTTAGACTGCTCACTTTGGGGAAGGCAGCTGTCCTGTCATGAGGACCCTCAATTAATCTGTAATGAGATCCATATAGTAAGGAACTGGGGCTTCCTCCCAATAGCTATGTAAGGAAGTCAGCTTGGAAGCAGAACTTTGAGGAATCTGACTCCTGGTTAAAAGCATGTGTATGATTCATTTGGGCCTAATCATAGGCAATTGTGAAAGCTTTACATGGCAGGCCTCATAGGAGAAAGCTACCCTCTCCAGTCCAGACCTGCTGCATAGTCAGTGCCTTGCAGTCTCTAAACTCTAAGAGGAGTTGCAGCCAAGGACTTAGGCTCCCTGGACAGCCATGTTCTTCACATATTTGCATTCCTAGCCCTGGTGGGCACCTTCATTCCAAGGTCTCCTTATCTGAGGCCTTAGGCAGAGGTCCTCATTAGGTGCCTCTGGGGGTCCTCCTTCTTAGTGGGCAGGGGGAGAGGAGGAGGCAACCTCAAAGACACTTTACTCTAACTTAGTACTCACTACTTTCCCAGTCCTAAATCCCTGCACCCCCCACCCCCCCACCCCCATCCCTTGACCACAGGATTCATAAAAGTACCAGAGCCTTTTGTTTGGGGTTCACCCAACAGTGACATGACCCCAACTTCTACTCTGGTCCACCTGACCCTTGACTTATGTGCCATTCTGTGTGGAGAAATGGAACAAGTTTCCAGATGACTGCAGGCCTGACCAACAGCTTGACTACAGTCTCATGGGAGACCTTGAAGGGAGGCTTCTCTAAGGAAGCAATAATTAAAATCAGATTTTAAAAGAATAAGAGCTAACTAAATGAAGTAGAAGAGGTGTTGATAGGTGAGAGGTGCCCCAGACTAAGGAAAAGCATGCACTTAGCCAGAATCCCTGCTTCATAACTATGAAGCTTCCATAAGACATAAAAAAAGCATGAGCCGAAATGTCTATAGAACGATGAACTAGGCACTGACTCTATGTGTCTTCTTTTTGGAAGCAGAAAGTACACAGTGAATTCTGCTTTTTGGTGGGAAGTGTCCAAAGAGAGAGAAGAAAAGGCTGAATTGTTTATGGTTAGCTTCTTCTGTCAGTCTCATCCTCAGAAGAGTCCTACCTTTTCTTCAGAGGGGGCAGATAAGGGGAAACCATTCCAAAAAGGGAACAAAATCAGGTCTTAGTGAAGTTACGTTTTTCCACATTACAATCATCAACATCTTGGGGAAAACTTACAGGTCAGAAAAGCAGCAAATGTTACTATGATATTTGGGGCGCCAGAGATTATGATGCTTAGCAGGGTAAAAAAATGAAGTGTTTGGTGAGAAGATTATGGGCATGCTCCTTTGTCGGGAATAAAATGTTAAATTAAGTGCCGTCAGTTGATTTGTCTTCTATTTAATGATACAGATTAGTAATGAACTTGAAGGAATAGAGAAAGATGTGAATTCCATAAAAGTACCTTTATCATTTCTTTACATTCTCTGGTCTTCATCTGTTACAAATACCACACTGAGCTTTTTATTCATTATATCCATTTAATAAACATATATTTGGGGACTACTATGTGTTGAGTCACATGCTAGATATGGTGGGCACGATGTTGAACAAAACAAAAAGATATTATTTTTGAAATTAGAAAGCTTATAGTCTAGAAGGAAAGTTATCAATCAAATAATTACAAAAAGTAAATATAAAATTACATTTGTAATAATTGCTAAGGACAGATGCAGGTACTGTGGTGGCCACTAAGACAGGGAATTGACATAGGTGGGAGGTGAGGGAAACTTTTCTAAAGCAGCAATATTTGAATCTGAAAGACAGAAATAGCTATAGTCAGAAGGGTAGAGATAGGGAATTAACCTAACACCTAACGGAATTAAGAACTTAACGTAATTAAGAACTTGAGGGTTGATCTGGCTTTTTCAAACATATTTCTCTGGACAGAACAAAAAATAGATGCTAGGGATGGAGATTTATTTGTTTATTTATTTAATTAGAGTAATGATAGCTATAAAAAATCAAACTGAAAATTTCAATGGTTTAACATAATGGAACATAATTTCTCAGTCATGGAACGATCCATTGAGGGTGTTACTGTTTGGTTGTGGCCTTTCACATAGTGTCTCAGGGACTCGGGTTTCTTCCATCCTGAAACCCCACCATCCACTAGCACCCAACAAGAGAAGGGAAAGAGAGTAGAGGCCTACCTGCATCTTTAAAAAAATCCAAGCCCAGGAATAACACACATCATTTTACTTATATTTTATTGGTGTGAATTAGTCATATGACTATAGGTTTAAGCAAGGGACTGTGCTAGAAAATGTACCTCCTGCCTTGGAGAATGCCTTTGAGAAACACTACCATATTCTAGAAAGGGGAGAGGGACAGAAACACTTTTTTTTTTTTTTTTAATGGCCAAGCTAGTATCTTTGCACACTTACTGAAGGAATACAAACTGCTGACTGGTTATTTAAATATAATCCCAACCTTGAATTTTATCAATCTCTAGGCAATTATGTGAAATTTTAAAAAACAACGTATTAATTTTTAATTGAAAAAATAAGCATATGCTATTGGCATTTTGGAATAAGGTATGCAGATCTTCATGATCACAGATATTTTTATGACTTTTTATAAGAGGACAAAATATTCCCTGGCAGAAGGAGAGAAATTAGTTAGGTTCACTTATCTTACTAAGAGACATGTTCTTTCATAATTTCTCCCAAGACTGGAACAACTAATTACATGGATGGATCTTAAATCTAATGGAAGGGAGCACAGAGGGGATTCTTAAATAAGCCTTTACAGTTTCTTTTCTAACCGTAAGCCTTTATTCAATTGTAACAGGAAATTAAACAATTTGAACGTATGAAAATTTCAGTTTGAGGTATTTTATTTTTATCATTCTTAAAAACTCATTGGTTCATGTGAGCTTTCTTATGGTAAGATTTATAACGTGAAAGTTTTTTATGGTCAAAATTTATAATGGGAAATACCACAGAAGTGTCTGTGTTCGGTAAGAGGAGTTTCAGATCAGATAAGAAGGTGGGAGAACTGCACATGCAGAAGAAATTACTGCACACTGTGCCACCCTAGCACTGGAGCGAATGGCAAATGTGACTGTAGACCCAGAAACAGTGAGAGCAGGAATAATATCTGACTCATCCATTCAAGGGTGGAAAAATGACCGGAATTCTTACTTCAGCCTAAGTGCAATAAAGCACCAGGTGCTGGGATCCTGACCTGATATACATAAATTAAAAATAACTGCGAAATGTTATATCTGTGTGGTGCTTTGTGTCTTCCAAAACACCATCTGGGGTTGGTATTTATCCTCATTGCAACACAGTAATAAAGATAGTCAAACAGTTATAAAGTTAAGCTATTCAAGAAGTTAGGTATGCGCAGATCCTTTGGTTAAATTGCCCTTCAGCGATTAAGAGTGTTACTAAAACTGGTAAACTTCCACTTGACTTTCTATCACTTCTTGTTCTCTTATTGATTGAATGCACTTTAAGTACAGCCTAATACACTAATACTCATGAATAACATTTTTGACTGGGTGAGCTTGGTGATTAACTAATTGGACTACTTTTCACCACAGGAGGTTGAGGTAATCCGGAATCCTTGCATAGTTGGGTTTTTGTTTCTTTGTTTTTTAAGGGTTTTTTTTTTAAGTTTATTTATGTATTATCTTGAGAGAGAGAGAGAGAGAGAGAGAGAGAGAGAGAGAAAGTGGGGGAGGGGGAGAGAGAGAGGGAGAAAGAGTATCTATCCCAAGCAGGCTCTGCACTGTCATGGCAGAGTTCTATGCCCAGGAACCTGGAAATCATGACCTGAACCGAAGTGGGACACTTAACTATCTGAGCCACCCAGGTGCTCTGGGTTCTAGGTGTTTTTTTGGCACTTTACAAGTTTTATGATCTTAATCAAATTTCTTATCTCTTTGAGTCTGCTTCTTTATCTGTAAAATAGAGGTAAATTTCAGTATCCTGAAATGAACATGGGGTAATTTACAAACATTGAAACCAAGTCTTATAAATCTTAAATGTTATACAAATATAAAGCAATATTATTATTTGTCTTTCTCCTCCTGGTTAGTCTTTGTAATCCAAAGATAAATAGATCTAAACTCATTGGGGCATCTGGGTGGCTCAGTTGGTTAAGTGCTCAGGTCATAATTTTGCGATTCATGAGTTCAGGCTTCGTATCAGGTTCTGCCTGTGCTGACAGCTCAGAGCCTGGAGACTCCTTCGAATTATGTGTCTCCCCCTCTCTTTCTGCCCCTCCCCCACCCACACTCTGTCTCTCGAAATGAATAAACATTGAAAAAATTTTTAAACTCCTCTAACCAATGGGTTTGAGACTAAATTAAATTGGTTCTTGAGATAACAAACTTGCTTTATGAATTCTTATCTTTGACTTAGGTTAATCAACTATTATAGTTTGTCTGGGATTCTCTGGGTGTTAGCACTGAAAGTCGGTGTCCTGGCAAACCGCTCAGTTCTGGGCAAACCAAGATTTATGATCCTACCTTGACTTTCTGGTTGTAAGAATCCTAAACAGAAACTTTCAACCTTCTCTTATTTTTAATATGAGATCATTCTTTGGCAAGAGTATCTTTGTCATGTTAGTACATTTGTTTTTCAGAATATGGATTACATCAGACTTTCAACAAAAACAGTTGGCTAAAGTATACAATACAGTTTATATGCCTGCATATTGACATAGGACTTGCACAGAAATACGTGCTCAGTTGCTTGTTCTGACAGTTAATAGGTATGATAATCTCCACTTGAATGCTCATTACATTCAACAGAAATTATGTAACCATCTGTCTCCCTCCTCAGAAGATAGAAGCAGGAATCCAGTCATGTTCATCTTTGATTCCGGAGCATCTAGCATGCTAATTGGCACATTGGAGACACCTAGGGTATGTATGATAAACAAAATATAGAGCTTAGAACTTACATGGAGCAACCCTTATGACAGTCAGTTTTTTGATAATCTATGAAATATACATAATAAAATCTTCATTTAAGCCTCATAGAGTTTAGTGAAGCTTAAGTGAAATAATATGAAAACGTGAATTACTTTTGTAAAGTATTAAGTACAGTAAAGTTTAAGTTTGAGAAAGGATTTTTATTAATATTAATAGCCCTACCATTTCAATTTGTCTTTTGGTCTGCCATGCTTCCTAGATTCTTGATTTTTGTCTTTGAATATTCAATTTGTGCTTCTATCCAAGAGTTTACCTCATGTATCCTGTACATAAGTGACTGCAAGGCAATGTGAAACAGACTGCTTGTCATGGATACAGCCACTTATAAATTAATATCGTCATATCTAAATATAATAAGAAATATAGTCTTAAGTTCAGTCCAGTTTATTTCCTGGAAGACTTTGCTCAAGAGCCATCTACATTCATATTGTGCAATAGTTGGTAAGCCAATGAAACTGCAATAAATTATATATTTATTGCCAAAGGAATAAACTCTTCATTGCAACATGATTCATAGTTGTCTCTTCAACTGTATTTCTATTCAGAAAGCCTTGTTTATTTATTTATTTTTTTAATATATGAAATTTATTGTCAGATTGGTTTCCATACAACACCCAGTGCTCATCCCAAAAGATGCCCTCTTCAATACCCATCACCTACCCTCCCCTCCCTCCCACCCCCCATCAACCCTCAGTTTGTTCTCAGTTTTTAAGAGTCTCTTATGCTTTGGCTCTCTCCCACTCTAACCTCTTTTTTTTTTCCTACCCCTCCCCCATGGGTTTCTGTTAAGTTTCTCAGGATCCACATAAGAGTGAAAACATATGGTATCTGTCTTTCTCTGTATCAGAAAGCCTTGTTTAAATGTTATCACAACCAAGACTTGATTTTGGTGGCCCATCACAGGTACTATATTCCTATGGCAGTTCCCATTTAGTTTCTTCTTGGTTCTGAAAATCCATCAAGAACTCAGAACAGCTTGATTAATGTGGAAGAATGTCTTTGGCTCTAGATATGAATTAATTTAGCTAAGTGATAATTTCTTGGATTATTTTGAAGATACAACAGGTGGATTTTCAGGGTTTTTTTCTCCTGCAGGGTACAAATGTGTCAGGTCCCTAGTAACTGAATCCTTTCTTTTTTCAGTGATCTAAAGTAGGGTTCCATACAAGGGTGAGTATTTTATAGCCGAACCTACCATTAGCCCTCTGGATATCATGCTACCTCCTTTCTGGGATACTTGGAGTGAGAACATATAGTGCATGGAGTCTTTATCATTAGAGCTGAATTGTACTACACTTTTGTATTGTGGACTCTCTGAAGAAGAAAAGGATACAAGTGACCTTGAGTAGACTGAGACTCCTCTCAAGATCAGCCTGAACTTGGAGTTGTTGCAGCTCCAGAGGAGGGTAGTAGGAATGGTGAAGGAAAGACCAATGTGGATATGGTCAGCAGAAGATAAGATGTGCTTGCTTTCTAGGCCCTGTTGTCAGGGAGGAGGGACTAGAGCATTTATTCTTTTATGTTTTCGTTTTTTTATTCAAAAAATACAAATTTATTACCCGCTGTTTATACATTACTACGCAATGCAAACACTGGGTTACAGTGGTGACTGTGATAGGTCTCTGTTTTTATAGAATTTGCCTGTTGCTTTTTTTTTTTGTGGGGGAGCACTGACAGATAGATAATAAATAGATTTAACAAAATCACCAGGCAACAAAAACAGCCAGTAATAATGTCTGCAATGCAAACAATAAAAATAAGCAATGTGATAATGAGTGTCAGGATGTCTACAGTGATCAGCTGATTAGGAGAATCTTGCTGTGAAGGTGATGGTTACTTGATATTTAACTGACAAGCAAGAGCCAGCTGTGGAAAAACTGTGGACATGACATTACCATCAGAGTGTGGCTAGAGCTAAGGCTCTCAGGGAGGAATGCACTTAGTGGTTTGGAGGAAACAAAGAAGGCCCAAGTGGCTGGAAGAGAGTGATGTGGCAAGAATAGGAGAGGAAGTTGAAGAAAGAAAAAAATGAGCCGGGTTACACAGTGCTCTGTAGACTAGGATAAGCCACTTACGTGTATGTGTGTATATATAGGGAACCATTAGGAGTTAAGTAGGCAGTACATGAGTAAGTACTATGTTGTGCTGACAAAACCACGTTGTGCTATTTTGTGTGTTGACTGAAATATAAGTTGAGTAAGGAGTGTGGCACTTGAGATATGACTTGAGTTGTTGGTGTCTGACATGGGGTCTAAATAAGCAGAGGATTTGAATTTAAAGCTAGATTCCTCTTGTTTTTTTCTGATTGCAGAGATTAGCTTCCTTTGTCCCACCAGCAGTGAGACGTGTGATACTGACACAGCATGGAAGGTTGGTGTGGAACCTTCTCCTGGCTTCAGAAGAAGGAGCTTCAGTGTCTCATTACACAGGAGAGGTTAGACTCTGATGTGCACAGCAGGTAGGGTTCTGCAGTAAAGCTATGCATATCCCTCTACTTTGTTCTCCCCCAGACATTCTCATGGATATACAGCAACCTGGTCAGTCATGTCATAGATACAACACGAGTATCTACTACCATCCAAATGCTTGAATATTTCTATGAGTGAGCACTTTAGAATTAGAATAACAAAGACTCAGTGATATTTGAACTACTAGTGGCCTAATCCTTTTTTTAAACTTCAACAAAATACTGTCTTTGCTTATAGGATTAAAAATATTTAGAAAATGCTCTCAATTCAGTGATTATTATTCACCTAGTGAGTTAGTGTCTATTGCTGCAGGCCTAGGGAGAGAAACCTTGCTGCCCATGGTGACAAAAGAAATTCTTGGCATAAAATATTGTTGGAAGTTTTCAGTTCAGTCTGTGTCTTTAAGAGCTTTGCAATCTATTTATATTTAATCCTTCATCATTCTTATTTTGTAATCATATGTAAATGCCAAGAATTGAAGATGTTGAAAATTAAGTTGTAGCAGATTATGTAGAAAATCTCAGGGGCAGTTATGTAAAGAATGGATAACCTCTGATATTCTGCTTCTCTCTTTTGCTAATTAATCCACAAAATTATTCAGGAAGAAGGAGATGGTAATTTGAATGTGCTTCTCCTTACCATCAGGACTCTCAAATATAGTTATGTACGTACTCTATATGTATTGGTACATATAATAGTTCGTTAAACTTCACTATATTAAATGTATACTGAAATTATTTAATAAGGTGAAAAGACAAATAAGAGAGTCTGTTCAAAAAAAGTCATAGTCCAAACATAGAGCGATCTACAGTAATGAAGAGATTTTGAGCAATTTCTGTTGTATAAAGAAAAGTGAATGCATTTGATCTTGACAGTTCACAGTTCGCATTTGATCTTGTTCACCTGTGAACAACATGCATGGTCTAGTATCATATGATTGCTTTTATTTCTCTGTTGGATTAGCTATATTGCTTGATTCTTATTATATAAATGAAAATATATATTCAAGATACAAGTACTTTTTATTTGTAATTGATCTTAGGATCAACTTAGAGTAAACATAGAAGACTTAATTATGCTTAAAGAACAGAACATAACTATCATAAACTTCATGAATATAAAATATATTTAAAAGTCTATAAAAATTATTGGAATCTATCTTTCTACCCCAGAGTGTAATAGCAAGGAGAGGAAGTGGAGAATAACTCACAGCCCCAAGTTTTCTTTTCTTTTCTTCTCTTCTTTTTTAAATTGAAGTATAGTTAACACACGGTATTACATTGGTGTCAGCTGTACAAATAGAGATTCCATAAGTTTATAGATTATGCTATGCTCACCACAAGTGTAGCTACCATCTGTCATCATACAGGGTCCAAGTTTTCTAATCTTTCATAATAGAAAGTTAAGAGATATTGTCTAAGATTGATGGAATAATAAACAGGGATATAAGTATACTATTTGGAGTTTTTAAGGTAACCAATAGAACAAAATATCCTTACTAGAACTTGGAAGAATAGATGGGAAGTTTCTAAGGGACTAAAGTTCTCATCTTTCAAGTGGGAAGTCAATGTGCTGCAGGCCCCTCCCCCAATGTATGCAAACCCTGCCAAAACATCTCTTGACCCACATGTTGTGCAGGACCTCAGTTCTGGCAGTGTCTGGGGCAGGTCTTATTTGCAAGCAGCCTACCACACACCTTGTTAAAACATGCCCCACCCCCGCTGGGGATCAAACACCACCCACAATAGACAAAGAGAGCCTTTGCAGATAACTGGACTGAAGGAAAAAGAGGCTAAGACTCAACAGCAGAGCACACAAAACATACATAGGAGACACCCCTGAAGTGCCAGGCCCTGGGGAACAGGGGACACTGCACTGCAGGGCACTGTAGGACCTCTACTTCATAAGGCTATTATTGTTAAGAGCAATAGAAGTACCTAACCTTCCTAACACAGAAACCTTCCTAACAGACACAGAAAGTTAGATTACATGAGGACACAGAGAAACATCTCCCAAATGAAAGAACAGGATCAAACCATAGCAAGAGACCAAAGCAAAATGGATGTGAGTAATATGCCCAATAGAGAATTTAAAGTAATAATCATAAAGGTACTCACTGGGTTTGAGAAAAAGGTGGAGGACATCAGTGAGACCCTTAACACACAGATAAAAAAGAACCAATCAGAGATCAAGAACAGAATAAATGAAATTCAATATACACTTGATGGAATAAAGAGCAAGTTAGATGAAGCAGAGGAATGAATTAATAACCTGGAAGACACAGTAATGGAAAGTAACAAAGCTGAGAAAAGGAGAGCAGAAGGAAAACTATATGCAAATTAAGAATAGTCTTAGGGAACTCAGTGACTCCATCAAGCATAATAACATTCATATTATAGGGATCTCAGGAGAAGAAGAGAGATAAGGGGGCAGAAAATTTATTTGAAGAAATATTAGCTGAAAAGCTCCCTAATCTGGGGAAGGAAACAGATAGCCAGATCCAAGAGGAGCAGAGACTCCCCCAAAAACTCAACCCAAGGAGGTCCACAACAACACATATAGTAATTAAAATGACAAAAAGCAGCGATAAGGAAAAAATTTAAAAACTCAAGAGAAAAGAAGACAGTTACATACAGGGGAAGCCCCATAAGGCTATGAGTGGATTTTTCAGTGGAACCTTTGCAGGCTAGAAGGGAGTAGCATGATGTATTCAAAGTGATGAAAGGGAAAAATCTGCAGCCAAGTATACTCTATCCAGCAAGGTTATTGTTCAGAATAGAAAGAGAGGTAAAGAATTTCTCAGATAAACAAAAACTAAAGGAGTTCATGACCACTAAACCAGCCCCACAAGAAATATTAAAGGGGACTCACTGAGTGGAAAGGAAGATCATAAGTGAGAATATGAAAAAGAAAAACACAGAAGTAGTAAAAATAATTATTTCTGTAAAAATCAGTCAAGGGATTAATAAAAGAATGAAAATATGACACCATTTACCTAAAATGTATGAGGGAGAGGAGCCAAGAATGAGTTTAAACTTAAGCGACCATCAACTTAATATAGACTGCCGTATGCAGAAGAGGTTAAATACAAACCTAATGGTAACCACAACTCAAAAACCAGTAATAGATATGCAAGGAATAAAGAGAAAGGGATTCAAGTATATCAGTAAAGAAAGCCAACAAGCCATGAAAGATCAAGTGGGAAGCCAATGGATCTCTAAAGGTCATAAATCAAGGAATGGAGATAAATCCTATTATTTGTATTATGATTATAACCATTATAAGAACTATATTCAGAAATGTTAGAAAGAGATTTTCTCTGAGGAGTGAGACTTGGCATAGGTGAGAGACTTAATTTAATAGCTCTTTTTAATATTTTTCGGACATATGCATGCATGTTTATAGTAAAGCTGTGCAACTAGCTTAATTATTTCACTGCTACAGTGAGTATCTATGAACATCTTTACACACATGTGCAAGAAGGATGAATTCCCGTTACTAATATTTTTGGAACTTATAGAAACTTCATAATTCTCTTAAAAAATAAAAAAAAGTATGAGTAATTTTGGTATTTGACCTTTCTGCTTGATGAGAAATCTTATTTCATTGTTGTCTTAATATTTGTTAAAAATTCCCAGGGAGGCTGAATCTTTCCTCATGTGCTTATCAGCCATAAAACTCTATGGGTGATTTACTTGGCTTTTACACTTTTCCTGGTTTTCTATTGACTGATAGAATTAGATGAATTATGGTACCTCAGTATAGTGAAATAATATTATGTCAGCATTAAAGAGGATGGGGAGATTATATGAATAAAATAAAAACATGATTATTCCATGTTTACAATATGCCATATTGTTAAGAGAAAGTAATGCAGAATGGTATGTAAAAGTATGATTTCAGTTTTCATTTAGATAATAGGGGCGCCTGGGTGGCGCAGTCGGTTAAGCGTCCGACTTCAGCCAGGTCACGATCTCACGGTCTGTGAGTTCGAGCCCCGCGTCAGGCTCTGGGCTGATGGCTCTGGGCTGATGGCTCTGGGCTGATGGCTCGGAGCCTGGAGCCTGTTTCCGATTCTGTGTCTCCCTCTCTCTCTGCCCCTCCCCCGTTCATGCTCTGTCTCTCTCTGTCCCAAAAATAAATAAAAACGTTAAAAAAAAAAAATTTAGATAATAGGTAGACAAATAGTATAAAAATCAACTATTGAAATGGCATTTTTTTCTCCTAACTCCTATCTTTTAGAACTTGAACTTTCTTCTATATCATTTCTTCCTCTTTTATTGTTTCCTATTATTTATTCACATTTCATTTTCATCTAATTATATTTTTAATAACAACAATTATATCCAAAGCTCTAGTTGGGAAAAATCTATTTTTCATTTAAATCTTCCATGTATTGTCTTATAATGAAATCATTTTTTGTCACTTGCTACATCTTCGATAAGAAATAGATCTTACAAAACAATCTCTGTTGAAACAGATTTTAGTACTAATACGCAGCATTATTTAGAGTGGAATTTTCAAACCCAGATGTGACTCAACATCATCTAAAGAATTTGTAAAACATAAATTCCCAGTCCCATCTATAGAGATTCAATATAAGAAGTCTGAGGTGGACTTCAAAATTTATATTTTTAAAAGTTCCCAATTGATTTAGATACATGATAAGTTTAGGAACAACTAATTTAGAACTCATCAGATATAAATTTCTTTATAAATTTCTTTTAATATTTTCAATATATTTGAAGGTTTGGCTCAAAATACTCTTTTTCTACTTCTTCAACATGGAACTTGTCATCATTTTTACTTTGGAAGTTGATCAACTCTTTAATATATTTGATATTTTTATACTGGCATTTACTGGAATTTAGAAAATAATCCAAATATTTAAAGTGTTCCAGTGTATACCTGTATCTATTTACCATAAAAATAAGCATTGATTTCCTAAGATAAAATAAAGTTAACTGGTACTCAACTGAAATTTAACTTATGGGCTTAATGAGAGTCAAATCTAAAAAGAATTAGTTCCATTCTACCTTTTTTTTCTAAATGCTCATTTCAAGGAAGTTGGGTTTATTGAAATTAGCTCATATTTGTCATCCGGAGGAGGAAGAATGAGATTTGCTTTCCCATGTTGGATTGACAACTGCTCCAATGCTCACATCTTCAGTTGTAAGAAACAATTGCCCCACAGTTTCCATGGTTCAGACTCCTCCCTGTGTTTCTCTTCACAACAAATAACCTCTCTTCTCGATGTTGGTATCTAGCATGGTGCCTAGAAAGTAATGGGGCTCAGCAATGCTGCCTCACTCTGATTTCTTTGTTTTTGGTTACTTCTCTGGAATACTTCTTATTCCCTTAGGCCTGTCTGTAGCCAGTGTTCTATAGATACCTTGCTGAGATATGTGGTCTTGTGGTTCCACATACGAAAGCTCGTAGAAGACAGATATTTTCTACCATGTCTTTGTTTCCATGCTGTGTCATGTTGCCTGGTTCAGAGTAAGAATCTATGTTGGCTGAAATGAACTGAAATTCTACACTAGAGAACATGTTCTATAACTTTCTGATTTTTTTAAAAAAGATAGAGTTAATAACGTGATATAATGGCTGCAAAATGGATTTGAATTTAATAGATTCAGATGGAGTATTTTTGAAGATTAAGTAGTTTTTAATAAAATCGACTTTATTATGACCTCCCAGATTATATTTTCCTTCAGAAATCACAAGAAAACTTTAATTTTCTGTTTACCCTTTTTGATAGTGATTTACACTTTCTCTTTATAGATGGAAACTAAAGGGTAACCTATAGCATATTCTTTAGATGTAAATGCCTATTGAGTACATCCAAATTATTAAATGTTATTTATAGGACATGCAAAAGAAAAATGCAATTGTGAAAACATATATTTAAAATATATTTGTTTTTCAAAATTATTTCTTCACATTCAAATGGCTGTATTTTAAAGTATGAAACAGCAATAAAAAGTAATACAATACTAATTATTTGAAATCAAAGTAAACATGTTGAACCAATAGATATTTCTTCATGTTATGAAAACCAGGAGCCACTGAAGAAAAGCTGTTGAAAGAATTTGTAGACCACAGGGAAGCCATTTAGCTTCTGGTTCCTTTAAGTTCCAGTTTGAAGACTCTTATTTAAGAACTATAACTAATCACATCTGTCATGAAGCACTTGAAAGTCAATACTGATCCAAAACAACAAATAAATGGAGAGAATTTCTGCTGAGGGGAAAACCAATCATGGCTTAGTGAAATCTGGAGCCATTCAAGTGGGAATGTATGAATAGCATTGGCCACCAAATCGTCCAATGCATTAATTATTTTAATGGTGTGGTCAGTGTACAGTTTGACAATACCATTTGAAAAAATAAATTTAACTTATTTTATGTTAATTTTTTTAATGCTTATTTATTTTTGAGAGAGAGAGAGAGGCAGGGTGCGAGCAGGGGAGGGGCAGAGAGAAAAGGAGACACAGAATCCGAAGCAGGCTCCAGGCTCTGAGCTGTCAGCACAGATCCTGGTGTGGGGCTTGAACTCATGAATCGTAAGACCATGACTTGAGTTGAAGCCAGACACTTAACCGACTGAGCCACCCAGGTGCCCCTAACTTATTTAAAATAGTTAATCTTCAGTATCTAGTGTTTGCTTTTGAGTGAATATCCATGCAATTGTTAGCCTAAGTTCTGGACACTGCTGATGAAATAAAAACAAATCAATGAATCAATGAATCAATAAAAAACATTTCTACATACAATTTTCAAATTTTCCCAAATTAAAATGTTTAGGTAGGTTCAAGTGTAAATAATTTTAGCTTGGAGTTATATCCTATGGAAGAGTAACTGGGCATTTGAAATAAATCTTTTTTTCCTCCATACAATATTTTGGGCGGGTATACCTCTTGATGAGGATTACATTTTATTGGATATTTTTCATTTACTTTAAGAATGAAGAACCTTATTTAGAAACAAAGGTATAATTTTTTTCATGTTGGCTAGCCAAAAACATTTTAAGTTGGATTGTTCATCAGGATATGAAATTCAGTTTCCCCAAATTAAGGCAAACACTTTTTTAAAAATGTTTATTTATTTATTTATTTATTTATTTATTTATTTAGAGCAAGTGTGTGCAAGCAGGGAAGGGGCAGAGAGAGAGAGAGAGAGAGAGAGAGGGAGAATCCCAAGCAAGCTCCACGCCTCAGCGCAGAGCCTGACCTGAGGCTCAGTCCCATGCACGGTGAGACCATGACCTGAGCTGAAATCAAGAGTTGGATGCTTAACTAACTGAGCCACCCAGGTGCCCCTTGGCAAACACTTCTTAAATATTTGTTTGAATCATTAAAGACTTAGATGTCAAATTCATTTTGCAAGAATAGTTTTGAGTTATTTCAGTAATTGGAATCACTTGAAAGTGGGAGGTAACCATTTCACAATATATCTGCTTGATCCTAAAATCATGTAGAAGTTAATGGAAAGGAGATTTCATGGATTTTAGTCCTATTTCTCAGCCAGAATGCATCCACACTGTTTCAGTGTTTAATTGCCTCCTCTGTGGAAGTGGTTATTTGTTAACATGTGATTAATTTTCCCAGAATTTCTAATTTTGAAGTTGATTATAGTATCTGTCATTGATAATTCTGTAAGCCTAACAAAACTACCTCTTTGCTTTGGTCCTGCTTTAACACCTTCAGAAATGATGGTGATAGTGACCAAAGTTTCTTGGCTCTGACATGATGATTAGTTACAGTAACATAATAGACAGAATGTCAATATGGTACCAACAGCTTGTGTGGTTAAGTTGTAATAAGCCTGGCAGCTGGAAAGTAATAATTCAGAAGACTATTTGCCTACATTTTGTGGCATGTCATGGCAATTACTTGGCATTACATATGCTGACAACTTGAGATGATGACTTATTTTTATTATAAAAAGAGAAGAATTTTTGTCATTAAGGTTGGGGAAAAATGAATTATGGAGCACTCATTCCTCTTCCACTGGGCTTTAGCCTGGGAAGTTTCATTTCTAATTAGGCAAGAACTGGGAATATTTTAATACTTTTGCAACTTGGATGTATTTACTTGGAATATTTAAATTTAAAGTTGAGGCCTTAGTACCCATTTTTGCATTACTTTTAGTGGTTATTAATTTCTTCTAGTAAACCAATGGCTGAAGAAATTAACAAGGGAAATAGAAAGGTTTTTTTGTAAGATTATTCTGGGAATGTTCCTCTTATATCGTCTGAATTAATTCAGAAGTTATTTTAACCCATTTAAACCTTGGTGGCTCTGGGGAACTGTCTTCTGTTTACCTCAAGACAAGCCCCTTTATGAAAATGTTTTACAGCATTTACCTTCATTCAGGACTGATTATGCCCTTCATGTTCTTAGAAATGGTATAAATATAGTTTAAATCTTATTAAATCCCAAATTGCTAGATTTAGATATACTGTATCTAAGATTCATATTAAATTCTTTTTTTTTTTTTAATTTTTTTTCAACGTTTATTTATTTTTGGGACAGAGAGAGACAGAGCATGAACCAGGGAGGGTCAGAGAGAGAGGGAGACACAGAATCGGAAACAGGCTCCAGGCTCTGAGCCATCAGCCCAGAGCCCGACGCGGGGCTCGAACTCACGGACCGCGAGATCGTGACCTGGCTGAAGTCGGACGCTTAACAGACTGCGCCACCCAGGTGCCCCAGATTCATATTAAATTCTTAGGAGCAGATGCGAGGTCTGTTTTCCCAGAATTTCTACAAGGCCATACAAAATTAGGTCTTAATAATTTTTTAATTGACAATGATTTGTATTTTTTATTTTCACTTCTTCTTTCAAGTTAGAAGATGCCCATACTATGCACCAAGTAGATCTCATAAGCATATGGGAGAAATTCATAGTTAAACTCTCTTTCTCATGCCCATCTTAGAAATAATGGACAATTTAAATTTAACCAGGCCTAACTCAAATGAGTTTTCTTTAAACTAATACATGTGTCAATTACATTTCATTAATTTAAATATTTTTCCTTTTCTGTGGCCTTGTTCTAAAATGATTTCAGGCAGTTACCAAAATGCATACAAATAAGACCAAGAAAAACGGGGGTTGGAGGAGGGATTAAAAAGTAGACTAACAAATCTGGGAGAACCAAAGTGAGAAAAATAAGATGAAACTAAGAGTGTAATCAGTCAACTGAGCTGTGAGGATGATGAGTATTCTCTAGCAACAGGAAGCAAATGCCTCTTGAGTTTTCTGGCAGACCATTATAACATAGAATCATGAGTTGGTGAAATATCTGAGTGTCCATATAATAAGAGCAAAGCAGTTTATCAGAAGAGTAAAACAGTTCTCCATATTGAATCTAGAGAAATATTTTTGCAGTATGTTCTCAGAAAGAAATTAGGGTGCAATGTGATAAAAACTGTTTTCTAGAACATTCTCTTAGCAAATAGAAAAGTATGTTTCAGGAAGCTGTTTCTTATAATGTCCCTCAAAGTGGATTAGAGGTATCAGATCATAGAATAATTAAGGGGAAAAAAAAGAAAAAGTAGAAAGACTACAGGATGGTAAAGCAACATGCGGTTTTCTTGGGAGTCTGGCTTGATTCATGGGGAGCATAGGGTAGAGAGAAATTTCTCCATATAGTCACCACCTGACCTCAAAATGTCTTATGGCATGTCATTAAATGCTGTCCAATTACATTGTATATCCATTCCTAACATCAAAACAAGTAGTGAGTATACTTTGTAATTATCTGTTTACTTTAAAGCATACTTGTTCTGGGGAGCTTGGGTGGCTCAGCTGGTTAAGCATCCGACTTCGGCTCAGGTCATGATCTCACAATTGATGGGTTCAAGCCCCATGTTGGGCTCTGTGCTGACAGCTTAGAGCCTGGAGCCTGCTTCAAATTCTGTGTCTCCCTCTCTTCTGTGCCCCTCCTGCACTCATGCTCTGTCTCTCTCTGTCTCTCAAAAAAATAAATAAAAATGTTAAAAAAAAGATTTAAAGCATACTTGTTCTGAAAAATTAAAAATAATACAGGCTTGTATTAAAATAAAAAGTTGTAATCTCTCCACTTGTATTCTCACTTTCCAGAGTTAACCCTCTTAACTATTTTGGGTCTATCAGAGCATTTTCTAAAAGTATAATCTATTTATCTCTATTTAATTTTTAATAAAGTGGAATAATAACATATCTTTATGTTTTATAGTTTCATAGTTTTTTTTTAAGCTGACTCTATATTCTGGACTTCTGTGCCTTCCTGGCTTTTCCATGCCTTTCTTAAAGTAGTACAGTTTACCAGCTGTGTGGCTTGGGCAAGTTATTTAATCATTGTGAATTTCATTTTCTCATTTGAGAAGTAGGAATAATAAATAGTATTTAATTTGTAGGAGTGTTATAAGGATTAAATGAGGTACTATGTTTATGACATTTATAATAGTGGCTGGTACTATAGACCACTCAAAAACACATTATTATTATTATTATTATTATTATTATTATTATATAGTATTGCTTTTACTGACTGCATTCTGTAAAGTATAATTTATACTTTATATAGTCAATTTTATATTGTTGGATACTGAGATAGTGGAGCCTGTGTGTTTGTGTGTGGTAAAGTACTTAACATGAGTTATACTCTCTTAACAAATGTTTAAGTGCATAAATACAGTACTGTTAACTCTAGGCACAATGTTGCACAGCAGATCTCTAGAGCTTTGTCATGCATAACTGAAACTTTATGCCCATTGAACTTCAACTCCTCAGCCCCTGATAACTACCATTCTACCTTGTTTCTATGAGTTTGACTCTTTTAGATACCTCATATAAGTGGAATATGATACTTGTCTTTCTCTGTCTGGTTTATTTATGTAGTATAATGTTCTCCAGGTTTATCCTCTGCTATCCCATACAATAGGATTTCCTTCTTTTTTTAAGGCTGAATAATTGATTGAAAGCTGAAATAGTGGGACCTAGATTTTGAACTGGAATATACAATAAGATGGTTTTGCATGTTTAAAGAAGAGATAATGGCTGGTTTGAAAGAACTGGGGAGCAAAGTAGGAATTGGCTCAGGAGAGAGAATGCTAACAAGTTCAAGAGGAGGCATAAGGGACCTTGCTAAAGGGATTCTCCAGGCAGTTTCCTGTTTCTCAGTACAGTCACATTTAGCTTTCTAGAAAAAGGGTTGTCTTTTTTTCCCTTAAAATCCCGATGCAAGGTCTAAGAAATGCCACAATATTAATTTTAGCACTCAGAAAAATTTTATAAAAACATAGAAGTAGCCACCCTGGGCTCCACAAAGACTGAGCAGAGAAAAGTATACAATTAAAACAAACAAAAAGCTCACAGCTTAATCTGAAGCACCAACGGACCCTCCCTTCACTAATGAACAATGGGCAATCCATTATTAGCACACAGTGTGGCTTGGCACAAAATTTAATTCAAAGTATTAGACAGTTCTGCTAATTCCTTGCTTATATTTTAAAGGTATTAATGGGGCTTTCAAGAAACTAGCTCAAACTGATTGATTTCAGGGTTGAATTTACTTGCCTTGAGCACTGAGCTTAAATTGTCAGAGGTTGGTGAAAAAGATACACGGACATAGTTGTGGTAAGTTGCTATGGGCCTTTTGCTACATGCTCAGCAATCTCTAACATTACTCAATGCTAACTAGTCAGTTTAGTTAACTAAAAATTCCAAAAATGACTATTTATTGAGCAGTAAATATGTGCCACGCATTCATGCTAGGTGCTTTACAATTCTTCTCACTAATGTTTATACATTGAGTTGAATAGTGTCTCCACAAGAATGCATGTGAACTTCAGAATGTGACCTTAACTGGAAATAGAGTCTTTGAAGATATAAGATGTTAGTTAAAATGAGGTCATACTGGAGTAGGATGGGTCCTAATCCAATGACTCATGTCTTTATATGAAGAAAAAAGAGAGACACAGAGATACACAGACATCCACAGCAAGGATGTCATGTAATGACAGAGGCAGAGATTGGAGTGATGACATGTACGAGCCAAGGAACACCAACCATTGCCCACACCTACCAGAAGCTAAGAAAGATGCGTGGGATAGTTTCTTCTTCAGAGCCTTCAGAAGGAACCAAGCCTGCTGACACCTTAATTTCAGACTTCTGGCCTCCAAAACTTTGAGAAAATAAATTTTAGTTTTTTTAAGCCACCAGTTTGTGCTACTTTGTCACATCTGCCCTAGGAAACTGATACAATTCACATTAACACTTCCGGGTAAGTGTCAATGTCTCTTTTGAACAAATTTTAAAATATGACCTGAATCCAAGTCTTATGCTCACTCCACTGTCTTTTAACCAAGCTCATTAAACAGTATGGAATAATAATTAGGTGATCCAATGAAAAATATTATCCAAAGAGTTTATGCTAATTGACCCATACACTGTTTCATTCCAATTCCAGGAGGAATTCCCCTCCTCTTGAAGGTCAGTACTGCTTCAAGTTGATTATTACTACTTTGCTAAAACCTGTGGCCCAGGGAACAGCCGAAGAGAGATGGTTTTGGTGATTTCCAAACCACATTAAGTTTCCTATGCTTGGAGGAGGGAAAGTTAAGGATATTGGAAGATGCATGCAAGGCAAAGAATGTGCACATTCTGTGTCAGATTCCCAGAAGAATCTGCTACAGGATACCAGGGAATGAATGGGAATCCAGCATTGAGAACTCCTCTGCTGACTGTGGATTACCATGAACAAGGTTGGGAAAAAAGATGGTAATCCTAAATATCACAGCAAAAGGTTATAAACATGGGCACTGAGTCATGTGCAGTCATATATGCAGGGTGGAACAGGAAGAACCAGGAATGGAGGTCTGACTTGGCCCAAGGAACAAAATGGACCATATGGCACTCAGACAAGAAGTCACAAGAAGGAGTTGGTCTGGAAAGAAGTGTGTGAACACCATATATCCTGAAGGAAATGCCAAAATTTAGATTCATGCTGAACTGGAAGGTGAAATAGCCAGTAAATGGGGAAGATCAGGGTCAAGAGATTCAGGACAGAGGACAGATATAAATTGAAACAGACTAAATCTATGACAGGGGGTCAAATATCAGAAATTCAAGTTACATTCATAGAACAAATAAGGATGAACCATTTATCATGTCCTTGACAAGTTTGGGGCTTCTGACAGAACTAACTGTGTTTCATATGTTTAAGGGGTTTGTGCAGGTGACAGAAAGCTTGCTCTCGGTTTTTTTCTTATTATAGAAACTCTGTGCTGATTATATAATGCTTAACCT
The DNA here is from genome assembly GCF_016509475.1 of Prionailurus bengalensis. Classification (NCBI taxonomy): domain Eukaryota; kingdom Metazoa; phylum Chordata; class Mammalia; order Carnivora; family Felidae; genus Prionailurus; species Prionailurus bengalensis. The sequence goes on from NC_057343.1 coordinate 208,243,666, forward strand.
GTATACCCAGTTGGTATATGTCTTAACCTCTCTGCCTGAAGGTATGCCCCTGTGAGTATTAATGGATATCATTTTTGAGCACCTACCGTGTGCCAGGCACTTGCCAGTACTTCACACACATTGTGATGTCATTCTTTCTTTTTAATACAAACAATCCTGAAGAGTTTAAATGTAGAGAGATAAGTAACAACTGTTTTTTGTTGTTATTATTGGTCTTGTTTCCATCCCACCCTTCATGCCTTATTCATTGCCATAAATATCTGGTCCTTGTAGCAATAGTGTGTTGGATGCGATGGGCATACTTTGTATACACACAGCAGTGTAGGTATGTGCTGCTTACTAGAGCAGGGTCTTTGTGGCTGGGGATTTTGGCAGTTGTGGAAGACTACGTCTTCTGGGGGAGATTATGGTAAAATGAGGTAGAAGACTGAGAAGAGAAGTCCAGAGTCATTCTATGTGATAAGGTGCCTGAAGGTGTTTGCAGTGGATTTTATCATATTTCCCACAAGGGCAGGGATTAATGTCAGAGTGTGAATTGCCTCAAGTAGAGAGTGAGAAGCTATTCAGAGAGGGAGTGCCTCAGGGAGGGTGGAAGGGTATTTACAGAAATATCTTGACTCTTTCCTCATAAAACTGTAGGGGAGAGAGAACTTTCATTGTTTCCTCTGAGGTTCTTCCAGCTGGTTTAGGAATTAAATTGACATGAGACAAATTAACAGAAGAAACAAAAATTATTATGTGTGCATGGAGGCCTGATAATGAAATTGAGACCCAAAGTAATGACCAAGGCAGTCTGGTTTTTTTGTTTGGTTGTTTCTTTTTTCAATATATGAAATTTATTGTCAAAATGGTTTCCATACAACACCCAGTGCTCATCCCAAAAGGTGCCCTCCTCAATACCCATCACCCACCCTCCCCTCCCTCCCACCCCCCATCAACCCTCAGTTTGTTCTCAGTTTTTAAGAGAGCTTTGGCTCTCTCCCACTCTAACCTCTTTTTTTTTTTTTTCTTCCCGTCCCTCATGGGTTTCTGTTAAGTTTCTCAGGATCCACCTAAGAGTGAAAACATATGGTATCTGTCTTTCTCTGTATGGCTTATTTCACTTAGCATCACACTCTCCAGTTCCATCCACGTTGCTACAAAGGGCCATATTTCATTCTTTCTCATTGCCACGTAGTACTCCATTGTGTATATAAACCACAATTTCTTTATCCATTCATCAGTTGATGGACATTTAGGCTCTTTCCATAATTTGGCTATTGTTGAGAGTGCAAGGCAGGCTGTTTTTATACATTTTAGACAAAGCGATAATTTGTGAGGAAATTTACAGGATGTAGAAAAAGAAGATGCTTGGTAGTTTTAAATTTTTTTTTAACTTTGTTTTATTTATTATTGAGAGACAGAGAGAGACAGAGCACGAGCATGGGAGAGGTAGAGAGAGAGAGGGAGACACAGAATCTGAAGCAGGCTCCAGGCTCCGGGCTGGCAGCACAGAGCCTGATGTGGGGCTTGAAGTCACAGACCGCGGGATCATGACCTGCACCGAAGTCGGACACCCAACGGACTGAGCCACCCAGGCACCCCTTGGTAGCTTTAATTAGTAAGGAATTGTAAGCAGAATTTGGGCTGAGGTAGATTAGTAAAACAAACAAACAAACAAAAAACAAACCAAGGTTTGTTTCTATAGTTTTCTTAGCTTTAAAGTTCCTATCTCGGGGTGCCTGGGTGGCTCAGTCAGTTAGGTGACCGACTTTGGTTGGGATCATGATCTTGTGGTCTGTGAGTTTGAGTCCCGCATCAGGCTCTGTGCTGACAGCTCAGAGCCTGGAGCCTGCTTCGGGTTCTGTGTTTCCCTCTCTCTTTGCCCCTCCCCTGCTCTCTCTCTGTCTCCAACTTAAATAAGTAACCATTTTGGGGGCACCTGGGTGGCTCGGTCAGTTAAGCTTCCCACTTCTGCTCAGGTCATGATCTCAGGGTTTGTGAGTTCAAGCCCCCCACCCTGCTCTGTGCTGACAGCTCAGAGCCTGGAGCCTGCTTCGGATTCTGTGTCTCCCTCTGTCTCTTTGCCCCTCCCCTGCTCATGCTCTTGTCTCTCTCTCTCTCTCTCTCTCTCTCTCTCTCTCTCTCTCTGTCAAAAAAAAAAAAAAAAGTTCTTATCTCTTATCATAAGGATGTCTTTTTATTTCGTGGTACACTGAGGGCAGTTTTCATATGGGAGATTTATTTCCTGCTTTCAGGGGGACAGAGGAGGGTCGGTGTGTCCTTGCACCAGCTGTTTCCCAAAGAGCTTGGGAATATGCCATTGTGGTACATTTTGGAGTAGCCTGCCCCAGGCCCTGACAAAACCTTACCAAGCTAACTCCCATTCCAAATAAAACATCTCAGGTACTTTCCTGTAGCTCTTCAAGATACATCGGTACTACCTTAAGAGTATAGTGTAGTTAGAAATTCAAACATGAGTTTAGCCATTTACCAGTCACATAAAGCTTGAAAAAGTTACTTCTCCTTTTTGAACCTCAGTTTCTTTATCTGTAAAATTAGATAATACCTACCTTGCAGGGTGTGTGAGACGGTTATGTTTTCAGGCTGGCAATGAAAAGTATTTAGTAAATTGTAGTTCTCCAATTATGCCAAACTATGCACATTTCTTTCTTTCTTTCTTTCTTTCTTTCTTTCTTTCTTTCTTTCTTTCTTTCTTTCCTTGTACTTTCCTTAACAAATGCCTTAGGAATATGAAAAGTAATTTTATAAAAAAAAAACAGTTAACTTTCTGTATACTAAGAATTATACTAGATTATAGAGATATGAAGATAATAAAATCAAGTGTCTATTTTTGATCAACACATAGTCTTATAGGGACAAAAACACGTTTAAAAAAGTGAATATAACTAGTAGAGAAAATTCATGCGTAAGCTTCTGGAGGAAGGAACACAAAACCTAATTGAAGCAGAATTTCTCAGTATTGAGGTCATACTGAATTAATCAACCAGGAAAATGAAAAAAAAAAAACCTTATTGTTTGATATTTGAATTATTAAAACTTTTTTAATATGACTCATTAAATTAATTCTGAGAAGTAGTTTGCTAGAATTTATTTGGTACAAGTATTTTAGGTATTCTTAGCATATTAAAAGATATTTTAGCATTTGTTTTGGGATATTTGGTAAGACTTCAGAGTGCTTTAAACATTTATTTTATTATTTGAAAAAAATTTTTAATGTTTATTTTTGAGAGAGGGTGGGGAGGGGCAGAGAGAGAGGGAGGCACAGAATCGGAAGCAGACTCCAGGGTCCATGCTGTCAGCACAGAGCCCAACATGGGGCTCAAACTCATGAACGTGAGATCATGACTTGAGCCGAAGTCGGACGCTCAATCGGCTGAGCCACCCAGGTGCCCCCAGAGTGCTTCAAACATTTAGAAAAATTTTCTATGTAGGGGCACCAGGGTGACTCAGTCGGCTGAGCGTCCGACTTTGGCTCAGGTGGTGATCTCATGGTTCGTGAATTTGAGCCCCGCGTCAGGCTCTGGGCTGACAGCTCAGAGCCTGGAGCCCACTTCAGATTCTGTGTCTCCCTCTGTCTGTCCCTCCTCTGCTTGCACTCTGTCTCTCACATTGTCTCAAAAATAAATAAACGTTAAAAAAATTTTAGAAAAATATTCTATGTTGAGACTAGAATTTTTAAAAACATATAACCATAATGCAAATGAAAAAATTTAAATATTTTCTAATTATCTGCATGTTCACATGTTTCTTATATGATTCAGATATTAGATGCCAATAGTGTGTATTTTTACTCGTGGATTCCTGGGGAAAATATCATGAAAAGGAAAAATTTTTATAGGGAGACGGAAATGAAGAGTGACAGATTGTTAGCCACCCCCCTCCCCTGCCACACACAAAATCTCTGGTTCCCATATATCTCAACACTTACATTTCAACTCTTACAACTGTTTTCTCTTTACTCCTCATCAGGAGGGGATAGTAAATGTTGAAAATCTGAACCTATTCTTCAATATCATCTCCCTCTGTTTGCAACCTTCACCCAAATCCTAATGATGAAATGATAGCTCTGAATGGTAGTTTTTTATTTAAAGTTTGTATTTTATTTTCAGATAAAGCCATGTAAAAAAAAGGTAGTTTTTGATTTAAAATTTTTATTTTATTTTCTGATAAAGCCATGTAATCCTATCCTTATGTTACTTTTAAATACGTGTTCATCTATTTAAACCACTAATTCCTAATTCCTTTCAAAGTAGACCTTTCTGAAAGATTATATCAGATCATGATAGTTCTAATTTTAACATTGATGAACAAGATTTAGTAGTACCACATGAAATATGTTACATTCCAGAGGAAGGATTAGTTTCAGTCTTTTAATTTGCAATTTTATTTTCTTGAGCCACCACAACATGCTTTATAAACAGCAGCTTGCAAAAAATGTGGGTACAGGTTCTAATGAGAGAAAAACAAAATGGCTTCCTGGGAACATGAGTTGTGGCTTGACTCCCATCAGGGGCCAAAGCAAATATGAGCCCACAAAATGAAAAGGGCTGTGTCCGACTTTGAATTGTTGTTATAGTCATTGTAAAAAAACTCATTGTTCACTAAGCAAGATATAAACTATTCAAATTAACTGGATGTGTTACTTATTGGAACTAGGCAAAGACCTTAAAATTCAAGCTATTTCCTTGTGCCAAGGATTGACTGTACTGTTCATGTTCTGAGATAAACATCCTTAACATTGTTGGCAATTTGCAAAATGTGAAGGGTGTACTTTTGGACTTTGGGATACATAGCTGTGGTTTTGAATTCTCTTTCTGTTGTTTAGGTGTATATCCTTAGATTTTTAAATCCCTCTGAGTCCCAACTTCCTTACCTTTGAAATCACTAATTACCTTGTTAGCATCGTGAAGATTTAGTGAAATGACATAAATAAAATCTCCAGTAGACTGCATGGGAAGGAACAAAAGGAGAGCCAAAAAGAAGGACCAGAGAAAATGGAAGAAGCCAGGAGACTGTAGTGCCTTTTTATATGTCTGAACACTATGCACGAACCTATTCTGAAACTTACCTACTGTCCTTTGATTTTTGGCTTATTTTTCTATGTCAACAAACAATGAACTTCTTAAAGGAAGGAACCTTTTTTTTTTCCGACCCCAGAATCTGGTATGGGGACTGACTCCTAGTCTTGATAAAATTTGCTTGTTAGCTGAATAATAGACTGGTCTCCCAGACACTATGATCTGAGAGAGACTTTGTCACTAGAGTTGGCTAGGCCTTGGGACCACTGATTCATGGTTAAAGCATAAGCTACTAATCTCAAATTCTCTTTTAGTGACCCTAGATTAATGTGAGAATTCTTCTTTTAAACTACAGATTTGAAGAACTATGGAATCTATGAATCTGTAGTTTTGACAGTTTCCAAGTTATTCTGATATGCAGTCAGATTTTCTCTTGGCAATTCTGAAGTTTTTGTCATTCTTACTCTGCAAAAGTTTAGCATCAAAGAGCCCAAGGTGAACCAGCCAGGAACCAGCAAGTGGATAGAAAATAGTTCAGGCCATGAGGGAAGAGGATTCTGAGATATCTAGGAAGGCATGGATGCAATAATCATCTTGGATGGTGCTTGCCAAATTTATCTGATTATTTAAGTCAAGACAGATAATCAGAATAGAAATTGGAAAACAGTCTGGCAAGGTTGGAATCCTACCTCCACTTGGCAAGTAACTTAATCTTTCTTACCTCGGTTTCCACATCTGTAAAATAATCATACTTCTACTTTATAAGGTTCTGTGAAGACTAAATGAAATAATCTATACAAAGCATAGTTCTTGGCATAAGTATGTGCTCAATTCATACCTATATCACCATCATCATCATTTCATTATCTTTCCAGGACCAAACAAATGTTATCTCCACCACGAATTGTTACTTGACATTTCCAGTTCATAAATATTTACTTTGAAACAACTTATAAATTAGAATTTTGGAATTTAGCTCTATATTTCCTTGCATAATGCCATTTTTTCAGCAATGATTTAGTTGTCTTATTCTTAGAGCTTTATCTTGTGAAGAAAACATCTGCTTACTGACATTCTATAGGAAGTATATCTATGTTGAGCTGAATGTACAGTGGGTTTCAAAAAGCACATTAGATGGACAATCCTATTCTACAAAACAGTGTCAATTATAGCCAACTCCCATATTATAGAACATCAACAACAAAAACGGGGGTACTTCTTACCACTTTGTAGCATGTGCTTCCAAAATTAATTCCAACCACTGAAACAAATCAAGAGAAAATGCTTTGGTTTAAAAAGAAAAACATACACATGTTTTTGTGGTCAGAATTCTAAACAGTGGTTAAATTTCTACATTTTCAAAAGAACTCTATGGCAACTCTGGATTGTGCAAGTATGAGGCAAACTAGAATTGAATTTGCTCATCCCCTTTTAACTCCAAACTTGCTGCCTGCTCCCCACCCCCCCGCACAGCTGAAGAAAGTTTATTTTTCTTTGTGAATCATTTTGTATCAGAGTGAGTCTAAAGTAGATAGACTTAATATTAGCCATTGCCTTTAAAATAAGTTGAGGTTTCCCTAATTTATGCATACAAGGGTAGGCACACATGCACAAATACAGATATTTTAATAAAAAATAATTTTAATTCCATGAGTTAATTCTGTTTGCTTTACTTTGTTTAGTAGAAAATAGAGGAATTAGGGAATTACTTAATTATGTTTTTAAAAAATTTGCTTTGGTCAGAAACATTTTAAAAATCGATAAAATGATTATAAATTCTGATTATAAATTGCATATGGGTGGCTCAGTTGGTCGAGCATATGACTCTTGATTTCTGCTCAGGTCATGATCCCAGGATCATGGGATGGAGCCCCACGTCAGGCTTTACACTGTCCATGCTGAGCATGAAGCCTGCTTGGAATTCTCTCTCTCTCTCTCTCCCCCTCTGCCTCTCTCCCCTGCTCTCTCTCTCTCTGCTCTCTCTCTCTCTGAAATTAAAATTAAAAAAAAAATCCTGATTATGAAAGTATGTTATTTGTTAAAAAAAAAAAAAAGGAAAATGGAGAAAGAGGAAAAAAATTTCACCCACAATCCATTTACAAAGAAAACAAAGGTAAATTTTTGAATATTTTCTATCAGTAGTTTCCCATGCCTCCTCTCTCTCTCATTCTCTCTGTCTCTCTCTTTCTCTCTGTATTTATAGACACACACCCATACACACACACATACACACACATACAAACATTTCACCAATTATGACCATATAATGTCTTACTCCTACTTTTTCATTTGCCGTTATTGCCATTCTATGCCAGCATAGATTAAGGGCAATAATAAATATTGCTGAAATTCTGTGTAATGTTTAAACATGCATTCAGAAAGAAATTGGATTGCAAAAGGCACGTGAGCTGTGGGGACTTCTTTTACTTCATATCTATATTTAACCTATAGTCATAATTTACCTGATCCTTTTCCTAGACAATTTTTAGGTTAAATGATTTTTAGGCTCAGTGTTTTTAGTCAAAATTTTAATTTTAAAATGCATCAGTGAAGTTTAGAAAAAACTGAATTGGTCCTATGCCGTGCCTCTGATTCCTTACCTTTTTTTCATAGTTCTTTTAGTAATTATCATAATATAGTATTTACTAACCATTGGCACTAAAATAGTAGTGTGTGGGATAAAACCAAAAATTATTTGAGTTTCCAAATCTCATCTGACTATGAACATGAAAAGATTTCTATCACTCCTAGTGGAAATTATCTACTCTAATTTACTAGTCCTTTGAAATAATATATATGTATTTATATTTAGGCTTCTCTGTCTTTGACCAATATGTGTTGTACTAATAAAAATAAACTCATTAATTTGTACATTATGCTGTTCTGAAGTGAGAGTGTGGCTGTAGTGACTTCCTCAAACTGAAATACTCCCCACTATTGTTCCTGAAACTGACAGTAACTCTCTAAGGAGGCTCTGCAGTGTTAAATATGCCAGATAACTTCATAGATTCTAAGTTAAACTTTTAAAGTAACATATTCCTTTTTAGCAATGGCACCACATTGCGTAAGATAATCCTAGCCTGGTGGTTTTGAAGCCAAAAGCCTGAGTCCATTTCCTTATCAACAGAACTCAATATAATGAATGAAATGGGAAGAAGTGCCTTCATAAAAGCCTCTCTCTATTCCCCTCTGCCTTGGATGACTCATCCCACAAGCCAGAGTTTTTCTTTCCTGCTACGCCAGAAATCTTATGTTAGATTGTCCTTACAATTTATTTAACAGCTGCTAAGTGCCAATGGTACTGACAAGAAATAAAAATTAGGATTTGCTTTTGTTTGCAGGGTATCATATCCAAATAGCTTTTCATTGGTAAAGTGAAGACTATGCTTGCTATATTTGGAGGGCTTATTAACTCACAAATAATTGGCTTTCACTTGGCAAATTTTAGCAAAACTATATAGAAACTAGCAAAGTAGATGATATTTAAGGCAAAGCAAACTACCTGGATTTTTGATGAAGCAATTACTGCTATTAAAATATATGCTTTTATTAGTTGTCAATTAAGGATGCCAGCAACTGAATAAATTATAAGTAAATTAATTAAATAAATAACTCAGTAAATAAATTATAATAAATAAACAAATAAAAAAAGCAATTAAAATTCTTCAGGTGCAGGTAGAATAACCACCATTTAAAATGAACTTTTCTCGGGGCGCCTGGGTGGCGCAGTCGGTTAAGCGTCCGACTTCAGCCAGGTCACGATCTCGCGGTCCGGGAGTTCGAGCCCCGCGTCAGGCTCTGGGCTGATGGCTTGGAGCCTGGAACCTGTTTCGGATTCTGTGTCTCCCTCTCTCTCTGCCCCTCCCCCATTCATGCTCTGTCTCTCTCTGTCCCAAAAATAAATAAAAACGTTGGGAGAAAAAAATTTAAAAATAAAATGAACTTTTCTCCAAAGGATTTCATATAAATTATTTTGATAGATCTGAAATACACCAGGCAGACAAAATTAAATTGAATATGAATGTCTGATTTGAAGTTGAATGTGTTATTTGTACTTTTCCTCTTAACCTCTAAGGAGCTTAAAATATTGAGTTGTGTATAAAATAATGGACTTTTCATAGTTGTTTATGTCACCATCTCTTTTAGTAAGTTAAAAACAGAGAGGGAGGCAAACCACAAGAGACTCTTAAAATACAGAGAGCAAACTGAGGCTTGATGGGGGTGGAGGTGAGGTGAGGAAAATGGGTGATGGGTATTAAGGAGGGCACTTGTTGAGATGAGCACTGGGTGTTATACGTAAGTGATGAATCACTGGAATCCACTGCTGAAGCCACGGCTGCACTGTACATTAGCTAACTTGGGAAAACAAACAAACAAACAAATAAATAAATAAATAAATAAATAAATATCAGGCTGAAAATTTAAAAAAATAAAATAAAATAATATAAATGTGAGATTGATTAGATTCTAAATAAAACTAAATTAAATTGTGATATGAGTAGAAACTCATAAGCTTGTTACTTTATTAAAAGTGGAAATCACTGAGTAGCTTTATCTGTGGCTCTGATACGTGGAAGGCACCTCACTGCATTAACTACATCAATTCACTAAGATTTCTCTAAAATATGCACAACAGAACCAAACATTCTAACTGGTGATTTTAAATAAAAATTATGACTAAATAGAGTATGCTGAATCAAATCTAGAATTCAAACTCACAAAAGAGGGGCAAAAGTATCTTAAAGGACAAGCTATTTAGTAAATATTTGTAACAAGGATACCTTTCGATACTATATGTGTACATTCCTATGAGCAAAAATAAATGAATAATTGTTTCTTAGGGAAAGAATATGTCTTGAAGTGGGCCATGCACATGAAGCCAAAACAAATACCATTTGCTAAAAGGAAGTGGGCTGTGTGTAACTGGGAATGATTATAATGCTGTAAAATAGATCATTGTTCATCGAGTAAGACATGAATGATTTCAAATGATTGAGAATATTATTTACTTGACCTGGATACAGAGCTCAAGTTAAAGGTTATATATTCACTGATTTTTTAATGCTAAGGACTTGCTATGGTGTTAATGCTTTCTGTGGTGCCCCTTACAGAGTTAGTGCTGCATAAAGTCTTTCTAAGTAGTTCATGCAATGAATACCTTTTGGGGACACACTGAAAAGTACTAGGAAATAGTTTAATTCCTTCACATATCAAAGAGAACTTATTGGAACTTCAGTTCTGCCTTCGCTTAACCGTCTGTCATTGGCCGACTTATTCAACATTAATGAGCACCATTATTTCTAAAATGGAATTAATGGTACCTACTTCGTAAGAATATTGTTAAGATTAAATGAGGACACATATATGAAAACATAAAATAATATTTCAGAGTAATGTGACTCAAGGAAAAGTGCGTGAGTCTTATAATTAGATACACCTAATTTTACAATCAGCTGGTAAGAAATTGGGTTATTATTGGTTCCAACATTTTACTTCCAATGTGACATCTTTATACATCATGTCTTTTGCCATGTAGCTTGGCAATGTTCCCTGCTATGGCTGGAATAAATTTCCTTGCATGTTGGTGTTGGGCTTGGCCATAGGAATTTGCTTTGACCAATGGAGTATTAGTGGAAGTGTCAAGGCTGTGAGAGGCAACGTGTGTTCTCTCTCTTGTGCTTTCCTCTTTGCACGAGGAGAATATGCTCAGGTTAGTCTGCCATATCTTTTTTTTTTAACGTTTTTTATTTATTTTTGAGACAGAGAGAGACAGAGCATGAACAGGGGAGGGGCAGAGGGAGAGGGAGACACAGAATCAGAAGCAAGCTCCAGGCTCTGAGCCATCAGCACAGAGCCCGACGTGGGGCTCAAACTCACGGACCGCGAGATCATGACCTGAGCTGAAGTCGAACGCTTAACTGACTGAGCCACCCAGGCACCCCTAGTCTGCCATTTCAACAAGATTGAGGAGGCATGTAGAGTGAACTGCAAATTGGAGCCATAACTTGTCTTTAGACCAGTAAGTGATGAATGAATGCTAGTTATTGTTGGACATTGAGAACTTTAGAGTTGTTTGTTATCCTGCACAACATTAACATCAGTTGACTGAATTCACTATGGCCCTATTCAATTACTTGGAGTGCAGAATTTGTTTCTTCCCAAAGCTGTTCAAATAGTTTTACATTTGCTCTCTTCATATGTCAGTAGTGGCTATAATCCTCTACATTTATGTAAATCTGTGGACGTAGGAAGCAAAATGTCTCTCAACATTAGGCTAGGTACCTAAGCATAACTGTTTTTATGTATGTTTCCCATATAGCTTGGTATATTTCACTATATTTATTTATAAGTATGGAATGCAAATTGACTGATATTATACATAGTTTGCTTCTGTGATAGTACTTATGAAATTACCTATGCCAGATATAATTGTGCTCTGAAGTCAAACCTGCTGACATAAGGAAAGAAAAGACTCAAATATTCTGGGCACTCCGAGTCCTCTGGGTCTGTCTTTATTGGTAGATATTCAGTGTATTGGTTTGGTCGTGTTGTTGAAATATGGGGATGGGGATGATAGGGTGGCCTCTTACATGCCTACCCCTAAGTTGACAATGTCACCTTTTCTGTATATTAAAGGGCTGAAATAAGCTACAGTAAAAAAAAATACCCCAAAATAGAAGGTGTAAGAATATAGATGCTTATTTCTCTTATGTAGTGGTTTTGAAGCGAGTGGTCTAGAATAACTCTAATCTTTGTGGTCACTGCTGTAGTCAGGTGCTTTCTGAGACATACTCTGCCCTCACCATCACTATTGAGAACTTAGTCACTTGGCCATATCTAACTGCAAAGGGGCGGACAGGTCGTCTCCAGCTAGGAAGCTAAGTTCTCAGTTTCAACTCTATTACTGTGAAATTCTGCAACACCTACAATGTATTGGAAGAAAAAGGATCTATTTAACCTCTTCCCCACCTAAATAGAATCCCCTTTCACTCTTGGGCCATTGCAACTTCTTTATTGTTTCTAAAGTTTGGGGATCATATGTACAGAGCTCCTACTTCAGTTCTCTGCTTTCTAGCCATGTGACTTTGAACAAATTACTCTGTAGTCTCAGCTGCCTTATCTTTAAAATGAGCATTAAATACTCATAATATAATAAAATATTTGTAGAAGCACTTAGAACAGTGGCTGATGTCCTATTGTAGCTGTAGTCATTGTATAAGCTTCATTGTAATGGCAGGGGACACTCACTGATTGGTAGGTACTACTAATGCTGTTGTTGGAGTCAACCTGACATCTAAATTCCCACATGAATGAGATCCTAAGAAGAGCTCTCACTTTATTGTTACCCCCCCCCCCCAACACACACCGGTTGCTCCTCAAACCATTCTCCAGCACTCTGGGTACATTTGGTGTGTGATACCTAGGATTTGGGCAGGATGAGCCTTTCTGGACCTTCACCTGTCCTAGGAGCCTGATTTCTGCAGTTTTGCTCCTTCCTGCTCTTCAACAGCTCCAGCCCAGAGTTCAGTGCAAGCCATATAATTCTCTGCAGGTGTCACTTGAGCCTGCTTGTGACAGAGAGGATAGATCTCTTCTTGCAGAGTCCCAACAGCTTGACTTGGCAGCCCCTGACAACCCCCTAGGGGTCTATGCTCAGATACATTGCCAAGAGGGCCTACCCAGGCAACTTTACAATGGGCCTGGGCAGGGCCTCAGAAACCCAATTTGGCTCCAAATGGGCTCCTTTCTTGCTATTCTCTAATGAGGTGGGGTGGATTTCATCTCGGTTGCTTAGGGAACTGGCACCCTCAGAGAAGGGGGCCCAACTGAAAAGTTTCCTAGCCCGTATGATTTTGCAATTTCTGGTGGGTAGAAATTATCTTGTGCTTTTGCTCCCCAAGTTTAGTAAGCATATTACCACTACTTTCATCCAACACACTCACTAGAGCCACACTAACCAATATACCAGTCGCTAGCCACATGTGCTACTGGGCTCTTCAAATGTAACTAGTCTTACCTGAGATGTGTTGAAATTTTAAATACACACTGAGTTTCGAAGACTTACATAATATGACTTTTTAAAAACATATTATTAAATAGTATTTTATATAGATTATGTTGGAAGGGTATTTTAGAAATACTGAAATAAATAAAATATATTCTTAAAGCTAATTTCATTTGTTTTTCATTTTTGCTTTTAAAAAAATATAGCTACTAGGCAACTTAACATATGTGGTTCATATTTATTTCCATTGGGCAGAACTGAAATAGGCACTATGGACCTTGTAGAGGTATAAAGCCATGTAGAGATATAAATTTTAATTCTGTTTATTTCCCAGTAAAGTTGAAGACAGTTCCAAATAGGCAGGCGTTTTTATCAGAGCAAGCACATAGTAGAAATGTAATTTTCCAATGCAAGATAAATTGTATAAAGACTCTAGGCTGATCCTAGGAGCTTTATTCTTGTTGATCAAAATCATAAAGAAGAAATATTTATGGTCAACATTACCTGGCACTGTGTAAATTGTAGTTGAATTCTGTAGATTTCAAATGACATCCATAAGAATGATTCAAACAAGAAATGATTTGGGTGACTCAGTAAACCTTAGTTTGCAAATTAGAAATGATGAGATATACAATTTCAATATTAACTGTCAGAACATGCATTTTTAAAATACTCTTGTCATATACTTTCATGTTTAATCAGAAGTAAAGTTAGTAGTGATAATATCTAAGTAAGCCTTAAGAGGATTCTAATTAGCTGAGGATATTCCTTTCTAATTACTCTCTCTTTGTATTCTGATTGACAAAATAATTTCATTGTCATATTAGAGGTAGGGAGACTTACATGTGTAGCAACCTGGTTCTGAACTGAATTCTATTAGGCATAGGGAGGTATATATGATTAGGCTAATAGCTCTTAAAGGTTAAACAGCAACAGTATCATTCTGTCAACTTTTAGAAACTTGATTTTTTATTTTTATGTCTGTGTACATCAGGATACAATCAGAAAAGCAGAACCACTAGGAACTAGATTCACTCACTCATTCATTCATTCATTCATTCATTCATGTATTTATATTAAGGGCTTTGTTATGGGGGTTTGACAGTGGAAGCTGATTAGCAGGCATTATGAGGCCATTGTCCTTGTGTCTGATGCTAAAGATTGAAGTTTACATGAATGAGGGAAGATGGCATGAAGTGGAGGAGAACAGAAACAAGCGGGAACCCCTAAGCATCAGTTCTTATTGCCTTTTACTTTCATGGCAAAGGTTTCCGGCAGAAGCCAGGCCCTTCATCATGGAGCCACAAAAACACACACATGCACATGCACAGCATGTTAAAAAGTTGGAAAAGCAAAAGGAGAATTCAGTAGAAGGTGGAGCTGTTGTAGACCCTGCCCCTGACTCACACCAACGAGGTGAACCAGAGAATGAATGACAATTTGTATGATCTACACCAATGGCTGCTGCTTTATTTCCACCTCCAAATCAGAGTCTCTGTGGCTTATCATCCATGGAAAGATACATAGAAGGGAAGTCTGGGAATTGTAGTTCAACCTAGCTAAGTGGAAGCAATACAAAACCACTACTGTGTCTGTCTATGTGTGTCTTTTAAAAGTGCTTCTCAGGGGCACCTGAGTGGCTCAGTCGGTTAGGCGTCGGACTTCGGCTCAGGTCATGATCTCATGGTTTGTGACTTCGAGCCCTGCGTTGGGCTCTGGGCTGACAGCTCAGAGCCTGGAGCCCGCTTAGGATTCTGTGTCTCTCTTTGTCTGCCCCTCTGCTGCTTGCACTCTGTCTCTTGCATTGTCTCAAAAATAAATAAACGTTAAAAAAATTTTTTTAAATGCTTTTCAATCTGTCCTCCATGCATCAGCATTATCAGGTATATACAAGAGCTTTTCTTTGTCTTTCTCTCTTCCTTGTGTACATGTTTTGAACATGTTTACATTGTCTTCTTGGTAGATCTCTTTGTTTCTGTTTCTTTTGGGTCCATTTTTTTTTCTTGTTCTCTGACTTTTCTTTCCTGCATCTTGGCCTCTTGCCTGTTTGTCTCACTCTGTCCTTTTATGATCAAAAGACTAAATTGCTTTTCCAATTTTTTTAGTCCAATTAGTGAATGTAGTTTTAGGATCTCTGTTCTTAACATTCACAGGACAGCTTAGATTTATTTCTAGAAAAGAAATGACAAAAAAAAAGTTGAATGTCATTAGATTAATGGTTTTTTTTGTGTGTGTGTGTGAGTAAATAGCCCTGGCAGAAATAGTCTGATCAATATTAAAAGTAATTGATCTCAAACTTTAATGGATGTTTCAGAGCAGCTCTCACAGCTGCCAGGCATCACCTCTTGCCACTGTAGCATTTGACAAATACTCTGGTTTTTAGAGGGTCCTCACTACCTCATTTCACTGTTTCACATTTTTTATGTTAGAGAATGCCTCAGGCAGTCAGAAGAGATAGCCACCTCTAAAATTAAGGAATCTCTAGAAAGTGTTATTTTCCAATTTTTTTTCTAGAGATGTTTTGAAACTGTCATCTATTTGGAACAATTACCAAATTTTTAAGCATACATCTGCCCAAGTGGAATGTTGTTATTATTTTGTCACATTCCCATGTGGACCAGAGGAATGGGATATTTTTCTTCTGTTTCCTAAATGTGTGGGAGTTTGATTTTGAGAGAAGGGTCATTTGAAAGCACCAAATGTTGCTTAATGTGGTGCTGGGGGCATTGGCCAAGAGGGAAGATTTGGACTTGCTGGAGAACAGCAGAGAGCAGTAGGGTGCTTGGGTGGAGAAAAATACATGTCAGGGGACAGGCAAGATGGGAGAGTGCAAACGAATTTTCTATGCATCTTAGCTTAGCTAGGACGGGCCCTCTACTGCCGTGTCTTTAAAAACTCACATCTGAAACCTGTCATGAGTTAGATGTATCTGGGTCTTGCCTGTGTGGGTTCAGGCCCTCTCTGGGCAGGTAGTGTAGACCTCAGTTCAGGATGGAGGATTGCTCACGACAGCTGGGCTTCTCTCTTATGTACACATAAATGGCACACACGTACCCACCCACAAAATCGTACTGGGAAAGGGTGAATTATAATTATCATACTGATAATTGCTACAGAATTGCAGAATTTATAGTGTTTTCTCATACATTATTTCAGAATGAAGAGAATAAGGAGTCAGTGACCACAGTTGAGAGGAAGTGTGGAGAGAGTAGATAGGAAAGAGTAAGGAGATAAATGGGGAAGAAATACCCACGTATGGGGGGTACCTAAAAAGTAAGAAACAGAGAATGCAGTTAACTGAGGGAACTTGTTACCTTATCACAAATCTAATCAACTGATGACTGATGTTTCCTGTAAATGCCTCTAGGCATCTTGAAAAGAGATGCAGCAGATTGGAGAGTATTGAGATTTCACAGTCTAGACTCCAAAATTAATTAAGAACATTTGGGGAAAAAAATAGTTCAAAGATTTCAGAAAAGGACAACTATGCAGGCTGCTTTTACTGAGCCCATGTGAATTGTGGTCTAAAAACAAACTTCAAGCTTTGCAGGGTTTGAAATACTGATGAAGGCCCAGATGTGTTCCAAATAGCTCTTTGGCCATGGAGCAGGAGAGCTGGACAATCAGTGGACTGTCACTTCATTCAGCATTCGAGGCCTTGGTGGGGGCAGGGGTTCATGAATTTAAGCAACCCAAGGGACCGGATGCCTGGCTATGCATGCAAAAAACAATAATAGTCCAACTGACCTCACTGACACAGCAGTCATATGACTCAGGTTGGACTGCCCTGTGAAGTATGAGTAAATAGCACTGTGGGTCCCCACCATGCTGCCCAGGCAAGCTGACATCAAAGGGAAGAAAAATAACCACCACCGGTCCTCTCAAAGGATTGACATCATCTAGTTCCTTCAGAGTAGTTCTTGTGTACATTAATTGCCTTTCCCCCTTCTAGGTTGTGGTAGTTAGATCAAAATTAGAATAATGTAGATCTTAGCAATGAAGTTGTTCTCTCTTCTGTAGGGTTTTCATATTTATTACTATTCTCTTCAGTGTCTCTTTCCAGGCACCCTTGACAGGTAGAATTGGGGTATTCAGGACAATGGGCTTCATGAGACTCTTCTCAGATTTGGTCTGACCTTCTCAGTGTCTGTGGGTCTCCCTGATGCAAGAGAGAGGGAAATAAATAAAATACATGTTTTCAGTTCTTACTGAGCCCTTTAATGTAGATGTCATAACTGGGCTGTGCTTCCTCATCTTCCTCATGAGGTGATTAAGCTGCGTTGTGTATAAATCTACTTGAGTTTTGACAACATATGACAGAAACAATTTTAAAGCCTTCTGTAAGAACTCACAGAATTTCTTTTTGTGATCAGCACAGCCTTCTTTAAAATTACTAGCAGATTCATTCAACATTATGGAGACCTCCAAAACATGAAGATAAAGCTTTATTCAAGTAGGAAGAACTTTGAAGAGCGTTTGATGTGTCTTTTACAAGTCAATACTTTCATTAGAGAAAAAGGAGCCAGTGCACAGCTTATCAATAAGAGTAGGTGGATGGATGTTGGGAGGGCATGGGAAAAAGGTGGGGGTGTACAGAAGCTGTGACACATAGAATAGCTAGCAAAATGGCTTCTCTGTCATGGCTAGGAAGTGTCTGGATCCAGGGGGTATGGTAGAGACACAGATGCTGCCTGTTGATTGTCTCTGCAGGAATGCATAAAAGTCAGGTCATGTGAAGCCTGGGGATCAGAAGACCCAGTTCAGGAGACAAACTGCCTTTTATCCTGGTGAGCTAGGGCCAGAAGGTTGGTGGGGCCAACAGGGTGGAGATGGTAATCATATCTTCTTCAATCATATCTTCTTCAGTTAAAGTCCCAGAAAGGAGCTCTTAGTGGAATTCAATCTTATACTAAATTGCTTAGGACAGACACCTAGGAGGTTTAAAATGAGTTTCGCATATAGTAAGAGGACAAGAGTTCCTTTGGTATCATACGTTACGTTGTGTCTTCATAAATGCTTGATTGGGTCAGATCTACAGGCAAAATTCTTTCCATTGAAATCTACAAGTGAGGGTAAAAAAAAGATAGCAATATTATTTTTCCTTCACCTCTTTATATTCATGATACTAAGGAACAATATATAATTGACTTTAATCTGGTATGACTGTTTGGGGACTAATCATTATTTCAAGGATAGATCTTATTTGGATTTGGTTTAATGTGTTCAATCTTGTACTGTTTCATTTAGGGAGGAGATACAGAAGTAAACTGAGTAGGCATATTCTTAACTTATTTTGCCATGTTATCCACGATCATATTTCTGTTGTTTTTTTTCCTTATAATTATGCTCGTTATAGAGATTCTGAAAATTACAGAATATAATTTAAAAATCATAATACCAATAGTTTCACCACAAGAGGCCATTGCTATTAATATCCGGAGACATTGTTTTATAGTTGTTTTCTTTGGTTCTGCAAATCATAGAACGTATTATTAACAAATTTTTTAAATTTTAAAATGGGCATAATCCTTATTTCCCCTTATTAAAGAGGACTGCAGTAAGCCAGTATTGATTCTTAGTGATTTTTTAAGCAGACCAAACTTGTCTCTGATGTCTCTAATCTTTTCAGCTTTACCTTCCTGACTCCCTACTCTAAGTGCCTTATATGGTGGGGCTTTTATCCACCCTTCCCATTATATCATATAAACTACTGTGCCTCTATTTGGTCTGTTGTTCCTTTGTAAATAAGCTCCCCCCACCAAATCCCATAGTCCAGCCCCAACCTTCAGAAACATATATTCACATAGGGGTTTTTTTTTAATACCCAGAACCTCTTGACATCAAAACTTAAACATATGATTCACTGATGATTGAGATGGATTAAGAGGTCCCCAAATCCCACTATGTTGTATTTAAAGTCCTTAGCTCGGGGCGCCTGGGTGGCTCAATTGGTTAAGCGTCCTACTCTTGGTTTTAGCTCATGTCATGATCTCACGGTTCTTGAGATCTATCCCCGCATTAGGCTCTACACTGACAGTGCAGAGGTTGCTTGAGATTCTCTCTCTCTCCCTCTCTCTCTCTCTCTGCCCCTCCCCTGCTCATGCTCACTCTCTCTCTGTGTCTCAAAATAAATAAATAAACATTAAAAAAAAAATGTAAAGTCCTTAGCTGAAACTTCATATGGGATGATTAGAAAGTGTTCACAACATTGGTGCTTCAGAGAGCCCCCGCCCCTTTCCCTTTTAGAGTTAACTAAGCCTTTAATTTAGAACTTACTTATGAAGATATTGTATTGCTATCTGGTATTGTGTATATTTTCTCTTGTTTCTCTTCTATAAACAACATCTTATCATCTAGCTGGCTCTCTATGTCCCAGTCTAGTGAAGGAGTTCAGCTAGTAAGACTGTTCTACAGGAACAAGGTTTAACCAACAAATAGGAGTCAACCTTGATTCCTCTCTCTCTCTCGCCTGCCCTCCTCACATGCTTGTACACACATGCCCTTCTTTTTTTTTAAATTTAATTTAATTTTTATTTTTTTAATTTTTAATTTAATTTTTTTAAAATTCATAGACAAATTAGTTAGCATATAGTGCAACAATGATTTCAGGAGTAGATTCCTTAGTGCCCCTTACCCATTTAGCCCATCTCCCCTCCCCCAGTCCCTCCAGTAACCCTCTGTTTATTCTCCATATTTATGAGTCTCTTATGTTTTGTCCCCCTCCTTGTTTTTATATTCGTTTTGTTTCCCCTCCCTTATGTTCATATGTTTTGTCTCTTAAAGTCCTCATTTGAGTGAAGTCATATGATATTTGTCTTTCTCTGACTGACTAATTTCACTTAGCATAATACCCTTCAGTTCCATCCACATAGTTGCAAATGGCAAGATTTCATTCTTTTTGATTGCTGAGTAATTCTCCATTGTATATATATACCACATCTTCTTTATCCATTCATCCATCGATGGACATTTGGGCTCTTTTCATACTTTGGCTATGTTGATAGTGCTTCTATAAACATTGGGGTGCATGTGTCCCTTTGAAACAGCATACCTGTATCCCTTTGGATAAATGCCTGTTAGTGAAATTGCTGGGACATAGGGTAATTCTCTTTTTAGTTTTTTGAGGAACCTCCATGCTGTTTTCCAGAGTGGCTGCACCAGCTTGCATTCCCATACACACATGCCCTTCTAATCCATCAGCAAGTTCAGTCAGTTAAGACTTCAAAACACATCTATAATTCAGTACAGGTTTCTCTATCCACTAGCACTGTTCTTGTCCAAACTCCTGTCAGGAACAATTGGGAAACGCTTTGAAATGAGTAAAGAAAGATTACCAGATGTTTTGTCTAGCACATTTTTTCCTGGTTATCTGTGCCTTTTATATATAAGTTTTTGAACTATTTTACAACTGTTTGAAATTGTAGAAAACTGATAGTAATACATATGATTCTTATTAATACAAATGCAACTGGTTCTTGTCCCGTGGGTATTGGCCAGTTTTACATCTATCATATTTGAAATTCATGTCTGCATTGCAGATTGCTAATACATGTGTGTTCTTTGACTTCTCTTTTGAATTAGTTGTAACATTTTACTAATTTCTTCATTAACTAATGAATTTAAAAATACCATCTATGACACATGTTTATTTTATGTTTGTATGAGAGTCATGGTTTTATCTTAAACATTATTCTTGAACACCATTTTCAGTTCTTTCCTAGATTATATTAGCCTTCTAACTGGTTTGTTTTCTCTCTGTTATTGTTCAAACATTTCTCCATAGACAAACTTGAGTGATCTTTTCAAAAATTAAAATCAGACCATCTTGCTTTTCAGCTGAAAAATTTCCAAAGGCGTCTTATTGTTCTTACAATAAAATCTGAACTTCATAACATGGTTTACAAAACTCTAAAGGATGTGGTACTTATAATTTCTCCAACCTAATCTTACATCCTTCTCCTTATTTTTCACCATACTTCATCTATATTGGCTCCATTGCTGTCCCTGAAATTATCAAACCTTTTCCCACCTCAGGACCTTTGCACTTGCTTATCTCTGCCATATTTTATCTTAGACATTTTCCTGGTTGACTCCGTGTCATTTTTTTTAAGTTTATTTATTTATTTTGAGAGAGAGTGAGCATGAGTGGAGAAGGGGCAGAGAGAGAGAGAGAAAGAGAATCCCAAGCAGGCTCTGTGCTGTCAGCATGGAGCCCGACACGAGGCTCGATTCCACGACTGTGAGATAATGACCTGAGCTGAAATTGTGAGTCGGACACTTGAGTCATTTGGAAAGCCCCCGGGTAGAAGGGAGGTGATGTGTTGTGCATGATCTGAGGTGAGACGCCATCAGGTTGTACTGGTGTGAAGGTCCGGGTGGCCACAATAAGAGATAGATGAGGTCAAGAGAACTTGAAGGGATGTAAATAAATGTTTAAGATACAGGGGAGCAGCAGTATTAAAAAAGGGGAGGGGAGAGGCAGAAGACAGGGAACAAGACAGAGAACAATTAACCCGCTGAGTGAACTTTATAGAATGCAATCCACCTCTTACAACCTCAGACCTTTCAACTGTGAGAGGATGGAACTAATGACTGAACAGTGGAATGATGCAGAGGTCTTTAAAAACATTAATGCTTAGGTCTTGCCTGCAGATATTCTGATTTAGTTTGTCTCTAGTGCAACCCATGCATTGGGATTAAACTCCCCCCCGCCCCCAAACACACACACAAAACAAAACAAAACAAAAAAAACCCAAACAGCCTATGGGTGATTCTAATATGTAGGCAAGATTGAAAATCTTCATTTAGAGCCTCTAAGGGCTCCTTCAGTTCCAACATGTTATTATTCCATCTGCTATTTTTAAAACTTCTAAGGAAAAATATTCTCCAATCATCTTTAGCCAGATGTGTTTTATAAGAACTTTCAAAGTCAGTGAATTTCTACTTCCATTCCTCCTTTAACAGCCTTATCTCAGTTAAGCAGATGATTGTGGATGCCTCAGTTTAGGCAAAGTATAAGTTAAATGAATGGTTTCAACTGGCCTTTGGTTAATATATATATATGTATATATTTTTTTCTCCAGAATAATTCTGTTGCAATTTCTATTGGCTGCATAGTATAGTTCTGCAGAAAGCCTGCCTGGTGATCTTCCTCTTGCCAAGTTATTTTGGAGAAATTGCTAACTGGAAACTCTTTTTTCCAATTTTGCAATAATTGGACTGATTTTCAGTTACTTGTCTCTAAAAATATGAAATACCAAATAGATATAAAAGATTTAAAAATATAAAATATATGTGATGTATAAAGAAGGAAGATACAAAAAAATGTCCATGCGTCCACTACCCATTTTAGAAACAAAAAATTAAGCCAAAATCCCCTGTGGATATGCCCTTGTAGCGTAATTTATTGTATTACTGTCACTCAAAGGTAGCCTCCAGTGTGAATGCTGTGTATGCATGTGATGGAGAGAGAGAGAGAGAGAGAGAGAGAGAGAGAGAGGCAGAGAGAGAGAGGCAGCGAGAGAAACGGAGACTATGATGGAGAAGTCCGGGGGGTGGGGTGGAGAAGATCACTACACGAGGCATTTATGACCACTACTAAAATAGGTGTACACAAACTTTCCCACACTTTAGAGAGAACTCAATTACGTAGTCTCACCTGTATGGTCGTATGCCCAGTATGAAAATAAAGTGGTTTTCAAAACACATGATATATTCTCTGCTATACCATAATACTTCGATGAACATTCGAATTGTTCTTTATTACGATTAAGCTGCTATAGACATTCTTTTATAAGTCTCTCAGTGTCCCTATGCAAGAATGTCTCCCAGACAGTAGGTTTTGAACATTTTTGTTTTACCATAACTCAGTGTAAGAAGTGTATTTTACGCCATTTCCCAGTATAAACATATACCCACATAAACACTTAAAACTGGAGGGAATTTTCACCAAGAAATAGTTATCCATTATTCTTTAAATAAGTTCACCAACTTAGAGTTCTCAATTTTTGTTGTCTTTAACCTGTCTAAACTTTTTTTTAATGTGTATTTATTTTTAAGAGACAGAGGGAGATAGCCTGCATGAGCACAGTGGGGGAGGGGCAGAGACAGAGAGAGAGAGAGAGAGAGAGAAAGAGAGAGAGAGAGGAACAGAAAATTTGAAGCAGGCTCTGCACAGAACAGCAGAGAGCCCTATGCGGGGCTCAGACTCACAAACCACGAGACTGTGACTTGAGCTGAAGTCAGACGCCTAACGGACTGAGCCACTCAGGCACCCTGTCCTGTCTAAACTTTAATACTATTCTCCTTGAGCAGAAACAGCTGAAGGCTAATCCTGAGATGTTTTTTCTTTTAGATTCATCAGACTTTTCATTTATAGCTTTCCCATGAAAAACAACTCACTTAAATCAGAAAATTGGATTTTTTCCACATTTCTCTTGGTTACCAAGATTACCTGTACTTTTCCCTGAATCCAGGTGGGGCTGTGGATGAACCAATCTAAATGAGGGAGTTTACTCAGGTTTCACAGGACAACACTGATTTCATGATCACAGCCTATTTTATTATTAAGTTTTGAGGGTTTTTTTTTTTTTTTCTCAATTTTGTCACTGGGTGCAAGAAATACTGTATTGCTTTAATTTGAATTTTCTTGTGGAATGTATGAAATAAACTTTTTATTTTCCAAATGTTTGTTGACCAGTGAATGTAAATATGGATGTATTTATACGTATTTTTAATTAGAAATTTATTTAAAAAATTTTTTTAATCTTTATTTATTTGTGAGAGAGAGAGACAGAGCATGAGCAGGGGAGGGGCAGAGGGAGATGGAGACACAGAATCTGAAGCAGGCTCCAGGCTCTGAGCTGTCAGCACAGAGCCCGACGCAGGGCTTGAACCCACGAGCTGTGAGATCATGACCTGAGCTGAAGTCGGACCCTTAACCAACTAAGCCATCCAGGCACCCCTAGAAATTTCTTTTAAAGTCCTTGGCTTCTTCCCGTTTTTGTTAAATGCTTACATTTTTTTTAAAATTTTTTTTTTAACGTTTATTTATTTTTGGGACAGAGAGAGAGACAGAGCATGAACGGGGGAGGGAAGAGAGAGAGGGAGACACAGAATCGGAAACAGGCTCCAGGCTCTGAGCCTCAGCCCAGAGCCTGACGCGGGGCTCGAACTCACGGACCGCGAGATCGTGACCTGGCTGAAGTCGGACGCTTAACCGACTGCGCCACCCAGGCGCCCCAATGCTTACATTTTTTCATACATTATGAGCTTGTTGTATACCTGTTAATATTTATTTATTTATTTATTTATTTATTTATTTTTTATATTTAAATTGTGCAATACGATGATTTAATATATGTATACATTATGAAAAGATTCCCCACATGGAGTTAATTAACCTCACATATTTAACCTTTTTCTTTTCTTTTTTTTTTTTTTTAAATTTTTTTTTCAATGTTTATTTATTTTTGGGACAGAGAGAGACAGAGCTTGAACGGGGGAGGGGCAGAGAGAGAGGGAGACACAGAATCAGAAACAGGCTCCAGGCTCTGAGCCATCAGCCCAGAGCCCGACACGGGGCTCGAACTCACGGACCGCGAGATCGTGACCTGGCTGAAGTCGGACGCCCAACCGACTGCGCCACCCAGGCGTCCCGGGTCCTCCTAACCTTTTTCTTTTTTTTTCAATATATGAAATTTATTGTCAAATTGGTTTCCATACAACACCCAGTGCTCATCCCAAAGGTGCCCTCCTCAATACCCATCACCCACCCTCCCCTCCTTCCCACCCCCCATCAACCCTCAGTTTGTTCTCAGTTTTTTTTTTTTTTATGAAATTTATTGACAAATTGGTTTCCATACAACACCCAGTGCTCATCCCAAAAGGTGCCCTCCTCAATACCCATCACCCACCCTCTCCTCCCTCCCACCCCCCATCAACCCTCAGTTTGTTCTCAGTTTTTAAGAGTCTTTTATGCTTTGGCTCTCTCCCACTCTAACCTCTTTTTTTTTTCCTTCCCCTCCCCCATGGGTTTCTGTTAAGTTTCTCAGGATCCACCTAAGAGTGAAAACATATGGTATCTGTCTTTCTCTGTATGGCTTATTTCACTTAACATCACACTTTCCAGTTCCATCCATGTTGCTACAAAGGGCCATATTTCATTCTTTCTCATTGCCAAGTAGTATTCCATTGTGTATATAAACCACAATTTCTTTATCCATTCATCAGTCGATGGACATTTAGGCTCTTTCCATAATTTGGCTATTGTTGAGAGTGCTGCTATAAAACCTGTTAATATTTAAAATTTTTTTTCAACGTTTATTTTTATTTTTGGGACAGAGAGACAGAACATGAACGGGGGAGGGGCAGAGAGAGAGGGAGACACAGAATCGGAAACAGGCTCCAGGCTCTGAGCCATCAGCCCAGAGCCCCACGCGGGGCTCGAACTCACAGACCGCGAGATCGTGACCTGGCTGAAGTCGGACGCTTAACCGACTGCACCACCCAGGCGCCCCAAACCTGTTAATATTTAAATGAAAAAAATGGGTATATTTTATTTTATGTGCAATTTCATTGTATATATAATATATAACATACATGTGTGCATTTCTTCATTTTATAATGACCAGGACAGAACTATAATTTAAAATTATTAATGAGGAAGTAGTAAGAAAATTGGTTTAAAAAAATGTGAAAATGGGTGCTGAGACAAGTTAACAAGTTTTTCCATTAAACCATAAGAAAAGGTAGTAAAATGTGAAATGTAAAAAGAGGAAATATTAGAAGCTCCAACTGAGTTGTTTTCCAGAAATTACAAGATTTGGCAGTTAACTCACTGCCCATAAGAGGAGATGTTACCAATGTTGGTTATAAGTTATTCTGTCTGTTGCCTGGGAGGAAGGTGCTGACAAAAAGAAAAAGGAGAGTTGGTATAAGGAGCAGTTTTAAGGCAGAAATGATTAGTTTGGGAGACTTGAAAAGTATAAAGCAGCAGAAAAAATTTCCCATAACCCTAGAGGAAAACTGACATAAGATTTTAATGTATATCCTTTTAGGCTACTCAAAGTATACCTTACAGAGCTGAGATATTGTTTTAAGTACATTTTTTAAAACCATTTTTATACTTAATATGAGTATATGTTCATGTTAATAAACATTTTTTATAAATAGCTATTTAAATATGTGTAAGATAGTCTTATAGAAATGTACCACTTCCTTAATTTTGACAGTTTGATTAATTTCAGTTTGTCATTATTTTTTAAAGAAATCAGCATAATCTGAAATATTTTAGTGTATAATTGTTACTTAAATTTCTGATTAATACCTAGAATCTCAAAATTGTTATTACAACAATTATGT
This sequence comes from Prionailurus bengalensis, assembly GCF_016509475.1. Lineage (NCBI taxonomy): Eukaryota > Metazoa > Chordata > Mammalia > Carnivora > Felidae > Prionailurus > Prionailurus bengalensis. The sequence goes on from NC_057343.1 coordinate 208,270,054, forward strand.
TTGTTTTAAGCTATTTGTTACATGCCTTCTACTCTCAGAAGAATTATGCCAATGTATACTCTCTCAAGCAGTGTGTCAGAATACCTGATTACTGTGCCTTCTTCTATACTGAATACTCACATTAAAACAGACAACAAAGGGGCGCCTGGGTGGCGCAGTCGGTTAAGCGTCCGACTTCAGCCAGGTCACGATCTCGCGGTCCGTGAGTTCGAGCCCCGCGTCTGGCTCTGGGCTGATGGCTCAGAGCCTGGAGCCTGTTTCCGATTCTGTGTCTCCCTCTCTCTCTGCCCCTCGCCCATTCATGCTCTGTCTCCCTCTGTCCCAAAAATAAATAAACGTTGAAAAAAAAATGAAAAAAAAATAAAAAAAATAAAAAAAAAACAGACAACAAAAAGAAAAGAAAACTGCTAATTTAGCATGGTGAAAAACAATATCAGCATCACATTATTGCTTTATTTTTTATTTATTTTTTCATCTATTCCAATACTCTGAACTTCTACATTGTACATGTGTGTGCATGTGTGTGTGTGCATGCATGTGTAAAAATTGTTTATTTTGACTATTGAGAGTCAATATTTTAAAATCCATTTTAAGTATTTTATATATATCAAGGATTTCTTTTTTTGCTTTAACATTTTTTTTGCAAACACGTTTTTCCATTTGTTGTTAAAGAGATTCATGTTTCAATGAATTAGCTCAATGCTAATTTTATGGAATTCTTTATTATGGTTAAAATATTTATTCAGAGAAGTAAAATAGTAGGAGCCTCAGGGAATCCTTGGATCAGCAGGTGGGCAATAGGCTTTTGAAGCCCCATAATAAGGGATGGGAACATTTAAAAAGGAAATGGAAGGATGCCAAGCATAAATGTTGTCTGTGGATTGCCTACAATATGGTAGGCACTTGATAAATATTTGTTGGTTGATTGCTTCTAAATACTGTTTCAGATTTGTCTTACATCTGTCTTTCTTCCAGCCAAGATACAGTAATGGATTTCTAATGTTCAATGAGGGCAAAGCATTTCTGTAATTTACAATTAGGTACAAGTTAGAAATCTTTCTGCCTCCATGCTTTGAGCCCCAGTGGTTGCCAGACCTAAATAAACTTTGGTGGATCCTGTTCTTAGCCATAGCAAAAGCCTATGACTTTGTCTCTTTTCTTTGTAGCACTAAAACTTCCTGGTATAGTCTTGTGTGTGTTATTAGAACATAGCAGCAAGAGGGGAGCCACTGGTTTTTGAGCCTGGGCAATATTTTAATAATAGAACCTATTAAGTAGAAAAGGAAAAATGGGATGTCACCAAGAGACTTCTTGGTAAAGCCAGTAGCTTTGTTTTTTCTCCCACATTATACTGTATTTGAAAGAGATAAACAAGTTTGCCTCAGATGGTTTTCTCTCTTTATAAATAGGCTGCTCCAATATACTTGATGCAAAGTTTTGGTTAGCATGATGAATCCAGGCTTTTTGCTATTGAGCATTTGGATTCGTTCTTAGATATGGACTAGAATGCATCTCCAGCCTTCTAAGATTCTTCTGGTAAATGATTGCAAAAAAACAAAACAAAACAAGGCAAAAAACAAACAACAAAAAACACCTAATTGTGTGAGATAGAAGTGATTTTTCTGGTATGTTTTCCATCTTCACAACTGATTATGCATGAAGAAATGGCTGTAAATGGGCGCTAAGGGTTGTACCTGAAGAAGCGTGTTCTCCTATTTCTTCAACCTAGAATTCCCTCATTCTTTTTTTTTTTTAATTTTTTAATGTTTATTTATTTTTGAGAGACAGAGCGTGCACATGAGCAGGGGAGGGACAGAGGGAGGGAAAGAGTTTCCAAGGCAGACTCCATGCTGACAGCAGAGAGCCCAGTGTGGGGCCCCAACTCATGGAACCGCAGGATTATGACCTGAGCCTAAGTCAGATGCTTAACTGACTGAGCCACCCAGGCGCCCTTAGAGTTCCCTCATTCTTAAAATAACCTTAGGATGTGTACCCTCCAGTATCAAAGCTCTAACATCCTGCCACCTTGTTTTCTTCCCTGGGCCTCTGCAGATCCTTTCTTCTTCTCTGAGTCTCTGGGTCCCACAACCAGGGCACTTGGCAGTTTCCAGGTCTCCTGCATTCCTTGTACACAGGCCTTGGAGGAAATGGAAGTGTTGCCATGTCCTTAAGGACCTAGTCATTTACCTCTTTCAATGCTGGACTTATAGTACTGGTGACACTGTGTTATGTGAGACGCCAAGCTGTTTGGGGACCACTCCCTCACAATGCAGGCCCATTGTCTTCAGGTGCCTCTTTCTCTATCCAGGACTTTCCACATGCTCCCAAATCCCTACAGATTTCAAGAGGGAAAAAGTGACTGTGTTAGTATTTGTCCTCCGTGCTCTCACTCTTATTATCTTCCTGAATCTTTCCATGTTGTCCTTGCTTTGCCTCCACCCCATCTTTCCCATTTCTTCCCTAGGCTTCTGTAAATTTCCCCTACATCATAGCCTGAGATCTTCCTACCCGTGTTTTCAATCAGACCTGCATCCCAATAGTTAATTATTGTAGATTAATCTATATAACCGGTTTATTTTCTTCAGTAATTCCAAGTCTTCAAACCTCTTCTTTGCTTTAAATTAAAAAATTATCTTATGAAAGTCAAATCTGAATATTAGCTCTTTGCCTTTGAATTCTTGCTATAACAACATCATCCTTAAAATAAATGTCTCTGCCTGACTAAAAAAAGAATGGTACAAAAAAGTCAAAAGAGAAAAACATATTGACATTATTTAGTAATTTTCTTCATTGCCCCCTTTAAAATTATTATTATAACTTGAATGTCTATTATTATTTATTAAGATATCAAATTTCAATTTCAAAACAAATTTGAAATGAAAATGGTAAAGTTTTACTTGTCATTAATTAATGCACACTGGCTTTTTGATAAACTTACTGTATCATATTTGATTGTAAATGTATCTGTGCATCTGAACATAATTTTTCTTTTTTGGATAATGACCTGCTTGAAGCTTTATCATCATCATTATATTAGCTTTATTGGTAGATAATTTATAGAATTTAAAATAAAGTTATTTTACTTGTACAATCCATTGACTTTGGAAAATGTATATTGTTGTGGAACTAGCACCACAAACATGATATAAAACATTTCCATCACCGAAAACATTCCCTCATGCTCCTTTGCAATCAACATTCAGACCCTAACCCCTAGCACAGGTATTGATATAGTTTGGCCTTTTCTAGAATTTCATATAAATGGAACTGTACTTTCTGAAGACTTTTTTGCCTGGTTGATTTCAGATAGCATAATGCATTGGAAATCTATTCATGTGTTGCATGTATCAATTATTTCCTTTTTTATGCTGAGTAGTATTTCATTTAATGGCTGTATCATAATTTGATGAGCATTTGGATTGCTTCCAGCTGTGGCCATTGTAAATAAAGCTACTATGAATATTCAAATATAAATTTTTGTATGGAGAGATATTTTCATTCCTTTTGGGTATGGGAATAGGATTACTGAGTTTTATGGCAACTGGGTATTTAACTTAAAAATTTTTTTCTTAATGTTTATTTATTTTTGAGAGAATGAGACAGAGTGCGAGCAGGGGAGGGGCAGAGAGAGAGGGAGATACAGAGTCCAAAGCAGGCTCCAGGCTCTGAGCTGTCAGCACAGAGCCTGATGCTGTGCTTGAGCTCACAGACCAGGAGATCATGACCTAATTCGAGGGCGGATGCTCAACCAACTGAGCCACCTAGGTGCCCCTAGGTATTTAATTTTTAAAGAAACTACCAAACTGCTTTTCAAGTGGCTGTTTTACTTTCAATTCCCACAAGTGATATATGAGAGTTCCAGTCACTTCATAGCTACACTAACACGACAGTTTCAGTTATTCTATTTTTCTTCTTTAAAAAAATTTTTTTAATGTTTATTTTTGGGAGAGAGAGAGAGGTAGAATGTGAGCAGGGGAGGGACAGAGAGAGGGAGACACAGAATCTGAAGCAGGGTCCAGGCTCTAAGCTGCCAGCACAGAACCTGACACTGGGCTCGAACTCACAAGACTAGGAGATCATGACCTGAGCTGAAATTGGACACTCAACCAATTGAGCCACCCAGACGCCCCTTTAGTCATTTTAATTTAAGCCATCGCCCCTTTAGTCATTTTAATTTAAGCCATCATAGAGCATACATTGTGTTCTCTCATTGTAACTAATGATTGATTATATCAAGCATCTTTTCAATGCTTATTTGCTCTTTGTAATATATTCTTTACAAAAAGTCTGTTCACATCTTCTTTTATTTATCTTTGAATTGCATTGTAAGCATTCTATATGTAGTCTAGGTGCAAGTATTTTGGTGGACATAGATCTTGCAAAATGTCTTCTCCCTGTCTATGTCTTTCCTTTTCATTTTCTTAACATGTCTTACAAGAAGCAAAGGTTTTTTTTTTTAATCGATGAGATCTAATTTTTCAATTTTTCTTCTTTATATGATTGATTTGTGTGTGTGGCCTAAGAAATCTTTAACAAATTCAGGATCATGAAAATATTCTTCAATTTTTATTCTAGTAGTTAGATAGGTTCAGCTCAAACAATTAGGTCTATAATCTATTCTGCATTAAATTTTGTATGTATAAAGTTAGGGTTGAGTTTTTGTTTGCTCTGTTTTGTTTTTTTCCACATGAATATCCAAATGTTTCTGTACCATAGGCTGAAAAGTCTATCCTTTCACTACAAAATTACCTTGGTATCTTTGTTGGAAGTTAAATGTTTATATATGTGTTAGTCTATTTCTGGACTCCATTTTCTGATCTATTTATCAATATATGGTTATGATTATACCAATATCATACTTGACTACTATAGATTTATAATAAGTCTTAAAATCATGTTGTCTTTTACTATAAATCCTCTAGCTTTATTCTTTTCAAAAATCATTTTGGTAATTCTAGATCTTTTGTATTTCCATATAAACTTAGAATTAGCCTATCAATTTCTCCAAAAGACCTGCTGAGATGTCAATTAGGATTGTGTTGTATCTTTAGATCAACTGGGTGGAAATTAACATATTAACACTATGGAATCATTCTATTCATAAATATGGCATGTTAGCTCAGGCTGCCTTAACAGAACACCATAGACTAGGTGGCTTCAACAACAGAAATCTTGTTCCCTGTTTGGGAAGCTCAAAAAACCAACATCAAGGTACTGGCAGGTTTGGTTTTTGGTGATGCTTCGCTTCTTGGCTTATAGCCAGTCACCTTCTCACTGTATCTTCACATGGCCTTTCCTTGTGCACATGTCTGGGGGAGGACAAGATGGGCAGAGAGAGAGAGAGAGAGAGAGAGAGAGAGAGAGAGATGTTGTCTCTTCCTTTTTTTGTAAGACACCAGTCCTGTCCCATTAGGGCCCCAGCCTGCCAACCTGTCAGATTATTCAAACAGGCCAATCACATCTTCCAATAGGAAACAGAGGTCACCCCACCCTCTTGTTACTACAAAGTTTACCTCCCACAACTATTGCTTGTTAACTCAGTTCTCAAGCGCACCCCGCATGTAGTTCTGCACGGTGTGCTTTGTCCTCCTCCTCTGTGCTGTGAGTGCATGCAGCTAACAAACTGTCATCTAGCTCATCTTTCCAATGTTGGATGTTGAGTGTTTGGTCCACTCCTAACCCTAGGGTAGGAGCTCCTTCCTCACTAGTGGGATAAAGAAGAGGTGATCAAAATAAGAAACATAATTGGTAGTTGATTTTATTGTTTTCTTTGCTTGTGTGATAGATTAATATATAAGGTTTTGCATTTGTATTTGTCCTCTCTCCATTTTTCTCCCCTCTCCTCTGGTTTTTATTTCCTGGCCCCAGAAAATCCGTAGAGTGGAAAACAGAAGTTGTTGGAAGCCAAACTATTTGCCTGTGTTTTGTGAAAGCCTGAGCCATATAGTTGAAGAGGGTGAAATACAGTACAGAATGATGGGATTGTTTGAGGACTGCAGGGGTTGAAAAAGAGAACCTATGGCTTTGACATTTACCCCAGGACTCCACAACTTAGTCCAGTTGCCAATCCTGGAAAATCTTCTATCCTATGCTCTCTTGGTGTGACACGGAAGCCGCAGTTATTGCTTTAGATAGGCGATGAAGATCAATATGGAAAAGAGACTACAAAGTCTTTCTATAAAACTTCCACTGGCCTGATCTTAGAAATAAAGGTGAGATTTAAATTGATTTAAGAAAAGTAAAGAGATTTGAATTTCTTGAATATATGAGTTTATTTATGGCTTATATTTTCTAAAATTGCCAGGATTGTTTCACATGCTTGGACTGGCTAATGAATAAGTAGTCCCTGGCCATTGAGTAAAAGTCTTACAGCTTTACAGAAATGATAAAACAGTCAAAGAAAACCTTGTGCTACCAAAATGAAGGATTATATATCCATTTACCCCTTCTCAGTGAATACAAGTGAGGGAATTAAGTGTGACCATCAACAACTATTGGCAGCAACAAGTAGACTAGGATGTTGCAAGGTGAAACCCCAGGCCTCTATAAACTGGGATCCAGTTTTGGTGATGCATAGAGTATCCCTGTTACAACAGATATTGTTTTCTTTCTAAGTATGAAAACTTCTCTGGTCCAGGTGACAGGTGGTTGGAAATATTACCTTTGTTTTTGGCAAAGGCATGTAAGACCTAGACAGGAGAGGATGTTTCGTATATCCAGTTCAGAACCTATTCTCCACAGGAAACAAGCCTGTCAATCAACATCTACTGTTACTGTTGATTATTACTTTGAGATGCTCTTTCCTTGGTTTTGAAAAATGTTATCAAACAGCAAAAAAAGTTAGCTAAATTATTACAGAATGCTCAAAAAGAAGCTCCGAACAGTGTTTTCCCTAGGGCTTTTACGTCCGATGGTTGGCTGCCTTTCTCCATCTGAGCAGTTAAATGTTGTATTATAAAAAGAGAAAACTGTACTGGTATTTTAGATTTCAAAACAATTATGAAATTTGCCACAGAATAAGGTCTGACTATTGACTATTAGCATTTCTTTGGTGCATTTCCTTTTATATTTCACCATAAATATCGTCTGCAATGTTGGTGAGTAGGAAAGACTGTTCTTGCTCTCCACTGCCTCACATAAAATAACTTTTTTTATACTCCCTGAAGTTTTTCTAGACTTAGGTTCATCAAATTGTAATCTTTGATAATCTTCATACAAGTATGAGTAAAATGTGACAATTAGGATAATCTAAGTGTCATATTTGGTAGGTTTTCCATTGATTTTTTAAGTTTAAAAAGAGTATATTTCTGGAAAATTCTGAATGCATAAAACTTACAAGTTATTATGTTTTACGGCTCCAAGATATTTTAGAGTCACAGCTGTAGTGAAATGAACACTGGATGATGAATCAGAAGTGCTGGATTTGTGTCCTGGTTCACCAATTCCTATCAATGTGATCTGTTAATTGTTTTTTTTTTTCTAAAAGAAAATTAGAAAATTTCGAATTGAAATATAGTTGAGGTGCAATGTTGCATTAGTTTCAGGTGTAGAACACAGTGGTTCAGCATGTCTGTATGTTATGCTATGCTCACCACAGCAGCTACCATCTGTCACCATACAAAGCTATTACAATACCATTGACTATATTCCCTATGCTCTGCCTTTATTCCCGTGACTTATTCATTCCGTAACTGGAAGCCTATATCTCTGACTACCCTTCATCCATTTTGCCCGTCCTTCCACCCCCTATTAATGTGATCTTAAGTATACTTTCTATGAACTTCATCTTCTGCATCTGTGCAATAGAAATTCAATCTTGCCTTTTTTTTCAAATTTATATCCAAATTAGTTAACATATAGTGAAACAATGATTTCAGGAGTAGATTCCTTAGTGCCCCTTACCCATTTAGCCCATCCACCCCCTTCCACAACCCCTCCAGTAACTCTCTGTTTGTTCTCCATACTTAAGAGTCTCTTATGTTTTGTCCCCTTTCCTGTTTTATATTATTTTTGTTTCCCTTCCCTTGTGTTCATCTGTTTTGTCTCTTAAAGTCCTCATATGAATGAAGTCATATGAAATTTGCCTTTCTCTGACTAATTTTGCTTAGCATAATACTCTTCCAGTTCCAACCACATAGTTGCAAATGGAAAGACTTCATTCTTTTTGATTGCCGAGTAATACTCCATTGTATATATATACCACATTTTCTTTATCCATTCATCCATCGATGGACATTTGGGCTCTTTCCATACTTTGTCTATTGTTGATAGTGCTGCTATAAACATTGGGGTGCCATGTGTCCCTTTGAAACAGCACACCTGTATCCCATGGAAAAATGCCTAGTAGTGCAATTGCTGGGTCGTAGGATAGTTCTATTTTTAGTTTTTTGAGGAACCTCCATACTGTTTTCCAGAGTGGCTGCACCAGCTTGCATTCCCACCAACAATTCAAAAGAGATCCTCTTTCTCCACATCTTCGCCAACATCTATTGTTGCCCGAGTTGTTAATGTTAGCCATTCTGACAGGTGTAAGGTGGTATCTCATTGTAGTTTTGATTTGTATTTCCCTGATGATGAGTGATGTTGAACATTTTTTCATGTGTTGGTTGGCCTTCTGGATGTCTTCCTTGGAGAAGTGTCTATTCATGTCTTTTGCCCATTTCTTTACTAGATTAGTTGTTTTTTGGGTGTTGAGTTTGATAAGTTCTTTACAGATTTGTCAATCCTTGCCTTTCTAATCTCACACTTTATTATGAGGATCCATGAAGATAACAGATGTAAAGATGTTCTGTAATTAGTGAAGTATTCTATAGAGTTGGGTTGTAATCTACTCCAAATCTGTCCTTTTATAGATGAGGAAACCAAAGCCCTGGTTTCTTAGTTATCCAAGGTCAAATAAATAATTCTCAGAAAAAGACAGTTTTAATACAATATTTCAGAAGCACTCTGCTAAGGCATCTGGATATTCTTCACTCGAGATTGTATATTCTTGTCCTTATACCCAGATCTGTTCATGTAAAAAGTAAGTAAAACATCAGTCATTTTTACAGTAGTGAAGTATCTCTCTCATACCATGATTGTTTCTAGTTATCCACTTGAAGCTAAAAGAGGAATGAATTTTAAGGGACATATGTGATTTTTAGTTGCAAGTATAAACACACTAATTCCCTAGGCTCCCTGAATATAGCAAAGTCATGTCAGGTCTCCGTAAACTATGGGAGATGCCATTGCTATGACTTCATGTAATCTGTAAGAGGTTTCCTTTTGTTTACTTTGCTTAATAGAGAAGGATCTCTCTCAATAATTTCTACTGTTGAATCTACAATACTTATAGCACTACCTAGCATATAATAGGATTCAATGGATATTTGTTGAAAAAATGCTTTTATTAGGAGAACTCAAACAAGTTACTAAACTAAAAGTCATTTATGTGTATTTGGAAAGAATGTGGTTGATAGATTAAGACATATTGTGTATCAACAATTTTAAAATGATCCTGGGAGACAGTAGAAAAAAACCCTTTCTTAGGATTTCCTTTTTGATATCCAGGCAGGTGGGAAATGAGTGGGGAGAGCATTGAGAGCAAAAAACAGTGAGAATTCAAGTTTTACAGAGAAAGAATAAAACTTGACTCTGTAACCTCAGGCAGCAAAGGATTTTGAAGGAGGTAGAACATATGGGGACATGTCAATATCATAATTGGCAATAGGGAAAATATAGGAGGTTTTTTCTGAGACAAGATGTTAAAACAAAGAAAACAGATGAAAGATATGAAGATGGACACATGCAGAATTTTAAAAAAACAGTTTCCCAAACTATATTATTTTACATAAATATATATGTATATATGTGTGTGTATCAAATATGTGTAGTATGTATATACCAAAGTTATTCTATTCTTTATATGAATTTCCACCAATATGAAAAGGCAAAGCAATATTAAGTTACTTTCTTGGTTTCATGTTTTTCAGGAAGGGACAGGGGCTCATCTGATAAAGACTATGTATGGCTCAGCTGGTTACCTAATCTCTTGGAAACTCAGTTGCCTTATTTCTAAAATGCAGATAGTAATAATGAGATTTGTTGAGATACTTAGATATGTAAGTACCCAGCCTAGTGTCTTAACATGTAACCTTCCCTTTTATTCCCCCTTCCTCCTTCCTTCTTCTTTCCTCTTTCTCTCCCTCTTTGAAGAAAAAGTAGCCCTTCTGTACTTAAAAGAACCATATATACTCCGTGAATACTAAAGGACAATTTGATTTAACCAATATTTATTAAACATCAAGATTTCTAATATTCCATTGGGTATCCCTTGATGAGGAAGCAAAAGCAGTATGTGATGTGATCCCTTAACAATATTTTGGGGGAGTTGAGATTTATTCACATGACACAAAGAGCCGTAGATAAAGGGCACGTTGTTAAATTGAATATAGGAAACACCATATAGTACAAAGAAAAATTTCTGTGGCCAGATGTGGAAGGAGAACAAGTGACCCTACTTACCAGTTACAGTTGAAAAAACTGGGGCTAGTGGACTTAGGCAATCTTTCTGGGAAATTTGCTGCTTCTGCAGAAGAATGAGGGAGGCAACTTTCACACGACTCATTGACACTATCTCTATATTAGACTATCATCTCATCTGTGTACCACACTTATAAATAAAATAAGATAAGTTATTATGTTAAGTAGATACTAGATACTTTGGAAGAGGATATATTTATTCCAAAAGAGTTTTTTTTTTTTTTAATTCTCTGAGGTCTTAAGAATTTCTCAAATCTCAAATTGAATGTTACCCAGTTTGGGAACAGGATATTTACAAGATATCACAAAATTAAGATATCCCAGTAGAGAAGGGGGCAAATTAAATATAATCCTAGAGAAATAATTTCCCCAGTTTTAACCTTCATCTTGCTGTCTTTGTTCTAAACCCCATGCTATTGGTTACAACATATCAGATTAGAATTAAACGTCGTTTCACCCCTTGGGAAACTTCTGCTATGTTAAAAATGTAATTAAACGTGGAAAATATTACTTTTGTGTTTTGTTAGCTTTCTATCTCTGCTATAAAAATACTTGAAAATACCATCAGGCCAACCACACTAAGGAGGTACCATGCTGCTTCTTAGGGAAAATTACAGCTACTAGACAGTCCATGTTTAGGGGGATATTAAAATATATGAAAGTACTTACCAGTGTTGAAAACACCTTGTTAAGAGTTTGAGATCTGTCAAAATATGCAGAGACTCAGAGCACTGAGATCCCATTATTGGAAAAAAATTGACGTGCATGTATATGGACCTTCTTTGCTAACCTAGGCTAGTTTTTGGAATAGTTGTTTTTATACTCCAAGCAGCAAAAATATATAAAGCAACAGTGGCAGGAAGAAAATATACAAAATTTCCACTCACATAACTTTTATTTTATGTCTTTTGTTTTAACAAGTGTAAAATTGTTTTGGAGCCCAAACAGTATATCTCGTGGGTCAGCTTTTCATAGGGCATTGTAACAGGATTTATGGACCTCACAAAAGCACAGGGGTGGGCTATAGATCACACACACACACACACACACACACACACACACACACACACACAGAGTTATTCAAAATGTCAGGTGATCCACATAAACAGATGTTTCTGGTTTCTTGTTCAACTTGCTGATATCATAGCCCAGCAAGGTGGATCCATTGTACAATTTGGATTCATTGTAATCTGGATCCAAATGCAAATAGTGGAAGTGTCAACACTTTGTTAATATTCTGGTGGTAGATGAGTTGGCAGCCTGGGCATCTGGTTAGCTTGGAGAGAAGCTAGCAGCTATACTTCTCATTAAGTGGGTATGGCTTGACTTGCCACGGGGCTGGCAGGCATTTTTAAAGCTGAGTTACTTTCATAACAAATGCCAGATGCCAGCTAGATTTGTAAACATGAGCCAGGTTTCAAATAAATCTGGTTGAACTAGAAAATATTAATGTGCCCATTGGAAACTGCATTCTACCCACATAGCTTTCCAAAGCTTCACACATGCAGTTTAAAGAATGAATTCCTGGGGCTTTGGGGAGAGCTGGGGGCAGGGGTTGGAAGCGTGTGATTTAAAAGGAATGGACTTGGTTCCTGCAAGTCAAAGGGGCTGGAATGCAAAGAAGGAGCACTCCTGTTTCAAGAATAAAAAAACAAAACAAAACTTTGTGATCCTAAAGGATCATTACAATGAAACCAGGAGAGTTTATCTCCTGTTTCTCAATGTCAAGTAATAATAGTAGACTAGAACTGAGATGTGAGTTGTAGACTGTGCTCTTTCACAAATGATGTGAACACTCCATCTTTCTGGGCCTTAGTATTTATTACCATGTACAAATGAGTAGAGTAATTTTTACTACCCTACATATAGTTGAAAAATTATAAAGGGTAAACTGAGATAAAACCATGAAGTTTTTATCACTCTGATAGTTCTCTGGGAAGCTTTAGGGACACCATCGTATTCCCTACAAATATCCATTTTCTTCCATTGTTATATATGTTTTAAAATGTGTTTTGGAATTTGTTTGATTTTAAATTGTTGCCAAAATGAGATAATGCATGAACTCATTATTGACTTTGCCTACACACATCCTGTGCATGTTTTTCGTATATGAAAATAATTGAATAGACCTGAGAAGTGGAAATTTACTGCATAGGGAAAGAGGTCAGATACTTATAAATAAAATCTTTCATAAAATGGTACACTAAGTATTGCATATATGGGATAGTATATGAGGACATCAACTAAATCATGGTTAAGTTCTGATTTTGCATTTTGTGGTTAGGTGACCTTAAGAAAGTCATTTTGGTACTCTTAGCCTCAGTCTCCCACATCCATATAATGGGGCTATGTTTCAAGAGTAAGAAGACATATGCATGTCAACTATTTAATGTAGTTCCTGGCTCATAGAAAGCCCAGTATTAATGTTAGCTATTAATATTAGTTATTATTTAGAAGACTGTTTTCCATTAAGCTTTCAAAAATTGGGCAAACTGAATAATATCAGTTCTACTGAATAAAACTAAATAAACACATAATCAGCATGATCATTTTAGCACAAAGTTGAATATTTAAATGGAACATTTATCAATTCTGTTTACCTCTTCTGTTAACACTATGCTTCAGGATTACAAAGATGAGTAGGGCATAGTCATAGTACAAAGAAGTTCATGTGCTTGGGGACACAGTATGACCAATGACTTTATAGTATAACTAGTGATCTGATGGACCTGGCATTGAATTTCAGAGAAGAGACCCCTGTGTCTGAGTCAGCAGCATCATGAGGCCAGGGTAGGAGTTCAGTGTCCAGAGAGACTTCTTAGATGAGAGGATGTTTAAGCTGAGTCTCAGTGGTAGCAAGGGGCAGGAGATGATTCCCAGGCAGAGAAACAGGATTAGCCAAGATGCAGAGGACTAGAAAAGTTTGGCAAGTTCATCAATATAAGTAGGTGTCAGAATGCCTTGTAGGAAATACTGCTTTGGGTATGTGGTAAGAGAATGGACTGTCCAGAAGAGGCACAGAAAAAGATGTGGGTTCTGTGTTGAAGGCAGACTTTTGGCAAGGTGATTCCGATCAGAAATGATTGGAGAGAGGGGAGGAGGATGGGCAGAAGAAAAACAACAAAACAAAACAAAGACCCTGTAAGGATGTTATAGCACTCCAGGCAAAAACGATGATAACGTGAACTAAAGTGGTGGCAGATGAGGTGGAACAAGTGACAGAATGAAGAGAGGGATCAAGGTGGCAGACTCAACTGGCATGTGAGGAAGAACATAGAATGAAAGACGAGTTACAGATTTCTGGCTTGGGCAACTCAGGGCACAAATAACAACCTGTCCCTTAGCATCCTTCAGGCACATTTTTTTTTCTTTTGATTTCTTCTCATCTCCATAACTGTCTTGGTGCCTAAAGCTTTCAAAAGGTATTGTGTCTTAGAGCAATTTCCCAGAAAACAAGCATCACTGTATCAAATTCAGAAATCTGAGCAACAACCTTGCTTCATTCATCCACTCCCGGGGACATTGGTGATCTTTCCTGCACATTAAAATTCAATTTGATAATTCTTTTTATGTAACATACACCTAAACCAAATGTGATGTTTGGGGTAAAAACACATTTTTGAAAACTACGAAGGCTGAATTGAAAGGATGTAGGTGAAAACCTTCAGATCAGTATAATGTAATACCCGACCTTAATCTTAGTTCACTTTTCTAGCCCTCAGTTTCCTCTTTTACAAAATAAGTGTACATTGGTCTAGAGTTTTTTTTCTTAACTATTGGGGCTTAGAGAACTCTTTGAGAATGTGCCTACATTTCCAGAAATATGAACAAACCTAGGTATAGAAAAATAATCATTCAATTTCAGAGGGGATCCTGGATCTTTCTTAAAGTCTGCAAATGAATCCTAAAATAAAAACCTCTGATCTAGATGACCTGTGAGGCCCTTTCTAGCAATCTATGCTAAGCAGAATGCATTTAGGAAGACAGGAAGCCAAGGGATAGGAGAGACATGGAATGTTTGAAGGAAACTATGGTCCTATTCTTTTCCTCCTCTTCCACCTCCTCATCATGATTATGTAATCATATATTATTATACATTATTATTAATTATCATTTTAATTATTATTATTGCCTTGATTTAGTACATTGAATTTTAATTAATTTTTTTTTTCAACGTTTATTTATTTTTGGGACAGAGAGAGACAGAGCATGAACGGGGGAGGGGCAGAGAGAGAGGGAGACACAGAATCGGAAACAGGCTCCAGGCTCCGAGCCATCAGCCCAGAGCCTGACGCGGGGCTCGAACTCACGGACCGCGAGATCGTGACCTGGCTGAAGTCGGACGCTTAACCGACTGCGCCACCCAGGCGCCCCTAGTACATTGAATTTTAATGGGAAGTGAACTATCAGGTTAACCTACATCATCAATACCTTAATGTGCTTCTTTCTTTAACTTATCTCTTGAGATAAAAATCTATTTCAAGTGTCTAAATTAAGCCCTAACCAAAACAAACTGAATCAAATAATTCCCTCCTTTTCAAGATAAGATTCCTTTTCTCCACTTGGATATGCATGTTTTCCTAATAATATTTCTGTTTTTAAAAAGTTTATTTATTTATTTTGAGGGAGAGAGGGCACAAGTTGGGGAGGGACAGAAAGAGAGGGAGAGAGAATCTCATGCAGGCTTCTCACTATCAGCGCGAAGCCTGATGTAGGTCTCAAACTCCTGAACCATGAGATCATGACCTGAGCTGAAGATAGACGCTTAACTGACTGAGCCACCCAGGCGCACCTTAATAATATTTCTAACAAAAAACATCTAGAAATATTTGTGGCACGTTGTACTGGTAGAGATGTACATTTGGGCTGGACCACGGTGTGTTGGATATGTAAGAAAGATAGTGAGAAGTGTTTTTCAATGTCATTTTCTAACTGGATTAACCTGTCCTTACAAATTACTATTTTAGTTACAAATAAATAATTTTAACTGTCAGGTTGGAGAGATGGTCAGCTCTTGACAATGTAGCATCATACATCTTGACAGTGTAACATCATAGTTGGTTTTTATGCAGAGGAGAAGGAGAAATGAAAAAGTACGCCTTACATGTATACTTGTGCTTTTATTATTGCTCAACAAAATAACAATGTGCATTTATTTTTCTCTCCAAGCATCTAGTTATGAATCATTTTCCAAGTTGGGAATTTTCAAAATTGAACCACTTTTAAACAACCCATATCAAGTTCTTATTTGGTTATTTTTTTGGTACACTGAAGTTTTCATCCTCTTTATAAATCTAAAGTTAGTTGCAACTTTGATTTGATATTTGACTCTCGAATAAGCATCATAAATGTGGTGACAGAATTATGTATGAATTTCAAAAGTTATATTTAGTACAAGATCTTCACCAACTTTTAAAAGTTTAACATATTGTGGTTTTTATTTAGTTTAAAATGGAAAATGCACTTAGATTCTCAGTATTCCCAGGATTTAAAACAGTCAGTGAATCACCGAAACAAACTAGGAAAAATCACAATGTTGATGAGGAATGCACAACAAATATAAGAATATTCTATACAGTGCTTTATATTCAATTGCCTTAATTTTAGGTATGAAAATAAGCCATGTGATACATTAACTTTTTTAAAACTCTGAACATGTACGTGTTTGGCTATTCAGAATAGCGTAAGTTAAAATTTGGCAAACAGCTGCATAATGTTTGCAAAATTGGAAGGACTGGAAGGAATAAACTTGGTGATTAAGAGCTGTGGAGTCAGGTAGAGATGGATTCATACCCTGGCTTCGTCTCTTACTGATCAAGTAAAAGTGGGAAAGTTTCTTAACTGTGAAATGGAGATATTGTCCATTTTTTATAAGATTGTTTGGAGTATTAAATAAGATGATGTGCATCACCTTGTTTTAATGGCTCTGTAGGACTTTAATGCTGTTGGAATGATCTGCGTCATTCCTTCTGTCCCTCCTAGAATGTGAACTCTCACACACAGAGACTTTACCTGTCCTGTTGACCATTGCATTTCTTTCTTTTTTAAAAAAAAATGTTTGTTGAAGTGTAGTTGATGCACAATGTTACATTAGTTTCAGGTGTACAACATAGGGATTCAGTAGGTTATATGTCATGTTGTGCTCACCACAAATGTCGCTGCCATCTGTCAACATACAATGCTATCTATATTCCCTATGCTATACATTTTACTCTTGTGACTTATTCATTCCATACTGGAAACCTGAATCTCACCCTCCCTTTCGTCCATTTTGCCCGTTCCCCGAACTGCCACCCCCTGGCAACCATCCGTTTCTTCTCTACATTTATGGGTCTATTTCTGCTTTCTGTTTGTTTATTCATTTGTTTTGTGTTTTAGATTCCACATGTACATGAAATCATATACTTTTTGCCTTCCTCTGTCTGGCTTATTCCACTTAGCATAATACCCTCTGGGTCCCTCTGGGACCCCAATGGGGTCCACCCCATTGTCCCAAATGGCAATATCTCCACCACGGCATTTCTTATTGCATATTACAAATGTTTTATGGATAGTGAATCAATGGATCAATGTTTAATAACAAGCTAAAAGGATTTTGTATAATTTTTTGCAACAATGTGAGGAGGGGTAGGTGGTGGTAGCAGAATAAGATACCAAAGAATATAGATCTAACAATAGTATATTAAATACATGGTTGGGAGATGAGGTGGAGATCAACACTAGAGGGAGGGATCATTATTTAAATCTGCTGTCACACAACTTTGGAACAATAAAGTTTCAACAACCCTCACTCTAAAATAAGTAGCTTCACATTAAAAGCCGTGGCTTTTTGGTTTAATGCTTGACAATGATCTCATCATTCTTAAAATATCGCTCCAAGATCTAAGTCTCCAGACATTTCTTTTTAGAGAGTAAAGTGGTTGTATGAGAAAGGCATGACTTCTGATGAGTAGAAGTTACCCACTGATTCATCGGTCTTCCTGCTTTTGAGGAATAGAGAAAATGCTGAAATGTCATTTCTATACGCATGTTGTAGTCTCTTTTGAAGTTTGCACATTCAGTCTGTTCCAAGCTGGCCCTTATTTTTTGTTTTTTTGGATTTATGTGATCAGAGGATTGAGGGGCCATTTCCCATCTGGCTCATGCATCTGAGCCAAGGCTGAAGTGCCCTTGAGATTTCAACAGGAGTGCTGGATTTTGCAAAGTTATGCCAAGTTCACAACAAGATGAAAAACGAGCCATGCTGAGTAATTGGCCTTATTTTCAGAGTGTCTCCGTGAAAGAGGAATATATGGAGAACTGCTTAGATAAGAAGCTGAAGGTTTTCAGTGACCACGGAGATTTACGCTGATGTAACAACAGATCTCTCTTATTCCTAGATTTGCCTGAATAGAGAACACACTTATATTTCCTTTCTCCCACCTACCTAGATCATTATTTTACTCTTCTTAATCTTTGTCTATTTCTAATGTCTCCTCTCTTCTCATTCCCAGCTGATTAGCTCAGCTGATATCTCAGTCATTGTGACCTACCAGATGGGAACTACTATTCATCTCTCCATAAATCTATCATCTACTTGCATGCTTACTGCTTCTGCTCTCTCTCTCTTTCTTTCACATATGTCTTATATATGTTATACATAATTATATTTAAATATATACTTATATTTATGAATTTGTGTATGTAATAGATAGCATTTGTGGGGGGTGTGTGTGTGTGTGTGTGTAATAGACAAAGGGTCCCTGCCTCCCACAGAGACTTCCCATCCTCCTGGGATCTAGATCCCATTCCTTCTCACCTACTTTTTAACCTAGTTCCTCCAGCTGTCTCACTGCACCCCTGAGCTCTTGTATACACTCAGTCCCTCCTTCTCTTCTAAACTAGTTCTGTGGACAGACAACTCTTCATAATCTCTTCTTCCTTGTTGTCCTCCATCTTTAGCTAATAGCAATTTCCATGCAACTCTTAACAGAAAATTTCCTACAGGAGTTCTCTTCAGAAGCTTTTGCATTTTGCACCTTCCATTCTTCTTTTCATGGCTTTACTTTAAAAGTGGGATGACTGAGCCAAACTCATACAAATGTAAAACTTTAATAAATTTTGCAAATCTGCCTTCAATATACATTATACTAAGGTATATATTCATCAAGAAGGGTATTCCCACCATATTCCTGAGGTATTGAAAATGCTAATGAAAAACATTTTATCCCATAGTGTAGAAAAAGCTTCACAATCTTGAAAAAGTTTTTTTTTAACAGAAATTAAACTAAAATTAGGAAGGACTCACATTAAAATGCCTTGATTTACTTCAAATGTTATTCTATTTGTGCTTGTAATATAATAACTTTGGGGAAAAACACGGTAAAGTAGGTTTACAGATTTGTCTTCATTTTTTTTACATGTTTCTGAAAATAATAAAACAAACCCAAGAAAGTCTCACATATGTTCAGGCTCATATCTATCTGTATTATTCAGCATATCCCCTACATTCACAGATTTGAAAATTTGTAAATTATTTTCTTGCACAAGCGTTACTAATTTATTCTCTATCCAGTAGCACGGATGAAATGTGCATGTAAGTACTTTTCGATGTTATAATTTCTCAAGAAACTAAGTAAAAAATATAGTCAAAATTAGCTTATTATGTTGATATTTTATTTCAGTGTGCTTCAATGCATAATTTATAAGTATGTCTGTCAACTCACAGATTGCATGGGCCCTTTTAGTGTGTTAAATGAATTTTTCAATAAGTCTGGAAGGCATTAGCCCAAATACGGTTTTTCTCAGCAAATTGAAAGCTAGAAATAGCATTTGTGAAGTTTGTGATCCATTTTTTATGCTTAATAAATTTGACGGCTTACTTGCTTGGCCAAATAATTGGACATAACAGCTGAGAACAACCTTTTAAAACAGATTAAACATCACAATTCCATCATCTTTTATACATAAATACGTTCTTGTACAAAAATCTGGCCTTTGAAGATATTTAATAAATGATAATATTTGTGTTTCAATCATTTATAATTTTGAAAGTTTCTTTTTGAGACATATTGCAACTTCCATTTTCTATGCATTGACGTATCAGACTGCCAAAGCACTCTCAGCATGTATGTTCAAGTTGCCAATTAATGGCAATTAGCGACAGTATGGATTTTCACAAGGTTCCTATGGCCAAAACATTTGGTCATAAACCTATCGTGACAGATATCTCTTACACAAACCAAATTGGAAAACATTTAAAAAAAATTTTTTTTAATGTTTATTTTTAAGAGAGAGCACAAGCAGGGGAAGGGCAGAGAGAGAGAGGGGGGTACAGAGGATCCAAAGTGGGCTCTGTGCTGACAGCAGAGAGCCCAATGTGGGGCTACAACTCATGAACTGTGAGATCATGACCTGAGCCAAAGTCAGATGCTCAACTGACTGAGCCACCCAGGCGCCCCAGAAATAAACACTTTATAAGTGTGAAAAATTTAAGTTTTGATGAGAAGTTGAAGCAGCCAGAGGAATTTAAATTTGTTCATCCATTTTGAAAAACAGTTTTTAATTATTAAACAAAGTTGAAGATGTGTATGTTATTCAGAAATCCTAAGGATACACTCACAATGGCTTATTTGCACTAGGTTATGATGAAAAAACAGTAGCACTGTTTGAATATGAAAAAAAATTGAAACAAATAACAAAGTCCATAAAGAGTTGAAAGAATAAATGAAACATGAAACTTTGATCTATAATAATTAATACAGAAATAGAAATATTACACAGCAATAGAAATCCATAGCTGCGTGCAAGATTAAAAATTAATGTCAAGGTATATTTTAGAGCAGAAAGGCTAATTTCACAAGATTATATAGAATAAAATATATTTACATGAATATTAAAAATATGCAAAATGAAGAAGTGTCTTGTTTAAGGATAGGAACATTCCTGGTAATACTCTAACAATGAGCAAGAGGAAGATGAATATAAAATTTACAACAGTAGAAGATGGGAGGCAAAGAGCAGAACAAAAAAAAATAAAAGTAGTGGATATTCAGGTATTGATTGTATTTATACTTTATACCTTTTTTATAATTTATAAATAGTACATGGTAGCTGTTTAGTATGTAACAAAAATAAATTTTCAGAAACTCTGTTGAACATTTTAGGAATTAGCAATTGGGAAACAATTTTGTTTTGTGTGTACATCTTGGCTCAGTAAGTTTGTTGCTTGGCAATGTTTGCTAACTTGGACACCAATTCAGTTAACTCAAAAAAGAGGTGGGATAGAAGCAGATCTCCCTTTTGCTCTTCTTTTTTCTACCTCCTTCTCTTTCTCCTGCACATTCTCTCTTGTGTGAGCTCTTGGATTTGTCACTTCCCCTCCACGACCAACTTTCTCTGTTATCCACAGTTGTCTTTCTCAGTGCACTGATCCAGTCCACATCATTACATGTTAATTCTAAAGTGTGCTTACTTCAGCTGTCCACAACCCCTCTGTTTCTTGGTATAATCCAAAGGAAACAGAATGATGACCATTTTGACTGACTTGGAGCCAGTTGCCTACCATTCATCCAATTAGCTGTGGCCAAAATGAAGGTGATGGGACAAGACAATGTATATCCCACACAGGCGGAGGCCTGGAGAGATACTCTGAGAAGGGAGGGTGGGATAGGGCAGCCACTTAAAATATACTCACATTTATAGTATGTTGAGTCTTAAGTTTCCCCATATGGGGCTCATGGTGCTTCCAGTCGTTCAATCTGAGGTAAATATTGTCAAGGATAAATAAACATTTCCCTAATGGATGTTGTGGTCTCCCACCCTCTGCATTTCTGTATTTTAAGCTGATGTTCTGCTACTTCAGGAATTTCAATTAGAGATCAGGAAAATGGGAATTGAAATGTCTTCCCCTGAGATGACTAGTTCCTGATGAGGTGTTGCAGATTTCAAAGAGCTGTCTAGCAACTCATGCTTTGTCCCTAATATTAACCCCTGCCTTATCTTTCTTTACACAAGTTGATAGTAAGGTAGAAGTGGTAAGCTTCAAAATCTCTTTCTCTCCTCTGTGGGTCATCTAGATAAGTCAGTTTGATGTGATAGAGTCCTCACTTAACTCATTGCTATTGGCTGCAGGAAACAAAAAAGGACCAGTTGAAAGGGTATGGGTGGATGACCAGGCAGCTACTTTTCTTTAAGTTTACTTATTTATTTTGAGACAGAGAGAGAGAGTGAGCGTGAGAGCATGAGCACGAGTGGGGGAGGGGCAGGGAGAGAGAGAGGGAGAGAGAAATCCAAGTAGGCGCCACTCTGTCAGCGCAGGGACCAACAAGGGACTTGAACTCATGAACCATGAGATCATGACCTGAGCAGAGATCAAGAGTTGATGCTTGGGGCACCTGGGTGGCTCAGTCCGTTAAGCAGCTGACTTCGGCTCAGGTCATGATCTCGCAGTCCGTGAGTTCGAGCCCCGTGTTGGGCTCTGTGCTGACAGCTCAGAGCCTGGAGCCTGTTTCAGATTCTGTGTCTCCCTCTCTTTCTGACCCTCCCCCATTCATGCTCTGTCTCTCTCTGTCTCAAAAATAAATAAACGTCAAAAAAAAAATTAAAAAAAAAAGAGTTGATGCTTAACCAACTGAGCCACCCAGGCACCCCTGAGCAGCTACTTTAATATGGAAAAAAAAAAACCCACAACTCATTGTGGGCAGAATAGCATACTGCCTCATGTGCTGGACATGCATGTGGATACTCTCAGATCCCATTATTTCTTCTAGACTCTGCTATGTCATTT
Source organism: Prionailurus bengalensis (assembly GCF_016509475.1). Taxonomy (NCBI): domain Eukaryota; kingdom Metazoa; phylum Chordata; class Mammalia; order Carnivora; family Felidae; genus Prionailurus; species Prionailurus bengalensis. The sequence continues at coordinate 208,292,342 of NC_057343.1, forward strand.
TTGTGAAATGAGTCTACAGATTGCATTTACCAGCCTCTTTAGACAACTTGATTCCTGTTAGGTTCTACCAGTAAGAGGCACTGGATGGGGAAGGTAGAAGTGAAACTTTCCGCTTCAGATTTCAATAGTGTGACAGTTGCATTGGGAGTGGGGTTACTCTTGGTTACAGGAACCTTGGCAGGGGTCCCACCTTTGGTAGGTTCCAGCTTTGATGGACGCAACACCTCTTCAACCATCTAGGAGTGACTGTGGCTGATGTCTCCAACAGCAGGCAGCAGGTGCAGGCTAATGACCCTCTCCAGCTCCTCCCCACCCTCCATTTCAGCAGCTTTGCTTAAATGTCACTTCTTACTTTCTGCTTCTATAGTGCCCTCCACTCCATTGACTTCTTTTTGTTTGTCCTGCTCTTCCAGTTCCCTGTGTTAAAGTCATGTTCTAGAACCACTTGGGATGCTTTTGTTTTCCTTACTAAGCCCAGATTCATACACTGCCACTGTTATTTTCTGTTCAGGTCAGGTGGGGGCTTTTGCAGCTTTACTTTGCCCATCTGAGAGGTGAGGCCAGTATGCAACTGAGAAGAGGAATTTTGGAGCAAAACTAGAAACCAGAGAGAACTCTGTGGATGCGGCCTTCTCAGAGTCACCTTGCTCTCACACTGTATGTACATTGGTTATGTTCACTGGTGTTAATCCTTATAGTATCAGGTTGAATTTTCAGAAATTCAAATGGAATGTCTTTCACAGAATTCTTATTTTCAATTCTATGAAAGTGAGGTTTTTTTTAGTAGAATGATGACTAAAATGGCTAATAGTGTTTTAACTCTTCCTAAATTGGGTCTCTATGCTTGACAGAATTATTTTATCAAATTGAAGTTTGAGGGATTATATAAAAACTAGGCTTCAAAATTTGACCATAAAAAAATGTACCACCTCAAGACAAGAATCGATGATTTGTGAATCACTTCCCCCTAGAGGCACTGACAGTCAAGCATGAAATTTTATAAATGATTGTCCCTATTTTTGAATAATCCATCCAGTGCTCAACTTCAGACTATTTTTTAAAATCTAATTCCACTTAAGGTTATAAGCACAAAATCCCTTCCAGTTTCGTATTGCAGAAGTCCTCTCCACTAAGGAAAGGCAAGTTCAAAAACTAGTCCTTGAATATGCTTTTTATTTCCTCTGCTATTTTCCAACCAAGAATTCTCATGCATCTTTTAATTTATGATGGACAAACGAAAATAAGAGCAATCATAGCAAAATGCTGTTTGTGGGCAAGTGTTGGAAAAAGTGTTATAAACATGGGAATGACTAAAGCTGATGCCTACTTCTTCACTCTTCACACAGCCATCCAAAAATAGCATGCATGAGGGCATATCTCCAAAGGGAAGTATTTGTAAAGATGTTCTGGAATTCTATCCAAGTTCATGAGAATCTTTAAAGATGGGGAATCTCTGAATACAAATGCTTCTGAATTCTCAAGTGTTGTGCTTGGAAGAAAACTTTCAAGCCATAAAATTCAAAACTGTAAAAAATAATGACATGAAAGTGAGGACCACTAGATGAATGCTAGCCTAACTTGGATCAGCAGAAAGAAGCAGTGTCAGGATTTGTAAATACAACAAAACAAGTAGAATCTCATTGTATTCAACTTCACAGTAAATCGGTGGGGACAACGACCAAGATTATTAAAACCTTCAATAGTGCTTACATTGGTCCTGTAAACTTGAGCAAATCCAAATTCAGAAGCCAAAAAAATGAGAGAGATCTTGACCTATCACTTTAGTCTCTGAGAGCAGTAGCTATGCTATGAGTTTAGCTTTTGGACACGGACTCAGTAGTGTGAAAAGAAAATACCACATATCTACCATCCTCCCCTTCTACCCCTAAGACTTCTCATTCTGTGCTAACAGCATTTATTATGCTTGCTGAGTATGACTGAGGAAGATTTTATGGAGGTGGTTATATTTGAACTTGGTCTTTAAAAACATATAAAGCTTGGAGAGTATGAAGAGAGGAAAAGGCAATCCAAGTGGAACACTTAAAGGAAAACATAAGTAGCATACTTTCATGAGAAGATAAAGTGCCTTTTTGAGAAACACATAAAGTACCTGCAAAAGGCACAGAAAGAGGATAGAAAATGCTTACCTCTTTATTTTGGGGTCAAGGCATGGGTTTATTCTTTGGAAAGCAATAAACATAACGCAATGCAACAGAATGAACATGAAAAGTATAAGCAAAGGGCCAGAGAACTGAAATGGTATTTGGCATCAAGTGACTTGCCCGTCTATATCTGCTGGATTTTAGATTTATCAAAAGGTGTAAAAATGCTTTTAAAAGTGGGTATGCGGGGCACCCGGGGGCTCAGTCAGTTAAGCGTCCGACTTTGGCTCAGGTCATGATCTCACAGTTTGTGAGTTCGAGCCCCGCGTCGGGCTCTGTGCTGACAGTTCAGAGCCTGGAACCTGCTTCAGATTCTGTATCTCCCTCTCTCTCTCTCTGCCTCTCCATTTGTGCTCTGTCTCTCTCTCTCTCTCTCTCTCTCTCTCTCTCTCTCTCTCTCTCTTTCTCTCTCTCTCTCTCTCAAAAATAAGTAAAATGTAAAAAAATCCAAAATTTAAAAGTGGGCATGCAAGACCATCGGGATATTTAGGTCTAATCACCAAAACTCAGAGGGAAATTGCCTCTCAAATCAGACATTCTTACCTTTATGGTTATAATTCTCAAGTGCATGTCTTGCTGCATATACTTTTTTGAAAATAGGAGCAATTTATAGTCACATTTTACTTTCCAAGTCAATAGTGGTTTTTCTGAATGGAAATGCAATTTACCTTTTGTGTCCAAAGAACTTCAAGGGGTTTAAAACATGTCTCAGACATACACACTTCTAAATTCTTATCTTTAATGCAGAATAAGAAAGTTCTCCATGGGTGAAACTTTTTTAAATCATATAATCTGAATGTCCTGGCAATATTTTAATGCTTGTGTATTATGAAAACTGAACACTCCCTCAATACCCTTATCTGGTTTAGATTTTCATTGGTTTTTATTTGAATTCAGGAGAAATTATCTTAGCAATCGAAGGAATTGCACTCCTCGCTCTTTGGATCAAGATGCAAACAAACAATTTCTTTTTTTCCATGGAAAAATCCAAGATAGGTTTTTCCCTGGTCAGTGAAACTGAAGGACTCTTTTTAGCTCTTTGGCTTTGTTTTCCTAAATCAAACATGCTGTTTGTCACTAAAATTAACCATTACTTATCATTGACTAAACCAATAAATCTGGCAGAAGTCAAGTAGGCTACACAGCAAGTTGAGTAAAATCTAACAGAGCCATGCCATCTTTTTTTCCTGGGAAAAAGAAAAACTAAATCATGGAAAGTCATTCAATTTGAGTTGTTTTTCTCTATTGAAAAGAAAACATTTTGTTTGTGTACAAATCCTCTCATTTCTAGCTTATTCTCTCTACATTAGAGATACTTATTTCACTCAACACACACAGGCATAGTCTAATTTGTCTTTTATTTTCTTTTTTTTATGTTGTTAGAACATTTTTATTTATTCATTTATTTTTTAATATTAAATTTATTGTCAAATTGGTTTCCATACAACACCCAGTGCTCATCCCAACAGGTGCCTTCCTCAATGCCCATCACCCACTTTCCCCTCCCTCTCACCACCCCCCCCCCATCAACCCTCAGTTTATTCTCAGTTTTTAAGAGTCTCTTATGATTTGGCTCCTTCCCTCTCTGTAACTTTTTCCCCCTCTCTCCCCCCTGGTCTTCTGTTGAGTTTCTCAGGATCCACATTCTTTTATTTTCTTTTTAATGCTATACCCAAGTAGTGTTAAATCCTGTTTTCTTCTTCACTATGTTTTCCAAATACATTGAAATGCTTTTTAAAATGGTAATAAAGGGTTAGGCTTTAATTTTTGTGCATAGTTGGGCATATAAAATGTACAGATTCTTTGTAACTTTCTATTTCTCCTATTCAATGCAATTTGTCTAATCAACTAATTGTTTTAACCATTTAATTTTAGAACTCATCTAATGATAAAGCTTTTCTCTAATACAAATAAATGTTCCCATATATACATAAAAATGAATGGAAAAACTAGTGTATTTATTTCTCTTTCTACCATTTTTAGGTAGTTACAAATGTATTCCAAGTTTCCAAGTGGTTGGAACCAAAGAAATTAAGCCAGATAATAGGTGTGCAGAGATTAGGGACCTGTCTCTTGGCCCCAACACTTGTATCTTATATCTGGCTGTTACAGGGAAGTGATGGGCTGAGTTACTTTACATTCTGCCACCATCAAGACTTTACATCCTCTGTTGGTGGAAGCAGACCGCGAGCATCTCAGTTTCCATCTCATTTCATTCTGAAAATGACAGAATAGTCACTTTAGCAAGTACTTGGAAACCGTGAACATTAATGAAAGTTAATAAAATATTTCACAAGCCTTCAATGAAAGGTATGACTGAAAAATAAAGTTCTATATGGTTCCATCAGGCAGGAGTTGTGACTTGTCATTTGATATATTTTTCCACCTATCCTTGTTTGCTTTTAGGAACTACTACTAACACAATCTCTTTTGTTGTTACAAATCAAGCTAGAAAGATCATAGAAAACATCTTGATATCTCGATAGTGGTTATCTGAGCACATAGAATCTCTTTTGAGGCTCAAATTTAAATTAGAGAGCAGAATATCTTCATGAAATGATACTCCCAGAGTTATAAATTTAAGCTTTGCTATTATGAAAAATGCAGAAAAGTAATTTAAAGAATTATCTCATATATTCAAATTTTGAGGATATGAAAAACTACTGGTGAATTTTTGCAAGCCACTTACCTAAGCTCCCATCGTGTTACTACTTTACACAATTAAGCTTAAATAAGGGGCACTTGGGTGCCTCAGTCGGTTAAGCCTCCAACTCTTGATTTTAGCTCCAGTCATGATCTCATGGTTGGTGAGTTCAAGTCCCATGTTGGGCTCTGTGCTGACAGTGTGGAGCTTGCTTGAGATTTTCTGTCTCTCCTTCTGTCTCTGTCCCTCCCCTGCTCGCACTCTCTCTCTCTCTCTCTCAAAATAAATAAACATTAATAAAAATAAAAAAATAATATATTCATGAGAAATGACTACTAAAATTAATTATACATACTTATGATTAAAATGTACCTACAGAGAATATACAGTAGGCAGAAATGTAAATGACAGTTTCAGGGATGCTGCATTTATGCTATGGTTATCCATTTTTCTACAGAATTGGAAAAGTTAAGGTAGTGAGGTATTGAGCTTTTAATCTGCTTGAGAGTTATTTTGCATACAAATATATTAGCTTCCTTCTAACTTGAGAATAATTTAGATAAATTTATATGAAATATTGAACAAGTAGAAAGGAATATTTAGTGCTATACAAATTTAGGGTACTTTTTTGTTGTGCGAAGAGACTTGATAGTAACAAAGATGTCAATACCCTCATTTTGGAAAGGCTCAACCTCTCCTGACATGCATCACCATCTCTATGATGATGACTATCACCTTGGGATAGCCACTCCTTCCTGTTCTGCACCCTATATTCAACTCACTCTAGATATCTTCACTTGAATATACTTTTATCCTTTAGGCATAGCACTAGGAACTGAGAGCTTTTCCTGAGCTTTGGGAAACTTTGAGACTGGAAAAAAACATGTCACCAAGGTATGAAAAAGAAAACATCAATATAAAAACAATACATGGTATGATGTCAACTATCCTGATAGCCACAAGCCAGACATCACAATGTTTTAAGAAAATTGTATTTAATGTGAAATGAGTACATTTTGGACTTTTTGTTACCATGTAGGATATGATTTCCAAAAGTAAGACTAACTAGTATTGATGAATGGCCTTTAATGACTTTTGCTCAAATCCAAAATAGTGAAACAATTCTCGACTTCCTCTTTCATAACGTTCTTACTCATTGCTCTCTCGTGGCATACACACCAGTGTAGGACCCAGAAGTCTGGCCTCCAGAACTGGAAAACTAAAACCACACTCCCCTTGCATATATGTAAACATTCTCTCCCAGTCTCTCCAGAACACAATGCCTTTTTTCCATTCTGCCTGGCTCTTCTTTAGTTTAGGTCCTCATCTTTCCTAACTGTGAGGATGTGGGCTCTAGGTTTCTAGACTCAATTCCTTTTGCCCTAGTAGTTTTCATACTTTACTATCAACAGCACATGGGGTGCTTTATAAAAACAAGGATTTATAAGCTCCATTTACCAGTTAGACTGTGATTCAGTTCATTTTGGATGCTGCTTGGGAACCTGATGGCTTATTTGTCTTTTAAAAATCTCCCCAGGTGATTTTGACCCATACATTGAGAAACATTGCCAAATTCCTTGCCCAGGAAATAACGAACTTTTTTCCCCCAGAGCACCTATTTAATTTTTGCAGCTTACAATAATGCATTGCATTCAGAGTAAAGATCTGTCTTCTCAGAATGATGCTCAAGGCTCTCTGTGCTTTAACACTTGCCCGTATCTCATACTAGTTTTCCAATACCGGGAAACTGCTTCTTATTCTATTTCACATACTCTTTACCTGGCCTGAAACTTCTCTTTCTTCAAGGCCCAGGTCAAGTGACACTCTTGCCTGGTCTTTCCTGATTTGTCTAGTCTGGATTAGGAAAGATTAGGTACTTTCCTTCAATTGCACTCATGCACATTCTACTGGTCTCAAAATATTTGGTCCGTTTAAGTCTCTGTCTTCTATACTAGTTTATGAGCTCCTGGGCAGTAGGGACTATTTATTGACTGTTTAAATAGAAGCATCTAGCATACAGCCTGGAAGCTACTCAGTGCTCAATAAATCAAATGAAAATTTTCAAAAATTAAAGTTAATTAATCTGGTCCTCTTACGTTATGTCCTTATATGCTTAGACAATTACAGCAAAGGAACACTGGCCATGGTCTATAGGCTAGATTATGCCAAGGTAACTATTTAACTTCCAAATCTCAATAGCTTAACTCAGTAAAGGTTTAGTTTTTGTTCGTGTTACATATACAATGCAGGTTGGTTTAGGGTTTTTTGTTTTTTTGAGGTTTTTTGAGTTTTTGTTTTGTTTTGTTTTGTTTTCGTCTCATATAGCTACTCAAAAGCCCAAGCAGACAGGTGATGTGACATTTCAGCATAAGGCATCAAAGTTTACTTAGGAAGTTTCTTTTGACTATTTTAATATACATGACCCATGCCACTTTTTTTTCATAATCTATAAGCTAGAACTTGTGACACCTACTCATTAATATTCAGTGAAGAGTAAATTTCTCTGCCACAAGATTTTATGTAAGGAATTTCAAATCTCCCTCTAACTGAGCCCACAATCTATTTGGAGCCATCTTTCTTGACGTTGGCTGTCTGTATTGTTTACATACATTGAAGACTTAGAAATCAATAAATCAGAACTGTCTCAATTTGAAACTCTTCTAAATTATTTCATTTATGAAAGGTAATCAGGGAAGGAAGGAATAGTGTAATTATTAATTTCCTTTGGTTACATTTTTATTTAAAATAGATAGAATTAGTAAAACCTGCCAGCACTTTGTATTCAGTTTTATATTTTTCATTTTTTATTCAAGTTAAGTTTACTGATCCTATTTTTTGTGTTTAATTTGTATGCCTTTATGTGATGAAGTATGAAATTTATACCAAGCACATTCAGTCCCTCAATGTAAGGATCTTGGGGGATGCCTGGGTGGCTCAGTAGGTTAAGCATCCAACTTCGGCTCAGGTCATAATCTCACGGTTCGTGAGTTCCAGCTCCATGTCGGGCTCTGTGCTGACAGCTCGGAGCCCAGAGCCTACTTCGGGTTATGTGTCTCCCTCTCTCTCTGCCCCTCCTCTGCTCATTCTCTGTCTCTCTCCTTCAAAAACAAATAAACATTAAAAAAAAGTTTTTTAATATAAGGATCTTGGTGTTCTTTCAAATGTAGGTGGCCTTGTTAATTCTTAGGCCTAGCATTCTGGGAAAGACCAACACAAGTGGATGTAATTTTCTGCAAATGTAGGACATATTTCCTCAAAACATACTGTTTGACTAATTGTCATCTCTGTTATAACTCACAATATATTCGATAACTTATTTTTATAGATATTTGGAGGAGTTGGGGTTTTTTAGTTATCAAGACTAATTTTCAATAAAATAGATTTAACTCCTTGTCTGTTAAAGTGTAACAGTTCCTGGGAGCTGAGGCAGGTGTAGCCAGCCTGCTGGTTTCACCCACCTCTTACTGATTAATCTACTGGTCAATAACAGCACAAGATACCAAGTTTCAAGGAATGATGCAAACTGGTGCTAGCAGTTGTCAAAGATGTTGATAAATGTTTTTTTCTGTCACCTAACTCTCCACTGGTCTCTTCGATTCAAAGACATTTTGTCAGTTGGTAACAGCAGTGATTTAAAAATAAAAGAGAGAGTTGGGATGGCATTAACTTTAACTTATCAACTCAAAGTTGTGTCATCATTGTAAAGTCAACTGACCATTTTGAGCAGAAAATCAGACCAATTTTGTGGAAGTTAATGGTACTGATTGTCGTGGGTGTCCCATCCTTGCTGAATGAAATAATTATTTATAATCCATTCCAAATTACAATGGAAACTGAGGAACAACCCAGTGTGAGGGCTTAATGTATATTACCAGCAATCTACAATTGGAAGAGAAATATAGATTTGAACTGTTACTCTCCTAAAGACAAAATAGAGGTATTTGGGTGGCTTAGTCAGTTAAGTGTCAGACTTCAGCTCTTGTCATGATCTCACAATTCGTGAGTTTGCCCCAAGTCAGGCTCTGTGCTGACTGACAGCTCAGGGCCCAAAGTCTGCTTTAGATTCTGTGTCTCCCTCTCTCTGTGCCCCTGCCTTGGTCGCTCACTGTCTCTCTCTCTCTCTCTCTCTCTCTCTCTCTCTCTCAAAAATAAACATTAAAAAGAAAGAAAGAAAGAAAGAAAAAACAAAGTATATTTATATTGCCCATCTTAGTGATTATACTTGGACTGTTTTACTTATTTATATATTTTTTTGAAAACCAAATGGGAAAAATTTAAGATCCGGAGTTAATGTGAAGAGAAATCAGAATCTTTCTTTTGACAGCATGGCAAGTCAAAAAATGTGGGCCCTTCTTCCTAATTTATGGCTACATTTGGGTCAGTGTTTTTAATTCCACTGTAGTGTTTTCTGAAATGTAAGTTTTCCTAAAAGGGAAGCTCTGTGATCAAGTAAGTGTGAGTCACATTGCACATTCCATCTAGGGAGACTTAATATACATTTTCATATTCAAGAAATATTAAAGGACTTTTTTGGTAAACAATTACATTTAATTTTACTTAACCCAACAAACACACAGCTTTTCTTTTTTGTTTCATTACATTTATTAACATTTTCCAGAGCACAGGTTTCAAACGGCACTCCGCTATGTGCAGTGAATTATATGTGTGTAAATAGTGAAATAGGAATTAGCAGAAGGTCCGTCCTTCACCGGCTTTGGTCCTCATAGGTGAGAGGAATGCAGTGATGGACCACCTGTTGTGGTGAGTGATTAGATGTGGAAATGCAATCAACATGTTCTTGGTTTCCATCATCTTTCCATCACTTGTATGACTCAGTTTGTTTAAAAACTCATTTTATTGCTGTTTTTTTGAACTGTCACATGGAAGATGTCCAGCTCATGCCTGATGCTCATATAGCAGAGTAGGAATATTGCACAGGGGGGTTGTTTAACTTGGCATCACAGAGTAAGTGACTGAGTTTGCACATTTATGGCATTTATTACTTAGGACACAGGTGGTTGTCCTCAATATGAATGAGAACGTGAGCTGCTTCTCATTTCTTCAAAATGAACTGATCATAATGTTCTTTTGCAAAACTCCTTTTTTTTATTCATAGGAAATATCATTTGAATCAGCTCTTATGTTTAGTATAGTTGTTTCCAGGGAGATACACTAGGATTCAAATATTCATTAATGCAGCAGGGAGTATGTGTCTTTGGATGTATTCTTACTTTCTGACTGTGATTTTGATGTAGCTTTTAGGGAATAAAATTGAGTTACTCTTAATGTAGATGACTACCTCTAGGGTATGAATATGGGTAAATCAGTTTGATTAAGTCAATCCGACTTCAATATAGTAAATCCAAGGGAATGATTAAAATATCCTACGTGGAACGAAACATTATACTTATGTCTAACCCATCAGAAAACAAAAGTGAAAACAAAAACCTCAAAAAGACTGTCAAGTCATTTTGGACACAAATCATATTTAATAGAACCCTTTTGCCCCGAAGGATTCAGTTATAGACTGAATGTTTGTGTGTCCCTAAAATTCATATGTTGATATCCTAATCCCAAATGTGATGTTATTAGGAGGTGGGTTTTTTTTGGAGATGATTAGGTTATAAGGGAAGAGGCTTCATGAAAAAGATTAGTGCCCTTATAAAATAGACCACAGTGAGCTTCCTTGCTCCTTCTGCCCATGAAGACACAGCTATGAACAAGAAAGCAGTTCCTCACCAGACATGAGATCTACTGGCATCTTTGATCTTGATCTTTCCAGCCCCACAACGATGAGAAATGAATTTATGTTATTTATAAGCCTCCGAGTCTATGGTACTCTATTATAGCAGCCCAAACAGCTAAGACAGGTTCTGAGTATTATTTGAGTATAAATAAGGAAAAGATGTTTCAGACTCTGTGTCTCCTTTTCTCTAACCCCCCGTTAATGCTCTGTCTCTCTCTGTCTCAAAAATAAATAAACGTTAAAAAAAATTAAAAAAAAAAAGGAAAAGATCAGAGTGCTTTCACATTTCCACTAGTGACATCATAACAGATGCCATCCTTTTTCATATACAAGGGCATGCAATAATTATGATTATATTCATTAGTATGCTCACATCCTTGAGGGTAACCAACATGACTATTCTATACCCTGTAGATGTGCTTAGATATTAAAAAAAATCTGCCAAAGGTGAACTTGGAATCAAGCATTTATAATTTAAGACCACCAGAAAAAGAGATTCTGTTTTGTTTTCTAAGAGAAAAGATGCAAAAAAAATTTCACCTGACTAGTCACCATAGGAAAGTTTTATCAGTTGCCTGGGTAATCTATTTCAAGGTTATCATATCAATCAAAATTTCATGGGTAAGGAAAAGAACAAGCAGTGAAAAGCTTGCTATTTTGGTACAGAAAAGAAGGATTTTTTTTCTATTCTAAGAAGTGATTTATGGCCTGATAAATAGAGTATGGGAGCTTTATTGCTTCCATTTCCCATCTTCTGTGCATTTGGGGTAAACTTGCAAGCAATGCATACTGAAGAGCTTTTTACATTAGCTAATGTTCTGTTGACAACTATTGTACAAAATGGCTGAGTTGAACTGCTTAGCCTGCTTCATAATAGCACATTTACTGAACCCAGCCATAACTTGGGGCTGCATCTTAAATTACTAAGAATCTGGACAAGCAGTAGACAGAAATCAATCAAACTTCCTTGATTTAGAATTTTACTTGTATGGCTAATTCTTTGTGTTTTTATTTCTTGTTTGCTTGTTTATTAACTTATTAATAACTTACTTATTCATATAGTCATCCAATAAATATTTATGAATGGATTGTTTTATACTGACATTGTGTGCTAGGTGCTAGGTTTTAAGGATCCAATGAAGATAGCATCCTTGATCTCTAATAGCTTCCACTTTAGTGAGGAGCAGAGAAATGTGTAGCTACCATGCCACATGGAAAGGGCTAGACTGCAGAAAGCACAGGGATTACACTGAGAAATTAACTCTGTTCAGACTAGGGGAATGAACAAAGGATTTTCAGAGGAGGTGAGGAAAACCCCAAGCAAGTTGGGAGAAAAGGTGGGGAAGGAGTGTGAGGTGAGAGAGAAGCAAATTGGAGGTGAGGAGAATAGTTAGGAGGCCGCTGTGGGAATCTAGGAGAGAAATGAGGAAGGCCTGAACTGGAGAAGGGAATGGAAAGGCAAAGCTCCATTTGTTCTTGGTGACTGGGACATGGGATGGGGACAGTAATGACCAGGTTAGAGAGTAGCAAGGTGCCTCTCAGGTTGCCATGCAGAACATGATTCCAAAATCCATTTAATTCATTCATTTGGGCCCCTGAAAATGGCTCCAAGGGTGTTAAGCTCTGTTATGGCTTCAAGTTTCTTACAGAGTCCTAACTAGAATGAATTAAACTAACTCAACTCTATAAGCTGATTCAGTTCTGTGCTTGGATTTATAAAAGTCCCAGGGAGATGGGTCACATACAGGACCAATGGTAGTGAAGATAAGTAGATGGTGAAACAATTATTTTAAAAATTGTCTTCAGCTAATTATAGAAAGTCTAGTGGCAGAATGTCTTTCCTTGCTTTGAAGATCAGAATTTCTATTACAAAAAATAATATATGGATGATCTAATTATTTGTACAACATTAAAATCTTCATCAAAGTTCTTTTATTTGGGCTTCTAGAACTCCAGGTATAAAGAATACCATAGCATGTGGCCCGTCCACCAAGGAGGCTTCAGTTTTCACTGAGATAATAAAGGGTCAAAGAATTAGCGACAACTGACAGAACATCTAAGATCAGTACATCTCACTAGGGAATTTCTTGGTCTATTCTCAGGAGGTTTTAATTCATGACTTGGTAAAATTCTTTCTTTTATCAAAGCAGAAGGGGAATGAAAGATCACTGAATTTATTTTTAAACCAGAGGAAGCCTCCCATATCTGTTATCTTGTTTGAGTTTGCTTTTGCCTCCAAAATGGACATTATTATTATATTCTCACAGAAAACTACAGAACACAATATTATAGCCAGAATGTAACAGAAGTATAATAGTTACACGGAAATCTAACTGAAGGAGTTGAAAACAGTCATAGGATGTATGTGATAATATGGTGAAATTGGCAAAAAATAACAGCAGCAGAGAATATTCAAATATATCTTTAAAATGTGCACTTATATTATGGCCTCTTTCTATTGGACAACTAATTAACAGCTGACTCCCACCCAACTGTCCATGAGGTGGTTTGCTTTCAGTAACTTATTTATTAAATCATAAAATAAGACCATGGTAATGATGGGAACAGATTGTTCTAAGTCCCACAACATTCTACCCATGAAACTATCATTAACATTGCTCTGAAAAGTGATATGTAAGAGTTTCATGTCACTAGCTGTCCTGCATTGCTAGTTATTTTGTTACATATTCTCTCATCTTCTACATAAGTTTTATAACCAAAAAGACTTTATATTTTAGTATATCTATATTGATTTAATGCCATGTATTTTATCCTTAATATTTGTTTCTTGATAAGCCAAGAAGAAAAAATATTTAAATAGGTAGTTTTGATCATCATAAACTCAATACATTTATTTTCACAAATGGGGAAACTGACACACAGAAAGATGTTCGATTCAAATTCATATTGCTAAAAGGGCTCTCTGCCATTAGATGATAGGACTCCTGGAATCCACACCCCTCACTTTTCCCATCACTCCTGTTCTTCCCCTTTATTTCATACAAGAAGCCTATTTACTGTAGCTCTGATAAAACATTACCAAGCTATATGTTGCTTTGAAACTAAAGCTTTTGTTTTGTTTGGCCTTTGACTGCAAAATGCTTAAGGCCAGATTGGCTTCATGGACATTTCTTTCTTATTATATTGTTCATGCACCAATATTCCATTAAGAAAAGTGTAAATGTATATGTAACCCTGTGCTCTAACAAAGTCGCACATGTTTCTCTGGTCTCTGTTTTCTTAATCAGTCTGCAATGTAGTGGTCCATCATCGCTACATTGCAATATGGTGGACTGTCATCAGAAGACTAAAGAGGAGGTCAAAGGTGAGCAAATCCAAAGGAGTCCATGTAAAAGGAAATGTGCACACATCTTAGCTTGGAATTCTTTTTTAAAATTTTTATGTTAATTTATTTTTTGAGAGAGAGAGAGAGCAAGCTGGGGAGGGTCAGAGAGAGAGGGGGAGAGAGAAATCCCAAGCAGTCTCTGCACCATCCTGCAGAGCCTGATGTGGGGCCCAAACCCACAAACCATGAGATCATGACCTGAGCTGAAACTAAGAGCTGGATGCTCAACCGAGTGACCCACCAGGCACCCCATCTTGGAATTCTTAATAACCTATCCTTACTGGGCCTCTCCACGTTTACCTTATATTAGATATAAGGGACTCTTTGTTCCTTTTGGAACAAATATTTTCACCATTTTTTTCTGTTCAATTCATATCCACTTTTCAGTAGCTTGCTCCCCACCCCTTCTTCCTCCAATATGGTTATAACCATGAATGTCCTTACTCCTTCCATTTCACACTCGAATCCAGCAATTTATATATGGTTTCACCTTGTCTACATGCTTCCCTGACTCATTCATCCACATTTATTTCTTCTAACTGTGAAATTCTTACCCACTTTTTTCCCCAGCACTGCATTCTGAGCCTTAAAACATTTATACCTGATACTAATGCCTGTTAACAACTAGTTTCTAAGGTCTTTGAAAACAGGTTTGTGCTTGCGTGTCATTTGGTTTCTCTTTAGATAGGCCTGGGATGTTAGGACTATTCATACATGGTTCTTCGCCTTTTGAGCGCCTGGTAGGATTGTACTTCGCCAATCTGTTGAAAGTTAAGCACAACCTTATGACTTCCTTTGGAAAACAGAATGTGAGAGAAGCAATATATATCACTTCTTGGCATAGGTTTTAAGACCCAGTGTGTGGTTCACCTTATTTTCAACCCTTGCTATGATTACACGGCAGTGGATATGAAGATAGAATTTCCATCAGCTTGGACCCTTGAATGGCTACATTGGTAGAGTTTATTGTTGAAATTGGTGGATGTGTACTCTGAGTGAGAAATAAACAGTCCTTTTGATATGCCACTAAGATCTGGGCATTCTTTCTTTCTGCAGCATAACTTATGACATCCTATCTGATTAAGCATCTTAGATAAGTGTTATGCCTATAGTGGATATCCAATAAATATTTGTGAAGTGAAGAATTAAGAGAATTAATTAGACACTGTAATGTAATTAATTTTGGAAAAGTCTCAGTGACCACCCACAAGCATAACCAGGGATACCAATGAGAAAGTAAAAACAGGCGAAAGATGATTTTTTTGTGCTGACATACAAAATAAAGCTTAGCAAATTCCCTTAACTCTGATTGACCTCAGAAGTACTGAGAGAGGCCAGAACAGCCTGAAGTTGCAAATAATTGATGTCTCAATTCCTGGAATATTCATTTCTAAGGCCAGTTAAGAAATGGGGAGGAGGTAAGAAAGGAAAAGCTGGAAAGATGGATGTTTTGTAGAGTTGGCTAATTGGGTCAGTGAACAAACTGAACAAGGATCAAAAAAATATTGGTTTTACTTTGAACCAGTGTGAAGTAGGCTTACCCATTATACTTCTATGTATTATGTGCATCTTAATGCACATACGTATTATATGCAGAAACATGACAGAAAGCAAAGGAGGCAAGTCAGCATGTGTCTTATAAAAAGAACTGCTTTCAGAAAGATGACTGGACGAAAAAAGGTAAGATTTGGTTTTTCAGACAACTCATCCCAAATTCATATGTAGCACCATCATGACAAGTTTTCCCTTACTTTCAGCCATCTAAATTTGTATGTCTTTTTCAAATAAGCTCTGTGTGTTTGCATAAGGGCAAATCATAGGGAAGTGCTAACAATGACATAAGACGCTGCAATATGTTTTCAGTTCTCTGCACGTTCATACAATATTATTCCAAAGCTATTGGTTGCTAACCTATTCAATACCAAGTAGGGTTCTAAAGCAATTCTTAAAATTTAATGTGTGTAATAATTAGGAGGGATCCTTGCTAAAATGCGGATTCATAACCAATGGGTGGAGACTAAGATTCTGCATCTCTAACAAACTCCAAAGTGATATCGATGAAACTGGTATGGACCACACTTTGAGAAGCAAGGTTGTAAGCAGAGCCTCTCAGGTCACCATTGGTGGCCATTGGTTTGAGAGGTCAGAGCTCACTGGAGCCAGTAGCCACTACCTGAGTGCCCTCATCAGGAGAACGTCAGAGGGGTGGACCACGTGGTCATCTCATGCAGTTTGCATGCAGTTTGCCACATCCAGCACTCACAAAATTTCCCCAACTCACTGAGCCTAGCCAAAGAGAAAATCTATGAGAACAGTTAGCTAAGAGCTCTTCTCTACTCATCAAGAACGTGGGACCTATTGAACTGATGGATGCGCGTTCGTGATATCCATGGAGAAAAATGTGCAGCTTAGCTAGCAGCCCATCAGGGCAGAGGAAGCAAAGAAACCCGGTGAGGACGCTAAAGGAGTAGAGCACCAAGTGGCACCATTGTATATTGTCCTCGCATATGGTAGATGTTTATGTTCACTTGCAACAGACGTGCCCTTGCCACAGCAGCCTGGTCAGCTGAGGGATGACTGCTTCAGTGATGCACATATATTCTGCAAATTAAGCTGCTTTGTTATTCTGAGATACTGCATGTGAAAAAGTTTGAGCATTCACATTATAACAAGGTATCATATTATGTTTATTAATGAAAGTGAGAACAATCTGATAGCTACTATAAATGTATTTTGTTACAAGCTTTTATAGCATTTTTTCTGTTTCTATCTTTTTTTGTAAAATAGTTTCTCATTAATGCTATTAAAAATGTGAAAATACCATCATTAAAAACTCATCAGGGGTGCCTGGGTGGCTCAGTTGGTTGAGCGTCCGACTTCAGCTCAGGTCATGCTCTCACGGTTCCTGGGTTCGAGCCTCGCGTCTGGCTCTGTGCTGACAGCTCAGAGCCTGGAGCCTGCTTTGGATTCTGTGTCTCCCTCTCTCTCTCTGCCCCTCCCCCGCTCATGCTCTGTCTCTTTGTCTGTCAAAAATAAATAAACATTAAAAAGTTAAAAAAAAAACCTCATCAGATGTTTTGCTTATTTTAAACACAAAGCTTAATATAAGGTAGTATGTTCATGAACGCCAGTTCATATTTCAAATAATTTTTTTTTAATTTTAACATTAAAAAAATTTTTTTGAGAGAAAGAGAGGCGCAAGTGGTGGAGAGGGGCAGAGGGAGAAAGAGAGACTCTTAAGCAAGTTTTATGCTCAGCATGGAGCCTGATGCAAGGCTTGATCCTATGATCCTGAGATCATGTTCTGACCAAAATCAAGTGTTGGATGCTCATCTGACTGAGCCACCCAGGTGCCCCTCATATTAAAATTTTGTAAAAGTTTTATTTGAAAATATTACACAAGTTTAATATTTAATGTGATCCTTAGTATTTATATCCTATTTGTGTTGTTATAATTGTATGCTAAATATAATGCTTTTTTCATTAAGCCCATGTCAAGTTACTAAATCCCTTTCCATTTTCCCAAAAGTGTCAATCCAATTTTATTATTTCTATGCATCTTAAAATGACAAAAGATTAGAAAGCAACATTATAGGGACTTTAGCAATGAATGAGACAAAATCCCTGTTTTCATAAAGCTCTCATTCTCATGGAAAGAAAGAAAATAAATGTATAAACAAGAAAAATATCATAGTTTTAATTGTTACAAAGAAATATAAAATAGGTTGTTTTATTAGGCAGTAATGGTGTGGCTTATTTCAATTTGTGATCATAAAAATCTCTCTTAGGAGGTAACACTTAAAGTGGGATCTGAAGACCAGGGAGAAGACAACCGTATGATAATCAAAGGGATGGGTATTATGGAAGAGGGAATAGCCAGTTTTAAGACCTTGGGATAATATTTGGCTTGCCACAGGAAAAAAAAAAAAAGGTCAGTGTGGTTCCAACATTGTAAACAAGAGGGAAGCAGAAGAGATGAACTTGGAAAGATCGGCAGGGTCACATTATGGGGGGCCACAGTAAGGAACTTATTCTGAGCATGACAGGAAACTATTGAGAGCTTTTCTTGGGGATGTGGCAACATAGAGTCAGTGTTAAATACATGGCCTCTGCAGTCAGCCTGCCTGGGTGCAGATCCCAGCTCTGCTATTTCCCAGCTATGTGATGTGGGTAAGTTATTTTACTACTCAGTATCTCAGTTTCCTTACTGTAAAATATAGGTGACAATCGCAATGAAGTATGTAGGTTTATTGTGAGAATTAAATGAGTTATTATTTGTAGAGATGATAATAGCATAATATATTAAGAATATTAAACTATGTTTAACCATGGTAGTCATTATTTTGAATTTTTATACAACATTCCCTAATCCAACCCATATTTGAGATTTTCTCGGAGCCGAGCCTATATATTTTCAATGAAACCCTATAAACCTGTAACTGAATACAAATAAACTCTGATTCTATTTTGACTTGCAATTGACTCCTCTCTATATAAAATATCTTTGCAATAAATTTAATTTTAATAACTTTTTTAAAGCAATGTGAATTGGGAAATAATTTATATTCTTTACTAAATTATATCTCTTTCTAAAAATATGTTAACTTTCTGGGATTTCACCGTCATTGGTAAACATGTAAAGATTTCTGCACGGACTTTCATTTTGGACGCAAATGAATATGGTAAATGTTAAATCATCACTTAACATTACTTTTTTTTCTGGATTAAAATAAGTTACTTTTGAAGAGGAAAATGCTGCTTGTGCAGTCATTTAAATGGAGTAGGGGTAAATTATGTACTTCCAAGGAATTAAGCTGAGACTTTGTTAGAGATTCTGGTTGTATGTAGACAAGAATATGGGAAAAGAGGTAGAATGGACAGGATGAGAATTCAGGAGTCCTGTGTTCTATTATTCTTAGCTGTTTAAATAAAATACATTTCACAAAGAAAGTTTCAGAGTCATGGTTGGGCTCAGTTTTTCATCTGTAAATTGAGAAACTAAAATAACATGGCCATCCCTGTTTACAGATAAGGTATTTGAGACAAGGTAAGTTTAAGTAATTTTCCCAATGTCACACAGCCAGTAGATATAGAAAGGGAGGGTCTTGCCTTCATTTTTGGAAGAATTCTGTTTGATAACCTGGAGCCACTGTCCATTATACATTTCTCATTCTTTTCTAGTATTATATAATTTTTCAGTGAGGAATTTTTCAGTAAAGCATTGCATTTATGAAAATAAATCTTTTTCACATGAAATACACCTATGAACTTGCCCTAGAAGTTTCTTGATTTAAACAAACGAAAACATTTAAAAAGTTATAAAATTATTCTCCTGTTGAAAGGACACAGCTTAAGAAAGCTATAGAAAGCCTTCTAAATTCTTCTAGAAGCAATAGAGTTCTGCAGAGGTGCAGTTTACATGATATAATATTGGAAACATGTAGATTAAATTTCCCTTTATGTGGGAACTTTGTATGATAGGAAGAAGCAGTTTCAGCAAAATGTAATTTGAGTTTTCAACCACAATTGATAGTAGAAACAAAGTACAAAGGAATCTACTTGTCTTCCTTGAATATATAAGAAGTTCTAGCTCGAGGCTATATTTATATCAGAACAATTTATCTAAGCTTAGTGCATTGGTGTAAATTTAGTCTCCAGCTAAAGGTTAACTTCAGCTGTGATGGGAACAAACAAGCACAGATTTCTTTCTTTTCACTTGACTGAGTCTGGGTTGTACCTTATAGTGGTGGTGGTAGTAAGATGCCAGTGGGTGGGATGGGAGTGGAAGGAGTTAGTCATGCAGGATGTAAACCTTCAGCTGTGCAGGTAGTGCCCTCTGCTGGTCATTAAACATGTGCATCAAGACTCTCCTATGGAAAAGGAAGTTGAAAAACACATTACCCTTATTGCTCTAAATAAGCATTCAACTCTAGGCTGAGTATTAAATTTATTTTTCTAAGTCAAAATGGTAGTACTAAGGGAATCAGGAGTATTTTATTTGTAATACCTAAGTCAGTTTATCACATGACTTCAACTATGGCTAACATATAATATTTTATAACATAACATAATTTTCAAAATTTGTTATGTAGAAATACAACTTTCCAAAAAGTAAAATAATTAGTTGAATAGCAAAAAAAATATAATGATGAATTTCCTTTAAATATCCACTGCTCATAGGGACATTTAAAAAATTTTAATTGTTATTCTACTCATATTAAATGCTTAATTTGAACACGCAGTTTGGATATACCTCTACTGGGAAAAAATATATAGTTCTCCACAATATGTTACCATAACTCTTACCTGGGAACAAAGCCAAGGCCAAGGAAACCAATCTGAGATTGGTTGAGGAAGGCGTATCGTAGCATGGAGAAGAACCTCTTCAATGTCTCCTGCCTCAGTCAGAACCACTTTGGATACTGGACCAGTATTGAGGTTGAGGATGAGTAACAAATAGCTCAAATATGAGATTCATGTAAAAGCTCTGATGAACCTGATATCTATACCTGAATCCATGCTTTCTGAATTTCTCTGATACCCTCTTAAGGAAGCTAGGGGCAAGGCTTTTGAACTCCAGTTTCTTACCAGGGACAGTTGATAAGCATGTTTTCCCTTTACTTATTAAAGGTACAAATCATGTGTAACTTAGACACCTTTCATTAAAGACTAGAAAGCAGAACAACCCATTCGGGCCCCACACCTCTTGAGGAAAATATTAACTTTTACTGTCTTTAGAGTAACCCCAGAAGTTAACATTGATCATAAAGCATATATTGAAGCTTGGAAAGGAGAGAGCAAGGAGTAGTCACTCACAGTGGCTTATAAATGACAGATCTTAGTGAATATTGTCCATCTCTCCAGTGTGAATACATAAATAACTATTAAAGAGACTTCCAGTCACACACAGGGGGGAAAAGCCAGAGCAATGTCAAGTAGAATCATTAGAGAAAAACAGCACACTAGACTTCATTCTGACCACAAGTCCCTGGATATGGCTGCCATTGACGTGAGTGAAAGAGATTCATGCCAGTAGAAACAAAGTCAGGCTCAGAGAGATGCCTTAACACCAGTTAACAGAGTTGTAGGAGAGTCCGTCATTCATTCAGTCAACATTTTTCTTCACTTAGAGTCAAGTAGATAGTGCTGGGGTTTTTTTGTTTGTTTTTGTTTCTTTTTTAAATAAAGCAATGAACAAGGAGAAGCTGTGGTTTCCATCCCCCTGAAACTTGGGATAGGATAGGGGTATCTCTACACACTGTGGTACAGATGTATGTGTAAATGTATTTGGGAGTCTGGTGACAGACACCTACACGTGTGTAACAGAAACACATAAACTCATGAGCAATATGTCCTTCAGAAAATCTTTGGTCCTCATTTTCTTTTTTGTAAAAAGAAGAGATTTAGGTTGGTTAAATGTAATGTTTCTTAGAGGTCTGAAATTCTGTGAGTCTGTATATTCAGTCAGTTTTACTTGTATATAAAAATGCTTTGGAAGAAAGACGGAGAGATTTTGGAATTGACAGAATGATGAAAATCAGCCAAATCTGCCTCAAGGAAGTTTCATGAGGAAATGGATGTTGTTTGTGTAGATTCTTATCTAAACTTGGCACCTAATACGTGAGTTATCAGAAGCCAGATAACTGATAGAAATGTTTTCTTTGAATTCATTTTTTTTCCTGCATTGGCAAAGCCTTACATAGAGTTGAAAGAGAGTAGAAGCTGGGTTTGAGAGAATGGGGGTGGGTATGACCAGTAAGGGAAATCACATGGTTTAGAATTTTAGAGTTGGAAGGTCACTTGAGATTAATGAATGCAATTTTCAACCCAAGCACAAATCCTGTCCTGAAGAGTCTTGATAAGTTTTAGGGACAATGCATGCACAAAATAGGATAATGTCACAGATACTAAGTATTTGAAAATGAGTCAGAGCCAGATGAATAAAAGTGAAAAAGAAACTCTAGAAAGAGAGAACACCGTGACCAAATGGGGATGGGGAGGTATTACAGGCATTTCCCTATTAGGAAAGCATTGACTGTGAGTTAGGGAATAGTGGCAAATGTGACCGGAAAAATGGTATTCGTGTCATGTTCTGTGTTGAGCTAAGAATCTTGGGATTTATTCCATTACCAGTAAGCGTTTTAAGTAAACTAGTGGTACAGTTAGATTTACATTTTAAATAGAGCAACCCAGGTACAACATGGAGAATGTATTTGAAGGTGGTGGGACTAGAAGCAGCCTCTTTCAATAACCAATAGAGATCATTAAGCTAGGATCTAGAGGAGAATAGAAGTAATAGGTGGGAAGGAGGAAATAAAGAATGGAAAATTTTGGAAAATCAAATCAACAGGACTTATTTAATTGCTTGTTTTTGAAAACTAGTAGAGAAGACCTACAGATTTTTGGTTTGGGTAACCATTAACATAGAGGAAACAAACAGAGAGGTAGATGAAGGGGAATATGGTGAGTAAGCACGTGGCCTTGAATTTGGGTTGCATGTGAGATATCTATATAAATCTAATTAATGTCATGTTTAAGGGAGAGAGAGACAGAGACAGAAGAAATTGATAACTACCATCTAAGACTGAATAGTGCCTAAAGGGTTTGAGTTAATTGATAGGATTGAGTTTTGATAAGTTCATGAAAAGATCAAATTATAGGTAAAACATGTAACTTTTATTTTTCAGTACATCTGAATTTATGAGCAACTTAATTGCCCCCACTACTTAGTAAAAACATTTAGCACTTTGTAAATAGTCAAGCAATGGTGATTATGATTATTATTATTAGTTAGAATTTTACATCACCTTGGGATTTGAGAAAAAAAAATTGGGATGTGAAAAATCTTGTTTCTTCCAAAATCAGAGTCCATAAAACTCCGTGTGTGAGTTATGCAATTAAATCATATTCTCATGATTAAGTGTCTGGTAGAGTGAGACTGAGAAGAGTAGGCAGAGCTGGGTTAAGAAGGGAGGGCATTCCTGAAACAGATGGATTTGGCTGGTTTTCAAAGTATGACACAGAAGCACATGGAGGTTTGGAAAGGCAGGTGGGAATGGACTGAAAGAGGGCTCATGCAAAGCCAAGGAATATGGACTTGATCTTGTAGACAGTGATTGTTTAAACATGAAGAGATTTGAATGGATATGAGTCTTTCTGATTTTGATTGTGGCATCTGTGTGAAGAAACACTGAAGCATGGAGAGTTTATAGTCATAGAGGAATAGTTGGGGACTAAAGCAATGGGAATGGAGCAGGAACACGATGAGGAAAAATCTAGAACTACTGTTGTCTGACTCAGTGTAGGGATGGTGGAAGACATATATATATACAATACTCTGAAGTTTCTACCTTGATGTAAAATAGTCTCTTCGTGGTGAATGTTTGCTTCACATTCTTCATACTTACAGTGAGAAATTTCATCTATTTTTTTTTCCTGCAAGATAGATGAATGATTGGCACTTTTAATCTTTGGGTTTCTCATTACTAGATAACTAAATGCAAATCATATCTCATTGTTCTCAATGATATGTGATTTTCACAGGGAATATTAATCCTGAACTAAATATTATTATTTTTGGTATAAGATATTTATTACCGCTTTTTCACCCTTGGTTCCATTAACATCACTGGTGATACTTTTGGTTGTGATGCTTTCATTTATTAGTATTTGTTTAATGCAGATATGTTCAGAAGTGGATCTAAGTTAAAGTTAGCAATATTGGAACAAAATGAATTAAAAAAAACCCCCACACCCTATAAAGTGGCTATTGTATGGAAATGCTACAAGGGTTTATGATATTATCTTTTAATCATTAATTCTTTTTTATGTTATAATCTAGATTTAGACCTAGATGCAGTTGACTTAGTTAAGCTTACATGGTAGTGTTTCTCATTGTTTTAAGCTAAAGTGGCTTTAAGATATATACCTTTCATACAAACATACATACACTTCACATTGTGAATTATGACCCAGTAGTTTCCTTCATCTTCCAGAATTCCCATGTTTAACAAGAGACATATATTCATTACTAAGGAAGCAATTTATCAAACTGGGGAGAAAAATACTTTCTATAGTTTTCAGATTGGTCCTATTTAAAACAAGTCTTCATTTCTTGTGTAGTCCTTTAGAAAACGTTATATTTCAAGCTGCATAGATCTTTGTAAAAGAAGTTCTGAAAGTCATTTACTATAGTTGTTTCCAGACTTTTGTATTTTGTGGACAATAAAATGCAATTTAATATCAAAGAAAGAAAAGATTTGATTTTATTGTCAACTCCTTATTTTGCCAAAAAGACATTAAAATCTAACAAACAAGAAGCAAACAAAAACCTGTTGCATATCACCACTATTAATCATAATGTAAAGAACTTCTCAATACCAAAAATCCAAAAAGACAGTATTGAATGTATGGAAATTTTGATATATTATCTGTATTTCTCTCAGTCCTATGTAAACTTTAGTATGAACACCATTGCCAATGTGTATACATCACTGATCTAAAGCTGTAAAGCACTAACACGGATGATGAAAATGTCTTGTATTTTGAAAGATCATTAGGAAAGGGTTTCTAAAAAAGGGAAATCTTTGATAAATAGAAAAGGGAGTCTAATTTTTTTATATTTTTTCTTTTGTCTCCTGCCCTTCCATTCTTCCACTGAATGAAGGAAAAAGACAAAAATATGCTGCAATCATTCTTCTTTATAAATGCCTATTTTTATTTCTGGAATGTTCTTGTTCCTTTTGTGTCCTTGGCAAGCTTCCATGTATACACAGGTACTCAGCTTTTACATCACCTTCTTGGAACAGCCTTCTTTTCTCTTTTAATATTAGTTGTCTCTCTTCTCAGCACATTGTGTATACCTACATACTAGCAATTATGCTACTTTATCATAATCTATTTTTTTAATTTAAATTCAAGTTAGTTTGCATACAGTGTAGTCTTGGCTTCAGGAGTAGAACCCAGTGATTCATCTCTTACATATAACACCCAGTGCTCGTCCCAACAAGTGTCCTCCTCAGTGCCCATCACCCATTAAACCCATTCCCCCATCCACCTCCCCCCCAGCAACCTTCAGTTTGTTCTCTGTATTTAAGAGTCTCATAATCTATTTTTTATTCCTATATGATAATTTCTGACATTAGTTATCAGATGCAGTCTATCTATATTTATTCTCATTTTTTTATATACTCAATTTTATTTTTATATCTTATTTGGTGATTTCTGTTTACCTAGTTTTTCCCATGTTTTCATTTTTGTCCTTCTTTCCTCCCCTCTTTTAGAATGACTGAGTTTTAAAAATTTAATTTCTCCCTCTATTGGTTTGAATTTATAAACTATTACTGTTTTGTTGATTATCAAGATATTTAGCATAATTTTAAAAGTCTAAATTTAATTTATTTCTCCCCTCTTACTAATTATAAGCTTCCTGGAATATTTCCTTCATAAATGTTAAGAAGGGAGTACACTATATTATTTTTATCTTGTATTGTAGCATTCATGATTAATCTTTACTATTTATTGCTATTATTTTTTATAGTCGTTGCTCTGTATTTCCCATGATTTTAAAAATCATATTGCTTGTCTTTTCTTTTTGTATATTAGTCCTTTTTGTTTTCATTTCTTTTTTCTTTAAGGTTATTTTTTGTTTGGTTGAAATGTGTTTATCTATTTTAACCTTATTCCTTAAAAATATTTTCAAGGGATATGTGGCTCTAGTTAGTCAGCTATTTTCTGTCAGCTCTTAGAGATATTATTCTACCCTTTCCCAGCTTTCATTTTATACCAAGATGAGAAATATAAGTCTATTTTTTATTTTTTTCTTTTTCTTTTGCTATTTTTAGAATTTTCATGTCCTTACTATTCTTCAGATTCACAGAAATATGGTTAAAAATAGCTTTTTTATATGTACCATACTTGGGGGTCATTATGCTTTAAGAATCTGAAGATTCTTACCTTGCAGCCCTTCTTGAACATTCTTAGTCATTAAGCCTTTTGACTTTGCACTTTTCTTATTCTCTCAATTTTCTCCCTTGCAGAATTAAGCATTTATTAGGTCTTCTCTTACCTTCAATTTAATAGTTTCCATGTTTTTATATTACTAGGCTGTACTTTGGGTGATTTTTCTGTTCTCTCCTAACTTATTATTCTTCCTCTAGCTATGTTTTATCTGCCATTTAATGTATTTAGTACATTTTACATTAAAGTCATTATGCTATCATTTTAGAATTAGAATGCCTATTTCGTTTCTTTTCAAATCTGATCTTTTCTATAATAGTATACAAATGAAGCAGAGAAACCAGCATAGTGTTTACACCGTGAGACCTGTTCCCCACCCCAACTCAGAGCTGGTCGGTGTCTGAAAGAGCACTAGAGTCTGGTGGTGGTAGTGGTGGAGTGGTGGGCAGACGGGGACAGGTCAATGGTGGGCAATAAAAACATAGATCCTGGCTTCATGCATCACCAGAGAGGGGGATAAGAGCCAGGTAGCAAGATAATAGCAGTTGCCATGTGGTCTAATAAATTTTGTGCACAGCAAACTTGAAATATTTTCTAATAAATACCCAGAGGTTAACACGGAGGGCACACTGGCAGGGAAATGACGGTCTCAGAGCAGCAGGCAGAAGTAAAGGTCAGTGAGTGGGTTATTACTATTAATATGTGCTTATTTAGAACCCTACTTTTCATGGTCTGGGGAAACAGGTTATAAAACAATGGGTAAGAGAAGGTTGGAGAGTAACTCTGGGCAGTAGCATTAATACTACTTGTGAAATTACACCTAGTCTCAAATATGACCAACACTTTGTGAATTTGTTAAAATGGATATTTTGTCATTAACTTACTAATATAATTTCACTGATTTCATTGATGATGGACTCCAGGCTGAATCCTTAGCCTGCTGCCTGGAGACGTCATCTTCTTCTATTCTTTTCCTTCACCCTCATCATACAACACCAATAAAACATGATATACTCAATTGAAGGGCTATTCCTTGTATAGAAAACACTATAGAAGTGATTTGACATTACCTGAATCACTGGTGGTTTTTTCATAGATAAATTTATCATGGCATCAATATATACATATATATTACAACGTAGATCTGTATGTGGATTCTAGGGAAATTTTCTGTATATATTGAATTTAGGTTACCCTGTCAAAAGAGAATTAGGTCAATAAAAAAAGTATATTTAAAAAAATAATAATATTCATAGAATAGCTATGCATTGAACGAACACATCTAAAAAAAATGTCTCTATCAACCTGAAATCTAGGCAGGGTTTTGTGTCTGTAGGTAAAGATATAGAAGTTTTGAATTGGTTTCCCCAATATCTGTAGGCAAACATTTCTAGGACTTATTCTTTCCATGAAGAAAATTTAACGGTATTTAGCAATTCAACTAATATATAAGACTTTTTTCTGCTGGGTACCTCTAGTCTGCCCCTTCGTCACATAATCTGTGAAATAATTTACTCTTCACTGATTAATTCCCTGGAAAAAGTATCAATCTTCAATCTCTTGTTTTCCAAATCTATAGAATTCTTCACATTATTATGAACTATCCTACATGTAATGCAGTTTAAAGTTATCCCTAATAAACAATAAAACTCAAGTATCAAATGTATAATCTCATATGCAGAACAATGTTTAACAAAATAGCTTTGTCTGAAGAACATATTAGGAGGCAGTGGAATCTTTGAAAACATTGGCAAAACTTTTAAGTTGAATAACAGTAAAAAGTCTGAATAAAATAACAGATGACGGAAAGGACACTTAACACATCGAATAGTTTAACTTCTGGGGTCATATTGAATAAAGTAATGTTGTTTTTTCTTCAGCATTTAAAATAGTATCTTGTGTATTTTTCTTTCTTAAAAAAATAAGTTATTAAATAAGTTACATTTAGTGCTGGTGAACTTCTTTTGTCTAAGACACATACCATGTATTGGTTCATTTAAGATTGTCATACTCCAGTCAGATAGTTTCCCTCTTCCTCTTATCCCCAGCCATCTGTTATTCCTTCTGTGGTGTTTACCAATGTCATAAGAGGCAATTATTTAGAATTTCTCACCTATGTTTTGCTTCCTGGGGGAATTTATGGAAGATGGAAGATGGAAGGAAGCTAAGAAGTCAACAGGAAGGAAGTTTCCTGTTTCTCAGGAAACAGCAGATGGTGGCGAGGATCTGGAGAAAGGGGAACACTTTTGCAGTGTTGGTGGGAATGCAAACTGGGGGAGTCACTCTGGAAAACAGTATGGAGTTTCCTCAAACAATTAAAAATAGAACTACCCTAAAGGGGTGTTTGGGTGGCTCAGTAGGTTAAGCACCTGACTTCAGTTCAGGTCTTGAACTCATGACTCGTGAGTTTGAGTCCCATGTTGGGCTCTGTGCTGACAGCACAGAGCCTGCTTCAGATCCTCAGTCTTCCTCTCTATCTGCCCCTCCCCTGTGGGCACACGCACTCCCTTTCTCTCTCTCTCTCAAAAATAAATAAACGTTAAGGAAAAAAAGAACTACCCTACAACCCATCAATGGCACTTCTAGGTATTTATCCAAGATACAAATGCTGATTCTAAGGGGAACATGCACTCCAGTGTTTATAGCAGCAGTATTGACAATAGCCAAATTATGTAAAGAACCCAAATGTCCATCAACTGATGAATAGATAAAGAAGATGTAGTACACACACACACACACACACACTGGAATACTACTCAGTGATGAAAAATACTACAAAGTGATGTTGTCATTTGCAACAACATGGATGGAACTAGAGTGTATCATGCTAAGTGAAATAAGTCAGTCAGAGAAAGATAAATATCATATGATTTCACTCATGTGTGGAATGTAAGAAATAAAACAGATGAACATAGGGGAAGGGAAGGAAAAATAAGATAAAAACA
This sequence comes from Prionailurus bengalensis, assembly GCF_016509475.1. NCBI lineage: Eukaryota > Metazoa > Chordata > Mammalia > Carnivora > Felidae > Prionailurus > Prionailurus bengalensis. The sequence goes on from NC_057343.1 coordinate 208,321,143, forward strand.
GAGAGGGAGGCAAGCACATAAGACACTCTGAAATACAGAGAACAAACTGAGGGCTGCTGGAGGTGTGTTGGGTGGGAGGATAGGCTAAGTGTGTGGTGGGAATTAAGGAGGGCACTTGTTGGGATGAGCACTGGGTGTCATATGTAAGTGATGAATCACTAAATTCTACTCCTGAAACCATTACTACACTATATGTTAACTAACTTAGATTTAAATTTAAAAAAGTAAAAGAAAAAACAAAACATGCAAATACTTAAAAAAAGTCTCAGTGAAGAGGAGGAATAAATTGTTTCAAGAGTAAAGGCATGGATAAAGCCATGTGTTATAATAAAATAAGACCTAAAATTATTCTGTGAGTATAAATTTCTCCTTGGGGAGAAAACACTGTTAATGAAACGCAAGTAACACTATTCAGTGTCAGGAATGTAGAAAGTTTAAAATTCATGCAGAACCTAACACAATATTATCCAATCAATAAACATTTAAAATATTATTTCTACCAGCATTATATGAGAGTTCCAGGTTTTTTTTTAACACTTGGTATGGTCAGTATCTTTAATTTAAGCCATTCTTATCATGGTTTTAATTTGCATTTCCCTAGTGATTAATGATATTGATTATCTTTTCACATGCATTTTTTACCATCTATATATCTTCTTTGGTGAAGTGTCTGAAGAGTTCACCCATTTTATTTTTTGGGTGTTTCTTATTACTGAATCCTGGGATTTCTTTATACATTCAGTATATAGGTTATTTATGTGGTATGAAAATATTTTCTTCCAATCTGTGGATTATCTTTTTATTTTCTTAATGTCTTTTGAAGAACAGAATTTTAAATTTTAATGAAATACAATTTATTATTTTTTAAAACTTTACAGATTATGGTTTGGAGTTGTATCTAAGAAATATTTGCCTAACATTTTAATGGTAATGTAACATGGTACAATTACTTTGGAAAACCAATTTGACAATGTCTTTAAAACTTAATGGCACAAAAACAGACACATAGACCAATGGAATAGAATAGAAACCCCAGAACTAGACCCACAAACGTATGGCCAACTCATCTTTGACAAAGCAGGAAAGACCATCCAATGGAAAAAAGACAGCCTCTTTAACAAATGGTGCTGGGAGAACTGGACAGCAACATGCAGAAGGTTGAAACTAGACCACTTTCTCACACCATTCACAAAAATAAACTCAAAATGGATAAAGGACCTAAATGTGAGACAGGAAACCATCAAAACCTTAGAGGAGAAAGCAGGAAAAGACCTCTCTGACCTCAGCCGTAGCAATCTCTTACTCGACACATCCCCAAAGGCAAGGGAATTAAAAGCAAAAGTGAATTACTGGGACCTTATGAAGATCAAAAGCTTCTGCACAGCAAAGGAAACAACCAACAAAACTAAAAGGCAACCAACGGAATGGGAAAAGATATTCGCAAATGACATATCGGACAAAGGGCTAGTATCCAAAATCTATAAAGAGCTCACCAAACTCCACACCCGAAAAACAAACAACCCAGTGAAGAAATGGGCAGAAAACATGAATAGACACTTCTCTAAAGAAGACATCCAGATGGCCAACAGGCACATGAAAAGATGTTCAGCGTCGCTCCTTATCAGGGAAAACAAATCAAAACCACACTCAGGTATCACCTCACGCCAGTCAGAGTGGCCAAAATGAACAAATCAGGAGACTATAGATGCTGGAGAGGATGTGGAGAAACGGGAACCCTCTTGCACTGTTGGTGGGAATGCAAATTGGTGTAGCCGCTCTGGAAAGCAGTGTGGAGGTTCCTCAGAAAATTAAAAATAGACCTTCCCTATGACCCAGCAATAGCACTGCTAGGAATTTATCCAAGGGATACAGGAGCACTGATGCATAGGGCCACTTGTACCCCAATGTTCATAGCAGCACTCTCAACAATAGCCAAATTATGGAAAGAGCCTAAATGTCCATCAACTGATGAATGGATAAAGAAATTGTGGTTTATATACACAATGGAATATTACGTGGCAATGAGAAAAAATGAAATATGGCCTTTTGTAGCAACGTGGATGGAACTGGAGAGTGTGATGCTAAGTGAAATAAGCCATCCAGAGAAAGACAGATACCATATGGTTTCACTCTTATGTGGATCCTGAGAAACTTAACAGGAACCCACGGGGGAGGGGAAGGAAAAAAAAAAAAAGAGGTTAGAATGGGAGAGAGCCAAAGCATAAGAGACTGTTAAAAACTGAGAACAAACTGAGGGTTGATGGGGGGTGGGAGGGAGGAGAGGGTGGGTGATGGGTATTGAGGAGGGCACCTTTTGGGATGAGCACTGGGTGTTGTATGGAAACCAATTTGTCAATAAATTTCATAAAAAAAAAAAAAAAACTTAAACACTGATCTACTATATGCTGTAGCCATTCCAATTCTAGGCTTTTACTTTAGAGAAATGAAAGCATATGTTTGCACAAAGACTTACATCTAAATGCTCATAACAATTTTATTTGTTTTTTAAATCTTTTAAAAATATTTCTGGTATTTATTTATTTATTTATTTATTTATTATTTTTAAATTTATTCTCAAGTTAGCTAGCATACAGTGTATACAGTGTGCTAGTGGTTTTGGGGGTAGATTCCTGTGATTCATAACAACTTTATTTGTAATAGGTGAAACTGGAAATAACCCAAATATCCATCAACATTTGAATATTGAATAGATAAACAAATTTTGGCATATCTATACAATGGAATATTACCCACCAATAAAAACTACAGTTATTGGTGTATGTACCAAACGTACTTTAAAATAATTACATGGAGTGAAAGAAGCCAGACCAAAAAAAAGGGGAAATATTGTATAATTTCATTTATATAATTTATAAATTCTATACATTGCAGCCATCTGTAGTAACAGAAAAAAGATGAGAGATTTCTTGGGGGGGAGGTGGTGAGGCCACATAGAGATGGGAAAGGGATGATTACAAAGAGGCATGAGGAAATTTGGGGGGATGACTGAATATGTTTATTATCTTGATTGTGGTGATGTTTTCATGGGTGTACTTCAGGTCAGAAATTGCACATGTGCACTTTATTATTTGTAAATTAAACACCAAGAAAGTTGTGAATATTATTTCTACATTCTGACATCACAAATATACCAGCTCAACTAAAAAAAAAAAAAATGCTGCTTGTTCTTGTGATTTGATCAGATAATTTGCTCAAACTCAAAACATCATCAGTTTCTTGGATAGTTTCAGTAGTTTTTCACTCAGAATGTGAGGACTTTGAGAGCTGATAATAAAGCCTTGGGAATGTGGTGACAAGTTGCAAAATGTGTACCCTTTTGCCTTAAACTCTCACTAAGTTGGAATCACTGCATTCAACGGAAAATACTTCTTCTAAGTAAACTTCCAGGAAATGGAAATACACTTTTTTGGGGGTCTTTTTCTTTGTAAAGACCTTTTTTTCATGGATTTGGAAAATCGATTTTCTTTGTACAATGTTTTTTTTTCTAATAAAATTTTCCCAGAAACAGATGTCTTAACAAAAGTATATATTGGAAACACTTGAAAAATGACTTCACATCTGCAACTTCTGAAACATGTTTTAATATTTCACAAGTCTTTCAAGTCCTTTGGTTTCTTGTATGTAGTGTTTTTAAAAGAAACTTCATCTCAATTTTCTTCATCTTTAACATTTGTTGTAAGCTTAGCACTTCTAACACCATTAGAAAAGTTTTTTGCAAGTTTTTTTTTGATGTGGGACATACAATTTAAAAACATTCAATTAAAGTGTATTTCACACCATGCACTTAAATTTATGTTATCTTTAGTGAAAAATAATCATTTATCTGACTAAAACCTTTTAATAGTTTAGGATAAAGTAAACAATTCTCTCTCTGGTCCTAAGGGATTGTGATCAAAAGAAGGAAAAGAAAGATGGGGCACCTGGGTGGCTCGGTTAAGCATCTGACTTTTGATTTCTGCTCAGGTCACTATCTCGCAGTTTCATGAGTTTGGGTCCTGCTGGAATTTGTGCCAGGAAGCAGGCTGTAAAGATGGGACTCTAGAATTAGATCACTTAGTAGCTGGATGACAATGAGAGCCCAGTCACTGGTGGAAGGCAAAGAGTTGATAGTCTGTGACTCACTTTGGCCTTGCATTTGCTGAAATGTTCACCTATGGTGAACTTAGATAAAATGCAGGCAGGCTGGCATAGATTAACTGGTCAATCAATGTCTATGATGTTTGAGAGGTATAGGGAAACTAGTAATGTTAATAAGTATTCTTTGAATTGAGTAGCTATTGCTAAACACCATTTGTGTGTGAAAAAGCAAAGATAACAGGCTCAGATCTATTTATTATGAATTTAAAGCAAAGTGTGAAAGTTAAAAGTCCCACTTGGCAGTATTTAGAAACTCTCATTTCTTAAAGCCAGAGGATGGAGCTTAAAACCAGGCACAGGACTGGACTATAAAAGAGGCAAAGCTCATATCAGCCTAGGAAAGATTCCTACACCAGTCATGGCTTTGACAGAAAGAAAGTATGATTCTTGAAATGGGGGATATTTGGGTAGATGTACTTGAAATCCTTGAATCTCCTGATTTCCTGAACCCTCTAGGTCTGCAGAAGTGGCCTACTTCTTTGTTGAAAAGATAAGACCCAACTTAAAGACTATTCAGAGTCCTCCAGGGAGGTAAGCACCTCATAAGACAATCCGCATCTACCTTGATAGACCTCCATGACCAGGATCCATAACTAGGGCTAAATCTCAGGATGATCTGACTGGGGAAGTGCTAGGTCTGATAGGGAAGAGGAAGAATTATACACAAAAGAAATGATAAAATCTGGCTAACATGGACTAGTAAGAAACTCAGTGGTTTACATAATTATATTAATAGTTGTGATTTTGCAAGTATAAACAGAGGCATGATAAATAAACCTGAGGGTACCTAAAGATTATGACTAGTTTGCACAATTTTTAATATAGTATTTTGTTTCACTTATAGCTATAGGTATTTTTACATTTCCCAATTATGGCTTAGATAAATTAAAAGTTCCAACTCAACTTTAAGATCTTATCAAGTTAATGGAAATTTAAACATAACAATCTCTTTGATAACATTAATTATACCTTTATCAATGTCTATTAAAATGAAAAGGAAATTATAGTTAAACGTTATTTGATTTCTGAGTATATTCTCTCAATATTCTATTATTTTAATAATCTGAAATGATTTTAATTATGTCAAATGATTGAATTATGTCAAATTATGTCAAATTATGTCAAAAACCTCAGTTTTTCAAGAAGATCCTTGAAGCTAATGACTATATAACCAGATTTTCATAAACTCTGTCTACTTGATAGAGAAAATAATTTAATAGTTTTTAATTTGATTCAAAAAGTATTTCAGCTGAATGCCAAAAATATATCATTTTGTGGATAAAGAAAAATATATTTCTTGATTTAAACAACCCCATTTGGTTTAGAAATTCTGACAAAAAAAGAACGAGTGGTTTGTATGTAGATTGATACATTAATGCAAACACATAAAGAGAACCAGCATATAGGCCTGTTATTGTGAACTTTCCACTTGAAAGTTCAGTGTAAATACCTCTGGGAAGCTCTTCAGACTGCTTTAAAGTAGCAATTCCATCTATAATCTTTGGGTCGTAGGCCTTCTTCAGCAGAATGTCAGCTATATCAGTTGCAAAAAGGACAAGAGGCAGGGCTCTAGACTTTCCACTCTATGTTCAATGAGAGCAGCTTCATTTTTATCTACTAAATCCACTGAATTTCAAATAGGATTACATTTGACGAAAGAAATAATTAAACTTGAAAACTATTACATTAGGCGATAGCTAGTCAAGAGGAAGATGATTACAGACTTTTGTCTCCATTGATTCTATCTGCTAAGCTGGGTCTTTTGCAAATTAACCAACTCTTCTTCACACCTTAATATCACTTGCAGAGATCCTCCTGTTGTGTCTGCTTGGGCTGTATCTCCTACTACTTTCCATTACAAGCCTTCTGCTCTTTGTCAAATAAGTGTCCTGACTATCCCTTGCTGAGCCTGTGTTTGCTATCAACCCTGAAATTCTGTCTGCACTGATGTTCTCATCTCGAGCCATTTCCGAGTCACACAGATCTTCTTGACTGCCTGTTGTATATGTTGTCAATGTTACATTTATCCAGTAATCCACTGTTTTCATATTATTTCTTTTCTTAGTTTTGATTAAATAGCAGCCATGTCATGTAGACTGCTGGAACACACATGGAAATTAAACAGATAAATGTTGATTGATTGACTGCTGTATTGCATACTAAAACCCTTGCCTCGTAAATTATGTTAGATTTTCTTTTTTTTTAATGTATTAATTTTGAGAGAGAGAAAGAGAGATGGAGAGAGGAAGAAAGGGAAAATCCTAATCAGGCTCCATGCTGTCAGCTCAGAGAGTGACAAAGGGATTTAATTCACCAATTGAGATCATGACTGAGCCAAAATCAAGAGTTGGACACTGAAACAACTAAGCCACCCAAACACCCCAATTTTTTCTCTTTTTTAAAAAATAAGCTTGGGGCTCTTGGGTGGTTCAGCCAGTTAAGAATCCAACTCCTGATTTTGGCTCAGGTCATGACAGCAAGGTCGTAGGATCGAGCTCTGCTTTGGGCTCTGCACTGAGGGTGGAACCTGTTTTCGATTCTCTCTTTCTTCCCCTCTACCCCTCTCCCTGCTCATACTTCTCTCTCTAAATTGAAAATAAATAAAACTAAAAATAAATTTTAATTGTGAAACAACATCAAGGTTATAAAAGAGCTGCAAGTACAATATAAGAGCTTTTTCCCTGAACCATTTGAGAAAAAGTTGCCAACCTGATGTCCAATCACCTCCAAATATTCTAGTGTGTATTTCTTACAAAGACTTTCTCTTGCATAATTATAATCCAGCAAACATCAGGAAATTGACACTCATACATTTCTACTATTTAAGTGTTACACCCCATTCTAATTTTTCCAATTGTCTCAATATTGTCCTTTATAGCAAAGATTTTGGTTTAGCATCATGTGCTGTATTCTGTTTTCATGTATCTTCAGTCTCTAGGATACTTCAAAGATCATAGCTCCATTACTTTGCAAACTATCAGGTCAGGTTTTTTTGATGTTTCATCATGATTTAATTCAAGTTATGCATCTTTGGGAGCAATATCACAGAAGTGATACCATGTTCTACTTACTGCATTTTGTTATGTGTCAAATAATTTTTTTTTGCTTTTATTTTTTAAAGTTTACATCCAAATTAGTTAGCATATTGTGCAACAGTGACTTCAGGCGTAGATTCCTTAATGCCCCTTACCCATATAGTCGATCCCCCCTCCCACAATCCCTCCAGTAACCCTCTGTTTGTTCTCCATATTTAAGAGTCACTTATGTTTTGTTCCCCTACCTGTTTTTATATTATTTTTGCTTCCCTTCCTTTATGTTCATCTGTTCTGTGTCTTAAAGTCCTCATATGAGTGAAGTCATATGATATTTGTCTTTCTCTGACTGACTAATTTCACTTAGCATAGTGCCGTCTGGTTCCATCCATGTAGTTGCAAATGGCAAGATTTCATTCTTTTTTTTTAATATATGAAATTTATTGTCAAATTGTTTCCATACAACACCCAATGCTCATCCCAAAAGATGCCTTCTTCAATGCCCATCACCTACCCTCCCCTCCCTCCCTCCCCCCATCAACCCTCAGTTTGTTCTCAGTTTTTAAGAGTCTCTTATGCTTTAGCTCTCTCCCACTCTAACCTCTTTTTTTCCTTCCCTTCCCCCATGGGTTTCTGTTAAGTTTCTCAGGATCCACATAAGAGTGAAAACATATGGTATCTGTCTTTCTCTGTATGGCTTATTTCACTCAGCATCACACTCTCCAGTTCCATCCACGTTGCTACAAATGGCCAGATTTCATTCTTTCTCATTGCCACGTAGTACTCCATTGTGTATATAAACCACAATTTCTTTATCCATTCATCAGTTGATGGACACTTAGGCTTTTTCCACAATTTGGCTATTGTTGAGAGTGCTGCTATAAACTTTGGGGTACAAGTGCCCCTATGCATCAGTACTCCTGTATCCCTCGGGTAAATTCCTAGCAGTGCTACTGCTGGGTCATAGGGTAGGTCGATTTTTAATTTTTTGAGGAACCTCCACGCTGTTTTCCAGAGTGGCTGCACCAGTTTGCATTCCCACCAACAGTGCAAGAGGGTTCCCGTTTCTCCACATCCTCGCCACAATCTATAGTCTCCTGATTTGTTCATTGTGGCCACTGTGACTGCCGTGAGGTGATATCTGAGTGTGGTTTTGATTTGTATTTCCCTGATGAGGAGCGATGTTAAGCATATTTTCATGTGCCTGTTGGCCATCCGGATATCTTCTTTAGAGAAGTGTCTATTCATGTTTTCTGCCCATTTCTTCACTGGGTTATTTGTTTTTCGGGTGTGGAGTTTGGTGAGCTCTTTATAGATTTTGGATACTAGCCCTTTGTCCGATATGTCATTTGCGAATATCTTTTCCCATTCCGTTGGTTGCCTTTTAGTTTTGTTGATTGTTTCCTTTGCTGTGCAGAAGCTTTTTATCTTCATGAGATCCCAATAGTTCATTTCTGCTTTTAATTCCCTTGCCTTTGGGGATGTGTCAAGTAAGAAATTGTTGTGGCTGAGGTCAGAGAGGTCTTTTCCTGCTTTCTCCTCTAGGATTTTGATGGTTTCCTGTCTCACATTCAGGTCCTTTATCCATTTTGAGTTTATTTTTGTGAATGGTGTAAGAAAGTGGTCTAGTGTCATTCTTCTGCATGTTGCTGTCCAGTTCTCCCAGCACCATTTGTTAGAGAGACTGTCTTTTTTCCATTGGAAATTCATTCCTGCTTTGTCAAAGATTAGTTGGCCATATGTTTGTGGGTCTAGTTCTGGGGTTTCTATTCTATTCCATTGGTCTATGTGTCTGTTTTTGTGCCAATACCATGCTGTCTTGATGATGACAGCTTTGTAGTAGAGGCTAAAGTCTGGGATTGTGATGCCTCCTGCTTTGGTCTTCTTCTTCAAAATTCCTTTGGCTATTCGGGGCCTTTTGTGGTTCCAGATGAATTTTAGGATTGCCTGTTCTAGTTTCGAGAAGAATGCTCATTCAATTTTGATTGGGATTGCATTGAATGTGTAGATAGCTTTGGGTAGTATTGACATTTTAACAATATTTATTCTTCCAACCCATGAGCACGGAATGTTTTTCCATTTCTTTATATTTCTTTATATCTTCTTAAATTTCCTTCATAAGCTTTCTATAGTTTTCAGCATACAGATCTTGTACATCTTTGGTTAGATTTATTCCTAGGTATTTTATGCTTCTTGGTGCAATTGTGAATGGGATCAGTTTCTTTATTTGTCTTTCTGTTGCTTCATTATTAGTGTATAAGAATGCAACTGATTTCTGTACATTAATTTTGTATCCTGCAACTTTGCTGAATTCATGTATCAGTTCTAGCAGACTTTTGGTGGAGTCTGTTGGATTTTCCATGTATAATATCATGTCATCTGCCAAAAGTGAAAGCTTGACTTAATCTTTGCCAATTTGGATGCCTTTGATTTCCTTTTGTTGTCTGATTGCTGATGCTAGAACTTCCAACACTATGTTAAACAACAGCGGTGAGAGTGGACATCCCTGTTGTGTTCCTGATCTCAGGGGGAAAGCTCTCAGTTTTTCCCCATTGAAGATGATATTAGCATTGGGTTTTTTTGTATATGGCTCTTATGACTTTAGGTATGATTCCTCTATCCCTACTTTCTTGAGGGTTTTTATCAAGAAAGATGCTGTATTTTGTCAAATGCTTTCTCTGCATCTATTAAGAAGATCATATGGTTCTTGTTTTTTTTTTTTTTATTGATGTGATGAATCACATTGTTTTGCAGATATTGAGCCAGCCCTGAATCCCAGGTATAAATGCCACATGGTCATGGTGAATAATTTTTTTAATGTATTGTTGGATCTGGTTTGCTAATATCTTGTTGAGGATTTTTGCATCCATGTTCATCAGGGAAATTGGTCTATAGTTCTCCTTTTTAGTGGGGTCTCTGTCTGGTTTTGGAATCAAGGTAATGCTGGCATCATAGAAAGAGTTTGGAAGGTTTCCTTCCATTTATATTTTTTAGAACAGCTTCAAGAGAATAGGTGTTAATTCTTGCTTAAGTGTTTGGTAGAATTCCCCTGGAAAGCTATCTGGCCCTGGATTCTTGCTTTTTTGGGAGATTTTTGATTACTAATTCTATTTCTTTACTGGTTATGGGTCTGTTCAAATTTTCTATTTCTTCCTGTTTCAGTTTTGGTAGTGTATATGTTTCTAGGAATTTGTCCATTTCTTTCAGATTGCCCATTTTATTGACATATAATTGCTCATAATATTTTCTTATTATTGTTTCTATTTCTGTCCTGTTGGTTGTGATCTCTCCTCTTTCATTCTTGATTTTATTTATTTTGATACTTTCCTTTTTCTTTTTGATTAAACTGAATAGTGGTTTATCAGTTTTGTTAATTCTTTCAAAGAACCAGTTTCTGGCTTCATTGACCTGTTCTACTGTTGTTGTTGTTGTTTTTTTTTGTTTTTGTTTTTGTTTTTGGTTTTGATAGCTTTAATTTCTGCTCTAATCTTTATTATTTCCTGTTTTCTGCTGGTTTTGGGTTTTATTTGCTGTTCTTTTTCCAGCTCTTTAAGGCATAAGGTTAGGTTGTGTATCTGAAATATTTCTTCATTCTTTATGAAGGCCTAGATTGCTGTATACTTCCCTCTTATGACCACCTTTGCTGTGTCCCAGTGGTTTTGGGTTGTGGTGTTATCAATTTTATTGGCTTCCACGAACTTTTTAATTTATTCTTTAACTTCTTGGTTAGCCCATTCATTCTTTAGTAGGGCATTCTTTAGTCTCTAAGTATTTGTCACCTTTCCAAATTTTTTCTTGTGGTTGATTTCGAATTTCATAGTGTTGTGGTCTGAAAATATGCATGGTATGATCTTGATCTTTTTGTACCTGTTGAGGGGTGTTTTGTGCTCCAGTATATGGTCTGTCCTGGAGAATGTTCCATGTGCACTGGAGAAGAATGTATTTCTGCTGCTTTAGTATATGAAATGTTCTGAATATATCTGTTAAGTCAATCTGTTCCAGTGTGTCATTCAAAGCCATTGTTTCCTTGTTGATTTTTTGATTACATGATCTGTCCATTGCTGTGAGTGGGGTGTTGAAGTCCCCTACTACTGTGGTATTACTATCAATGAGTTTCTTTGTATTTGTGATTAATTGATTCATATATTTGGGTGCTTCCACATTTGGCGCATAAATGTTTATAATTGTTAGTTCTTCTTGGTGGATAAACCCGTTAATTATGACATAATGCCCTTCTTCATCTGTTGATACAGACTTTATTTTAAAGTCTAGATTGTCTGATATAAGTATGGCTACTCCAGCTTTCTTTTGGTGACCATTAGCATGATAGATGGTTTTCCATCCCCTTACTTTCAATCTGAAGGTGTCTTTAAGTCTAAAGTGGATCTCTTGTCCCCGAATAGCCAAAGTAATATTGAAGAAGAAAACCAAAGCAGGAGGCATCACAATTCCAGACTTTAGCCTCTACTACAAAGCTATAATCATCAAGACTGCATGGTATTGGCACAAAAACAGACACATAGACCAAGGGAATAAAATAGAGACTCCAGAATTAGACCCGCAAATGTATGGCCAACTAATCTTTGACAAAGCAGGAAAGAATATCCAATGAAAAAAAGACAGTCTCTCTAACAAATGGTGCTTGGAGAATTGGACAGCAACATGCAGAAGAATGACACTAGACCACTTTCTTACACCATTCACAAAAATAAACTCAAAATGGGTAAAGGACTTGAATGTGAGACAGGAAACTATCAAAACACTAGAGGAGAAAGCAGGAAAAACCCTCTTTGACCTGCGCTGCAGCAATTTCTCACTTGACATCACCAAAGGCAAGGGAATTAAAAGCAAAAGTGAACTACTGGGACCTCATGAAGATGAAAACAATTTGCACTGCAAAGGAAACAGTCAACAAAACTAAAAGGCAACCGACAGAATGGGAAAAGATATTTGCAAATGACATATTGGACAAAGGGCTAGTATCCAAAATCTATAAAGAGCTCACCAAACTCCACACCTGAAAAACAAATAATCCAATGAAGAAATGAATACAGGCAGAAGACATGAATAGACACTTCTTTAAAGAAAATATCCAGATGGCCAACAGGCACATGAAAAGATGCTGAACATCACTCCTCATCAGGGAAATACAAATCAAAACCACACTGAGATACCACCTCACACCAGTCAGAATGGCTAAAATGAACAAGTCAGGAGATTATAGATGCTGGCGAGGATGTGGAGAAACGGGAACCCTCTTGCACTGTTGGTGGGAATGCAAACTGGTGCAGCCAATCTGGAAAACAGTGTGGAGGTTTCTCAAAAAATTAAAAATGATCTACCCTATGACCCAGCAATAGCACTGCTAGGAATTTACCCAAGGGATACAGGAGTGCTGATGCATAGGGGCACTTGTACCCCAAAGTTTATAGCAGCCCTTTCAACAATAGCCAAATTATGGAAAGAGCCTAAATGTCCATCAACTAACAAATGGATAAAGAAGATGTGGTTTATATATACAATGGAATACTACTTGGAAATGAGAAAGAATGAAATCTGGCCATTTGTAGCAACGTGGATGGAACTGGAGAGTGTGATGCTGAGTGAAATAAGTCATACAGAGAAAGACAGATACCATATGTTTTCACTCATTTGTGGATCCTGAGAAACTCAACAGAAGACCCGGGGTGGGGGGGGAGGAGAAGGGGGAAATAAAAGTTACAGAGAGGGAAGGAGGCTACCCCTAAGAGACTCTTAAATACTGAGAATAAACTGAGGGTTGATGGGGGCTGGGGGAGAGGGGAAAGTGGGTGATGGGCATTGAGGAGGGCACCTGTTGGAATGAGCACTGGGTGTTGTATGGAAACCAATGACAATAAATTACATATAAAGAAAAAGTGGGTCTCTTATAAACAGCATATAGATGGATCTTGTTTTCTTATCCATTCTGTTACCCTGTGTCTTTTGATTGGGGCGTTTAGTCCATTGATGTTTAGAGTGAGTACTGAAAGATGAATTTATTGCCATTATGTTGCTTGTAGAGTTGGAGTTTCTGGTGTTGTTCTCTGGTCCTTTCTAGTCTTTGTTGCTTTGGTCATTATTATTTGTTTGTTTGTTTGTTTGTTTGTTTGTTTTCCTCTTTTCTCCCCTCAGAGAGTCTCCCCTTAAAATTTCTTGCAGGGCTGGTTTAGTGGTCACAAACTCCTTTAAGTTTTGTTTGTCTGGGAAACTTTTTATTTCTCCTTCTATTTTGAATGACAACCTTGCTAGATAAAGAATTCTTGGCTGCATATTTTTCTGATTCAGCACACTAAATATATCCTGCCACTCCTTTCTGGCCTGCCACATTTCTGTGGATAGGTCTGCTGCAAACCTGATCTGTCTTCCCTTGTATGTTAGGGACTTTTTTTTCCCTTGCTGCTTTCATGATTGTCTCCTTGCCTGAGTGTTTTGTAAATTTGACTGTGATATGCCTTGCTGATGGTTGGTTTTTGTTGAATCTAATGGGAGTCCTCTGTGCTTCCTAGATTTTGATGTCTGTGTCTTTCTGCAGGTTAAGAAAGTTTTCCGCTATGATTTGCTCACATAACCCTTCTACCCTTATTTCTCTCTCTTCCTCTTCTGGGACCCCTATGATTCTGATGTTGTTCCTTTTTAATGAGTCACTGATTTCTCTAATTCTTAAATCATGCTCTTTTGCCTTAATCTCCCTCTTTTTTTTTCTGCTTCCTTATTTTCCATAAGTTTGTTTTCTATATCACTGATTCTCTGTTCTGCCTCATCCATCCTCGCCACCATGGCATCCATTCGAGAATCCAGCTCAGTTATAGCATTTTTTATTTCATCCTGACTAGCTTTTACTTCTTTTATCTCCACAGAAAGGGATTCTAATCTGTTTTTGACTCTAGCTAGTATTCTTATTATTGTGATTCTAAATTCTGGTTCAAACATCTTGCTTGTTTTTGTGTTGGTTAAGTCCCTGGCTGTCGTTTCTTCCTGCTCTTTCTTTTGGGGTGAATTCCTTTGATTCATCATTTTGAAGGTAGAAAAGGAATTAATGAGGCAAAAAAAATTAAATTAAAATTAAAAAAATTAAAAACAAACAAATACAAAAAAATAAATTAAATGATGCTAGATCCTAGCATCTGTGTTTTGGTGTGGGTGTTGAAAGGGGATTGATAGATAAGAGAAAAAGGGGGAAAGAAAAAAAAAGTAAATTGTTTGAAAATTTGAAAAAATAAATACACTGAAGTAGACCTAAATGAAATGATGGAAGTAAAATAGAATTTGAAACAATTTACACAAAAGTAAAAAATATAGTAGAAAAAAAATTAAAGAAAAATATTTTTAATAAAAAGTGAAAATAAAAATGAATTTTTTCTCTTTCTGTATTCAAGAAAAAGAAAAGAAACAAAAAGAGAAAAAAGAAAAATTAAAAAAAAAAGAAAAAAGAAAATTGAATAGATGGATTGGTTAACAGACTGAAATACGACTGAAATTACTTTGTTTTCCCCTTGAAGTCAAACTCTGAAGTGGTTTATAGTCCCTAAACTGAGCAGGGGGAGAGACTTGTGTTCCTGAGAGCCAGGTTGACTCAGTTGGGTGGGGCTTAGTGTAACTGCTCCGTTCTCCAGTAGATGGCGCTGCTTAGTTTACTGGGTGGATTATTGTGGCATTTGTAGGTGTGTATGTGCATGCGCAGGAGCAGTGAAAATGGTGTCACCCAGCTACCCAGTGTCTGGTATCAGAACTCTGTTCTCCCTGACCAGCATTTGCACACCTGTCCTTTGTCTTCAGCTTCCATCCACTCCCCGCGTCCACATGGTCCATGACCAAGCCTCAGGCAGCACCTGTCTCCTGTGTTTTGTCTCAGGTGTGGCTGTTTTTCCTGACCCCTTACTTCTGAGGGACTGTGGCTTTGACCCGTTCTGCCCCTCAGCCTCACTGAGCAATGGCTGGGTGCTGGCTGCACCCAGGAACGTTTGTGGGACCGCACTGTTGCTGATACCCAGAGACTGCAGCTGGGTGCCAGCCTGCCCAGAAAAAGTTCAAGGGATAGCATAGCAGCAGTGTTTCAGGGATTAGGGACAATTACAACACACATCTGGCACCACGCTTCACCCTTAATGACCTTGTTCTAGCACCAGCAAATGTGGTTGTTCTCCTGGGTCCACTGGGACCTTGCCTTTGGGAGACCCACACAGCCTCTACCAAGTGTCTTCCTAGCAGTTAACCGCCTCTCCCCGTGTGGCCTGAAGACCACAGACTTCACTCTGCTCCTGGGGATTCGCCTTTCCCACCAGAGCACCACCAGGTATTGAGCTGTGGAGTTTCAGACTCAGTGCTCCCCCTGTTTACAGTCTTAATGGAATTTAAAACCTCTCCTTTCTTCTTTCTTCCTTTTTAGTTCAGTCCCTGTGGCTGTTTCCACTTTTCCACTTTCTCTCCAGCTGCTTTTGGGGGGGAGGGTGCTTTTCCTGTATTCTCCTCCCCCACCTCCCCACCCCCCCCGTCTCTGTTATCTCTCCACATGCAAAAGCAGTTCCCTGGCCTCCATGGCTGCTCTCTCCCCAAGTTCACCTCTCTGTGCCGCGTACCTGCTGAATTCTGTGGTTCAGGTTGTGCAGATTGCTGTGTTAATCCTCAGATCAGTTTTCTAGGTGTTCAGGATGGTTTAGTGTTGGTCTGGCTGTATTTCACGGACATGAGACACACAAAAAACTTACATGTTGTTCGCCATCTTGGCTCCTCCTCTGTTATGTGTCACATGATTTTATTGTTTCCCATTACACTTAGATCACTTGATTAAGGATGTTATCTGCTAGGCTTTTCCACTATAAAGTTACCTTTTCTCTCCTTAATTTGTAAGTGTATCATGGAGAGATATTTTTATCTATGTAAATATCCAATTCCTTATGATAGTTTTCATTTGTAACTTTAGGTGTATCAATATGAACTCATGGTCTCCTATGTTATTCAATGGGTCATAAGACATTACTATATTTATTTATTTACTTATTTATTTTAATGTTTTATTTATTTTTGACAGAGAGAAAGAGACAGAGCATGAGTGGGGGAGGGGCAGAGAGAGAGGGAGACACAGAATCCAAAGCAGGCTCCAGGCTCTGAGCTGTCAGCACAGAGCCCGACACGGGGCTCAAACCCACAAACTGTGAGATCATGACCTGAGCCGAAGTCGGACGCTCAATCGACTGAGCCACACAGGCACCCCTATCATTATTTATTTTAATTCTCAGTTTATCTTTGATTTGTCCACTGAAGACCCTTCTAGCTAGCTTCTGTGAACTCTTCAATGTCCCTGTCATTCTTCGAGTACTTATTTTCTGGCATATAATGATGTTTCAAGTTCACCTTCTATTCTCCTTGCCCAAGCCCTTGGCTCAATTCTCCAAGGAACCCTAGTTCCTGCAAGTGGAGAATGATAATTAGAAGCCAGATTTAAGTGTAAGGTATACCCTTATTATTGGGCTATTATTGCTTGCAGGCTATCCTGGAAGATAGAACTTAGAGTATATGTGTGTACATCCATACACATTTTATATCTATATCTGAATCTATTAATGTATATTGAAAACCACCCATTTCATACCACTATCTTCAATTCCAACCCCAAACCATTCTACTTTTCTCTAATTTAGTACTTGTAACTCCCTTCTCTGGCAATACCAATCTGGTCTCCCTTGTCCTTAATATATTTAATCTGCTTGGTACCCTTGTATGTAACCAGTTTTCCACTGATGCTTGCACCCCATTCCCCAGTCACACTGCTTTGGCTGATTTCTCACATGCCCCCCCCCCCACACACACATATGCACTTTCTCTTCACTGGGCTCAGTCTGTGACTCCTCCCCACTCCAGGCTACCTCCATAGATGCCCCCCCCTTTCACACTGTTTTATACTGCACTACTGCACCACTTACAGCTGGCTTCCTCTCCATATGGACACCTCCCTTCCTATTTGGGCTTTGTCCACCTACATCAAATTTTTCCCATGCATGGTTAGCCTCATCACTCCAACTGGGCTCTTATACCTAATGACAAACTGCCCCTTTTCAAAGATACCCTCCTCATCTTCCTCAGCCTCTAGAACCCCAAGCCAAGCCACCTCTTCACATGGATTATTTCCTTCTCATCTTGTTCAGACTCTGACTCCCCACTCCAGACTTTCCCTTTCTCCCCCTGTTGGGCTTTGATAGCCTACACTGCTCACTCATGACAGTGAGTTTCCCACCAGGCTCTGCCTCAGCCTAGATGCCTAACTTACTTGTCTGCATGACTTCAGAGCACTAAAAATGAATTATTCAGGAAGGAAATAGGAGGAGACAGAAAAATGAAGAAGAGAGAAATTTGATTTTTTTTTTTGCTTACTTATAATCACCCACAATTTTCTTTCTGTCGTTTTTCTTTTTCTGTCCAAGGAGTTATTTCCAATTTATTTTGGTACTTTTATCCCAGTGAAGCTTTTGTCTTTCTAACAAATGATCTCAGCCCTAGCTTCTCTATTACATATTATTCTTATATGAAAGTCACTGCCACATGAAACTTGACATCCTGGTTGTTTAATATATACTATTTAATTTTAATTCATACCAGTGTAAGAAATTATTGGCTTAGCTCTGATTTGCATACTCTTATTTAGAAGTAGAACCCTGCAGGAATTGGTAATATGTGTCTTTATTTTATTCATTTTTTTTTCTTCAGGATATTTTTACATTACACTGTAACAATACTTCAAAAGAGAGAAAAATCTATCCCAACAACCAGTATTATGGTCTTAATGAACATATGACTTTCATCCCCACTGAATTGACTAAAGCCATCTATTATTTGGCATTATCTACTTATATCATTTTAGCAGTGAAATGCTCAAATCATTGTGAAAATTAAATTACAAATGCAATAAAAATGTAAATACAAGAGGTAGTTTTCTGAGGTAGACAATATTTCTAAAAATGCCTTTACTATGTTTATTCTCATATAATTACAGTGAGAAAAATATATATACATAAAACCATGAAGCTTTATAATATGGTTTTAATGGTGTTTAAGGAAGTATTTGGGATTCTGATAGAAACATATGTTCTAATTAGTCCAGTATTTATTCATGTCAGAAGTAACAAGAACACCACATTCTGGACAGTTTCCCATTGTTGGCACAATTAACCTGCAGAAAAAGCAGAATTCTAACATGATAAATTAAGAAAATAAAGGATGTTTGAATAGATATGCTTTTTGAAGTAGGAGTGATATGATTACCTAAATGCATATTATCTTCTTAATGGAAATACAACCTTCATTGGCTTCCTCTACTATGAGTGAACAGAATTTCTTTCTTACTAACTTAGTCAAAAATAGTCCAATGACTGGCTGAGCTCCAATGGCTGAAATGAACCAAATATTCCAAGTTATTTGAATTGCATCTGGTAGCAAAAGTAATATGGTTTTCTCCATAATTGCAGACATGGCATAGGAATGAGTGGAGAGGAAAGGAGCCAGTTTTGAGGTGCATTCTTTGTGTCAAGCGCCATAACTATTCTGTATGTTACTTCATTTACTTCTCAGGCAACCCTCATAGTTATCTTTCATCTCAAAGAGAATTCAAATTCATAGAGAAATTAAGTTATTTGCTTAATCAATGTATTTTTTTTTAATAGATACCATCTGGGACACACAAATAAAACAATGTAAGTGGCAGCTCCTGGAGGTTTGCATATGGTAGACCCTCCTAAGCATCAAGTGCAACTTAGTCTCTTCCTTAACTTTTCAAGACAACAGTTTCTTTCCTAAGCACGCTTCTTGTGACAATACAAGAGGTTTGTAGGGCTTCGTGAATGTTAACTTAAATCAGAATCCGATACTATTTTTCTAGTTGAGTTTGCATATAAGATTTATTCAATGGGGAAAATGGCTAAAAACAAGAAATGATATTATATGGAATGGCAGCTATTCACCCAGAAGTTATTAAATTTTCTAATCTCACATTAATAAATCCCCTTTTCTCCTTGAACATTTTCAGCTGTAGAACAGTGATGATTTTTCATTAAAGGTGGCAATAGTAAATATAAAATTGTTTGATTTTCTAGTCCTGTGTGGCTAAGAATTGTAAACATCTTCATTTTTTCAATATGGTCTTTATATGTTTCATTATATTTGCCACTGTATATATATATACACACACACACACACACACACACAAATAGCCACACACACACATACCATATGTGCTTGGATCCTTGTTTACAACCCCCTGGTGTTAGCTGTCAAGCAGCCTTGGGCAGGTCACTTATACTTCCAGAATTTAATTTACCTCATTGAGCAACAGGAAAAGTGCATACTCGTTTTACTATGGGATTATAAGGATAAAATGAGTTAATATATAGAGATAGCAAAAACTTAAGCTATCGACACAGGACTTGTTGACTATCCTGTATATAACCTGATAATTGATTACATCAAATTTAGCAG
Source organism: Prionailurus bengalensis (assembly GCF_016509475.1). NCBI lineage: Eukaryota > Metazoa > Chordata > Mammalia > Carnivora > Felidae > Prionailurus > Prionailurus bengalensis. Next base: position 208,340,819 of record NC_057343.1, read on the forward strand.
TTTTATATTACAGTTTATAATTATTTAAATGTTTAATGTGTATTGATTTTGTCTATCTCATTACATATTATGTCCCTGAGGACACTTGAGGTCTAAGATTCACTCATGGGTGGGGGACACCTGGTGGCTCAGTCGGCTGAGCATCTGACTTCAGCTCAGGTCGGGATCTCATGGTTCGTGGGTTGGAGCCCTGCGTCGGGCTCTGTGCTGACAAGTCAGAGCCTGGAGCCTGCTTCACATTCTGTGTCTCCCTCTCTGACCCTCCCTCACTAGCACTCTGTCTCTCTCTCTCTCTCAAAAATAAATAAACATTAAAAAAAAAAAGATTCATTCCTGGGAAGAATCATTGATATGGGGTTTTAGAACCAAGAAAGGGTTTTAATTTCTATACCACCATCACAGTGCTAGTTAAAAAATTCAAGTGAATCAAATATTTAGTTATGTGAACTAAAAATGTGTGGTTAAAAAAATTTTCAATTAGGGGCACCTGGGTGGCTCAGTTGGTTAAGCATCCGACTTCATTCAGGTCATGATCTCACAGTTTGGGAGTTCAAGCCCCCCGCGTTGGCTCTCTGCTGACAGCTCAGAGCCTGGAGCCTGCTTCAGATTCTGTGTCACCCTCCCTCTCTGCCCCTCCCAAGCTCATTCATGCTCTGTCTCTCTCTCTCTCAAAAATAAATAAACATTAAAATTTTTTTTTAATTTCAATTAATTCATATTTTGGTATTATAGGGATATAATTGCAGATATTTTGAAAGATTAAGACTTTGCTTGCTGCTGAGTTTGAACTTGATAGTACGGTTTAATAAAATCAGAATTTTCAAAATTAGGGTAAAGTTTGAGTTATGAACATTTATTTTAAGTGATGTAACTACAAATAGAAATTGGTTCTGACTTCTCTAAACACCATTATTTACCAATTTTTAACCTTATTTGACCAATGACAGAAGATATACTCCTCAACTGAAAAGAAAGCTCTGTTTCAATTATTAAATTTATACTTCTAAAATTAAATTGTATTATTAAATTAAATTGTATTATTAAAATATTAAGTTTTATGATTACTTTTTTTCTATTTGGGAAGAAATATCATGTGATTCTGTAGCACAAAACAGTACATTTATTTAGTTATTTCTTAGATTCAAGTCTTTAAAATGAATCCCAGATGATGTATCTTAATAAACAGGAACTGTACTGTATAACTAAACAACTTCAAAGAGCACTTGTTGAATTGAATATCCTTTCAGACTCCCTATATTTGATGACAGCAAAGAAAATATCATTTTAGCTCTTCCTTGAAAATCATCAACACACATGACATTAGAAAAAAAAACCCATTGAAATTCAAGGTAAATAAGCATATATACTTATAAAATTAGTATAGCTCTGTAAATATGCATACACATATATGCACACAATTGATTCTGCTATAATAATTTATGGGTAGCAAATATTCCTGATGACAGGATCAGTGTTAACTGGTTTTTCCTTTTGCCTCAGGCTTTATATGACTCGGCAGGTCATGATCACTGATTCTATCTTCATTAAACCTTCTGATATTTTGTTCATTGTGGTTTGTTTTGCCTAACTTTTGGTTTCTAAACAATCTATTGCATTAAACTATTATTTGTATAGATTAGTGAAGTGACTAGTTTACTTAATCTCCACCACTGCTTATAATATAGATCCTCAGTACTGAGCCCTGTTACTATAGATCATCATTTTTGCATAGAAGCACTTGATCCTCTTTGTTATCGATAACTAACTTCCTGTTTCCCTGCAGGCACCTGAAGTTGTGATTCCTTCTTTGTTCATTAAATTTAGGAAAATTGCATATTCCACAACGCTATCAGTTACGTGGTGCTTATGATTAATCCCAGGGTTTCTTTGTGCTAAGCGCTTTCAATGGTATCTACCAAATTTACTAGGTAGGCAAAAAAATTTTTCAGAAAATTCTAAGTGTGTCTTCTTTTTTAATAAATGTTTATTTATTTAATATTAGAGAGAGAGAGAGAGAGAGAATGCATGAGCACAAGAAAGGGAGGAGAGAGAGGGAGAAGAAGAGAGAGAATCTCAAGCAGGCTCCACACTGTCAGCACAGAGCCCAGTGTGGGATTCTGTCTCACGAACTGTGAGATCATGACCTGAGCCAAAACCAAGAATTGGAAGCTCAACTGACTGGGCCACCCAGACACCCCCTAAGTGTATCTTCTTAAGAAGAATTTACAGTGGGGGGACGCCTGGGTGGCTCAGTCGGTTGAGCGTCTGACTTCAGCTCAGGTCATGATCTCACGGTTTGTGAGTTCGAGCCCGGCATCAGGCTCTGTGCTGACAGCTCAGAGCCTGGAGCCTGCTTCGGATTCTGTGTCTCCCTGTCTCTCTGCCCCTCCCATGCTCATGCTCTGTCTCTCCTTTTCTCTTAATAATAAATTTTAAAAAACATTTAAAAAAAGAAGAATTTACAGTGGGACTTATATAGCATACATACCAACAAAAGCTGATTATAAATTTCCAAGAAACTACAAATTTTCAAGGAATTGTCTGTGTTACCTTTTCACGTGGACACTCAATTGTTGAAAATCATCCTTTCAGGAGATTAATGGTTTTGTTTCTTGGGGTTTCTCGTGACTAATTTTTATGGAGAGTTTAGAAAACGTTATTGATTGTTCAATAAAGTGTGAAGTAGTAAAGAACCAGCATTTTCATAACTTTTTTTTGAATTGGTTACTTGTTCTTTGATATTTTTGTCTTGAAATGGACTTGTTTTTAGACAAATAACTTTTGCAACAATTGATGTGGCCATAAGGTGGTGTCAAAAATGTAGGTAGATGCATTTGATACCTTCCTATTTATGTTGCACCTGACGCCCTTGCTTTCATGCCTTTGTAACATTGATTATTGTCACCTGCCCCTACCGCACAGTCACTCTACACACGTGAGCAATGTGGTCCAAATGTGTCATTCTTCACAGAAATTCGGAACATACATGTTTAAATGTGGGATAATGTGAAAAGTGTTAGAAATTTTAACTCTAAATGGTTCTTTTCATCTGTATTTTATATAGAGAGGAACAATGTAAACTGTGGGCTTGTGAGAAGGGTTTAAATGGTGCGTAACCTTAGACACAGTTGAGGAAACCTAATTCCTGTTTAATAAAATGGTTTCAGGCATCATGGAAAGTCTTGCCAATAAAAAGAACTCCATATTCCTTTGGGATGTGCTGTGTCACTTACCAACCAACATGTGAAGCAGGAAGATTTCCGGTGATTACAAAACATAGTGTTGTATTTTAAGCCACTTGTGTGGAATACGTTACCTCCTTTAACAGTAAAAAAGTGGAGGGGCTCCTGGGTGGCTCAGTTGGTTAGGCATCCAAATCTTGGTTTTAATTCAGGTCATGATCTCACAGTTTGTGAGTTTGAGCCCCACATCAGGGTTTGCACTAACAGCTAGGAGCCTGCTTGGGATTCTCTCTTCCCTCTCTCTTTGCCACCCTCCCCCCAAATAAACAAACAAAAATTTTTAAAAAATAAGAAAAAAGTGGTAATTGTGCCTAGACATTAAATGTTACATTTAGAATATATACCGCAGCTTAACACTCTTTCTCTCATCTCTACTAATTATAAAACCCCCCAGACTTGCCGCTGACAAGGCACCCAGTTTGGTACCTAATTTATAGTGAGGTCTTTCTGAAGTTTAATTTGTAAAAATATTAGACATTGTTGGTCACTTCTTCCTTCAATGAAGGCAATTTTTTATTGCCTCTGGTTGCTTCATACTGTGAGTTTTCCCTTGACTTCCTTGGTTAAACTTTGTTGTTTGTTTTATATGTGACAGCCCCTTAAATAACAGCATTACTCAGAATTTTGTTTTAGAATCTTCTCTCCTCCCCTTTCCTCTGCTTTACTCCCCGTCTCCCTCCCACTCCCCTACCCCCCGTGTACGCTATCTCTTGGCAGTCCTACTGTCATGGGCTGTATGTTCATGATGACCTCATCCATATCTCTAGCTCAGAATCCACTCCCTAGATCCATCTATCTTCAACTTATGTAAAAATCTCTCATTGGATGTGTTGCAGATACCCACATTCAATCCCAACGTGTTCCACCTCTGAGTTTGTCCAATGGTAAATGACACAATTCTTATGCCCACTTTCCCAAACCAACAGCCTGAAAGCTATTCTGAATTCTGATCCTGAATCATTCCATCAAGTTCTGTCCATTGTGTTCCTTCATAAGCCTTCAAATTGCTCTGCTTTTTTCAGTTACCACACCACCACCTTAACTTTGCCTTTATCGTTTTCTCAGATTGCTACAATAGTTACCTAGCTCCAGATTCCCTGCCTTGAGTCTTGTCACTCCCCAAACCCATTTTTACATGCCCAGAGTAATGCTTCTGAAAGGTCTTCATGGAGGCCTTCTTGAACTTGCCCCTTCTCACTTCTCAGCCCTTTCTCTTCTATCCACCCAGCATTTCCTTATCTCCTACCTGTCATTACAATTAAACCTGTTACATCCTATGACTTCCTCCAGGCCACTGACCATGCTGTTCTCTGGTTTATAAACACTCTCCATCTCTCTTCCTTGGGATAACCTCCGCTTGTTCTGAAGGTTCAGCTTTGGGGGAGAAGCCTTGATCAGTAATCTGTAAATGCGATGGCTGGCCCTTTTCTCTGCATCCATAATACTTTGGGCTTCTCTTTGTTATTTTATTGTACCTACCAGATTCCCTGTCTACTTTCCCAACAGAAGACAACAAGAGTAGTAGAAGACCTTTGGGGAGCAATTCTAATCACACGTATAAACTCTTGCCAAATTGCTAATGGAAAGGATTTGGACAGAGGATTCTCAGAAAACAACTGGGATGGCCCTTAATCATAGTGGGGGAAAAAAGGATTGAGTTTGGGGTTGGGCTGGAAATGAGTGCTCACCAGTAGGTACAGCCAACACACATATTGTGTTACATCGTACAGCACATTTTTAAGCATTTTGTTACTTGGGGATTATTTTGAAATATTTGTTTTGTTCTTCTTATTCATTTTAAGCTCCTTGTGGTGGAAGAATTTAATCTCTACCAGATAGAACATCAGAGGTCAGGCTCCAGAGTTGAAGAATTAGATTCCAGTCTCAGAAACTATAACAGTCCCATGTGAACATGTCAATAAAATGACCATAGGATGGAGATCAGTGAGTGTAAATGGATTGTAACTGAGCAGTATAGTTTGGGGGTAGAGATTAAAAATGTTTTAAGGAAAATTTTAAGAAAATGAATTAAAAATGTTAAAGAAAATAAATTGTATGTTTTTATATTGGAAAGCAACGCAAAAAGATATACTAATGTTAGTGTTAAGTTGCATCTTTGTTTTAATTCATGATTTTAAAACATTTTAAAATTTTTGTTTAATGTTTACTTTTGAGGGGGGTGCAGAGAGAGAGGAAGATACGGAACCCCAAGCAGGCTCCAGGCTCTGAGCTGTCAGCACAGAGCCTGACGCGGGGCTCGAACTCACAAACCGTGAGATCATGACCTGAGCCAAAGTCAGACACTCAACCGACTGAGCCACCCAGGCACCCCTCATGATTTTAAAAATAAACTATTTTTTCAGTGTTGTGATCATGTGGCCACTAATAGTATCATCCTGACCATCATTGGTATTTATTGGGAACAATAATTATAGATTATTTGACCTACATATTTATTTCTAAACCTATTCTCCATTTATAGGAAACAAGTATCTTTGGAGAGTAGCTGATTTATCTTAGGGTAGGAAAAAATGAATCTGGGTTTGAAAATCTTGTTTTTGCTGATAATCAAGAGTGCTTTCAGAAAATTTCAGAGAGTACAAAAGGTAATACGGTTAGTATAAAGTGCTCCCAGGTCAATTTGTGATGATCAAATCCCCCAAATAATACAGTAATAAGAATAGTAATTATAGTTAAGTGGAAAGTTGAGGTTGTGATATGAATCATAATGATGCTCCAAAGAGAAACATTTATAGAGCATGTTGCAGGGTTCTTGTAATATAAAGGAAGAAGTAACTATAGCAGGTGTGTTTAATATAAAACTTATTTTTAGTGAGCAAAAGAGTTTTAACAAATAAAGCTGTTTTGTATCTTTTATTAAGTATATACCAATTTATAGCATGTAGCTTGAATCTCTAGCTGTGTAAATAGGGTTGTGAAAAGTTTTATTTGCCAGGTACTATATACAATGGCTGTAGAATTCCTGAGAATGCCTGGTATTTAAAGCTGTTTTGTTTCCCTCATTGGTACTTTAGTACCAATGGAATTTAGTACCATGGAATTTTTCCAAGTTCCATGGTGAGAACATTAAACTATTGTGTGGGGGGGTGGGGAGGGAAGTGGTTATCCATCTTCCTTTAGCTGGCTACTTTCCTTATCCTTAGCTCTGCTTTTCTGGTGGCCCAATAAATAGAGGCTCTTTCCTCGGAGTCCCATTGTCACTATAGGTGCCCTCTTAGACAGCATTTAAATTGGCTCCAGACTGGTTTATCCTCAGCTGGGTGGCTCCACATCTGGTTTATGGAAATTAGTCATGCATCCTTGTCTTACAAATATGGGGACTGTGGACTGCCCAGTGTAACTACCTCTCCTTTCCTTCTCCTGCTAGAGCTTCTAGCCACCATTGCTTCCTTGTGCTAACTTTTATGACAGGTTTAACAAAAGCTGCAACACTGCCTAGCTGCAGGGGGCACATAGCAAGTTCCCTGAGAAATCTCATTGAAACCCTTCTCTCTTGCAGCCAAGGGGGAAGGACACCAAACTCCCCTCCTTTTCTGGTCAGAGCACAGCTGTCTTTCAAGAACTCCTTCTCACATAGCTCATCAATCATTTTTCCGGCCTCAGTCTGAATAACTTTTATGTCCTCAGCTGGACAAGGTCTTTAAGTTGCTCTTCGCCACCCTTTATGGAAATGTCTGAATGCCAATCTGTCTCCCATCTCATTTCAACAATTGAAATCTATTGTTTTTGGGTCTCAGACACAATGTCATTTTAATATCCAGTTAGACGTGTTTCCCATAATGCTAGTGCATTGGAACAATATAAGGAAATAGCAAGAAAATGGGTTTTACAACACTGACCAAATAAAACTTTGAAAATGTGATTTCAAAGAAAGGTACTAGAGGGCAGACTCGTTATTAGCCACTCAAGGTTTGCATCATTGTGATCCCATGTGGTGACTTCCAGCTGATTGGTTGATAACACAAATCAAATACCCTTGGCAGGTTTGAGAAAATATAATTGTGTGTGTGTTGGGGAAAGGAGGAAGTCTTGTAACATTGTTATAATCCAGAACAGTATTAAAATACTATTGTAAGCAGCCTAAAAATGATAAGGATAGAAATATCCTTATATTTTATATATCCTTATATAAAAGATAAACCCACATGATTGATACCTTTAAAAAGAAATACATTTTGGGGCACCTGGGTAGCTCATAGGTTAAGCAGCCAACTCTTGATCTCAGCTCACATCTTGATCTCGGGGTCATGAGTTCAAGCCCCGCACTGGGCTCTGCGCTGGATGTGAAGCCCACTTAAAAAAATTTTTTTAAGGTAATTCATCTAATTATTGCATTTATATATGTTTTGCCTGCTATTTTAAGTGTTCAAGAGAAATTAAATTTTCAGGTTTTTTAAAGGATGTTTTCAGTAGATACTGCCAGCTTTTTAAAGAGATTATACTCTGCCTCTCAATAAAGTAAGCAGCAAATAATTTGCAACCATTTTTAATCTACCACATTAACTACATGAACTTTCCCCCCAGAGATGCTTTCTAAATTTTTGAATGTCTTAAAAGATTATTTTTCTACATGAAAACTATTTTATATAAAAAAGTTTAACAGATTGATCATTAATTGCATTGCAAACAATGGTTAGTATACCTCTTGACAACATAAAAGCGCCAAAGACATTAAATAATTTTAGCATCAGTTAAAATGATTAACTCTACATAGAAGAAAGTAAAATACAAAGACATAAAATTATATGAATGAAACACCAGGAAGCCACTGGAAGGGCCATGTCACTATTAGGTAACCTTTTTAAGAATGATGTGTGAGACACTGTTCTAAGTGCTTTGTCCGGATTGACTCACTTGTTCTTCGTAACACCCAACGAGGTATGTTCTATTATTGTTTGGACAATGGCATAATTGTACAATTGCATATTTACAATTGTGAGGAAATGAAAACTTGGCCTAAATAAATTGCCCAAAGTCAAAAGATTAAAAATGACTGACTTCAATCCAGGGTTCTGGGACTAAGCCACAAAGTGGAACCCGGATCCTTGCAGCTCTGTTTTGAACAAAGATTGTCTTGTATGCTCTCCTGTATGGCAGGAACATGATTAAGGAAGTTTCTGCTTTGTGTGTGTTTTTAAATATTGACTTTTCCTACCCGTATGTGGGTACTTTCTTCCAGTTCCTTCTTATAAGTAAGAGACACTGAAGTTTTTCGGTGCTTTCAATTATATCCTGTACTTTTTTAGCTTAAATTTATAAAATTTAGAAATCATTAAATAGAAAAAATAATCACCCATCATTTCACTTTCAAGAGTCAATTGTTATTAATATCCTCAACTGTTTATTACCTGTACTCTACATATTTTCTATATTGTTTGCACTGCATTTACCATTTTGTGACCTGCTTTGTATTTTTGTTTACCATATAATAAACATGTTCTAATGCTATCAAAAATGTTTTAAACATCATATTAAAATTTTTATATTAAAAAAATTTCAAACATACACAAAATAGGATAGTAAAGTGAACTCCATGTATCCATTAAGCAGCATCAAAATAGCTAATAATTCCTCTGAAACTATTCCTACTTCCCTCTGCTCCAATGACTGTTATCATTTCATCTAAACATTACTATTTTACTTTCTCTTTTTTTTTAATGTTTATTTATTTATTTTGAGGTGGAGGGAGCATGGGGAGAAAGAGAGAGAGAGAGAGAGAGAGAGAGAGAAAATCCCAAGCAGGCTCCACATGGTCAGCACCAGAGCCTGATGCAGGGCTTGATTCCACAGACTGTGAGATCATGACCTGAGCCAAAATCAAGAATTGGAAACAACCGACTGAGCCACCCAGGTGCCCCCAGCTATTACTTTCAATATTTGAATGTTATTCAATCTTGTCATGAGCCATAGTCTGCTTATATAAGAAATTCTAGTTACAATTGAAATCTCATCACCATATTCCTGACTAGATTATCCACTCTGTTCTATGATTACATTAAGAAGAAAAAAACCTATCTATGCTCTCATATGAACATCTGTGCCATATAAAACTTTCTCTAATTAACTTCCATGCCACTGAATCCTCAACACAATTCTCTAATATATATGTGACACATTTACATAACAAAGACATCAGGTTAATGAAAAAGCATGGCTTTTTAATCACTTTTAAAGCCATAAAGTCACAACCAGTAACTTTGAATACACATGGTAAATTGTAGAAAGACATAATTAAGGGTCCTGAGGCAAGCATTAAAAAGTGCACACACCTTTCATCTTAAAATATTAATGGCTCTGAGCTATAAAATCTTTCTTTTCATTATAGACTCCCATTTGTTTTAACACTTCCATTGGCCCTCTCCTTTGCCTCAAATACCATTTACAACCTGATTTATATTTTCTGTGCAAATAATGAAGCTAGTGAAGAATGCTTGCCTCCAAGTACTGCCTCAGAGGCCTTGCTACAATTCTGTCTATAATCTTTACATCAGCAAAAATAACGCAGGGAGAGTAAAAAGTCTCTGTGACAAGAACTAAGGATTGTTTATGAGGTAAGAAGAGAATGTCTTAGAGCCAAATGCAAGGACATCAGGTTATGTGACCACAGGCAAAACTCTGTCAATAATTCCATTTAAAAACCCATTTCTAAAGGCTTTACAGCTCTGCTGATTCAGTTACCATGGGCCCCAATCAGACTTAAAAAATTGTGATCTTAAATTACATTTGCCAATCCATTTGGGTTGTGAGGACTTAAAAAGGACAAAAATAAAGTATTTTTCTCTGAAGCATATTTACTCTTTCTATATTAATTACTTTTTCTGCAAATATGTTCTCATTCTGCAGTTGAGATATAAATTAGGAACTATTTTTGTATTGTTGGCTCATTTTGCATTTTATTCTCCTCCTTTCTGTCTCTGTAGTCCACTGAGCACATGGATGTTATAACTGCACTCATGTCCCATGTATTCACCATGTTATTTGCTTCCAATGGCTTTTATGAATACAAAATATTTGTTTCCATTTATTGAATGCTCACCATGTATCAGGCACTTTGCAAACTTTACCTCAAATCTTCACCCCGCAGCCGTGCAAGTAGATGTTACTACTCCTTATGACAGTAAGCTATCTGAACATCAGAAAGATGAAGAAACTTTCCTGTGGACACCCAGGTGCTTGGGTTGGGGAAGAACATAATTATCTTTCAATACAGAGTCCACCTATTCCTGAGTATTTTCTGAATCAGTGAGAGAAGTATCTTGCTCTAATAATGTTCGTCTTTATCATCTTGACTATTGGTATAATAAAATGCTATTAATTTCAGTTATCATTGACCTCTTTGGCAAATTTATAATTCAACTAAAGTACATTAAACTGTCTTTATTTACAGATACATAAAAATTAAGTTTAGAAGCATCCTTAAAAACTAGTTTAGACCACTGCAGAAAACAAGTTTTCTTATTCTTTAAACATTTTGTTTCTAAGTCTAGAATATTCCATGTCTTTGTCCTCTGCCAGAAGACATGGAACTTAGCAACTGCCATCTGAACTCTCCCAACCCATCTTCCATGTCTAGAAAATTAATTCT